>NC_091286.1:531559570-533000896 GCF_032444005.1 Ranitomeya imitator
ACATGCAGGTGCTTCAGAGAAATTTGTAAAGTAGAGTTGTGAAAACAGAATAATCACATTTTACACACAAAAATGTACTTTTAGCCCAACATTATTTATTTTCACAAGGATAACAGGCGCATAAGGATGAAAAAATTAGGTGTGCAATTTCTACTGAGTATGCCATATGTGGAGGAAAACCATTGTTTGGCCTCAAGGCAGCACTTGGAAGATGGAGTGACGTTTTGGAATGCACACTTTGATGGTATGGTCTGCAGGCATCAGGTAGAGAGCCCCTGATGTGCCTAAGCAGTGAAAAAAAAACACAAGTGACCCCATTTTGGAAACTACACCCATCAAGGATTTTATCTAGGGTACAGTGAACATTTTGAACCCACAGGTACTATACATAATTTGATAATATTAGGTAGTTGTTATGGGGTTACTGCAACAAAGGGCAGTCAGAAGACTGCAGTGTCTGATTGCTCCTTGTCTGGCTCTGAAAAGAAGCACTTCACATTCTTTTTAAAAGGTGTTAATTTATTTTGGCAGAACATGGGTTAATCGGCCATGTTGGGAGCTCTGAGAGTCTGAGCTTTCAGCTGAGCTCAGTTAGCCCCTCCTATCCCCTATATAATCTGGGTCCTGACTGAAACACATCATCAGAGATAGCTTATGCTGCATGGCTTGGAGGAGAGTTGTCTGGTGGTTATATGAGAAGGAGTTTGGTGGATTCAACATTGACTGTTGCTTGGGTTTGTAAGTGTGGTAATTCCCTTTCCTCCTTTTACTTTGGTCTCTCCCCATCCTACATTCCCAGGTGTATTCCTCTGTAATATGTGAGTGAACATTTGTATGCCTGGTATTTTCAGTTGCCCTTGTTCATGTTGCTTTCTTTGTCTGGTTGGTGTACTGTGCTGCACGGCAGCTCCTCTCTTCCCTGGGTGAGGACGCAACAGATGGAGGGTGGATTCAGGAGATAGAGCAAGGTTGGCGGCCCTGGCATCTTCACCTTCAGAAGTATTCCGGGGAATAGGGTGAGCTAGAGTGCCCCCTAGTGTTAGGGACAGGGAAGGAGCCCCTGGTTCTGGGTCACACAACAGTAGTAATATTGAAAAATTTTATTTTTTTCATGAAAATGTTGTTTTAGCCCCAAATTTGAAATGTTCACAGTGAATAATAGGAGAAAACTGACCCAATAATTTGTTGTGCAATTTATCCCAAATGTGACTATACCCCATATGTGGTCAAAAAGCATCTGCTTAGGCACATGGCAGAGTTAAGGAAAAAGCACTAATTGCCTGGGATAGATTTTGAATGTCGCAATTGAAAAGCACCTGGTATGTGAAAACAGCAAGGATAATAAACATGAGCACTACTCCGAGGGTGCACAGGCAGGTTCCCACACCATGTGTAATAGATACAAAGAACCTGGCACTCAACTTAAGTGTTAGCAACTCCGTATGTTTATCGTAGTACCAAAAAATGTTTCTGTCTGAAAGACCATCCTCAGCTGCTACAATAATCAAAAGAACAAAAATTCAGAAATGCGGAAAACATGACTTGACTCAATCCGCAAGCTGTTACAGTATACAGATCAACACTATTAAATAATATAACATCTGAAAAAAGGAAAGGGAGGGGGAGAGGGAAAAGGGGAGAGAACCAGAAGAGAAAAAAAAGGCAAAAAAAGTATATACATAAATATTCGTGCGGTCCCATGTTTATATAGAGAAAACTCAAGAACGTTATGAGGAACCCTCAAATATTCTGTAATCACATATATATAGTACATTTGTGGTTAAAAAAATTAGCATACCGTACTGCAGTTTATAGGAGCAAAAAGTGCCGCTGCTTGGTACAGAGTCTAGCAAAGACCACCTCCTCTGTTGGTGTAATAAATATATAGGTATATGAATATCCATATACAGATGATGTTAGGTGGAGGTTGGTGGTGGTGAATAGTGCGCATCAAATGGGGATTACCTGTGGTGGTTACATGGAAAATATGACCATCCGGTCGTATGAAGGGGGTGAAGTATCTCACGATGCAGCAAGATCAAATCCGGAAGTTACCACTGAGTGTGTCCATATATAAGAATCAGGTGGACGTGAGTAGGGGTCCAGAAGTCTATTACCTTAAGCGCTGTGTTTATCGGGCATGACGCGGTGTCCTCCGCTCGTCCTGGAAGAGAGGAATGTGAGTCCTATGGCATGCATTCATCTGTGAAATAGTGCGGTAATCCTATTGCGCTAGACTAGAAGTGACGTTACCGGAAATGCATCCTGCCTTCCTGAGGATGGGCGTGGAGCGTTCCAGTGAGGTCACAGGAGGTGATGCTCTTGTGACAATGGTGACAGGATGCCGGGGGTAGGGAAAGTGAAGTCTGAATAGCTTAGGTCTGCTGTGTGTGATCCAACGTGAGAACGGGGGAGAAGTAGCTGGCAGTAGGTGGAGTGAATCTATGAGTGCCCGATCCACTGGATTCGTGTGTGTAATCCTAACAGGTCCTCAAAATAGATGGCTCTAGAGGAATAAAAGACACATATAAGTATATACAAGTAACGCATCAGTATTTAGAAAACTAAGGATGACATAGCAGTATACATATTCTAGGAGCCAAGATATCAACATAAAAATAATTTTTTTTTAAATAGATAAGTGCTGGCTATCCTTGATCGTTATTATGTATATAGGGATCCATGTCTCCTACACAACTATGGATCACATAAACGACAATAAATCGTACTCTCTGTTCAATCCCCTGGGGCTCAGAGTGTCCAAGGTGTGGATCCAAATACCTCACGGCATTTGAGTGTGGCCATTCTGTTGTCCCCCCCATCTTGGGGCCCGTATCTGTTCAATAACTTGATATTTTAGTTGATAAATGTTGTGACTTTTAGTGATGAAATGGTGGGGGATGGGTAGA
The DNA here is from genome assembly GCF_032444005.1 of Ranitomeya imitator. Lineage (NCBI taxonomy): Eukaryota > Metazoa > Chordata > Amphibia > Anura > Dendrobatidae > Ranitomeya > Ranitomeya imitator. The sequence goes on from NC_091286.1 coordinate 531,562,480, forward strand.
AGCATATTTTTACATCTGATGGTTGACTTGTGTTTAGAAATGTGATCGCGGATAGCCTGCTTTGTCTCCCCAATATATAACATCCACAGGGGCATTTTATCAGATAGACCACAAAGGAAGACTTACATGTAAAATAGTCCTTGATGTAAAAGTTTTTGCCTGACTGGGGATGTGAAAAAGTATTCCTCTTCTGGACATTGCTACATTGTACGCAGTGTAGGCATGGAAAAGTGCCAAAGCGGGGTTGATGTAGGAACCGTTGTTGTGATAATCGCCCTTCAGTGCAATGAGTCTCTTAGGTTACGGGCTCTCCTAAAGCATGGGAGGAATGGTTCACGGAACTCTGGGATATCAGGGTGGGCTGTGGTGAGGAGATGCCAGTGACAGCGAAAGTTATTATGTAGAATATACATTAATGGATGAAATGAGTGGACAAAGGGAATGCGAGCATTTGTTTTGGTGGATCTAATCTGATCTGGTCTATGTTCTGTCCCCTGAAGGATGGAGCCATGATAGCCTCTTGCGGAGAACTTTCATCTCCGTCACGTGTTGATTGCGTATGGAATCGTCGGAGACTATACGAATCACCCTTTGTATTTGTGACTTTGGTATCGATCATTTCACCGAGAGGGGGTTGAGACTGTCGAAATGTAATAAGCTATTCCTGTCCATGTTTTTAACATGGAGATCAGTAGACAAGACACCCTCGCTATACTTAATCACTTTAGTGCCCAGGAAGACTCTTACAGTAAATCATTACCGCCAGTCAGGCAGCTGCGGTTCCCATGCTGTCAAATGACAGTGTGAGCCCACAGTTGTGATTGGAGATTAAAAAACTTACCCTTACCTCTGGTCACTGTCATCAGCTGATGGGACTACTGCTCTCTTCAGCCGACGCCTGCTATCGCTAATAGCAGCAAAGTAGGTGCATTTGATTAAAGTAGTCATCAGTCAACGCTTGTGCTTTAAATAAATCATTTTAAAAAATGGCTTAAGGTTTCCCTGTATTTTTGATAGCCAGCCTGACAAAAGTGATAGCTGCGAGCTGCAACCCTCAGCTTTCAGTGTTAGCAAGGTTGGTTATCAAAAATAGAGGGGTCACCGTGCAGTTGCTAAAAAAAGTATTTAAATAAATAATTTAAAAAACAGCATGGGGTCCCCCCATTTTTGACAACCAACCAAGTTAAAGCAGACAGCTGGAGGCTGGTAAAGGGCCGTGGATATTAGCTCCAAAAAGCCTAAGCATATCAGCCCGCAGTAGCCCAGAAAAGATGCATCTACTGTATTTAAATGTGCCAATTCTGGTGCTTTGCCTGTCTCTTCCCACATGACCAAAAGTAGTGGCAAGTGGGGTTTATATTTGTGGGGTTGATGTCACCTTTGTATTGTCCAGTGAGATCAAGCTCATGGCTTTGTAATAAGAGGTGTCTTCTTTTCTGTACAGCAGCAGGCTGCTTTTTTTTATTCTTGGGGGGCCAATGTCCATAGTACCTTACCAGTCTGAGAATACTTGCTCCAGCTGTCTAATTTATCTTGGCTGGTTGTCAAAAATGTGGGGGACCCCACGACGTTTTTTTAAGAGAAGAGTCCCATCACCTGACGCCCGTGAACAGAGGTAAACTTTTGACCTTCCATTATGCCTGTTCGCTCACGCTGTCATTTCACAGTGTGAGAACCGCAGCTCTCTGACTGGTGGTAAAAATGTTACCACCTATCAGAGGCAATGTTTGCTGTTCTGGTACACAGACCAAATCTTTTTTAAACTGTTTGCAGAACCCGAACATCCAGAGGTTCACTCATGTCATGTCTCATGTCTCTGAAAACCTGCAGTACAAGCTGCCATCATGACTTCATCATATGACAAGCTGCCTTTTTGATATAGTTGAGGGTTAAAGAAAATCTGTCTAAAGAATTTTGCTGCGATATATCAGAGCAGCATTCAGCAGATGCAGAATCCCTGATTTCTAGTACCACATTAATTACTGGACCACTTACCGTATATACTCGAGTATAAGCCGAGATTTTCAGCCCAAATTTTTGGGCTGAAAGTGCCCCTCTCGGCTTATACTCGAGTCACGGTGGGTGGTAGGGTCGGCGGGTGAGGGGGAGAGGGCGCTGAGGCATACTTACCAAGTCCCTGTGATCCTGACGCTCCCCCTGCCTGTCACACTGTCTTTGGGTGCTGCAGCTCTTCCCCTCTTCAGCGGTCACGTGGGACCGCTCATTAGAAAAATGAATATGGACTCCACTCCCATAAGGGTGGAGCCGCATATTCATTTCTCTAATCAGCGGTAACGGTGACCGCTGATAGAGGAAGAGGCTGCGGCACCCGGAGACCAGCTGTTCGGGAGAAGGAGCGGGACGCCGGGAGCAGGTAGGTACGTCTCTCCGCTCTGACTGTTCAGGTCAGAGGCCGCGATGATACATATAGTGTGCGCGGCGCCCTCTGCCTAATCAGTCAGTGCGGAGAGATGCCGGGAAGATGGAGCGGCGCCGGGAGCTGCAAGCAAGAGAGGTGAGTATGGCTTTTTTTTTATTGCAGCAGCAATGGCACAGCTTTCTATGGTACATCAATGGGGCAATAATGAATGGTGCAGAGCACTATATGGCACAGCTATGGGGCAATAATGAACGGTGCAGAGCACTATATGGCACAGCTATGGGGCAATATTGAATGGTGCAGAGCACTATATGGCACAACTATGGGGCAATAATGAACGGTGCAGAGCATTGTATATGGGGCACAGCTTTATATGGAGCATCTATAGGGCAATAATGAACAGTATGGAGCATTATATGTGGCACATTTTTATATAGAGCATCTTATGGGTCCATCATGAACTATATGAAGCATTATATGGGGCTCCTGATTCAATATAGATATTCAAAAACACTTAACCTACTGATGTCTCAATTAATTTTACTTTTATTGGTATCTATTTTTATTATTGACATTAACCGGTAGCTGCTGCATTTTCCACCCTAGGCTTATACTCGAGTCAATAAGTTTTCCCAGATTTTTGTGGCAAAATTAGGGGGGTCAGCTTATACTCGGGTCGGCTTATACTCGAGTATATACGGTAGCTTTGTTAAAATCCCTGTTTTAGTTTAACTTCATGCTGTGTAACCTTCTGATGTGTAGTCCTTGGTATTCATGAGCTCTGACTATCCTCTCTAACTACCACTGATTTGCAGCTTTCCCACAGTGTGAGTGGGAAGTTGTCAACAAATGTTGTTGATGTGGCTAGAAGGTGCTTAAAACTATAGGAAGAAGCACAGTAAATCACACAGTGCTGGTAATCGAAGTTTCTGCCTCTATTTGAAGCTTCTCTTAGATTTAGCACTAGACAAAGCTTTGATCCCACCACTTTAACCCTTCATTTGAAACTGTCATTAGTGACAGTGGCATGTGAAGAGTTTGATGGAGGTAGTATACTCTATTTGTCAGCCCGTCGGTATTCCCGAAACTCATTCGAGGAATACTGATAGGTTACAATATCAACCAAAGGACTAACAATGGTCTTAATGTCTGCCAAATCCCTAAGCCTATGAGATCCCACCAGAGGTGAGAGTTCAACTGCTAAATCTCAATCAAAACACTGACAGATGAGATAATGCATTGCAGTAAATAAATAGTACAGTGAATTATCAATGCGATCAAAGAATTGCATCTTAAAGTCCCCTTACGGGACAAATAAACATTGCAAAAAAGTTTTTAAATGTTAAAAATGCCACATTTTGGTAATGCCACAGTCATAGCTATCATAGTGTAAAACGATATTATCATATTTTTTATTCTGTACTGTGAACATCTTTACAAAAAATATTAAAATCTATGTCATTATGTTCTTGTTAATCTTTGCTAAAAATAAATATTTAAATAATTGTGAATATTTAAAATCTCAAAACTGGCAAACTATTTTTCCATGTCTAGTAGCAGTCCTATTTATTGATGCAACACACACACACACACACACACACACACACACACACACACACACACACACACACACTATCCCAATGTACAGTACCTAAAATGTTTCCAAGCTGATATTGCTTAAAGATAAGTTTGATACAAACATTGTTTAGTACATGACAGTGATTCTCCTTATCAATGGTCATAAATGTAAATTGTAACAATATAACACTTCAATTTTAAATCAGCATCTATTTTGTTCAGCAATAGCAGATTATAAGTTCCTTATAAAAGTAATGAAACAAGTGGTTCTTAGCTTCAGAGGCTTAAATTGAATATCACTTGCTGGCATTATTTTGTAACATTTACCAGCTTGCCCGGTCGTATCATATTTGAGAAGGTCCCAGATTTTCACTGTCAGAAATGTGTAGCAGTGAATTGATAAATGATGAGTTTTTAAGTGACAGGCGCTCTGAAAGATATTGTATATTTATTGTCTAATCATGTAGACAGCAGGGGAGATAGGAGCATTGCTAGTAAAGTCTTAGATGACGCTTTGTTAGAGAAAGAGGCTCCAAGGCTCAAGATGCTGAGAAAAAATATATAAAAATATGTCAAGACAAACAAAGTGTGCTGAAAGCCACAACTGATTGCTTTATTCGTAGAGAATTAACATAAAATGAAAATTGTTATCTTTGTGAACTAAATTTCTATACTTTCTTATGTGTATATGTTTCCAGAAAGAGATGAAGGTGTTTAATAGATAATAATAATAATAATCTTTATTTATATAGCGCCAACATATTCCGCAGCGCTTTACAATTTAACCGTTTCAAACACAACAGTCATAGGTAACAACGTTAACAATACAATAATAAAGCAAAATAAGACGACCCTGCTCATGAGAGGTTACAATCTACAATGAGGTGGGGGAGATACAAAGCACAGGTGTGTATTTACAATGATGCATTTACAATGATGGTCCAGCCATCTTCAGGGGGTGGGGGGTAGATGGAGATAGTGAATGGGCTACACACACACAAACATAAAATGACTTTGGTTAGTGAACGTGGTAGGCCGCTCTGAACAAATGTGTTTTGAGCGAGCACCTAAAACTATGCAAATTATGGATGGTCCTAATATCTTGGGGTAGAGCATTCCAGAGGATTGGTGCAGCATGGGAGAAATCTTGGAGTCGGGAGTGGGAGGTACGGATTAGTGCAGAGGTTAGTCGAAAGACATTTGCAGAGCGCAGCGGTCGGCTAGGCCGATAGACAGAAATGAGGGAGGAGATGTAAGGGGGTGCCGCACCGTGAAGAGCTTTGTGGGTGAGAACAAGTACTTTGAATTGTATCCTTTAATGAATGGGCAGCCAGTGTAATGACTGGCGAAGAGCGGATGCATCTGAGTAACGATTAGCTAGATAGACGACCCTGGCTGCTGCATTAAGGATAGACTGGAGAGGGGAAAGTCGAGTAAGGGGGAGGCCAATTAATAGAGAATTGCAGTAGTCCAGGCAGGAGTGGATTAGGGTGACAGTGAGGGTTTTTGTTGTTTCCATGGTGAGAAAAGGGCGGATTCTAGAGATATTCTTTAGGTGTAAGCGGCACGAGCGGGCCAGAGATTGTATGTGGGAGGTGAAGGAGAGATCGGAGTCAAACATAACGCCCGGGGTGTTATTATGATGCCACCCACGGAGAGGGAAACATCAGGTGTAGGGAGGTTAGTAGATGGTGGGAGCAGAAGAAGTTCAGTTTTGGAGAGGTTGAGTTTCAGATAGAGAGCGGACATGATGTCAGAGACTGCGGACAGTCAGTGGTGTTCTGTAGTACAGCGGGGGTAAGGTCAGGGGATGACGTGTATAGTTGTGTGTCATCAGCATAAAGATGGTACTGAAAGCCAAATCTGCTGATGGTCTGTCCAATTGGGGCTGTGTACAGGGAGAAGAGAAGGGTGCCAAAGACTGAGCCCTGAGGTCCCCCGACAGTGAGAGGAAGAGGAGATGAAGTGGAGCCAGAGAACAGAACACTGAAGGAGCGGTCAGAAAGGTAGGAGGAGAACCAGGAGAGAGCAGTGTCCTTAATGCCTAGTGACTGGAGCCTAGAGAGTAGGAGAGGGTGGTCAACAGTGTCAAAAGCTGCAGAAAAGTCAAGAAGAATGAGCAGAGAGTGGTCACCGTTACACTTTGCTGTCAGAAGGTCGCTGGTCACCTTGATGAGTGCAGTTTCTGTCGAATGTAGGGGGCGGAAACCGGACTGTGAAGGGTCTAGGAGGGAATGAGTGGAGAGGTAACGGGTAAGGCGGGAGTAGATCAGGCGCTCCAGGCGTTTTGAGATTGGAAACCGGTCTGTAGTTGTTTGTGCAGGATGGGTCGAGGGTGGTTTTTTTTAGTAATGGAGTGATCATAAAGTGTTTGAAGGAGGAGGGGAAAATGCCAGAGGAGATGGAGAGATTAAAAATTTTAGTTAGGTGAGTTGTGACGACTGGAGAGAGAGACTGGAGGAGGTGTGAGGGAATGGGGTCGGTGGTGCATGTAGTCAGGCGAGAAGAGGAGAGGAGCTTGGAGACTTTTCCTTCTGTGATGGGATCGAATGTGGAGAGTGAGCCAGGGGAGATGCAGGGAGGGATGGGAGTCATTGCACTTGGTGTCTGGGAGCGGATTTCCTGACGATTATTGTCTATTTTCTCTATAAAGTGGGAAGCCAGGTCATCAGCACAAATGTCTGTTATAGGGTCTTGTGCTTTTGGCCTGAGGAGGGAGTGAAAGGTGTTAAAAATTTTCTTGGAGTTGTTGGATAGTGAGGAGATCAGGGTGGTGTAGTAGGACTGTTTGACAAGGTGAAGGGCAGAGTTATAGGTTCTTAACATAAATTTGAAGTGTATGAAGTCTTCTGGTGTGCGTGTTTTCCTCCATAAGCGTTCAGCACTCCTAGAGCATTGCTGGAGAAGTCGGGTTTGCGATGTGAGCCAGGGCTGTTTCACTCTGTGTTTGGAGGCTCTGAGGGTGAGGGGAGATACTTCGTCAAGGGTGCTTCTAAGAGTGTCCTTGTAGTGATGTACAGCCAGATCGGGACAGGAAAAAGAAGAGATTGGGGACAATGATGAGTGTAGGGAGTCTGAAAGTGTATGAGGGTTAATGGCATGTAGATTTCTGAGTGTGTGGTAGGTAGGAGAGTGCTGGGGTGGGTGAGGAATTGTGAGTGTGAAGGATAGAATGTTGTGGTCAGAGAAGGGAAGCAGTGAGTTATCTAGGTAGGAGATTGAACAGAGTCGGACAAAGACCAGGTCCAGGGTGTTACCGTCTTTGTGTGTTTCAGAGGTTGAGAGCTTTGAGAGGCCTAGAGAAGTGGTTAGTGATAGAAGCTCGGATGCAGATGTGGAAGTGGGGCTGTTAATGGGGATGTTGAAGCTTCTCAGGATAAGGGTTGGTAGTTCTGAGGACATGAAGTGTGGCAGCCAGGCTGGGAAGTGGTCCAGAAAGTGGGTGGGTGAGCCTGGGGGCCGGTATATGACCGCTACTCTGAGATAAGCCTTTCCCTCATTCTCCTCCACTAATTCACCGAGATTATTTTTGAGGCAGTCAACATTATCATTTTGAGTCTCTTACTGTTTTATGTAGTTGAAGAATATTTTTTGACTACTTATACTTTCTTTCGAAATTAGTCTCATGCAACTTTAATGAGTTTTGTTTTGCTTTACACAATCCATTTTTGCTTTAGTGATTTGTTTGTCTTTTCTAATTCGCCTATTCCCATATTATATATATATGATATATATAAGATATATATAAGATTATAAGATATATATACAGTGGGGCAAAAAAGTATTTAGTCAGTCAGCAATAGTGCAAGTTCCACCACTTAAAAAGATGAGAGGCGTCTGTAATTTACATCATAGGTAGACCTCAACTATGGGAGACAAACTGAGAAAAAAAAATCCAGAAAATCACATTGTCTGTTTTTTTAATCATTTTATTTGCATATTATGGTGGAAAATACGTATTTGGTCAGAAACAAGCAATCAAGATTTCTGGCTCTCACAAACCTGTAACTTCTTCTTTAAGAGTCTCCTCTTTCCTCCACTCATTACCTGTAGTAACAGCACCTGTTTAAACTTGTTATCAGTATAAAAAGACACCTTTGCACACCCTCAAACAGTCTGACTCCAAACTCCACTATGGTGAAGACCAAAGAGCTGTCAAAGGACACCAGAAACAAAATTGTAGCCCTGCACCAGGCTGGGAAGACTGAATCTGCAATAGCCAACCAGCTTGGAGTGAAGAAATCAACAGTGGGAGCAATAATTAGAAAATGGAAGACATACAAGACCACTGATAATCTCCCTCGATCTGGGGCTCCACGCAAAATCCCACCCCGTGGGGTCAGAATGATCACAAGAACGGTGAGCAAAAATCCCAGAACCACGCGGGGGGACCTAGTGAATGAACTGCAGAGAGCTGGGACCAATGTAACAAGGCCTACCATAAGTAACACACTATGCCACCATGGACTCAGATCCTGCAGTGCCAGACGTGTCCCACTGCTTAAGCCAGTACATGTCCGGGCCCATCTGAAGTTTGCTAGAGAGCATTTGGATGATCCAGAGGAGTTTTGGGAGAATGTCCTATGGTCTGATGAAACCAAAGTGGAACTGTTTGGTAGAAACACAACTTGTCGTGTTTGGAGGAAAAAGAATACTGAGTTGCATCCATAAAACACCATACCTACTGTAAAGCATGGTGGTGGAAACATCATGCTTTGGGGCTGTTTCTCTGCAAAGGGGCCAGGACGACTGATCCGGGTACATGAAAGAATGAATGCGGCCATGTATCGTGAGATTTTGAGTGCAAACCTCCTTCCATCAGCAAGGGCATTGAAGATGAAACGTGGCTGGGTCTTTCAACATGACAATGATCCAAAGCACACCGCCAGGGCAACGAAGGAGTGGCTTCGTAAGAAGCATTTCAAGGTCCTGGAGTGGCCTAGCCAGTCTCCAGATCTCAACCCTATAGAAAACCTTTGGAGGGAGCTGAAAGTCCGTGTTGCCAAGCGAAAAGCCAAAAACATCACTGCTCTAGAGGAGATCTGCATGGAGGAATGGGCCAACATACCAACAACAGTGTGTGGCAACCTTGTGAAGACTTACAGAAAACGTTTGACCTCTGTCATTGCCAACAAAGGATATATTACAAAGTATTGAGATGAAATTTTGTTTCTGACCAAATACTTATTTTCCACCATAATATGCAAATAAAATGATAAAAAAACAGACAATGTGATTTTCTGGATTTTTTTTTCTCAGTTTGTCTCCCATAGTTGAGGTCTACCTATGATGTAAATTACAGACGCCTCTCATCTTTTTAAGTGGTGGAACTTGCACTATTGCTGACTGACTAAATACTTTTTTGCCCCACTGTATCTTTCAGGACCAATTCAGGATGCGTTTAAAAATGCCCCATATCTTTTGTGTACTTTTGTTTCTTAAGACATTGTTCAAGATGATTGCAATAAGATTGTCTCTTTGCTGATGGAAATTTGCCTTCCTGACGTTTAGTATTCTTTTAGCCCCTGTACTAAACATTTATTTAAAGGATAAGTTAAAATGGTTAATTTATGCTTTTACTTAAGTTAACTCCATCCAAAACTTTTTATACTCTGTCTGATCTATTGATTAAAATTAGGTCTTCAAGCCCCAACCTCCGCCTTCTGTTGGGTCCTGCACAAATTGTGAGAGGTAATTATTATTATTTATTTTTTATCTTCAAAAACCTGCTTCCTTTGCAGGACCTGAAGGTTTCTGCTCACTAATTAATATCAGGGCAGTTGAAATCCACATAACAATTATTTTGCCCTGGTTTGCTACCTTATCTATTTGCTTTATGAGGATATTTTCTGCTGCTTCTATTATGCTTGAGAATTTAAAACAAACTCATATGAGTATTAAATCACATTTTCTACATCCACTTGTTTCCACATAAAGGACTCTACATTTTAACTTCCCTCACATATTATCATGCAGGCTGAGTTTTAGGGAAATTTTTTTACATACACAAATACCTTCCCTTGCTTATTTGTTTAGTATTTCCAAAACAGACTATAACTCTGATATTTAACAGCAGATTTTAGCTGTATTTTACCCATGTCAATTTTCCTCCAACATTATTTATTCTAATCCCTCCACTTTTAGTAAGGGTTCTGGTATACATGCACTTTATATATTTGCTGTACATTCATTCTTCTCTTCTGAAATTCAATGAAATTAACTTTTGACAATTTTCCCCTTCCAGTCCCACTTTCATTACCTTGTCTCAGGTCACTATCTACGGGAGGCGGCGGCATTCCCACCATGAACCCGGGGCAGTAATTTCTTCTATCACATCTCTCTCAGGATTTACACAGGTTTTCACTAATGGTTTTTGGCAATGATTGGCACATGTACTTGATACACTTATGTGCTTTTTGGCTCCTTATCTAGGACCATTGTATATATTTCCTAGTTCATTTGCACCTTATTTACAGTATTTGATGATTTGCATAGTTCATGGTGTTTGTGTTCCTCCACCTTCATTTTTAACTCTGATTTTGTTCCTGTCTTGTATATGTTTTTTATCTTGTCTTTTTCTGTCAATTGTTGTTCTGACAATAAAGTATTTGGTTTGCATTTTCCGCTTATTCATTGTATATTCAAAGCAGTCTTTTAGGTTTTGTAATATTATGTTTGCTTGAATCAGTGCTTGATTGCAATTTATATGCCTTGAATTTTCAAAATCAGGTTATTTTCCTTCTATATAGGTTTCAGTCACTATCTACATTACATGCCACCCCCCTCAGAACCTGTAATTAATAAAGAAGCCTGCCCAGTTCTCAGGAAAACCAAAACCTTTCCTCCCACATCAATTACTGAGCCACATATTTACCTGGTATCATGAAAGGTTGATCCACTGAACCAATAACAGATGTCACTGGAAGTTGCATAGAATCCACCATACCACCACCAGCAAATCACTCTTGTGATAGTAGGGATACACATGGCAATCAAATAGATTTAAGAACAATATTTTATTAGAAAAAATATTAAAATGTACATACAAAAACAAAATATCTCAGAGTGTGGGGAACATCTGACAGAAACAACAATAGTAGGTAAGTCAAACACCAATGAGCAAGGCTCAAACAAAATGCAAGGAGTATAGCATTTAAGAAATAGCAGGAGTGCACGGTCAAAATCACAAAAAAGAGTGTAGACAACAAATGATATATAGGATCAATTTATAGAGTATTAATATACCATCAAAGACTAAATAGCAAAGGTGCCAGTGCAAAAGTGTAAGCGGTATATCAATTGAGGTGTTAATACCATAGGACAAGTATGAGACAAAGATGAGCTGTTATAAGTATGGACAGTACCTGTAGTGTAGGTGAATGCTGAGCTCTGGCTACTGCTGTTAGATGACCCTCCTCCCCGACGTACGTTTTGGAAATCCTTCTTTACCTTCTAAATCTTTTGCTGCCTCACTAGCATGGCACATAATACAGGTAGTATTTTAGACAATACTACCTTTGAGATCTTTTCCTTAAGCTAATGAAATCTCTGAATTCATTCTTCATCTACAACTAGCTTTGTCATTGTTACCAGTGTGCACCATTGTCACTTGGTCCTCACAAACTCTTCCCAGTAAATATGTCAACTCGATCCACGCTGTATCAAACTCAAGGGTCCGAAGGAGAACACACTGTTTGATGATCCGTGTCTTTGATGACCTAATAATTGAATCATTGAATTGAATAATTGAAGATGATGATATGAATGATGACAATAACCGGGCTCTACTTCTGGATGCAGATTGTCCACTGGAAAGACAGTCAAAAGGAGAAGAAGGACCACAGCTAGAGCCTTGCTCAATTTGCGGTTCACTATGCTTTGTGAGCAGGTGATGCTATTTCATGTGCTGATGAAATGATTTAGATCCAAGTTTATGTGTGCCAGGATATATATGGCATATTTAAAACAGCTAAGTCTGCACACTGCAATAGATTGGTCCTCCAGCAATGTGAAAAAGACCACCACCACCACGATCATCACTAGAGCTTTCTGGCACTATTTAGCCTCCAGTAACAACAGCAGTTATAATGACATTACCTACTCCTGAGCTGACGACCTACTTTTATTTGCCACAAATTGCAGGTAATTAAATTGTTCTGAAATGATATTGCTAACAGTGGGCATTCTTATAATAGTGTATACTACTTGTTTTATTGTGATTAAGGTCGGAGCTGCATAGCAACTTTTTTCGTGCTGTGATATTTTGTTAAAAAAAACATCCTCATCCACTCCCATTGATGGAAACTAAAAAGTTATCTAAGTTATCTAAGAAAATAACAGTGTACACTACAGTATTTAAGTTCTATATTTTTAAATCAGTAAAATGTATACAAAAACAAGTCAATATATGATTGTTTACATTATTTTTACTGTTAAAAGCCCCCTCCAAAATATGAAAAATTGCTATCTTGTTCTGAAATAAGCCCCACATAGAATTATGTTTTTTTTTGTTTTTCACTACATCATATGGTAAAGTTAATAGTATAATTTAAAGCTTCAACTCATTATACATGGAATGTCTCTCAATGCCGATGGAAAAATAAAAAAAGTTATGGTTGTTGGAAGAAGCACATTATCTACAACTGGTCACTGTGAGGTGAAAACAAAAACATATTAGAGTTTTGGAGTATGTAGGAAAGGAAAGGATGTTATTTAGTCTTCTAAAGACACTGCCTGTGGATCTTCGAAAAGCATTACGTCCATCAGAAGAGCAGCATATTGAAGAAAAGTGAGATTCTGCTAATAGAATCATTCCCTAGATAAGCTGTCATGTGTCAGTGCTGTGTTTGTCAGGTTATGCACATGGTATAGGGGGTGATAGGCCATTTACAAACTGAATTAAATGGATCGAATTTTTGCATTACCTCTGACTGGGTATATACTGTATGTGAATATGTGACAAAAATCCTGTACAGTCTGTACAGTATCTATGAGAGATATACTGTAGTGTATGCCAATTAGCCATTAGTCAGGTGATGTTAAATACATTTGTCAGAAATTAGGCAGAAAGTGAACATTCAATTTTTGGAATTATTAGGCAAGCTTGAGCATACTATGACCATATTGTAATGACGGGATGGGTCTCCAAAATATCAGGTCTTGTGTGGTACAGGCTAGAGATGTACAAACATATTTGAGTGAAAATGAATTATACTTAAATTTTACAAAAATCTGCATTCACTAAACTGTGAATTTGTTATAATTCACTTCTGTGCAGATTCAACAAAATTAACTATAGTGGGCAATCAAAAAGTAGCGGTAAGGGTGGTTTCACATTTGCATTTTTTTTTTGCGTTTTTGCGGTAAAAAACACAAAAAAAGCATGCGTTTTTTTCCTATACTTAACATTAAAAACGCATGCATTTTTTTGCATGCGTTTTGATGCGTTTTTGCAACGCATGCGTTTTTCTCTGCATGCGTTTTTTTGCAGAAATGCAACATGTAGTAATTTTAGCGGCGTTTAGCGGCGTTTTTTTGCCGCGAAAAAAACGCATGCGTTTTTCGTGGTAAAAAAACCTATTGATGTCTATGTAAACGCATGCATTTTTAAGCACATGCGTTTGCATGCGTTTTTATAGAAAAACACAAGAATACACACTTATAATCCATCCCCCAACCCTAACCCTAACCCTAAAACACAAACTCTAACCCAAACTGTAACACAAACTGTAACACAAACTCTAACACAAACTCTAACACAAACTGTAACACAAACTGTAACACAAACTCTAACACAAACTCTAACACAAACTCTAACACAAACTCTAACCCTAACCCTAGGGATCCTATCCCTAACACAAACCCTAACCCTAACCCTAACCCTAAAACACAAACTGTAACACAAACTGTAACACAAACTGTAACACAAACTCTAACACAAACTGTAACACAAACTCTAACCCTAACCCTAGGGATCCTAACCCTAACCTTAGCCCTAACCCTAACCCTAGCCCTAACCGTAACCCTAGGGATCCTAACCCTAACCCTAACACAAACCCTAACCCTAACCTTAACCCTAAAACACAAACTGTAACACAAACTGTAACACAAACTGTAACACAAACTCTAACACAAACTGTAACACAAACTCTAACCCTAACCCTAACCCTAGGGATCCTAACCCTAACCCTAGCCCTAACCCTAGCCCTAACCCTAACCCTAGGGCTCCTAACCCTAACACTAACCCTAACCCTAAAACACAAACTCTAACACAAACTGTAACACAAACTCTAACACAAACTCTAACACAAACTCTAACACAAACCCTAACCCTAAACCTAGGGATCCTAACCCTAACACAAACCCTAACCCTAACCCTAAAACACAAACTGTAACACAAACTCTAACACAAACTGTAACACAAACTCTAACACAAACTGTAACACAAACTGTAACACAAACTCTCACACAAACTCTAACACAAACCCTAACCCAAACTGTAACCCTAACCCTAGCCCTAACCCTAACCCTAGCCCTAACCCTAACCCTAGGGATCCTAACCCTAACCCTTAGGGTTAGGGTTAGGATCCCTTAGGGTTAGGGTTAGGGTTACGGTTAGAGTTAGGGTTTGTGTTAGGGTTAGGATCCCTAGGGTTAGAGTTTGTGTTTTAGGGTTAGGGTTAGGGTTAGAGTTTGTGTTAGGGTTAGGGTTTGTGTTAGGGTTAGGGTTAGAATCCCTAGGGTTAGGGTTAGGGTTTGTGTTAGGGTTAGGGTTAGAGTTTGGGTTAGGGTTAGGGTTTGTGTTAGGGTTAGGGTTAGGATCCCTAGTAGAGTTGAGCGACCTTGACCTTTTTAGAGTCGAGCCGGGTTTTGCGAAACCCGACTATGTCCAAAGTCGGGTCGAGTGAAATCGGCCGATTATGACGTAAAGTCGGGATCGACTGAAACACGAAACCCAATGCAAGTCAATGGGGCAGCATAGTCGGCAGTGAGTGGGGGCCAGGAAAACACCTAGAGTGCCCATTTTAATGTCAAAACCATCCATTCTTCTTAATGAAGCTTGTCAAGCGTAATTTACCTTATAATAATTGGAAGGCATTTGAAATTGGGGGTCATTTGGCTAAAGTTGTGGGGGGTAGGGCTGGTTCAAGTAATTAGTGGGCCCAGGAAATCTGGACCACGTCACGGCAGTGGAGCAGGGAGAGGTAAGTATTTCAACTTTGCAAGTGCTGTGAACCTGAGCAAGCAGGGGGGGCCCACTCGTTGGCATTGGCACTGGCACAGGGCCCCTCAAAGTACAGCGGTGTGTTTGCACGGCGGGGGCGCCTCCCACCGGCAGCAACACTTTTGCGTACTATGAGAGGCCCTGTGCCAGTGACGTCGCCAACTAGTATTCCTCCCCCCACCTGATGAAGGAACCTGCACTTTCATCTGCACCTTCCTCTTTGTCCCCGTGTAAGGTGGTATGGTATGCGGGAAGAGCAACCTGACTTTCAGCAGGGTCACAATGTTGTTGTGTAGCGTGCACGGGGAATGTTGCGTTATGGGTCAATGTACCAGCAGACTCATCTATCACTGGCTGGGCAATGGGCACGATGAAGTGGAAACACAGATATAGGCCCAAAGAAGAAAGTGGGCTAAATGCAGTTCAAAATTGGTAACACAGGAATAACCAGGGGGCATTGCAGTGGAGGACAACTGGAATGAGAGGCTGACACAGAGAGTAGGGCCAAATCAGTAAGTAGTCGAAATGCAGTTCAAAATTGGCAACCGTAGTAAACAGGCGGCACAGCTTTGTTCAGTGGAGGAGAACAGCAAGGAGTGGCAGACACCGATAGTAGGCCCCAACCCAACTAGTAGGCCAAATGCAGTCTAACATTAACAACTACTTAACGAGAGGCTGAAAATGGTATTTCAGGACAGGAAACCAGGAGAACAGCAAGGAGTGGCAGACACCGATAGTAGGCCCCAAACCAACTAGTACGCCAAATGCAGTTGTTCCATTTAACCACAATTTAATGAGAGCCTGAAGATAGAAGCTCAGGAAAGGCAACCTGGGGAACACCTTGGAGTGTAACACACCATCTCTCTCCACCCCATACCCATTTTGTAGGCCTAATGCTGTGTACTTTTCTACAACTACTAAACGAGAGTCGGAAGACCGAAGCAATGGCAAGGAAACCTGGGGAACACCTTGGAGTGTAACACACCATCTCTCTCCACCCCATACCCAATTTGTAGGCCTAATGCAGCCTACTTTCCGACACCTACTAAACGAGAGCATGAAGATCGAAGCTCAGGAAAGGCAACCTGGGGAACACCTTGGAGTGTAACACACCATCTCTCTCCACCCCATACCCATTTTTTAGGCCTAATGCAGTGTACTTTTCTACAACTACTAAACGAGAGTCGGAAGACCGAAGCAATGGCAAGGAAACCTGGGGAACACCTTGGAGTGTAACACACCATCTCTCTCCACCCCATTCCCCATTTTTTAGGCCTAATGCAGCCTACTTTCCGACACCTACTAAACGAGAGCATGAAGATCGAAGCTCAGGAAAGGCAACCTGGGGAACACCTTGGAGTGTAACACACCATCTCTCTCCACCCCATACCCATTTTGTAGGCCTAATGCTGTGTACTTTTCTACAACTACTAAACGAGAGTCGGAAGACCGAAGCAATGGCAAGGAAACCTGGGGAACACCTTGGAGTGTAACACACCATCTCTCTCCACCCCATACCCAATTTGTAGGCCTAATGCAGCCTACTTTCCGACACCTACTAAACGAGAGCATGAAGATCGAAGCTCAGGAAAGGCAACCTGGGGAACACCTTGGAGTGTAACACACCATCTCTCTCCACCCCATACCCATTTTGTAGGCCTAATGCTGTGTACTTTTCTACAACTACTAAACGAGAGTCGGAAGACCGAAGCAATGGCAAGGAAACCTGGGGAACACCTTGGAGTGTAACACACCATCTCTCTCCACCCCATACCCAATTTGTAGGCCTAATGCAGCCTACTTTCCGACACCTACTAAACGAGAGCATGAAGATCGAAGCTCAGGAAAGGCAACCTGGGGAACACCTTGGAGTGTAACACACCATCTCTCTCCACCCCATACCCATTTTGTAGGCCTAATGCTGTGTACTTTTCTACAACTACTAAACGAGAGTCGGAAGACCGAAGCAATGGCAAGGAAACCTGGGGAACACCTTGGAGTGTAACACACCATCTCTCTCCACCCCATACCCAATTTGTAGGCCTAATGCAGCCTACTTTCCGACACCTACTAAACGAGAGCATGAAGATCGAAGCTCAGGAAAGGCTACCTGGTGAAAACCTTGGAGTGTAACACAACCTGTCTCTACACCCCATACCAAATTTGTAGGCCTAATGCAGCGTAGTTTCCACCAACTACTAAACGAGAGCCGGAAGATCGAAGCTCATGAAAGGCAACCCGGGGAACACCTTGGAGTGTAACACAACCTCTCTCTACACCACGAAAGGGCTGATTCTTAGGAAGGAAGGCTGTTGTAAATAAGCATTGCGCGTCCGAGGGTGATTATATTCTTATTCGGTATCTACTCACCCTCGGACGCGCCATGCTTCTTGATTTGTAATTAATGTTTATTTGCAATGTGCTTTTGACTTACTCAATTATTTTTTTAATTATTGATTTTATTAAATTAATAGTTTAACATCTTATTGGAAATAATTTAAAGGAGACGCGACAGGACAACACTCGGTGGATGCCATATCTGTGTTAACAACTCCAAAAAACTTTCAGTTAACTTCTTGCAGGAGAAAGAAATTGTAGCTGTTGGACCTTTGTAGTACAGTTCCAGATATTTGTTGTGTGTTTGTTTTGATTGTTAAAATGTCTGCATTTGAGATCTCAACACGATCTTATTTTTTATAATCAAATTAATTTTTTAAATATTTTATTAGGTTGGTTCAAGGGGTACACGGGCCGCAGTAGACAGGTCAGTGGAGGCCTAGTGGAAGGAGGGACCGCAGATGCGCCACTGTTTCACCCATACACAATTAGTAGGCCTAATGCAGCGTAGTTTCCAACAGCTACTAAACGAGAGCCGGAAGATCGAAGCTCAGGAAAGGCAACCTGGGGAACACCTTGGAGTGTAACACAACCTCTCTCTACACCACGGAAGGGCTGATTCTTAGGAAGGAAGGCTGTTGTAAATAAGCATTGCGCGTCCGAGGGTGATTATATTCTTATTCGGTATCTACTCACCCTCGGACGCGCCATGCTTCTTGATTTGTAATTAATGTTTATTTGCAATGTGCTTTTGACTTACTCAATTATTTTTTTAATTATTGATTTTATTAAATTAATAGTTTAACATCTTATTGGAAATAATTTAAAGGAGACGCGACAGGACAACACTCGGTGGATGCCATATCTGTGTTAACAACTCCAAAAAACTTTCAGTTAACTTCTTGCAGGAGAAAGAAATTGTAGCTGTTGGACCTTTGTAGTACAGTTCCAGATATTTGTTGTGTGTTTGTTTTGATTGTTAAAATGTCTGCATTTGAGATCTCAACACGATCTTATTTTTTATAATCAAATTAATTTTTTTTATATTTAATGATGTTGGTTCAAGGGGTACACGGGCAGCAATAGACAGGTCAGTGGAGGCCTAGTGGAAGGAGTGACGGCAGACAGGCATCAAAGGCCTAACATTGGGCTGGCTGTAGGCAAGTTAAAATTGGTTCCAGGGGAACACGGCCATCAGTGGCCTGGTCAGTGTAGTTGTAGTTGAAAGAACAGGACGCAGACAGGCTTCGAAGGCCTAACATAATAACATAGGGCTGGCTGTAGGCAAGTTAAAATTGGTTCCAAGGGAACACGGCCATCAGTGGCCTGGTCAGTGTAGTTGTAGTTGAAAGAACGGGACGCAGACAGGCTTCGAAGGCCTAACATAACAAACTTGGGCTGGCTGTAGGCACTTTTAAATTTGTTCCAGGGGTACATGGGCAGCAGTGTATGGTCAGTGGAAGTCTAGTGGAAGGAGTGACCGCAGACAGGCTTCCAAGGCCTAACATAACAAACTTGGGCTGGCTGTAGGCACTTTTAAATTGGTTCCAGGGTAACACGGCCAGCAGTGGCCTGGTCAGTGTAGTAGTTGTAGAAAGAAGGGACCGCAGACAGGCTTCGAAGGCCTAACATAACAAAAATGTCAAAACAATGGTATTGTCAGTGCCAGGCATTGAAGGATGTCAGCGCCTAGACTACACATTGGTGAAGCTGTGAGAGATAATTTTGCTAGTGGTAGAGCACTGTTTGAGCTGGGGGGGAGAACTGTCTTGTGGCCGGCGGTACAGGCACAGGGCCCCTCATATTACAACGGTGTGTCTGACGTTGGGTGCGCACCACCACCGCCAGAGACACTTTATTGTACTATGAGGGACCCAGTGGCAGTGCCGTCGACCAAAAGCGGCCACACCCACCTCTTCAGACAAACAGCACTCTCAAGGGTCCAAGCGCAAAGTGGCGATAGCACGGCCCCGTGTGGGGAGTTTGGCCATTTCGTGAGGTGGAAACATGTCGTATGCTGGACAATCAGGTGAAGAAAATTACGAGATTGGAAAAGTCATTCAGAATAGTCCACAGGCAAGACCTTTTCATAGGAAAGCTAGGTGTCAGCCGGGCAGGGTGGGGCAAAAGATTTTGAAATCCAGTTGTGGTTCATTTTAATGAAGGTTAGATCATCTACATTTTGGGTAGCCAGACGAGTCCTTTTTTCTGTTAGTATTGAACCTGCAGCACTGAATACTCTTTCTGATAGGACACTAGCTGCCGGGCAAGCAAGCTCCTGCAATGCATATTCTGCCAATTCTGGCCAGGTGTCTAATTTGGATGCCCAGTAATCAAATGGGAATGACGGTTGAGGGAGAACGTCGATAAGGGATGAAAAATAGTTTGTAACCATACTGGACAAATGTTGTCTCCTGTCACTTTGAATTGATGCTGCAGTACCTGTCCTGTCTGCGGTCATAGAAAAATCACTCCACAACCTGGTCAGAAAACCCCTCTGGCCAACGCCACTTCTGATTTCTGCCCCTCTAACACCTCTGGTCTGCTGGCCCCTGGAGCTCGTGTGAGAACGATCACGGGCGCTGTGTGCAGGGAATGCCAGAAGCAAACGGTCAACAAGAGTTGATTGTTTTGTTGCTAATATTAGTTCCAAGTTCTCATGTGGCATAATATTTTGCAATTTGCCTTTATAGCGAGGATCAAGGAGGCAGGCCAACCAGTAATCGTCATCGTTCATCATTTTTGTAATGCGTGTGTCCCTTTTGAGGATACGCAAGGCATAATCCGCCATGTGGGCCAAAGTTCCCGTTGTCAAATCTGCGGTTGTGCTTGGTTGAGGGGCAGTTGCAGGCAAATCTACGTCACTTGTGTCCCTCAAAAAACCAGAACCCGGCCTTGCCACGCCACCAATTTCCCGTGCCCCCGGGAAAGCTTCCTCATTAAAAATATACTCATCCCCATCATCCTCCTCATCCTCCACCTCCTCTTCGCCCGGTACCTCGTCATGTACACTGCCCTGACCAGACAATCGCTGACTGTCATCAAGGCTTTCCTCTTCCTCTGGTGCAGACGCCTGATCCTTTATGTGCGTCAAACTTTGCATCAGCAGACGCATTAGGGGGATGCTCATGCTTATTATGGCGTTGTCTGCACTAACCAGCCGTGTGCATTCCTCAAAACACTGAAGGACTTGACACATGTCTTGAATCTTCGACCACTGCACACCTGACAACTCCATGTCTGCCATCCTACTGCCTGCCCGTGTATGTGTATCCTCCCACAAAAACATAACAGCCCGCCTCTGTTCGCACAGTCTCTGAAGCATGTGCAGTGTTGAGTTCCACCTTGTTGCAACGTCTATGATTAGGCGATGCTGGGGAAGGTTCAAAGAACGCTGATAGGTCTGCATACGGCTGGAGTGTACAGGCGAACGGCGGATATGTGCGCAAAGTCCACGCACTTTGAGGAGCAGGTCGGATAACCCCGGATAACTTTTCAGGAAGCACTGCACCACCAGGTTTAAGGTGTGAGCCAGGCAAGGAATGTGTTTCAGTTGGGAAAGGGAGATGGCAGCCATGAAATTCCTTCCGTTATCACTCACTACCTTGCCTGCCTCAAGATCTACAGTGCCCAGCCACGACTGCGTTTCTTGCTGCAAGAACTCGGACAGAACTTCCGCAGTGTGTCTATTGTCGCCCAAACACTTCATAGCCAATACAGCCTGCTGACGTATGCCAGTAGCTGCCCCATAATGGGAGACCTGGTGTGCAACAGTGGCAGGTGCGGATGGAGTGTTTGTGCGACTGCGGTCTGTGGACGAGCTCTTGCTTCTGCAGGAGGACGAGGAGGAGGAGGAGGAGGAGGGGGTGCGAACGGCTACAGACAACTGTTTACTAGACCGTGGGCTAGGCAGAACTGTCCCAAACTTGCTGTCCCCTGTGGACCCTGAATCCACCACATTTACCCAGTGTGCCGTGATGGACACGTAACGTCCCTGGCCATGCCTACTGGTCCATGCATCTGTTGTCAGGTGCACCTTTGTGCTCACAGATTGCCTGAGTGCATGGACGACGCGCTCTTTAACATGCTGGTGGAGGGCTGGGATGGCTTTTCTGGAAAAAAAGTGTCGACTGGGTAGCTCGTAGCGTGGTACAGCGTAGTCCATCAGGTCTTTGAAAGCTTCGCTTTCAACTAACCGGTAGGGCATCATCTCTAACGAGATTAGTCTAGCTATGTGGGCGTTCAAACCCTGTGTACGCGGATGCGAGGCTAAGTATTTCCTTTTTCTAACCATAGTCTCATGTAGGGTGAGCTGGACTGGAGAGCTGGAGATCGTGGAACTAGCAGGGGGTGCCGGTGGACATGGCAGACTGAGAGACGGTGGGAGATGGTATTGTTGCCGCCGGTGCCCTAGATGCAGTGTTTCCTACTACGAAACTGGTGATTCCCTGACCCTGACTGCTTTGGCCTGGCAAAGATACCTGCACAGATACAGCAGGTGGTGCGCTAAATGGTGGTCCTACACTGCCGGAAGGGATGTTGCGTTGATGACTAGCTTCATTGGCCGAGGGTGCAACAACCTTAAGGGACGTTTGGTAGTTAGTCCAAGCTTTCAAATGCATGGTGGTCAAATGTCTATGCATGCAACTAGTATTGAGACTTTTCAGATTCTGACCTCTGCTTAAGGAAGTAGAACATTTTTGACAGATGACTTTGCGCTGATCAATTGGATGTTGTTTAAAAAAATGCCAGACTGCACTCTTTCTAGCATCGGATACCTTTTCAGGCATTGCAGACTGAGCTTTAACCGGATGGCCACGCTGTCCTCCACCAGGTTTTGGCTTTGCCACGCGTTTTGGGCAAGATACGGGCCCGGCAGATGGAACCTGTGGCGATGTTGATGCCTGCTGCGGCCCCTCCTCCTCCTCTGCTTCAGAACTGCTGCCGCCTGCACCCTGTTCCCCCAATGGCTGCCAATCGGGGTCAAGAACTGGGTCATCTAATAACTCTTCTTGTACCTCCTGCGCAACTTCGTCTGTGTCACCGTGTCGTTCGGTGGTATAGCGTTCGTGATGGGGCAACATAGTCTCATCAGGGTCTGATTCTTGATCAGCACCCTGCGAGGGCAATGTTGTGGTCTGAGTCAAAGGACCAGCATAGTAGTCTGGCTGTGGCTGTGCGTCAGTGCACTCCATGTCAGATTCAATTTGTAATGGGCATGGACTGTTAACTGCTTCACTTTCTAAGCCAGGGACGGTATGTGTAAAGAGCTCCATGGAGTAACCCGTTGTGTCGCCTGCTGCATTCTTCTCTGTTGTTGTTTTTGCTGAAGAGGACAAGGAAGTGACTTGTCCCTGACCGTGAACATCCACTAACGACGCGCTGCTTTTACTTTTACCAGTTTCACGAGAGGAGGCAAAAGAGCTAGAGGCTGAGTCAGCAAGATAAGCCAAAACTTGCTCTTGCTGCTCCGGCTTTAAAAGCGGTTTTCCTAATCCCAGAAAAGGGAGCGTTCGAGGCCTTGTGTAGCCGGACGACGAACCTGGCTCCACAGCTCCAGACTTAGGTGCAATATTTTTTTCCCCACGACCACCTGATGCTCCACCACTACCACTACCCTCATTACCAGCTGACAATGAACGCCCCCGGCCACGACCTCTTCCACTAGACTTCCTCATTGTTTTAAAAACGTAACCAAACTAACGTTATTTGTTGCAGTCACACAACTTACACGGTGAGCTATAACTTCAGTATGATTTAGCTACCCCTTTACAGGTTGGTGAGACCACAGCGAAAATCAGGCCCAATGTTACACACTCTTTTTTTGGTGGCTGCAAATTAGAGAGATGCCCCACACGCAGGACTGTCACTGAAGCACAAATGTTAATATTAATGTCACACTATTATTTTTTTTTTATTTTTATTTTTTTCAGGAACACTTTAGAAACCCCCCAAAAAAAAAAAAATAGATTTTTGCAGGGAGAATTTAGAAAACAAATGTAACAAACTATATGCTTTCTATGGGCCACTGAGTGAGATGACGCACACAGGAATCAGGAGTGGCACACAAGCCCAGAGGCCAATATTTTTCTACCAATGATTGATGGAGTTATTTTCTCTGGTAGATTTTGGAACCCAAATCAAGGAAAAAAAATATAGGCTTTCTATGGACCACAATTGGAGAGAGAGAGAGAGAGAGAGAGAGAGAGAGAGATGGCACACCCAGGAGTCAAGACTGGCACACAAGCAGAAAGGCCAATATTAATCTCCCATTTTTTTGGGGGGTTTGTTTTTTTTTTTTTTTTTTCAGGGAGACTTTAGAAAAAAAAATAATAAAAAAAATATGATTTTATCAGGAAGAATTTAGAAACCAAATAAAATAAAATTATTTTTTCAGGGAGAATTTATAAAACAAATAAAAACAAAAATAGGCGTTCTATGGCCCACTGACTGAGAGATGACGCACACAGGAGTCAGGAGTGGCACACAAGCCCAGAGGCCAATATTTTTCTACCAATGATTGATGTAGTTATTTTCTCTGGTAGATTTTGGAACCCAAATCAAGGAAAAAAAATATAGGCTTTCTATGGACCACAATTGGAGAGAGAGAGAGAGAGAGAGAGAGAGATGGCACACCCAGGAGTCAAGACTGGCACACAAGCAGAAAGGCCAATATTAATCTCCCACTGTTTTTTTTGTTTGTTTTTTTTTTTTTTTTCAGGGAGACTTTAGAAAAAAAAATAATAAAAAAAATATGATTTTATCAGGAAGAATTTAGAAACCAAATAAAATAAAATGATTTTTTCAGGGAGAATTTATAAAACAAATAAAAACAAAAATAGGCGTTCTATGGCCCACTGACTGAGAGATGACGCACACAGGAGTCAGGAGTGGCACACAAACCCAGAGGCAAATATTTTTCTACCAATGATTGATGTAGTTATTTTCTCTGGTAGATTTTAGAACCCAAATCAAGGAAAAAAAATATAGGCTTTCTATGGACCACAATTGGAGAGAGAGAGAGAGAGAGAGAGAGAGAGAGAGAGATGGCACACCCAGGAGTCAAGACTGGCACACAAGCAGAAAGGCCAATATTAATCTCCCACTGTTTTTTTTGGTTGTTTTTTTTTTTTTTTTTTTTTCAGGGAGACTTTAGAAAAAAAAAATAATAAAAAAAATATGATTTTATCAGGAAGAATTTAGAAACCAAATAAAATAAAATGATTTTTTCAGGGAGAATTTATAAAACAAATAAAACCAAAAATAGGCGTTCTATGGCCCACTGACTGAGAGATGACGCACCCAGGAGTCAAGACTGGCACACAAGCAGAAAGGCCAATATTAATCTCCCACTGTTTTTTTTTTTTTTTTTTCAGGGAGACTTTAGAAAAAAAAATAATAAAAAAAATATGATTTTATCAGGAAGAATTTAGAAACCAAATAAAATAAAATGATTTTTTCAGGGAGAATTTAGAAAACAAATAAAACCAAAAATAGGCGTTCTATGGCCCACTGACTGAGAGAGAGAGAGAGATGGAACGCTTAGTACTGGCACACAAGCCCAAAGGGCAATATTAATCTCCCTTTTTTTTTCCAGGGAGAATTTCTAAAACCCAAAAAAAAAAAAAAATAGGCTTTCTATGGCCCACTATTTGTGAGAGAGATGGGACGCTCAGGACTGGCACAGATGGCACGCTCAGGACTGGCACAGAAGCCCAGAGGCCAATATTAATCTCCCATTTTTTCTGGGAGAATTTATAAAACCAAAAAAAATATTTAAATAGGCTTTCTATGGCCCACTATTTGTGAGAGAGATGGCACGCTCAGGACTGGCACAGATGGCACGCTCACAACTGGCACACAAGCCCAGAGGCCAATATTAATCTCCCTTTTTTCAGGGAAAATTTATAAAACCAAAAAAAAAATTAAATAGGCTTTCTATGGCCCACTATTTGTGAGAGAGATGGCACGCTCAGGACTGGCACAGATGGCACGCTCACAACTGGCACACAAGCCCAGAGGCCAATATTAATCTCCCTTTTTTCAGGGAAAATTTATAAAACAAAAAAAAAAAATTAAATAGGCTTTCTATGGCCCACTATTTGTGAGAGAGATGGCACGCTCAGGGCTGGCACAGATGGCACGCTCAGGACTGGCACACAAGCCCAGAGGCCAATATTAATCTCCCTTTTTTTCAGGGAGAATTTATAAAACCCAAAAAAAAATAAAATAGGCTTTCTATGGCCCACTATTTGTGAGAGAGATGGCACACTCAGGACTGGCACACAAGCCCAAAGGCCAATATTAATCTCCCACTGTATTTTTATCAGGGAGAATTTATACACCCCACAAAAAAAAATACAGAAAAATGAAAAGGCTTTCTATGGCCCACTATGTGAGAGAGATGGCACACACAGGGATGGCACTCTAGCAGAAATGCCAAATTGCCAATCTTAATCTCCCACCAAAAAAAAAAAAAAAAAAAAAAACAGGGAATGTCCTACAATTACTATCTCCCTGCCTGCAGTAATCTCAGCCAGGTATGGCAGGCAGCTACTATCTCCCTGCCTGCAGTAATCTCAGCCAGGTATGGCAGGCAGCAATAAGGAGTGGACTGATGCACAAATGAAATAAAAAGTGTGGACAAACAAAAAAGATAGCTGTGCAGAAAGGAAGGAACAAGAGGATTTGTGCTTTGAAAAAAGCAGTTGGTTTGCACAGCGGCGTACACACAGCAATGCAGCTATCAGGGAGCCTTCTAGGGCAGCCCAATGAGCTACAGCGCTGAGGGGAAAAAAAAAAAAAAAAAAAAAAACTTCCACTGTCCCTG
The DNA here is from genome assembly GCF_032444005.1 of Ranitomeya imitator. Lineage (NCBI taxonomy): Eukaryota > Metazoa > Chordata > Amphibia > Anura > Dendrobatidae > Ranitomeya > Ranitomeya imitator. Next base: position 531,588,829 of record NC_091286.1, read on the forward strand.
CACACCGAGGGTGGTGTTGGACAGTGCAAATCGCTGCAGCCCAAGCGGTTTTGTGGTTAATGGACCCTGCCTAACGCTATCCCTGCTTCTGACAAAGCGGCAGCAACCTCTCCCTAAGCTCAGATCAGCAGCAGTAAGATGGCGGTCGGCGGGAACGCCTCTTTATAGCCCCTGTGACGTCGCAGACAGCAAGCCAATCACTGCAATGCCCTTCTCTAAGATGGTGGGGACCAGGACCTATGTCATCACGCTGCCCACACTCTGCGTTTACCTTCATTGGCTGAGAAATGGCGCTTTTCGCGTCATTGAAACGCGACTTTGGCGCGAAAGTCGCGTACCGCATGGCCGACCCCGCACAGGGGTCGGATCGGGTTTCATGAAACCCCGACTTAGCCAAAAGTCGGCGACTTTTGAAAATGTTCGACCCGTTTCGCTCAACCCTAATCCCTAGGGTTAGGGTTTGTGTTAGGTACCGTCACACAGTGCAATTTAGATCGCTACGACGGCACGATTTGTGACGTTGCATCGTCGCTTAATTATCGTTTCAAACATCGTAGACTGCGGTCACACTACACGATGCACGACGCTGAAGCGATAAATTCATGACGTATTTGCGATGTAGAAGTCGTATGGGACAGTCGTACGGTCGTGTCACACACGACGATTCAGAGCAAATTTTGCATAATCTGTGCGTGACGTTGTTCACAAGGGGCGTGTTGTGCCACTAGTTAGTGTGGTGATAGGCCAAAGGTTCTGTGCACACAATTGGTTGGAAAATTTGTCACCTGAGCGCTATTGTTCCCAATGCCACTTCACTGCTTTCAAAATTTCCTTTCTTCACTTCGTACTTGGACACTTGGTGGACCTGGACATCGGAATTTTGTACCTCGCTGAATATACCACGCTTTGCACCGCTGCTTCGAGGTATGTAAACCGCTTGGGCGTGGTGGATGGAACGCTGTATGGACGGCATGAGTGCTTCGTTCCACCGCTGAAGCGAAGTGGATGGTACACTGTTGTGACTGGAGGGCTACAATGTGGCAGATGGTACGCTGTTGTGCTTTGTTGTGACTGGTGGGCTACAGCGTGGTAGATGGAACTCAGTTTGTTCGGCATGACCGCTTCGTTCCACCGCTGAAGCGATGCGGATGGTACGCTGTTGTGACTGCTTATGACCGGTTGTGTCTGTTGCGCTACAGCGTGGCAGATGGTACAATGTATGGTCACCATGAGCGCTTTGTGTGGCTGCTGTAGGGAAGCGGGCGGTACACTGTTTTGGGTTATGGTGGCCTATGGCGCGGCAGATGGAAGAAGCGATGCGGATGGTATGCTGTTGTGACTGGTCGTGACTGGTCGTGACTGGTGGGCTACAGCGTGGTAGATGGAACTCAGTTTGTTCGGCATGACCGCTTCGTTCCGCCGCTGAAACGATGCGGATGGTACGCTGTTGTGACTGCTTATGACCGGTTGTGTCTGTTGCGCTACAGCGTGGCAGATGGTACAATGTATGGTCACCATGAGCGCTTTGTGTGGCTGCTGTAGGGAAGCGGGCGGTACACTGTTTTGGGTTATGGTGGCCTATGGCGCGGCAGATGGAAGAAGCGATGCGGATGGTACGCTGTTGTGACTGGTCGTGACTGGTCGTGACTGGTGGGCTACAGCGTGGTAGATGGAACTCAGTTTGTTCGGCATGACCGCTTCGTTCCACCGCTGAAGCGATGCGGATGGTACGCTGTTGTGACTGCTTATGACCGGTTGTGTCTGTTGCGCTACAGCGTGGCAGATGGTACAATGTATGGTCACCATGAGCGCTTTGTGTGGCTGCTGTAGGGAAGCGGGCGGTACACTGTTTTGGGTTATGGTGGCCTATGGCGCGGCAGATGGAAGAAGCGATGCGGATGGTACGCTGTTGTGACTGGTCGTGACTGGTCGTGACTGGTGGGCTACAGCGTGGTAGATGGAACTCAGTTTGTTCGGCATGACCGCTTCGTTCCACCGCTGAAGCGATGCGGATGGTACGCTGTTGTGACTGCTTATGACCGGTTGTGTCTGTTGAGCTAGAGCGTGGCAGATGGTACAATGTATGGTCACCATGAGCGCTTTGTGTGGCTGCTGTAGGGAAGCGGGCGGTACACTGTTTTGGGTTATGGTGGCCTATGGCGTGGCAGATGGAAGAAGCGATGGTAGGCATGAGCGCTTTGTGTGGCTGCTGTTGTTAAGCGTTTGGCACACTGGCAAAAGTATTGTTAATAGGACTCTTTGTCAACCATGTAATTTTTTTTTATAATTACTTTTTAGATGTCAAATCGTGTGGAGTTCATCAGGGATTTCATCGAGATTTATCAGTCTTTTCCCTGCCTCTGGAAAATAAAATCTCCTGAGTATTGTAACAGGGAAAAGAGGAGGGAGGGTTACTTACAGCTCATTGAGCTTTACAATCGTCAGGCACCAGATGAGGCAGCTAACGAAGCAGTTATTAAAAAGAAAATCCAGGCGCTCCGCACGGTCTGGAGGAAGGAGCTGAACAAGGTTCTTCAGACTACAAGGTCCGGAGCTTCCACTGAAGAAGTTTATGTGCCAAAACTGTGGTATTTTGAGCATCTTAATTTTCTGAGGGACCAAGAGGTGCCACGGACTTCAACGTGTCTTCGATTGTTGGCACCTGTGGAACCAATAGTTTCGGAGAACCACGCCGAGCAGGAGTCACAAGGGCAACAAGTAAGTAGCTCTTTGGACGAAAGTTCACCAATGTGTCCTATAATTACATAATTTTTCTCTGCATTTTAGGTTTTATACTTCTGATTATCACATCAGTTTAAAGTTGTTACAAAAACATGTACACATAAGTAACCCTGTTGCAGTCAAGTATTATAAGGGGAACTTAATATGTATGAAATGGAGATATATGTAAACCATACCATCTAAGCAATATAGAAAATAGTATCGCTTCAAGCTGCCGATGTACTCTTGTTGAGACTATTTAGACTATAAAATATTGGTCAGGTTCCCATAGCAGTCAGAACAGTGTAGTTCAAAGTATTCAATAAAAGGGAGGGTTAAAGAATATTACTAAGCATCAAATATATTATAATCTTTTTGTTACCTACTACGAATATATAGTTTGGATGCGGTTATGGTGGTACTACTTTTTGTTGCCGGGTTCATAACTTTTTTTTTTTCCCCCCCCCCCAGGATGACAGTGCGCAGGAGAGTACACTTGACTGTTCACAGGACTGCACAACAACAGATTTAGTGGAGGCTGCACCTGCCAGGAGTCAATCGAGGCAAGGTCCAAGAAAACGGAAAGCCACCTCAGACGCCTCAAATGAACTATTGAGCCTGGCAAAGAAGGTGTTGACAAGAAATGTTAGCCCTGCGTTAGAGGGGTTTGGACACTATGTGGTTGACAAACTGGCAAAAATGGACGACAACCAAAGAATACTAGCAGAGCGTCTGATTCTGGAAGCAGTAAACAAGGGTACTGATGGCGATTTGGACAAGAACACTTGTTTGGTCTCTTCCCGGCCAATACAGCGGACAGAGCCATCAAATTACAATGGTTGGTCACAGGGTCAGACATCGATGCGACACAATCCTCACGTTTCCCACTTCGGCCAGCCACCCCCTAATAACTCCTACACACCAATACCTTTACATATGGCTTCGCCCATCAGGCACCAAAATTTTCAGCCGGAACAATCGTCGTATCATAATTTGTGATTTCCTAACTACTTTTACATTCCTTTTTTTTTATTGTCTTGTTAAAATAATGTTTTAAATAAAAGCTTTTATTATAAATTCTATCACTACTTTTTGATTGGTGTGTCTCAATCACAGCACTGTATGAGGGAACAAATTAACGTAACAAATTCATGTACAGTTAACTAAAAAAAAAAATCGAATGAAAGTTTAACAAAATCTTTTAATTGGAACAACAAAAAATGGATTATTGGCCCGCCTACAACTGCTGGCACATGTCCCGCAGCTTCTGCAGCTCCTCCATTGCCACATTGTGCTGCTCCTGAATATGTGCCATAGTGTGGAGTAACTTGTCTATGCCGGCTTCAATATCCTCCTTGTTGACAGTGACGAGAGCTGTGGGTCAAAAAACATAACATTAATAACACAGTAGTCTCCCGATGTGTCTTTGCTTCTGTGAATGAAAAAAAATAAAAAAAATAAGCAAAACTGACTTGGGGGGGAAGGGGGGGAGGGTGGGGGTTTGGGTTGGGGGTGAAAGAGTGGGCCTGCAACAAAATCCAAATAACTTAATTGTGGGAACCTACTAGGATGTTGAGGCACGGAGGGCACTTCTGGATCTGAGTCGCTGTTGAATGCCTCGTGCTGTCGGCGGCGGCGCTGTCTCTTTGCCTCTGTGAAGGAAAAAAAAAAAACAAGGTCTGTCAGCATATATGGCAACAGTGGCTGCCGGGGGAGGGGGGGGGTGTTAAGAGGGGACCTGCAACTTAATCCAAATCACATAATTGTGGGAACCTACTGGGATCTGGAGGAGTTGACCCGGAGGGCACAGATCCAGGAGAGGCTGGGCGGGATGCCTCGTGGCGGCGGTGGTGCTGTGTCTTTGACTCTGTGAAGAAAAAAAAAAAAAAAATTTTTTTTAAAAAGTTCTGTTAGCATATATGGCAACACTGGCTGCCGGGGGGGGGGAAGGGGACCAGAAACAAAATCCAAATCACATTATTGTGGGAACCTACTAGGATCTGGAGGAGTTGACCCGGAGGGCTCCGGGACATTGGACCCTGAGGGCACAGAGCCAGAAGAGGCTGGGCGGGATGCCTCGTGGCGGCGGTGGTGCTGTGTCTTTGACTCTGTGAAGAAAAAAAAAAAAAATTTTTTTTAAAAAAGTTCTGTTAGCATATATGGCAACACTGGCTGCCGGGGGGGGAAGGGGACCTGAAACAAAATCCAAATCACATAATTGTGGGAACCTACTAGGATCTGGAGGAGTTGACCCGGAGGGCACAGAGCCAGAAGAGGCTGGGCGGGATGCCTCGTGGCGGCGGTGGTGCTGTGTCTTTGACTCTGTGAAGAAAAAAAAAAAAAAATTTTTTTTAAAAAGTTCTGTTAGCATATATGGCAACACTGGCTGCCGGGGGGGGGAAGGGGACCAGAAACAAAATCAAAATCACATTATTGTGGGAACCTACTAGGATCTGGAGGAGTTGACCCGGAGGGCTCCGGGACATTGGACCCTGAGGGCACAGAGCCAGAAGAGGCTGGGCGGGATGCCTCGTGGCGGCGGTGGTGCTGTGTCTTTGACTCTGTGAAGGGAAAAAAAAAAAAAAAAGGTCTGTCAGCATATATGGCAACACTGGCTGCCGGGGGAGGGGGTGGGGGGGAAGAGGGGACCTGCAACTGAATCCAAATCACATAATTGTGGGAACCTACTAGGATCTGGAGGAGTAGACCCGGAGGGCACAGATGTAGAAGAGGCTGTGCGGGATGCCTCGTGGCGGCGGTGGTGCTGTGTCTTTGCCTCTGTGAAGGGAAAAAAAAAAAAAAAAGGTCTGTCAGCATATATGGCAACACTGGCTGCCGGGGGGGGGGGAGGAGGGGACCTGCAACCAAATCCAAATCACATTATTGTGGGAACCTACTAGGATCAGTTGTCTTTGACCCGGAGGGCTCTGGGACTTCAGAAGCGGTGTGTGATGCCTCGTGTCTACGGCGGCGCTGTCTCTTTGCCTCTGTGAAGGAAAAAAAAAGTTCGGTCAGCAGTTAGCTGTGCCACATAGTACTTTTCACCGTTCATACTGTCCCATAGCTGTGGCACATAGTGGCTCAGCAACGTTCAAACTGTCCCATAGCTGTGGCACATAGTGGCTCTGCAACGTTCAAACTGTCCCATAGCTGTGGCACATAGTGGCTCTGCAACGTTCAAACTGTCCCATAGCTGTGGCACATAGTGGCTCTGCAACATTCAAACTGTCCCATAGCAGTGGCACATAGTGGCTCTGCAACGTAGAAACTGTCCCATAGCTGTGGCACATAGTGGCTCTGCAACGTTCAAACTGTCCCATAGCTGTGGCACATAGTGGCTCTGCAACGTTCAAACTGTCCCATAGCAGTGGCACATAGTGGCTCTGCAACGTTCAAACTGTCCCATAGCAGTGGCACATAGTGGCTCTGCAACGTTCAAACTGTCCCATAGCTGTGGCACATAGTGGCTCTGCAACGTTCAAACTGTCCCATAGCTGTCCAACATACTTTTGGGTACCTGAGTACTAACCTCTGCTAATCTCCTGGCGAAGCTCCTGCAGGCGCTCTGGCCTTTTCGACTTGAGATCGCCCCATTTTTTAACAATCTGGGCCTTGGTCCGAGTTATCCCAAACCGCTTCCTGAGGCCCTCAGACACCACACGGACAACTTCCTCCTTGTGCTGGTTGCGGTGCAGCACCATCCCTGTGGTTTCATACTGCATCCTATCCATTGTTCCAATAAGGAACTTGAGCTCTGGGATGCCCATAGGTGGACCACGGCGACTGGCAGCCATTATCACGATGTCAGGGGACAAAAACAAGCTAGGGCAGGCACGCAGGAACGCTGTAACGTCATCACGCCGTCATAGACCACGAGCGTACTTAACGTGCCGCTCCGGCGTTATATAACGATACTTCGAACGGCATTTACTATGTGCGTTCCTTTCTTAACGCTCAGTCATCACAAATGTGACGCTGTTCATAAACGGCAACGCTATTGCGATGCCAATGGCGCGGCAGGACGGCGGAGCGCAGCTCCTCCTCTGGGCGTTGCTCTTCAGGGTCATTCCATCTAAAATGGCGGCGAGAATGCGTTCTGCTCCTCTGGGGCAGCCAGAACTCCTTTTTTTTATTTCCCAGATGGATGCCATGGATTACGAGGGTCTGGAGAGCCGCCCTGCCCACCCACACATCCACAAGCGAGAAGTGCTTGGACAAATAACAAGAATGATGGAGAGGAGGTTTGGTGTCTGCCGCAGTCAGCTTCAGCTGCGTAAAAAATGGGCTGACCTCCGCTATAAAACGCCACAAATGTTTGCGGAGTTGCGTGCGGAGGCAAGGCGAGGCAAGTACTAGTATGGGGGGATTGGGAGATGCATGCTGTCAGGAGGGGGGGGGGGTTTGGGAGGGAGTCTTGCGCTCATGGTCGCCAACGTGACCTCAAATGCATTAAAACACATGCCCCGTTTTTGTACAATTTAGTTATTCTCCAAGCAGAATATGCGTTGTCCGTGAGAAAACTTGTCGGGTTCCCTAATCTCAACCTCCATCTTGAAATTATTAAGATGTCCATAATTTTTACTTTCTCAATTTCCCATAAATATTAACGGAGGAGGTTGGCCTACAGATGAAATAATACGTTTTCCAAAGACAGGAAGACCATTGAACCCCAGAGCCCACAGACATGTCAGAGTATCGCACCCCTGTAAAGTGTGATCTCGATTTTATGTTTGAGTATATTGTAAGCTTTGCTCTGCAGCACTCAACATTTGTGTGTAAACATTGTGATTCTTTACTTTAGGTGTAGAGAGACAGCGGCGGCAAGTCAGACCCACCATTGCCACCAGTACCCCATCTTCAGGCACCAGTGGGAGCCCACAGTCCGGGACATCACGTAAGTTCACAATCATTTATTGCATTTTTTTTAACATCACACGGGACATAACAGGGTACCTGAAATATTTGAAGACATTACAGACGCAGTAATGACCCAGCGGCCTACCACACCTCCACCATCTGTTGCGACCATGCACCCTCGCACCCCTGTGAAGTGTGATATAAATTTTATGTTTCAGTATATTGTTAGCTTTGATCTGCAGCACTCTACATGTGTTTTTAAAGATTGCGTTTGTAAACTTTCTGTGTAGAGAGACAGCGGCGGCAACAGGTACCTGCCATTGCCAGCAGCACCACAGCATCACCACCAGCGGGAGCCCACAGTCCGTGACGTCACGTAAGTTAACAATCATAGATTACAGTTTTTCAACTGCATACGGGACATAAGAGGGTAGCGGAAATATTTGAATACATTACAGACGCAGTAATGACCCAGCGGCCTACCACGCCACCACCAGAGAGCAGACGGCCTCGCACCCCTACACCACCCTCAACACCTCCCTTTCGACACTCCTCTTCCTCCCCCGGGTCCGCGGCATTCTCCCCAGAAGCTAACATACGTAAGTGACCAAAACTGCGAGCGCTTCCCAACGGCGTGTTCCATAGTTAACCCGATCTGTTATTATTTGCTTTTAGGTGCTGCAGCAGTGGCCAGATCGCTGGGATGGGAGATTAGCAGCTCTGGTTCTGGCAATGAGGAACCGGCGTCCCTTCTCCGTAAGTATCAAGATAATGCGAGTGGTTTTCTGCTGGATGTCACCATAGACAACCAAAACTGTAAAATATATTAAAATTTACATCGCCCTGTGGTGCCAGACCAAATAGAAATTTACAACACAGAAAATTAGGTCCTGCCCCAGAGGTCGAGATGTATTTTCAGAGGAATCAACGTTGGTTCTCCAACCTCTTCTATCCACAGAAACGGCCACCGTAAGAGAGCTCCTGGCGAGACAATTGCGACTGGAGCGGACAGCAGCGCTCCTGCAGCAGACAGCAGCGCTCCTCCAGAGTCAAGTGGAGCAGCAGGGCGTGACGCTGCGACACCTCTTGGGCAGGAGATAATATTTTTTTTGGTGGGGGGGTTATGTTATATTTTGTTGTAAAATAATTTAAAACCAAGAAGTGTTACAAAAAAAACCAAAAATCTTCGCATTCTTTCTTTAATGTTTACCAAGCTATAAGGGTTAACAGCACCATTGTATAGGCATCACATTTAAAGTTATTTAGAGAGGTTTATATGACAGCAAAGCAAAAAAACAAATTTTTATGTTATACGGCGCGATCCTGCCACGGTACAGCTCCAGAACCATTAAAGTACTGACAGTATTTTTCGCGACAGTCCCTTGCATCGTCTGCCTGTCTGCCAGATCCAAGAGCTTGAAGAGCTGTAAAATTTTCAGGTTGTGTACGCCATTCCCCGGGCACAATATCTCCGGTTCGTGCGTCCACTGCATCAATAAACGAAGGAGGAGAATAGGAGTTCGTATCATGACGTCTCAGGAAATTATGGAGCACACAGCATGCCAAAACCACAATGTCTATAGACGGCAGCTTCAAGTTGATAGCTGTGTGGAACACTCTAAACCGATTTGCCATTATCCCAAAGGCATTTTCAACCACACGACGGGCCCTCGACAACCGGTAATTAAAGATTCTGCGCTCCGGTGTGAGTGTTCTCTGTGCAAATGGCTTCAGCAAATGTGGATGAAGAGGGAAGGCTTCATCAGCGATGAAGACAAAATTTAGGTTTGCTTTTGTGTCTTCATTTAGTGGCAACAGCAGTTCATTGTTCCTCAAGCTTTCCCCAAATGAAGTGTGTTCAAAAACACCACCGTCGGAGACTCGACCATTCATGCCAACATCCACATCGACAAACTCATAGTTTGCATTGACAAGGGCCATGAGGATCACACTGAAATATCCTTTGTAGTTGAAAAAAAATGATCCAGAGTTGGCTGGTTGCGTGATGCGCACATGCTTTCCATCTAATGCACCACCGCAGTTTGGAAACTGCCACAGCTCATCAAAATCGGAACCAATCCTCTTCCAGTCATCCGCCGTCTTGGGAAACTGCAAGATGAGAAGGAAACATGTACAAATTTGGTCAAATATATTATGCACATACACTCTCATGTGGACATCCTACAGCGATTGAGGCGCAGTATGGATTAGTATAACAAAGTCAACAACACAGAGTATGCAGGCAGCCATTTTTTTTACAGATGGCTTCGGTGACTCAGAGGGGGTGCTAAACAATATATCTAAATAATAGAATCAATAAAATTACGTTGGGAGCAGCAAATAAAAAAGGGTGGCGCAGGGTTGGAGCAGCACATATCAGAATGGAGCCGCAAAATGGTAGCAGCACATGTCAGAACGGAGGCGCAGGATCACAGCAGCACATGTCTGAATGGGGGCGCAGGATGGGAGCAGCACATGATAGGATGTAGAACATATACCTATAGAAATGCTCGCCATCAGGGCGTAGAACTGGTTCAATAGCTAGTATAATATATCGACATAACACAGCAGCCAAAAAAAAATAGTAGTACCTCCATATAATGCCTTAAGCTCTGCACAATGGCCTCGCATGTCTCCGGAATCACAACGCTCAGGAAAGGTCTGGAAACAGCTGCGGAAAACTGCAAATCCTGAAGAGACCTTCCTGTTGCCAGGAAGCGCAGTGTCACCGCCAACCTTTCCTCCACGGGCACGGCTGCACGCATCGGCGTATCACACCTTTGTATGAGTGGCGTAACAGCAGACAGTATTATTTTGAAGGATTCCTCGGACATCCGAAGGTAGTTTCGGAAATCTTGAGGGTTATTGTCACGTAACTCTCTTATGAGACCCATGTGTGACAATGTGGATCTTTTCTGCAGCCAGCTCCGGGTCCACATGCGACGTTTTCGTTTAGGACGTCTCTCCTCTTGGAGACGTGCTGCCTCAAACACCAGGGCAGCAGCAACAACAGAACTCTCATCGGAAGTGAGCATAGTTCCTAAAAAGAAAACAAACGTACAATAAATACACGTGCTTACAAAACAATGTTCTGACCATTGATCTAATAACTATATATGTTACTACTGGTATTAAATGGGGCAGTCAACCATCTCGATCTGTAAAAGGATTAATTAATTGGGCCATGCAACAGCTGTGTACCTGAGGTTCTCAGGCCTACTCAAAGGAACAATCAACCACACTCCAACGTTTATCCCCGTTGAAGCGCAACATATGCTACGCTGTAGCGTTATACATACCTTTTGCGGTAAAAGTCTAGTAGTTAAAAGTCCAGGGAATCCAGCGAATTTAGGAGTTCTGTTCACAGCACGTGCTACAGAGAGAAATGAATAGCGCGCTCGAGAGCTCCGGTTTTATCCGCTGGGAACAATAGTCCTTTGTCGAATGAGCGCACAGTATTGTACCGCCCAATCAGCACACGGGAGGTGGAGAATTCAGCGCTCCTACGTAGCCAGCTCCTCCGCCCTTTACATCGTATACAATATCGTGCACACCTTTGTCACACCATGCGATCATGCCGCCACAGCGGGACACTAGACGACGAAAGAAAGTTTCAAACGATCTGCTACGACGTACGATTCACAGCGGGGTCCCTGATCGCAGGAGCGTGTCACACGCTGCGATATCGTACCTATATCGCTCGAACGTCACAAATCGTGCCGTCGTAGCGATCAAAATTGCACTGTGTGACGGTACCATAAAGGTCTAAATGTCTGAAGATACCTAAAAATTGATTTTAATAATGAGAAAAATAGAGAACACTGAACAAGTCTTGGGGCAAAGTATAACAGCGTTAATGTGACCGTAAAGAAAGGAACTAGATGAGACAAGAGAAAATCAGTGACTGATGTTGCAGCTAAAGTTGAAAATATGCCATGAACAAAGACAAAGATAGATAATATCATCAAACAGAAAATGTGCTTTCTCTAGTGTACTGAAGAAGAAAGTGCTATATTAAATTGTAAATGTGATCGTTTAGACAGGTACAGAAAATATTAAGCTAAGAATAACGAACTCCTGCAAAATATGAACTAAAATGTAAACTAAAACAGTGCAGAATATATTAGAACTATGAATGAGCAAATGTGCTCAATGATACTCGGTTATCACTTGAATATCATGGTGCTCGGATGTGCTCATTACTCGATGCGTAATGGGCGGTGCTCGATGTAAAACTTGAAGCCCGGCATTCTTAGTGCATGTTACGAAGCCAATAAGAATGCAGGGATTACCTGTGAATCACTGCAATACTGTAGCTATCTTGGTTGTGGCATTACTGCGATTGGCTGGCCATCTGACATCAGTAGGTATTATAAAAGAACATGCGCAGTCCGGCTCGGCATACTGACGCCATTGCACAGCTCTGTGACATTTCATATTGGAGGAAGAGAGTGCTTGTCTAGGCCTGTGTGTGCACAGTATAAAGAAATCAGAGGCTGAAACTGAGGCATTATACTAACCACTTCTAAGCAATAATCGTTTGCAGCACATGCAATCTGCATTTAGCCTAAGGAGGGAGAGAGAGTCTCAGGAGCAGGAAGAGTGACAGAATCCAGTCGGTAGACAGAGATTAGGCATGTGCAGTCTGCTGGCAAATACAGTTCTATGAAAAAGTGTTTGCCCCTTCCTGATTTCCTATTATTTAGCATGTTTCTTACACTTGTTTCAAATCACCAAGCAAATTTAAATATTAGAGAAATATAACATAAGTAAACACAAAATGCAGTTTTTAAATGAAGGTCTTTATTATTAGGGGAAAAATAAATCCAAACCTACAGGGCCCTGTGTGAAAAACAAATTAACTGAAGTTTATCACATGTTTAGGAACCTGGATTAAAGTTCCTTAGCCACACCGAGGCCTGATTGCTGCCACATCTGTTCTCAATCAAGAAATCACTTAAATATGACCTGCCTGTCAAAGTGAAGTAGACCAATAGCTCCTCAAAATATAGACATCATGCTGCAGTCCAAAGAAATTCTGGAACAAATGAGAAACTATGTGTCACAACACCATTGTCGGCTGACCAGGGACCAGGGACTCCTTCTCTGTTCCTAATACTAGGGGATGCCCTAGCTTGCCTTGTTCCCTGGATTACTTTTGAATGTGAAGTTGCTGTGACCACATACCTTGCCCTATCTCCTGAACCCGCCCTCCATCTGTGCCCTTCCCCCACACAGGAAGAGGGGAGTAGTTATGCACCATAGTACACCAACCAGACGAACAAGGTACCATGAACAGAGGAAATGGAAAATTCCAAACATACAAAAATTCACTCACATATAACAGAAAAATGCACAGGGGAGTGGAGGATGGAGTAAAACCAAAGTAGGAGAAGGGAAGGGAATTTTTACACTTACTAAACCAAGCAACAGTCACAGATAAAACCATCAAATGCCTTCTCATACACCCATGCAGCAAAAGCTATCTCTGACAATGCGTCTCAGTCAGTACCCAGATTATATAGGCGATAGGAGTGGCTAACTGTGATCAGTTGAGAGCCCTAGCTCTCAGAGCTCCAAATATGGCTGATTAACCTCTGTACTGCCAAAAAAATGTACATCGTCTAAAAAGAAAGAAGGTGAAGTGCTTCTTTTCAGTGTAGGAGTAGGAGCAATCATATGTTGCGGTAATAAAGTATAAAGTACATGAGATCTCATATATAAAGTATATGAGATATATCAGTCTAGAAAAGGTTATAAAGCCATTTATCAAGTTTTGGTAATCCAGCGAACCACAATGAGAACCATTATCCACATATAGTGAAAATATGGAGCAGTGGTAAACCTTCCTAGGAGTGGCTGGCTGACCAAAATTACCACAAGAAAGCAGCAATGACACACCCAAGAGGTCAAAAAAGACCCCACAAAAACATCCAAAGAACTGCAGGCCTCACTTGCCTCAATAAAGGTCAGCATTCATGACTCCACCAAAAGAAAGAGACTGGGCAAAAATGGCTTGAATGGCAGAGTTCTAAGATGAAAACCACTGATGAGCAATAAGAACATAAAGGCTCATCTCAGATTTGCAGAAAACATCTTTATGATCCCCAAGACTTTTGAGAGCATACTCTATGGACTGACGAAACAAAAGTTTAACTTTTTCGAAGGTGTATGTTCCATTACATCTGGCATAGAGGTTACATAGCATTTCAGAAAAGAAACAGCATATCAACAGTAAAATATGATGGTGGTAGTGTGATGGTCTGGGGCTGTTTTGCCTCTTTGGGGCCAGGAAGACTTGCTGTGGTAAATAGAACCATGAATTCTGCTGTTTACCAAAAATTCCTGAAGGAGAAAGTCCGGCCATCAGTTCGTGACCTCACTCTGAAGCACCCTTGGGTTATGCAGCAGAGCAATGATCCAAAACACACCAGAAAGTACACCTCTGAATAACTTAAGAAAAATAATGTTTAGGCTTTGGAGAGAGGTAGTCAAGGTCCTGACCTTAAGCCAATTGATTTGCTGTGGCATTATCCTAAAAAGGCGGTTCATGCTCAGGAACCATTTAATGCAGCTGAATTACAACAATTCTGCAAAGATGAGTTTGCCAAAATTCCTTCAGTGCCGTGTAAAGACTTACTGCCAGTTATCATAAAGCCTTGATTTCAGTTGTTACTGCCAAGGTGGCCCAACCAGTTATTAGGTTTAGCTGGCAATCATTTTTTCACACAAGGTTCTGTAGATTTAAATTTTTTTTTCCCTTAACAGTAAGGACCTTCATTTAAAAACTGCATTTTGTGTTTATTTGTATTACCTTTGCCCGATATTTTAATTTGGTGATCTGAAACATTTAATTGTGACATACATGCAAAAAATAAGAAATAACACCACTTTATATAGCTGCAGTTTTTTTGTGGGGGCTTAAAGAATTAAATATATTTTGATCCATCAAGTATTACATGCTTAGAGTTCCTATTTTGTGTGACATGGCACACCCAAAATTAATTGAAACATTTTCTTGGGCTACATATCTCAGCCATATGCTCCTCCGCAGTGTGGAGTAAATTTCTGTGATCTTTAAAACTGCCAAAAAGCTTTTAAACATTTTGCAGGCTTGCAGTTCTCAGATATACAGTTTTATGTTTTCTGTAAACATTTCTGTTATCTGTAAAACTGCTAAAAAGCTTTTGAAAAATTTGTAAGCTTCTATTTCTCAGACATAGAATGTTATGTGGTCTGTGAACGATTTTGTGATCTGTAAAACTGCTAAAAAGCTTTTAAAATGCTATAGGCTTCCATTTCTCAGACATACAGTGTTACTTGGTCTGTGAATATTTCATTTAACTCTAAAAGTGAACAAAAGCTTTCATAAATTGTGTAGGCTTCCATTTCTCAGACATTCAGTTTTACATGTTCTGTGAACACTTGTTTGATTTGTAAAACTGCTAAAGAGCTTTTGAAAAATGTTTAGATTTCCATTTCCTAAACATACAGTGTTTTGTCAACTCTGAACATTTTTTTTTAATCTGTGTAACTGCTAAAAAGCTTTAAAGAGGTTTGTAGGCTTTCGACTTCTCAGACATACAGTGTTATTTGTTCTGTAAATATTTCTGTGATTAGAGAAGGGCAGACACCTGGAAGTTCAGGTGCCGTGGGTTTTAAAGTTAAATCAAAGTTAAAAAAAAGTTTGGGTTCGGGTACAAGAACAGTACCTGGACCAGAATTCGAAACTGGACCCCATGGGGGGCCCAAACATCCAGTGTTTGCAAATCTGTAATGTGCATGACAGCGTGGCAAGCACTGCTTCTGATCAGCAGTAAAATTAATACTGCAGGTCAGAGAGCCACGGTTCTCACGCTGTTAGATGTCAGCATGTGCCCGAAGCTTTGATTGGAAGTAAAAAGTTTACCTTCGTGGGCTCATTGGACAACTGCTCCCATCAGAATATGCCTGCCACTAATAACAGCGAGAACTAAAGTGACTGATGAGAGTATTCCTCAGCCGGCACTTGCGTTCTAATAAATAATACTAAAAACATGTAATGGGTTCCCCTGTATTTTTGATAATCAACCATGCAAAACTGACAGCTGTGGGCTGCAGCCCTCAGTTGTCAGCATTAGCAAGGTTGGTTATGAAGAATAGAGGGGTCCTCATGCTGTTTTTTAATTATGTAAATAAACAATTTAAAAAAACACGACGTGGGGTCCCCCATTTTTGACAACCAGCCTTGCTGAAGCAGACATCAGGGGGCTGGTATTCTTAGGCTGGTAAGGTACCGTGGATATTGGCACCCCCAGCCTTTAAAAAGCAGCCTGCATTCACCTAGGAGAGGTGCAGTATTTTTCAGACGCACCGGACCATAAGACGCACCCCATATTTTCAGAAGGAAAACAGGGGAAAACAATTAATGTGTCAAATGGGGGTCCATCTTACAGTCTGAATTCAGCTTAGCAGGGGGGATTTGAAGGGCTGGTAGAGTGTGGTCACAGGGGTTGTTCGGTGGTCACAGGCTGGTGCGGCAGGTGCGGTGGCCTCCCGGAAATCCCATCCCAGGCTGGTGTGGGTGGTGCTGCAGGTTTGGCAGGTGCAGCAGGTTTGGCAGATGCGGCAGTGGTGCTCTGTGGTTTGGGGGGATCTGCCAGCATTTTGTGAAAGCCCATCTATTGCTGCGATGCGGTGGCCTCCAGGAAAATGGCCACTGGGGTTGATGCATGCTCAGATTGAGATGTCAGCAATGAGATCTCAATCTGAGCATGTGCAGCCCCTAGCGGCCATTTTCCCAGAGACCTCCGCATCACAGCAAATTGAGATCTTGGCAATGAGATCTCATCCCAAGATCTCAGGAGAAGAGATCTCAGGATGAGATCTTGTTGCTGAGATCTCAATCTGAGCATGCACCGTCCCAGGTGGCCATTTTTCCGGAGGTCATTACTTCACAGAAATGGATGTATGGGGGCCTCTGTGCTTTTACAAAATGCCGGTGGAGCCCCCCGCACCACAGAGCACCACCGCCGAACCTGCGGCACCATCCACACCAGCCTGGGAAGGGAGTGTGAGCATTGCCCTGCAGTGATGGACTGGGACTGCCACAGAATCATCCTACTCCTGCTGCCACCACAGTATTTGTAAGTATATTTAGACACACACCCCCATTCTCCCCAAAAATTTATGGGGAAAAAAGTGCGTCTTATAGTCGAAAAAATGCATTACATCTATTAGATGTTCCAATTTTGGAGCTTTCCCCTGATCTTCTCAATCACCCTGTAGCGGTAGGCAAGTGGGGTAATATTTGTGTGGTTGATGTCATCTTTATATTGTCCAGTGACATAAAGCTCACGGATTAGTAATGGATGGGTGTCTATAACAAAGGCCTTGTATTTACTTCGTGAGCAACCTTTAGGCGACTTAAAAAAAGCATAATAATGGGAACTTTGGCTTCATGTGGCCATGCAGTATGTGTGTTCAAAGGCTTTTTGGGGTGCATGTAACTTTGGTGCAGGGCAGGCCTTGCATTTAATGTGTAAGCAAACAGTATGGGAGTACCAAATTAATAACGTGTACTTTGGTTTTTATGTGGCCATCCAGTGCATGGGTTCAAAGACTTATTGGGGTGCATTTAACTTTGGTATTGGGCAGACCTTGCATAAAATGCATAAGCAAACAGTATGAGAGTACCAAATGAATAATGTGAACTTGGTTTTGATGTGGCCAACCAGTATGTGGGTTCAAAGGAATATTGAGGTGCGTGTAACTTTGGTGCAGTGCAGGCCTTGCATTCAATGAATAAGCAAACAGTAAGGAAGTACCAAATGAATACTGGGAACTTTGGTTATATGTGGTCATCCATGACGTCTGTTGAATGGGTTGTTGTGGTGTGTCCAAATTTTGGGCAGCCCTGCCACTCACTGCATATGCAATAACAGTATAAGGGACCCACTGTTTAATAATAGGAACAACAAAGCATAGTCAGCTGATGGCTCTCTAACAAAACTGAGGGCCGACTGATGGCCATATAGAAATAGACTTTGTGACTTTCAGTGTCCCTCCTCCATAAATGAAACAGGATGTGTTTGATGATGTGTCACACATTTCCCAGTTAATGCATCTGTCTTGGTTGAAAGCAATGGTAAAGTTGAAAAACGCATAAAAAACACTACCTTTTAACATAGCCAAAGTGGTGGAAGAACATTTTTGTTTTGGGTTATGTATTTTGCCTTAGATACAAATCATTACCCTGGAAAGGATGTTTAGAAATGCTTCCAGGGGAATTCCCCATGATGTTCCCATGTCATTTGAGCACTGTATCCATCAATTTCAGATGTTTTTAGACCCTAAAAGGACCCAGGTGGTGGTCGTGGCAAAAATGCTTGGTTTTCCCATAGACTTACATTGGGCTCGTTGCTCGGGTCAAGCACTTAAGCATTCCAATTTGCTCGACCCGAGCAACGAGCACCTGAACATTTTAGTGCTCACTCATCACCAAGTTTTTTCTCTGCGGATTTGCGATTAAACCAGAAGCAAAACCTGATGCCAGCAAAGTGAATGAGAAACCAGATGTATCATGTACACGTTGGGACTTTTTGACTTGCAGATTTGGTGCAGAAAATAATCTGCAGCATATCAATTCTCTGCGCATTTTTACCCTGTGTTTTTCACCATTGACTTCACTCCAGTCAATTAAATTTGCAGGTAAAAATGCGGCAAAAATGTGTTTTGCAGCTGTTTTTTCTGACAAGAGATGCAGAAATCATGCAGGAATATTACTCAACATGTGCACATACCCTTATCAGTATTATATTGCTCACCCATAAAATATTCTGTAGTCTGGAGTGTTAGGAGTCGAGTTTCCTCTGCTGCACAGGGGGAATCTCGATCCGTCTCCGCTGCGGTCTCCCATTCTCCTCCAGCCGCAGTGGAGTCTGCTCAGCAGGGACGTCACTCCCAGTGTCTTGCTCGCTCTCACTCTGTACAGAGAGTTACTGCTGCTTCTTCAGCTCCTGCCATTAAAGTCAGTGCTGGTCAGCGGCGAGCGGACTTCCCTGGGACTAAGTCCTTGTTTGCGCACACTGAGCATGCCCAGAGCAAGATCTCCCATTGGAGATCAAGGGTCATGTGCTCTGGCTCTGCAGCGCATTCCATTGGTCCTCTTGGCAGGCCCTGGAAGGGCAAAGTTTCTGTGGCCACTTCCTGTCCTGCAATTATATAAACTGCGCATGACCGCTCGGCCATGCGCTAGTGTACAATTGAATACGTGTGTTTGTTGTGAGTGCAAGTCGTTCATTAAATACCCCTACCCTATTGTATGACTGTTCGCGTATGGAGTATGGCTGCTATCTAGCGCCCGACAAATCACTCAACGTGTCACACACGTATCAGCGTCTATTGCTGTGACCGCCAGTACGGTGCCACGCGCCAGTAGTGCGCTTCCTGACCCACGTCTGGGTGCTTAGTGGTGCCTGCCAGCACAGCACAGTTCTCACTTCGGTGCTCTAATTATAAGAGTTGCCTAACACACCCTGTTGCGGTGTTGTGTCAGCAAGTGGTCTAATCGGACTTCAATCCTAGTTGGGGTTAAGTTCGCTGACTGCTTGCTCGCCTTCTATGTGCGGTACCGCGATCCTGTGATGCAACAGGATCGCTTCCTTCACGTTGGGTGAAGTTTAACCCAAGCGAGTATACTTATGAGTACCGCCATATAGTCCGTCATTACTCAGCAGCAGGTTCCATCTCTGCACGGTGGACCCCGGGCTACGAACGCACCGTACACTATCAGTCTTATTATTTGGTGCGTTCCGCTAGCCCTAACATGGAGTACATTTCGTTGTTATATAACCCTCAAAAGTGCAAAGCTTTTATGAGTAGAGATGAGCAAACCTTTCAAGGTTTGGTTCTCCGAACGATTAGACGTTCACTGAACATATTAACTAATAGTGTTGAGCATTCCGATACCGCAAGTATCGGGTATCGGCCGATATTTGCAGTATCGGAATTCCGATACCGAATTCCGATACTTCCCGCGTATCGGATACCGGAATCGGAAGTTCCCAGAATTCAAACTGAACGCAGCAGCCAATGAGGAATTATTATTATTATTATTATTATTATACATTTTTATAGCGCCATTTATTCCATGGCGCTTTACATGTGAATACGGGACAAATACATTAAACATGAGCAGATAACAAGGCACACGAGTACATAAGGAGGGAGGACCCTGCCCACGAGGGCTCACAGTCTGCAGGGGGTGGGTGAGGATACACTAGGAGAGGGAAGAGCTGGCTGTACGGCTGTTCAGTAGGTTGAGGATCACTGCAGGCTGTAGGCTTGTCGGAAGAGATGAGTCTTCAGGTTCTTTTTGAAGGTTTCTATGGTAGGCGCAAGTCTGATGTGTTGGGGTAGAGAGTTCCAGAGTATGGGGGAAGCACGGGAGAAGTCTTGGATGCGGTTATGGGAAGAAGAGATGAGAGGGGAGTAGAGAAGGAGGTCTTGGGAGGATCGGAGGTCGCGTGTAGGTAGGTACCGGGAGACCATGTCACAGATGTATGGAGGAGACAGGTTGTGGATGGCTTTGTATGTCAGTGTGAGGGTTTTGAACTGGAGTCTCTGGGCGATAGGAAGCCAGTGAAGGGCTTGACACAGGGGAGAGGCTGGGGAATAGCGGGGGGACAGGTGGATTAGTCGGGCAGCAGAGTGTAGGATGGATTGGAGTGGTGCCAGAGTGCTAGAGGGGAGTCCAGAGAGTAGGAGGTTGCAGTAGTCGAGGCGGGAGATGATAAGGGCATGCACTAGCGTTTTTGCAGTGTTGCGGTCAAGGAAAGCACGGATCCGGGAAATATTTTTGAGTTTGAGACGACAGGAGGAGGCAAGGGCTTGGATATGTGGCTTGAAAGAGAGGGCAGAGTCGAGGATCACCCCGAGGCACCGGGCGTGTGGGACTGGGGATAGTGAGCAGCCATTGACATTGATGGATAGGTCTGGTGGAGGGGTAGAGTGAGATGGGGGAAAGATGATGAATTCTGTTTTGTCCATGTTCAGTTGTAGAAAGCGAGCAGAAAAGAAGGCTGAAATGGCAGACAGACAGTGCGGGATTTTGGTAAGCAAGGAGGAAAGGTCAGGTCCGGAGAGGTAGATCTGCGTGTCGTCAGCGTAGAGATGGTACTGCATACCGTGGGATTCTATGAGCTGTCCCAGGCCGAAAGTGTAGATGGAGAAGAGTAGGGGTCCTAGAACAGAGCCTTGAGGAACACCGACTGACAAGGGGCGAAGTGAGGAGGTGGTGTGGGGGAGGGAGACACTGAATGTTCGGTCTGTCAGATATGACGAGATCCAGGAAAGGGCCAAGTCTGTGATGCCAAGGGATGAGAGGATTTGTAGCAAAAGGGAGTGGTCTACAGTGTCAAAGGCAGAAGACAAGTCCAGGAGAAGGAGGACAGAGTAGTGTCGCTTGCTCCTGGCAGTTAGTAGGTCATTGGTGACTTTAGTTAGGGCAGTTTCAGTTGAGTGATGGGAACGGAAGCCTGATTGTAACCGATCAAAGAGGGAGCAGGAGGAGAAGTGGGAGGACAGTTCAAGATGGACGTGTTGCTCCAGCAATTTGGAGGCATAAGGGAGAAGAGATATTGGGCGATAGCTAGACACAGAGGATGGGTCGAGGGAGGGCTTTTTGAGGATGGGTGTGATCTTGGCATGCTTGAAGGATGAGGGAAAGACACCTGTTGTGAGTGAGAGGTTGAAGAGGTGTGTTAGGGTTGGGATGAAGACCGTGGAAAGGTTAGGGATGAGGTGGGATGGGAGCGGGTCAAGCGTGCAGGTGGTGAGGTGTGATCTTGACAGGAGGGTGGAGAGCTGATCTTCTGTCATGGTGGAGAAGCTGGTTTTGGAGGAGCAGGGTTGAGCAGCTAAGAGGGGCAGTGGGCGCTGTGGGCCAAAGCTTTCTCTGATCGTATCGATCTTCTGTTTAAAGAAAGAGGCGAAGTCATCAGCAGAAATGAGGGGGGAGGGAGGAGGTGCGGGGGGACGGAGTAGAGAATTGAAAGTGTTGAAAAGCTGTTTAGGGTTGTTGGACAGGGAGGATATGAGGGATGAGAAGTAAGTTTGTTTTGCGGCAGTGAGCGCAGACTTGAAGCTGGCGAGGGACTGCTTGTATGCAGTGAAGTGGTCGGCAGAGTGGGATCGCTTCCATCTCCGCTCAGCAATCCTGGAAGCCCGTCTCAATTCTTTGGTCAGGCTGGTCAGCCAGGGCTGCCTGTTAATTGTACGAGTTTTACTATGCATGAGTGGGGTGGCCGAATCGAGTGTTGTTGTTATTGTGGTGTTATAAAAAGTGGCAGCAGCATCTGTGTCATGAAGGGAGGCTATGTCTGTGAGAGGGAGAAGGGACTCAGAGAGTGATTGTAAGTTGAGATGTTTGAGATTTCTGCGAGGGTGAGTGAGTTTGTGGAGTGGGGGTTGCACACTAGGAGAGGAGAGGGACGAGAATGTCAGTAGGTTGTGGTCAGACAGGGGGAGGGGTGTGTTAGTGAGGTTAGTAAGGGAGCAGAGGCGGGTGAAGATGAGGTCCAGCGTGTGGCCATCTTTGTGAGTGGCCTCAGAGGACCATTGAGTGAGGCCAAAGGAGGCAGTCAGTGATAAAAGTTTAGAGGTAGCTGAGGTGAAAGTGTCAATTGGGACATTGAAATCACCCATGATGATAGTGGGGATGTCAACAGAGAGGAAATGAAGTAGCCAGGTGGTGAAGTGGTCGAGAAAGGTGGAGATGGCTAGTTCTGGGGGGCGGTAGATGACAGCCAGCTGGAGGTTGGAGGGGGAATAGATGCGGACAGAGTGCACCTCAAACGAGGGAAGAGTAGCGGAGGGTGGTAGCGGGATTGGAGTAAAGGAGCAGGTGTCGGACAGGAGCAAGCCAACTCCTCCACCGCGTTTGTTGCTGGGGCGAGGGGTGTGAGAGAGGTGGAATCCGCCATAGGAGAGCGCAGCTGGAGAGGCCGAGTCAGAGGGGGTGAGCCAGGTTTCAGTGAGGCCGAGGAAGGAGAGTTTGTTGGTGATGAAGAGGTCGTGGATAAATGTCAGTTTGTTGCAGATGGAGCGTGCGTTCCATAGTGCTCCAAGTAGGGGGAGCTGGGGAGTGGGGGCTGGATGAATGGGTATGAGGTTGTCGTGGTTGGGAAAACGTGCGGAGGATCGTGGCAGGGGGTTAGAAATGAGTGTCGGGATGAATTGAGGAGGGCCGGGATTTGGGGATATGTCACCAGCAATGAGGAGTAACACACAGATCATTAGAAGGTGGGAGCAGGATAGGACATGATGCGGCCGTGTGTGTCTGGATAAAAAGGATTGTATGTGGAGGAACAGTTCTGAGGAGAAGGTGAGATGGCTGGGGAGTATGGAGGAAGAAATGACTAGTTCCTTACTAGGTGGAGGGATTGCAGGAGATTGTAAGAAGGAAAGTAGTATGGGGGTGAAAGAGAAAAGAAACCAAAACATTGTAGTGGTTGGTGTTCTGTTACCTTCCAGTCAATTCCAGTCCAATTCAGTCTAATTCAGAATCATAATTAAAAAGATGTAATTTAAAAGATGGAAGTTAAAAGATGATTTGCAGCAGACTGAGTCTATAGCAGACTCCTGCATGTGAATATATCCCCAGTTAAGGGCAATCAGGTGTGAATGAGGGGGTGGCTGGGTATGGGAGACCAGATGTAGAGAGTTAAGCAAAGGTCATAAAGTGAGGGAGGGGTAAGACTGACCACTCAAAGAGATGCCAGGATCACACAATGAGAGACATGAAAACAGGTCGTGGAAACAAGCTCATAGGTGAGACAGCATACTAAAAGGATTATATGTGCTGCACCAAGACACTCAGATCCAGGGGAAGCATAGAAAAGCCAGTGCAATATACAGAGACATTCAGAAGCCAGGGAGAGCTGGGTAAAGTCAGTGCATACCATGGAAAATCAATGCAGTATACAGAGATATTCTGGAGCCAGGGAGAGCTGGGTAAAGTCAGTGCATACCATGGAAAATCAATGCAGTATACAGAGATATTCTGGAGCCAGGGAGAGCTGGGTAAAGTCAGTGCATACCATGGAAAATCAATGCAGTATACAGAGATATTCTGGAGCCAGGGAGAGCTGGGTAAAGTCAGTGCATACCATGGAAAATCAATGCAGTATACAGAGATATTCTGGAGCCAGGGAGAGCTGGGTAAAGTCAGTGCATACCATGGAAATTCAATGCAGTATACAGAGATATTCTGGAGCCAGGGAGAGCTGGGTAAAGTCAGTGCATACCATGGAAAATCAATGCAGTATACAGAGATATTCTGGAGCCAGGGAGAGCTGGGTAAAGTCAGTGCATACCATGGAAAATCAATGCAGTATACAGAGATATTCTGGAGCCAGGGAGAGCTGGGTAAAGTCAGTGCATACCATGGAAAATCAATGCAGTATACAGAGATATTCTGGAGCCAGGGAGAGCTGGGTAAAGTCAGTGCATACCATGGAAAATCAATGCAGTATACAGAGATATTCTGGAGCCAGGGAGAGCTGGGTAAAGTCAGTGCATACCTGTGGGAAGAGGAGAACAGCTCGATTAGATGGTGCAGATGATGATAATATTGTAGTAGTGATGAGTAGCCAAATGCATTCTAGAATTCAGTCTAATTCAGAATCATAATTAAAAAGATGTAATTTAAAAGATGGAAGTTAAAAGATGATTTGCAGCAGGAATGATTGGAAGTGTGGGCATATCCTGTTTAGCATGGTGGGCATGTAAGTACTGGCAAGGCTTGGATTGGCTGCTGAAATGATGTCACTCTGCACTATAAAAAACGCTGCCGCCATTTTGCGCTCACTCTGCTGTGATTTCAGTTAGGGACAGGACGCTGTGTTCTAACTGAGGGCCAGTCGAGCTAGCTAATTGCTTTATTTTCCTTTCCAAAGGCTAATTTAGCAAAACGCTGTGTGTTCTTCACTGTTCACCTTGCTCTTGCCTTGCAGCGCTGTTTTAACAGCGTTCTGCAAGGTCTCTGTGTGTGTGTGTGTGTGCAGCTCACTCTGTAGTCTGTGTGCAGCCATATACCCGGTTGTATTCAGCTCAGGGGGGGGTTCACACTGCCTCACACAGTTGTCCTTTTTTGCTCTTAGTGCAGCCTGCTGCACATTTTTTCTCAAATTTCCTATTAGTGTTTTTCCACCAGTCTCCAGCTCTATTGTGGAAAAACACTACATAGGATAACCTAGAGGGGGGTTTTTGGGCCTTGCAGCGCCGTTTACGGCTGTCTGCACGGTCTCCGTGTGAGCCCAGCTCGCCCTGTAGTCTGTGTGCAGCCATAGCCGGTTGGATTCAGCTCAGGGTTCGTTACTGGCTCATACCTTGAGAAAAATTTTACTTTTTTTCAAATAGTGCAGCCTGTTTAAAATTTGAAAAAAAAAAATTCCTATTAGTGTCTTTCCACTCGTATCCAGCTAAATAGTGGAAAAACACTATATAGGATAACCTAGAGGAGGGTTTTTTGGCCTTGCAGCGCCGTTTACGGCTGTCTGCACGGTCTCCGTGTGAGCCCAGCTCGCCCTGTAGTCTGTGTGCAGCCATAGCCGGTTGGATTCAGCTCAGGGTTCGTTACTGGCTCATACCTAGAGAAAAATTTTACTTTTTTTCAAATAGTGCAGCCTGTTTAAAATTTGAAAAACAAAAATTCCTATTAGTGTCTTTCCACTCGTATCCAGCTAAATAGTGGAAAAACACTATATAGGATAACCTAGAGGAGGGTTTTTTGGCCTTGCAGCGCCGTTTACGGCTGTCTGCACGGTCTCTGTGTGAGCGCAGCTCGCCCTGTAGTCTGTGTGCAGCCATAGCCGGTTGAATTCAGCTCAGGGTGCGTTACTGCCTCATACCTTGAAAAACAATTTCCTTTTTTTCAAATAGTGCAGCCAGTTTAAAATTTGAAAAAAAAAAATTCCTATTAGTGTCTTTCCACTCGTATCCAGCTAAATAGTGGAAAAACACTATATAGGATAACCTAGAGGAGGTTTTTTTGGCCTTGCAGCGCCGTTTACGGCTGTCTGCACGGTCTCCGTGTGAGCCCAGCTCGCCCTGTAGTCTGTGTGCAGCCATAGCCGGTTGGATTCAGCTCAGGGTTCGTTACTGCCTCATACCTTGAGAAAAATTTTACTTTTTTTCAAATAGTGCAGCCTGTTTAAAATTTGAAAAAAAAAATTCCTATTAGTGTCTTTCCACTCGTATCCAGCTAAATAGTGGAAAAACACTATATAGGATAACCTAGAGGAGGGTTTGTTGGCCTTGCAGCGCCGTTTACGGCTGTCTGCACGGTCTCTGTGTGAGCGCAGCTCGCCCTGTAGTCTGTGTGCAGCCATAGCCGGTTGGATTCAGCTCAGGGTGCGTTACTGCCTCATACCTTGAAAAACAATTTCCTTTTTTTCAAATAGTGCAGCCAGTTTAAAATTTGAAAAAAAAAATTCCTATTAGTGTCTTTCCACTCGTATCCAGCTAAATAGTGGAAAAACACTATATAGGATAACCGAGAGGAGGGTTTGTTGGCCTTGCAGCGCCGTTTACGGCTGTCTACATGGTCTCTGTGTGATTTAAACTAGCTCTGTAGCCCGATCTGCACCAAAAAAAAAGTTAAGTTCACCAAACACAACTTAACACTTGTGTAGGCCACATTTGAAAAATAATAAAGTTTAGTCCACAATTTACAACATTAGTGTTTCTTACACCTGTTAGGAGGAGCATTTCAGGAATAAGCACACTAAGGCCTTAGTACTTTTCTGCTTATCTTTATCTGTCAACCAAGATGAAGAGGGCAGGGAGTAAGGCACGTGGGCGTGGGCGCGGAGCAGGGAGAGGAGCAGGGAGAGGACGTGGTGATTCTGTGCCTGCTGCGGGCGCCGGTGACTCGTCGTCACTCAGTTTCAGCAGGGAACAGTCCTTCATGCGCAGCTTTGTCGGAGAGCGCCGTGCACCGCTGCTACGTGAAGACCAAATTGAAGCCGTTGTCGGGTGGATGGCAGCTAACGCCTCGGCATCGACTTCAGTTAGTGCCACATCCTCTCAGGCACAGAGCACTGGAGAGCAGCCATCTGTCTCTTCACCACCTGCCAAATTGGCCAGGCAGTCAGAGAGCCCAGGACAGGAGCCGTCTCTACTTCTGTTCTCTGAATCTCTTGGCTTGGAAACAGGGGGCCAGCCAAGCAGCATTGGAGAAATGGAAGAAGAGGCAGTGTGCAGTGATGCCCAAAAGCTTTATCTCTCTGACTCTGAAGAGGCAGGTGGGCCAGTGCCTCCGGTGACCACAGCGCAGTACGCATCTGATGATGAAACTCAGGTGCCGCTTTCTGATGCGTACTGTGCTGCCGAGACTACCCAGGAGGAGCAGTTGGTGGCAGAGGGTAGTGGAGATGATGAGGTCCTTGACCCATCGTGGCGTGAGGAACAGGAAGGTGGTGGGAGCAGCTCTGAGGAAGAGCTTCCCCTTACGGGCCAAAGAGGGAGAGGGAGGGGGAAGACTGCGGAGCCTGTAGCCTCCACTTTGGCACCCGTTAGGAGCCTGTCTCTTTCCAAAGCCAAAAAGGGCGCTCCCAAGACTTGCAGTGCCTGGTCCTTTTTTGACACAGTTGCAGATGACATTTGTTTTGTCAAATGCAAGCTGTGTCATCAGAAAGTAAAAAGAGGTAAAAGTGTCAGCAACCTCAATACCACAAATATGTGGAAACATGTGCGGAACAGGCACGCGGTGGAGTTACAGAAACACAGTGAAGACGTAGGCCAACCAACAGCGGCAGCTACCACCTCTTCATCTCGTGTTGCCTCTTCCTCCACTGTTATCCAGAGACCTAGTGTAATTCCACCCACAGCACCACCTTCCCAGTCATCCTCACACTCCCAGTCTACTCTACAGCCATCGGTAGTCCAGGCATGGGAGAAAAGGCGGGCATTCTCGGCCAACCACCCCCGACCACAGGCTCTGAATGCAGGCATTGCCAAACTGTTGTCCCTGGAAATGCTCTCGTTCAGGCTGGTGGAGACTGACAGCTTCCGTGACTTGATGGCATTGGCAGTCCCACAGTACAAGGTGCCCAGCCGCTTTTACTTCAGCAGGCAGGCTGTCCCTGCCCTGCACAGGCATGTTGAGGCAAACATAAAACATGCGCTACTGAACGCCATCAGTAGCAAGGTCCACCTCACCACCGATGCGTGGACCAGTCAGCATGGACAGGGGCGATATGTTTCCCTCACTGCCCATTGGGTTAATGTTGTTGAGCCAGGTACAGATCGTGCGAGTGGCGCAGGACGTGTCCTGCCCACTCCAAGGATTGCAGGAATCCAGTCTGTACGCATCGACTCCTCCTCTTACACCAGTTCCTCTGATTCCTCTCTGCAGGATCCGTCACAGTCCACCTCCACATGGACCCGTGAACGTTTACCTATGACCGACATGAGCACAGCCATGGCCAAACGTCAGCAGGCCATCTTGAAACTAGTTTCATTGGGGCATCGAAGCCACACAGCGCAGGAGCTCTGGAATGCCATCAAGCAGGAGAGCGATGTGTGGTTACTGCCAGCGAATCTCCAGCCAGGCATGGTAGTGTGTGACAATGGCCGAAATCTGGTGGCAGCTTTGGCCCTTGGCAACCTCACTCACATCCCATGTCTGGCACATGTGCTCAATTTGGTTGTGCAGAGTTTTCTGAGGGACTATCCGGATCTTGATGCCCTGCTGCACAAGGTCCGCCTAGAGTGTGCTCACTTGCGGCGTTCCAGCTTGGCCAGATCCCGCATTGCTGCTCTGCAGCGCCGATTCCGCCTTCTGGAACACCGCATCATATGTGACCTACCTACCCGGTGGAATTCCACGTTACATATGTTGGAGCGGTTGTGTGAGCAGCAGCAAGCAGTTATGGAGTACCAGCTGCATCAGGCGCAAAGAAGTCGCAGTCAGCGCCGATCAGACTTCACAACCACAGAGTGGGCCACTATGAAGGACGTCTGCCAGGTTTTGCGTCCTTTTGATTATTCCACGCGGATGGCAAGTGCAGATGATGCACTAGTCAGCATGACTGTCCCCCTTAGCTGCCTGCTTCAGCAAACTTTGCAAGGGTTAAGGGATGATGTGGTGGAAGAGGTGGAGGATGAGGAGTCACCTTTTCCATCAGCTTCTGGAGAGTCAGCGCCACGTGGTTCCTCACAAAGGGGTACGCAGGGGCCAATTTGTGAGGAGGATGAGGAGGAGCCAATGGAGGAGGAAGAGCTCCGTCCAGAGGAGGGAGCGACACAATTGTCCAGTGGTCAGTGTGTACAGCGAGGGTGGGGTGATGACGAGCGGGCAGAGATCATGTCTCAAGCAGGGGACAGCGTTTCTGGGCCAGTTGGCACTCTGCAGCACATGGTGGATTTCATGCTGCAGTGCCTGAGAAACGACCGCCGCATCGACCACATTCTCAACATGCCTGATTATTGGGTGTTCACCCTCCTCGATCCTCGCTACCGGGACAACGTCCAAAACCTCATCCCTGCGTTGACCCGGGAGCGTAAACTGCGGGAGTACCACGACACACTGGTGAATTCCATCATCTTCTCCTGTCCAACTGAGAGGAGTGCTGCTAGTGCTTTACAAAGCAGCTCAGTGCGTCGAGGCAGTGGGGGAGGCTCTGCCCAAAGAGGGAGCAGAAGCAGTGCCTCTGCCCAAGGCAAGCCCAGTATGGCACAACTCTGGCACACTTTTGTGTGCCCGCCCCAAATGTCTACACCATCACCGGCGGCTCCAGTCAGCAGGAGGCAACGGTTCCGTCAGATGGTGACAGACTACATGGCTTGCCCTCTTACTGTACTCCCAGACGGCTCTTCCCCGTTCAAGTTTTGGGTCTCTAAGCTGGATACATGGCCAGAGCTAAGCCAGTATGCATTGGAGGTGCTGGCTTGCCCTGCGGCTAGTGTCTTATCGGAACGTGTCTTTAGTGCCGCAGGTGGTGTACTAACAGACCGTCGCATGCGACTATCCTCCGATAACGTTGACCGGCTTACTTTCCTGAAAATGAACCAGGCCTGGATCTCGCAGGAATTTGCCACTCCTCTGCCTGATTAAGTAATTGGGTGTCATCCAGGTCTCCTGCTGTGTTCATCTTTCTACCACCTGAACTGCTATTCCCGGGCTCCAACACCGCCAGTTGCGGCTCAGAAGTGCAGGCTGCACAGTAAAAACATACGACTCAGTGTTATTGGGTTTCAGTAACGTCAGCTGATCCCCAGCTGTGTAGCCGGCAATGTGTCCTGCGACCGCCACGCTGGCACAACAACCTAAATGTAAGGGAACCTGTCCCCCCCCCCCGTCGTTTGTTACTGAAAGAGCCATCTTGTGCAGCAGTAATGCTGCACAAGGAAAAGGTAGCTCTTTTTTTTTAGCTCTTTGCACACGCAGAACTTAACACTTATAAAATGTGTTCACTGATACCGTTATACCGTC
Source organism: Ranitomeya imitator (assembly GCF_032444005.1). Lineage (NCBI taxonomy): Eukaryota > Metazoa > Chordata > Amphibia > Anura > Dendrobatidae > Ranitomeya > Ranitomeya imitator. The sequence continues at coordinate 531,618,884 of NC_091286.1, forward strand.
CCGGAGCTGGGACTTTCCTTCGTAATGTGACGCAGCACAGCCATCATTCCTACCCCCTTGGTGCCATGCGCTGCCTCCTCAGCGTTGTTTTAAGCTGTCACGGAGCCTGCGCTGTTCTGTTATCCCTTGGGCATGCCCTATTTGCGCTGCCTGTCTTCTGACATAATTTGGTGTCAGGCTGGCTGCGCCTGTGCGGCCGCGCTGCCCGAGATCCCACCTCGCAGTGTCTTCTGATTGAGTCACACTGCGGGCCTGGGATCCATGGGCATGCGCAGTGCATATCTTCCCCTCGGGCTCTCGCTCATTTCCCTCCGCCTTCTTTAGACTGTGCGCCGTCAGCTGATCCCTAGCATGCCACGGCCGTGACACCGCACAGTCTGAAGAAGAGGGAAGGAGGGGAGTGAGAGTCGAGGTTATGCACTGTGCATGCCCATGGTTCCAAGGCCCGCAGTGGGATTACGTTAGACGAGACTGCGAGGTGGGATCTGGAGCAGCGTGGACGCACAGGCACTGACAGCCTGACACCAAATTATGTCAGAAGACAGGCAGCGCTAATTGGGCATGGCCAAGGGCTAACAGAACAGCGCAGGCTCCGTGACAGCTTAAAACAACGCTGAGGAGGCAGCGCACGGCATCAAGGGGATAGGAATGACAGCTGTGCTGTGTCCCATTACGAAGGAAATTCGCACCTCCGGAACAGTTTAACGGTATAAAGGGACACATTTTTAGTGTTTACTTCGGTGTTTGCAAGGAGCATAATTAAAAGAGCAACCTTTTCCTTTTGCATCCTTAGAGCTGCACAAGATGGCTCTTTCAGCTACAAACGTCTTGGGGGGGGGGGTTAAAGGTTTCCTTTCAACTTGCTCCAATCAGGCTTCGGCCTACACTCTGTTCCTCTGCTCCTCCTGCTGTCCCTGGGCTCTAACACCGCCAGTTGGTGCCTGGAAGTGCTGTGTGCACAGTCAACAGTCGCTCCTCTGTTATTGGGGTTCAGTAACGTCAGCTGATCCCCAGCTGTGTGTGCGGCAATACCTCCAATCTGCTCCTCCTGCTGTCCCTGGGCTCTAACACCGCCAGTTGGTGCCTGGAAGTGCTGTGTGCACAGTCAACAGTCGCTCCTCTGTTATTGGGGTTCAGTAACGTCAGCTGATCCCCAGCTGTGTGTGCGGCAATACCTCCAATCTGCTCCTCCTGCTGTCCCTGGGCTCTAACACCGCCAGTTGGTGCCTGGAAGTGCTGTGTGCACAGTCAACAGTCGCTCCTCTATTATTGGGGTTCAGTAACCTCAGCTGATCCCCAGCTGTGTGTGCGGCAATACCTCCAATCTGCTCCTCCTGCTGTCCCTGGGCTCTAACACCGCCAGTTGGTGCCTGGAAGTGCTGTGTGCACAGTCAACAGTCGCTCCTCTGTTATTGGGGTTCAGTAACGTCAGCTGATCCCCAGCTGTGTATCCGGCAACGTGTCATGCGACCGCCACGCTGGCACAACTAAAATGTAAGGGGACCTGTCCCCCCCCCCCTAGGCGTTTGTTACTGAAAGAGCCACCATGTGCAGCACTAATACTGCACAAGGGAAAGGTCGCTCTTGAAATTATGCTCCTTGCAAACGCTGAACTACACACTCATGTAATGTGTCCCCTCACACCGTCCAACCGTCCCGGAGGTGGGACTTTCCTTTGTAATGTGACGCAGCACAGCCGTCATTGCTACCCCCTTGGCACCGTGCGCTGCCTCCTTAGCGTTGTTTGATTCCGTCATGGACCCTGCGCTGTTATGTTATCCCTTGGCCATGCACAGTTTGCGCTGCCCGTCCTCTGACATCATTTGTTGTCGTCCTGGCTGCGCCTGTGCGTCCACGCTGCCCGAAATCACACCTCGCAGTGTCGTCTAATGTGATCCCACAGTGGGCCTGGTATCCATGGCCATGCGCAGTGCATATACTAGCCTCTCACTCCCCTTCTTCACGCTTCTTCAGACTAGGCGGCGTCAGCTGATCCCTAATAGCATGCCATGGCCGTGACGCCGCTCAGTCTGAAGAAGCAGGAAGGAGGTGAGTGAGAGGCGATGATATGCACTGCGCATGCCCATGGATCCCTGGCCCGCAGTGGGACTACATTAGATGACACTGCAAGTTTGGATCTCGGGCAGCTTGGACGCACAGGCACTGCCAGCCTGACACCTACATGATGTCAGAAGACGGGCACCGCTAACTGTGCATGGCCAAGGGATAACATTACAGCGCGGGCTCCGTGACAGAACCAAACAACGTTGAGGAGGTGGCGCCCGGCACCAAGGGGGTTGGAATGACGGCTTTGCTGTGTCACATTACAAAGGAAAGTCCCACTTCCGGGATGGTTTGACGGTGTGAGGGGACACATTATATGAGTGTGTACTTCAGCGTTTGCAAGGAGCATAATTTTCTGAGCCACCATTTTCCATGTGCAGTATTACTGCTGTACAAGATGGCTCTTTCAGCAACAAATGCCTGGGGGGGGGGGGTTAAAGGTTCCCTTTCAACTTGCTCCACTGCAGGCTTCGGCCTACACTCTGCTCCTCTTTGATTCCCTGGGTTTCAACACTGTTAGTTGCCACCTGGAAGTGTTGTCTACACAGAAAAAACACTAGGTGATGTGTCAGTGGGGTTCAGCACCGCCAGCTGTTCCCCTGCTGTGTAGTCGGCAACATGTCCAGCACAAGCCACGCTGGCACAACAGAACAAAAGCTGCCACCAGTGCAGGCTTCGGCCTACACTCTGCTCCTCTCCTCCTCCTGCTGACCCTGGGCTCAAACACCGCTAGTTTTTGCCCGGAAGTGCTAGCTGCACAGAGAAAAACACCAGCCAATGTGTTAGTGGGGTTCAGCAACGCCAGCTGTTCCCCTGCTGTGTAGCCGGCAACGTGACCTGCAAACGCCACGCAGGCACATGAACTGAAATTAAAGGGAACCTGGCCCCACCCCCCTAGGTGTTTCTATGTATAACAGCCACCTAGTACAGCAGTACTGCTGCATTTGTACAAGGTGGCTGACTTTTTCTCCTTGCCCACGTGGAACTCAACACGTACAAAATGTGTCTCATTGAGACCATTCCACTGTCCCTGAGGTGTGACTTTCCTTTCTAATGATACGCAGCACCCCCCTTGGTAGCGTTTCCCGTCTTTTGTCATCATGGTTAGCTGGCTGCGCCTGTGCATCCGCCCTGCTAGAAACAACGCCCCTCGTTGTCATATTTATTTTGTCAGCGAGGGTGTGGTTTATGGGCACGAGCAGTGCATATGTTCGCCTGTCTTAACTCATCTCCTTCCGCCTTCTTCAGACTGTGCGGCCTCCTGGCCGTGGTAGGCGATAAGGGATCAGCTGAGGCCGCCCAGTCTGGAGCAGGTGTAAGGACATGTGTAAGCGGCAAACCTATTTACTGCACAAGGCCACGAATCCCAGCCACGCAGTGTGATTTTTTGAAAACACACTGTGGGTCTGGGATTCATGTCCATCGCTAACCGCAACGGCCGAAATGAAATGAGGTCAGAAGACAGGAAGCGCTCACAGCGCATGGCCAAGGGATCACAATAGCGCAGACTCCTGTACAGCAAATAACAACGCTCAGGAATCTGCGCCCAGTACCTAGGTGCAAATTTTGACACCTGTGCTGCGTCTCCTTAAAAAGACAAGTCACGCCTCCACAACTGTTTGACAGTATAATGGGCTAAATAGTGTACGTGTTTTAGTCAGCGTGTGCAAGGAGCAAAACAAATAGAGCAACCTTTTACTTGTGCAGCATTAATGCTGCACAAGGTGTGGCTCTTGTACCTTGCAACACCTGAGGGGGGTAAAGGTAACCTTTGAAATTGGTTCAACTAGGCTTCGGCCTACACTCTGCTCCTCTCCTGCTGACCCTGGGCTCAAACACCGCTAGTTTTTGCCCGGAACTGCTAGCTGCACAGAGAAAAACACCAGTCAATGTGTTAGTGAGGTTCAGCACCGCCAGCTGTTCCCCTGCTGTGTAGTCGGCATCGTGTCCAGCACAAGCCACGCTGGCACAACTGACCAAAAGCTGCCACCAGTGCAGGCTTCGGCCTACACTCTGCTCCTCTCCTCCTCCTGCTGACCCTGGGCTCAAACACCGCCAGTTTCTGCCCGGAAGTGCTAGCTGCACAGAGAAAAACACCAGCCAATGTGTTAGTGGGGTTCAGCACCGCCAGCTGTTCCCCTGCTGTGTAGCCGGCATCGTGTCCAGCACAAGCCACGCTGGCACAACTGACCAAAAGCTGCCACCAGTGCAGGCTTCGGCCTACACATTGCTCCTCTCCTCCTCCTGCTGACCCTGGGCTCTAACACCGCCAGTTTTTGCCCGGACATGGGAGCTGCACAGAGAAAAACACCAGTCAATGTGTCAGTGGGGTTCAGCACCGCCAGCTGTTCCCCTGCTGTGTAGCTTGCAACGTGACCTGCAAACGCCACGCAGGCACATGAACTGAAATTGAAGGGAGCCTGCCCCCCACCCCCAGGTGTTTCTATGTAAAACAGCCACCTTGTACAGCAGTACTGCTGCATTTGTACAAGGTGGCTGACTTTTTCTCCTTGCCCACGTGGAACTCAACACGTACAAAATGTGTCTCATTGAGACCATTCCACTGTCCCTGAGGTGTGACTTTCCTTTCTAATGATACGCAGCACCACCCTTGTTAGCGCTGCCCGTCTTTTGACATCATTGGTTAGCTGGCTGCGCCTGTGCGTCTGCCCTGCTCGAAACAACGCCCCTCGGTGTCTTATTTTTTTGAACAGCGAGGGTGTGATTGATGGGCATGTGCAGTGCATATGTTTGCCTGTGTTCACTCATCTCCTTCCGCCTTCTTCAGACTGGGTGTCCTCATGGCCGCGGCAGGCGATAAGGGATCAGATGAGGCCGCCCAGTCTGAAGCAGGTGTAAGGACATGTGTGAGCGTCAAACATATTTACTGAACAAGGCCACGAATCCCAGCCACGCAGTGTGATTTTTTGAAAACACACTGTGGGTCTGGGATTCATGTCCATCGCTAACCGTAACGGCCGACATTAAATGAGGTCAGAAGACAGGAAGCGCTCACAGCGCATGGCCAAGGGATCCCAATAGCGCAGACTCATGTACAGCAAATAACAATGCTCAGGAATCTGCGCACAGCAGCTAGGTGTAAATTTTGACACCTGTGCTGCATCTCCTTAAAAAGACTAGTAGTCACGCCTCCACTACTGTTTGACAGTATAATGGGCTAAATAGTGTACGTGTTTTATTCAGCGTGTGCAAGGAGCAAAATTAAATAGAGCAACCTTTGACTTGTGCATCATTAATGCTGTTCAAGGTGTGGCTCTTGTACCTTGCAACACCTGAGGGGGGGGTTAAAGGTAACCTTTGAAATTGGTTCAACTAGGCTTCGGCCTACACTCTGCTCCTCTCCTCCTCCTGCTGACCCTGGGCTCAAACAACGCCAGTTTCTGCCCGGACATGCTAGCTGCACAGAGAAAAACACCAGCCAATGTGTTAGTGGGGTTCAGCACCGCCAGCTGTTCCCCTGCTGTGTAGTCGGCATCGTGTCCAGCACAAGCCACGCTGGCACAACTGACCAAAAGCTGCCACCAGTGCAGGCTTCGGCCTACACTTTGCTCCTCTCCTCCTCCTGCTGACCCTGGGCTCAAACAACGCCAGTTTCTGCCCGGACATGCTAGCTGCACAGAGAAAAACACCAGCCAATGTGTTAGTGGGGTTCAGCACCGCCAGCTGTTCCCCTGCTGTGTAGTCAGCATTGTGTCCAGCACAAGCCACGCTGGCACAACTGACCAAAAGCTGCCACCAGTGCAGGCTTCGGCCTACACTTTGCTCCTCTCCTCCTCCTGCTGACCCTGGGCTCAAACACCGCAAGTTTCTGCCCGGACATGCTAGCTGCACAGAGAAAAACACCAGCCAATGTGTTAGTGGGATTCAGCACCGCCAGCTGTTCCCCTACTGTGTAGCTGGCAACGTGTCCTGCAAACGCCACGCAGGCACATGAACTGAAATTGAAGGGAGCCTGCCCCCCACCCCCAGGTGTTTCTATGTAAAACAGCCACCTTGTACAGCAGTACTGCTGCATTTGTACAAGGTGGCTGAATTTTTCTCCTTGCCCACGTGGAACTCAACACGTACAAAATGTGTCTCATTGAGACCATTCCACTGTCCCTGAGGTGTGACTTTCCTTTCTAATGATACGCAGCACCACCCTTGTTAGCGCTGCCCGTCTTTTGACATCATTGGTTAGCTGGCTGCGCCTGTGCGTCTGCCCTGCTCGAAACAACGCCCCTCGGTGTCTTATTTTTTTGAACAGCGAGGGTGTGATTGATGGGCATGTGCAGTGCATATGTTTGCCTGTGTTCACTCATCTCCTTCCGCCTTCTTCAGACTGGGTGTCCTCATGGCCGCGGCAGGCGATAAGGGATCAGATGAGGCCGCCCAGTCTGAAGCAGGTGTAAGGACATGTGTGAGCGTCAAACATATTTACTGAACAAGGCCACGAATCCCAGCCACGCAGTGTGATTTTTTGAAAACACACTGTGGGTCTGGGATTCATGTCCATCGCTAACCGTAACGGCCGACATTAAATGAGGTCAGAAGACAGGAAGCGCTCACAGCGCATGGCCAAGGGATCCCAATAGCGCAGACTCCTGTACAGCAAATAACAACGCTCAGGAATCTGCGCACAGCAGCTAGGTGTAAATTTTGACACCTGTGCTGCATCTCCTTAAAAAGACTAGTAGTCACGCCTCCACTACTGTTTGACAGTATAATGGGCTAAATAGTGTACGTGTTTTATTCAGCGTGTGCAAGGAGCAAAATTAAATAGAGCAACCTTTGACTTGTGCATCATTAATGCTGTTCAAGGTGTGGCTCTTGTACCTTGCAACACCTGAGGGGGGGGTTAAAGGTAACCTTTGAAATTGGTTCAACTAGGCTTCGGCCTACACTCTGCTCCTCTCCTCCTCCTGCTGACCCTGGGCTCAAACAACGCCAGTTTCTGCCCGGACATGCTAGCTGCACAGAGAAAAACACCAGCCAATGTGTTAGTGGGGTTCAGCACCGCCAGCTGTTCCCCTGCTGTGTAGTCGGCATCGTGTCCAGCACAAGCCACGCTGGCACAACTGACCAAAAGCTGCCACCAGTGCAGGCTTCGGCCTACACTTTGCTCCTCTCCTCCTCCTGCTGACCCTGGGCTCAAACAACGCCAGTTTCTGCCCGGACATGCTAGCTGCACAGAGAAAAACACCAGCCAATGTGTTAGTGGGGTTCAGCACCGCCAGCTGTTCCCCTGCTGTGTAGTCGGCATTGTGTCCAGCACAAGCCACGCTGGCACAACTGACCAAAAGCTGCCACCAGTGCAGGCTTCGGCCTACACTTTGCTCCTCTCCTCCTCCTGCTGACCCTGGGCTCAAACACCGCAAGTTTCTGCCCGGACATGCTAGCTGCACAGAGAAAAACACCAGCCAATGTGTTAGTGGGATTCAGCACCGCCAGCTGTTCCCCTGCTGTGTAGCTGGCAACGTGTCCTGCAAACGCCACGCAGGCACATGAACTGAAATTGAAGGGAGCCTGCCCCCCACCCCCAGGTGTTTCTATGTAAAACAGCCACCTTGTACAGCAGTACTGCTGCATTTGTACAAGGTGGCTGACTTTTTCTCCTTGCCCACGTGGAACTCAACACGTACAAAATGTGTCTCATTGAGACCATTCCACTGTCCCTGAGGTGTGACTTTCCTTTCTAATGATACGCAGCACCACCCTTGTTAGCGCTGCCCGTCTTTTGACATCATTGGTTAGCTGGCTGCGCCTGTGCGTCTGCCCTGCTCGAAACAACGCCCCTCGGTGTCTTATTTTTTTGAACAGCGAGGGTGTGATTGATGGGCATGTGCAGTGCATATGTTTGCCTGTGTTCACTCATCTCCTTCCGCCTTCTTCAGACTGGGTGTCCTCATGGCCGCGGCAGGCGATAAGGGATCAGATGAGGCCGCCCAGTCTGAAGCAGGTGTAAGGACATGTGTGAGCGTCAAACATATTTACTGAACAAGGCCACGAATCCCAGCCACGCAGTGTGATTTTTTGAAAACACACTGTGGGTCTGGGATTCATGTCCATCGCTAACCGTAACGGCCGACATTAAATGAGGTCAGAAGACAGGAAGCGCTCACAGCGCATGGCCAAGGGATCCCAATAGCGCAGACTCCTGTACAGCAAATAACAACGCTCAGGAATCTGCGCACAGCAGCTAGGTGTAAATTTTGACACCTGTGCTGCATCTCCTTAAAAAGACTAGTAGTCACGCCTCCACTACTGTTTGACAGTATAATGGGCTAAATAGTGTACGTGTTTTATTCAGCGTGTGCAAGGAGCAAAATTAAATAGAGCAACCTTTGACTTGTGCATCATTAATGCTGTTCAAGGTGTGGCTCTTGTACCTTGCAACACCTGAGGGGGGGGGTTAAAGGTAACCTTTGAAATTGGTTCAACTAGGCTTCGGCCTAAACTCTGCTCCTCTACTCCTCCTGCTGACCCTGGGCTCAAACACCGCTAGTTTTTGCCCGGAACTGCTAGCTGCACAGAGAAAAACACCAGTCAATGTGTTAGTGGGGTTCAGCAACGCCAGCTGTTCCCCTGCTGTGTAGTCGGCAACGTGTCCAGCACAAGCCACGCTGGCACAACAGAACAAAAGCTGCCACCAGTGCAGGCTTCGGCCTACACTTTGCTCCTCTCCTCCTCCTGCTGACCCTGGGCTCAAACAACGCCAGTTTCTGCCCGGGCATGCTAGCTGCACAGAGAAAAACACCAGCCAATGTGTTAGTGGGGTTCAGCACCGCCAGCTGTTCCCCTGCTGTGTAGTCAGCATCGTGTCCAGCACAAGCCACGCTGGCACAACTGACCAAAAGCTGCCACCAGTGCAGGCTTCGGCCTACACTTTGCTCCTCTCCTCCTCCTGCTGACCCTGGGCTCAAACAACGCCAGTTTCTGCCCGGACATGCTAGCTGCACAGAGAAAAACACCAGCCAATGTGTTAGCGGGGTTCAGCACCGCCAGCTGTTCCCCTGCTGTGTAGCTGGCAACGTGTCCTGCAAACGCCACGCAGGCACATGAACTGAAATTGAAGGGAGCCTGCCCCCCACCCCCAGGTGTTTCTATGTATAACAGCCACCTTGTACAGCAGTACTGCTGCATTTGTACAAGGTGGCTGACTTTTTGTCCTTGCCCACGTGGAACTCAAAACGTACAAAATGTGTCTCATTGAGACCATTCCACTGTCCCTGAGGTGTGACTTTCCTTTCTAATGATACGCAGCACCCCCCTTGGTAGCGCTTCCCGTCTTCTGACATCATTGGTTGGCTTGTTGCGCCTGTGCGTCCGCCCTGCCTGAAACAATGCTCCTCGTTGTCTTATTTTGACTGCGAGGGTGTGATTGATGGGCACGAGCAGTGCATATCTTCACCTGTCTTAACTCATCTCCTTCCGCCTTCTTCAGACTGTGCAGCCTCATGGCCGCGGCATGCGAGAAGGGATCAGCAGAGGCCGCCCAGTCTGAAGCAGGTGTAAGGACGTGTGTGAGCGGCCAAAATATTTACTGCTCAAGGCCACGAATCACAGCACCGCAGTGTGACTTTATGAAAAGGCACTGTGGGTCTGGGATTTATGGCCATCGTTAACCGCACCGGCCAACATGAAATGAGGTCATAAGACGGGCAGCTCTAACAGGGCATTGCCAAGGGATAACACAAGAGCGCAGACTCCTGTACAGCAAATAACAATGCTCAGGAAGCTGCGCCAAGCACCAAGGCGTTATTTGGGACACCTGTGCTGCGTCTCCTTAAAAAGCCAAGTCACGCATCCACTACAGTTTGACTGTAGAATGGGCTAAATTGTGTACGTCTTTCATTCAGCGTGTGCAAGTAGACAAATTAATAGAGCAACCTTTCACTTGTGCAGCATTAATACTGCACAAGGTGTGTCTCTTGTACTTTGTAACACCTGAGGGGGGGTTAAAGGTTTCCTTTGAAATTGGTTCAAATAGGCTTCGGCCTACACTCTGCTCCTCTCCTCCTCCTCCTGCTTCAACACGGGCTCTAACATCGCTAGTTTTTGACCGCAAGTGCTAGCTGCATAGAGAAAAACACACGCCATTGTGTTAGTGGGGTTCAGCAACGCCAGCTGTTCCCCCACTGTGTAGCCGGCAAAGTGTCCTGCAAACGCAACGCAGACACAAAGCTGCCTCCAGTGCAGGCTTTGGCCTACACTCTGCTCCCCCTGCTTACCCTTAGCTCCAACACCGCTAGTTGGGGCTCTAGGAAGACAATCTTTAATAGGCAACGCATCTGGGTTCCAGCACCGCCACCTGGTTCTCGGCAGTGTTCTTGTCACAGGTACTCCCTCGTGCCAAGCCTGGTTTCAGCACCGTCAGCTGTTTCCGGGTTGTGTCAAGCTCACTGAGACGCCTATGCTTGCCCCGTCGTGGTGCGGTCGGGTTAGCCAACTCCAGGGTGCCTCCAGTTTAGGAGCTTCCTATGTGGGCTGCGTGAACTGGTAGTCAAGGCTGGTTCTGTAGTGCCAGTAGGCCCAGCTCCCCCTGTAGGACTGTTGGGGTTCGGTAACTGCGGCTGCCTCGCGGCCTAGCTGTTCTCTCCTCTCCTGTGGGCCTTGGGGTCCACCACCTGGTTCCAGCACCGTCAGCTGGTTCCAGGCCGAGCCTTTGGCTTAGGTGCCTCCTCCTGGGTATCCGAGTTCCGCCAACGTCAGGCGGTCCTTGGTAGTGCTTTTAAGCGCGGGCACCTACAGCTTAGTAACCGTGTTCCAGCACCGTCAGCTGGTCCTCGGTCGTGCCATTGGCTCTTGCACACTGGGGCAACGCATCTGGGTTCCAGCACCGCCAGCTGGTTCTCGGCAGTGTTCTTGACACAGGTACTCCCTCGTGCCAAGCCTGGTTTCAGCACCGCCAGCTGTTTCCGGGTTGTGTCAAGCTCACTGAGACGCCTATGCTTGCCCCGTCGTGGTGCGGTCGGGTTAGCCAACTCCAGGGTGCCTCCAGTTTAGGAGCTTCCTATGTGGGCTGCGTGAACTGGTAGTCAAGGCTGGTTCTGTAGTGCCAGTAGGCCCAGCTCCCCCTGTAGGACTGTTGGGGTTCGGTAACTGCGGCTGCCTCGCGGCCTAGCTGTTCTCTCCTCTCCTGTGGGCCTTGGGGTCCACCACCTGGTTCCAGCACCGTCAGCTGGTTCCGGGCCGAGCCTTTGGCTTAGGTGCCTCCTCCTGGGTATCCGAGTTCCGCCAACGTCAGGCGGTCCTTGGTAGTGCTTTTAAGCGCGGTCACCTACAGCTTAGTAACCGGGTTCCAGCACCGCCAGCTGGTCCTCGGTCGTGCCATTGGCTCTTGCACACTGGGGCAACGCATCTGGGTTCCAGCACCGCCAGCTGGTTCTCGGCAGTGTTCTTGTCACAGGTACTCCCTCGTGCCAAGCCTGGTTTCAGCACCGTCAGCTGTTTCCGGGTTGTGTCAAGCTCACTGAGACGCCTATGCTTGCCCCGTCGTGGTGCGGTCGGGTTAGCCAACTCCAGGGTGCCTCCAGTTTAGGAGCTTCCTATGTGGGCTGCGTGAACTGGTAGTCAAGGCTGGTTCTGTAGTGCCAGTAGGCCCAGCTCCCCCTATAGGACTGTTGGGGTTCGGTAACTGCGGCTGCCTCGCGGCCTAGCTGTTCTCTCCTCTCCTGTGGGCCTTGGGGTCCACCACCTGGTTCCAGCACCGTCAGCTGGTTCCGGGCCGAGCCTTTGGCTTAGGTGCCTCCTCCTGGGTATCCGAGTTCCGCCAACGTCAGGCGGTCCTTGGTAGTGCTTTTAAGCGCGGGCACCTACAGCTTAGTAACCGGGTTCCAGCACCGCCAGCTGGTCCTCGGTCGTGCCATTGGCTCTTGCACACTGGGGCAACGCATCTGGATTCCAGCACCGCCAGCTGGTTCTCGGCAGTGTTCTTGTCACAGGTACTCCCTCGTGCCAAGCCTAGTTTCAGCACCGTCAGCTGTTTCCGGGTTGTGTCAAGCTCACTGAGACGCCTATGCTTGCCCCGTCGTGGTGCGGTCGGGTTAGCCAACTCCAGGGTGCCTCCAGTTTAGGAGCTTCCTATGTGGGCTGCGTGAACTGGTAGTCAAGGCTGGTTCTGTAGTGCCAGTAGGCCCAGCTCCCCCTGTAGGACTGTTGGGGTTCGGTAACTGCGGCTGCCTCGCGGCCTAGCTGTTCTCTCCTCTCCTGTGGGCCTTGGGGTCCACCACCTGGTTCCAGCACCGTCAGCTGGTACCGGGCCGAGCCTTTGGCTTAGGTGCCTCCTCCTGGGTATCCGAGTTCCGCCAACGTCAGGCGGTCCTTGGTAGTGCTTTTAAGCGCGGGAACCTACAGCTTAGTAACCGGGTTCCAGCACCGCCAGCTGGTCCTCGGTCGTGCCATTGGCTCTTGCACACTGGGGCAACGAATCTGGGTTCCAGCACCGCCAGCTGGTTCTCGGCAGTGTTCTTGTCACAGGTACTCCCTCGTGCCAAGCCTGGTTTCAGCACCGTCAGCTGTTTCCGGGTTGTGTCAAGCTCACTGAGACGCCTATGCTTGCCCCGTCGTGGTGCGGTCGGGTTAGCCAACTCCAGGGTGCCTCCAGTTTAGGAGCTTCCTATGTGGGCTGCGTGAACTGGTAGTCAAGGCTGGTTCTGTAGTGCCAGTAGGCCCAGCTCCCCCTGAAGGACTGTTGGGGTTCGGTAACTGCGGCTGCCTCGCAGCCTAGCTGTTCTCTCCTCTCCTGTGGGCCTTGGGGTCCACCACCTGGTTCCAGCACCGTCAGCTGGTTCCAGGCCGAGCCTTTGGCTTAGGTGCCTCCTCCTGGGTATCCGAGTTCCGCCAACGTCAGGCGGTCCTTGGTAGTGCTTTTAAGCGCGGGCACCTACAGCTTAGTAACCGGGTTCCAGCACCGCCAGCTGGTCCTCGGTCGTGCCATTGGCTCTTGCACACTGGGGCAACGCATCTGGGTTCCAGCACCGCCAGCTGGTTCTCGGCAGTGTTTTTGTCACAGGTACTCCCTCGTGCCAAACCTGGTTTCAGCACCGTCAGCTGTTTCCGGGGTGTGTCAAACTCGCTGAGACGCCTATGTTTGCCCCGTCGTGTTGCAGTCGGGTTAGCCAACTCCAGGGTGCCTCCAGTTTAGGAGCTTCCTATATGGGCTGCGTGAACTGGTAGTCAAAGCTGGTTCTGTAGTGCCAGTAGGCCCAGCTCCCCCTGTAGGACTGTTGGGGTTCGGTAACTGCGGCTGCCTCGCGGCCTAGCTGTTCTCTCCTCTCCTGTGGGCCTTGGGGTCCACCACCTGGTTCCAGCACCGTCAGCTGGTTCCGGGCCGAGCCTTTGGCTTAGGTGCCTCCTCCTGGGTATCCGAGTTCCGCCAACGTCAGGCGGTCCTTGGTAGTGCTTTTAAGCGCGGGCACCTACAGCTTAGTAACCGGGTTCCAGCACCGCCAGCTGGTCCTCGGTCGTGCCATTGGCTCTTGCACACTGGGGCAACGCATCTGGGTTCCAGCACCGCCAGCTGGTTCTCGGCAGTGTTTTTGTCACAGGTACTCCCTCGTGCCAAACCTGGTTTCAGCACCGTCAGCTGTTTCCGGGGTGTGTCAAACTCGCTGAGACGCCTATGTTTGCCCCGTCGTGTTGCAGTCGGGTTAGCCAACTCCAGGGTGCCTCCAGTTTAGGAGCTTCCTATATGGGCTGCGTGAACTGGTAGTCAAAGCTGGTTCTGTAGTGCCAGTAGGCCCAGCTCCCCCTGTAGGACTGTTGGGGTTCGGTAACTGCGGCTGCCTCGCGGCCTAGCTGTTCTCTCCTCTCCTGTGGGCCTTGGGGTCCACCACCTGGTTCCAGCACCGTCAGCTGGTTCCGGGCCGAGCCTTTGGCTTAGGTGCCTCCTCCTGGGTATCCGAGTTCCGCCAACGTCAGGCGGTCCTTGGTAGTGCTTTTAAGCGCGGGCACCTACAGCTTAGTAACCGTGTTCCAGCACCGTCAGCTGGTCCTCGGTCGTGCCATTGGCTCTTGCACACTGGGGCAACGCATCTGGGTTCCAGCACCGCCAGCTGGTTCTCGGCAGTGTTCTTGACACAGGTACTCCCTCGTGCCAAGCCTGGTTTCAGCACCGCCAGCTGTTTCCGGGTTGTGTCAAGCTCACTGAGACGCCTATGCTTGCCCCGTCGTGGTGCGGTCGGGTTAGCCAACTCCAGGGTGCCTCCAGTTTAGGAGCTTCCTATGTGGGCTGCGTGAACTGGTAGTCAAGGCTGGTTCTGTAGTGCCAGTAGGCCCAGCTCCCCCTGTAGGACTGTTGGGGTTTGGTAACTGCGGCTGCCTCGCGGCCTAGCTGTTCTCTCCTCTCCTGTGGACCTTCAGGTCCACCACCTGGTTCCAGCACCGTCAGCTGGTTCTCGGCAGTGTCTTTTGCTCTTGTACCTTCTGCTCCCCATCCTGGTTCCAGTACCGTCAGCTGGTTCCGGGCAGAGCCTTTGGCTTAGGTGCCTCCTTCTGGGTATCCAAGTTCCACCAACGTCAGGTGGTCCTTGGTAGTGCTTTCGGGCACGGGTACCTCCTGCTTAGTAACCGGGTTCCAGTAACGTCAGCTGGTCCTCGGTAGTTCCATTGGCTCTTGGACCTACGGCTACCCATCCGGGTTCCAGTACCGTCAGCTGGTTCTCGGCAGTGTCTTTTGCTCTTGTACCTTCTGCTCCCCATCCTGGCTCCAGTACCGTCAGCTGGTTCCGGGCAGAGCCTTTGGCTTAGGTGCCTCCTTCTGAGTATCCGAGTTCCACCAACGTCAGGCGGTCCTTGGTAGTGCTTTTTAGCACGGGTACCTCCTGCTTAGTAACCGGGTTCCAGTAACGTCAGCTGGTCCTCGGTAGTTCCATAGGCTCTTGAACCTTCGGGTAGCCATCCGAGTTCCAGTTCCATCAGCTGGTTCTTGGCATTTTCTCAGCCTTCTTGTACCTTCTGCTACATTTCCAAGTTGAAGACCCTAAAGTCGACGACCCGGAAGACCACCCCGATGACGACGACGACGACCCGGAAGACCACCCCGATGACGACGACGACGACGGCGGAGACGACGACGGCTGAGACGACGACGGCGGAGATGACGACACTGGAGACGACGACCCTGGAGACGACGACATGGAAGACCGGGAAGCAGAAGAACAAGAGGCTGCAGAACAAAGAGCAGAAGAACATTAAGCATAAGACTTAATATCAGAGCAAAAGATATTATCTAAATTATATGCAGAAGAAGACTAAGCAGTGTATGGGGGTGAGTCCGTTCCTCCTCGTGGTGCCCCTGGATAAAGCCTGATGCTGCAGGCCAAACTGAACGCGGACAAATGTAACTTTTGTGACTGGCAGAACGGAAGGTGTAATCTTCCAACTTTTATAGATAACAACTACGGGAATGCCTGTCACAAATGAGAATATGATGAAGAAGTAGAATAGGAAGAATAATAACAGTGGAATAAAAAGAATATGTAGAATAGGAAGAATAATAATAGTTGAATAAAATGAATATGAAGAATGTAATAAAAAAAAAAAAATAGGTAGAAGATGAAGAAGAAGATGAATAAGGTGAAGAAGAAGTTGATGTCAAAGATGCTGATGATGATGAAGATGAAAGTGTGGGAAAAGTAAAAAAAAAAAAGAAAAAAAAAGAAGGGGAAGGGCGTGGAATAGTGAAACATCAATATCTGACAAAATAAAAAAAAAATTACATACTCAATATCTTTTTCACTCCGAACGTCTTAAAAAAAAAAAAAAACATGCTATTCTATTTGATTGGGCTAAACCTCATTGCCTTTAATGTCTCCGCCACCTCCCACAATACATCCTACATTATTCTTAGTTGTTTTCCTTCATGTAGAATGAACCTACAAGGCAAGAAAGGGTTTATTTTAATTCCGATATTTTGGTCCCATTGACTTGCATTGGGATCGGGTATCGGTATCGGCGATATCCGATATTTTTTGAATATCGGCCGATCCTATCCGATACCGATACTTTCCGATATCGAAAGGTATCGCTCAACACTATTAACTAATAATTTGACAAATGTACCCAAATCCCATTAGATTCAATGGGAGGCCAAACTAAATGTATACACAACTAGAGATGAGCAAATAGTTCAATGTTTGGTCCAGATTATGATTGCCAATTTTGCAATATTTTCAATTTTTTTGTCGAATATTCCACGAACATAGCCGAATGCCGTAGAGGTCAATAGGAGGCAAAACCAAATGTATACACAACACCTTAAAACATTCCAAAAAGTTGCCAAAACACATCAAATTAGGGAAAGACACCTGGAAAGTGGCCTTAATTTACCCACAGTACAAATTTTAAAATGGCACGGCAGCAGTAAGCAATGCATGAGGTATCACGGTGTAGGCCAGCGTTTACAGCTTTAAATTGAACTTTAAATTAAGATGAGGTGTGTGAGACATCGGTCCTGGGAACCATGATACCACAGGCAACAGCTCAATTTGCTTTTATGCTGAGCCACAATCAGGTTGCACAAATATCAGTTTCGTAGCTATTATTGGATGGCCAATATAATCTGTTGGCCACGGAAATGCAGCCTTTCCGCCTTGTGGATACAGAGGGTTTCTGAAAGCTGAGGGCCATCACAGTCCCCCAGTGCCAGTTGCCCATTCACCATTACTTCGCTAAGAGACATGTGCATGCGCTACACCAGCATGTCGCAGGCAACATCACCCGTTTCCTGAAAAGTTTTGCTGGCCTGGGCACATTTCAACACTGACACCTGGACAAGCAAATATAGACAGGGGCATTACATCTCGCTGTCTGCGCACTGGGTGACTCTGGTGGCTGTGGGGTCAGTCAGGGTAGGTGCTGCTTCACAAGTCTTGGAATCCCAAAGTCTTGCAGGGTGCTTGGGATGGAGAACTAAACCACTGCAAACCATTAAAGAGGAGAACTAAACTACTAGACAACAGGGCTTGGTGAAATAAACTACTAAATACCTAAAGTTGACTAACTAAAGCACTACCTAATATAAGATGGATAACTAAACTACTAGTCAACAGGGATTGGAGAGAGAAACTTCTAAACAGCTTGGGTTGGAAAAGTAAACTATTACTCACTAAAGCACTAGACACAAAGCTGTCACTAGACACCTAGTCTTGGAATCCTCAGGTCTTGCAGGACAAACCTATGCATCTAACACTTCCTCCAGTGCTTCTGCCCCCTGCACTTCCTCTAGAACCTCCACCTACACCCTCAATCTCTGCCTTAATGAGACACATTTTCTAACAATGTAGAGGGAATCTCCCCCACTTTCGTACTGTGCAGCCAGGGCTCACCGCAATCAGGCAATGTTTAAATTAATATGCCTTGGAGATCACAGTCATACAGATCAAGAGTTGTGGACAGCTTTCCAAGCTGAGTTTGAGCAATGGCTGTCTCCACTCAACCAAGAGCCAGGGAAGGTCGCGCACGATAATGGTGCAAAACTGGTGGTGGCTTTATGCTGCGGCAACCTCACAAATGTGCCTTGCATGGCTTGCTTCCTCAACCTGATGGTACAGCAATTCCTCCACCAGTGTCCCAGCCTGGATGTCTTGATGCAGAAATAACTGTTACTGGCTGGGCTACTTGACTCACTTTCTTTGGCAGCCACACAGTGGTATGCCTTGTAGCTGAGGCTCAGAAAGAACATGTGCCACAGTGGATGACAAGAGCTGCATCAAGTGGCCTCTCTGCCTCTTCCTCCACCTTAATATCACACACAGTAGAATCATCAGAGGTGGCATGTCAATCACCCTTGTTTCCCCTATGTCAAAAATTTCCAAATGTTCAACTAACTGTGGGGAACCACAGATGGACCATGCTGAAGAGCTGTTCACACATTCTATTCCATGGGCATCAGAGATCTGCTCCGAAGAATCACAGCATCCAGAGGAGGAAAGCATCTGCACCAATGCCCAAAATGTTTTCATGTTGGATCCGGGGCCAGACAAAGTAAGGACCGAGCTAAATCCAGACCCTCATCACCAGAGGTTAATCACCAATTGTGGAGGTGATCCTGATGAGACTCAGATACCAGAGGCTCACGCAGATGGTACAGTTGTGTCAGGGCAGGAAAGAGAGGAGGGCGTTTTTTGAGACCATAAAGGATGACCCAACACACATTATCTGTCAAATTTGCACAAAAAAAAAAACTCAGTAGAGGCACCAAAATATTGACAACTACATGTATGAACTAGCACATGCACCATCAACATGCCTTAGTGTGGGAACCTCACTGTGCTAAAATGCGGGTCTCGCCAACGACCGGCCGACCCATCAATCTCACCTGCTGCTTCTTCCTCCTCCGTCACCATTCAAAATCTTCCCACACAGGTCTCCAGCCATAGAAACTTCAATTCTTTACCCACCACAGTCGAGGTGAGTGAGAGTCAGTCAGCTGGTACAAAAGTAGACAAGACTGCTGCGTTTGTGTCACCTAGCACAACACATCTTTCTCAATCCACCATAACATCTCCGCCTGCACCTCACTCACAGTCCAGTAGTTTGTCCTGTTCTCTGTACTCTGACCTCTCTTACCACAGCAGCCAGCCCACGGTTCCTTACATTTTTCTACCAAGAGTACTGTATGAAACTGATGTTTGTGTCATCTGAGTGTGGCTGGAATTAAAAAAAAAAATTTAAGGTGTTGCATGAGGTATCAGGTCTCCCAGCTATGAAGACTTACACTGCTCCCTTAACACCCTTTCCTCATTGAAACTTCAATTCCAAGGCGTAAGTGATGGCTCAGACACTGTCTCTTGCATGGCCCATGCCTGACTGCTGTGCCATTATAAAATTTCTACTGTGGGTCAATTGATGATGACACTTTTGTGTCTGCCCCAAATTTGAGCTATTTGGTCAGCTTCCCCCTCTGAAGGTGTTGTCTATGCGTTTGACTTTGCCTTCCATTGAATTCAGTGAGGTTCGGATAAGTTTGGCGAATAGTTCAGTGAATATTGGTCCTTTCGCCAATTCAGATCCGAACTGAATCTTGAAAGGTTCGCTCATCTCTAATGGAGACCCAACTTTGAGTCTCCGCATTTAAAAAAAATAATTGTCACACATCACTGACGTGGCATCAATTTCCACAGAGTAGGAACAGTTTAATAGGTCTTCGACACACCTTCAACTACAGGCAACCCACCAGATGGAGATCCAACTTTAAATCTCCACATTTCATAAAATTGTTTGTAACATCAGCAAGAGTAGCAACAGCAGGCACAGGAGACACCACAAAGATGGCATAGACTGCAATAACGCAGGATCAATACATGCCACAAAAAAATACATCATTGGTTAGTCTGCTCAATTTGTGACTAGGGTGTAAAAGGCATTGGAGATGCATGACTTGTTCATTTTTATGAAAGTTAGGTGGTCTACACTTTCAGAGGACAGCCAGATGCGCTTTTCCATCCGGGCATCACCAGCACTACTGATGACACATTCTAAGAGAACGCTGGTTGCCGGGCATGACAAAAACTCCAAGGCATGACAGGCGATCTTAGACCGCTCTTCCATTTTTGAAGACCAAAATGCAAAATGGTCCAAACCCCCCTGATAGCATTGATATTGAGCTCCAGATACTCCTGCACCATCCTCTCCAGTTGTTCACAACGTGTCAAACTTGTACTCTGTTCTGCCGGTGCACAGGCTGGTCTAAAAAATGTATTAAATGACTCACACTCACAGAAACTGATTATACCACTTAGACTGCTGCTGCTAATGTTTTTACAATGACGCCTTGACGTTCCCAAGGTTGGACATCCAGAACTGGGATGCACACTTAAACAATTCTTTCTTCTGTTACTAACATCATACAGTACGATAGATCTCACTTTTAAATTGTTGGAGCATCTAGGCTATGTTATACAGCCTTCATCCACACTGAAACAATTCTTTAAATTGTTACTAACGCGATTCAGCACGTCATATTTCACATTCCTATTTAGTGTTGCCAAAATTCATCTGTATGCAGAGGTGGTGCAGAGTAAAAAAATCTATTTTTTAGTTGCTAATACTGTGCTACTAGCACACTATCTGAGAAACATGACTGGGAAAAAGTGAAGTAGTGGTGGAAGAGGGAATTTGAAGTCCAAAATTATATCTTCTTCAGAATTGACCACATGTATGATACATGTTGTCAATCCTGAGGAACAAGTAATTTTGACACTTCAAAACACATAAAAAAAACACTACTTTTCAAATTATTATACCAGAGTTTATATCTCAAGTTCAACTAGCAGTGCGCCAACCATCCACCAATATCCCTATATTTGATGTTTAATGGTCACTGAATGACCTGTTGATCCACTGCAGCTGATGCTCACATTTCATGTATTGACTTTAGATATATCACGTTAGTATAATCAAAAGTAATACCGTATTGTCTATATTGGATAAGACCTTATTTGCGCTGATTTCTCCTACAGTCCCTGGGTTGGGTGTAGTGGAAGACCTGTCGGTCTCTGTTATACTATTTCTACTGTGATGAAATTGATGCCACTTTGTTGGTGTCTGCCATTGATCTTTGGAAATGTGTAGACTCCTGGTTGGATCTCTTTCATGTGTGTTGCCTGTAGCAGTAGGCCTCCAAGACCGGCAGGCTTCCATGTCCTTTGAGTGAACTACCCGTGTTACTATCCTTAGATTTTTCTGACAGTAGTAGTCTGATATTTGTGCTACCTGACTGTAGCTGAGCATGAAAGCAGTTTGAGCTGTTGCATGTGGTATCAGGGCTCCCAGCACAGCAGGCTTACACTGATCCCTCACCCACCTCGTCTTACTTTAATGTTCAATTCAAAGCTGTACATGCTGGCCCAGACCCCGATAACTCATGCCTGGCTGATCGCTGCTGTACCATGCTACAATTTGTACTGTGGGTGAATTGAGGCCACTTTCCTGGTGTCTATTCCTCAATTGATGTGTTTTGGTATCTTTTGGGGCCATATGAAGGTGTCGTGCATGCATTTGATTTTGCCTCCCTTTGACTGTAATGGCATTAGGCTTTGTTCAGTGAATATTCGATTAATAAATTGGTGAATATTGCAAATTCGACAATGGTAATACGAACCATATATTGAAATATTCGCTCATCTCTAGCCATGACATGAACAGGGTTTTAGTGTATGGCAGCGGTAAGCTGAGGCATTGAGTACCATAAGGAAGGCGGCCACACAGGTGATTGGTCATGACAACATAAGGGGCATTCATTTTGCAGAGAATAAATTCTACTTACCCAGTAAAATCACAGATCTCATCATATTCACTCATCTGCATGTTGTAATGGTTGATTCACTAAACATGTCAAAGATGGCCTACATATCTTTCTTAATACATGTAATATTACAAATTATGTTTACTAGATTTTGAAGATAGTACATTGATCCAGGGATTTATATTTCTTAATCTGGGCAACTAGCATCATCCTCCAAAGATCTTTATGCTCCATTGTCTATGGTGTGCAGCATAATCAACAAATTTGCAACCCATGGCACTGTAGCTAATCTCCCTCCACGTAGACGGCAGAGAAAAATTGATGAAAGGTTTCAATGCAGAATAGTCCAGATGGTGCATAAGCAGCCTCAATCAAGTTCCAAAGAATTTCTAGCTGTGCTGCAGGCTCAGTGTGCATTGGTGTCAGTGCAAACTATCCCTTGACATTTGAATTAAATGAAAAGCTTTGGCAGGAGAACTAGGAGAACTCAACTATTGACACAGAGACATATAAAAAGCTAGACTGCAGTTTGCCAGAATGTACATGAGTAAGCCAAAATCTTTCTGGTAATGCATCTTATGGACAGATGAGATCAAGATAGAACCTTTTGGAAAAGCATATCATTCTACTATTTACCAAAAATGGAATGAGGCATACAAAGATAAGAATACAGTACCTGCAATCAAATATGGTTGAGGTTCCCTGACTGTGTGCAAGGCATCATAAAATTGGAGGATTACTAAAGAATTGTGGGTGGAAATGTAGTGCCCAGTATCAGAAAGCTGGGTTTGTATCCTAGGTCATGAGTATTCCAGCAGGACAAGTACTCCAAACATACTTTGAGAAGTACCCAGAAATGGATGGAACCAAAGCGCTGGAGAGTAGTGTTGAGCGATACCTTCCGATATCGGAAAGTATCGGTATCGGATAGGATCGGCCGTTATTCAAAAAATATCGGATATCGCCGATACCGATACCCGATCCCAATGCAAGTCAATGGGACCAAAATATCGGAATTAAAATAAACCCTTTCTTTCCTTGTAGGCTCATTCTACATGAAGGAAAACAACTAAGAATAATGCAGGATGTATTTGGGGAGGTGGCGGAGACATTAAAGTCATAGAGGTTTAGCCCAATCAAATAGAATAGCATGTTTTTTTTTTTTTTTTTAAAGACGTTCGGAGTGACAAAGATATTGACTATGTAAATATTTTTTTTATTTTGTCAGATATTGATGTTTGACTATTCCACGACCTTCCCCTTCTTTTTTTTTTTTTTACTTTTCCCACACTTTCATCTTCATTATCATCAGCATCTTTAACATCAACTTCTTCTTCACCTTATTCATCTTCTTCTTCATCCTTTACCTTTTTTTTTTTTTTTTTTATTACATTCTTCATATTCATTTTATTCAACTGTATTATTCTTCCTATTCTACTTCTTCATCATATTCTCATTTGTGACAGGCATTCCCGTAGTTGTTATCTATAAAAGTTGGAAGATTACACCTTCCGTTCTGCCAGTCACGAAAGTTACATTTGTCCGAGTTCAGTTTGGCCTGCAGCATCAGGCTTTATCCAGGGGCACCACGAGGAGGAACGGACTCACCCCCATACACTGCTTAGTCTTCTTCTGCATATAATTGAGATAATATCTTTTGCTCTGATATTAAGTGTTATGCTTAATGTTCTTCTGCTCTTTGTTCTGCAGCCTCTTGTTCTTCTGCTTCTCGGTCTTCCATGTCGTCGTCTCCAGTGTCGTCATCTCCGCGGTCGTCGTCTTCGCCGTCGTCGTCTCCGTCGTCGTCGTCTCCGCCTTCGTCGTCGTCGTCATCGGGGTGGTCTTCCGGGTTGTCGTTGTCGTCGTCGTCATCGGGGTGGTCTTCCAGGTCGTCGACTTTAGGGTCTTCAACTTGGAAATGTAGCAGAAGGTACAAGAAGGCTGAGAAAATGCCAAGAACCTGATGATGGAACTGGAACTCGGATGGCTACCCGAAGGTTCAAGAGCCTATGGAACTACCGAGGACCAGCTGACGTTACTGGAACCCGGTTACTAAGCAGGAGGTACCCGTGCTAAAAAGCACTACCAAGGACCGCCTGACGTTGGCAGAACTCGGATACCCAAAAGGAGGCACCTAAGCCAAAGGCTCTGCCCGGAACCAGCTGACGGTACTGGAACCAGGATGGGGAGCAGAAGGTACAAGAGCAAAAGACACTGCCGAGAACCAGCTGACGGTGCTGGAACCAGGTGGTGGACCCTAAGGCCCACAGGAGAGGAGAGAACAGCTAGGCCTCGAGGCAGCCGCAGTTACCGAACCCCAACAGTTCTACAGGGGGAGCTGGGCCTACTGGCACTACAGAACCAGCCTTGACTACCAGTTCACGCAGCCCACATAGGAAGCTCCTAAACTGGAGGCACCCTGGAGTTGGCTAACCCGACCGCACCACGACGGGGCAAGCATAGGCATCTCAGTGAGCTTGACACTACCCGGAAACAGCTGACGGTGCTGAAACCAGGTTTGGCACGAGGGAGTACCTGTGACAAAAACACTGCCGAGAACCAGCTGGCGGTGCTGGAACCCAGATGCGTTGCCCCAGTGTGCAAGAGCCAATGGCACGACCAAGGACCAGCTGACGGTGCTGGAACCCGGTTAGTAAGCTGTAGGTGCCTGCGCTTAAAAGCACTACCAAGGACCGCCTGATGTTGGCGGAACTCGGATACCCAGGAGGAGGCACCTAAGCCAAAGGCTCGGCCCGGAACCAGCTGACGGTGCTGGAACCAGGTGGTGGACCCCAAGGCCCACAGGAGAGGAGAGAACAGCTAGGCCGCGAGGCAGCCGCAGTTACCGAACCCCAACAGTCCTACAGGGGGAGCTGGGCCTACTGGCACTACAGAACCAGCCTTGACTACCAGTTCACGCAGCCCACATAGGAAGCTCCTAAACTGGAGGCACCCTGGAGTTGGCTAAACCGACCGCACCACGACGGGGAAAGCATAGGCGTCTCAGTGAGCTTGACACTACCCGGAAACAGCTGATGGTGCTGAAACCAGGTTTGGCACGAGGGAGTACCTGTGACAAAAACACTGCCGAGAACCAGCTGGCGGTGCTGGAACCCAGATGCGTTGCCCCAGTGTTCAAGAGCCAATGGCACGACCGAGGACCAGCTGACGCTGCTGGAACCCGGTTAGTAAGCTGTAGGTGCCCGCGCTTAAAAGCACTACCAAGGACCGCCTGACGCTGGCGGAACTCGGATACCCAGGAGGAGGCACCTAAGCCAAAGGCTCGGCCTGGAACCATCTGACGGTGCTGGAACCAGGTGGTGGACCCCAAGGCCCACAGGAGAGGAGAGAACAGCTAGGCCGCGAGGCAGCCGCAGTTACCGAACCCCAACAGTCCTACAGGGGGAGCTGGGCCTACTGGCACTACAGAACCAGCCTTGACTACCAGTTCACGCAGCCCACATAGGAAGCTCCTAAACTGGAGGCACCCTGGAGTTGGCTAACCCGACCGCACCACGACGGGGCAAGCATAGGCGTCTCAGTGAGCTTGACACTACCCGGAAACAGCTGACGGTGCTGAAACCAGGTTTGGCACGAGGGAGTACCTGTGACAAAAACACTGCCGAGAACCAGCTGGCGGTGCTGGAACCCAGATGCGTTGCCCCAGTGTGCAAGAGCCAATGGCACGACCGAGGACCAGCTGACGCTGCTGGAACCCGGTTAGTAAGCTGTAGGTGCCCGCGCTTAAAAGCACTACCAAGGACCGCCTGACGTTGGCGGAACTCGGATACCCAGGAGGAGGCACCTAAGCCAAAGGCTCGGCCCGGAACCAGCTGACGGTGCTGGAACCAGGTGGTGGACCCCAAGGCCCACAGGAGAGGAGAGAACAGCTAGGCCGCGAGGCAGCCGCAGTTACCGAACCCCAACAGTCCTACAGGGGGAGCTGGGCCTACTGGCACTACAGAACCAGCCTTGACTACCAGTTCACGCAGCCCACATAGGAAGCTCCTAAACTGGAGGCACCCTGGAGTTGGCTAACCCGACCGCACCACGACGGGGCAAGCATAGGCGTCTCAGTGAGCTTGACACTACCCGGAAACAGCTGATGGTGCTGAAACCAGGTTTGGCACGAGGGAGTACCTGTGACAAAAACACTGCCGAGAACCAGCTGGCGGTGCTGGAACCCAGATGCGTTGCCCCAGTGTGCAAGAGCCAATGGCACGACCGAGGACCAGCTGACGGTGCTGGAACCCGGTTAGTAAGCTGTAGGTGCCCGCGCTTAAAAGCACTACCAAGGACCGCCTGACGTTGGCGGAACTCGGATACCCAGGAGGAGGCACCTAAGCCAAAGGCTCGGCCCGGAACCAGCTGACGGTGCTGGAACCAGGTGGTGGACCCCAAGGCCCACAGGAGAGGAGAGAACAGCTAGGCCGCGAGGCAGCCGCAGTTACCGAACCCCAACAGTCCTACAGGGGGAGCTGGGCCTACTGGCACTACAGAACCAGCCTTGACTACCAGTTCACGCATCCCACATAGGAAGCTCCTAAACTGGAGGCACCCTGGAGTTGGCTAACCCGACCGCACCATGACGGGGCAAGCATAGGTGTCTCAGTGTGCTTGACACTACCCGGAAACAGCTGACGGTGCTGGAACCAGGTTTGGCACGAGGGAGTACCTGTGACAAAAACACTGCCGAGAACCAGCTGGCGGTGCTGGAACCCGGATGCGTTGCCTATCAAAGATTGTCTTCCTACAGCCCCAACTAGCGGTGTTGGAGCAAAGGGTAAGCAGGGGGAGCAGAGTGTAGGCCGAAGCCTGCACTGGAGTCAGCTTTGTGTCTGCGTTGCGTTTGCAGGACACTTTGCCGGCTACACAGTGGGGGAACAGCAGGCGGTGCTGAACCCCACTAACACATTGGCTGGTGTTTTTCTCTGTGCAGCTAGCACTTCCGGGCAAAAACTAGCGGTGTTATAGCCCAGGGGCAGCAGGAGGAGGAGAGGAGCAGAGTGTAGGCCGAAGCCTAGTTGAACCAATTTCAAAGGTAACCTTTAACCCCCCCTCAGGTGTTACAAAGTACAAGAGCCACACCTTGTGCAGCATTAATGCTGCACAAGTAAAAGGTTGCTCTATTAATTTTTCTACTTGCACACGCTGAATGCAACATGTACACAATTTAGCCCATTCTACAGTCAAACTGTAGTTGAGGCGTGACTTGTATTTTTAAGGAGACGCAGCATAGGTGTCCCAAATAACGCCTTTGTGCTTGGCGCAACTTCCTGAGCGTTGTTTTTTGCTGTACAGGAGTCTGCGCTCTTGTGTTATCCCTTGGCAATGCCCTGTTAGCGCTGCCCGTCTTATGGCCTCATTTCATGTTGGCCGCTGCGGTTAACGATGGCCATAAATCTCAGACCCACAGTGCCTTTTCATAAAGTCACACTGCAGTGCTGGGATTCGTGGCCTTGAGCAGTAAATATTTTCGACGCTCACACACGTCCTTACACCTGCTTCAGACTGGGCGGCCTCTGCTGATCCCTTTTCGCATGCCGCGGCCATGAGGCCGCACGGTCTGAAGAAGGTGGAAGGAGATGAGTGACAACAGGCGAACATATGCACTGCTCGTGCCCATAAACCACACCCTCGCTGACAAAATAAATAAGACAACGAGGGGCGTTGTTTCACGCAGGGCGGATGCACAGGCGCAGCCAGCTAACCATGATGTCAAAAGACGGGAAGCTCTACCAAGGGGGGTGCTGCGTATCATTAGAAAGGAAAGTCACACCTCAGGGACAGTGGAATGGTCTCAATGAGACACATTTTGTACGTGTTGAGTTCCACGTGGGCAAGGAGAAAAAGTCTGCCACCTTGTACAAATCTGAAGACACAAAAGAGAATAGTAAAACCAAAAACACTCAGTTTGAAAAAATGTTGCAGTAATCCGCAAGTGCTAGTAAAAGATGTAAAAAACAGGGTATTTGGTTGATACGTTTTTTGCAAAAAATGTATACTAAGCTGCTCTACCAATCTTCACGGTATACCCTTATCAGAGCAGTCCTAACTAATGTATGCAATCCCTATCTGATGTATTTAAAAACCTGATCATCTGTATATAACCTGTGTGAACAGGGTTCAGAGAGGAAAAATCCATGTGTGCATACAGGGTAGAACAGCTTTTGTGCAGATAGCCCAAGAGGAGTGGTGGAACTCCCCAGTCTTGTAGACACAAGAGAACAATTATGGAAACAGGAACACATGGGCTACTTGCACAGTGAACAAGTCTGTATGATCATGTTCACACACCACCAAGAAACCTGAAGACACAAAAGAGAATAGTAAAACCAAAAACACTCAGTTTGAAAAAATGTTGCAGTAATCCGCAAGTGCTAGTAAAAGATGTAAAAAACAGGGTATTTGGTTGATACGTTTTTTGCAAAAAATGTATACTAAGCTGCTCTACCAATCTTCACGGTATACCCTTATCAGAGCAGTCCTAACTAATGTATGCAATCCCTATCTGATGTATTTAAAAACCTGATCATCTGTATATAACCTGTGTGAACAGGGTTCAGAGAGGAAAAATCCATGTGTGCATACAGGGTAGAACAGCTTTTGTGCAGATAGCCCAAGAGGAGTGGTGGAACTCCCCAGTCTTGTAGACACAAGAGAACAATTATGGAAACAGGAACACATGGGCTACTTGCACAGTGAACAAGTCTGTATGATCATGTTCACACACCACCAAGAAACCTGAAGACACAAAAGAGAATAGTAAAACCAAAAACACTCAGTTTGAAAAAATGTTGCAGTAATCCGCAAGTGCTAGTAAAAGATGTAAAAAACAGGGTATTTGGTTGATACGTTTTTTGCAAAAAATGTATACTAAGCTGCTCTACCAATCTTCACGGTATACCCTTATCAGAGCAGTCCTAACTAATGTATGCAATCCCTATCTGATGTATTTAAAAACCTGATCATCTGTATATAACCTGTGTGAACAGGGTTCAGAGAGGAAAAATCCATGTGTGCATACAGGGTAGAACAGCTTTTGTGCAGATAGCCCAAGAGGAGTGGTGGAACTCCCCAGTCTTGTAGACACAAGAGAACAGTTATGGAAACAGGAACACATGGGCTACTTGCACAGTGAACAAGTCTGTATGATCATGTTCACACACCACCAAGAAACCTGAAGACACAAAAGAGAATAGTAAAACCAAAAACACTCAGTTTGAAAAAATGTTGCAGTAATCCGCAAGTGCTAGTAAAAGATGTAAAAAACAGGGTATTTGGTTGATACGTTTTTTGCAAAAAATGTATACTAAGCTGCTCTACCAATCTTCACGGTATACCCTTATCAGAGCAGTCCTAACTAATGTATGCAATCCCTATCTGATGTATTTAAAAACCTGATCATCTGTATATAACCTGTGTGAACAGGGTTCAGAGAGGAAAAATCCATGTGTGCATACAGGGTAGAACAGCTTTTGTGCAGATAGCCCAAGAGGAGTGGTGGAAATCCCCAGTCTTGTAGACACAAGAGAACAATTATGGAAACAGGAACACATGGGCTACTTGCACAGTGAACAAGTCTGTATGATCATGTTCACACACCACCAAGAAACCTGAAGACACAAAAGAGAATAGTAAAACCAAAAACACTCAGTTTGAAAAAATGTTGCAGTAATCCGCAAGTGCTAGTAAAAGATGTAAAAAACAGGGTATTTGGTTGATACGTTTTTTGCAAAAAATGTATACTAAGCTGCTCTACCAATCTTCACGGTATACCCTTATCAGAGCAGTCCTAACTAATGTATGCAATCCCTATCTGATGTATCTGAAGCAGAAGTACTGCTGAACAAGGTGGCTGTTATACATAGAAACACCTGGGGGTGGGGGGCAGGCTCCCTTCAATTTCAGTTCATGTGCCTGCATGGCGTTTGCAGGTCACGTTGCCGGCTACACAGCTGGGGAACAGCTGGCGGTGCTGAACCCCACTGACACATTGGCTGGTGTTTTTCTCTGTGCAGCTAGCACTTCCAGGCTAAAACTGGCGGTGTTATGAGCCCAGGGTCAGCAGGAGGAGGAGAGGAGCAGAGTGTAGGCCGAAGCCTGCACTGGTGGCAGCTTTTGTTCTGCTGTGCCTGTGTGGTGTTTGCAGGTCACGTTGCCGGCTACACAGCTGGGGAACAGCTGGCGGTGCTGAACCCCACTAACACATTGGCTGGTGTTTTTCTCTGTGCAGCTAGCACGTCCGGGCAAAAACTGGCGGTGTTAGAGCCCAGGGTCAGCAGGAGGAGGAGAGGAGCAGAGTGTAGGCCGAAGCCTAGTTGAACAAATTTCAAAGGTAACCTTTAACCCCCCTCAGGTGTTGCAAGGTACAAGAGCCACACCTCGTGCAGCATTAATGCTGCACAAGTAAAAGGTTGCTCTCTTAATTATTCTCCTTGCACACGCTGAATAAAACACGTACACTATTTAGCCCATTCTACTGTAAAACAGTAGTGGAGGCGTGACTTGTCTTTTTAAAGAAAAGCAGCACAGGTGTCGAAAAGAACACCTTGGTGCATGGGCGCAGCTTCCTGAGCGTTGTTATTTGCTGTACAGGAGTCTGCGCTCTTGTTATCCCTTGGCCATGCGCTGTGAGCGCTTCCTGTCTTCTGACCTCATTTCATGTCGGCCGTTGCGGTTAGCGATGGACATGAATCCCAGACCCACAGTGTGTTTTCAAAAAATCACACTGCGTGGCTGGGATTTGTGGCCTTGTGCAGTAAATATGTTTGCCGCTCACACATGTCCTTACACCTGCTTCAGACTGGGCGGCCTCATCTGATCCCTTATCGCATGCCGCGGCCATGAGGCCACCCAGTCTGAAGAAGGCGGAAGGAGATGAGTGAACACAGGCAAACATATGCACTGCACAT
The DNA here is from genome assembly GCF_032444005.1 of Ranitomeya imitator. Taxonomy (NCBI): domain Eukaryota; kingdom Metazoa; phylum Chordata; class Amphibia; order Anura; family Dendrobatidae; genus Ranitomeya; species Ranitomeya imitator. The sequence goes on from NC_091286.1 coordinate 531,649,112, forward strand.
GCCCATCAATCACACCCTCGCAGCCAACATATATGAAACGAGGGGGGTTGTGTCGGGCAGGGCGGACGCACAGGCACAGGCAGCCAACCAATGATGTCAGAAGACGGGCAGCGCTACCAAGGGGGGTGGTGCGTGTCATTAAAAAGGAAAGTCACACCTCAGGGACACTGTAATGGTCTGTAATGAGACACATATTTTACGTGTTTAATTCTACGTGGGCAAGGATAAAAAATCAGCCACCTTGTACAAATGCAGCAGTACTGCTGTACTAGGTGGCTGTTATACATAGAAACACCTGGGGGGGTGGGGCCAGGTTCCCTTTAATTTCAGTTCATGTGCCTGCGTGGCGTTTGCAGGTCACGTTGCCGGCTACACAGCAGGGGAACAGCTGGCGTTGCTGAACCCCACTAACACATTGGCTGGTGTTTTTCTCTGTGCAGCTAGCACTTCCGGGCAAAAACTAGCGGTGTTTAAGCCCAGGGTCAGCAGGAGGAGGAGAGGAGCAGAGTGTAGGCCGAAGCCTGCACTGGTGGCAGCTTTTGTTCTGTTGTGCCAGCGTGGCTTGTGCTGGACACGTTGCCGACTACACAGCAGGGGAACAGCTGGCGGTGCTGAACCCCATTGACACATCAGCTAGTGTTTTTTCTGTGTAGACAACACTTCCAGGTGGCAACTGACAGTGTTGAAACCCAGGGAATCAAAGAGGAGCATAGTGTAGGCCGAAGCCTGCAGTGGAGCAAGTTGAAAGGGAACCTTTAACCCCCCCCCCAGGCATTTGTTGCTGAAAGAGCCATCTTGTACAGCAGTAATACTGCACATGGAAAATGGTGGCTCTGAAAATTATGCTCCTTGCAAACGCTGAAGTACACACTCATATAATGTGTCCCCTCACACTGTCAAACCGTCCCGGAAGTGGGACTTTCCTTTGTAATGTGACACAGCAAAGCCGTCATTCCAACCCCCTTGGTGCCGTGCGCCACCTCCTCAACGTTGTTTGGTTCTGTCACGGAGCCCGCGCTGTAATGTTATCCCTTGGCCATGCACAGTTAGTGGTGCCCGTCTTCTGACATCATGTAGGTGTCAGGCTGGCAGTGCCTGTGCGTCCAAGCTGCCCGAGATCCAACCTTGCAGTGTCATCTAATGTAGTCCCACTGCGGGCCAGGGATCCATGGGCATGCGCAGTGCATATCATCACCTCTCACTCACCTCCTTCCTGCTTCTTCAGACTGTGCGGCGTCACGGCCGTGGCATGCTATTAGGGATCAGCTGACGCTGCCTAGTCTGAAGAAGCGTGAAGAAGGGGAGTGAGAGGCTAGTATATGCACTGCGCATGGCCATGGATACCAGGCCCACTGTGGTATTACATTAGACGACACTGCGAGGTGGGATTTCGGGCAGCGTGGACGCACAGGCACAGCCAGGACGACAACAAATGATGTCAGAGGACGGGCAGCGCAAACTGTGCATGGCCAAGGGATAACATAACAGCGCAGGGTCCATGACGGAATCAAACAACGCTAAGGAGCCAGCGCACGGTGGCAAGGGGGTAGCAATGACGGCTGTGCTGCGTCACATTACAAAGGAAAGTCCCACCTCCGGGACGGTTGGACGGTGTGAGGGGACACATTACATGAGTGTGTAGTTCAGCGTTTGCAAGGAGCATAATTTCAAGAGCGACCTTTCCCATGTGCAGTATTAGTGCTGCACATGGTGGCTCTTTCAGTAACAAACGCCTAGGGGGGGGGGACAGGTCCCCTTACATTTTAGTTGTGCCAGCGTGGCGGTCGCATGACACGTTGCCGGATACACAGCTGGGGATCAGCTGACGTTACTGAACCCCAATAACAGAGGAGCGACTGTTGACTGTGCAGACAGCACTTCCAGGCACCAACTGGCGGTGTTAGAGCCCAGGGACAGCAGGAGGAGCAGATTGGAGGTATTGCCGCACACACAGCTGGGGATCAGCTGACGTTACTGAACCCCAATAACAGAGGAGCGACTGTTAACTGTGCACACAGCACTTCCAGGCACCAACTGGCGGTGTTAGAGCCCAGGGACAGCAGGAGGAGCAGATTGGAGGCATTGCCGCACACACAGCTGGGGATCAGCTGACATTACTGAACCCCAATAACAGAGGAGCGACTGTTAACTGTGCACACAGCACTTCCAGGCACCAACTGGCGGTGTTAGAGCCCAGGGACAGCAGGAGGAGCAGATTGGAGGTATTGCCGCACACACAGCTGGGGATCAGCTGACGTTACTGAACCCCAATAACAGAGGAGCGACTGTTAACTGTGCACACAGCAATTCCAGGCACCAACTGGCGGTGTTAGAGCCCAGGGTCAGCAGGAGGAGCAGAGGAACAGAGTGTAGACCGAAGCCTGATTGGAGCAAGTTGAAAGGGAACCTTTAACCCCCCCCCAAGACGTTTGTAGCTGAAAGAGCCATCTTGTGCAGCACTAAGGATGCAAAAGGAAAAGGTTGCTCTTTTAATTATGCTCCTTGCAAACACTGAAGTAAACACTAAAAATGTGTCCCCTTATACCGTTCAACCGTCCCGGAGGTGCGAATTTCCTTCGTAATGGGACACAGCACAGCTGTCATTCCTATCCCCTTGGTGCCGTGCGCTGCCTCCTCAGCGTTGTTTTAAGCTGTCACGGAGCCTGCACTGTTCTGTTAGCCCTTGGCCATGCCCAATTAGCGCTGCCTGTCTTCTGACATAATTTGGTGTCAGGCTGTCAGTGCCTGTGCGTCCACGCTGCTCCAGATCCCACCTCGCAGTCTCGTCTAACGTAATCCCACTGCGGGCCTTGGATCCATGGGCATGCACAGTGCATATACTCGACTCTCACTCCCCTCCTTCCCTCTTCTTCAGACTGTGCGGTGTCACGGCCGTGGCATGCTATTAGGGATCAGCTGACGGCGCACAGTCTAAAGAAGGCGGAGGGAAATGAGCGAGAGCCCGAGGGGAAGATATGCACTGCGCATGCCCATGGATCCCAGGCCCGCAGTGTGACTCAATCAGAAGACACTGCGAGGCGGGATGTCGGGCAGCGCAGCCAGCCTGACACCAAATTATGTCAGAAGACAGGCAGCGCAAATAGGGCATGCCCAAGGGATAACAGAACAGCGCAGGCTCCGTGACAGCTTAAAACAACGCTGAGGAGGCAGCGCATGGCACCAAGGGGGTAGGAATGACGGCTGTGCTGCGTCACATTACGAAGGAAAGTCCCAGCTCCGGGACGGTATAACGGTATCAGTGAACACATTTTATAAGTGTTAAGTTCTACGTGTGCAAGGAGCTAATCCAAAAGAGCTACCTTTTCCTTGTGCAGCAGTAATGCTGCACAAGATGGCTCTTTCAGTAACAAACGACGGGGGGGGGGGAACAGGTTCCCTTACATTTAAGTTGTTGTGCCAGCGTGGCGGTCGCAGGACACATTGCCGGCTACACAGCTGGGGATCAGCTGACGTTACTGAAACCCAATAACACTGGGTCGTATGTTTTTACTGTGCAGCCTGCACTTCTGAGCCGCAACTGGCGGTGTTGGAGCCCAGGAATAGCAGTTCAGGTGGTAGAAAGATGAACACAGCAGGAGACCTGGATGACACCCAATTACTTAATCAGGCAGAGGAGTGGCAAATTCCTGCGAGATCCAGGCCTGGTTCATTTTCAGGAAAGTAAGCCGGTCAACATTATCGGAGGACAGTCGCATGCGATGGTCTGTTAGTACACCACCTGCGGCACTAAAGACACGTTCCGATAAGACACTAGCCGCAGGGCAAGCCAGCACCTCCAATGCATACTGGCTTAGCTCTGACCATGTATCCAGCTTAGAGACCCAAAACTTGAACGGGGAAGAGCTGTCTGGGAGTACAGTAAGAGGGCAAGCCATGTAGTCTGTCACCATCTGACGGAACCGTTGCCTCCTGCTGACTGGAGCCGCCGGTGATGGTGTAGACATTTGGGGCGGGCACACAAAAGTGTGCCAGAGTTGTGCCATACTGGGCTTGCCTTGGGCAGAGGCACTGCTTCTGCTCCCTCTTTGGGCAGAGCCTCCCCCACTGCCTCAACGCACTGAGCTGCTTTGTAAAGCACTAGCAGCACTCCTCTCAGTTGGACAGGAGAAGATGATGGAATTCACCAGTGTGTCTTGGTACTCCCGCAATTTACGCTCCCGGGTCAACGCTGGGATGAGGTTTTGGACGTTGTCCCGGTAGCGAGGATCGAGGAGGGTGAACACCCAATAATCAGGCATGTTGAGAATGTGGTCGATGCGGCGGTCGTTTCTCAGGCACTGCAGCATGAAATCCACCATGTGCTGCAGACTGCCAACTGGCCCAGAAACGCTGTCCCCTGCTTGAGACATGATCTCTGCCCGCTCGTCATCACCCCACCCTCGCTGTACACACTGACCACTGGAGAATTGTGTCGCTCCCTCCTCTGGACGGAGCTCTTCCTCCTCCATTGACTCCTCCTCATCCTCCTCACAAATTGGCCCCTGCGTACCCCTTTGTGAGGAACCACGTGGCGCAGACTCTCCAGAAGCTGATGGAAAAGGTGACTCCTCATCCTCCACCTCTTCCACAACATCATCCCTTAACCCTTGCAAAGTTTGCTGAAGCAGGCAGATAAGGGCGACAGTCATGCTGACTAGTGCATCATCTGCACTTGCCATCCGCGTGGAATAATCAAAAGGACGCAAAACCTGGCAGACGTCCTTCATAGTGGCCCACTCTGTGGTTGTGAAGTCTGATCGGCGCTGACTGCGACTTCTTTGCGCCTGATGCAGCTGGTACTCCATAACTGCTTGCTGCTGCTCACACAATCGCTCCAACATATGTAACGTGGAATTCCACCGGGTAGGTAGGTCACATATGATGCGGTGTTCCCGAAGGCGGAATCGGCGCTGCAGAGCAGCAATGCGGGATCTGGCCAAGCTGGAACGCCGCAAGTGAGCACACTCTAGGCGGACCTTGTGCAGCAGGGCATCAAGATCCGGATAGTCCCTCAGAAAACTCTGCACAACCAAATTGAGCACATGTGCCAGACATGGGATGTGAGTGAGGTTGCCAAGGGCCAAAGCTGCCACCAGATTTCGGCCATTGTCACACACTACCATGCCTGGCTGGAGATTCGCTGGCAGTAACCACACATCGCTCTCCTGCTTGATGGCATTCCAGAGCTCCTGCGCTGTGTGGCTTCGATTCCCCAACGAAACAAGTTTCAAGACGGCCTGCTAACGTTTGGCCACGGCTGTGCTCATGTCGGTCATAGGTAAACGTTCACGGGTCCATGTGGAGGTGGACTGTGACGGCTCCTGCAGAGTTGATTCTGAGGAACTTGTGTAAGAGGAGGAGTCAATGCGTACAGACTGGATTCCTGCAATCCTTGGAGTGGGCAGGACACGTCCTGCGCCACTCGCACGATCTGTACCTGGCTCAACAATATTAACCCAATGGGCAGTGAGGGAAACGTATCGCCCCTGTCCATGCTGACTGGTCCACGCATCGGTGGTTAGGTGGACCTTGCTACTGACGGCGTTCAGTAGCGCATGTTTTATGTTTCCCTCAACATGCCTGTGCAGGGCAGGGACAGCTTGCCTGCTGAAGTAAAAGCGGCTGGGCACCTTGTACTGTGGGACTGCCAATGCCATCAAGTCACGGAAGCTGTCAGTCTCCACCAGCCTGAACGAGAGCATTTCCAGGGACAACAGTTTGGCAATGCCTGCATTCAGAGCCTGTGCTCGGGGGTGGTTGGCCGAGAATGCCCGCCTTTTCTCCCATGCCTGTACTACCGATGGCTGTAGAGTAGACTGGGAGTGTGAGGATGACTGGGAAGGTGGTGCTGTGGGTGGAATTACACAAGGTCTCTGGACAACAGTGCCAGAGGTTCTTCCATGGCGATCCTGGGAGGAAGCCAAACCAGCTGTGCGTGAGCTGGAGGAAGAGGCAACACGAGCTGAAGAGGTGGTAGCTGCCGCTGTTGGTTGGCCTACATCTTCAGTCTGTTTCTGTAACTCCACCGCGTGCCTGGTCCGCACATGTTTCCACATATTTGTGGTATTGAGGTTGCTGACATTTTTCCCTCTTTTTAATTTCTGATGACACAGCTTGCATTTGACAAAACAAATGTCATCTGCAACTGTGTCAAAAAAGGACCAGGCACTGCAAGTCTTGGGAGCGCCCTTTTTGGCTTTGGAAAGAGACAGGCTCCTAACGGGTGCCAAAGTGGAGGCTACAGGCTCCGCAGTCTTCCCCCTCTCTCTCCCTCTTTGGCCCGTAAGGGGAATCTCTTCCTCAGAGCTGCTCCCACCACCTTCCTGTTCCTCACGCCACGATGGGTCAACGACCTCATCATCTCCACTACCCTCTGCCACCAACTGCTCCTCCTGGGTAGTCTCGGCAGCACAGTACGCACCAGAAAGCGTCACCTGAGTTTCATCATCAGATGCGTACTGCGTTGTGGTCACCGGAGGCACTGGCCCACCCGCCTCTTCAGAGTCAGAGAGACAAAGCTGTTGGGCATCACTGCACACTGCCTCTTCTTCCATTTCTCCAATGCTGCTTGGCTGGCCCCCTGTTTCCAAGCCAAGAGATTCAGAGAACAGAAGTAGAGATGGCTCCTGTCCTGGGCTCTCTGACTGCCTGGCCAATTTGGCAGGTGGTGAAGAGACAGATGGCTGCTCTCCAGTGGTCTGTGCCTGAGAGGATGTGGCACTAACTGAAGTCGATGCCGAGGCGTTAGCTGCCATCCACTCGACAACGGCTTCAATTTGGTCTTCACGCAGCAGCGGTGCACGGCGCTCTCCGACAAAGCTGCGCATGAAGGACTGTTCCCTGCTGAAACTGAGTGACGACGAGTCACCGGCGCCCGCAGCAGGCACAGAATCACCACGTCCTCCCCCTGCTCCTCTCCCTGCTCCGCGCCCACGCCCACGTGCCTCACTCCCTGCCCTCTTCATCTTGGTTGACAGATAAAGATAAGCATAAAAGTACTAAGGCCTTAGTGTGCTTATTCCTGAAATGCTCCTCCTAACAGGTGTAAGAAACACTAATGTTGTAAAGTGTGGACTAAACTTTATTATTTTTCAAATGTGGCCTACACAAGTGTTAAGTTGTGTTTGGTGAACTTTACTTTTTTTTTTTTGCAGATCGGGCTACAGAGCTAGTTTAAATCACACGGAGACCGTGCAGACAGCCGTAAACGGCGCTGCAAGGCCCAAAAAACCTCCTCTAGGTTATCCTATTTAGTGTTTTTCCACTATTTAGCTGGAGACGGGTGGAAAGACACTAATAGGGAATTTTTTTTTTAAATTTTAAAGAGGCTGCACTATTTGAAAAAAAGGAATTTTTTTTCAAGGTATGAGGCAGTAACGCACCCTGAGCTGAATCCAACCGGCTATGGCTGCACACAGACTACAGGGCGAGCTGCGCTCACACAGAGACCGTGCAGACAGCCGTAAACGGCGCTGCAAGGCCCAAAAAAACCCCTCTAGGTTATCCTATGTAGTGTTTTTCCACAATTTAGCTGGAGACGGGTGGAAAAACACTAATAGGAAATTTTTTTTTAAAATTTTAAACTGGCTGCACTATTTGAAAAAAATGAAATTTTTTTTCAAGGTATGAGGCAGTAACGCACCCTGAGCTGAATCCAACCGGCTATGGCTGCACACAGACTACAGGGCGAGCTGCGCTCACACAGAGACCGTGCAGACAGCCGTAAACGGTGCTGCAAGGCCCAAAAAAACCCCTCTAGGTTAGCCTATGTAGTGTTTTTCCACAATTTAGCTGGAGACGGGTGGAAAAACACTAATAGGAATTTTTTTTTTTAAAGTTTAAACAGGCTGCACTATTTGAAAAAAAGTAAATTTTTTTTCAAGGTATGAGGCAGTAACGCACCCTGAGCTGAATCCAACCGGCTATGGCTGCACACAGACTACAGGGCGAGCTGCACTCACACAGAGACCGTGCAGACAGCCGTAAACGGCGCTGCAAGGCCCAAAAAAACCCCTCTAGGTTATCCTATGTAGTGTTTTTCCACAATTTAGCTGGAGACGGGTGGAAAAACACTAATAGGGATTTTTTTTTTAAATTTTAAACAGGCTGCACTATTTGAAAAAAAGGAAAATTTTTCTCAAGGTATGAGGCAGTAACGAACCCTGAGCTGAATCCAACCGGCTATGGCTGCACACAGACTACAGGGCAAGCTGGGCTCACACGGAGACCATGCAGACAGCCGTAAACGGCGCTGCAAGGCCCAAAAACCCCCCTCTAGGTTATCCTATGTAGTGTTTTTCCACAATTTAGCTGGAGACGGGTGGAAAAACACTAATAGGAAATTTGAGAAAAAATGTGCAGCAGGCTGCACTATGAGCAAAAAAGGACAACTGTGTGAGGCAGTGTGAACCCCCCCTGAGCTGAATACAACCGGGTATATGGCTGCACACAGACTACAGAGTGAGCTGCACACACACACACACAGAGACCTTGCAGAACGCTGTTAAAACAGCGCTGCAAGGCAAGAGCAAGGTGAACAGTGAAGAACACACAGCGTTTTGCTAAATTAGCCTTTGGAAAGGAAAATAAAGCAATTAGCTATCTCAACTGGCCCTCAGTTAGAACACAGCGTCCTGTCCCTAACTGAAATCACAGCAGAGTGAGCGCAAAATGGCGGCAGCGTTTTTTATAATGCAGAGTGACATCATTTCAGCAGCCAATCACAGCCTTGCCAGTACTTACATGCCCACCATGCTAAACAGGATGTGCCCACACTTCCAATCATTCCTCATTGGCTGCTGCGTTCAGTTTGAATTCTGGGAACTTCCGATTCCGGTATCCGATACGCGGGAAGTATCGGAATTCGGTATCGGAATTCCGATACCGCAAATATCGGCCGATACCCGATACTTGCGGTATCGGAATGCTCAACACTACTGGAGAGTTCTGAAGTGGCCAGCAATGAATTTGGATCTAAATCCCATTGAACCACCCTGTAGAGATCTTAAAATTGTTGTTTGTAGAAGGAACCCTTCAAATATGAGAGATCTGGAGCAGTTTGCAAATGACAAGTGGTCCAAAATTCTAGTTGAGAGCTGTAAGATGCTTGTTGATGGTTATAGGAAGCGATTCATTGCAGTTATTTAGTTTTAAGGGCGTGCAACCAAATATTAAGTTGAGGGTACCAGGAATTTTGTTGGACCAGTTTTGGAGGTTTTGTATGAAATTATTTCCAATTTGCCTTTATTTCTCTATTTTTTGTGTTGTTCCAATACACACAAAGGACATACATTTTTGTATAGCAAAATATGCATAATTGCAATAATTTTCTGGGAGAAATAAATTTTTTGGAACAATTTCAAGGATGCCAACACTTTATATACAGTATGATGGAACCAGTATGAAGTAAACTGATAAGCGTCCACTGGGGGCAACAGCTGAAGTTTTAGCATTTGACAGAAGATTGAAATAATAAAAATGTGTGGTCCATTTTGTCAATATTAGTAATGCATTAACAATTAGTAGCGGGCTATCTGAGATCCAGATCTATAATTCTACCATCAAGGTAGATGTGTCAGCCAAAATCCATAGTATTAAAGGTTTTTAATATTAGACAGCGTAGGACCATCCCAATCATGGTCACCTTGTCGACGGTGGGATGGTTTTTATGCTATTTTTGGTGAAAAACAGTATTACTAAGAACCCTTTGTTATTTAGATGCACTTTTGCGTTTTACTTATTTAGTTACAGCAGGGTTTTTGCTCATTTTGTCTCTGGTAGGTTTTATATGCTTTATGGCCAATGTGAACATGCGTTTATGTGCTGCATGTATACCAACTTAAACCAAGCTTAATTTTTGTGTTTTTGTTGTTGTTGTGTTTTTGCATTCTGTGCAAGCCGGGGTGTGGCCTCCATCTCTGGAGCTGGTAATTACATTTAAATGCTTCCCCAGACTGTTGTCCACAGGTCATAACCTAGTGCTTTTATCAGCCTTTATTCACAAACTGAGGTCATCTCTCACACGTGGTAAGGTTTTTAATATTAGACAGTGTAGGTTCCATCCCAATTAGGGTCACCTTGTTGATGGTGGGATGGCTTTTATGCTATTTTTGATTAAAAAAAAAACAGTATTACTAAGAACCCTGCGCTATTTAAATGCACTTTTGCTTTTTACTTATTTAGTTACAGCAGTGTTTTTGCTCTTTTTGTCTCTTGTAGGCTTTGTATTCTTTATGACCAATATGACCATGCGTTTATGTGCTGCATGTATACTAATTCAAACCAAGCTCAATTTTGCTGTATTTTCAAAATCCATGGAGGACTCAACTGATGCAAAAAGGTGAGAAAATATAAATAATCTGAAGAATTGGATAGCATATTTAAAAGAACACAAATAACATATCATAGCTTGTTGTTTATTGTATATTACATATAATACTCTTTACTGGATGAATTTAACAGGTCAATCCATCCGTTGCTTGGCTGTTTTGACAAACTAATTTTGCTTTTATTGCTATAAAGAGGTCTGCAATTATTTCTGCAAGTTGTATTGCAGTATCGCAATGTAAGCAATGATTTCACTATAATATATCAGTCCAAAGATCAAGTAAATTCATGGGATAAAATTGTACCAAATATATTTTTCAACGGTGTTGTAATAATCTCACCTGCCCACCACCATAGCCTTTATTCTCATTTATAAGGCATCACGGCTGGACAGCACTTGCTAGATAATTGCTGTTCACCCAAGTAGCAAAATATATTAGACGGTACATTTATTCACCTCTGAAACCAATAGGGAGGCAATTTACACTTGCATTGCATCAGCATTGTTATAACAATAATCCATTTATTTAAAGCCATTTCCAACAGCAAGACAGATGCCTAGTAGTCAGAGAGAGGGCAGTCATTAGAAATTTTTAAGCCCTGTACAGTTCAATGTTCAGGGTCGCCTACAACCATACCTTTCTGATAGACAAACGGTGACAAATGGTGACGGCATTGGTCAGGTCTTTTCCATTAGTCTCCATATGGATTTTCAAACTATGCTTACTCGGAAAGGCTGTAGTAGTTTAGAGTAGAATATGCCTGGCTTTGATTCATGCTACCATTCTGTACGGAGAACTGCATCAAACCAGAAAGATCCAGAGACAGCGAGTATTAAATTGTATTTTATTAAATTGCGCATCAAAAAAATCCTACGCCTTGAGGTTTGCGGTTTTCCTGTGGCACCAGCTTTTATGAACATAACACATACTCACTGGGATATAACATCAACATATCAGACTCTCGCCTACCATCAAAACCTTCATAAGGAACCTGAAGACCTACCTTTTCCGACAAGCCTACAACCATGCACGAGGTTGGATACGTGGGTACGCACTCTGCACCACCCAGTCTGCTGGGAGATTGTCTTCAGAGGTATATACCATTCTTTATATACGATGGCTGCATATGTTAGCTGTTGGTAACCAACTACTGAATATGATTATATATATATATATAAGAATATCTTTATATGGATTGCCATTTCCCTAGGTATGTACCAGGGTGAATTGAAATAGTATTTTGGTGACACATGCAAGCCGTTTGATGGCTGTATAATTCTATAGGTGTTACCAATTTTTACATATTATCACAAGGTAGTTTAACAACAATGAGTATTAGTAGTAAAATATCTATAGCTAATGATTTGATATTCATGCTGGTTTGTACTGCCTAATTAGGTTGCAGACATCTTGTGGTAATTCTGTGGAGTCATTACCTACTGTTCCCTTTGGAACACTCTGTTCTTTTTTATATGATTGCTTTTTGTGATTTTACATTGAAATAAAGATTCATAGAATAATAATTGATAATTGTATGGTTCTCTTCTTGCGGCTAAGTCAATGTAAGTCTGCTTTTGGGTTTATTATACTAATTAAACAGCATTGTGCATGAAAATAATATATGGTATTTAGTTAACATGTTTTTTGAAAAAATGCAAAAACCATCCCGCCTCATCACAGAAACCATAATTGGGACAGTCCTTCCTCTAATATTAAAAACCTGCGTTTTTTCTCTATATGTTTTACATGCTTTAATGCACTGAACCTCTGACTAAATCCTCCATGCGGGCACATGTGTCTACACTATACTTACACTGTGTACTGTTATCTATATATGTTTTAAGTGACATACATGTAGGTAATGGCTGAGATGGACTGGGCCCAACTAATGGACACACAGCCGAGGGAGACAACATCAATAATGCCCTGTTCATAAGAAAGACAAACAGAAAAAAAATACTCAAAGGTATGAACTGGGATATCATTTGGTGTATATGCAGCGTGTACTGTAAGAACATGTTCACACTGGCCACAAGAAAAAACAAAGACAGAAACATAATGATTAAATACCCTGCAGTAAATAAATAAATAGCACAGTGCAGGAAAATAATATGCAGTATTTGGTTAACATATTTCTTGATAAAAAAAATGGTGCTGCTGCTGTCCTGGTGCTGCCTTCCTGGTGCTACTGCCATCCTGGTGCTGCTGCCTTTCTGGTGCTGCTGTTGTCCTGGTGCTGCTGCCGTCCAAGTGCTTCTGCCTTCCCGGTTCTGCTGCCCTCTTGGTGCTGCTGCCGTCCTGGTGCTGCTGCCTTCCTGGTGCTGGCATCCTGGTGTTGCCGTCTTCCTGGTGTTGCCATCTTCCTGGTGCTGCCGTCCTGGTGCTGCTTGACTGCTGTGCTGTGTGACTACTGCCTGTAATGTAAGTATTGGTGTCCATTGTTCTTTTTTGGTCTAGGCTACATTGTGTTTGGCTCTTAATAATTAAATTTTTTCTTATTTGTTCATTTCTCTAGTGTTTCACTTGACTGCTGCCTGCTACTCCAACAAGTCATCCACTGAAGCATCCGAAAGCGGACATGCCACTGATTATGTAATCACATTTGATTTATTGATTGGTATGCATTGACTGGCAATACTATACATATGGTAAATCATGTATTTCTTTTACAGGTACCTTCCAGTGCCGAAGAGCGGAAGCAGTCGAGTGGAAATGATTCTTCTCAGAATCGTCAGCCTCAAGTTGCTGAGGAGGAAAGACAGAGTGTAAGTAGCCTTTATCAGAGTTTTTTTCCCACATATGGGGTATCACCATGCTCAGGAGCAAGTGATCAACAAGTTTTTCGGTCCATTTTTTCTGTTACTCATGTAAAAATAAAAATATTTGAGTCTAAATTAAAATTTTTGTGAAGAAAGTTAAATGTTCATTTTTTCCTTCTACATTCCCAAAATTCATGTGAAGCACCTCAAGGGTTAAAAAACATATGGATTGTGGTTTTGAGCACCTTGATTGGCGCAGGTTTTAGAATGATGTCACTTTTGAGTAATTTCTATCATGTAGACCCCTCAAAGTCAATTCAAATGTAAGGTGGTCCCTAAAAAACTGTTATTGTATATTTTGTTGAAAAAATTTGAAATCAATCACTCGTCAACTTTTAACTCTTATGACTTCCTAAAAAATATGTTTCAATAATTGTGCTGATGTAAAGTAGACATGAGAAATGTTATTTATGAACTATTTTGTCTGACAGCTCTCTAATTTAATGGCTAAATTTTCAACATTTTCCAAATTTCCAGCTTTCCACAAATAAACGCAGGCCATATTGAAGAAATTTTACCACTATCATGAAGCACAATATCTCACAGAAAAAAATCTCAGAATCCGTGGGATCCATTGAAGTGTTCCAGAGTTATTAACACATAAATTTACACTAGTTAGAATTGTAAAATTTGGCCATGAAGGTGGAAACAGGCTTAGGGGGTAAAGGGGTTAATAACCAGGAAATTATATTTAGAATTGAGAGTCCTCAGTGGTTGATACCTTTTAATGGCTAACTGAAAAGATGGTAACAAATTGCAAGCTTTCGAGACTACATACGTCTCTTCATCATTTAGAATTGAGAGTCCTCATATGCGGTACATTCTGGTATCCTCCATTTTGAAATTGGCTCCTTCTCAGAATAATAACACCAGCTCACAGCTGTCTGCTGTTTTTTACTAATGTGATTTAACTCATTTTGGGTTTCATTGAATGGATAGATATTTACACATCACATTGATAAGAATAGTCTACATTGACTTACATTGATTTTGGACGATGTGTTGTCTAGACTCACACTATTCTATTGATTCTATACAGCCTGTTGGTTAAACTAATTAACTCAATGATTACTGATTAGTTTAAGGGATTTAAGTAATTTTTCTATTAACATTCCCATGTTGCTTCCTTTTGCAGCCTTCTAGCCTTTTACAGCATCAAAGTATGGGTTCCCTTTGACTTCTATTGGGTTCAAATTCGGGGTCAAGTTTGAGGTCACGCTCGGAGCTGAATTGAACTTTTCACTCAAGTTTGACAGAAACTGTTAACTCAGACTTCCACGGATTCATTCAGTACTAGACACAAACAATTGTGTTTTTGAATTCAGATCTTATTGTACAATAATTTTGTAACTGATAGGAAATTTAAAAAAACATAATTGCTTTCCTTTTAATCAAACTACCCAGATCCCTTTAACTGTCCTTTTAGCTCAGTGTTTCTCAACTCCAGTCCTCAAGACCCACCAGCAGGTCATGTTTTCAGGTTTTCTTTAGTATTGCATAGGCAATGGAATTAATGTTTGAGCAGGTGATGAAATTGTCACCTGTGCAATACTAAAGGTACCGTTACACTAAACAACTTACCAATGATCACGACCAGCGATACGACCTGGCCATGATCGTTGGTAAGTCGTTGTGTGGTCGCTGGGGAGCTGTCAAACAGACAGCTCTCTCCAGCGACCAACGATCAGGGGAAAGACTTCGGCATCATTGAAACTGTCTTCAACGATGCCGAAGTCCCCGGGTAACCATCAGGTTTCTAAAACACTACATACTTACATTACATTACAAAAAAACACTACATACTTACATTCCGTCTCCCGCCGTCAGCTTCCCTGCACTGACTGTCAGCGCCGCCGGCCGTAAAGCAGAGCACAGCGGTGACGTCACTGCTGTGCTCTGCTTTATGGCCGGCACTGACACAGTCAGTGCAGGGAAGCTGACGGCGGGGGACGTGACAGACATCGGAATGTAAGTATGTAGTGTTTTTTTTTTTTTTTAACTTTTACAATGGTAACCAGGGTAAATATCGGGTTACTAAGCACGGCCCTGCGCTTAATAACCCAATGTTTACCCTGGTTACAAGTGAACAAATCGCTGGATCAGCATCACACACGCCGATCCAGCGATGACAGCGGGTGATCAGCGACGAAAAAAAGGTCCTGATCATTCCCCACGACCAACGATCTCCCAGCAGGGGCCTGATCGTTGGTAGCTGTCACACATAAGGAGATCGTTAGCGATATCGTTGCTACGTCACAAAAAAGCATGACATTGCAACGATATCGGTAACGAAATCGTTATGTGTGAAGGTACCTTAAGGAAATCCTGAAAATGTGACCTGTTGGTGGGCCTTGAGGACTGGACACTGTTTTAGCAGAATAGAAAAGCCAAATTACAGCAAGTGATTCCCGTCTTTAGATTAATAAATAATTACTAAGCAAAGATACAATTTTGACAGAAGTTACTGCAGTATTTGCAGAAAGCCATGTACCCTGGTCACGCTGCCCTTAGGGTCAGTGTGGTCTGGGGTAAGTACCTTGAGCATCAAATCTTTATGTTGCATCTTTATCCTTTTAGCATAAACACATAGAATCATCTTTATGCAACTCCTTGTCATGATCTCTTTGTTAATTGTACTGTAATGTAATTGGTCATTTGATAATCCCCACATGTCCCTCCTATTTGTACATCCTCCCAATAATTTACTATAAGAATTGTGCCGCGATACAACGGAGACAGTTCTGTTCTAACATTGATCAGAGCTCTTGTGGCTACAATAAACCTTTCTTTTACCCAATTAAAGGTTGTGTTGTCATCCTTGGGAGACTGAGAAGTTTTTCCTTATCAGTAACCAAAAGATCAATGGAGAAATTGCATTTATTCACGGTGGGCTTTTATTGAACTACGTAGATGGCCATCATTTCAATCCTGCACATGCAATGATTACAGCATGGTCATAATACAATTAAATGGTGGAACATGAACCCTTAGTATCATTTCCCCTGGTAATCCGAGGATCCCCAGTCTAGCAAAGAAATTGATTTCAGTATTAGTAGATGGTAGAGCATGTAAGTAATGATTCAAGTTGACGTGCTTGACATATTTCAATAGGCCATTTTATAAACAGTGAGCCATATTTATCAAGCTAAGTGTACCAATATCCCTAAATTATTTATAATTTGCCAACAACCTGTTCTTTATGACCATATGTACTATATGTTTTAGACACTTTTTATGACTTGTTTGATGAGGGGGCATGGCCTCTCTAGAAAAGGGCAAAGCTTGTTAGGACATGAGCTTAGCCTAATGAGCAAGACAGTGGGTCAAAATTGTTGCCCACACTTTTCCCACAAAGTAAACCAACCAATAATAGGTGTAAACTAAAGGTACCTTCTGTTAGGACTGGCGGAACGCACCAAGAAAGATGATACAGATGCGTTCACAGTCCGGGGTCCACCGTGCAGGTGAAAACCTGCTGCTAGTAAATACAGGCTATATGGCGGTACACTAAAGTATATACACGTGGGTTCAACCTCACCCAGCGTGAAGGGAGCAATCCTGTTGCGTCACAGGATCGCGGTACCGCACCTAAAGCGCGAGCGAGTAGTCAGCGTACTTAACCCCAACTGGGATTGAAGTCCGATTAGACCCTCGCTGGCACTACACCGCAACTGGGCGTGTAAGGTAACTAAATATAAATATATGAATGCACAGGAGTGCGAGCAATGCCGCACTGACGGACGCCACCAACCACACTGGCTTGGGTATGGAAAGCACAAGGCAAGCGCACGGCGCCGTACAGGCGGACACAGCAAGAGGACGCTGCAATGTGTGTTTCGTGCTGTTGGATAAGTCGGGCGCTAGATTAGCAAACATACACCTTCCGCGAACAGACATTCAATAGGGAGGGTTATTTAAAGAGCGACTTTCACTCACAACACACACACATATTTACAAGACAATACTAGCGCATGGCCGTGCGGTCATGCGCAGTTTATATAGTTGCAGCACAGGAAGTGGCTACAGAACTTTTGCCCTTCCAAGACCTGCCAAAAGGACCAATGGGATGTGCTGCAGCACCTGAGCATGTGACCCTCGATCTCCAACAGGAGAACTTGCCCTGGGCATGCTCAGTGCGTGCAAACAAGGACTTAGATCCAGAAACGTCCACTCGCCGCTGCCCAGCACTGGCCTTAATGGCAGAAGCAGGAAAAGCAGCAGCAACTCTTCGCACAGAGTCAGACTGAGCGAGACGCTGGGAACGACGTCCCTGCTGAGCAGACTCCACTGCGGCTGGAGGAGAATGGGAGACCGCAGTGGCGACGGATCGAGATTCCCCCTGTGCAGCAGAGGAAACTCGACTCCTAACATTACCCCCCCTCCTAGGGCCCCCCCCTCCTTGGGCCTCGCTACGTTCGAAGGCAGCAATGAGCTGCGGAGCCCGAATGTGTTCAACAGGCTCCCAGGACCTGTCCTCGGGACCATAACTCTTCCAGTCCACCAAATAAAATTTTTTACCACGCACCACCTTGCACCCCAAAATAGCGTTCACCTCATAATCGTCCGTAGACGAACCCGATGTCCCAGCAGATGACTCGGAGAACCGGGACATATACACGGGTTTCAAGAGGGACACATGAAAGGTGTCGGTGATACCCAGGTGTGGCGGAAGGGCCAAACGATAGACCACAGGATTAACCTGCTCGAGGACCTTGAATGGGCCCAAGTAGCGAGGAGCAAATTTAGTGGACTCAACTCGCAGCCTGATGTTACGGGCGGAGAGCCAAACCAAGTCGCCAGGAGCAAAGGTCGGAGCGGGGCGCCGATGAGCATCGGCGGAGGACCTCATTCTCTCCTTAGAGGCCTGAATGGCATCCTGAGTGCGGTCCCAAATATCCCGTGCCTCCACAGCCCAGTCTGCCACCCTGGAGTCGGCAGAAGACACGGGCATAGGCACAGGTACCCGTGGATGCTGACCATAATTGAGGAGGAATGGGGTTTGTCCAGTGGAGTCGGCTACGGCGTTGTTCAGTGCAAACTCTGCCCATGATAGCAAGGATGCCCAGTCATCCTGCCTGGCTGAAACAAAATGTCGCAGGTATGTGACCAAGGTCTGGTTGGCCCTCTCTACCAACCCATTCGTCTCAGGATGATAAGCGGACGAGAGATTCAACTCAATACTGAGAAGACGACAGAGATCTCTCCAGAACCGAGACGCAAACTGGGGACCCCGGTCACTGACAATTTTGTCTGGCATACCATGCAGGCGGAAGATATGTCTAATGAACAACGCTGCCAAGGCCCGTGCAGAAGGTAACCGTGGTAGCGGCACCAAATGCACCATTTTTGAGAAATGATCGGTGATGACCCAAATGATGGTACAGCCGCGAGACTTGGGCAAACCCACAACAAAGTCCATCCCGACCATCTCCCAGGGCCTATCTGCCACCGGCAGGGGATAGAGCAAACCAGCTGGCCTTTGACGCGGAGATTTATTTTTGGCGCAGGAGACACACGCCAGAACATAATCCCTGACATCCCGGACCATATGCGGCCACCAGTACGTCCTCGCCAGTAGCTCAGATGTCCTCTTTGTCCCAAAGTGTCCACCCACCCTGGACGAATGAGCCCAAGAGAGAACCTCCGGTCGCAAATTAATGGGCACAAAAGTCTTGCCCGGAGGCACAGACTCAAGCGAAACCGGTGCTACGGTTCTCAGGCTCTCAGTTTGAACAATAAGCCGAGGCTCCTCTTCCTCCTCTTCAGTTGACATAAGGGAGCGAGAGAGAGCGTCAGCACGGATATTCTTCTCCCCGGCGAGATAATGAAGAGAAAAGTGGAACCGGGAGAAGAACAGGGACCATCTGGCCTGGCGAGAATTTAGCCGCTGAGCTGTCTGCAAATAGACCAAATTTTTGTGGTCCGTGTAAACTTGGAAGGGAAACCGCGCACCTTCCAGAAGGTATCTCCACTCCGAAAAGGCCAACTTCATTGCTAGCAACTCCCTGTCCCCGATGGAGTAGTTCCTCTCCGCTGGCGTGAAGGTCTTAGAGAAGAAGAAGCATGGATGCTTCCGACCTTGAGCATCCTTTTGGTAGAGGACTGCTCCAGCACCAACGGACGAGGCATCCACCTCCATTAGGAAAGGCTTATCCACATCGGGACGATGTAAGATGGGAGCGCTAGCAAAGTGGGACTTAATAGAAGTGAAGGCCTTGGAGACCTCTTCCGACCACAATTTGGGGTTCGCTCCCTTCTTGGTGAGGGCTACCAAGGGAGCCACCAGAGTTGAGAAGTGGGGAATGAACTGGCGGTAATAGTTTATGAACCCCATAAAGCGCTGCACCGCTTTAAGAGAATGGGGCTCTTGCCAGTCCATCACAGCCTGTAGTTTGGCAGGATCCATAGCCAATCCCTGGGCGGAGATGATATAGCCCAGGAAAGGTAAGGACTCCTGCTCAAACACACACTTCTCCAACTTCGCATAATGAGAGTTTGCCCGTAGGAGGTCGAAGACTTTGCCAACATCTCTCCGGTGGGAGTCAATATCAGGAGAAAAGATGAGAATATCATCCAGATAGACTACCACCGAGGTGGAAAGCATATCCCGGAAGATGTCGTTGACAAAGTCTTGGAAAACGGCAGGTGCATTACAGAGCCCGAAGGGCATCACCAGATACTCATAGTGCCCATCTCTGGTGTTAAATGCCGTTTTCCACTCGTCCCCCTCACGGATGCGAATCAGATTATAAGCACCCCGCAGATCTAGTTTAGTAAACACTCTAGCTCCCCGAAGCCTATCGAAAAGCTCAGATATCAACGGCAAAGGGTACTTGTTCTTAACTGTGATAGCATTAAGACCCCTGTAGTCTATGCATGGACGTAGTTCTCCATTCTTCTTCTGCACGAAAAAGAACCCTGCCCCAGCAGGTGACACTGACTTCCTGATAAACCCTCTTGCCATATTCTCTTGTATGTACTGAGACATTGCCTCCGTTTCCGGGAGAGATAATGGATAGACTCGACCCCGGGGAGGCTCAGCACCAGGCAAGAGATCAATAGGACAGTCATAGGGGCGATGGGGCGGAAGAGTCTCCGCTGCCTTTTTGGAGAACACGTCTGCATAAGACCAATATTGCTTGGGGAGAGAGGAAAGATCTGCGGGTACCTCTGTAGTAGTAACCTGAACGCACTCTCGATGACACATGTTCCCACAAGATTCACCCCATCCCAGAATTCTGCCTGAGGACCACTCGATGTGAGGAGAGTGGTACCGTAACCAAGGTATCCCCAAGAGAACCTCATCAATTCCCTCAGGAATGACGAGTAGAGATATAATCTCCTGATGAGATGGTGACATGGACAGAGTGAAAGGGATAGTTTGATGTGTAATCTGTGTGGGCAGTGTCGACCCATTCACCACTCGTACCGTTACTGGTTGAGATAGCATGACCAGAGGAATTGCGTGACGTTGGGCGAAGGCTGAAGACATAAAATTGCCCTCCGCCCCAGAATCCACGCAGAGTTCCACCGAGTGAGAGGATGAGCCCAATGTTATTGTCCCCTTAAAGGACAATTTGGAGGCAAACGTCGCCGTGTCTAGTGCACCTCCACCAACTACCACTAGACGCTGACGTTTCCTCGACCGCTGGAGACATCTGGAGGCAAGATGTCCAGACTGTTGGCAAAGATGACATATCTGGAGTGCACGAGCGGTCCGGGACTTAGATCCTGCTCGAGACTCTACCACAGGCACATGGGGCTCAGGAGCCTGGTCTGGAGATTCCAAAGGTTTGGCGAAGGTGGGAGCCAGCCGAAACCTCTGCCTACACTGGGCTCGCTCTAACCTCCGCTCGTGAAAACGGAGATCAATTCGAGTGGATAGAGTTATTAATTCCTCCAGTGTGGCGGGAATCTCCCTAGTGGCCAGGGCGTCCTTAACGTGGTCAGCCAGCCCCCTCCAAAATATTGGAATGAGGGCTTTATCCGACCACTCCAGCTCAGATGCTAAGGTGCGGAAGTGGACGGCAAAATGACTGACCAAGGACGAGCCCTGAGTCAATGCCAACAATTGGAGCGCCGTATCATGGGTGACACGAGGTCCCAAAAAGACCTGTTTCAGAGTGCTCAGAAACAACGGAGCACTCTGCACCACATGATCGCTACGCTCCCATAGCAGCGTAGCCCACTGCAACGCTCTGTCCGACAGAAGAGACACTATAAATCCCACCTTAGCCCGCTCTGTAGGGAAACGAGAGGCCAGAAGCTCGAGATGGATAGAGCACTGACTCACGAAACCCCTACAAGACTTACTGTCACCAGAGAATTTCTCTGGAAGCGGGAGGCGAGTTAGAGTCGGTACAGGAGCGGCAGTGGACAAGGTGGCTGCAGCAACACTAGCAGCCTGTACAGCGACAGCAGTGACATCCACAGCTGAGGTTGAACGCTCAAGAGCCGCCAACCTTCCCTCCAGCTGCTGGATGTACCGCTGTGAACGCTGATCGTCCATCATTTACTAGCCAGACCCTGGCGCTAGTATTATGTTAGGACTGGCGGAACGCACCAAGAAAGATGATACAGATGTGTTCGCAGTCCGGGGTCCACCGTGCAGGTAAAAACCTGCTGCTAGTAAATACAGGCTATATGGCGGTACACTAAAGTATATACACGTGGGTTCAACCTCACCCAGCGTGAAGGGAGCAATCCTGTTGCGTCACAGGATCGCGGTACCGCACCTAAAGCGCGAGCGAGTAGTCAGCGTACTTAACCCCAACTGGGATTGAAGTCCGATTAGACCCTCGCTGGCACTACACCGCAACTGGGCGTGTAAGGTAACTAAATATAAATATATGAGTGCACAGGAGTGCGAGCAATGCCGCACTGACGGACGTCACCAACCACACTGGCTTGGGTATGGAAAGCGCAAGGCAAGCGCACGGCGCCGTACAGGCGGACACAGCAAGAGGACGCTGCAATGTGTGTTTCGTGCTGTTGGATAAGTCGGGCGCTAGATTAGCAAACATACACCTTCCGCGAACAGACATTCAATAGGGAGGGTTATTTAAAGAGCGACTTTCACTCACAACACACACACATATTTACAAGACAATACTAGCGCATGGCCGTGCGGTCATGCGCAGTTTATATAGTTGCAGCACAGGAAGTGGCTACAGAACTTTTGCCCTTCCAAGACCTGCCAAAAGGACCAATGGGATGTGCTGCAGCACCTGAGCATGTGACCCTCGATCTCCAACAGGAGAACTTGCCCTGGGCATGCTCAGTGCGTGCAAACAAGGACTTAGATCCAGAAACGTCCACTCGCCGCTGCCCAGCACTGGCCTTAATGGCAGAAGCAGGAAAAGCAGCAGCAACTCTTCGCACAGAGTCAGACTGAGCAAGACGCTGGGAACGACGTCTCTGCTGAGCAGACTCCACTGCGGCTGGAGGAGAATGGAAGACCGCAGTGGAGACGGATCGAGATTCCCCCTGTGCAGCAGAGGAAACTCGACTCCTAACACCTTCACACTGAACGATATCGCTATCGATCCGTGACGTTGCAGCGTCCTGGCTAGCGATATCGTTGAGTTTGACAGGCAGCAGCGATCAGGATCCTGCTGTGCCATCGTTGGTCAGAGCAGAAAGTGCAGAACTTTATTTCGTCACTGGACTCTCGCAGACATCGCTGAATCGGCGTGTGTGACGCCGATTCAGCAATGTCTTCACTGGTAACCAGGGTAAACATCGGGTTACTAAGCGCAGGGCCGCGCTTTGTAACCCGATGTTTACCCTGGTTACCAGCGTAAGCGTTAAAAAAAAAAAAAACACTACATACTTACATTCCGGTGTCTGTTCCCCGCTGTGCTTTCCGGCCGACGCTCACAGTCAGTGCAGAGAAGCACAGTGCCGGGGGACAGACACCAGAATGTAAGTATGTAGCGTTTTTTTTTTTTTTACGTTTACGCTGGTAACCAGGGTAAACATCGGGTTACTAAGCGCGGCCCTGCGCTTAGTAACCAGATGTTTACCCTGGTTACCCGGGGACTTTGCATAGTTGGTCGCTGGAGAGCTGTCTGTGTGACAGCTCTCCAGCCACCACACAGCGATGCTGCAGCGATCGGGATCGTTGTCTAGATCGCTGCAGCGTCGCTAAATGTGACGGTACCTTTAGACTAGACACTGTTAAAACTAGATAGATTTATCAAACACCTGGAACAACTTTTATTAAATTTGTCACATTTTAGGACTAGTCTAAGTGTGTACTAAGATTACACAGTTTTGATAAATATGCCCCAGTATACATTCAAACTGAAAGAAGAGAAAACTTTTCTAGGCTGAGATCCAAGGATTGGAAAATGGGTAGGAGTAAATAAAGAATAAGTGCTGGCCTCCAGTTTGCTGGTTCATAAATAAGACTTAGTGACAGATGGAAGCTAAAGTGACATTTTATTCATGGTTTCTAAAAACAGCAGTTCAGGTTCTTAAAATCTGACCTTAGGATATATATGAATGGGTTTATTTTGTGAGAGTAACTTCTTTGTGAATAATATAAACATAGATGAATAGAACTATTAACCAGAGGAGCGTTGCATGGCGAATAAGCCTCCTTACCTTGACATGCTAGAGATGGTATGTCACTCTCCACAAGGAGAAACGATACTCCTTAGACCCCAGTCCAGAGCCTCTCACCTAGCCAAATCAGTTCTCATGCTTCGCACTGACGAGGGCCAACAGCCCAAAACGCCGTGTCTGCGAATTGAGATACTGATTTGGCTTTAATCCTAAGTCATATTGCACGACTCGTTAAAGAGTTGACTGTGACTTGTAGGATCGCTACTTCCAATAGGTGGCGCTATAGAGTTTAAGTCCTCTTTTTCTCAGAAGAGGCAATTTGCATATTTAATTTCCCAGAGGAGCGTTGCATGGCGAATAAGCCTCCTTACCTTGACAAGCCACAGATGGTATGTCACTCTCCACAAGGAGAAACGATACCCCTTAAACCCCAATCCAGAGCCTCTCACCTAGCCAAATCAGTTCTCATGCTTCGCACTGACGAGGGCCAACAGCCCGAAATGCCATGTCTGCGAATTGAGATACTGATTTGGCTTTAATCCTAAGTCATATTGCACGACTCGTTAAAGAGTTGACTGTGACTTGTAGGATCGCTACTTCCAATAGGTGGCGCTATAGAGTTTAAGTCCTCTTTTTCTCAGAAGAGGCAATTTGCATATTTAATTTCCCAGAGGAGCGTTGCATGGCGAATAAGCCTCCTTACCTTGACAAGCCACAGATGGTATGTCACTCTCCACAAGGAGAAACGATACCCCTTAAACCCCAATCCAGAGCCTCTCACCTAGCCAAATCAGTTCTCATGCTTCGCACTGACGAGGGCCAACAGCCCGAAATGCCATGTCTGCGAATTGAGATACTGATTTGGCTTTAATCCTAAGTCATATTGCACGACTCGTTAAAGAGTTGATTGTGACTTGTAGGATCGCTACTTCCAGTAGGTGGCGCTATAGAGTTTAAGTCCTCTTTTTCTCAGAAGAGGCAATTTGCATAACTATTAACCAAGAATTTTCACTGAAAAATATGAAAAGCTACTCTTTAGAGCTACAGTCTTACAGTCAAGTTTGGTCATCCCTTGTCAAAATTGCTGTTGATGTGAACAGTTAAGCAAGTTAAAGATGAAATGAGCTCTAAAAGGACAAAAGTTGAAGATTTCCTTTGTATTTTAGGCAAAAAATATGTTTTACATTTTAAAAATTACAAAAAGGAAAATGGTCTGATGAAAATATTTGGGCACCCTTGGATATTTTTGTGCTCTGATAACTTTGACCAATATTTCAGACCTTAATTAGCCTGTTAGGGTTATGGCATATTCACTATCATCGCTAGGAAAACCCAGGTGATGTAAATTTCCCATCTTTATAAATCCCACCATCATCCAACTTTGTGCCAAAAAACATCAGCTATGGGTTCTTCTAAGCAGCAGGCTAGCACTCTGAAAATAAAAATGGAGGATTCCCACAAAGCAGGAGAAGGCTTTTAGAAGATAGCAAAGCATTTCAAGTTGCTTTTTCCTCAGTTCAAATGGCAGTTAACAGGAACAGTGGAAGTCAAGATAAGGTCTGAAAACCAAGCAAAATTTCTGTGAGTGCTGCTCATAGGATTGCTAGAGAGTCAAATCAGAACCCCCGCTTTGCTGCAAAAGACTTTCAGAACAATTTAGCAGTTGTGGCACAATTTAGAAGTTATGATACTTGTTCTACTGTTTAGAGACACTTGCACAAAAATGGCCTTCATGAAAGAGTCATCAGAATAAAACCTCTCCTGCATCCTCAACATAAAGTTCATCATCAGAAGTATGCAAAAGAACATCCAAATAAGCATTATGCAGTTTGGAAACAAGTACTGTAAGCTGATGATATTAAAATAGAACTCTTTGCGAACAATGTTAAAAGGCATGTGTTGAGAAAAAAGGCACAGAATTTCAGGAAAAGAACATCTCACTTATCACTAAGCATTGGGGTGGATCAATCATGCTTTGGGATTAAGTTCCAGCCAATGGCACAGGGAACATTTCACCAGTAGAGGGAAGAATGTTTTCAATGAAGTTTCAACAAATTTTTGATGCAAACATCACACCATCTGAAAAAAATGAAGTTGAAAAGATGATGGCTTTGGAAAATAGAAAACGATTGTGGACATACATCAAAATCCACAATAGCCTACTTAAAAAGGTACAAGCTGAAAGTTTTACAAAGGCCCTCACAGTCCCCTGATATGAACATCATTCAAAATCTGTGGCTAGACCTCAAAATAGTAGTGCGTGAAAGATGACCCAGAAATATCACAGCTACTAACCATGCAGGGTGCACAAACTTTTTCATCTGCCCATTTTTCTTTTTGTAATTTTAATATAAATATACAGGAAAGGTAAAGATGCGGTACATTCTGGTATAAATATATACATTTATGTTTGCAAATGCAAAGTAAATGTGTCATCTTTTCATCTTCAACTTGCTTAACTATTCACAGTAACAGTAATTTTGACCAGGGGTGCCAAAACTTATACATGCCACTGTATATAACCTACTTTCGTTAAAGGTTATACTTTTGTAAGACAACTCACAATTAGTGTTGAGCATTCCGATACCGCAAGTATCGGGTATCGGCCGATACTTGCGGTATCGGAATTCCGATACCGAGTTCCGATACTTTTGTGGTATCGGGAATCGGTATCGGATCCATAGTGATGTGTAAAATAAAGAATTAAAATAAAAAATATTGATATATTCACCTCTCCGGCGGCCCCTGGACATCACCGCTGGTAACCGGCAGGCTTCTTTGTTTAAAATGAGCGCGTTTAGGACCTGAGAATGACGTCGCGGCTTCTGATGTGACCGCCACGCGACTAATCACAAGCCGCGACGTCATTCTCAGGCACTAAACTCCTCATTCTAGGAATTTAGGACCTGCGAATGACGTCGCGGCTTCTGATTGATCGCGTGGCGGTCACATGAGCGGCACGCGACCAATCAGTAGCCGCTACGTCATTCTCAGGTCCTAAACGCGCTCATTTTAAACAAAGAAGGCTGCCGGTTACCCGCGGGGCCACCGGAGAGGTGAATATATCAATATTTTTTATTTTAATTCTTTATTTTACACATTAATATGGATCCCAGGGCCTGAAGGAGAGTTTCCTCTCCTTCAGACCCTGGGAACCATCAGGATACCTTCCGATACTTGGTGTCCCATTGACTTGTATTGGTATCGGATATCGGTATCGGCGATATCTGATACTTTTTGGGTATCGGCCGATACTATCCGATACCGATACTTTCAAGTATCGGACGGTATCGCTCAACACTACTCACAATATATGCATGATGGGTTTGTTTTTTTAAGGCTACTTTCACACATCAGGTTTTCAGCGTCAGAGTCAATAAGGCAAATTAAAAAAATAAAACGGAACTGGCGAATGTTGCCGCCAGATCCGTTTTTTTCCCGTAGACTTGTATTAGTGCCAGATTGAGCCTGATGACCTTGCGTTTTGTCCAGTTTTTCACCGGATCTGGCAAATCTGCCATTTCTGATTTCTTGAAAAACGTCCATAGTAACGTTTTTTGTCTCCGGCGAAAAAGCCGGAAGTGCCGGATCCGTCGCTTCTGGCTGTTTGCTAGAAGGGAAGTCTATGGGAGCCGGAAGGTGCCGGATCCGGAAAATGACGGATTACAGCGCCGGATTCCATTTTTTTTTAAACTGAGCATGCTCCAAATTTTTTTGTTATACAATATTCTAGATATGCTAGCCAGATCCTTAAAAAAAATGGATCCGTCGCATCAGTTTTTCACAATTTGCGCTGGATCCAGTTTTTCCAACATTCACCGGATTGTGCCTGACGCAAAAAAACCTAATGTGTGAAAGTAGCCTAAGCCTTAATTTTTGATAAACTATAGTAGCGCTTGAAAGCTTCAGTATTTTCCATGTTTCTGAATAATTCGAACCTTAAACTTCATTAGATTTTCATACAACTCCTATAAGTTGATAAAGAGAAAAAAAAAATCAAAGAAAAGATTTAAAAATGCTAGAATTTGTAATAGTTTTTTGGGAGGACAATCATTCAAAATCACATATGTGTGAGTGGCAAAAGTATGTGAACCTTGACTTTTAGTATCTGCTGTAACCCTCTTGTGCAGCAATAACTACATATAAACATTTCTGCTTCTGGTTAATGCTGCACATCGTTTTAGAGGAATTTTATCTCATTCTTCAATACGAAAGAGATTCATCTCTGTTATGTTTTTGGTTTTTCTTCAAAGAACTTCTCAATTTAGGGCCTTGTACAACATTTCTATAAGATTTAGATCAGAAGTCAGATTTTAACTTGAATCTTTTATTTTAGTACAGCTTGCATGCTTTATGTCATTGTCTTGCTGCATGTCTCACATTTTTTAGAGAATCAGCTCATAAACAGGTGACCTGACATTTTCCATTAGAATCTGTTGATATAGTTCAGAATCTGATAGCGGCATTTACAACAGCATTTATAGGAGATGAACTGTTGTAACCACTAATGGGCGGTCCCAGATGTGATTGCAGGAAGCCGATGGGTGGCCATGATGCCATGGGATCTGCTGATGACCCCTGTGTCTGTTCTGACATTTTACCTGTGAACACCAGCTTCTGGATAGTGTTCTTATGAGACAGTGATAACATTGGTATTGCGATACCTTGGTATTGCTGTAAACAGTACAAATGATTGAATTATCTCTGGTTCAAGTCCCCTAAGTGGCCTAAGAAATACACTAAAAAAAGATTTAAAAAAAAAAAAAAAAAAAATATATATATATATATATATATATATAAACATTTGACTCACACCCCCTTTCCCCAACTTAAAATGAAGATCTTATTTTTTAAAATGCACATATGCCCATTAAAGTCTGATCTGTCAAAGAATAAAATTCATTAACCAAATTGGTCATCTGCTGTAAAGAGGAAAGAGATCAAATACCATAATTGCACTTTTTCTTAATCATTGCAGCTTCCCAAAAACGGCAGAAACAATGCAATCATTGTATCCACCCCAACATAGTATCAATAAATACATTAAGTCACCCTGAAAAAATGAAAATGTCACAGGTCACAGATTACCCAAGCAAAATCATATTTCTAGGTTATATATACTGCACAATTTCTCCCTTAACCCCTTCATGACCCAGCCTATTTTGACCTTAATGACCTGGCCGTTTTTTGCAATTCTGACCAGTGTCCCTTTATGAGGTAA
Organism: Ranitomeya imitator; assembly: GCF_032444005.1. Taxonomy (NCBI): domain Eukaryota; kingdom Metazoa; phylum Chordata; class Amphibia; order Anura; family Dendrobatidae; genus Ranitomeya; species Ranitomeya imitator. Next base: position 531,678,049 of record NC_091286.1, read on the forward strand.
TAACTCAGGAACGCTTCAACGGATCCTAGCGGTTCTGAGATTGTTTTTTCGTGACATATTGGGCTTCATGTTAGTGGTAAATTTAGGTCAATAAATTCTGCGTTTATTTGTGATAAAAACGGAAATTTGGCGAAAATTTTGAAAATTTCGCAATTTTCACATTTTGAATTTTTATTCTGTTAAACCAGAGAGTTATGTGACACAAAATAGTTAATAAATAACATTTCCCACATGTCTACTTTACACCAGCACAATTTTGGAAACAAAATTTTTTTTTGCTAGGAAGTTATAAGAGTTAAAATTTGACCAGCGATTTCTCATTTTTACAACAAAATTTACAAAACCATTTTTTTTAGGGACCACCTCACATTTGAAGTCAGTTTGAGGGGTCTATATGGCTGAAAATACCCAAAAGTGACACCATTCTAAAAAATGCACCCCTCAAGGTGCTCAAAACCACATTCAAGAAGTTTTTTAACCCTTCAGGTGCTTCACAGCAGCAGAAGCAACATGGAAGGAAAAAATGAACATTTAACTTTTTAGTCACAAAAATTATCTTTTAGCAACTTTTTTTTATTTTCCCAATGGTACAAGGAGAAACTGAACCACGAAAGTTGTTGTCCAATTTGTCCTGAGTACGCTGATACCTCATATGTGGGGGTAAACCACTGTTTGGGCGCACGGCAGGGCTTGGAAGGGAAGGAGCGCCATTTGACTTTTTGAATGAAAAATTGGCTCCACTCTTTAGCGGACACCATGTCACGTTTGGAGAGCCCCCGTGTGCCTAAAAATTGGAGCTCCCCCACACGTGACCCCATTTTGGAAACTAGACGCCCCAAGGAACTTATCTAGATGCATAGTGAGAACTTTGAACCCCCGGGGGCTTCACAAATTGATCCGTAAAAATGAAAAAGTACTTTTTTTTCACAAAAAAATTCTTTTAGCCTCAATTTTTTTCATTTTCACATGGGCAACAGGATAAAATGGATCCTAAAATTTGTTGGGCAATTTCTCATGAGTACACCGATACCTCACATGTGGGGGTAAACCACTGTTTGGGCACATGGTAAGGTTCGGAAGGGAAGGAGCGCCATTTGACTTTTTGAATGAAAAATTATCTCCATCGTTAGCGGACACCATGTCGTGTTTGGAGAGCCCCCGTGTGCCTAAACATTGGAGCTCCCCCACAAATGACCCCATTTTGGAAACTAGACCCCCCAAGGAACTTATCTAGATGCATATTGAGCACTTTAAACCCTCAGGTGCTTCACAAATTGATCTGTAAAAATGAAAAAGTACTTTTTTTTTCACAAAAAAATTCTTTTCGCCTCAGTTTTTCATTTTCACATGGGCAATAGGATAAAATGAATCCTAAAATTTGTTGGGCAATTTCTCCCGAGTACGTCGATACCTCATATGTGGGGGTAAACCACTGTTTGGGCACACGGCAGGGCTCGGAAGGGAAGGCGCGCCATTTGACTTTTTGAATGGAAAATTAGCTCCAATTGTTAGCGGACACCATGTCGCGTTTAGAGAGCCCCTGTGTGCCTATGTATTGGAGCTCCCCCACAAGTGACCCCATTTTGGAAACTAGACCCCCCAAGGAACTTATCTAGATGCATATTGAGCACTTTAAACCCCCAGGTGCTTCACAGAAGTTTATAATGCAGAGCCATGAAAATAAAAAATAATTTTTCTTTCCTCAAAAATGATTTTTAGCCTGGAATTTCCTATTTTGCCAAGGGTAATAGGAGAAATTGGACCGCAAATGTTGTTGTCCAGTTTGTCCTGAGTACGCTGATACCCCATATGTGGGGGTAAACCACTGTTTGGGCGCACGGCAGGGCTCGGAAGGGAAGGCACGCCAATTGGCTTTTTAAATGGAAAATTAGCTCCAATCATTAGCGGACACCATGTCACGTTTGGAGAGCCCCTGTGTGCCTAAACATTGGAGATCCCCCACATATGACCCCATTTTGGAAACTAGACCCCCAAAGGAACTAATCTAGATGTGTGGTGAGGACTTTGAACTTCCAAGTGCTTCACAGAAGTTTATAACGCAGAGCCATGAAAATAAAATAAAAATTTTATTTTCTCTAAAATGATTTTTTAGCCTGCAATTTATTATTTTCCCAAGGGTAACAGGAGAAATTTGACCCCAAAAGTTGTTGTACAGTTTCTCCTGAGTACGCTGATACCCCATATGTGGGGGTAAACCACAGTTTGGGCACATGTCGGGGCTCGGAAGTCAAGTAGTGACGTTTTGAAATGCAGACTTTGATGGAATGCTCTGCGGGCGTTACGTTGCGTTTGCAGAGCCCCTGATGTGGCTAAACAGTAGAAACCCCCCACAAATGACCCCATTTTAGAAACTAGACCCCGAAAGGAACTTATCTAGATGTGAGGTGAGCACTTTGAACCCCCAAGTGCTTCACAGAAGTTTATAACACAGAGCAGTGAAAATAATAAATATGTTTTCTTTCCTCAAAAATAATTTTTTAGCCCAGAATTTTTTATTTTCCCAAGGGTTACAGGAGAAATTGGACCACAAAAGTTGTTGTACAGTTTCTCCTGAGTACGCTGATACCCCATATGTGGGGGTAAACCACTGTTTGGGCACACGTCGGGGCTCAGAAGGGAAGTAGTGACTTTTGAAATGCAGACTTTGATGGAATGGTCTGCGGGCGTCACGTTGCGTTTGCAGAGCCCCTGGTGTGCCTAAACAGTAGAAACCCCCCACAAGTGACCCCATTTTGGAAACTAGACCCCCCAAGGAACTTATCTAGATATGTGGTGAGCACTTTGAACCCCCAAGTGCTTCACAGACGTTTACAACGCAGAGCCGTGAAAATAAAAAATCATTTTTCTTTCCTCAAAAATGATGTTTTAGCAAGCAATTTTTTATTTTCTCAAGGGTAACAGGAGAAATTGGACCCCAGTAATTGTTGCCCAGTTTGTCCTGAGTACGCTGATACCCCATATGTGGGGGTAAACCACTGTTTGGGCACATGTCGGGGCTCGGAAGTCAAGTAGTGACGTTTTGAAATGCAGACTTTGATGGAATGGTCTGCGGGCGTCACGTTGCGTTTGCAGAGCCCCTGGTGTGCCTAAACAGTAGAAACCCCCCACAAGTGACCCCATTTTGGAAACTAGACCCCCCAAGGAACTTATCTAGATATGTGGTGAGCACTTTGAACCCCCAAGTGCTTCACAGACGTTTACAACGCAGAGCCGTGAAAATAAAAAATCATTTTTCTTTCCTCAAAAATGATGTTTTAGCAAGCAATTTTTTATTTTCTCAAGGGTAACATGAGAAATTGGACCCCAGTAATTGTTGCCCAGTTTGTCCTGAGTACACTGATACCCCATATGTGGGGGTAAACCACTGTTTGGGCACACGTCGGGGCTCGGAAGGGAAGGAGCACCATTTGACTTTTTGAATAAAAGATTGGCTGGAATCAATGGTGGCGCCATGTTGCGTTTGGAGACCCCCTGATGTGCCTAAACAGTGGAAACCCCTCAATTCTAACGCCAACACACCCCTAACCCTTATCCCAACTGTAGCCGTAACCCTAACCACAACCCTAACCACAACACACCCCTAACCACAACCCTAACCCCAACACACCCCTAACCCTATCCACAACCCTAATTCCAACCCAACACTAACCCTAAGGCTATGTACCCACGTTGCGGATTCGTGTGAGATTTTTCCGCACCATTTTTGAAAAATCCGCAGGTAAAAGGCACTGCGTTTTACCTGCGGATTTACCGCGGATTTCACCTGCGGATTCCTATTGAGGAATAGGTGTAAAACGCTGCGGAATCCGCACAAAGAATTGACATGCTGCGGAAAATACAACGCAGCGTTTCCGTGCGGTATTTTCCGCACCATGGGCACAGCGGATTTGGTTTTCCATAGGTTTACATGGTACTGTAAACCTGATGGAACACTGCTGCGGATCCGCAGCGGCCAATCCGCTGCGGATCCGCAGCCAAATCCGCACCGTGTGCACATAGCCTAATTCTAAAGGTATGTGCACACGCTTCGGAAAACGCTGCGGATCCGCAGCAGTTTCCCATGAGTTTACATTTCAATGTAAACCTATGGGAAACAAAAATCGCTGTACACATGCTGCGGAAAAACTGCACGGAAACGCAGCGGTTTACATTCCGCAGCATGTCACTTCTTTCTGCGGATTCCACAGCGGTTTTACAACTGCTCCAATAGAAAATCACAGTTGTAAAACCGCAGTGAAATGCGCAGAAAAACCGCGGTAAATCTGCCATAAATCCGCAGCGGTTTAGCACTGCGGATTTATCAAATCCGCTGCGGAAAAATCCACAGAGGACCAGAATACGTGTACACATACCGAAACCCTAACCCTAGCCCTAGCCCTAACCCTACCCCTACCCCTACCCCTACCCCTAACCCTACCCCTACCCCTAACCCTACCCCTAACCCTACCCCTAACCCTACCCCTAACCCTACCCCTAACCCTAGTTCTAACTCCAACCTTAGTGAAAAAAAAAAAAATTCTTTATTTTATTATTGTCCCTATCTATGGGGGACAAATGGGGGGGGGTCATTTACTGTTTTTTTATTTTAACCACTGTGATAGATTATATCACAGTGATCAAAATTCACATTGGAACGAATCTGCCGGCCGGCAGATTCGGCGGGCGCACTGCGCATGCGCCCGCCATTTTGGAACATGGCGGCGCCCGGGGAAGAAGACGGACGGACCCCGCCAGGATCGGTAAGTATAAGGGGGGGAGATCAGGGCACAGGGGGGGAGATCAGGGCACGGGGGGGCGTCGGAGCACGGGGGGGGAGGGATCGGAGCATGGGGGAGAGTGATCGGTGTGCGGGCGGGTGGATCGGTGTGCAGGGGGGGTGGATCGGTGTGCAGGGGGGGTGGATCGGAGCACGGGGGGGGATCGGAGTGCGGGGGGGTTTGATTGGAGCACGGGGGGTGTGATTGGAGCACGGGGGGAGCGGACAGGAGGACGGGGGAGCGGAGCACAGGACGGAGGGGAGCGGGCCACAGATCGGGGGGCTGGGGGGGGCGATCGGTGGGGTGGGGTGGGGGCACATTAGTATTTCCAGCCATGGCCGATGATATTGCAGCATCGGCCATGGCTGGATTGTAATATTTCACCATTTTTTTAGGTGAAATATTACAAATCGCTCTGATTGGCAGTTTCACTTTCAACAGCCAATCAGAGCGATCGTAGCCACGAGGGGGTGAAGCCACCCCCCCTGGGCTAAACTACCACTCCCCCTGTCCCTGCAGGCCGGGTGAAATTGGAGTTAACCCTTTCACCCGATCTGCAGGGACGCGATCTTTCTGTGACACAGCATATGCGTCACAGGTCGGATTGGCACCGACTTTCATGACGCATACGCTGTGTCACAGGTCGGGAAGGGGTTAAAGCAAAATCTAAAAAAAAAAACGTGAAATTGCATTGGTTCTTTTTTGCAATTTCACCTCACTTTTCACAATTTTTTCAATCCCATTTTCAAGTGCATTATATGGTAAAATTAATGGGCAAGACATTAGCAATAAACTTAATAAAGCAATTGTTGCTGCCAGTCAATCTGTGGAGGGTTATACTGCTATTTCCAGTCATCTTACAGTCTATGATTCTACAATTAGAAAGATTAAGTAGAAAATACCTAAGATAGTAGAAAATCTTCCCAGTACTGGATGCTTCAAAAATTTACCCCTAGGTCAGATCATGCTTTGCTCATAAAAATTGCAAAAAATAAAAAATGAAGAGTTACAGCTACAACTATCACCGCACCAGGGCAAGTGGGAAGAGCCGGGCAAAATGCCAAAATTGGGGCATCTAATAGTTTTGCTTTTCTGTGGCGGCTGCGGGCTGCTATTTTTAGGCTGGGGAGGGCCAATATCCTTAGCCCCTTCCCATTCTCAGAATACCTCTGCTTTAGCTTTGCTGGTTGTCAAAAACGGGGTACCCCATGCCACTTTTTTAAATTATTTATTTAACCTATTAAAAATATGGCATGGGGAACCTTCTACTTTTGATAACCAGTCAATAAAGGCTGACAGCTGGGAGTTACACACAGCTGTTGGCTTTGCCTACCCCATTTTTTATTTATTTATTGCAAAGGCACCAGCTCATGAATACTCTCATCAGCTTTGCCTGCTCTCGCTGCTGTCAGTGAGAGCAGGTGTAGGATGATGAGAGTAATACTCTTATGAGCTGATACCCGTAACTAGCAATAACCTTTTTACTGCCAGTCACAGCTGCTGGCTCACATGCTGTCATCTGACAGCATGGGAACCGCTGCGCTCTGACAGGGGAAAACGATCATACCGCCGATCAGAGCCTTCTGTGTTTTTCGCGCTACCATACAGATGACAGCATGGGAAGCAACGGATATTCGGGCCCCCAGTCATCTGAATGAGATCTGGGTTCAGGTTAATTCCGATACCCAAACCAAACTTTTTTAAATGTTAATCTGAATCCGCTGGACCTGAACATCCATAGGTTCATCCATAACTATTCAGAACATATAAGTACAATTATTTTATTTATTTTAATCACTTATATAGCACCAGTAGTTACACTGCACTTTGCAGACATCATCATTGCTGTCTCTATTGAGGATCACTATTGAAATAACTTACCATTATGTCTTAAGTATTTTAAGTATGTATGGGTTAAGTATTAAGTATGGGTAAAACTGAAGTACCAAAGGAAAACCCACTCAAACAAGGGAAGAATATACAAACTACTTGGAGATGTTGTCCTTGGTTTGATTTTTACACTTCATAATGTCAAGCGCGATGGTGTAGGGGTTGTGATTTTCGCTGCTCTGCTGTACATGGAGGTAGACACGGGAACACTGTCTCTTTAAGAACTTCATTTGGTTTATTATAGGCAGCATAAACCAAGGTGTAGTAGAACAAATACAGCCCTCTGAGTAAAACACGAAAACAAAACGGTAGTTCAAAGCACGGTAGTTCTGAGAGCATGGTTCCTCCAGCTCACTGCTAGGAATGCACACATGGTTCAGGTTGATTCCAGCACAACCACATCTCTAGAGTGTTCCTCTTCAGACAATGAACAACTGCCTCTGGAGGCCAGCTACTTAGCCCCAGACCACACCCAGGGGAGATAAAGTGGACATCCTCCCACCTGCTCTATGGTTGTCCACATTAAACTCAAAGCCCATTATACAAATTAGTTGCTAATCTCTCACTGCACTTAGGGTGCTGGAGGAGAATCTCTGGGTTTTATATCACTGACACCATTAAGCACAGTGAAACATATCTCCCCTCCAGCACTCTACCAGTGACTTTGTCACATATTCCACCCCCCCCCGCCCAAAAACCCAGGGTTTTGACACCTTCACTCACTAAGTAGGGGAGTCTAGACAGAGTATCTGCTTTCCTGTGCAACTTCTCTGGCCTGTGCTTGACATGAAAATTAAAGTGATGGAGCACAAAAAACGTCTAGTTACTTGGGCATTCTTCCCCTTCCTTTCCCTCATCCATCTTAGGGGTGCATGATCTGAGACTAGCCTGAACTTCCATCCAAACAGGTAGTATCTCAGGGTGTCAATTGCCCACTAGATGGCCAAGCACTCTTTTTCTACGATGGCATAGTTCTTTTCACAGCAGTCGAGTTTTCTCCCCAGGTATAGGACTGGATGTTTGTCCCAATCTATGTGGGACAACACAGCTCCCAACCTAATGTTGGAGATGTCCATCTGCCTCCACCTAGTCTACTTGCGGCTTTTTCCTCACCTCTCCCGACTATGTAGTACCAACAATGTCCCTTTATTTTGTGCAGAAGAAAACAGCAGGCTTATTTCCTGCTACCATCTGCACAAAAGTTGATTGACAGTAGAAAATAACTTTACTTTTATTAACTGGTCTGGTTTCCTCATCGTGTGGTTAAAGGTGTTCAGTGCTACACAAATAGTAGCAGACCTGAATCTGAATGTATCCTCAGCAAGCTCGCCACACACGCACACACACATGCACACACACAGGGATCCTAGGACCCTATTTTCCTGTAGCGTGCTGGAACACGGAAGATGAATTCCACCCCCAAAGCTACCACCCCACGTCACATTACATGTATTTATTTCTGCCTCAACTAATTTGAGAAAACCTTTTTTTCAATTAAAGTTATATTATTAATTATACTTACTTTCATGTTGTGGGTTAAAAGTGAAACCCAGTCTTGTCAAAATGTTTACCATGTTTCTTGCTTTCAGTGAGATATTGATTAGACTCATACTTTTCAAAGGGGGCTTACTCATTTATGCTGAGCACTGTACTGTATATACTGTAAATGCATATAAATACACACAGAGTATTAGCATCACCGTGAAAAGACAACAATTGTTAAATTTTGGATTTACACTGGTCACTATATTTGGATTTTTTGTTTCCTTTGAAGGTAAAGTCAATGATGTCATTCATTAGTGCCAGTTGTAAGGCAAAAAAAGCCCTCTTATGGTTATGTGGATGGAAAAATAAAAAAGTTATGTCTTTTGGAAAAAAGGGTGTATAAAATGAAAGCCCAAAAATGTAGCAGGAAGGGGTTTAATGGGAAAGAAAATGTAAAAAACTGCCTTACATCCAGTTCTAGGCTTATGCAGTTCCACTGATACATACAGTATGAATCTACAGCTGTTTTTCTATTCTCTGATATATTCTACACTTCAAAAGGACAAACTTGCCTTTGCTTATCTCTAGGAAGCTATGATGCTAATTTATCGAGAAGTGATTTATATTCTTTCTTGAGTCCGGTTTAATTCGATGCACTTTGTAAGTGCTGTCCTGAGATGTCCTTCTTCTTCTTTTAAAGATAAGCTGATAAAATAGTTATAAATATGTCATTGCTTGAGAAAGCACTTTGAGCAGATTAAAAGAAAGAAGAATCCTGAGAAGCATTTAGGAGTTATAAAGAACTCTTTATTCTTTTGTCTCCTACTTTATATGTGACCCAAGACACCTGTTTTAAACTTTTGTTAACCTAACATTAGTCATGTTAATCTCCTAGAGCGGTTTTATGTTCTTCACAGCCAGAGATGAAGACTTCAAAATAGTCTATTGATTCTAGATAGAGCTGGTTTATTTGAACTGGTATTGACAAAAGACCAAAATGATTACAGAAATGCAAGTAAATAGTTGTGGAGAATGTAGACGGAGTAAGATGCGAACATGAAATTGAAACTTAGAAAAAAAATCTCTATTTGGGTATGTTCACGCAATCAAATTATTAGTCTGAGTTCTGTCTGTGAAAAACATTGATCTCACATGGACAGCACTTGGACAAATGTTTGTTCATTTGGCATGCTTACTGAATGTCCCCATGAAAAAAATATTGTAACTGTTAGGGTTGGCAAACAATTATGGAACACACAGCAAGCGATTGCTTGCACACACTGAGTTAAACACCACTCAGTGTGAACAGCATATAAAACTGAACTCACATGCAGAAACAAACAGATGATCTGCAACTGAGCTGTGTCACTTGCACACAGGAATGGAACAGATGTTCTGCAACAGAGCTGTGTCACTCGCACACAGAAACAGAACTGATGCTCTGCAGCTGAGCTGTGTCACTCGCACACAGAAATGAAAGAGGTATGGCTCTAGATACGACACCTGTTAGCCTCACAGGGGAAGGTAGCCCGCTAACTGGGTAAGACGCAAACACTGTACACACAATCAGCAAATGCACTCAACCAACTCCAGATCGTCCATTCGTCGTTGCCTAACGCTGGTTTCCATAGACTTGGCTGAAGAGTCAGCAGTAACCAGGCAAACAGCACGAGGGAGAGGAATAAGGACCACCTGGCCGGGCGAGAATTCAGCGGACGGGCCATCTGCAGATAGAGCAGATTTTTGTGGTCTGTAAATACATCCACCTCCAGGATGAATGGCTTTTCAACATCAGGCCGATGTAGCACAGGAGACCTAGCAAAGTGGGACTTCAAGGAAGAAAAGACCTTAAAGACCTCCTCAGAACAATGCTTAGGGTAACCTCCCTTCTTGGTGAGTAAAGAAGTGGCGATGAACTGGCGGTAGTAGTTAATAAACCCCATAAAGCGCTGCACCGCTTTAAGGGAATGTGGCTCCTGCCAGTTCAACACCAATTTCACCTTGGCAGGATGCATAGCCAAACTCTTGGCTGAAATGACGTACCCAAGGAATGGTAGGGACTCCTGCTCAACACACGCTTCTCTAGTTTGACATAGAGAGAGTTGGCACACAACAGTTAAAACACTCAGGCCACATCACTACGATGAGTATCCAGATTGGGAGAAAAAATCAGTACATCATGCAAGTATACGACTATGGGGTTGATAACATCTCCTGGAAAATGTCATTGATGAAGTCCTGGAAGATGGCGGGAGTGTTACAGAGACCAAACGGCATTACCAAGTACTCATAATGACCATCCCAAGTATCAAATGCAGTCTTCCATTAATCTCCTTCTCGAATACGTATTAAGTTATTGGTGCCATACAGATCCAATTTAGAAAATATCCTAGCACCCCGCAGTCTGTCAAAGAGCTCAGAGATGAGTGGCCAAAGGTATTTGTTTTTAATGGTGATTGCATTCAAACCCCTGTAATCAATGCAAGGAAGAAGTTCCCCATTCTTCTGGACAAAGAAGAACCAGCCACAGCAGGAGACACCGACTTCCCAATAAACCCTCTCACCAGATTTTCCTTGACATAGTCCGACATAGCCTCAATCTCTGGAAGAGACAAAGGGTAGACACGGTCATGAGGAGGCTCTGCCCCAAAATGAAGTCTGTGGGGCAATCATAAGGGTGATGTGGAGGAAGAGTCGCCATGGCCTTTTTAGAAAACACGTCTGCATATTGCCAAAAGTACTTTGGAAGAGAGGTTAGATATGATGTGACCTCAGACAACCCAACCTGAACTTTGGCCCTATGACACTGTCCCTCACATGACCTACTCCATCCCAGTATGCTCCCAGTGGACCAATCAATGTCAGGTGAGTGGTGATGCAACCAAGGTAAGCCTAACAGTAGCTCATCAATACCCTTGGGATGACCAAAAAAGAGATTATCTCTTCAGGTTTAGGAGAAAATGAGAAAGTAAGCGGAATAGTCTGATGAGAGATTTGAGAGGAAAGCGTGGAAATATTAACAACCCAGATAGTAACTGGCTTAGAGAGCATCACAAGGGGTATTGCGTGCCGTTGAGTGAAGGTGGAAGACATAAAATTACCCTATGCACCGGAATCCATGCAGGCCTCCGTAGTGTGAGAGGTCGACCGATAGGTTAGAGTCACCTTAAAGGTTAATTTGGAGAACACATCTGCCGAGTTTAGTGAGCCTACTCTGATAACCACTTGACATGGTCATTAACCAGCCGCTTGGGACACTTATTCGCATCATGACTCGCCTGCCTACAAAATAGCAGGTCGGGAGTGGACAAACGGAACGGGACCTAGGTTCCGCTTGAGATACCTCTATGGACTCCACAGGCTCCCTAGCCTGAGCCGGAGATTCCAAAGGATTGGAAAAATTTGGGGCCAACCGAATCCTTTATCTATACTGAGCATGCTCCAATCTTCATTAGGCATGCCGAATATTGATGCGACTGGACACCGATATTAAGTCCTCCAGTGTAGTAGGAATCTCCCTAGTAGCCAGAGCATCCTTTACATGGTCAGCAAGGTCCCTCCAAAATACGGGAATCAGGACCTTGTCCGACCACTCCAGCTTGGTTGCTATATTCCAAAACTGGATGGCAAACTGGCTGACCATGGAGAAGCCCTGGGTTAACGCCAAGAGTTAGATGTTATAATTAACTTAAGGTCCTAAAAAGACCAGTTTTAGAGCGCTCAGAAAGCTAGAGGTGTTCTGAACTACCTGGTCATTACGCTTCCACAGCGGCATGGCCCACTCTAACACCCTGTCCATCAATAAAGAGACCACAAATCCTACTTTGGGCTGCTCAGATGAGAAACATGAAGTCAGTAGCTCCAACTGAATAGCACACTGGTTCACGAATCCCCTGCAAGCTTTGCTGTCCCCCAAGAACTTATCGGGTAGCAGGAAATGTGAGAAAGATGGAACAAGGGTTACAGCAGAAACCCTGGTGGTGGCCTCGCTGGCCGCTTGTGCTGCTACTGTGGAAACATCCACTGCTGAAGTCGCCAGCTCAAGAGCGGACAACCTGCCCTCCAGCTGCTGGATGTACCTCTGTAGACGCTGCTTATCCATCATTGCTAGTATACTGTTAGTGTTGGCGGATTGCACTAAATAAATTTAATAGTAAAGTGCAATTGCAACCCGTGGGCCACTGTGCAGAGATATTAAACTGCAGCTAGTGTGAGCAGTGATGGAACACACAGCAAATGATTGCTTGCACACACTGAATTAAACGCCACTCAGTCTGAACAGCACATAAAACTGAACTCGCACACAGAAACAAAACAGATGCTCTGCAACTGAGCTGTGTCACTCGCACACAGAAATCGAACTGATGCTCTGCAACTGAGCTGTGTCACTCGCACACAGAAACGAAAGAGGTATGGCGCTACATATGACCCCTGTTAACCTTACAGGGGAAGGTAGCCCAATATTGGGGTAAGAGGCAAACGGTGGTCACACAATCAGCAAATGCACTAAACCAGCTCCTTTCCGGAGGTGCCAAAATTCTAATGGCTAGACATCAGCCAGAAAAATATTTAGAATTGAGAGTCCTCAGTGGTTGATACCTTTTATTGGCTAACTGAAAAGATGGTAACAAATTGCAAGCTTTCGAGACTACATACGTCTCTTCATCAGGCAAAGACTAAAACAAATTCTGAAGAATCACATATTTATGCACAACATCGTATAGAAAAACAAAAAACAAAAAACACCATGGATAAGCCAGGTGACATGAAGCAGAATTACCATGGGTGATAAATATGTGATTCTTCAGAATTTGTTTTAGTCTTTGCCTGATGAAGAGACGTATGTAGTCTCGAAAGCTTGCAATTTGTTACCATCTTTTCAGTTAGCCATTAAAAGGTATCATCCACTGAGGACTCTCAATTCTAAATATTTTTCTATCTACTGGCTAACACGGTACCAAGATATATTTCTTTCCTGTATCATAGACATCAGCCATTAATTCACACAGACAATCTCCTCTCCGGAGAACCGGAATTCTAATGGCTTACCGCCAACCCTGAGCACATGTTGGTAAAGACCACACTGGTGTAATATCCCATACACTTATGTAACAAGAATGATACTAGCGTGCCTGCGTGTGCCTCTGAGACCCTTTTATATGTTCAGCTCATGTCCAGACAGAAAGTACCTTGCTCGCGGACCAATCTGAAGCTGCCACATCAGCAAAGCAGCCGACTCTCGACCACCAATAAGACGCTGCCACATCTAGAGCATGCTCAGTAGGATGATTTCTGGACTTAGCTTCCAGAGCGTTTGTTCGTTGGCTGCTGAGCAAGACACTGGGACTGACATCTATGCTCAGCAGCACCCACAGCAGCACCTCCCGAAACTGAATGGGAGTGCACAGATGCAGACAATGCTTTGGATTTACCCTGTGCATTGGGAGAATCCCGGTGCCTCACAGTTACCTACTCTCTTCCCAATTTTGGATGAGACTCACCTTTTCAAGCATATGGATGTGCAAAAACAAATTGGATCAAAGATGGATCAACCGTAGAGCACCTGAGTTTTGATGATTCATTGTCATTCTTAACTGTATTTGGTCTTAAATAAAAACTGATGTAAAAAATGGACATATTGATAGCATACAGATAATACACTAAATATATGCAATAAATAACAAGAAGATGAAAAAACGTTATTTTTATGGATGAAAATTGGATGATTTTTTATATTATCAAATGACCTTTGCGTTTGAGAAACAATATCTCTTTTGGTTTGCTTGAAGTGTTAATAAACTGAATAGGAGCAAAAGACTTTGTGCAATTCGAAATTAACTTGGCTCATCTTATCAAATTCATGACAAATAAGTTATGATATTTACCAAATTAAAACAACACAATTTGGTGCCTCAAAATAAGAAACATTAAAAACTAAAGATGAGCAGATCAGCATGTTCATGTTGATTTTCATTGGAAATTCGATTTGCTGAGAAGTTATTCTCTGCAAATTTTATCTGCCTCTCAGCTCTCGCTCCCAAGAACTGCAGTGAAGCAGCTTAGGTGCGCACGTGCGAGATCTGAGAGGCAGAGAAGGAGGTAAAAGAATGCAAGGGCAGGCCAGACAGGTGAAAGAGGCATGTTTTGTCTGGGCACAGTGTCGCTCTCATTTTTTTCCATACCCTGGGCATCCTGCCTGCAGCTTGCTTCACTTACACCTTCCTGGTGAGGCGACCCCTCACCTCGTCATTGGGATTGCTCCCCCCCATATGCGGCGACCGCAGATTGCTCCGCACCCGCCCTATAAGATGACACCTGGCATATAAGATGACCCCCAATTTTTGAGAAGATATTCAGGGGTTAAAAAGTCATCTTATATGCCGGAAAATAAGGTACTCCGTTCCCGATGTCAAGCGTTCGTGTATGAAGAAGGTGAAGATCAAAGCAAAAATTTACTTTAGTATATAACAGACTCATGCTTTTATTGTTGTTCAAGTTAGTGTATCAAAGTTTAGCCCCTTTGATGCCATAGTTAAAAGAGACTGTGGCATTTAAGTACTTAGATAGAGGTGGGGTTTCATAGGATACTGTTAAAGGGAAATTTAACACATTGTATATACTGTAAGTAGTGATATGGCTGTGAAGGTGCTTGTTTGTGAACAAAAATAATACACTTGTTTTTAAGAGATCAGATGTGCCAGTCATGAGAAATGTAGTGCAAAAGCAATATGCAAATCAGCTTAAATATACAGCTCTGGCAAAAATTAAGAGACCACTGCAAAATGTTCAGTTTGTCTCATTTTTCTCTTAATAGGTATATTTTTGAGCAAAATGTAAATTGTTCTTTTATGCTATAAACTTCTGACAACATGTCTCCAAATTTCCAAGCAATAAATTTTGTATTTTTTTTCTTAAAAGGAGAAATGGTCAAAATTAAAAAAAAAAGGAAAACATTGCTTTCAGAACTCAAATAATGCAAAGAAAACAAGTTCATAATCATTTAGAAATAACAATACTAATGTTTTAACTAAGGATGAGTTCAGAAATCAATATATTGTGGAATAACCATGATTTTTAATCACAGCTGTTATGCGTCTTGGCATGCTTTCCACCAGTCTTTCACACTGCTTCTGGCGCAAAAAATATAAGCAGTTCTTCTTTGTTTGATGGCAATGTTTTGTAGCTTTATTATTCTCATGTAGATCAGTGTCCAGCCCATAGTCCTAAACAGCTCATTTACATATAAGATAAAAGTGTATTGGAATAGAACATTGGATCACAGATATGAAGGTATCATTTTATTCAGCTTCCTACTGACAGGTTCCCTCTAATTATTGTTACGTAGGTAATCATCCATATCATATTAGATTCATCTCTATTCATCTCAAAAGCTATATATGCTTTCTTATCTTTAGTCGTCACCTTCACAAAACTTTTGACTTCTGTTTGCTGGAAGAGAACTGGAGTTAGCAACTTTAAGCTTGTAAAGACTTTCCTAGCTATATGTTGAATACGCACAGCATCAATCTTCTTGACAGCCTTTACCAAACACGCTATTAATGTGCAGTAAAATGGGCTGAAATAGACAGTGGCAGCTTCAGTTATCAGTTACTTTGAATGAAATAAAATTTGAAATGTGAGTAGACAATTGTCCAGTGAAAGAAGCATTCAATCTTCAGGATTTTCCAATAGCCGTGTTTATGGGTATTGTAAATATACCTAAGACAAGAGCAACATCGAAATGAGGGAAGGATGAATATGGTCCTCACTGCGAGCATAACTTCACAGTGGACTGGGTATACAGTGTCATAATATTTGTTAATTTTCTTTTTATTGTATGCTATCTTTTCTCCATTACACTGATATGCAATTGCTTTTAACTTCAGCCTAATATTATATGATTGATTTCTTTGCAGTGGAAAAACTACAGCTTCTCTATGGTAAGGTTTTCTCTATACAAGTTCTGTTTGCCAACATATACACAGATTTGTTTTTTTGCTGCTATATTCGAATTCTACTGAATTTAGTTATTGATTGTAAAGATTATTTAACAATATTTTATTACTAAATAGTAAATGTATGCAAAAAATAGAAAGCCACTAGATATAATTTTTTATTTATACGTCTGTTAATAATATTATTAAAGGGAATCTGTCAGATCCCCCATGACCCCAGAACCAGCAGCAGTTGGTCTACATAGCTAAATATCCTGCCCAAATATCCCTTTATTACAGTACACACAGAAACAGATCTTTAGAAAGAGCATTTCTACAGTCTAAAATGATACCGCGCTAAGGGGATATATACTGTATATACACTACTGATCAAGTACATAAATCAGTAGAAAGTACAAACAAAATAGCCACCACTAGGGTTGAGCGAAACGGGTCGTTCATTTTCAAAAGTCGCCGACTTTTGGCAAAGTCGGGTTTCATGAAACCCGATCCGACCCCTGTGCGGGGTCGGCCATGCGGTACGCGACTTTCGCGCCAAAGTCGCGTTTCAATGACGCAAAAAGCGCCATTTCTCAGCCAATGAAGGTAAACACAGAGTGTGGGCAGCGTGATGACATAGGTCCTGGTCCCCACCATCTTAGAGAAGGGCATTGCAGTGATTGGCTTGCTGTCTGCGGCGTCACAGGGGCTATAAAGGGGAGTTACCGCCGACCGCCATGTTACTGCTGCTGATCTGAGCTTAGGGAGAGGTTGCTGCCGCTTCGTCAGAAGCAGGGATAGCGTTAGGCAGGGTCCATTAACCACCAAACCGCTTGTGCTGTAGCGATTTCCACTGCCCAACACCACCTTCGGTGTGCAGGGACAGTGGAAGCTACATTTTTTTTTTTCCCCCTCAGCGCTGTAGCTCATTGGGCTGCCCTAGAAGGCTCCCTGATAGCTGCATTGCTGTGTGTACGCCGCTGTGCAAACCAACTGCTTTTTTCAAAGCACAAATCCTCTTGTTCCTTCCTTTCTGCACAGCTATCTTTTTGGTTTGTACACACTTTTTATTTAATTTGTGCATCAGTCCACTCCTTATTGCTGCCTGCCATACCTGGCTGAGATTACTGCAGGGAGATAGTAATTGAAGGACACTCCCTGTTTTTTTTTTTTTTTTTGTGGGAGATTAAGATTGACATTTCTGCTAGAGTGCCATCCCTGTCTGTGTCATCTCGCACTCAGTGGGCCATAGAAAGCCTATTTATTTTTTTGCTTGATTTGGGTTATAAAATCTACCTGAAAAAATCACTACATCAATCAGTGGGAGAAAAATATTGGCCTCAGGGCTTGTGTGCCACTCTTGACTCCTGTGTGCATCATCACTCACTCAGTGGGCCATAGAAAGCCTATTTATTTTTTTGCTTGATTTTGGTTCTAAAATCTACCTGAAAAAATCACTACATCAATCAGTGGGAGAAAAATATTGGCCTCAGGGCTTGTGTGCCACTCCTGACTCCTGTGTGCATCATCACTCACTCAGTGGGCCATAGAAAGCCCATTTTTTTTTTTTTTTTTGCTTTATTTGGGTTCTAAATTCTACCTGAAAAAATCAATAAATCAATCAGTGGGAGATTAATATTGGCCTTTGGGCTTGTGTGCCATTCCTAAGCGTGCCATCTCTCTCTCTCAGATAGTGGGCCATAGAAAGCCTATTTATTTTTTTATTTTTTTATTGGGTTTATAAATTTTCCCTGGAAAAAAAAAAAAGTGGGAGATTAACCCCTTTCTGCCATTGGACGTAATATTCCGTCCATGTGGGGTGGGCCTTAATTCCCAAGGACGGAATATTACGTCCAGCGCGATCGGCCGCGCTCACGGGGGGAGCGCCGCCGATCGCGGCCGGGTGTCAGCTGCTTATCGCAGCTGACATCCGGCACTATGTGCCAGGAGCGGTCACGGACCGCCCCCGGCACATTAACCCCCGGCACACCGCGATCAAAGATGATCGCGATGTGCCGGCGGTGCAGGGAAGCATCGCGCAGGGAGGGGGCTCCCTGCGGGCTTCCCTGAGACCCCCGCAGCAACGCGATGTGATCGCGTTGCTCCGGGGGTCTCCTACCTCCCTCCCTGCAGTAAGTCCCGGATCCAAGATGGCCGCGGATCCGGGTCCTGCAGGGAGGGAGGTGGCTTACCAAGTGCCTGCTCAGAGCAGGCACTTGGTAACGCTGCACTGCTCTCAGACAGATCGGTGATCTGTCAGAGTGCTGTGCAAACTGGCAGATCACCGATCTGTATTGTCCCCCCCTGGGGCAAAGTAAAAAAGTAAAAAAAAAAATTTCCAAGTGTGTAAAAAAAAAAAAAAAAAAATCCTAAATAATGAAAAAAAAATATATATATTATTCCCATAAATACATTTCTTTATCTAAATAAAAAAAACAAAACAATAAAAGTACACATATTTAGTATCGCCGCGTCCGTAACGACCCGACCTATAAAACTGGCCCACTAGTTAACCCCTTCAGTAAACACCGTAAGAAAAAAAAAAAAAAAACGAGGCAAAAAACAACGCTTTATTATCATACCGCCAAACATAAAGTGGAATAACACGCGATCAAAAAGACGGATATAAATAACCATGGTACCGCTGAAAGCGTCATCTTGTCCCGCAAAAAACGAGCCACCATACAGCGACAACAGCAAAAAAATAAAAAAGTTATAGTCCTCAGAATAAAGCGATGCAAAAATAATTATTTTTTTCTATAAAATAGTTTTTATCGTATAAAAGCGCCAAAACATAAAAAAATGATATAAATGAGGTGTCGCTGTAATCGTACTGAACCGAAGATTAAAACTGCTTTATCAATTTTACCAAACGCGGAACGGTATAAACGCCTCCCCCAAAAGAAATTCATGAATAGCTGGTTTTTGGTCATTCTGCCTCACAAAAATCGGAATAAAAAGCGATCAAAAAATGTCACGTGCCCGAAAATGTTACCAATAAAAACGTCAACTCGTCCCGCAAAAAACAAGACCTCACATGACTCTGTGGACTCAAATATGGAAAAATTATAGCTCTCAAAATGTGGTAACGCAAAAAATATTTTTTGCAATAAAAAGCGTCTTTCAGTGTGTGACGGCTGCCAATCATAAAAATCCGCTAAAAAACCCGCTATAAAAGTAAATGAAAAAAATGTATTTATTTCCATTTTCCCATTAGGGTTAGGGTTAGGGTTAGGGCTAGGGTTAGGGCTAGGGTTAGGGCTAGGGTTAGGGTTAGGGCTAGGGCTAGGGCTAGGGTTAGGGCTAGGGCTAGGGTTAGGGCTAGAGTTAGGGCTAGGGTTAGGGTTAGGGTTAGGGCTAGGGTTAGGGCTAGGGTTAGGGCTAGGGTTAGGGCTAGGGTTAGGGCTAGGGTTAGGGTTGGGACTAGGGTTAGGGTTAGGGCTAGGGCTAGGGTTAGGGTTAGGGTTGGGGCTAGGGTTAGGGCTAGGGTAAGGACTAGGGTTAGGGTTAAGGCTACAGTTAGGGTTGGGGCTAAAGTTAGGGTTAGGGTTTGGATTACATTTGCGATTGGGATTAGGATTAGGGGTGTGTCTGGGTTAGAGGTGTGGTTAGGGTTACCGTTGGAATTAGGGTTAGGGGTGTGTTTGGATTAGGGTTTCAGTTATAATTGGGGGGTTTCCACTATTTAGGCACATCAGGGGGATCTCCAAACGCGACATGGCGACCGATCTCAATTCCATCCAATTCTGCATTGAAAAAGTAAAACAGTGCTCCTTCCCTTCCGAGCTCTCCCGTGTGCCCAAACAGGAGTTTACCCCAACATATGGGTTATCAGCGTACTCAGGACAAATTGGACAACAACTTTTGGGGTCCAATTTCTCCTGTTACCCTTGGGAAAATACAAAACTGGGGGCTAAAAAATAATTTTTGTGGGAAAAAAAGAGATTTTTTATTTTCACGGCTCTGCGTTATAAACTGTAGTGAAACACTTGGGGGCTCAAAGTTCTCACAACACATCTAGATAAGTTCGTGGGGGGGTCTAGTTTCCAACATGGGGTCACTTGTGGGGGTTTCTACTGTTTAGGTATATTAGGGGCTCTGCAAACGCAATGTGACGCCTGCAGACCATTCCATTTAAGTCTGCATTCCAAATGGCGCTCCTTCCCTTCCGAGCCCTCCCATGCGCCCAAACGCTGGTTCACCCCACATATGGGGTATCAACGCACTCAGGACAAATTGGACAACAACTTTTGGGGTCCAATTTCTCCTTTTACCCTCGAGAAAATACAAAACTGGGGGCTAAAAAATAATTTTGAGGGGAAATTTTTTATTTTATTTTCACGGCTCTGCGTTATAAACTGTAGTGAAATACTTGGGGGCTCAAAGTTCTCACAACACATCTAAATAAGTTCCTTGGGGGGTCTAGTTTCCAATATGGGGTCACTTGTGGGGGGTTTCTACTGTTTAGGTACATTAGGGGCTCTGCAAACACAATGTGACGCCTGCAGACCATTCCATCTAAGTCTGTATTCCAAATGGCTCTCCTTCCCTTCCGAGCCCTCCCATGCGCCCAAACGCTGGTTCTCCCCCACATATAGGGTATCAGCGCACTCAGGACAAATTGCACAACAACTTTTGGGGTCCAATTTCTCCTGTTACCCTCAGGAAAATACAAAACTGGGGGCTAAAAAATTATTTTTGTGGGAAAAAAATTTTGTTTTATTTTTACGGCTCTGCATTATAAACTTCTGTGAAGCTCTTATTGGGTCAAAGTGCTCACCACACATCTAGATAAGTTCCTTAGGGGGTCTACTTTTCAAAATGGTGTCACTTGTGGGAGGTTTCAATGTTTAGGTACATCAGTGGCTCTCCAAACGCAACATGGCGTCCAATCTCAATTCCTGTCAATTTTGCATTGAAAGGTCAAAAGGCGCTCCTTCCCTTCCGAGCTCTCCCATGCGCCCAAACAATGGTTTACCCCCACATATGGGGTATCAGAGTACTCAGGACAAATTGTGCCACAACTTTTGTGGTCCAATTTCTTCTCTTACCATTGGGAAAATAAAAAATTGGGGGCGAAAAGATAATTTTTGTGAAAAAAAAATGATTTTTTATTTTTACGGTTCTGCATTATAAACTTCTGTGAAGCACTTGGTGGGTCAAAGTGCTCACCACACCTCTAGATAAGTTCCTTAGGGGGTCTACTTTCCAAAATGGTGTCACTTGTGGGGGGTTTCAATGTTTAGGCACATCAGTGGCTCTCCAAACGCAACATGGCGTCTCATCTCAATTCCTGTCAATTTTGCATTGAAAGGTCAAACGGCGCTCCTTCCCTTCCGAGCTCTCCCATGCGCCCAAACAATGGTTTACCCCCACATATGGGGTATCAGAGTACTCAGGACAAATTGTGCCACAACTTTTGTGGTCCAATTTCTTCTCTTACCATTGGGAAATTAAAAAATTTGGGGCGAAAAGATAATGTTTGTGAAAAAAAATGATTTTTTATTTTTACGGTTCTGCATTATTAACTTCTGTGAAGCACTTGGTGGGTCAAAGTGCTCACCACACCTCTAGATAAGTTCCTTAGGGGGTCTACTTTCCAAAATGGTGTCACTTGTGGGGGGTTTCAATGTTTAGGCACATCAGTGGCTCTCCAAACGCAACATGGCGTCCCATCTCAATTCCAGTCAACTTTGCATTGAAAAGTCAAATGGCGCTCCTTCCCTTCCGAGCTCTGCCATGCGCACAAACTGTGGTTAACCCCCACATATGGGGTATCAGCGTACTCAGGACAAATTGTACAACAACTTTTGGGGTCCATTTTCTCCTGTTACCCTTGGCAAAATAAAACAAATTGGAGCTGAAGTAAATTTTTTGTGAAAAAAAGTTAATTGTTAATTTTTATTTAAACATTCCAAAAATTCCTGTGAAGCACCTGAAGGGTTAATAAACTTCTTGAATGTGGTTTTGAGAACCTTGAGGGGTGCAGTTTTTAGAATGGTGTCACACTTGGGTATTTTCTATCATATAGACCCCTCAAAATGACTTCAAATGAGATGTGGTCCCTAAAATAAAATGGTGTTGTAAAAATGAGAAATTGCTGGTCAACTTTTAACCCTTATAACTCCCTAACAAAAAAAAATTTTTGGTTCCAAAATTGTGCTGATGTAAAGTAGACATGTGGGAAATGTTACTTATTAAGTATTTTGTGTGACATATCTCTGTGATTTAATTGCATAAAAATTCAAAGTTGGAAAATTGCGAAATTTTCAAAATTTTCGCCAAAATTCGGTTTTTTTCACAAATAAACGCAGGTAATATCAAAGAAATTTTACCACTATCATGAAGTACAATATGTCACGAGAAAACAATGTCAGAATCACCGGGATCCGTTGAAGCGTTCCAGAGTTATAACCTCATAAAGGGACAGTGGTCAGAATTGTAAAAATTGACCCGGTCCATAACGTGCAAACCACCCTTGGGGGTGAAGGGGTTAATATTGGCCTCTGGGCTTGTGTGCCAGTCCTGAGCGTGCCATCTCTCTCACAAATAGTGGGCCATAGAAAGCCTATTTATTTATTTTTTTTTGGTTTTATAAATTCTCCCTTACAAAAAAAAGGGAGATTAATATTGGCCTTTGGGCTTGTGTGCCAGTCCTAAGCGTGCCATCTCTCTCTGTCTCTCAGATAGTGGGCCATAGAAAGCCTATTTATTATTTTTTTTATTGGGTTTATAAATTTTCCCTGGAACAAAAAAAAAAAAGTGGGAGATAAATATTGGCCTCTGGGCTTGTGTGCCACTCCTGACTCCTGTGTGCGTCATCTCTCACTCAGTGGGCCATAGAAAGCCTTTTTTTGTTTTATTTGTTTTCTAAATTCTCCCTGAAAAAATCATTTTATTTTCTTTGGTTTCTAAATTCTTCCTGAAAAAATCATTTTATTCTATTTTTTTTTTCCTAAAGTCTCCCTGAAAAAAAAACAAAAAAAAAACAAATCAGTGGGAGATTAATATTGCCCTTTCTGCTTGTGTGCCCGTCTTGACTCCTGGGTGTGCCATCTCTCTCTCTCTCTCCAATTGTGGGCCATAGAAAGCCTATTATTTTTTTAGCTTGATTTGGGTTCCAAAATCTACCTGAAAAAATCACTACATCAATCAGTGGGAGATAAATATTGGCCTCTGGGCTTATGTGCCACTCCTGACTCATGTGTGCGTCGTCTCTCACTCAGTGGGCCATAGAAAGCCTTTTTTTGTTTTATTTGTTTTCTAAATTCTCCCTGAAAAAATCATTTTATTTTATTTGGTTTCTAAATTCTTCCTGAAAAAATCATTTTATTCTATTTTTTTTTCCTAAAGTCTCCCTGAAAAACAAAAAAAAAAAAACAAATCAGTGGGAGATTAATATTGCCCTTTCTGCTTGTGTGCCAGTCTTGACTCCTGGGTGTGCCATCTCTCTCTCTCTCTCCAATTGTGGGCCATAGAAAGCCTATTATTTTTTTAGCTTGATTTGGGTTCCAAAATCTACCTGAAAAAATCACTACATCAATCAGTGGGAGATAAATATTGGCCTCTGGGCTTGTGTGCCACTCCTGACTCCTGTGTGCGTCATCTCTCACTCAGTGGGCCATAGAAAGCCTTTTTTTGTTTTATTTGTTTTCTAAATTCTCCCTGAAAAAATCAGTTTATTTTATTTGGTTTCTAAATTCTTCCTGAAAAAATCATTTTATTCTATTTTTTTTTTTCCTAAAGTCTCCCTGAAAAAAAAAAAAAAAAACAAATCAGTGGGAGATTAATATTGCCCTTTCTGCTTGTGTGCCAGTCTTGACTCCTGGGCGTGCCAACTCTCTCTCTTTCTCCAATTGTGGGCCATAGAAAGCCTATTATTTTTTTAGCTTGATTTGGGTTCCAAAATCTACCTGAAAAAATCACTACATCAATCAGTGGGAGATAAATATTGGCCTCTGGGCTTGTGTGCCACTCCTGACTCCTGTGTGCGTCATCTCTCACTCAGTGGGCCATAGAAAGCCTTTTTTTGTTTTATTTGTTTTCTAAATTCTCCCTGAAAAAATCATTTTATTTTATTTGGTTTCTAAATTCTTCCTGAAAAAATCATTTTATTCTATTTTTTTTTCCTAAAGTCTCCCTGAAAAAAAAAAAATCAGTGGGAGATTAATATAGCCCTTTCTGCTTGTGTGCCAGTCTTGACTCCTGGGTGTGCCATCTCTCTCTCTCTCTCCAATTGTGGGCCATAGAAAGCCTATTATTTTTTTAGCTTGATTTGGGTTCCAAAATCTACCTGAAAAAATCACTACATCAATCAGTGGGAGATAAATATTGGCCTCTGGGCTTGTGTGCCACTCCTGACTCCTGTGTGCGTCATCTCTCACTCAGTGGGCCATAGAAAGCATTTTTTTGTTTTATTTGTTTTCTAAATTCTCCCTGAAAAAATCATTTTATTTTATTTGGTTTCTAAATTCTTCCTGAAAAAAATCATTTTATTCTATTTTTTTTTCCTAAAGTCTCCCTGAAAAACAAAAAAAAAAAAACAAATCAGTGGGAGATTAATATTGCCCTTTCTGCTTGTGTGCCAGTCTTGACTCCTGGGTGTGCCATCTCTCTCTCTCTCTCCAATTGTGGGCCATAGAAAGCCTATTATTTTTTTAGCTTGATTTGGGTTCCAAAATCTACCTGAAAAAATCACTACATCAATCAGTGGGAGATAAATATTGGCCTCTGGGCTTGTGTGCCACTCCTGACTCCTGTGTGCGTCATCTCTCACTCAGTGGGCCATAGAAAGCCTTTTTTTGTTTTATTTGTTTTCTAAATTCTCCCTGAAAAAATCAGTTTATTTTATTTGGTTTCTAAATTCTTCCTGAAAAAATCATTTTATTCTATTTTTTTTTTCCTAAAGTCTCCCTGAAAAAAAAAAAAAAAAAACAAATCAGTGGGAGATTAATATTGCCCTTTCTGCTTGTGTGCCAGTCTTGACTCCTGGGCGTGCCAACTCTCTCTCTTTCTCCAATTGTGGGCCATAGAAAGCCTATTATTTTTTTAGCTTGATTTGGGTTCCAAAATCTACCTGAAAAAATCACTACATCAATCAGTGGGAGATAAATATTGGCCTCTGGGCTTGTGTGCCACTCCTGACTCCTGTGTGCGTCATCTCTCACTCAGTGGGCCATAGAAAGCCTTTTTTTGTTTTATTTGTTTTCTAAATTCTCCCTGAAAAAATCATTTTATTTTATTTGGTTTCTAAATTCTTCCTGAAAAAATCATTTTATTCTATTTTTTTTTTCCTAAAGTCTCCCTGAAAAAAAAAAAAAAAAAAAAAATCAGTGGGAGATTAATATAGCCCTTTCTGCTTGTGTGCCAGTCTTGACTCCTGGGTGTGCCATCTCTCTCTCTCTCTCCAATTGTGGGCCATAGAAAGCCTATTATTTTTTTAGCTTGATTTGGGTTCCAAAATCTACCTGAAAAAATCACTACATCAATCAGTGGGAGATAAATATTGGCCTCTGGGCTTGTGTGCCACTCCTGACTCCTGTGTGCGTCATCTCTCACTCAGTGGGCCATAGAAAGCATTTTTTTGTTTTATTTGTTTTCTAAATTCTCCCTGAAAAAATCATTTTATTTTATTTGGTTTCTAAATTCTTCCTGAAAAAATCATTTTATTCTATTTTTTTTCCTAAAGTCTCCCTGAAAAAAAAAAAAAAAAAAAAAAAATCAGTGGGAGATTAATATAGCCCTTTCTGCTTGTGTGCCAGTCTTGACTCCTGGGTGTTCCATCTCTCTCTCTCTCTCCAATTGTGGGCCATAGAAAGCCTATTATTTTTTTTAGCTTGATTTGTGTTCCAAAATCTACCTGAAAAAATCACTACATCAATCAGTGGGAGATAAATATTGGCCTCTGGGCTTGTGTGCCACTCCTGACTCCTGTGTGCGTCATCTCTCACTCAGTGGGCCATAGAAAGCCTTTTTTTGTTTTATTTGTTTTCTAAATTCTCCCTGAAAAAATCATTTTATTTTATTTGGTTTCTAAATTCTTCCTGAAAAAATCATTTTATTCTATTTTTTTTTCCTAAAGTCTCCCTGAAAAACAAAAAAAAAAAAACAAATCAGTGGGAGATTAATATTGCCCTTTCTGCTTGTGTGCCAGTCTTGACTCCTGGGTGTGCCATCTCTCTCTCTCTCTCCAATTGTGGGCCATAGAAAGCCTATTATTTTTTTAGCTTGATTTGGGTTCCAAAATCTACCTGAAAAAATCACTACATCAATCAGTGGGAGATAAATATTGGCCTCTGGGCTTGTGTGCCACTCCTGACTCCTGTGTGCGTCATCTCTCACTCAGTGGGCTATAGAAAGCCTTTTTTTGTTTTATTTGTTTTCTAAATTCTCCCTGAAAAAATCAGTTTATTTTATTTGGTTTCTAAATTCTTCCTGAAAAAATCATTTTATTCTATTTTTTTTTTCCTAAAGTCTCCCTGAAAAAAAAATAAAAAAAAAAAAATCAGTGGGAGATTAATATAGCCCTTTCTGCTTGTGTGCCAGTCTTGACTCCTGGGTGTGCCATCTCTCTCTCTCTCTCCAATTGTGGGCCATAGAAAGCCTATTATTTTTTTAGCTTGATTTGGGTTCCAAAATC
This sequence comes from Ranitomeya imitator, assembly GCF_032444005.1. Taxonomy (NCBI): domain Eukaryota; kingdom Metazoa; phylum Chordata; class Amphibia; order Anura; family Dendrobatidae; genus Ranitomeya; species Ranitomeya imitator. The sequence continues at coordinate 531,704,775 of NC_091286.1, forward strand.
TACCTGAAAAAATCACTACATCAATCAGTGGGAGATAAATATTGGCCTCTGGGCTTGTGTGCCACTCCTGACTCCTGTGTGCGTCATCTCTCACTCAGTGGGCCATAGAAAGCATTTTTTTGTTTTATTTGTTTTCTAAATTCTCCCTGAAAAAATCATTTTATTTTATTTGGTTTCTAAATTCTTCCTGAAAAAATCATTTTATTCTATTTTTTTTCCTAAAGTCTCCCTGAAAAACAAAAAAAAACAAACAAATCAGTGGGAGATTAATATTGCCCTTTCTGCTTGTGTGCCAGTCTTGACTCCTGGGTGTGCCATCTCTCTCTCTCTCTCCAATTGTGGGCCATAGAAAGCCTATTATTTTTTTAGCTTGATTTGGGTTCCAAAATCTACCTGAAAAAATCACTACATCAATCAGTGGGAGATAAATATTGGCCTCTGGGCTTGTGTGCCACTCCTGACTCCTGTGTGCGTCATCTCTCACTCAGTGGGCCATAGAAAGCCTTTTTTTGTTTTATTTGTTTTCTAAATTCTCCCTGAAAAAATCAGTTTATTTTATTTGGTTTCTAAATTCTTCCTGAAAAAATCATTTTATTCTATTTTTTTTTTCCTAAAGTCTCCCTGAAAAAAAAAAAAAAAAAACAAATCAGTGGGAGATTAATATTGCCCTTTCTGCTTGTGTGCCAGTCTTGACTCCTGGGCGTGCCAACTCTCTCTCTTTCTCCAATTGTGGGCCATAGAAAGCCTATTATTTTTTTAGCTTGATTTGGGTTCCAAAATCTACCTGAAAAAATCACTACATCAATCAGTGGGAGATAAATATTGGCCTCTGGGCTTGTGTGCCACTCCTGACTCCTGTGTGCGTCATCTCTCACTCAGTGGGCCATAGAAAGCCTTTTTTTGTTTTATTTGTTTTCTAAATTCTCCCTGAAAAAATCATTTTATTTTATTTGGTTTCTAAATTCTTCCTGAAAAAATCATTTTATTCTATTTTTTTTTTCCTAAAGTCTCCCTGAAAAAAAAAAAAAAAAAAAAAAATCAGTGGGAGATTAATATAGCCCTTTCTGCTTGTGTGCCAGTCTTGACTCCTGGGTGTGCCATCTCTCTCTCTCTCTCCAATTGTGGGCCATAGAAAGCCTATTATTTTTTTAGCTTGATTTGGGTTCCAAAATCTACCTGAAAAAATCACTACATCAATCAGTGGGAGATAAATATTGGCCTCTGGGCTTGTGTGCCACTCCTGACTCCTGTGTGCGTCATCTCTCACTCAGTGGGCCATAGAAAGCATTTTTTTGTTTTATTTGTTTTCTAAATTCTCCCTGAAAAAATCATTTTATTTTATTTGGTTTCTAAATTCTTCCTGAAAAAATCATTTTATTCTATTTTTTTTCCTAAAGTCTCCCTGAAAAAAAAAAAAAAAAAAAAAATCAGTGGGAGATTAATATAGCCCTTTCTGCTTGTGTGCCAGTCTTGACTCCTGGGTGTTCCATCTCTCTCTCTCTCTCCAATTGTGGGCCATAGAAAGCCTATTATTTTTTTTAGCTTGATTTGTGTTCCAAAATCTACCTGAAAAAATCACTACATCAATCAGTGGGAGATAAATATTGGCCTCTGGGCTTGTGTGCCACTCCTGACTCCTGTGTGCGTCATCTCTCACTCAGTGGGCCATAGAAAGCCTTTTTTTGTTTTATTTGTTTTCTAAATTCTCCCTGAAAAAATCATTTTATTTTATTTGGTTTCTAAATTCTTCCTGAAAAAATCATTTTATTCTATTTTTTTTTTCCTAAAGTCTCCCTGAAAAAAAAAAACAAAAAAAAACAAATCAGTGGGAGATTAATATTGCCCTTTCTGCTTGTGTGCCAGTCTTGACTCCTGGGTGTGCCATCTCTCTCTCTCTCTCCAATTGTGGGCCATAGAAAGCCTATTATTTTTTTAGCTTGATTTGGGTTCCAAAATCTACCTGAAAAAATCACTACATCAATCAGTGGGAGATAAATATTGGCCTCTGGGCTTGTGTGCCACTCCTGACTCCTGTGTGCGTCATCTCTCACTCAGTGGGCCATAGAAAGCCTTTTTTTGCTTTATTTGTTTTCTAAATTCTCCCTGAAAAAATCATTTTATTTTCTTTGGTTTCTAAATTCTTCCTGAAAAAATCATTTTATTCTATTTTTTTTTTCCTAAAGTCTCCCTGAAAAAAAAAAAAAATCAAATCAGTGGGAGATTAATATTTACATTTGTGCTTCAGTGACAGTCCTGCGTGTGTGGCATCTCTCATTTGTTGCCACCAACAACAGAGTGTGTAACATTGTGCCTGATTTTCGTTGTGGTCTCACTCACCTGTAAAGGGGTAGCTAAATCATACTGAAGTTATAGCTCACCGTGTAATTTGTGTGACAGCAACAAATACCGTTAGTTTGTTTACGTTTTTAAAACAATGAGGAAGTATGGTGGAAGAGGTCGTGGCCGGGGGCGTTCATTGTCAGCTGGTAATGAGGGTAGTGGTAGTGATGGAGCATCAGCTGGTCGTGGGAAAAAAAATATTGCACCTAAGTCTGGAGCTGTGGAGCCAGGTTCGTCGTCTGGCTACACAAGGCCTCGAACTCTCCCTTTTCTGGGAGTAGGAAAACCGCTTTTAAAGCCGGAGCAGCAAGAGCAAGTTTTGGCTTATCTTGCTGACTCAGCCTCTAGCTCTTTTGCCTCCTCTCGTGAAACTGGTAAATGTCAAAGCAGCGCGTCGTTAGTGGATGTTCACGGTCAGGGACAAGTCGCTTCCTTGTCCTCTTCAGCAAAAACAACAACAGAGAAGAATGCAGCAGGCGACACAACGGGTTACTCCATGGAGCTCTTTACACATACCGTCCCTGGCTTAGAAAGTGAAGCAGTTAACAGTCCATGCCCATTACAAGTTGAATCTGACATGGAGTGCACTGATGCACAGCCACAGCCAGACTACTATGCTGGTCCTTTGACTCAGACCACAACATTGCCCTCGCAGGGTGCTGATCAAGAATCAGACCCTGATGAGACTATGTTGCCCCATCACGAACGCTATACCACCGACCGACACGGTGACACAGACGAAGTTGCACACGAGCTACAAGAAGAGGTAATAGATGACCCAGTTCTTGACCCCGATTGGCAGCCATTGGGGGAACAGGGTGCAGGCGGCAGCAGTTCTGAAGCGGAGGAGGAGGGGCCGCAGCAGGCATCAACATCGCAACAGGTTCCATCTGCCGGGCCCGTATCTTGCCCAAAACGCGTGGCAAAGCTAAAACCTGTTGGAGGACAGCGTGGCCATCCGGTTAAAGCTCAGTCTGCAATGCCTGAAAAGGTATCCGATGCTAGAAAGAGTGCAGTCTGGCATTTTTTTAAACAACATCCAATTGATCAGCGCAAAGTCATCTGTCAAAAATGTTCAACTACCTTAAGCAGAGGACAGAATCTGAAAAGTCTCAATACAAGTTGCATGCATAGACATTTAACCACCATGCATTTGCAAGCCTGGACTAACTACCAAACGTCCCTTAAGGTTGTAGCACCCTCGGCCAATGAAGCTAGTCATCAACGCAACATCCCTTCCGGCAGTGTAGGGCCACCATTTTCCGCACCACCTGCAGTATCTATGCAGGCTTCTTTGCCAGGCCAAAGCCGTCAGGGTCAGGGAATCACCAGTTTCGTAGTAGGAAACACTGCATCTAGGGCACCGGTGGCAACAATACCATCTCCCACCGTCTCTCAGTCTGCCATGTCCACCGGCACCCCCGCTAGTTCCACGATCTCCAGCTCTCCAGTCCAGCTCACCCTACATGAGACTATGGTTAGAAAAAGGAAGTACTTAGCCTCGCATCCGCGTACACAGGGTTTGAACGCACACATAGCTAGACTAATCTCGTTAGAGATGATGCCCTACCGGTTAGTTGAAAGCGAAGCTTTCAAAGCCCTGATGGACTACGCTGTACCACGCTACGAGCTACCCAGTCGACACTTTTTTTCCAGAAAAGCCATCCCAGCCCTCCACCAGCATGTTAAAGAGCGCATCGTCCATGCACTCAGGCAATCTGTGAGCACAAAGGTGCACCTGACAACAGATGCATGGACCAGTAGGCATGGCCAGGGACGTTACGTGTCCATCACGGCACACTGGGTAAATGTGGTGGATGCAGGGTCCACAGGGGACAGCAAGTTTGGGACAGTTCTGCCTAGCCCACGGTCTAGGAAACAATTGGCTGTAGCCGTTCGCACCCGCTCCTCCTCCTCTTCGTCCTCCTGCAGAAGCGAGAGCTCGTCCACAGACCGCAGTCGCACAACCACTCCATCCGCAGCTGCCACTGTTGCACACCAGGTCTCCCATTATGGGGCAGCTACTGGCAAACGTCAGCAGGCTGTATTGGCTATGAAGTGTTTGGGCGACAACAGACACACCGCGGAAGTTCTGTCCGAGTTCTTGCAGAAAGAAACGCAGTCGTGGCTGGGCACTGTAGATCTTGAGGCAGGCAAGGTAGTGAGTGATAACGGAAGGAATTTCATGGCTGCCATCTCCCTTTCCCAACTGAAACACATTCCTTGCCTGGCTCACACCTTAAACCTGGTGGTGCAGTGCTTCCTGAAAAGTTATCCGGAGTTATCCGACCTGCTCCTCAAAGTGCGTGGACTTTGCTCACATATCCGCCGTTCGCCCGTACACTCCAGCCGTATGCAGACCTATCAGCGTTCTTTGAACCTTCCCCAGCATCGCCTAATCATAGACGTTGCAACGAGGTGGAACTCAACACTGCACATACTTCAGAGACTGTGTGAACAGAGGCGGGCTGTTATGTTTTTGTGGGAGGATACACATACACGGGCAGGCAGTAGGATGGCAGACATGGAGTTGTCAGGTGTGCAGTGGTCGAAGATTCAAGACGTGTCAAGTCCTTCAGTGTTTTGAGGAATGCACACGGCTGGTTAGTGCAGACAACGCCATAATAAGCCTGAGCATCCCCCTAATGCGTCTGCTGATGCAAAGTTTGACGCACATAAAGGATCAGGCGTCTGCAGCTGAGGAAGAGGAAAGCCTTGATGACAGTCAGCCATTGTCTGGCCAGGGCAGTGTACAGGACGAGGTAGCGGGCGAAGAGGAGGAGGAGGACGAGGAGGATGATGGGGATGATTATATTTTTAATGAGGAAGCTTTTCCGGGGCCACCGGAAATTGGTGGCGCGGCAAGGCCGGGTTCTGGTTTTTTGAGGGACACAAGTGACGTTGATTTGCCTGAAACTGCCCCTCAACCAAGCACAACCGCAGATTTGAGAACTGGAACTTTGGCCCACATGGCGGATTATGCCTTAAGTATCCTCAAAAGGGACACACGCATAACTAAAATGATGAATGATGACGATTACTGGTTGGCCTGCCTCCTTGATCCTCGCTATAAAGGCAAATTGCAAAATATAATGCCACATGAGAACTTGGAACTAATATTAGCAACCAAACAATCAACTCTTGTTGACCGTTTGCTTCTGGCATTCCCTGCACACAGCGCCCGTGATCGTTCTCACACGAGCTGCAGGGGCCAGCAGACCAGAGGAGTTAGAGGGGCAGAAATCAGAAGTGGCGTTGGCCAGAGGGGTTTTCTGACCAGGTTGTGGAGTGATTTTGCTATGACCGCAGACAGGACAGGTACTGCAGCATCAATTCAAAGTGACAGGAGACAACATTTGTCCAGTATGGTTACAAACTATTTTTCATCCCTTATCGATGTTCTCCCTCAACCGTCATTCCCATTTGATTACTGGGCATCAAAATTAGACACCTGGCCAGAATTGGCAGAATATGCATTGCAGGAGCTTGCTTGCCCGGCAGCTAGTGTCCTATCAGAAAGAGTATTCAGTGCTGCAGGTTCAATACTAACAGAAAAAAGGACTCGTCTGGCTACCCAAAATGTAGATGATCTAACCTTCATTAAAATGAACCACAAGTGGATTTCGAAATCTTTTGCCCCACCTTGCCCGGCTGACACCTAGCTTTCCTATGAAAAGGTCTTGCCTGTGGACTATTCTGAATGCCTTTTCCAATCTCGTAATTTTCTGCACCTGATTGTCCAGCATACGACATGTTTACACCTCACTAAATGGCCAAACTCCCCACACGAGGCCGTGGTATCGACACTTGGCGACAGCACCCCTGAGAGTGCAGTTTGTCTGAAGAGGTGGGTGAGCCCGCTTTTGGTCGACGGCACTGCCACTGGGTCCCTCCTAGTACAATAAAGTGTCTCTGGCGGTGGTGGTGCGCACCCAACGTCAGACACACCGTTGTAATATGAGGGGCCCTGGGCCTGTACCGCCGGCCACAAGACAGTTTCCCCCCACCCCAGCTCAAACAGTGCTCTACCACTTGCAAAATTATCTCACAGCTCCACCAATGTTTAGTCTATGCGCTGACATCCTTCAATGCCTGCCACTGACAATACCATTGTATTGACATTTTTGTTATGTTAGGCCTTCGATGCCTGTCTGTGGTCACTCCTTCCACTAGGCCTCCACTGACCACACCACTGCTGCCCGTGTACCCCTGGAACCAATTTAAAATTGCCTACAGCCATGTGTTATTATTTTAGGCCTTCGATGCCTGTCTGCGGTCACTCCTTCCACTAGGCCTCCACTGACCACACCACTGCTGCCCGTGTACCCCTGGAACCAATTTAAAATTGCCTACAGCCAGCCCAATTTTTTTATTTTAGGCCTTCGATGCCTGTCTGCGGTCCATTCTTTCAACTACTACTACACTGACCAGGGCACTGCTGCCCGTGTACCCCTGGAACCAATTTAAAATTGCCTACAGCCATGTGTTATTATTTTAGGCCTTCGATGCCTGTCTGCGGTCACTCCTTCCACTAGGCCTCCACTGACCACACCACTGCTGCCCGTGTACCCCTGTAACCAATTTAAAATTGCCTACAGCCATGTGTTATTATTTTAGGCCTTCGATGCCTGTCTGCGGTCACTCCTTCCACTAGGCCTCCACTGACCACACCACTGCTGCCCGTGTACCCCTGGAACCAATTTAAAATTGCCTACAGCCATGTGTTATTATTTTAGGCCTTCGATGCCTGTCTGCGGTCACTCCTTCCACTAGGCCTCCACTGACCACACCACTGCTGCCAGTGTACCCCTGGAACCAATTTAAAATTGCCTACAGCCAGCCCAATTTTTTTATTTTAGGCCTTCGATGCCTGTCTGCGGTCCATTCTTTCAACTACTACTACACTGACCAGGGCACTGCTGCCCGTGTACCCCTGGAACCAATTTAAAATTTCCTACAGCCATGTGTTATTATTTTAGGCCTTCGATGCCTGTCTGCGGTCACTCCTTCCACTAGGCCTCCACTGACCACACCACTGCTGCCCGTGTACCCCTGGAACCAATTTAAAATTGCCTACAGCCAGCCCAATATTTTTATTTTAGGCCTTCGATGCCTGTCTGCGGTCCATTCTTTCAACTACTACTACACTGACCAGGGCACTGCTGCCTGTGTACCCCTGGAACCAATTTAAAATTGCCTACAGCCATGTGTTATTATTTTAGGCCTTCGATGCCTGTCTGCGGTCACTCCTTCCACTAGGCCTCCACTGACCACACCACTGCTGCCCGTGTACCCCTGGAACCAATTTAAAATTGCCTACAGCCATGTGTTATTATTTTAGGCCTTCGATGCCTGTCTGCGGTCACTCCTTCCACTAGGCCTCCACTGACCACACCACTGCTGCCCGTGTACCCCTGGAACCAATTTAAAATTGCCTACAGCCATGTGTTATTATTTTAGGCCTTCGATGCCTGTCTGCGGTCACTCCTTCCACTAGGCCTCCACTGACCACACCACTGCTGCCCGTGTACCCCTGGAACCAATTTAAAATTGCCTACAGCCAGCCCAACTTTTTTATTTTAGGCCTTCGATGCCTGTCTGCGGTCCATTCTTTCAACTACTACTACACTGACCAGGGCACTGCTGCCCGTGTACCCCTGGAACCAATTTAAAATTGCCTACAGCCATGTGTTATTATTTTAGGCCTTCGATGCCTGTCTGTGGTCACTCCTTCCACTAGGCCTCCACTGACCACACCACTGCTGCCCGTGTACCCCTGGAACCAATTTAAAATTGTCTACAGCCATGTGTTATTATTTTAGGCCTTCGATGCCTGTCTGCGGTCACTCCTTCCACTAGGCCTCCACTGACCACACCACTGCTGCCCGTGTACCCCTGGAACCAATTTAAAATTGCCTACAGCCATGTGTTATTATTTTAGGCCTTCGATGCCTGTCTGCGGTCACTCCTTCCACTAGGCCTCCACTGACCACACCACTGCTGCCCGTGTACCCCTGGAACCAATTTAACATTGCCTACAGCCAGCCCAATTTTTTTATTTTAGGCCTTCGATGCCTGTCTGCGGTCCATTCTTTCAACTACTACTACACTGACCAGGGCACTGCTGCCCGTGTACCCCTGGAACCAATTTAAAATTGCCTACAGCCATGTGTTATTATTTTAGGCCTTCGATGCCTGTCTGTGGTCACTCCTTCCACTAGGCCTCCACTGACCACACCACTGCTGCCCGTGTACCCCTGGAACCAATTTAAAATTGCCTACAGCCATGTGTTATTATTTTAGGCCTTCGATGCCTGTCTGCGGTCACTCCTTCCACTAGGCCTCCACTGACCACACCACTGCTGCCCGTGTACCCCTGGAACCAACATCAGAAAATATAAAAATAAGTATTTTGCTTATAAAAAAGAAAATACTGGAGAGATATCAAATGCAGACATTTTAACATTAAAAACAAACACATACAACAAAAATCTGGTACAGTACTAAAAATGGCCACCAGCTACAATAACTTTCTCCTGCAAGTAGTTAACTGAAAGGTTTTTTCAATTTTAAACACAGATATGGCATCCACCGAGTGTTGTCCTGTCGCGTCTTCTTTATATTATTGCCAAGAAGATGCAAAACAATGAAAATAATAAAATCATTATTTACCAAAAAAATAGAGTAAGTCAAAACCACATTGCAAATAAACATTCATTACAAATAAAGAAGCAGGGCGCGTCCGAGGATGAGTATATACCTAATAAGAATATAATCACCCTCGGACGCGCCCTGCTTCTTTCCGACAGCCTTCCTTCCTAAGAATCAGCCCTTCCGTGGTGTAGAGAGAGGGTTTGTTACACTCCAAGGTGTTCCCCAGGTTGCCTTTCCTGAGCTTCGATCTTCCGGCTCTCGTTTAGTAGTTGTTGGAAACTACGCTGCATTGGGCCTACAAATTGGGTATGGGGTGTAGAGAGATGGTGTGTTCCACTCCAAGGTGTTCCCCAGGTTGCCTTTCCTGAGCTTCGATCTTCCGGCTCTCGTTTAGTAGTTGTTGAAAACTACGCTGCATTAGGCCTACAAATTGGGTATGGGGTGTAGAGAGATGGTGTGTTCCACTGTAGAGAGATGGTGTGTTCCACTCCAAGGTGTTCCCCAGGTTTCCTCGCCAATGCTTCGATCATCATGCTCTCGTTTAGTAGTTGTTGGAAACTACGCTGCATTAGGCCTACAAATTGGGTATGGGGTGTAGAGAGATGGTGTGTTCCACTCCAAGGTGTTTTCCAGGTTGCCTTTCCTGAGCTTCGATCTTCCGGCTCTCGTTTAGTAGTTCTTGGAAACTACACTGCATTAGGCCTACAAATTGGGTATGGGGTGTAGAGAGATGGTGTGTTCCACTCCAAGGTGTTCCCCAGGTTTCCTCGCCAATGCTTCGATCTTCATGCTCTCGTTTAGTAGTTATTGGAAACTACACTGCATTAGGCCTACAAATTGGGTATGGGGTGTAGAGAGATGGTGTGTTCCACTCCAAGGTGTTCTCCAGGTTGCCTTTCCTGAGCTTCGATCTTCCGGCTCTCGTTTAGTAGTTCTTGGAAACTACACTGCATTAGGCCTACAAATTGGGTATGGGGTGTAGAGAGATGGTGTGTTCCACTCCAAGGTGTTCTCCAGGTTGCCTTTCCTGAACTTCTATCTTCAGGCTCTCATTAAATTGTGGTTAAACGGAACAACTGCATTTGGCGTACTAGTTGGTTTGGGGCCTACTATCGGTGTCTGCCACTCCTTGCTGTTCTCCTGGTTTCCTGTCCTGAAATTCCGTTTTCAGGCGCTCGTTAAGTAGTTGTTAATGTTAGACTGCATTTTGCCTACTAGTTGGGTTGGGGCCTACTATCGGTGTCTGCCACTCCTTGCTGTTCTCCTCCACTGAACAAAGCTGTGCCGCCTGTTTACTACGGTTGCCAATTTTGAACTGCATTTCGACTACTTACTGATTTGGGCCTACTCTCTGTGTCAGCCTCTCATTCCAGTTGTCCTCCACTGCAATGCCCCTTGGTTATTCCTGTGTTACCAATTTTGAACTGCATTTAGCCAACTTTATTCTTTGGGCCTCTATCTGTGTTTCCTCCTCATCCTGCCCATTGCCCAGCCAGTGATAGATGAGTCTGCTGGTACATTGACCCATAACGCAACATTCCCCGTGCACGCTACACAACAACATTGTGACCCTGCTGAAAGTCAGGTTGCTCTTCCCGCATACCATACCACCTTACACGGGGACAAAGAGGAAGGTGCAGATGAAAGTGCAGGTTCCTTCATCAGGTGGGGGGGAGGAATACTAGTTGGCGACGTCACTGGCACAGGGCCTCTCATAGTACGCAAAAGTGTTGCTGCCGGTGGGAGGCGCCCCCGCCGTGCAAACACACCGCTGTACTTTGAGGGGCCCTGTGCCAGTGCCAATGCCAACGAGTGGGCCCCCCCTGCTTGCTCAGGTTCACAGCACTTGCAAAGTTGAAATACTTACCTCTCCCTGCTCCACTGCCGTGACGTGGTCCAGATTTCCTGGGCCCACTAATTACTTGAACCAGCCCTACCCACCACAACTTTAGCCAAATGACCCCCAATTTCAAATGCCTTCCAATTATTATAAGGTAAATTACGCTTGACAAGCTTCATTAAGAAGAATGGATGGTTTTGACATTAAAATGGGCACTCTAGGTGTTTTCCTGGCCCCCACTCACTGCCGACTATGCTGCCCCATTGACTTGCATTGGGTTTCGTGTTTCGGTCGATCCCGACTTTACGTCATAATCGGCCGATTTCACTCGACCCGACTTTTGAGATAGTCGGGTTTCGCGAAACCCGGCTCGACTCTAAAACGGTCAAGGTCGCTCAACTCTAGCCACAACTCCTAATTGCCCAGATAGAATGCCTGCTGCGTGTACTAAAGGACATGAGAATGGAGTGCACTAAGTATAACATTGAGCTAACATGTCGCAGGTAAGGGCATTGCGAGTCTGACTCACCGAGATCCCGTGATGGATGTAGAGCCGGGGATGCCAGGAATATTTAGTGCGTCGTTTATCAGTCCGGCTCGTGGGAAAGACTCCCCGGCACCACATCCATCACGGGATCTTGGTGAGTCAGAGTCACAATGCCCTTACCTGCGGCATATTAGCTCAATGTTATACTTAGTGCACTCCATTCTCATGTCCTTTAGTACACGCAGCAGGCATTCTATCTGGGCAATTAGGAGTGGTGGCTATTTTGTTTGTACTTTGTACTGATTTATGTACATGATCAGTAGTGTATATATATATCCCCTTAGCGCGGTATCATTTTATTTTATTTTTATTTGCACATGCACTGACGACCTTGGCACTTGGTTGTTTTGATACCAGCAGCAAAGGGCATCTTCTGTTTTCTGGCAGCGCTGGTGTTTCTTTGATATATATATATTTCTATTGTCTGTTTATAATATGTAAATGAGGGCTTTAACTAGTCGATGGGGTGTTAGTGTTCGCAGGCTAGTCAGCCCACTCAGTCTGATCATAGTCAGCCCTCTTATGATCATGCACAGTGCACCTCTCTGATGCTGGCATGCGTACACCCGGCTACAGATGAACAATACGGAGAGGGAAAGAAGCTGCGCACATGCATGAGGTATGAATAGCGCAGGTGGTTACATCGATGCTTGTAAGTCGTGATAATATGCTAAGCGGGCAGACCTGTCTTGGGACACTAATGCCCCATTGACTAGTCAAAGAACCCATTTACATATCATAATTGTGTGGCACCCCAGGAGTCCGGTTGCCACAGTGGCATTGCCTCCCTCACAGGAAGTAATGTGATACCTGGAAGCAAGGAGGGGTCCTCTTACCAGGTGTCAGTAGGAAAGAAGTAGAGCAGAACCAGGGGAGTGGAGCTGTTGTGGGAGGATACACATACATGGGCAGGCAGTTGGATGGCAGACATGGAGTTGTCTGGTGTGTAGTGGTCAAAGCTCCAAGACCTCTGTCAAGTCCTTCAGTGTTTTGAGGAATGCACACGGCTGGTAAGTGCAGACGACGCCATCATAAGCACGAGCATCCCACTAATGCGTCTGCTGATGCCAAGTTTGACGCACATTTAGGAGCAGGCGTATGCAGCGAGGAGGAGGAAAGCCTTGATGACAGTCAGCCATTGTCTGCTCAGGGAACTCTCCTTGATGAGGTGGCGGATGAAGAGGAGGAGGATGGGGATGAATATTTATGGGAGGAGGATGCTTCACAGGGGGCAATAGAAACTGGTGGCGTTGCAAGGTCAGGTACAGGGTTTTTGACGGAGACAAGTGATGTTGATTTGCAAGAAAGTCCTCCTCAACCCAGCACAAGTAGTGAATTGACACCTGGAACATTGGCCCACAAGGCTGAGTATGCCTTGGTATCCAAAAAGGGACCCCCGCATTATCAAAATGATGACTGATGACGATTACTGGTTGGCCTGCCTCCTGGATCCACGATATAAAGGAAAATTACAAAATATCATGCCACATGAGAACCTTGAGCAAATATTGGCTACCAAACAAGCAACTCTTGTAGACCGTTTGGTTCAGGCATTCCCAGCACACAGTGGCGGTGATGGTTCTCACACGAGCCGTAGGGGGCAACATGGCAGAAGTGTTAGAGGTGCACAAATCCGAAGTGGCGTTGGACAGAGGGGTTTTATGACCAGGTTGTGGAGTGATTTCGCAATGACCGCTGACATGACAGGTACTGCTGCATCAATTCAAAGTGACAGGAGACAGCATTTGTCCAGTATGGTTACGAACTACTTTTCCTCCCTTATCGATGTTCTCCCTCACAGGTCATTCCCCTTTGATTACTGGGCATCTAAAATAGACACCTGGCCTGAATTGGCAGAATATGCAGTACAGGAGCTTGCTTGCCCTGCTTCTAGTGTGCTATCAGAAAGAGTCTTCAGTGCTGCTGGTACAATACTGACCGAAAAAGGGACACGTTTGGCTACCAAAATGTTGATGACCTAACCTTCATTAAAATAAACCAATCATGGATTTCAAATTATTTTGCCCCACCTTCTCCTGAGGACACGTAGCTTGCCTGAAAAATGTCTTGCTTTTGGCCTCCTCTTACTGACTTCTCTAATTCCGCCATTTGCAGCTGCTGAATGTCCACCATAAGCCATTTTTATACCTCCCTAAATGGGCTGACTTCCCCCACAGGGCCGTGGTCACCACCTGGCGCAAGCACCCGTGCGAGTGCCGTTTGCCTGGACAGGTGGGTGCGCCCACTCCTGGGGGACGGCACTGGCACAGGGTCCCTCATAGTACAATGAAGTGTCTCTGATGGTGGTGGTGCACAACCAACGTCAGACACACCGTCGTAATATGAGGGGCCCTGTGCCAGTACCGCCGCCCACGAGAGAGTGTTCCCCCCAGCTCGATCAGTGCTCTACCACTTGTAATACTTTCCTCTCCCTGCTCCACCACTGTGTAGTATGTGCTGTTAAATACTTCAATGACACTGCCAATACAAATTTGTTGAACTGATAGATGATAGTTAAAATATACATGGGCCCTGGTCTCCATTAAGACCAGTTAATACTTTGCGCCAAATACCACTGTCTGCTACTCAGCAGAGGAGCCCACCCCAGTACCTAGGTATGCCACCTGTTTAGTCCTGTTACCAATTTTGAACTGCATTTAGCCTACTTTTTTATTTTGGCCCTACTAACTGTGTCTGCGCCACTCATTACAGTTATCCTCCACTGAACAAAGCAATGCCGCCTGTTTAGTCCTGTTACCAATTTTGAACTGCATTTAGCATACTTTTTTATTGTGGGACTACAAACTGTCTGCACCACTCATTACAGTTGTCCTCCACTGAACAAAGCAATGCCACCTGTTTAGTCCTGTTACCAATTTTGAACTGCATTTAGCCTACTTTTTTATTGTGGGCCTACAAACTGTGTCTGCGCCACTCATTACAGTTGTCCTCCACTGAACAAAGCAATGCCACCTGTTTAGTCCTGTTACCAATTTTGAACTGCATTTAGCCTACTTTTTTATTGTGGGCCTACAAACTGTGTCTGCGCCACTCATTACAGTTGTCCTCCACTGAACAAAGCAATGCCACCTGTTTAGTCCTGTTACCAATTTTGAACTGCATTTAGCCTACTTTTTTATTGTGGGCCTACAAACTGTGTCTGCGCCACTCATTACAGTTGTCCTCCACTGAACAAAGCAATGCCACCTGTTTAGTCCTGTTACCAATTTTGAACTGCATTTAGCCTACTTTTTTATTGTGGGCCTACAAACTGTGTCTGCGCCACTCATTACAGTTGTCCTCCACTGAACAAAGCAATGCCGCCGGTTTAGTCCTGTTACCAATTTTGAACTGCATTTAGCCTACTTTTTTATTGTGGGCCTACTAACTGTGTCTGCGCCTCTCATTACAGTTGTCCTCCACTGAACAAAGCTATGCCGCCTGTTTAGTTCTGTTACCAATTTTGAACTGCTTTTAGCCTACTTTTGTATTTGGGCCTACTAACTGTGTCTGCGCCACTTGTTACAGTTGTCATCCACTGAACAAAGCTATGCCGCCTGTTTAGTCCTGTTACCAATTTTGAACTGCATTTAGCCTACTTTATTATTTGGGCCTATATCTGTGTTTCCTCCTCATTCTGCTCATTGCCCAGCCACTGCTATATGAGTCTGCTGGTACATTGACCCAGACCACTACATTCCCCTTGCACTCTACACAGCCTGAATCTGACCCTTCTGAAAGTCAGGTTCCCCTTCCCACATACTATACCACCTTACACAGGGACAAAGAGGAAGGTGCAGATGAAAGTGCAGGTTCCTTCATCTGGTGGGGCATACTCGTTGGCGACGTCACTGACCTGCTGCTCTGTATAGCTAAGTGCTTTTTGTTTTTTTTTTGTTGCTTTTTTTCTGTCCAGCTTGTCTTTTGTTTTGCTGGAAGCTCTGAGACGCAAAGGGTGTACCGCCGTGCCGTTAGTTCGGCACGGTGGGTTTTTTTTGCCCCCTTTGCGTGGTTTTGCTTTAGGGTTTTTTGTAGACTGCAAAGTTCGCTTTACTGTCCTCGCTCTGTCCTAGAATATCGGGCCCCACTTTGCTGAATCTATTTCATCCCTTCGTTTTGTCTTTTCATCTTACTCACAGTCAATATATGTGGGGGGCTGCCTTTTCCTTTGGGGAATTTCTCTGGGGCAAGTCAGGCCTATTTTTCTATCTTCAGGCTAGCTAGTTTCTTAGGCTGTGCCGAGTTGCCTAGGTAGTTGTTAGGCGCAATCCACAGCCGCTTTTAGTTGTGTTTAGGATAGGATCAGGTGTGCAGTCTACAGAGTTTCCACGTCTCAGAGCTCGTTCTTGTATTTTTGGGTATTTGTCAGATCACTGTGTGCGCTCTGATCGCTAAGCACACTGTGTTTCCGGATTGCCTTCATAACACCTGTCATTAGCAAACATATCAGTACAAGGAGCCAAACTAATGATTCTCAATAGAGGGAAAGAAAAAGTTCTGACATCATTTTTTTTTTTTTTTCTGCTCTGTGTTCACTTTTTTTTTTTTTTCCCCTAGACATTTGGGTGATTCTGGACACAGGTGTGGACATGGATATTCAGGGTCTGTGCTCTTCAATGGATAATCTCGTTATAAATGTACAAAAAATTCAAGATACTATTGATCAGAAATCTATGTTAGAACCAAGAATTCCTATTCCTGATTTGTTTTTTGGAGATAGAACTAAGTTTCTAAGTTTCAAAAATAATTGTAAGCTATTTCTGGCCTTGAAACCTCATTCTTCTGGTAATCCTATTCAACAGGTTTTGATTATTATTTCTTTTTTGCGCGGCGACCCTCAAGACTGGGCATTTTCTCTTGCGCCAGGAGACCCTGCATTGAGTAGTGTCGATGCGTTTTTCCTGGCGCTCGGATTGCTGTACGATGAGCCTAATTCAGTGGATCAGGGTGAGAAAAATTTGCTGGCTTTGTGCCAGGGTCAGGATGATATAGAAGTATATTGTCAGAAATTTAGGAAATGGTCAGTACTCACTCAGTGGAATGAATCTGCGCTGGCAGCTTTGTTCAGAAAGGGTCTCTCTGAGGCTCTTAAGGATGTCATGGTGGGATTTCCTATGCCTGCTGGTTTGAATGAGTCTTTGTCTTTGGCCATTCAGATCGGTCGACGCTTGCGCGAGCGTAAATCTGTGCACCATTTGGCAGTACTGCCTGAGGTTAAACCTGAGCCTATGCAGTGCGATAGGACTATGACTAGAGTTGAACGGCAGGAATACAGACGTCTGAATGGTCTGTGTTTCTACTGTGGTGATTCCACTCATGCTATTTCTGATTGTCCTAAGCGCACTAAGCGGTCCGCTAGGTCTGCCGTCATTGGTACTGTACAGTCCAAATTCCTTCTGTCCATTACCTTGATATGCTCTTTGTCGTCGTTTTCTGTCATGGCGTTTGTGGATTCGGGCGCTGCCCTGAATCTAATGGATTTGGATTATGCTAAACGTTGTGGGTTTTTCTTGGAGCCTTTGCGGTGTCCTATTCCATTGAGAGGAATTGATGCTACACCTTTGGCCAAGAATAAACCTCAATACTGGGCCCAGCTGACCATGTGCATGGCTCCTGCACATCAGGAAGTTATTCGCTTTCTGGTGTTGCATAATCTGCATGATGTGGTCGTGTTGGGGTTGCCATGGCTACAAACCCATAATCCAGTATTGGATTGGAATTCCATGTCGGTATCCAGCTGGGGTTGTCAGGGGGTACATGGTGATGTTCCATTTTTGTCGATTTCGTCATCCACCCCTTCTGAGGTCCCAGAGTTCTTGTCTGATTATCAGGATGTATTTGAAGAGCCCAAGTCCGATGCTCTACCTCCGCATAGGGATTGTGATTGTGCTATCAATTTGATTCCTGGTAGTAAATTCCCTAAAGGTCGATTATTTAATTTATCCATGCCCGAACACGCCGCTATGCGCAGTTATGTGAAGGAATCCCTGGAGAAGGGACATATTCGCCCATCGTCATCACCACTGGGAGCAGGGTTCTTCTTTGTAGCCAAGAAGGATGGTTCGCTGAGACCGTGTATTGATTACCGCCTTCTTAATAAGATCACTGTTAAATTTCAGTATCCCTTGCCATTGTTATCTGACTTGTTTGCTCGGATTAAGGGGGCTAGTTGGTTCACTAAGATAGATCTTCGTGGTGCGTATAATCTGGTGAGAATCAGGCAAGGAGATGAATGGAAAACTGCATTCAATACGCCCGAGGGTCATTTTGAGTATCTAGTGATGCCGTTCGGACTTGCCAATGCTCCATCTGTGTTTCAGTCTTTTATGCATGACATCTTCCGAGAGTACCTGGATAAATTCCTGATTGTGTACTTGGATGACATTTTGATCTTCTCAGATGATTGGGAGTCTCATGTGAAGCAGGTCAGAATGGTTTTTCAGGTCCTGCGTGCTAACTCTTTGTTTGTGAAGGGATCAAAGTGTCTCTTCGGTGTGCAGAAAGTTTCATTTTTGGGGTTCATCTTTACCCCTTCTACTATCGAGATGGATCCAGTTAAGGTCCAAGCCATCCAGGATTGGATTCAGCCGACATCTCTGAAAAGTCTGCAAAAGTTCCTGGGCTTTGCTAATTTTTATCGTCGCTTCATCTGTAATTTTTCTAGCATTGCCAAACCATTGACCGATTTGACCAAGAAGGGTGCTGATTTGGTTAATTGGTCTTCTGCTGCTGTGGAAGCTTTTCAGGAGTTGAAGCGTCGTTTTTGTTCTGCCCCTGTGTTGTGTCAGCCAGATGTTTCTCTTCCGTTCCAGGTCGAGGTTGATGCTTCTGAGATTGGAGCAGGGGCGGTTTTGTCACAGAGAGGTTCTGATTGCTCAGTGATGAAACCATGTGCTTTCTTTTCCAGGAAGTTTTCGCCCGCTGAGCGTAATTATGATGTGGGCAATCGAGAGTTGCTGGCCATGAAGTGGGCATTCGAGGAGTGGCGTCATTGGCTTGAAGGAGCTAAGCATCGCGTGGTGGTATTGACTGATCATAAGAACTTGACTTATCTCGAGTCTGCCAAGCGCTTGAATCCTAGACGGGCCCGTTGGTCGTTATTTTTTGCCCGCTTCGACTTTGTGATTTCGTACCTTCCGAGCTCTAAAAATGTGAAGGTGGATGCTCTGTCTAGGAGTTTTGTGCCCGACTCTCCGGGTTTATCTGAGCCAGCGGGTATCCTCAAGGAAGGAGTCATTGTGTCTGCCATCTCCCCTGATTTGCGGCGGGTGCTGCAAAAATTTCAGGCGAATAAACCTGATCGTTGTCCAGCAGAGAAACTGTTCGTCCCTGATAGGTGGACTAATAAACTTATCTCTGAACTTCATTGTTCGGTGTTGGCTGGTCATCCTGGAATCTTTGGTACCAGAGAGTTAGTGGCTAGATCCTTCTGGTGGCCATCTCTGTCACGGGATGTACGTACTTTTGTGCAGTCCTGTGGGATTTGTGCTAGGGCTAAGCCCTGCTGTTCTCGTGCCAGTGGGTTGCTTTTGCCCTTGCCGGTCCCAAAGAGGCCTTGGACACATATTTCGATGGATTTCATTTCTGACCTTCCCGTTTCTCAAAAGATGTCAGTCATTTGGGTGGTCTGTGATCGCTTTTCTAAAATGGTCCATCTGGTGCCCTTGGCTAAATTGCCTTCCTCCTCTGATTTGGTACCTTTGTTCTTTCAGCATGTGGTTCGGTTGCATGGCATTCCTGAGAATATTGTTTCTGACAGAGGTTCCCAGTTTGTTTCAAGGTTTTGGCGAGCCTTTTGTGGTAGGATGGGCATTGACCTATCCTTTTCCTCGGCTTTCCATCCTCAGACTAATGGCCAGACCGAACGAACCAATCAGACCTTGGAAACATATCTGAGATGTTTTGTTTCTGCAGACCAGGATGATTGGGTGTCCTTTTTGCCGTTGGCTGAGTTCGCCCTTAATAATCGGGCCAGCTTGGCTACCTTGGTTTCTCCATTTTTTTGCAATTCTGGGTTCCATCCTCGTTTCTCTTCAGGACAGGTTGAGTCTTCGGACTGTCCTGGTGTGGATTCTGTGGTGGATAGGTTGCAGCAGATCTGGACTCAGGTAGTGGACAATTTGATCTTGTCCCAGGAGAAAGCTCAACTTTTCGCTAATCGCAGACGCCGTGTGGGTCCCCGACTTCGTGTTGGGGATCTGGTTTGGTTATCTTCTCGTCATATTCCTATGAAGGTTTCCTCTCCTAAATTTAAACCTCGTTTTATTGGTCCGTATAGGATTTCTGAGGTTCTCAATCCTGTGTCTTTTCGTTTGACCCTCCCAGACTCCTTTTCCATACATAATGTATTCCATAGGTCGTTGTTGCGGAGATACGTGGCACCTATGGTTCCATCTGTTGAGCCTCCTGCCCCGGTTTTGGTGGAGGGGGAATTGGAGTATATTGTGGAGAAGATTTTGGATTCTCGTGTTTCTAGACGGAAACTCCAGTATCTGGTTAAATGGAAGGGTTATGCTCAGGAAGATAATTCCTGGGTTTTTGCCTCTGATGTTCATGCTTCCGATCTTGTTCGTGCCTTTCATGCGGCTCATCCTGGTCGGCCTGGGGGCTCTGGTGAGGGTTCGGTGACCCCTCCTCAAGGGGGGGGTACTGTTGTGAATTCTGTGGCTGAATTCACTCCTGTGGTCACAAGTGGTACTGCAGCTTCTGAGCTTCCTCCCTCAGGTGTTCTGGTGAGCTCGTTAACTGCTTCATTACTTAACTCCGCCTGATGCTGCTATCCTTGCTCCTTGTCAATGTTTCAGTGTTGGATCTGAGCTTCTCCTGATTGTTCCTGTGACCTGCTGCTCTGTATAGCTAAGTGCTTTTTGTTTTTTTTTTGTTGCTTTTTTTCTGTCCAGCTTGTCTTTTGTTTTGCTGGAAGCTCTGAGACGCAAAGGGTGTACCGCCGTGCCGTTAGTTCGGCACGGTGGTTTTTTTTTGCCCCCTTTGCGTGGTTTTGCTTTAGGGTTTTTTGTAGACTGCAAAGTTCGCTTTACTGTCCTCGCTCTGTCCTAGAATATCGGGCCCCACTTTGCTGAATCTATTTCATCCCTTCGTTTTGTCTTTTCATCTTACTCACAGTCAATATATGTGGGGGGCTGCCTTTTCCTTTGGGGAATTTCTCTGGGGCAAGTCAGGCCTATTTTTCTATCTTCAGGCTAGCTAGTTTCTTAGGCTGTGCCGAGTTGCCTAGGTAGTTGTTAGGCGCAATCCACAGCCGCTTTTAGTTGTGTTTAGGATAGGATCAGGTGTGCAGTCTACAGAGTTTCCACGTCTCAGAGCTCGTTCTTGTATTTTTGGGTATTTGTCAGATCACTGTGTGCGCTCTGATCGCTAAGCACACTGTGTTTCCGGATTGCCTTCATAACACCTGTCATTAGCAAACATAACAGGGCCCCTCATAGTGCGCAAAAGTGTCTCTGGCAGTGGAAGGTGCCACCCACCATCAAACACCGCCGTACTATGAGGGGCCCTGTGCCCATGCCAAGTGCCAATGAGTGGGCCCCCGTGCTTCCTCAGGATCACAGCACTTGCAAAGTTGAAATACTTACCTCTCCCTGCTCCACCGCCGTGACGTATTCCACGTTTCCTGGGCTCACGTGAATCTTGCGCCAGCCTTTCCCCCCACAACTTTAGCCAAATGACCCCCTGTTTTCAATGCCTAACTATTATTATAAAGTAAATTAATTTTGACAAGTTTAAGAAATAAGAATTGATGTTTTTGGCATTAAAATAGGCACTGCAGGTGTTTTCCTGTCCTCCACTCACTGCCGACTTTGATTCCCCATTGACTTGCATTAGGTTTTATGTTTCGGTCGGCCCCCGACTTTTCGAAATTATCAGCCGATTTCACCCGACCCGACTTTTGACAAAGTCAGGTTTCGCAAAACCCGACTCGATCCAAAAAAGTAAAAGTTGCTCAACTCTAATTGTGAGCAGTGCTGTCCCAGGTACAGCAAGTGTTGTGAATTCTGTTGTCGAACTCCCTCCTGTGGTCGTGAATGGTACTTCGGCGAGTTCTGTCCATGGACTTCCTCTGGTGGCTGTGAGTGGAGCTGCTGCTTCTGAGGTTCCTTACACAGGTGACGTGGTTTATCCTTTGGTTGGCTGCTCTATTTAACTCCACTCAGATCGTTACTCCATGCCAGCTGTCAATGTTCCTGCATTGATTCAGTTCGCTCTTGGATCTTTCTGGTGACCTATCTACTCCAGCAGAAGCTAAGTTCCTGCTTGTTATTATTTGTTCTTTGTTTCCTTGTCCAGTTGGCTATCATGATTTTGTCTTGCTAGCTGGAAGCTCTGGGATGCAGAGTGGCATCTCCGCACCGTTAGTCGGTGCGGAGGTCTTTTTGCACACTCTGCGTGGTCTTTTGTAGTTTTTTGTGCTGACCGCAAAGATACCTTTCCTATCCTCTGTCTGTTTAGTAAGTCTGGCCTCCCTTTGCTGAAACCTGTTTCATTTCTGCGTTTGTGACTTTCATCTTTACTCACAGTCAATATATGTGGGGGGCTGCCTTTTCCTTTGGGGAATTTCTCTGAGGCAAGGTAGGCTTTATTTTCTATCTCTAGGGCTAGCTAGCTCTTTGGCTGTGAAGTGGCGTCTAGGGAGAGTCAGGAACACTCCACGGCTATTTCTAGTTGTTGTGATAGGATTAGGGCTTGCGGTCAGCAGAGCTCCCACATCCCAGAGCTTGTCCTGTTGAGTTTAACTATCAGGTCGTGCCGGGTGCTCCTAACCACCAGGTCCATAACAGTACAGCTGGCACAAAGTATTAATGCATCTCAATAGAGGGAGAAGAGAAGTTCTGAGACCATTCTTTTTTCTTTGCACTGTGTTTTGTCTTTCTTTTCCCCTAAACCTTTGGGTGGTTCAGGACACAGGTGTAGATATGGACATTCAATGTCTGTCCTCTTGTGTGGATCATCTCACTGTAAGGGTACAAAACAATCAAGATTTTGTGGTTCAGAATCCGATGTTAGAGCCTAGAATTCCTATTTCTGATTTATTTTCTGGGGATAGATCTAAGTTCCTGAATTTCAAAGATAATTGTAAACTGTTTCTAGCTTTGAAACCCCGCTCCTCTGGTGACCCCGTTCAACAAGTAAAAATCATTATTTCTTTGTTGCGTGGTGACCCTCAAGACTGGGCATTTTCCCTTGCGCCAGGAGATCCTGCATTGCGTGATGTTGATGCGTTTTTTCTGGCACTTGGATTGCTTTATGATGAACCAAATTCAGTGGATCAGGCAGAGAAAATCTTGCTGGCTTTGTGTCAGGGTCAGGATGAAGCGGAGGTATATTATCAGAAGTTTAGAAAGTGGTCTGTGCTTACTCAGTGGAATGAGTGTGCCCTGGCGGCAATTTTCAGAAAGGGTCTTTCTGAAGCCCTTAAGGATGTCATGGTGGGATTTCCCACGCCTGCTGGTCTGAATGAGTCTATGTGCTTGGCCATTCAGATCAATCGGCGCTGCGTGAGCGCAAAACTGTGCACCATTTGGCGGTATTCTTTGAGCATAGGCCTGAGCCTATGCAGTGTGATAGGACTTTGACCAGAGCTGAACGGCAAGAACACAGACGTCGGAATGGGCTGTGTTTTTACTGTGGTGAATCCACTCATGCTATCTCCGATTGTCCTAAGCGCACTAAGCGGTTCGCTACGTCTGCCACCATTTGGTACCCTTGTCTAAATTGCCTTCCTTCTCTGATTTGGTGCCATTGTTTTTCCAGCATGTGGTTCGTTTGCATGGCAGTCCGGAGAACATCGTCTCGGACAGAGGTTCCCAGTTTGTTTCCAGGTTTTGGCGGTCCTTTTGTTTTGGGTGTTATGACCTGGTGGTCAGGACAATAATGGACCTGGTGGTTAAGAGCACACGGAATGACCTGATAGTTACTGATAATAAAGGACGAGCTCTGGGACGTGGGAACTCTGCTGACCGCAATCCCTAATCCTGTCAAACACAGTAGAAATAGCCGTGGATTGCGCCTAACGCTCCCTATGCAACTCGGCACAGCCTAAGGAACTAGCTAGCCCTAAAGATAGAAAAATAAAGCCTACCTTACCTCACAGAAATTCCCCAAAGGAAAAGGCAGCCCCCCACATATAATGACTGTGAGTAAAGATGAAAATACAAACACAGAGATTAAATAGATTTAGCAAAGTGAGGCCCGACTTACTGAACAGACCGAGGATAGGAAAGGTTACTTTGCAGTCAGCACAAAAACCTACAAAAAGACCATGCAGAGGGTGCAAAAAGACCCTCCGCACCGACTCACGGTGCGGAGGAGCTCCCTCTGCGTCCCAGAGCTTCCAGCAAGCAAGACAACAATAAAAATAGCAAGCTGGACAGAAAAGGAGCAAACCAAAGAAATACAAGCTGGAACTTAGCTTCTGCTGGGAAGACAGGTCACAAGAACGATCCAGGAGTGAACTAGACCAATACTAGAACATTGACAGGTGGCATGGAGCAAAGATCTAAGTGGAGTTAAATAGAGCAGCCAGCTAACGAATTAACCTCGTCACATGTGGAAGGAAACTCAGAAACACCCACCAGAGGAAGTACATGGACAGAACCAGCCGAAGTACCATTCATGACCACAGGAGGGAGCCCGACAACAGAATTCACAACAGTACCCCCCCCCCTTGAGGAGGGGTCACCGAACCCTCACCAGAGCCCCCAGGCCGACCAGTATGAGCCAAATGAAAGGCACGAACCAGATCGGCAGCATGAACATCAGAGGCAAAATCCCAGGAATTATCTTCCTGACCATAACCCTTCCACTTGACCAGGTACTGGAGTTTCCGTCTCGAAACACGAGAATCCAAAATCTTCTCCACCACATACTCCAACTCCCCCTCAACCAACACCGGGGCAGGAGGATCAACGGATGGAACCACAGGCGCCACGTATCTCCGCAATAACGACCTATGGAACACATTATGGATGGCAAAAGAAGCAGGAAGGGCCAAACGAAATGACACAGGTTTGATAACCTCAGAAATCTTATACGGACCAATGAAACGAGGCTTAAACTTAGGAGAGGAAACCTTCTTAGGAACATAACGAGACGACAACCAAACCAAATCCCCAACACGAAGTCGGGGAACCACACAGCGCCGGCGGTTAGCGAAACGTTGAGCCTTCTCCTGGGACAAAGTCAAATTGTCCACCACATGAGTCCAAATCTGCTGCAACCTATCCACCACAGTATCTACACCAGGACAGTCCGAAGACTCAACCTGCCCTGAAGAGAAACGAGGATGGAAACCAGAATTGCAGAAAAACGGCGAAACCAAAGTAGCCGAGCTGGCCCGATTATTAAGGGCGAACTCAGCCAACGGCAAAAAGGACACCCAATCATCCTGATCAGCAGAAACAAAGCATCTCAGATATGTTTCCAAAGTTTGATTAGTTCGTTCGGTTTGGCCATTTGTCTGAGGATGGAAAGCCGAGGAAAAAGACAAATCAATGCCCATCCTTGCACAAAAGGATCGCCAAAACCTCGAAACAAACTGGGAACCTCTGTCAGAAACGATGTTCTCCGGGATACCATGTAAACGAACCACATGCTGGAAAAATAATGGCACCAAATCAGAGGAGGAAGGCAATTTAGGCAAAGGTACCAAATGGACCATCTTAGAAAAGCGATCACAAACCACCCAAATGACCGACATCTTTTGAGAGACGGGGAGATCCGAAATAAAATCCATAGAAATATGCGTCCAGGGCCTCTTCGGGACCGGCAAGGGCAAAAGCAACCCACTGGCACGAGAACAGCAGGGCTTAGCCCGAGCACAAGTCCCACAGGTCTGCACAAAAGAACGCACATCCCGTGACAAAGACGGCCACCAAAAGGATCTAGCCACCAAATCTCTGGTACCAAAGATTCCAGGATGCCCAGCCAACACTGAACAATTAATCTCAGAGATAACTCTACTAGTCCATCTATCAGGGACAAACAGTTTCTCCGCTGGGCAACGGTCAGGTCTATCAGCCTGAAATTTTTGCAGCACCCGCCGCAAATCAGGGGAGATGGCAGACAAAATTACCCCCTCTTTGACAATACCCGCTGGCTCAGGAACACCCGGTGAGTCAGGCACAAAACTCCTTGACAGGGCATCAGCCTTCACATTCTTAGAGCCCGGAAGGTACGAAACCACAAAATCAAAACAGGAGAAAAATAACGACCATCAAGCCTGTCTCGGATTCAACCATTTGGCAGACTCAAGATAAGTCAAATTTTTGTGATCTGTCAAGACCACCACGCGATGCTTGGCTCCTTCAAGCCAATGACGCCACTCCTCGAATGCCCACTTCATGGCCAACAACTCACGATTACCAACATCATAATTACGCTCAGCAGGCGAAAACTTTCTAGAAAAGAAAGCACATGGCTTCATCACCGAGCCCTCAGAACTTCTTTGCGACAAAACAGCCCCTGCTCCAATCTCAGAAGCATCAACCTCAACCTGAAACGGGAGCGAAACATCTGGCTGGCACAACACAGGGGCAGAAGAAAAACGACGCTTCAACTCCTGAAAAGCCTCTACAGCTGCAGAAGACCAATTGACCACATCAGCACCCTTCTTGGTCAAATCAGTCAACGGTTTAGCAACAGTAGAAAAATTAGTGATGAAGCGCCGATAAAAATTAGCAAAGCCCAGGAACTTTTGCAGGCTCTTCACAGATGTCGGCTGAGTCCAATCATAAATGGCCTGGACTTTAACAGGGTCCATCTCGATAGTAGAAGGGGAAAAAATGAACCCCAAAAATGAAACCTTCTGAACTCCAAAGAGACACTTTGACCCCTTCACAAACAAGGAATTCGCACGAAGGACCTGGAACACCATTCTGACCTGCTTCAGATGAGACTCCCAATCATCCGAAAAGACCAAAATATCATCCAAATACACAATCAGGAATTTATCCAGGTACTCTCGGAAGATGTCATGCATAAAGGACTGAAATACTGATGGAGCATTGGAAAGCCCGAATGGCATAACCAGGCACTCAAAATGGCCCACGGGCGTATTAAATGCTGTTTTCCATTCATCGCCCTGTTTAATACGCACAAGATTATACGCCCCTCGAAGATCTATCTTGGTGAACCAACTAGCCCCTTTAATACGAGCAAACAAATCAGACAGCAACGGCAAAGGATACTGAAATTTGACTGTAATTTTATTAAGAAGTTGGTAATCAATACAAGGTCTCAAAGAACCATCCTTCTTGGCCACAAAAAAGAACCCTGCTCCTAGCGGTGATGACGACGGGCGAATATGGCCTTTCTCCAAGGATTCCTTTATATAACTCCGCATAGCGGAGTGTTCTGGCACAGATAAATTGAACAATCGGCCCTTAGGAAACTTACTACCAGGAATCAAATTAATTGCACAATCGCAATCCCTATGAGGAGGTAGGGCACTGGCTTTGGGCTCATCAAATACATCCCGATAATCCGACAAAAACTCTGGAACTTCAGAAGGAGTGGAAGACGAAATAGACAAAAATGGAACATCACCATGTACCCCCTGGCAACCCCAGCTGGACACAGACATAGATTTCCAGTCCAATACTGGATTATGAACCAGTAGCCATGGCAACCCCAAAACGACCACATCATGCAGATTATGCAATACCAGAAAGCGGATATCCTCCTGATGTGCAGGAGCCATGCAAATGGTCAATTGGGTCCAGTACTGAGGCTTATTCTTGGCCACAGGCATATCATCAATTCCTCTCAAAGGAATAGGATACTGCAAGGGCTCCAAGAAAAAACCACAGCGCCTAGCATACTCCAAGTCCATCAAATTCAGGGCCGCGCCTGAATCCACAAATGCCATAACAGAATAGGATGACAAAGAGCAAATCAGAGTAACGAACAATAGAAATTTAGACTGTACCGTACCAATGGTGGCAGACCTAGCGAACCGCTTAGTGCGCTTAGGACAATCGGAGATAGCATGAGTGGAATCACCACAGTAAAAACATAGCCCATTCCGACGTCTGTGTTCTTGCCGTTCAGCTCTGGTCAAAATCCTATCACATTGCATAGGCTCAGGCCCATGCTCAGATAGTACCGCCAAATGGTGCACAGCTTTACGCTCACGCAAGCGTCGATCGATCTTCAATGGCCAAGGACATAGACTCATTCAGACCAGCAGGCATGGGAAATCCCACCATGACATCCTTAAGGGCTTCAGAGAGACCCTTTCTGAAGATTGCTGCCAGGGCACATTCATTCCACTGAGTGAGCACAGACCACTTTCTAAACTTCTGACAATATATCTCCACTTCATCCTGACCCTGACACAAAGCCAGCAAGATTTTCTCTGCCTGATCCACTGAATTAGGTTCGTCATAAAGCAATCCAAGTGCCAGGAAAAACGCATCAACATCACGCAATGCCGGATCTCCTGGCGCAAGGAAAAATGCCCAGTCTTGAGGGTCACCACGTAACAAAGAAATAATGATCTTTACTTGTTGAACAGGGTCACCTGAGGAGCAAGGTTTCAAGGCAAGAAACAATTTACAATTATTTTTGAAATTCAAGAACTTAGATCTATCACCAAAAAACAAATCAGGAATTGGAATCCTAGGCTCTGACATCGGATTCTGAACCACAAAATCTTGAATGTTTTGTACCCTTGTAGTGAGATTATCCATCCAAGAGGACAGACCTTGAATGTCCATGTTTACACCTGTGTCCTGAACCACCCAGAGGTAAAGGGGAAAAGAGAGACAAAACACACTGCAAAGAAAAAAAAATGGTCTCAGAACTTCTCTTA
Source organism: Ranitomeya imitator (assembly GCF_032444005.1). NCBI lineage: Eukaryota > Metazoa > Chordata > Amphibia > Anura > Dendrobatidae > Ranitomeya > Ranitomeya imitator. The sequence continues at coordinate 531,732,984 of NC_091286.1, forward strand.
TCCCTCTATTGAGATGCATTAGTACTTTGGGCCACCTGTACTGTTATGACCTGGTGGTCAGGACAATAATGGACCTGGTGGTTAAGAGCACACGGAATGACCTGATAGTTACTGATAATAAAGGACGAGCTCTGGGACGTGGGAACTCTGCTGACCGCAATCCCTAATCCTATCAAACACACTAGAAATAGCCATGGATTGCGCCTAACGCTCCCTATGCAACTCGGCACAGCCTAAGGAACTAGCTAGCCCTAAAGATAGAAAAATAAAGCCTACCTTGCCTCAGAGAAATTCCCCAAAGGAAAAGGCAGCCCCCCACATATAATGACTGTGAGTAAAGATGAAAATACAAACACAGAGATGAAATAGATTTAGCAAAGTGAGGCCCGACTTACTGAACAGACTGAGGATAGGAAAGGTTACTTTGCAGTCAGCACAAAAACCTACAAAAAGACCACGCAGAGGGCGCAAAAAGACCCTCCGCACTGACTCACGGTGCGGAGGCGCTCCCTCTGCGTCCCAGAGCTTCCAGCAAGCAAGACAACAATAAAAATAGCAAGCTGGACAGAAAAATAGCAAACCAAAGAAATACAAGCTGGAACTTAGCTTCTGCTGGGAAGACAGGTCACAAGAACGATCCAGGAGTGAACTAGACCAATACTGGAACATTGACAGGTGGCATGGAGCAAAGATCTAAGTGGAGCTAAATAGAGCAGCCAGCTAACGAATTAACCTCGTCACATGTGGAAGGAAACTCAGAAACACCCACCAGAGGAAGTCCATGGACAGAACCAGCCGAAGTACCATTCATGACCACAGGAGGGAGCCCGACAACAGAATTCACAACAGATGGGCATTGATTTGTCTTTTTCTTCGGCTTTCCATCCTCAGACTAATGGCCAAACCGAACTAATCAGACTTTGGAAACATTTCTGAGATGCTTTGTTTCTGCTGATCAGGATGATTGGGTGTCCTTCTTGCCTTTGGCTGAGTTCGCCCTTAATAATCGGGCCAGCTCGGCTATTTTGGTTTCTACTTTTTTCTGTAATTCTGGTTTCCATCCTCGTTTCTCTTCAGGGCAGATTGAGTCTTCGGACTGTCCTGGTGTGGATACTGTGGTGGACAGGTTGCAGCAGATTTGGACTCATGTGGTGGACAATTTGACATTGTCCCAGGAGAAGGCTCAACGTTTCGCTAACCGCCGGTGCTGTGTTGGTCCCCGACTTCGTGTTGGGGATTTGGTTTGGTTGTCATCTCGTCATGTTCCTATGAAGGTTTCCTCTCCTAAGTTTAAGCCTCATTTCATTGGGCCATATAAGATTTCTGAAGTTCTTAATCCTGTGTCATTTCGTTTGGACCTTCCAGCTTCTTTTGCCATCCATAATGTGTTCCATAGGTCGTTGTTGCGGAGATACGTGGCGCCTATGGTTTCCTCCGTTGATCCTCCTGCCCCGCTGTTGGTCGAGGGGGAGTTGGAGTATGTGGTGGAGAAGATTTTGGATTCTCGTGTTTCGAGACGGAAGCTCCAGTACCTGGTCAAGTGGAAGGTTTAATGTCAGGAAGATAATTCCTGGGTTTTTGCCTCTGATGTTCATGCTGCCGATCTAGTTCGTGCCTTTCATTTGGCTCATCCTGATCGGCCTGGGGGCTCTGGTGAGGGTTCGGTGACCCCTCCTCAAGGGGGGGGGGTACTGTTGTGAATTCTGTTGTTGAACTCCCTCCTGTGGTCGTGAATGGTAGTTCGGCGAGTTCTGTCCATGGACTTCCTCTGGTGGCTGTGAGTGGAGCTGCTGCTTCTGAGGTTCCTTACACAGGTGACGTGGTTTATCCTTTGGTTGGCTGCTCTATTTAACTCCACTCAGATCGTTACTCCATGCCAGCTGTCAATGTTCCTGCATTGATTCAGTTCGCTCTTGGATCTTTCTGGTGACCTGTCTACTCCAGCAGAAGCTAAGTTCCTGCTTGTTATTATTTGTTCTTTGTTTCCTTGTCCAGTTGGCTATCATGATTTTGTCTTGCTAGCTGGAAGCTCTGGGATGCAGAGTGGCATCTCCGCACCGTTAGTCGGTGCGGAGGTCTTTTTGCACACTCTGCGTGGTCTTTTGTAGTTTTTTGTGCTGACCGCAAAGATACCTTTCCTATCCTCTGTCTGTTTAGTAAGTCTGGCCTCCCTTTGCTGAAACCTGTTTCATTTCTGCGTTTGTGACTTTCATCTTTACTCACAGTCAATATATGTGGGGGGCTGCCTTTTCCTTGGGGGAATTTCTCTGAGGCAAGGTAGGCTTTATTTTCTATCTCTAGGGCTAGCTAGCTCTTAGGCTGTGAAGAGGCGTCTAGGGAGTGTCAGGAACGCTCCACGGCTATTTCTAGTTGTTGTGATAGGATTAGGGGTTGCGGTCAGCAGAGCTCCCACATCCCAGAGCTTGTCCTGTTGAGTTTAACTATCAGGTCGTGCCAGGTGCTCCTAACCACCAGATCCATAACAAGCAAGGCAGGAAGAGAGTGATTGCCTATGCGATCAGTAAGCTTCACCCCACGGAAAGGAAACTCGACAACTATAGTTCCTTTAAACTGGAGTTTCTCTTCATAGTCAGGGCGGTAACGGAGTGCTTCAAGCACTACCTGGTTTCAGTGAAGTTTACCATTTATACGGATAATAATTTGCTGACCCACCTTGAAAGGCAAAGCTAGGTGCATTGGAGCAGCGATGAATGGCTCGGCTGTCCAACTACGAGTTTACCATCAAATACCGGGATGGGCATAAAAACGCTAATGCTGATGCACTGTCCAGGATGCCCAACTTGCCGTGTGGAGGAAAAGACCCAGAGGAACTTGAAGAAATCAAGTTACCAGCCTTCCACCACGCTGGTGTGGCCCAGTGCTCCCACTGCATGAGGGACAAGCGCTATGCCATGCAAGAGGCAACAATTAACCGATTGCCCCACCATGGCTGGGCAGAAACACAGGACAGCGATCTGGCAGTCCGCATGAAAAGGAATTGCTGATGGAAGCTGATTCGCACCCTGGTCCAAATGTTCCACAAGAGATCCAACAGTTGTGGAAGGAGAAGGGCAAGCTGTTCATCTATGAAGGGAAGCTGTGTCAGAGAAGCGTCAACGCCCAAACACACAAACTGGTCTGGCAAGTGGTAGTCCCAAAGCGGGATGCACCAATGGTCTTTGAAGCGTACCACTATGGAGCAGGACACTTCGGGTGGAAGAAGTTGGAAGTCCTGCTACATGAGCAATTCTACTGGGTTGGCATGAGGAAAGTAAGAAAGAGAAATAGTGTTGAGAATGTGGTCCATGCAACCTGAGACGGAAATACCGTGATAGCCAGAGGGCTCTCCTACAGCCCATAGTCACCAAACAACCGCTTAAGCTGATAGCCTTGAACCACGTGAAGCTGGCCCCAAGCCATCACCATAGTAGACCACTACTCCCCGCTCCTGGTAATAGTGCCAGTGACGGATCAGATGTTGAAGACGTCAGCCAAAGCATTTCAACAACACTTTGTCACCCACATGATTACCCTGAATGAGTGCTTATTGACCAAGGCCCAGCCTTTGAAGCAGAAGTGTTCCAGGAGTTCTGTAACCAGTATGGTTGCAAGAAAATAAGAACACACCATATCATCCCCAGGCCAACGAGTTATGTGAGAAAATTAACCAGGTAGTATTAGACCTGTTGAAGACTGGAAGAGCGTACACTGTGGCCAGAGAAGTTACTGGAATTGGTAGACTTATATAACCACCAACTGTACACCCGCTTACCTGATGAGGGCAAGACCTGGCAAGTTACCCATTGGCTTGGATTTGGGAGTTTTAACACCTGAGACGACATCACTAGATGCATACTGGGATACGGCGCGGCAGCAGCAATATCACAAGGTGCAAGAATGTGTAGAGAAAAGTTTGTCCCAGGCAAAACAGAGGCATGAAATAAATTATAACCAGCACACTCCTGAAGTTTCCTTGTCACCTGGAGAACAGGTATTCAAAAGGAAGATACGAGTTCACAAACTAGATGATCAGTGTGAGGCTGAGCCATACACCGTTTTACCTTCAGACTTTGATAACATCAAGGTGTGCCTCATCAGTAAAAATGGAGGAGAAACCTCAGCGGCAGTGTCGAGGGATCATCTAAAACCATGCCCTGACCAACTAAAGGGAAGGATTGAAGACCAAGACATTCCTCAGCCAGTGAAAGTGGTGGAGGAAAAGATCAGCATAGTACTCGGTGAGTTCCCTCCAAATTGGCAAGGGTGAACAGGCCATAGTCGTGCCCGTTTTGACCTTACACCAGCTAGTAGTGCCAGAAAGAGATGCAACTCAAGATGAGCCTGAAGACCAGCATGCTCAAGCAGCAGATGCCACACCAGCAGCGAAGCAAGAGAATCCACCCCTTGGCAGCGGCGAATCTGTCATGTCCACAGTGAGCATCATTGGTCGTAGAACAAGTATACCCGTGCTAAGTAGAGTCACCTGTAGTGCAACCAATAGAGAGCGCACTACACCAGTACCAGTGCTACGAAGGTCTACCTGTAGTAGCCTAGGTCAAATCAATGTAAGGTTCCACATGTAAGTAGATTCTGTAAATAGGATATGTAAATATGTAATGTAAGTAAGTAACCGTCAAGCTTATCAGCCTACAGAGATTCTGTAAGAACTCTTGAGCAATCCTATTTTACTTGTTTTAATGGACGATTGGGTCACTGGACTCGTTGTGAACAGGACAATACTTCTATATAGTTACCAACCTGGCTCAGGAATAAACAATGGACAATGACGCATGTATTAATCATCACCAGGACTATTTTTAAGCTTTGTTTTTTGTAATTTTTATTTTTTAAATCTTGTAAACAGTTATGATTGTTCACTTGGTAATTTGTTTATTATTTGTTTCCTCAGTGCGGGAGTACTGAATTTCACTAGGCAGGAATGTGGCACCCCAGGAGTACGGTTGCCACAGTAGCATTGCCTCTCTCACAGGGAGTAATGTCATGCCAGGAAGCAAGGAGGGGTCCCCTTACCAGGTGTCAGTAGGAGAGAAGTAGAGCAGAACCTGGGAAGTAGAGATGTGATTAAACTCGCCCCACAGCTGAGCGATAGGAACCGTATACTGGAGTGCGTGGTTGAGTGGGTACTGAAGTCCTGGCAGCTAAATCCGGAGGGCAGGGTACGGCAGGTCTCCTGGCCCAATCTAATACTCGGCAGCACAGCAGCATATCAGAGCCTGGAGCCAACACAAAGGAGTGGCACCTGTAATAGGCTTCAGCTGCCTGCCATGCGGGCAACAGTTAGTTTTTAAAAAGCAGAGAGAGACAGCAGAAGGAAGGTGAGCTGTTAGGCATCAAGGTAAAAGGGAGGACAGTGCAAAAGGAAGGCCTCCGCACCTACCTTGCCAGGTGTATCCAAAAACTGCTTCAAGGCTGCCAGGCTCTCCTTTATGATCTGTTACCAGTAACCCGGTCTGTACCATCAAGTAAAGTTAAAGAAAACTACAGCCCTTGTGTCATTCATTGATCTCTTGCGCACTGAGTCCTGCACCAAAAGGTACATGAAGCCTGACATAAATGGAACTGGTAGCCCTGGGGCCCCGCTACTCCTGTGGGGAGCAGAACAATCCCAGCTGCGTCACCATCAGCCCCAGCGGTCTCTTTAGCAGCATTGGCCATCCATTGTCGAACACCATAGGTGGCGTCACGTTAAATCCCATATACATATTCCCCATTTTATGGCACAGCCAGGGCCACGGAGTGAGGTCCCAGCTCATGACTTCACCAATGAACTGTCCGACTCAGTTCCAAGTAACCCTCGGCCCTGGTGGGCATGTCAATTAGACTTTAGAAATACTTTTTCTAAAGATCTGTTTATGTTTGTAATGTAATAAAGGGACAGGGAATTTAGCTAGGTAGACACAAGTGCTGGTGGTTCTGGGGGCACGGTGGACCTTACAGGTTCCGTTTAACAATTTATATTATATATAGCCTACTTAGCGGTAAATATTGGTTCCTTTATAAAAAGAAAAGAATATGGATCAGTGGCATATCTAAATATGTGGTGCAAAGATTAATGCGGAACCTTTTGTGAGTTAATTTGCAGTTCTGTCAGACTCTTAGACAACTGCAACAAGAGAACTGGTTCTTATTTGTCAATTTTATTTTTTATAATCAATGACTTAGAACTAAAAGAAGAAAAAAATATAAATCCTAGATTAATTTGGCTTAGATAAGCATGATAACACAGTACAAAGGTCATCTAACCAAATTACTTGGTGTTATCTTACGGATCTTCTATTACTTTTTTTGTTGCAGAGGATTTAGTGCATAGTGAAGCAGAAAAAAATGGCCACTGTTCCAGAAAGCCCTTCCAGTGGTAGAAGCAAGATGGACTCCAGTCTGTAATAATATAAGATATTTCTTTATTGCATAGTGGACAATGAATTATGGAATCATATTAACTCTTTCATTAGGTCTTCTATGAATAATTAAATGTATTTCATCAATTAAATAATGTACCCTAATTTCAGAGAAGAAGAGAATCAAGGCAATATGAAACAGAATGAATATTTTTCTTCCATTAATAACAAATATTCTCAGTTATGCCGGGGTCACACTTGCATGTCCTATGCGAGAAACTTGCCCTAGTCTCTCTCATCAATACCCGGCACTGCCGTCGGAACTCGGGAGTGGAGCGTTCAGCTGCACAGAAATACACGCAGCCGCAACGCTCCGGTCCCTAGTGCAGGCGGTAGTGCCGGGTATTGATGCAGGAGACTGATGCGAGTTTCCTGCATTGCACATGCAAGTGTGACCCCGACCTTTAAATGATGCCCTGGGCAGTAATGTAAGTAAACATTGAATTATTTAAAGATGATATGTCATGGTCTCAAAAACATTGAGTTAAATACTTTGTGAAATTCCAGAGCTCCACTTACTCTGATGTTCTTTTCCAGTTTGCACTGTGTTACTCTATTTCAGACATTTTCACATTTGCTGCTTTTGAAGCACAGCATGTGACCTCTTTGCCTGTAGACCAGGGGTGTCAAACTGCATTCCTTGAGGGCTGCAAACAGGTCATGTTTTCAGGATTTCCTTGTACTGCACAGGTGATAATTTAATCACTTACACAAATAATGAGTTGGTGATTAAATTATCACCTGTGCAGTACAAGGAAATCCTGAAAACATGACCTGTTTGCAGCCCTAGAAGAATGCAGTTTGACACCCCTGCTGTAGACCAACTGAGCGTTTCTTTAGAGTCATTTCTGGGCATGTGCATTCTCACCCCTTCCTCCCAAACACTGTCAATGAGAGCTTGGCAGGTGACATAGCAGTTTCAATAGCTGGCGAGCTGTGATTGCTGGTAAGGAGTTGTGAAGACGCATCCCCCCAGAGAACATTCTGAAGCATTACCCAGTTGAACTACAAGTAGAGATTTTACATATTATGCTGCAAAAGCAATGACTATGCATATCTCTGCCAAAGAGTAGTGCAGAGCAGCAGGAGAGCTCAGAGATTGAAGTATTTATCTTATTATTGGAGCAAGTGACAGGTCCTCTTGAAAGACAATCTGTCATCACAGTTTTGCTACCCCATCTGAGAGCAGCATAATGTAGGAAAAAAGACCCTAGTTTTATGTCATAATTGTGTGCGGCAGTTGTGACCCAATCAGAGCTTTTAGATGTAGTGTGAAGCAGAGCTTTGAATGCAAGCCCGCCCACACCAGGCTCTCTGTGTACATTGTCTATTGACAGTAAGCTGCTTATCAGAGGAGGGGGTGTTGTCAGACCAGGATGTACACAAGTTGAAGTTCAGGCATTGATAATTTCCTGGTGATAAAACATTCATTGTATTGAAGCCTAATAAGGGACACATCACTGAAATCTGTGTTTCAGACCGTACTTCATGTTGTCCTCAGATGTAAGAGCAAAATCCTATTGACAGATTCCCTTTAACCCTTTAAGCAAATACAATGTATATACACATGGTAACTTGTTGAATAACATCACTGATCCTTACCATACCTCATTGTAACTTCACCTTGTCTTGCCATTGCTTGTATGAGTTTTAAATTATCATCATCATGGATGGTCAGTAAGGAGCAAGGAATGGAAGGTAATTAACTTCTCACAAAAGAGGTAATACACTTTTTTGAAGTTTTAATAGGTTGGTGGGGTCCCTATTATGGTTCGACACAATATGCTAGTCTCCACTGTTGTTGGAACAGGACAAGATGCATTTTTTACACTGCAATTTATTTTTTAAGCCAAGTAATTATGGCTAGCGAGTGACACCCCTCTTGAAAATACATAAAAGAAAAAAACTACTTGACCTTAGTAAAGTTTCTATTTTTCCTGACTATATTTTACAGCTGGAGAGTTTTGCTTCATTTATTTTCAATTTTCAAAGAAAATAGTGAATCAGTGTGTAGTATATATTTACCCAACATGATATTAAGTCACAAGTGGCAGTGTTTTATAGCTATTACGCTTTTCCTTTGATTCAAGTTCAGATTAAATCTGTGAAGTTAAAACAGAATTGGGTCTTTATAAACATTCTCAGACATTCTCAGAACTGTCAATGTGACTTAGTAAAATCTCCTTTTGTTGGCTTTTAGTGCATGATAACGAGGGTTCTGTAATTCTACTCAGCATGCCCTCATCACTTGCGGCTAGAAGCATTCTGGCATGACTCTAAAGGCTGGTCCACTCCCTTCAAAGGCTCCTGGGGGCAATCAGTCAATTTACATTCTACTTGTTTTGCACTTTAATCTGCTTTCAAAATTGATGTGCCTAGAGATTGACAGCTTAATGGCAAACACACAATATTTGTATGCTTTTGTGCATGCTTGGAAAAACTAGAACAACTATCCTGCCACAATTTGTGTTCTTTAGTTGTCCAGGGCACAGCGGTAAGGGGCCTTTCAACAATGAGATTGCACGGAAGGAAATGAATCATATTGTCTATTTTTCTTAAGTAGAAAGGTCATATATGCATTGAGGAATAATTTGTCAAGTCTTAGAAATAAGTAAAATAAAACGCTATGTGTACATGGAAATACAGGAAAGATATATATCTTTGTTCCATGTTAGCGTCTATGCCTGATGAAGAGACCCAAGTAGTCTCGAAAGCTTGCAATTTCTTACCATCTTTTCAGTTAGCCATTAAAAGGTATCAACCACTGAGGACTCTCAATTCTAAAGGTTTTGCATGGAAATATTCATACTATATATGAAGTCTGACTATCTGCGTATGAGCCTGAGTGAGTTAAGAACACACATTGTCTTTGAAATGCGTTCGGTTACATTGTCACCTTTCTCCCTAAAGCTACGCACAACAATGCCTTACAAATTACATTTTTTAATGACTTATTACTATTAAATAATATTTTTAATGAATTTTTCATGCGAGCTGGATTGCTTCATTTCCTCTACTTCATTGAATCTACGCTTGGCAGAAACAAAATAATTTGCTCCATGTGTCCATCTTGTGAAGTCCTTCATCAAAGGTGAGCCTTACTTTTTTTTATTTTTATCGTATGGGCCTAGTACATAAATGTCTTTACTGAAATCTTTAAAGTTGCTTTTTATGGTCTATTAGATTGCCTGTAGGAGACTAAAGCCAGCCACACACCTCAGCAGTCAGGCAAACAACTACGTATGTCCCCCGATCATCCATACACATGCCTATTTCACACAGCCTAGCCTTTATATCTTCTATATCTTGTAGATTGTGAGCCCTCGCGGGCAGGTTCCTCCCTCCTTCTGTGCCAATCATGACTTGTAGTGTTAAGAATTCTATACTTGTTTTTTTAGTATGTATGCCCCTCTTCATGTGTAAAGTGTCATGGAATAAATGGCGCTATAATAATAAATTATATTAATATGAAAAGTGTAGTAAACCAATGCCACACATAAGGATCTGTCCTATAAATTCAAAATGTTTGATTCTTCTTACTCCCGGACAGCATCTCTCTAAAGAATTAGAAGACCCCATGCACAAAAACTGGAAAAGAAAAAGAATTCCATCTCAACGAGCTGGAATTCTTTTTCTTTTCCTGGTTTCCTCACGCCTTGACACAGCGTTTCCGTGCTCCGAGCCTCCTGGGATCGTTACTATGGTGAGCTGTATTTTTTTTTTTTGCTACAAAAACTGGAAGTCCAAAATTAGCAACTCTAGCTCACTTTAATATATTTGGGGGCTATATTTGCTCACCATATATATTAGACTAATGAATGTTACCGAACAAACATAATTCCAATACATTTCAGTCTATATTGCTCATTAAAGTTATTCAATTTGTCCGATCTTTTTCAGTGACACAAATGAAAAATCTCTTAGGGAGCAGTCCTATAACAAAAAAAATCGATAATGGACAAATAATCTTTCTTTGCACAAAAAATCTTTTCTTCAATTTTCAGATTTAAAAAAAATCAAATATGACTGATTTAATGTCAAACAATGAAGGATTGTGGTCAAGGGCTAAAATGATTATATACTCTTAAGATTTTTACCTGAGGAATGAGACGTGTATTTTTTTTAGCTCCTTTCGGTCGTAGTTGAATCATAAAAATACTAAATTTGAGAAAATCCGAAATTGTTTTTAATTTCTTAGTGAATTTGATTTGCTTCTAATACTTTTGCTCATCTCTGCTGAAATACTTTCATTGTGCAATGATTGGGAACAAAAGTTTCTATGACAGTTCATTGTGGTGATTATCACCCAATGTCAAAGGCCTCTTTGCTTTCTGTGCACCTTTTAAAATGTTATTTTATTGATTTTAATGTCTGTGTTTATAAATTAAATACCTTTGTTTGGTATAAAGCAATGGATTCTATGAATGTGCCCAATTTAGAATGGAGCGACAGTGAACGAAAAAAAACAGCAACTGGCAGCACTTCGGATGATAGGGATGCATGCTCTAAAGTCCATAGACCCAATTAGGACAAATACTCACAACTAAAGAAAGGCGAGCAGCATCCAATCCAGGTGAAAGACGTAAAAAAGTTTTTTATTCTGCCATAACTATAATGCAACGTTTCGACCAAAACCCGGTCTTTGTCAAGTGAGTCTCATCGCTATCACATCAATGTGAAAATGCACAATGCTTGCTATCTCTCTCTGACACCCCATTCCACATCCAAATACTCTTCCTTTTGTGTAGCATTTACATTTTCTCATAAGAGAATTGGTTCACAGTAAACTAACACTGGGATTAAACTTGGATCAGAGAGTCATTAGCATAATCGGCGTGATTTTCTCGCATGAAGGAATGAATACTCGAGTGACGCCAACCTAGAAAGGTTGTTTGGTCTTAGGCTACAAGTCTAAAGTCACTCTATGTGACTGCAGACTAGTGAATCCTCGCCAGTGCCAATGTTGGAATTTGGTTTTCAAACTTCCGGCTACATTCCTACTAGACGTATCCAGCCTCGCTCTATGCATTTTGCACTCAGCAAGACAGCGCACGTCTAGTCATGACGTTACTGCATGTATGAAAATCACGCACCAGACACACAGAGTGACTGCAGACTCATACCCTAAGACCGGACAACTCCTTTAAGTTTCTGGAAAGCTCAGTGACCATTTAAATTTTTAGAAAGATTGCGCTTTATAAAAATGAATATATCCAGATAAAAATCAGTATTTTGCAGCATATGAGAAATGCTTTACAATTACCCCCTGCCTCTGACTTAAACCGCCTTCTGCACTTCTTATGAGCAGGTTAATGAATGATGCCACTACATCTGCCTTCCCCAACAGCTGTCATAGATATCGGTGGTGAATAGTTCTATGGCAAAATGTGTGATGACCTGTTTGTTACACATGCTCCAATTTATTTGGTTTATTTCTTTATTTTTACCTCTGATGGATTAGATATTCTCCTTGTAGTTGCTGTTGTCAGAAAGCAAACGTTTAGTCTGCACCGCTTTTCTGTTTCTTTAGATAGCATCAGAATGACTTGCTGAATCAGCTGTGCATGTAAGCACTGTCAGAGGCATGGATGCTGACAGTTCTAATTGCCTTTAGTATATGCCATAGTGTCCTGCAGGCTGAATGAAAGGAAGACAGTCATTGCAGTTTCTTTTATAATGAACAGAATCATTACTGGGAAAGTGAGTTGTCTGAAGAATAAGCAATTAAGATAAAGCACAAAATATCTACAAACAGATATAATGGCTGGTTTAATCATCAACATCGGGTCACTGTGAATGTCTGATTCCTAGAAGCTCTGACATTGTGCTTGGATAGATGGTGCAATCAACATAAATTCATATAGAAGCGTTTGAACATCTGATCATAATCGTATCATGTATATAGTGTTATAATGTCTGTTAAGTTGTTAGACTGTCAATACTGTCATCATTTACTGAAAAAATGGCAGATGATGAACATGAACAATTATATTATAATATAGTAAAATATAAACATTCACATATAGCATGCTGATTGTTATGTTGTAGTGTAGAGAAAACAATATTGTTAGTATCTACCTCTATCTATTATCTAGCTCTCTATTATCTATTATCTATCATATATATACTGTATATATATGTATATATATATTAGATGGTGGCCCGATTCTAACGCATCGGGTATTCTAGAGTATGTATGTAGTTTATTTATGAAGATTTGAGAATAATGCAATGAATACACAGGATTTGGCGGGCCAGGCTCGACCAATTAGCGAAGCATGGTTCAAATCCGGCTCCAATTGGTGGTCGGACTGTGTCTGTCACTGATTGTTTGGGGAAGGCCAGGCGTGACTAATCATCGAAGCCAGGGCGAGCTCCAGGTTTTTGAAGGCTCCGGGTGAAAGAGTCTCACAGCCAACGCAGGATATAACACAGCCCACGTAGCATATAGCACAGCCACGTAGCATATAGCACAGCCACGTAGTATATAGCACAGCCACGTAGTATATAGCACAGCCACGTGGCATATAACACAGCCATGCAGTATATAGCACAGCCACGTAGTATATGGCACAGCCACGAAGTATATAACACAGCCACGTAGTATATAGCACAGCCACGTATTATATTGCACAGCTACATAGTATATTGCACAGCCACGCATTATATAGCACAGCCACACAGTATATAGCACAGCCGCATAGCATATAGCACAGCTGCATAGTATATAGCACAGCCACATAGTATATAACACAGCCACATAGTATATACCACAGCGATGTAGTATATAGCACAGCCCATGAAATATATACAGTTGCATAGCACAGCCACATAGTATATAGCAGAGCCACGTAGTATATTGCACAGCCACATAGTACATAGCACAGTTACGTAGTATATTGCACAGCGACGTAGTATATAGCACAGCGATGTAGTATATAGCACAGCAATGTAGTATATAACACAGTCCATGTAGTATAATTACAGTACATACATAGTACCTCAATAACTCAGCTCTTGCTGAAAGCACTGTATAAAGTCAGGGAGTAGTGACAGTTTTCCCAGCTATTTTTGGGGTAACATTTACCCCTGCAGGCCAATTTTTTTGCTCTTGCAGTGCTGTTTGCACACCGAATAGCACACACGATACTGCACAACTGAGACGCAGCCAGTTCTGTTGTCTTTGGTGGTGACTGGTGAGCAAAATATTCGGCATTAAACTCAGGTCAATTTTTTTGCCTTTACAGTGCTGTTTGCACACCGAATAGCATGCATGTTACTGCACAACTGACATACATCCAGCTCGGCTGTCTTTTGTGGTGACTGGCAGCAAAATATTCGGCGTTAATCTCAGGTCAATTTTTTTGCCTTTGCTGTGCTGTTTGCACACTGAACAGCACTCACGTTACCGCACAATTGACACGCAGCCAGCTCCATTGTCTTCTGTGGTGACTGGCGAGCAAAATATTAGGCGTTAAGCTCAGGTCAATTTTTTTGCCTTTAGGGTGCTGCTTGCACACCGAATAGCATACACGTTACTGCAAAACTGACACTCATCCAGCTCCGTTGTCTTCTGTGGTGACTGGCGAGCAAAGTATTCGGTGTTAAACTCAGGTCAATTTTTTTACCTTTCAGTCAGTCCCAGGCTGTAATGCTACCTTCAACAAAGCACGAACTGCTCCTTATTCCCCAATATATGTATCTGAACATCTGCAACTATGTCACAAAAACCCCAAATTCCCCAAAATCCTGTTGTGAAGGAACAGGGACGTGGATGTGGGCATGAGGTTGTCAATGGGAGTCTGGGAGACAGAAGAAGTTTGATGCATCTACTGTATGTTTCTAGTGAAAATTCCCAGTCTGGAATGTAAACACATCTGGAAGCCAGAAAAGCAAGCGCAGATACTGTCTTGGATGGCAGATAAGGCCTCAATGAAATTTTCTAGTAGCACCCAATCCTCCATGACCACACAGTCTACTGTAGATACACAGAACGCTGGGTCATCCAATCCTCAACCTGTTCCTACTTCCTTCTCCCCTCAGCAGTCATAGGAAACATTTTACCCCATGCTTGGCCAGTCCGATGATCTGTTTGGTGCATATTATCCTTTGGTTGCCTTTGGCCTCTCAATGCGCAACATTGAAGAGGAACATGAGGAGGTATTGTCTGTTCATGGCCAAATATTTGAAAACACATAGACAGAAGAAAGCCACTTACAGCCACGTGATCTCGAGAGGTGGAGGCTGATGATGATGATGAGACATAGCTGCCATCTGGCCAGCCAACAATATTGACATGGAAGGAGGATGACATGGATGATGAGGTGGTCGATGATGAGCCACTGATCTGACCTGGACCGTTGGTACACAGAGCCAACACAGCAGCACAGAGGAAGAAGGTGGATACATAGCACCAACAAAGACACCAACGGCTACTGGTTTGAGCAGAGTGCGAAGTGTATCAACGGTTGCCAAGAGCAATCCCTCTGTACCCCAAGTCAAGGCAAGGGGGCGTTCATCCTCTGTCTGGAATTTTTTTTCAGATAGTCCTTCTGAACCAAACATTGCCATCTGTAGCATCTGCCATACAAAGCTGAGCAGAGGCCAGGGCAAAGGCCACCAGAGCACCACCAGTGTGAGTAAACACATGGCAGCTAAGCACCCTAGTTGGTGGGTGGAACAGCAGAGTACCAAATCAGTGTCTGCGAGTCAAACCACTGCCATGTAGCCTTTGATCCGTCCTTCCCAATCTGCTGGCCAGGAAGCAGGTGCTCATACCTCCTGTTCACAAGCTGCGGTTGCAGAGACACAGGACACAACAATCCTATCCACTTGTTTGTCCCAGCCAAGCGTCCAGTTATACGTGCCCCAGATCTATGAAAGGAAGCGTAAATACCAACCCATGCACCTACAAGCACAAATACTAAATACTAAACGAGCACATTGCCAAGTTGCTAGCCATGGAGATGTTGCCGTTTAGGCTTGTGGGCACACAGTCTATCCATGATCTCTTGGCTGTGGCTGCCCCACTATACTCTGTTCCCAGCAGACACTATTTTCCCGGTGTGCCATCCCTGCGTTACACCAGGACGTGTTAAACAATTTAAAGTGTGCTCTCACCAATGCCATAACCAGGAAGGTCCACCTAACAACAGACATGTGGACAAGAAGTTGTGGACAGGGATGATACATTTCTGTCACGGCACACTGACTTAACCTGGTGGAGGGTGGGACAAAGTCAAAAACTGGAACATCATTTATCCTACCCACGCCACGTATAGAGGGCCCAACCTCAGTCATGGATTCCGCATCATCATATACAACAAGTCTTCCATCTTCCTCCTCATCTTCACCCTCCTCATCCTATGCCAAATTACCCTCCACATCACTCCCAAGTAGGGAACTGTGCAGCAGTGTATCAGCAAAGTGGCAACATGCTCTGCTGAAGCTGATCTGTTTAGGTCAAACACCACACACTGCAGCAGAGCTGTGGCAAGGAGTAAAACAACAGATCGATCAGTGGCTCTCCCCACCGCAAATCGAACCTGGTCTGGTTGTCTGCGATATTGGACGTAACCTGGCGGCAGCATTAAAGCTCGGGAAGCTGGTACACATGCCATGCATGGATCACATGCTGAAACTAGTGGTTCAGATATTTATAAAACATATCCTGACTTGCCGTACCTACTTGAGAAGGTGCACCCTTTATGTGCCCATTTCCGCCATTCCTCTACTGCTGTTGCCAATCTTGCAGCGCTTCAAAAGCAAAATGCTAAATCACTGACTCATTTGCGACCTGCCCACAGGGTGAAACTCAACACATCATATGATGTCAAGGATTAGTGAGCAGCAGAGGGCACTTTCTGAATACCAGCTTAAACATGCCCATCAGGCTGTGACTCAGCCAAAACACATAACAACTGTCGTGCGGGTGTGGGTAGCTAACATTTGTGAGATGCTTGATAACATTGAGTACAGCACCAACCTCGTGAGCAGTGATCAGGCTATTATCAGTGTTATCATCCCAATGCTGTGTACATTGAAAGAATCGCTGCATAATCTAAACATGGAATCTTTGAGTGCCCATTAGTGATGAGCGAGTGCACTCGTTGCTCAGGTTTTCCAGAGCATGCTCTGGTGACCTCCGAGTATTTATGACTGCTCAGAGATTTAGTTTTCATCACGGCAGTTGAATGATTTACAGCTACTAGCCTGCTTGATTACATGTGGGGATTCCCTAACAACCAGCACATGTAGTTAGCCTGGCTAGTAGCTGTAAATCATTCAGCTGCCGCGATGAAAACTAAATCTCCGAGCAGTCATAAATACTCGGAGGTCACCCAAGCATGCTCTGGAAAACCCGAGCAATGAGTATACTCGCTCATCACTAGGGCCCATCAGCAGTGTATGGAGCAAGATTTCACACTGGGTAATCCTACCCAGCCCAGCCAATATCATGATGAGGCAAGATTGGGTGAAGAAAATGAGGAAGATGAGGAGGGAGAGGACTTATTTTTATGTGGTACCGAGGAGACCCATGATGCTACAGAGGGGACTCCCAACCCCAGCTTCAGGTCTGTTCAGCATGGGTGGGCTGGAGAGGAGGAGGTGGTGGAGGAGGGGGAGAGTCAGTGTGAGGAGAGGATGGGTATTTTTCCACCTTCTGGGGCCACAGAACATTTGCCTCATTGCAGCTTTGCACACATGGCAAAGTTCATGTCTAATTGTCTGTCCCAAAACCCTCGCGTGATCCACATTTTCAACAGCAACCTATACTGGTTGACCACCTTTCTCGACCCACAGTACAAGGACAAATTTTCTTCGCTAGTGTTGCAGTCAACAAGGGGTTTCACAGTTGAATCTATCAAGAGGGCCGTTGTCGATCATTTGACGACAACATCAGACTCAGACACTGCTGGTAGCAGAGGTACCAGCTCTTTGCAACAGCATGCATTAATGGGGAGAGACACGTCCAGCAGGTCCAAAAGAGGCGGGGGGAAAATGTCCACAAAATGGGCCATCATCAATAAACCGGCTCATCATCAAGGGCTATGGGGACCGGTAGCAATGTAAATGAGGCAGAAGTTCAACAACATGATCAACGAGTATCTAAGTGACCATACCTGCATCCTTCCTGATGCTTTGGTTCCATTTAATTACTGGGAATCCAAGCACAGTTGACCAGACCTCTATTTATATGCCTTGGAGGTGCTGACCTGTCTTGCTGCTAGTCTGATGTCAGAGCGTGTTTTCAGTGCCGCTGGGGCGATCATCACAGATACACGCACACGGCTGACTACAGAGAATGCAGACAACCTTACTGCAGGCTTATATTCTGGTCAATTTTATGACATTTCTGATCTAACCATAGCACTTACAATCTCAACTAATGTAAATATATGCATATTTATCGGGTGTTGCAATGAAAAAATTTGATGAAACCTGGAATTTCCTGTGTAATACAGATGTGTAATTATGGTCACAATAGGGTTATGTGAACCTTTTCTAATGTTTGATATTTACACAAATATACTGTAACATAGATTTTACTAAGAGCTTGTGCACACAACCTTGGTAATCGGACAAGGACTTTCCATCATCATCTCCATGTTATTCAATGAAGCAGTGCAAGTGTCTGAGTTTTTTTCTTGGACCAAAAAGATACGAGGAATAAATCGCATCATGCGTGAGTTGCCTCCGATAATCGGATGGCACTCACCCATTTATGTTTTTAGGTTCGTGGAAACCATTGGATCACATTTGTGTGACATAGGAGTGCGGTTCAATTTTGTCAAACACACTGTATGTAAAGTATGGAAAAACATTTTTTTCTAAACTTCCGAGAACATTGAATTACACTATGATCACACTTTAATCAAACTAGGATCAGAGTCTGATCAGAGTGTGATTATCATAATTGGACCCATTTTCTCAAATTAGAAAAAATCAGTCATGTGACCTTAGCCTAAGAGGAGAGAATATGTCAGTAATGCTATGTCATAAAAAGATGAACACATTTATAGTGATGTAGTGCTACATATGTGACATCAGATCTGCAGCCGATCCACTAAGCTTTGAGCAGTGGCTGAGATGCAGCTCTCGACCTGAAAATGGTGAGGAAAAGCTCAGTTTGTTATTTTATATGTTTCTGAAGCTTTGGAGTAATACAAGATAAAACATGATATGCATTAGATTTTTTACAAGATATAATTCATGTCACAAAACATTTGTACCTGAAAATCTATTCTTAATGCACCTTATTCCGAGAGTCAATAATTTTTTTTCCTTTAAGACTAACTTTTTTTTACTATTTTCTGGGATGGTGGAGGCTTTAATTCACAAGCAAGCCATAAGAATGCGTATACAATAACTGTCACTCATCTTTTCTTGCTTTGTAACTTTCCCCTCTTTGCCTTGACATATTGTGAAAACAGTAATTATATCATTAACGTGCACAAGTACAGTAACAACTTGGCATTGCTTCCTAACTGCCCATGTGGCACAGCTGTCTATACTTGGTAATCGTCTGACTCATACCATCTGTAGGTGTTTGCAAATGATTACAATGTCTACAAGCTGCAAAAATGATTTTCTCTCAAATACAGAAGAACATATAAAATGTTAAATAATACAATGCTACTCTACAAACAAATGAACGGAGTTAACCAAATTGGAGACCCAACTTGTCACTGGCGGTAGTTTATAGCAAAATTGATGAAAAGCACATGCAGAGTCTACCAAGCATGTAAATCACCTTGCAACAGTTAATCTATGACATTACTTTCCAATCAGCCTCTTCACCATTCCGTTACTAATGGTTTGCTTGATGCTTGCCACTTGCTGGTTTTATCCTGCTTCATATGTAGTAAATTTTGATATTAATGATATATTGATTTATGCAGTAAGGCAATTAGTGTCAAATGTTACTGCTAATCTTCCACTGGGATTTTATTTTCACATGGCAGATTAGAGGGATTTCTTGAACCATTGGTTGCCAAATTTATGACAATTACATCTGACTAGACACGAGATTCAAAATCACATTTTCAAGTTCATATCTACAGTAAATAATTTGACTACATAATGTATTCTTTATTGCGTTGCTGCTCAAACCAATTTTCTCATCAGTAGGTTTAATATCAGCAGCTTTAATATGACTAAAGATTAATATGATTTTAGATACTGCCGCGTAGTATCTTGCATCTACGACATATTTTGGTGCATGTGGCTGGCAAATATTTATATTTAAGTTACAGTTATTTTCACATTGAATATCATGTAATTTGTATTTGTGCCACATCGGCTAGTTTATGCAGTTTCCACAACACTAGTGTTCAGAATGTACAAAGAACAGTGGCAGCGTGGTCCACATAGGAATCAACGAGGAGGCATCTACTGTATGTCACACTTTTTGTTCCCTCCCAGTAATCATTTACTTGCTTTAACCTTGTCTTCTATCAGGAAAGTTGCTGGTACATTCATTTCATATAATGGCCATAGGTTTTAGTTAGCTGTAAGCAGAATGTTCATTCAGACCACAATTATTCTTTACTAGATGGCAGCCCGATTCTAAAGAATCGGGAGTCTAGAATCCATATATACTTTATTTATTCAAATGTAAGAATAATACAATTAATAAATAATAGTAAGAAAGAACAAAAATAATAGGCAGTATATGGAGAAAACACCAAACAAAAGTTCAAAATTGGTGTGAAAATGTCACTGAACCACTTCACAACTAAATATATATAGTTTTGGTAAATGGTATTATCATTTTTTTGACGAAATTCGGCAGGAGCTTGAAGAGCAACGTCACTGGGCCCGCCTCCACGCAGTAGAAACTTGCTGTGAGGTAAAAATTCAAAAATCACACCAAAATGGCGGGCGGAGTGTGTCACAGTACGGCACGTTTCTGATTGGTCGCTCGCAGCAGGCGGCAACCAATCAGACACTGGACACTGTTGACGTCACTTATCTCCGGACATTAGCTCCGGACATTAGCTCCGGACAAAGCCACGGAAGTTGGCACAAATTGCAGGAAGTAGTATTCTAGGCAATTATATATTAGATGACTCCTCAAAGCTGAGGAGGATGTATCTGTTCAGGAGAACAATGGAATGGGCAGTTGACAGACTCCTTTCCCAGTGGCTAAGGCTAGGTTCACATTGCGTTTGGGCAATCCGTTAAAAGCATAGCACTAGCGGATTGCGCTGACGCAATGTTTATTTTGGGTCCGCGTTCGCCATCCCCGCTAGTGCAGATCCCCGATCTGCACTTAGCGAGGGACGGACCTCGGATGCACCTTGGACGCTGCAAGCAGCGTCCGATGTCCGTCACAAAAGAACGGCACATCGCTAGCGCGTGCCGAAAATGGCATGCGCTAGCGATGCACTACAGGCAGAAATCACATTGCTGTCAATGGGTGCGCTAATGGACCCATTGCACGGCACTAATTGCGACACACACTTCGCATCATGCGTTTAAAAAACGCAAACACATGAAAAAACGCATGTAAACGCATCAAAACGCCGCGTATTTTTCACCACATGCAAAAACGCATGCGTCTAAAAAACGCAGCGTTTGCACGCGTTTACATGTGTTTTTTCACCATGCGTTTTTTTTTTAAACGCATGCGTTTTAAAACGCAAGTGTGAAACCAGCCTAAGAAATATATTTATATAACATAATTTTTTTTTATTATTATTATTTTGCTGAGGCAGGGATCATACTAACAAATTTTTGGATAGGCAGTGGTTTTTATTTATTTTCATTTATTTCGCATATTGTGCTCGCCATAAGATCATAAAAGGCCAAATGAGATGCTTTTCAACAATCAAACACTTTTTTTTAGTAATCTGATTTCCTTTGTAACTGGGGCTGATATTCTGTCCCAAGGTAGAGGGAACACACAGCCTCCTGCAAGGTACAGGTGACTAGGTCTCATAGGATTGAGCAGCTCCTTTTCCCTCCCTAGACCCAGGGATCACATGACCCTAAATCAGGAGGAGGACACATTGCTAACATTTTCTGTTTCTGCATACACAGCACATTATTAGCTCTGTATGTAAAGCTCTTGGCAAAGCAGAGACGGTAACAAACCACCCGTACTTTCTCTTTCGGGAGCTCGGCTGTGTTTGATAGCATGCAGCTGCTCTACTATGCAGTGAAGTTGTAGACTGTCATGGAAGAATAGAACATTGACAACTCAGAAGTTTAAGATTATTATTATTACTATCTATTTATAAGATCCATGGGTCGTCCTGAAGTTATGTGTACTGAACGATCAGTGGAAAATGGCTTATTTGTTGATGATGTGCTATCTCCATCATATCCCATTGGAACCTGACATGCATGCAGGAGTAAAAGGTGCATTTTTAAAAATTTTAATTTGTATTAAAGTTTATATTATGATATTATTAGGGTTGAGCGACCTTGACCTTTTTAGAGTCGAGTCGTGTTTCGCGAAACCCGACTATCTTAGAAGTCGAGTCGAGTGGAATCGGCCGATTATGGCGAAAAGTCGGGTATCGCCCGAAACACGAAACCCAATGCAAGTCAATGGGGGAGCATAGTCGTCAGTGAGTGGAGGCCAGGAAAACACCTACACTGCCCATTTTAATGGCAAAAACATCCATTCTTGTTACAGAAGCTTGTCAATCGTAATTTAGCTTATAATAATTGGAAGGCATTTGAAATTGGGGGTCATTTGGCTAAAGTTGTGGGGGGTAGGGCTGGTTCAAGTAATTAGTGGGCCCAGTAAATCTGGACCACGTCACGGCAGTGGAGCAGGGAGAGGTAAGTATTTCAACTTTGCAAGTGCTGTGATCCTGAGCAAGCAGGGGCGGCCCACTCGTTGGCATTGGCACTGGCACAGGGCCCCTCAAAGTACAGCGGTGTGTTGGCACGGCGGGGGCGCCTCCCACTTGCAGCAACACTTTTGCGTACTATGAGAGGCCCTGTGCCAGTGACGTCGCCAACTAGTATTCCTCCCCCCACCTGATGAAGGAACCTGCACTTTCATCTGCACCTTCCTCTTTGTCCCCGTGTAAGGTGGTATGGTATGCGGGAAGAGGAACCTGACTTTCAACAGGGTCACAATCTTGCTGTGTAGCGTGCACGGGGAATTTTGCGTTATGGGTCAATGTACCAGCAGACTCATCTATCACTGGCTGGGCAATGGGCAGGATGAGGAGGAAACACAGATATAGGCCCAAAGAATAAAGTTGGCTAAATGCAGTTCAAAATTGGTAACACAGGACTAACAAGGGGGCATTGCAGTGGAGGACAACTGGAATGAGAGGCTGACACAGAGAGTAGGCCCAAATCAGTAAGTAGTCGAAATGCAGTTCAAAATTGGCAACCGTAGTAAACAGGCGGCACAGCTTTGTTCAGTGGAGGAGAACAGCAAGGAGTGGCAGACACCGATAGTAGGCACCAACCCAACTAGTAGGCCAAATGCAGTCTAACAATAACAACTACTTAACGAGAGCCTGAAAATGGAATTTCAGGACAGGAAACCAGGAGAACAGCAAGGAGTGGCAGACACCGATAGTAGGCCCCAAACCAACTAGTACGCCAAATGCAGTTGTTCCATTTAACCACAATTTAATGAGAGCCTGAAGATAGAAGCTCAGGAAAGGCAACCTGGAGAACACCTTGGAGTGTAACACACCATCTCTCTACACCCCATACCCAATTTGTAGGCCTAATGCAGTGTAGTTTCCAACAACTACTAAACGAGAGCATGAAGATCGAAGCAATGGAGAGGAAACCTGGGGAACACCTTGGAGTGGAACACACCATCTCTCTACACCCCATACCCAATTTGTAGGCCTAATGCAGTGTAGTTTCCAACAACTACTAAACGAGAGCATCAAGATCGAAGCAATGGAGAGGAAACCTGGGGAACACCTTGGAGTGGAACACACCATCTCTCTACACCCCATACCCAATTTGTAGGCCTAATGCAGCGTAGTTTCCAACAACTACTAAACGAGAGCATCAAGATCGAAGCAATGGAGAGGAAACCTGGGGAACACCTTGGAGTGGAACACACCATCTCTCTACACCCCATACCCAATTTGTAGGCCTAATGCAGCGTAGTTTCCAACAACTACTAAACGAGAGCATGAAGATCGAAGCAATGGAGAGGAAACCTGGGGAACACCTTGGAGTGGGACACACCATCTCTCTACACCCCATACCCAATTTGTAGGCCTAATGCAGTGTAGTTTTCTACAACTACTAAATGAGAGTCGGAAGACCGAAGCAATGTGGACGAAACCTGGGGAACACCTTGGAGTGTAACACACCATCTCTCTACACCCCATACCCAATTTTTAGGCCTAATGCAGTGTAGTTTTCTACAACTACTAAACGAGAGTCGGAAGACCGAAGCAATGTGGACGAAACCTGGGGAACACCTTGGAGTGGAACACACCATCTCTCTACACCCCATACCCAATTTGTAGGCCTAATGCAGTGTAGTTTCCAACAACTACTAAACGAGAGCATTAAGATTGAAGCAATGGCGAGGAAACCTGGGGCACACCTTGGGGAGACAGACACCGTTAGTAGGCCCTACCAAAGTTGTACCCCCAATGCAGTTTTAAAATTCCTAGAGGCTGAAAACAAGACTATTGACGCTCAGCTTTTTTCAAAGGAACACAGCTGAATTGAGTGGCGCAGACAGACACAGGTAGTAGGACTTAAACCAAAAATGTGGCTCACTGCAGCTTAAAAAAGTTACAGGGGTACACAGGCAGCATTGCTCTGGGCAGTGGAGGCCAATTTCAATAGTGGACCGCAGACAGACTTTGTACGCCTACTATTAAAAAAAGGATGCTCAATGCAATTAAAAATAGGTTCCAGGGGTCCACGGGCAGCAGTGGTGTGGTCAGTGGACGAGTATTGGAAGGAGGGACCGCAGACAGGCGTAGTAGGCCTAACATAACAAAATTAGGCTGTAGACACTGTAAAATTGGTTCCAGGGGTACACGGGCAGCAGTGGTGTGGTCAGCGGAGGAAAATTGGAATTAGGGACTGCAGACAGACTTTGTAGGCTGTCCCCTGTGGACCATGCATCCAACACATTAACCCAGTGCGCCGTAATGGACACGTAACTTTTTGTGGACATGCCTACTGGTCCATGCGTCTCTTGTCAGGTGCACCTTTCTACTGTTTGATTGCCTGAGTGCTATGACAATGCAGACTTTTTCATGCCGCTGGAGGGCTGGGATGGCTTTTCTCGCAAAAGAAATGTCGACTGGGTAGCTTGAACCGTTGCACAGCGTAGTTCATCTGGGCTTTCTAAATATAAAACAAAGAAAAAAAGGAGGCTACATGCACTTTCAGCTGGGTTCCAGGGGTACACGGCCAGCATTGGTCTGGTCAGTGGAGAACTATTGGAAGGAAGGACCGCAGACAGGCTTCGAAGGCCTAACATAATAACAGATGGGTGTAGGCAATTTTAAATTGGTTCCAGGGGTACACGGGCAGCAGTGGTGTGGTCAGTGGAGGCCTAGTGGAAGGAGTGACCGCAAACAGGCATCGAAGGCCTAACATAATAACAGATGGCTGTAGGCAATTTTAAATTGGTTCCAGGGGAACACGGGCAGCAGTGGTGTGGTCAGTGGAGGCCTAGTGGAAGGAGTGACCGCAGACAGGCATCGAAGGCCTAACATAATAACAGATGGCTGTAGGCAATTTTAAATTGGTTCCAGGGGAACACGGGCAGCAGTGGCCTGGTCAGTGTAGTAGTAGTAGAAAGAACGGACCGCAGACAGGCTTCGAAGGCCTAAAATAAAAAAATTGGGCTGGCTGTAGGCAATTTTAAATTGGTTCCAGGGGTACACGGGCAGCAGTGGTGTGGTCAGTGGAGGCCTAGTGGAAGGAGTGACCGCAGACAGGCATCGAAGGACTAACATAATAACAGATGGCTGTAGGCAATTTTAAATTGGTTCCAGGGGAACACGGGCAGCAGTGGCCTGGTCAGTGTAGTAGTAGTAGAAAGAACGGACCGCAGACAGGCTTCGAAGGCCTAAAATAAAAAAATTGGGCTGGCTGTAGGCAATTTTAAATTGGTTCCAGGGGTACACGGGCAGCAGTGGTGTGATCAGTGGAGGCGTAGTGGAAGGAGGGACCGCAGACAGGCTTCGAAGGCCTAACATAAAAAAATAGGGCTGTTGGCAATTTAAAATTGGTTCCAGGGGTACAAGGGCAGCAGTACAATAGTCAGTGGAGGCCTAGTGGAAGGAGGGACCGCAGACAGGCTTCGAAGGCCTAACATAACAAAAATGCCAATACAATGGTATTGTCAGTGCCAGGCATTGAAGGATGTCAGCGCATAGACTAAACATTGGTGGAGCTGTGAGAGATAATTTTGCAAGTGGTAGAGCACTGTTTGAGCTGGGGGGGGAACTGTCTTGTGGCCGGCGGTACAGGCCCAGGGCCCCTCATATTACAACGGTGTGTCTGACGTTGGGTGCGCACCACCACCGCCAGAGACACTTTATTGTACTATGAGGGACTCAGTGGCAGTGCCGTCGACCAAAAGCGGGCACACCCACCTCTTCAGACAAACAGCACTCTCACGGGTGCTGGCGCCAAGTGGCGATACCACGGCCCCGTGTGGGGAGTTTGGCCATTTAGTGAGGTGTAAACATGTCGTATGCTGGACAATCAGGTGCAGAAAATTACGAGATTGGAAAAGTCATTCAGAATAGTCCACAGGCAAGACCTTTTCATAGGAAAGCTAGGTGTCAGCCGGGCAAGGTGGGGCAAAAGAATTCGAAATCCAGTTGTGGTTCATTTTAATGAAGGTTAGATCATCTACATTTTGGGTAGCCAGACGAGTCCTTTTTTCTGTTAGTATTGAACCTGCAGCACTGAATACTCTTTCTGATAGGACACTAGCTGCCGGGCAAGCAAGCTCCTGCAATGCATATTCTGCCAATTCTGGCCAGGTGTCTAATTTGGATGCCCAGTAATCAAATGGGAATGACGGTTGAGGGAGAACGTCGATAAGGGATGAAAAATAGTTTGTAACCATACTGGACAAATGTTGTCTCCTGTCACTTTGAATTGATGCTGCAGTACCTGTCTTGTCTGCGGTCATAGCAAAATCACTCCACAACCTGGTCAGAAAACCCCTCTGGCCAACGCCACTTCTGATTTCTGCCCCTCTAACACCTCTGGTCTGCTGGCCCCTGCAGCTCGTGTGAGAACGATCACGGGCGCTGTGTGCAGGGAATGCCAGAAGCAAACGGTCAACAAGAGTTGATTGTTTGGTTGCTAATATTATTTCCAAGTTCTCATGTGGCATTATATTTTGCAAATTGCCTTTATAGCGAGGATCAAGGAGGCAGGCCAACCAGTAATCATCATCGTTCATCATTTTAGTAATGCGTGTGTCCCTTTTGAGGATACGTAAGGCATAATCCGCCATGTGGGCCAAAGTTCCAGTTCTCAAATCTGCGGTTGTGCTTGGTTGAGAGGCAGTTTCAGGCAAATCCATGTCACTTGTGTCCCTCCAAAAACCAGAACCCGGCCTTGCCGCGCCAACAATTTCCAGTGGCCCCGGAAAAGCTTCCTCATTAAAAATATAATCATCCCCATCATCCTCCTCGTCCTCCTCCTCCTCTTCGCCCGCTACCTCGTCCTGTACACTGCCCTGGCCAGACAATGGCTGACTGTCATCAAGGCTTTCCTCTTCCTCAGCTGCAGACGCCTGATCCTTTATGTGCGTCAAACTTTGCATCAGCAGACGCATTATGGGGATGCTCATGCTTATTATGGTGTTGTCTGCACTAACCAGCCGTATGCATTCCTCAAAACATTGAAAGACTTGACACATGTCTTGAATCTTCGACCACTGCACACCTGACAACTCCATGTCTGCCATCCTACTGTCTGCCCGTGTATGTGTATCCTCCCACAAAAACATAACAGCCCGCCTCTGTTCGCACAGTCTCTGAAGCATGTGCAGTGTTGAGTTCCACCTTGTTGCAACGTCTATGATTAGGCGATGCTGGGGAAGGTTCAAAGAACGCTGATAGGTCTGCATACGGCTGGAGTGTACGGGCGAACGGCGGATATGTGAGCAAAGTCCACGCACTTTGAGAAGCAGGTCGGATAACCCCGGATAACTTTTCAGGAAGCACTGCACCACCAGGTTTAAGGTGTGAGCCAGGCAAGGAATGTGTTTCAGTTGGGAAAGGGAGATGGCAGCCATGAAATTCCTTCCGTTATCACTCACTACCTTGCCTGCCTCAAGATCTACAGTGCCCAGCCACGACTGCGTTTCTTTCTGCAAGAACTCGGACAGAACTTCCGCGGTGTGTCTGTTGTCGCCCAAACACTTCATAGCCAATACAGCCTGCTGACGTTTGCCAGTAGCTGCCCCATAATGGGAGACCTGGTGTGTAACAGTGGCAGCTGCGGATGGAGTGGTTGTGCGACTGCGGTCTGTGGACGAGCTCTCGCTTCTGCAGGAGGACGAGGAGGAGGAGGAGGGGGTGCGAACGGCTACAGCCAACTGTTTCCTAGACCGTGGGCTAGGCAGAACTGTCCCAAAATTGCTGTCCCCTGTGGACCCTGCATCCACAACATTCACCCAGTGTGCCTTGATGGACACGTAACGTCCCTGGCCTACTGGTCCATGCATCTGTTGTCAAGTGCACCTTTGTGCTCACAGATTGCCTGAGTGCATGGACGATGCGCTCTTTAACATGCTGGTGGAGGGCTGGGATGGCTTTTCTGGAAAAAAGTGTCGACTGGGTAGCTCGTAGCGTGGTACAGCGCAGTCCATCAGGGCTTTGAAAGCTTCGCTTTCAACTAACCGGTAGGGCATCATCTCTAACGAGATTAGTCTAGCTATGTGGGCATTCAAACCCTGTGTACGCGAATGCGAGGCTAAGTACTTCCTTTTTCTAACCATAGTCTCATGTAGGGTGAGCTGGAATGGAGAGCTGGAGATCGTGGAACTAGCGGGGGTGCCGGTGGACATGGCAGACTGAGAGACGGTGGGAGATGGTATTGTTGCCGCCGGTGCCCTAGATGCAGTGTTTCCTACTACGAAACTGGTGATTCCCTGACCCTGACTGCTTTGGCCTGGCAAAGAAACCTGCACAGATACTGCAGGTGGTGCGGAAAATGGTGGCCCTACACTGCCGGAAGGGATGTTGCGTTGATGACTAGCTTCATTGGCCGAGGGTGCTACAACCTTAAGGGACGTTTGGTAGTTAGTCCAAGCTTGCAAATGCATGGTGGTTAAATGTCTATGCAAGCAACTTGTATTGAGACTTTTCAGATTCTGCCCTCTGCTTAAGGTAGTTGAACATTTTTGACAGATGACTTTGCGCTGATCAATTGGATGTTGTTTAAAAAAATGCCAGACTGCACTCTTTCTAGCATCGGATACCTTTTCAGGCATTGCAGACTGAGCTTTAACCGGATGGCCACGCTGTCCTCCAACAGGTTTTGGCTTTGCCATGCGTTTTGGGCAAGATACGGGCCCGGCAGATGGAACCTGTTGCGATGTTGATGCCTGCTGCGGCCCCTCCTCCTCCGCTTCAGAACTGCTGCCGCCTGCACCCTGTTCCCCCAATGGCTGCCAATCGGGGTCAAGAACTGGGTCATCTATTACCTCTTCTTGTAGCTCGTGTGCAACTTCGTCTGTGTCACCGTGTCGGTCGGTGGTATAGCGTTCGTGATGGGGCAACATAGTCTCATCAGGGTCTGATTCTTGATCATTACCCTGCGAGGGCAATGTTGTGGTCTGAGTCAAAGGACCAGCATAGTAGTCTGGCTGTGGCTGTGCATCAGTGCACTCCATGTCAGATTCAACTTGTAATGGGCATGGACTGTTAACTGCTTCACTTTCTAAGCCAGGGACGGTATGTGTAAAGAGCTCCATGGAGTAACCCGTTGTGTCGCCTGCTGCATTCTTCTCTGTTGTTGTTTTTGCTGAAGAGGACAAGGAAGCGACTTGTCCCTGACCGTGAACATCCACTAACGACGCGCTGCTTTTACATTTACCATTTTCACGAGAGGAGGCAAAAGAGCTAGAGGCTGAGTCAGCAAGATAAGCCAAAACTTGCTCTTGCTGCTCCGGCTTTAAAAGCGGTTTTCCTACTCCCATAAAAGGGAGCGTTCGAGGCCTTGTGTAGCCAGACGACGAACCTGGCTCCACAGCTCCAGACTTAGGTGCAATATTTTTTTTCCCACGACCACCTGATGCTCCACCACTACCACTACCCTCATTACCAGCTGACAATGAACGCCCCCGGCCACGACCTCTTCCACCAGACTTCCTCATTGTTTTAAAAACGTAACCAAACTAACGGTATTTGTTGCTGTCACACAACTTACACGGTGAGCTATAACTTCAGTATGATTTAGCTACCCCTTTACAGGTGGGTGAGACCACAACGAAAATCAGGCACAATGTTACACACTCTGTTTTTGGTGGCACCAAATGAGAGAGATGCCACACACGCAGGACTGTCACTGAAGCACAAATGTAAATAGTAATCTCCCACTGTTTTTTTTTCATTTTTTTTTTTTTTTCAGGGAGACTTTAGAAACAAAATAAAATAAAATGATTTTTTCAGGAAGAATTTAGAAACCAAATAACATAAAATGATTTTTCCAATGACAATTTAGAAACCAAATAAAAAAAAAAAAAAAAAAAAAAGGCTTTCTATGCCCCACTGAGTGAGAGATGCCACACACAGGAGTCAGGAGTGGCACACAAGCCCAGAGGCCAATATTTTTCTCCCAATGATTGATGTAGTGATTTTTTCAGGTAGATTTTGGAACCCAAATCAAGCAAAAAAAAAAATAGGCTTTCTATGGCCCACAGTTGGAGAGAGAGAGAGAGATGGCACACCCAGGAGTCAA
The DNA here is from genome assembly GCF_032444005.1 of Ranitomeya imitator. Classification (NCBI taxonomy): domain Eukaryota; kingdom Metazoa; phylum Chordata; class Amphibia; order Anura; family Dendrobatidae; genus Ranitomeya; species Ranitomeya imitator. The sequence goes on from NC_091286.1 coordinate 531,763,304, forward strand.
GACTGGCACACAAGCAGAAAGGGCAATATTAATCTCCCACTGATTTTTTTTTTTTTTCAGGGAGACTTTAGAAAAAAAAATAATAGCTTAAAATGATTTTTTCAGGAAGAATTTAGAAACCAAATAAAATAAAATGATTTTTTCAGGGAGAATTTAGAAAACAAATAAAACAAAAAATAGGCTTTCTATGGCCCACTGAGTGAGAGATGGCACACACAGGAGTCAGGAGTGGCACACAAGCCCAGAGGCCAATATTTATCTCCCACTGATTGATTTATTGATTTTTTCAGGTAGAATTTAGAACCCAAATCAACCAAAAAAATAAATAGGCTTTCTATGGCTCACTATCTGAGAGAGAGAGATGGCACGCTTAGGACTGGCACACAAGCCCAAAGGCCAATATTAATCTCCCTTTTTTTTTTTCAGGGAGAATTTATAAAACAAAAAAAAATAAATAAATAGGCTTTCTATGGCCCACTATTTGTGAGAGAGATGGCACGCTCAGGACTGGCACACAAGCCCAGAGGCCAATATTAATCTCCCACTTTTTTTTTTTTTTTTCAGGGAAAATTTATAAACCCAATAAAAAAAATAATAAATAGGCTTTCTATGGCCCACTATCTGAGAGAGAGAGATGGCACGCTTAGGACTGGCACACAAGCCCAAAGGCCAATATTAATCTCCCTTTTTTTTTTCAGGGAGAATTTATAAAACCAAAAAAATAAAAATAAATAGGCTTTCTATGGCCCACTATTTGTTAGAGAGATGGCACGCTCAGGACTGGCACACAAGCCCAGAGGCCAATATTAATCTCCCACTTTTTTTTTTTTTTTTCAGGGAAAATTTATAAACCCAATAAATAAAATAATAAATAGGCTTTCTATGGCCCACTGAGTGAGTGATGATGCACACAGGAGTCAGGAGTGGCACACAAGCCCTGAGGCCAATATTTTTCTCCCACTGATTGATGTAGTGATTTTTTCAGGTAGATTTTGGAACCCAAATCAAGCAAAAAAATAAATAGGCTTTCTATGGCCCACTGACTGAGAGATGGCACACACAGGAGTCAGGAGTGGCACACGAGCCGTGAGGCCAATATTTTTCTCCCACTGATTGATGTAGTGATTTTTTCAGGTAGATTTTAGAACCCAAATCAAGCAAAAAAATAAATAGGCTTTCTATGGCCCACTGAGTGAGAGATGGCACAGACAGGGATGGCACTCTAGCAAAAATGCCAATCTTAATCTCCCACAAAAAAAAAAAAAAAAGGAACTGTCCTTCAATTACTATCTCCCTGCAGTAATCTCAGCCAGGTATGGCAGGCAGCAATAAGGAGTGGACTGATGCACAAATTAAATAAAAAGTGTGGACAAACAAACAAGATAGCTGTGCAGAAAGGAAGGAACAAGAGGATTTGTGCTTTGAAAAAAGCAGTTGGTTTGCACAGCGGCGTACACACAGCAATGCAGCTATCAGGGAGCCTTCTAGGGCAGCCCAATGAGCTACAGCGCTGAGGAAAAAAAAAAATGTAGCTTCCACTGTCCCTGCACACCGAAGGTGGTGTTGGACAGTGCAAATCGCTACAGCACAAGCGGTTTGGTGGTTAATGGACCCTGCCTAACGCTATCCCTGCTTCTGATGAAGCGGCAGCAACCTCTCCCTAAGCTCAGATCAGCAGCAGTAAGATGGCGGTCGGCGGGAACTCCCTTTATAGCCCCTGTGACGCCGCAGACAGCAAGCCAATCACTGCAATGCCCTTCTCTAAGATGGTGGGGACCAGGACCTATGTCATCACGCTGCCCACACTCTGCGTTTACCTTCATTGGCTGAGAAATGGCGCTTTTCGCGTCATTGAAACGCGACTTTGGCGCGAAAGTCGCGTACCGCATGGCCGACCCCGCACAGGGGTCGGATCGGGTTTCATGAAACCCGACTTTGCCAAAAGTCGGCGACTTTTGAAAATGAACGACCCGTTTCGCTCAACCCTAGATATTATGCATAACAATAAAAATCAAACACTCACAAAAAAATTGGTAAGGATGGGTAATGACATAAACATTTGTATAAGACATACAAGAATAATTTCAAGGCCCCACCACGCAATTCCTACTCTACTGTATTGCAAAACTTCAAGGGATACTTAAAGGGACTCTGTCACCTGAATTTGGAGGGAACAATCTTCAGCCATAAGGGTGGGGTTTTCGGGTGTTTGATTCACCCTTTGCTTACCCGCTGGCTGCAATATTGGATTGAAGTTCATTCTCTGTCCTCCGTAGTACATGCCTGCACAAGGCAATCTTGCCTTGTGCAGGCATGTACTATGGAGGCAGGATCTTGCAGGCAAGGTCCTCTGCAAGGACTTTGAAGAGTTGGGTAAGAAAATAAAGGAACTGGATGCACAGGTAGTTTTTTCTTCGATACTTCCAGTAGACGGATATGGCATCAGGAGATGGAAATAAGATCCTTGATGCGAACAACTGGCTAAGACGATGTTGTAGATGACAAGGACTCAGATTCCTGAACCATGGTGTGAAATACTAGTACAACGGACTCCTCACCAGAAACGGATTACACCTCAACAAACCTGGAAAACACACATTTGCCAGAAAACTCGCTACTTTTATCAGGAGGGCGTTAAACTAGAGGAAGAAGGGACAGGAAGAAAAACGTTAGACATGAGCATGAAGCCAGAAAATATACTGATGAAGGATATGAGGTGTGGCAAATAAGACCCCAGGCAAGATACTCGGAAGGGAGGAAAGACATTTTCTAAAACAATCCACAGGGAGGAGATTGGAACAAAACAAAATCCTCTATACTGCATGCTTGCAAACACTAGAAGCCTGACAAACAAGATGGAAGAACTAGAAGCAGAAATATCTACAGGTAAATATGACATAGTGGGAATAACTGAGACATGATTAGATGAAAGCTATGACTGGGCAGTTAACTTACAGGGTTACAGTCTGCTTAGAAATGATCGTAAAAATCGTAGAGGAGGGGTTTGTCTTTATGTAAAGTCTTGTTTAAAGTCCACTTTAAGGGAGGCTATTAGCGAAGGGAATGAGGATGTCGAGACCATATGGGTCGAAATACATGGAGGGAAAAATGGTAACAAAATTCTCATTGGGGTCTGTTAAAAAACCCCAAATATTACAGAAATCATAGAAAGTCTACTAGTAAGGCAGATAGACGAAGCTGCATCTCATAATGAGGTCTTTGTTATGGGGGACTTTACCCGGATATTAACTGGGAAACAGAGACATGCAAAACTCATAAAGGCAACAGGTTTCTGCTAATAACCAAGAAAAATTATCTTTCAGAATTGGTGTAGAATCCAGAGAAGCAGCACTTTTAGACCTAATACTATTTAATATACCTGACAGAATAACAAATCTGCAGGTTGTCATGCATCTAGGAAATAGCAACCTCATAATTGTACAGTTTCACTTGTCTTTCACTAGGGAGACTTGTCAGGGAGTCATAAAAACACTGAACTTTAGGAAGGCAAAGTTTGACCAGCTTAGAGATGCCCTTAATCTCGCTATACTCGTAACGAGTAGGTCTTAATATTCGGGTATTCGTAACGAGTAGCAAATCCAATGCAAGTCAATAGGAAATGCGAGTAATTTTATGCTGGACCCTGCAAAGCGGTCTGGGGGCCTAAGGAAAAGGCTAAAATGGGTGCATGATTGTTTAAAAGCATGCAGTAAAAAGCTGTAAGTTGGTTAACGCAGGAAGAAGCCACCCATCATCATCAGAAGGGATTCACCATTCTAAAGATTGGACTACTATTCTTGTTGTCCACTGCCACTGATCAATGTGCAGGCATAGAGTCTTTAAAAAATTAGCCCTGTATCATGGTTGAATCAGGAAAGAGGCCTCAAGAGGCAGACAATTATGAAACTAGACTACTAGCATGGCAGTTCCAGTGCCCAATGTGCAGGCATAGACATAGTGTTTCCAAAAATGAGCCCAGGGATCTGTATCATGGTTGACGCAGGAAGGAGTCCTCAAGAGCCAGACAATTATTAAGCTAGACTACTAGCATGGCAGTTCCAGTTCCCAATGTGCAGGCATAAACATAGTGTTTGCAAAAATGAGCCCAAGGGGCTGTATCATGGTTGACACAGGTAGGAGTCCTCAAGAGCCAGACAATTATTAAACTAGACTACTAGCATGGGAGTTCCACTGCCCAATGTGCAGGCATAGACATAGCGTTTCCAAAAATAAGCCCAAGGAGCTTTATCACGGTTGACGCAGGAAGAAGGCCTCAAGAGCAAGACAATTATTAAACTAGACTACTAGCACGGCAGTTCCAGTGCTCAATGTGCAGGCATAGACATAGTGTTTCCAAAAATGAGCCCAAGGGGCTGTATCATGATTGACGCAGGAAGAAGGCCTCAAGAGCAAGACAATTATGAAACTACAGTAGACTACTAGCACGGCAGCTCCAGTGCCCAATGTGCAGGCATAGACATAGCGTTTCCAAAAATGAGCCCATGGAGCTGTATCATGGTTGATGCAGGAAGAAGGCCTCAAGAGCCAGACAATTATTAAACTAGACTACTAGCACGGCAGTTCCAGTGCTCATTGTGCAGGCATAGACATAGTGTTTCCAAAAATGAGCCTAAGGGGCTGTATCATGGTTGACGCTGGAAGGAGGCCTCAAGAGCCAGACAATTATGAAACTACAGTAGACTACTAGCACGGCAGCTACAGTGCCCAATGTGCAGGCATAAACATAGTGTTTCCAAAAATGAGCCCAAAGGGCTGTATCATGGTTGATGCAGGAAGGAGGCCTCAAAAGCCAGCCAATTATGAAACTAGACTGCTAGCATGGTAGTTCCAGTTTCCCAATGTGCAGGCATAGACATAATGTTTCCAAAAATTAGCCCAAGGGGCATGATACCATGGTTAACGCAGGAAGGAGGTCTCATCACAATTGCCTCCTATGGGAAATATTTATGAATGGAACATTGTTTCTAGTTTGTTGACCATGAGGTACATGTGGCAGAAGCAGGAGTAGGATACACATTTAATTAGAAGGAGGAAAGGGGTTTGTATGGGAAGGGATGGACGTGATCACCAGTAGCATAAAAGAACATTTTGGGTGACTCAAGGTTGGGATTATGTCATGTGGAGGGCTTAACATCTGTGGTGAAATACAGTCCTTGCTAAATTTTATCAGAGTCAGCCTTTGTGGGATCACATTTCTCCTTGGAGAGAGTGACATGTCAAGAATGCCGAGGTGAGGAGACTTTTAAGCAGCAATGATCCTCTGGGAAATATGCAAATTGTCTCTTGAGAGGAAGAGGACTAGAACTCTAATGCCACTTTTAGGAAGTAGCAATCCTATATTGACACTCCAAAGAGCCGTGTGGACAGCATAATATTCTGTCATGTGGCAAAGGAACTAGTTTTGCTCCAAAATTTGATTTTTTTGCACAAAATTTGGAAAATAAAATACATTGTGTTTTTCACTTCAATATTTTCCTGTTAATGAATTTCACAAATTTATAGGATTGCATGAAGTAACACAATTTGTGGATGATGATCAAAAATGCCATATGTCTTTAATTATTTTTTAAGTACCATATATTTTTTTACTTCCATGCTTTCTACTTTCATAGTTGAGTTTAATTAGCTTTATTATTCCTTTGAAGTCTTACCTTAATTAAAAGACTTGATTATTCTTTTATTGATGTATTCTGCTGCACTGTTCGATTTTTGTTTGTCAATACCATGTCTGACTTTTTCTTTTGCAAAAAGGACTTTTAGTTGTCAATCATATGTTCCCAGGCCATACATAATTGGAAAAAAATGCTTTTTTTGCAGAAATATCATCTAGCATGTTTATCTTTAAATAAACTTTTCGCTGCTGAAAGAAGAGTGGTGTGCTGTAAGTGATTCATTTCTGTACATCTTAATGGGAATCTCAGGTTAAGAGAATATAGTGCCTAAAAGCTCTTGCAGTTATGTCTGGTATACCAATTTAACCAGAAAATGGCTTCTTATGGTCTATCAATAATAGTGTTAGTCGATTAAAAATTTTATACTGCTACTTTGATTCCTGGTAATGCAAGGAATGGTCTTAAATGAAGAAACATTATTGCTGATCGTTTAGGAGAAAAGACTGAGAAGCCATGTATTCTCTCTGTATTACTAAACCATTAGCATATCTGAAGGTATAACGTTAAGGTAAGATCCTGGCTACCAAAAAAGCATCTAAAGTGCTGCACTCCACAAAAATGTGCAATTTATATAAGTTATGTCTATTGCAACACATAAGGCAGCACACTGCAGCGCTAGAACATACAAACTTGAAATACGAAATTTGAACTGCATTACTGCACTAGAAATATGAAAAATGAGAGCGTTTAGCGCATAAAAATGGCCAATTTTATGTGTACCTGGTAGCCACTTTACGGCATCTCTCTTATACCAGGTCCTACGCTTGCCTTACCTCGCTGAGAATAAACGTCTACATCTGAATGGGTACATGTGAAACCTCTTCCTAGACTAAAATTCTCTCTCTCTATGGAGGGGTATTGGACCTGCTGTAATTAAAACACCTGTGGCTAGAAGGCGGAGTGCACGATCAGAAGGCTAAAGAATACATTTCAAAAACCTGACCTGCACATCCAAACATAGACTAAGTGTGAACAGGTGCTGAACCTAGAGTCGCCAACTCGTATATAGTTAAATAAATAAGGCAGCACACTGCAGCGCTAGAACATACAAACTTGAAATACGAAATTTGAACTGCATTACTGCACTAGAAATATGAAAAATGAGAGCGTTTAGCGCATAAAAATGGCCAATTTTATGTGTACCTGGTAGCCACTTTACGGCATCTCTCTTATACCAGGTCCTACGCTTGCCTTACCTCGCTGAGAATAAACGTCTACATCTGAATGGGTACATGTGAAACCTCTTCCTAGACTAAAATTCTCTCTCTCTATGGAGGGGTATTGGACCTGCTGTAATTAAAACACCTGTGGCTAGAAGGCGGAGTGCACGATCAGAAGGCTAGAGAATACATTTCAAAAACCTGACCTGCACATCCAAACATATACTAAGTGTGAACAGGTGCTGAACCTAGAGTCGCCAACTAGTATATAGTTAAATAAATAAGGCAGCACACTGCAGCGCTACAACATACAAACTTGAAATACGAAATTTGAACTGCATTACTGCACTAGAAATATGAAAAATGAGAGTGTTTAGCGCATAAAAATGGCCAATTTTATGTGTACCTGGTAGCCACTTTACGGCATCTCTCTTATACCAGGTCCTACGCTTGCCTTACCTCGCTGAGAATAAACGTCTACATCTGAATGGGTACATGTGAAACCTCTTCCTAGACTAAAATTCTCTCTCTCTATGGAGGGGTATTGGACCTGCTGTAATTAAAACACCTGTGGCTAGAAGGCGGAGTGCACGATCAGAAGGCTAGAGAATACATTTCAAAAACCTGACCTGCACATCCAAACATAGACTAAGTGTGAACAGGTGCTGAACCTAGAGTCGCCAACTCGTATATAGTTAAATAAATAAGGCAGCACACTGCAGCGCTAGAACATACAAACTTGAAATACGAAATTTGAACTGCATTACTGCACTAGAAATATGAAAAATGAGAGCGTTTAGCGCATAAAAATGGCCAATTTTATGTGTACCTGGTAGCCACTTTACGGCATCTCTCTTATACCAGGTCCTACGCTTGCCTTACCTCGCTGAGAATAAACGTCTACATCTGAATGGGTACATGTGAAACCTCTTCCTAGACTAAAATTCTCTCTCTCTATGGAGGGGTATTGGACCTGCTGTAATTAAAACACCTGTGGCTAGAAGGCGGAGTGCACGATCAGAAGGCTAGAGAATACATTTCAAAAACCTGACCTGCACATCCAAACATAGACTAAGTGTGAACAGGTGCTGAACCTAGAGTCGCCAACTCGTATATAGTTAAATAAATAAGGCAGCACACTGCAGCGCTAAAACATACAAACTTGAAATACGAAATTTGAACTGCATTACTGCACTAGAAATATGAAAAATGAGAGCGTTTAGCGCATAAAAATGGCCAACTTTATGTGTACCTGGTAGCCACTTTACGGCATCTCTCTTATACCAGGTCCTACGCTTGCCTTACCTCGCTGAAAATAAATGTCTACATCTGAATGGGTACATGCGAAACCTCTTCCTAGACTAAAATTCTCTCTCTCTATGGAGGGGTATTGGACCTGCTGTAATTAAAACACCTGTGGCTAGAAGGCGGAGTGCACGATCAGAAGGCTAGAGAATACATTTCAAAAACCTGACCTGGACATCCAAACATAGACTAAGTGTGAACAGGTGCTGAACCTAGAGTCGCCAACTCGTATATAGTTAAATAAATAAGGCAGCACACTGCAGCGCTAGAACATACAAACTTGAAATACGAAATTTGAACTGCATTACTGCACTAGAAATATGAAAAATGAGAGCGTTTAGCGCATAAAAATGGCCAATTTTATGTGTACCTGGTAGCCACTTTACGGCATCTCTCTTATACCAGGTCCTACGCTTGCCTTACCTCGCTGAGAATAAACGTCTACATCTGAATGGGTACATGTGAAACCTCTTCCTAGACTAAAATTCTCTCTCTCTATGGAGGGGTATTGGACCTGCTGTAATTAAAACACCTGTGGCTAGAAGGCGGAGTGCACGATCAGAAGGCTAAAGAATACATTTCAAAAACCTGACCTGCACATCCAAACATAGACTAAGTGTGAACAGGTGCTGAACCTAGAGTCGCCAACTTGTATATAGTTAAATAAATAAGGCAGCACACTGCAGCGCTAGAACATACAAACTTGAAATACGAAATTTGAACTGCATTACTGCACTAGAAATATGAAAAATGAGAGCGTTTAGCGCATAAAAATGGCCAATTTTATGTGTACCTGGTAGCCACTTTACGGCATCTCTCTTACACCAGTTCCTACGCTTGCCTTACCTCGCTGAGAATAAACGTCTACATCTGAATGGGTACATGTGAAACCTCTTCCTAGACTAAAATTCTCTCTCTCTATGGAGGGGTATTGGACCTGCTGTAATTAAAACACCTGTGGCTAGAAGGCGGAGTGCACGATCAGAAGGCTAGAGAATACATTTCAAAAACCTGACCTGCACATCCAAACATAGACTAAGTGTGAACAGGTGCTGAACCTAGAGTCGCCAACTTGTATATAGTTAAATAAATAAGGCAGCACACTGCAGCGCTAGAACATACAAACTTGAAATACGAAATCTGAACTGCATTACTGCACTAGAAATATGAAAAATGAGAGCGTTTAGCGCATAAAAATGGCCAATTTTATGTGTACCTGGTAGCCACTTTACGGCATCTCTCTTACACCAGTTCCTACGCTTGCCTTACCTCGCTGAGAATAAACGTGTACATCTGAATGGGTACATGTGAAACCTCTTCCTAGACTAAAATTCTCTCTCTCTATGGAGGGGTATTGGACCTACTGTAATTAAAACACCTGTGGCTAGAAGGCGGAGTGCACGATCAGAAGGCTAGAGAATACATTTCAAAAACCTGACCTGCACATCCAAACATAGACTAAGTGTGAACAGGTGCTGAACCTAGAGTCGCCAACTCGTATATAGTTAAATAAATAAGGCAGCACACTGCAGCGCTAGAACATACAAACTTGAAATACGAAATTTGAACTGCATTACTGCACTAGAAATATGAAAAATGAGAGCGTTTAGCGCATAAAAATGGCCAATTTTATGTGTACCTGGTAGCCACTTCACGGCATCTCTCTTATACCAGGTCCTACGCTTGCCTTACCTCGCTGAGAATAAACGTCTACATCTGAATGGGTACATGTGAAACCTCTTCCTAGACTAAAATTCTCTCTCTCTATGGAGGGGTATTGGACCTGCTGTAATTAAAACACCTGTGGCTAGAAGGCGGAGTGCACGATCAGAAGGCTAAAGAATACATTTCAAAAACCTGACCGGCACATCCAAACATAGACTAAGTGTGAACAGGTGCTGAACCTAGAGTCGCCAACTTGTATATAGTTAAATAAATAAGGCAGCACACTGCAGCACTAGAACATACAAACTTGAAATACGAAATTTGAACTGCATTACTGCACTAGAAATATGAAAAATGAGAGCGTTTAGCGCATAAAAATGGCCAATTTTATGTGTACCTGGTAGCCACTTTACGGCATCTCTCTTACACCAGTTCCTACGCTTGCCTTACCTCGCTGAGAATAAACGTCTACATCTGAATGGGTACATGTGAAACCTCTTCCTAGACTAAAATTCTCTCTCTCTATGGAGGGGTATTGGACCTGCTGTAATTAAAACACCTGTGGCTAGAAGGCGGAGTGCACGATCAGAAGGCTAGAGAATACATTTCAAAAACCTGACCTGCACATCCAAACATAGACTAAGTGTGAACAGGTGCTGAACCTAGAGTCGCCAACTCGTATATAGTTAAATAAATAAGGCAGCACACTGCAGCGCTAGAACATACAAACTTGAAATACGAAATTTGAACTGCATTACTGCACTAGAAATATGAAAAATGAGAGCGTTTAGCGCATAAAAATGGCCAATTTTATGTGTACCTGGTAGCCACTTTACGGCATCTCTCTTATACCAGGTCCTACGCTTGCCTTACCTCGCTGAGAATAAACGTCTACATCTGAATGGGTACATGTGAAACCTCTTCCTAGACTAAAATTCTCTCTCTCTATGGAGGGGTATTGGACCTGCTGTAATTAAAACACCTGTGGCTAGAAGGCGGAGTGCACGATCAGAAGGCTAGAGAATACATTTCAAAAACCTGACCTGCACATCCAAACATATACTAAGTGTGAACAGGTGCTGAACCTAGAGTCGCCAACTAGTATATAGTTAAATAAATAAGGCAGCACACTGCAGCGCTACAACATACAAACTTGAAATACGAAATTTGAACTGCATTACTGCACTAGAAATATGAAAAATGAGAGTGTTTAGCGCATAAAAATGGCCAATTTTATGTGTACCTGGTAGCCACTTTACGGCATCTCTCTTATACCAGGTCCTACGCTTGCCTTACCTCGCTGAGAATAAACGTCTACATCTGAATGGGTACATGTGAAACCTCTTCCTAGACTAAAATTCTCTCTCTCTATGGAGGGGTATTGGACCTGCTGTAATTAAAACACCTGTGGCTAGAAGGCGGAGTGCACGATCAGAAGGCTAGAGAATACATTTCAAAAACCTGACCTGCACATCCAAACATAGACTAAGTGTGAACAGGTGCTGAACCTAGAGTCGCCAACTCGTATATAGTTAAATAAATAAGGCAGCACACTGCAGCGCTAGAACATACAAACTTGAAATACGAAATTTGAACTGCATTACTGCACTAGAAATATGAAAAATGAGAGCGTTTAGCGCATAAAAATGGCCAATTTTATGTGTACCTGGTAGCCACTTTACGGCATCTCTCTTATACCAGGTCCTACGCTTGCCTTACCTCGCTGAGAATAAACGTCTACATCTGAATGGGTACATGTGAAACCTCTTCCTAGACTAAAATTCTCTCTCTCTATGGAGGGGTATTGGACCTGCTGTAATTAAAACACCTGTGGCTAGAAGGCGGAGTGCACGATCAGAAGGCTAGAGAATACATTTCAAAAACCTGACCTGCACATCCAAACATAGACTAAGTGTGAACAGGTGCTGAACCTAGAGTCGCCAACTCGTATATAGTTAAATAAATAAGGCAGCACACTGCAGCGCTAAAACATACAAACTTGAAATACGAAATTTGAACTGCATTACTGCACTAGAAATATGAAAAATGAGAGCGTTTAGCGCATAAAAATGGCCAACTTTATGTGTACCTGGTAGCCACTTTACGGCATCTCTCTTATACAAGGTCCTACGCTTGCCTTACCTCGCTGAAAATAAATGTCTACATCTGAATGGGTACATGCGAAACCTCTTCCTAGACTAAAATTCTCTCTCTCTATGGAGGGGTATTGGACCTGCTGTAATTAAAACACCTGTGGCTAGAAGGCGGAGTGCACGATCAGAAGGCTAGAGAATACATTTCAAAAACCTGACCTGGACATCCAAACATAGACTAAGTGTGAACAGGTGCTGAACCTAGAGTCGCCAACTCGTATATAGTTAAATAAATAAGGCAGCACACTGCAGCGCTAGAACATACAAACTTGAAATACGAAATTTGAACTGCATTACTGCACTAGAAATATGAAAAATGAGAGCGTTTAGCGCATAAAAATGGCCAATTTTATGTGTACCTGGTAGCCACTTTACGGCATCTCTCTTATACCAGGTCCTACGCTTGCCTTACCTCGCTGAGAATAAACGTCTACATCTGAATGGGTACATGTGAAACCTCTTCCTAGACTAAAATTCTCTCTCTCTATGGAGGGGTATTGGACCTGCTGTAATTAAAACACCTGTGGCTAGAAGGCGGAGTGCACGATCAGAAGGCTAAAGAATACATTTCAAAAACCTGACCTGCACATCCAAACATAGACTAAGTGTGAACAGGTGCTGAACCTAGAGTCGCCAACTTGTATATAGTTAAATAAATAAGGCAGCACACTGCAGCGCTAGAACATACAAACTTGAAATACGAAATTTGAACTGCATTACTGCACTAGAAATATGAAAAATGAGAGCGTTTAGCGCATAAAAATGGCCAATTTTATGTGTACCTGGTAGCCACTTTACGGCATCTCTCTTACACCAGTTCCTACGCTTGCCTTACCTCGCTGAGAATAAACGTCTACATCTGAATGGGTACATGTGAAACCTCTTCCTAGACTAAAATTCTCTCTCTCTATGGAGGGGTATTGGACCTGCTGTAATTAAAACACCTGTGGCTAGAAGGCGGAGTGCACGATCAGAAGGCTAGAGAATACATTTCAAAAACCTGACCTGTACATCCAAACATAGACTAAGTGTGAACAGGTGCTGAACCTAGAGTCGCCAACTTGTATATAGTTAAATAAATAAGGCAGCACACTGCAGCGCTACAACATACAAACTTGAAATACGAAATCTGAACTGCATTACTGCACTAGAAATATGAAAAATGAGAGCGTTTAGCGCATAAAAATGGCCAATTTTATGTGTACCTGGTAGCCACTTTACGGCATCTCTCTTACACCAGTTCCTACGCTTGCCTTACCTCGCTGAGAATAAACGTGTACATCTGAATGGGTACATGTGAAACCTCTTCCTAGACTAAAATTCTCTCTCTCTATGGAGGGGTATTGGACCTACTGTAATTAAAACACCTGTGGCTAGAAGGCGGAGTGCACGATCAGAAGGCTAGAGAATACATTTCAAAAACCTGACCTGCACATCCAAACATAGACTAAGTGTGAACAGGTGCTGAACCTAGAGTCGCCAACTCGTATATAGTTAAATAAATAAGGCAGCACACTGCAGCGCTAGAACATACAAACTTGAAATACGAAATTTGAACTGCATTACTGCACTAGAAATATGAAAAATGAGAGCGTTTAGCGCATAAAAATGGCCAATTTTATGTGTACCTGGTAGCCACTTCACGGCATCTCTCTTATACCAGGTCCTACGCTTGCCTTACCTCGCTGAGAATAAACGTCTACATCTGAATGGGTACATGTGAAACCTCTTCCTAGACTAAAATTCTCTCTCTCTATGGAGGGGTATTGGACCTGCTGTAATTAAAACACCTGTGGCTAGAAGGCGGAGTGCACGATCAGAAGGCTAAAGAATACATTTCAAAAACCTGACCGGCACATCCAAACATAGACTAAGTGTGAACAGGTGCTGAACCTAGAGTCGCCAACTTGTATATAGTTAAATAAATAAGGCAGCACACTGCAGCACTAGAACATACAAACTTGAAATACGAAATTTGAACTGCATTACTGCACTAGAAATATGAAAAATGAGAGCGTTTAGCGCATAAAAATGGCCAATTTTATGTGTACCTGGTAGCCACTTTACGGCATCTCTCTTACACCAGTTCCTACGCTTGCCTTACCTCGCTGAGAATAAACGTCTACATCTGAATGGGTACATGTGAAACCTCTTCCTAGACTAAAATTCTCTCTCTCTATGGAGGGGTATTGGACCTGCTGTAATTAAAACACCTGTGGCTAGAAGGCGGAGTGCACGATCAGAAGGCTAGAGAATACATTTCAAAAACCTGACCTGCACATCCAAACATAGACTAAGTGTGAACAGGTGCTGAACCTAGAGTCGCCAACTCGTATATAGTTAAATAAATAAGGCAGCACACTGCAGCGCTAGAACATACAAACTTGAAATACGAAATTTGAACTGCATTACTGCACTAGAAATATGAAAAATGAGCGCGTTTAGTGCATAAAAATGGCCAATTTTATGTGTACCTGGTAGCCACTTTACGGCATCTCTCTTATACCAGGTCCTACGCTTGCCTTACCTTGCTGAGAATAAACGTCTACATCTGAATGGGTACATGTGAAACCTCTTCCTAGACTAAAATTCTCTCTCTCTATGGAGGGGTATTGGACCTGCTGTAATTAAAACACCTGTGGCTAGAAGGCGGAGTGCACGATCAGAAGGCTAAAGAATACATTTCAAAAACCTGACCTGCACATCCAAACATAGACTAAGTGTGAACAGGTGCTGAACCTAGAGTCGCCAACTCGTATATAGTTAAATAAATAAGGCAGCACACTGCAGCGCTAGAACATACAAACTTGAAATACGAAATTTGAACTGCATTACTGCACTAGAAATATGAAAAATGAGAGCGTTTAGCGCATAAAAATGGCCAATTTTATGTGTACCTGGTAGCCACTTTACGGCATCTCTCTTATACCAGGTCCTACGCTTGCCTTACCTCGCTGAGAATAAACGTCTACATCTGAATGGGTACATGTGAAACCTCTTCCTAGACTAAAATTCTCTCTCTCTATGGAGGGATATTGGACCTGCTGTAATTAAAACACCTGTGGCTAGAAGGCGGAGTGCACGATCAGAAGGCTAGAGAATACATTTCAAAAACCTGACCTGCACATCCAAACATAGACTAAGTGGGAACAGGTGCTGAACCTAGAGTCGCCAACTCGTATATAGTTAAATAAATAAGGCAGCACACTGCAGCGCTAGAACATACAAACTTGAAATACGAAATTTGAACTGCATTACTGCACTAGAAATATGAAAAATGAGAGCGTTTAGCGCATAAAAATGGCCAATTTTATGTGTACCTGGTAGCCACTTTACGGCATCTCTCTTATACCAGGTCCTACGCTTGCCTTACCTCGCTGAGAATAAACATCTACATCTGAATGGGTACATGTGAAACCTCTTCCTAGACTAAAATTCTCTCTCTCTATGGAGGGGTATTGGACCTGCTGTAATTAAAACACCTGTGGCTAGAAGGCGGAGTGCACAATCAGAAGGCTAGAGAATACATTTTAAAAACCTGACCTGCACATCCAAACATAGACTAAGTGTGAACAGGTGCTGAACCTAGAGTCGCCAACTCGTATATAGTTAAATAAATAAGGCAGCACACTGCAGCGCTAGAACATACAAACTTGAAATACGAAATTTGAACTGCATTACTGCACTAGAAATATGAAAAATGAGAGTGTTTAGCGCATAAAAATGGCCAATTTTATGTGTACCTGGTAGCCACTTTACGGCATCTCTCTTATACCAGGTCCTACGCTTGCCTTACCTCGCTGAGAATAAACGTCTACATCTGAATGGGTACATGTGAAACCTCTTCCTAGACTAAAATTCTCTCTCTCTATGGAGGGATATTGGACCTGCTGTAATTAAAACACCTGTGGCTAGAAGGCGGAGTGCACGATCAGAAGGCTAGAGAATACATTTCAAAAACCTGACCTGCACATCCAAACATAGACTAAGTGGGAACAGGTGCTGAACCTAGAGTCGCCAACTCGTATATAGTTAAATAAATAAGGCAGCACACTGCAGCGCTAGAACATACAAACTTGAAATACGAAATTTGAACTGCATTACTGCACTAGAAATATGAAAAATGAGAGCGTTTAGCGCATAAAAATGGCCAATTTTATGTGTACCTGGTAGCCACTTTACGGCATCTCTCTTATACCAGGTCCTACGCTTGCCTTACCTCACTGAGAATAAACGTCTACATCTGAATGGGTACATGTGAAACCTCTTCCTAGACTAAAATTCTCTCTCTCTATGGAGGGATATTGGACCTGCTGTAATTAAAACACCTGTGGCTAGAAGGCGGAGTGCACGATCAGAAGGCTAAAGAATACATTTCAAAAACCTGACCTGCACATCCAAACATAGACTAAGTGTGAACAGGTGCTGAACCTAGAGTCGCCAACTCGTATATAGTTAAATAAATAAGGCAGCACACTGCAGCGCTAGAACATACAAACTTGAAATACGAAATTTGAACTGCATTACTGCACTAGAAATATGAAAAATGAGAGCGTTTAGCGCATAAAAATGGCCAATTTTATGTGTACCTGGTAGCCACTTTACGGCATCTCTCTTATACCAGGTCCTACGCTTGCCTTACCTCGCTGAGAATAAACGTCTACATCTGAATGGGTACATGTGAAACCTCTTCCTAGACTAAAATTCTCTCTCTCTATGGAGGGATATTGGACCTGCTGTAATTAAAACACCTGTGGCTAGAAGGCGGAGTGCACGATCAGAAGGCTAGAGAATACATTTCAAAAACCTGACCTGCACATCCAAACATAGACTAAGTGGGAACAGGTGCTGAACCTAGAGTCGCCAACTCGTATATAGTTAAATAAATAAGGCAGCACACTGCAGCGCTAGAACATACAAACTTGAAATACGAAATTTGAACTGCATTACTGCACTAGAAATATGAAAAATGAGAGCGTTTAGCGCATAAAAATGGCCAATTTTATGTGTACCTGGTAGCCACTTTACGGCATCTCTCTTATACCAGGTCCTACGCTTGCCTTACCTCGCTGAGAATAAACATCTACATCTGAATGGGTACATGTGAAACCTCTTCCTAGACTAAAATTCTCTCTCTCTATGGAGGGGTATTGGACCTGCTGTAATTAAAACACCTGTGGCTAGAAGGCGGAGTGCACAATCAGAAGGCTAGAGAATACATTTTAAAAACCTGACCTGCACATCCAAACATAGACTAAGTGTGAACAGGTGCTGAACCTAGAGTCGCCAACTCGTATATAGTTAAATAAATAAGGCAGCACACTGCAGCGCTAGAACATACAAACTTGAAATACGAAATTTGAACTGCATTACTGCACTAGAAATATGAAAAATGAGAGTGTTTAGCGCATAAAAATGGCCAATTTTATGTGTACCTGGTAGCCACTTTACGGCATCTCTCTTATACCAGGTCCTACGCTTGCCTTACCTCGCTGAGAATAAACGTCTACATCTGAATGGGTACATGTGAAACCTCTTCCTAGACTAAAATTCTCTCTCTCTATGGAGGGATATTGGACCTGCTGTAATTAAAACACCTGTGGCTAGAAGGCGGAGTGCACGATCAGAAGGCTAGAGAATACATTTCAAAAACCTGACCTGCACATCCAAACATAGACTAAGTGGGAACAGGTGCTGAACCTAGAGTCGCCAACTCGTATATAGTTAAATAAATAAGGCAGCACACTGCAGCGCTAGAACATACAAACTTGAAATACGAAATTTGAACTGCATTACTGCACTAGAAATATGAAAAATGAGAGCGTTTAGCGCATAAAAATGGCCAATTTTATGTGTACCTGGTAGCCACTTTACGGCATCTCTCTTATACCAGGTCCTACGCTTGCCTTACCTCACTG
The DNA here is from genome assembly GCF_032444005.1 of Ranitomeya imitator. Lineage (NCBI taxonomy): Eukaryota > Metazoa > Chordata > Amphibia > Anura > Dendrobatidae > Ranitomeya > Ranitomeya imitator. The sequence continues at coordinate 531,781,198 of NC_091286.1, forward strand.
AGAATAAACGTCTACATCTGAATGGGTACATGTGAAACCTCTTCCTAGACTAAAATTCTCTCTCTCTATGGAGGGATATTGGACCTGCTGTAATTAAAACACCTGTGGCTAGAAGGCGGAGTGCACGATCAGAAGGCTAGAGAATACATTTCAAAAACCTGACCTGCACATCCAAACATAGACTAAGTGGGAACAGGTGCTGAACCTAGAGTCGCCAACTCGTATATAGTTAAATAAATAAGGCAGCACACTGCAGCGCTAGAACATACAAACTTGAAATACGAAATTTGAACTGCATTACTGCACTAGAAATATGAAAAATGAGAGCGTTTAGCGCATAAAAATGGCCAATTTTATGTGTACCTGGTAGCCACTTTACGGCATCTCTCTTATACCAGGTCCTACGCTTGCCTTACCTCGCTGAGAATAAACGTCTACATCTGAATGGGTACATGTGAAACCTCTTCCTAGACTAAAATTCTCTCTCTCTATGGAGGGGTATTGGACCTGCTGTAATTAAAACACCTGTGGCTAGAAGGCGGAATGCCTGATCAGAAGGCTAGAGAATACATTTCAAAAACCTGACCTGCACATACAAACATAGACTAAGTGTGAACAGGTGCTGAACCTAGAGTCGCCAACTCGTATATAGTTAAATAAATAAGGCAGACGAACCCGATGTCCCAGCAGATGACTCGGAAAACCGGGACACATACACGGGTTTCAAGAGGGACACATGAAAGGTGTCGGTGATACCCAGGCGTGGCGGAAGGGCCAAACGATAGACCACAGGATTAACCTGCTCGAGGACCTTGAATGGGCCCAAGTAGCGAGGAGCAAATATAGTGGACTCAACTCGCAGCCTGATGTTACGGGCGGAGAGCCACACCAAGTCGCCAGGAGCAAAGGTCGGAGCGGGGCGCCGATGAGCATCGGCGGAGGACCTCATTCTCTCCTTAGAGGCCCGAATGGCATCCTGAGTGCGGTCCCAAATATCCCGTGCCTCCACAGCCCAGTCTGCCACCCTGGAGTCGGCGGAAGACACGGGCATAGGCACAGGTACCCGTGGATGCTGACCATAGTTGAGGAGGAATGGGTTTTGTCCAGTGGAGTCGGCTACGGCGTTGTTCAGTGCAAACTCTGCCCATGATAGCAAGGATGCCCAGTCATCCTGCCTGGCTGAAACAAAATGTCGCAGGTATGTGACCAAGGTCTGGTTGGCCCTCTCTACCAACCCATTCGTCTCGGGATGATAAGCGGAAGAGATATTCAACTCAATACTGAGAAGACGACAAAGCTCTCTCCAGAACCGAGACGCAAACTGGGGACCCCGGTCACTGACAATTTTGTCAGGCATACCATGTAGGCGGAAGATGTGTTTAATGAACAACGCTGCCAAGGCCCGTGCAGAAGGTAACCGTGGTAGCGGCACCAAATGCACCATTTTTGAGAAATGATCGGTGATGACCCAAATGATGGTACAGCCGCGAGACTTGGGTAAACCCACAACAAAGTCCATCCCGACCATCTCCCAGGGCCTATCTGCCACCGGCAAGGGATAGAGCAACCCAGCTGGCCTTTGACGCGGAGATTTATTTTTGGCACAGGAGATACACGCCAGAATATAATCCCTGACATCCCGGACCATATGCGGCCACCAGTACGTCCTCGCCAGTAGCTCAGATGTCCTCTTTGTCACAAAGTGTCCACCCACCCTGGACGAATGAGCCCAAGAGAGAACCTCCGGTCGCAAATTAATGGGCACAAAAGTCTTGCCCGGAGGCACAGACTCTAGCGAAACCGGCGCTACGGTTCTCAGGCTCTCGGAAGGGACAATAAGCCAAGGCTCCTCTTCCTCCTCCTCAGTTGACATAAGGGAGCGAGAGAGAGCGTCAGCACGGATATTCTTCTCCCCGGCGAGATAATGAAGGGAAAAGTGAAACCGGGAGAAGAACAGGGACCATCTGGCCTGGCGAGAATTTAGCCGCTGGGCTGTTTGCAAATAGACCAAATTTTTGTGGTCCGTGTAAACTTGGAAGGGAAACCGCGCACCTTCCAGAAGGTGTCTCCACTCCGAAAAGGCCAGCTTCATTGCTAGCAACTCCCTGTCCCCGATGGAGTAGTTTCTCTCCGCTGGCGTGAAGGTCTTAGAGAAGAAGAAGCATGGATGCTTCCGACCTTGAGCATCCTTTTGATAGAGGACTGCTCCAGCACCAACGGATGAGGCATCCACCTCCATTAGGAATGGCTTATCCACATCGGGACGATGTAAGATGGGAGTGCTAGCAAAGTGGGACTTAATAGAAGTGAAGGCCTTGGAGACCTCTTCCGACCACAATTTGGGATTCGCTCCCTTCTTGGTGAGGGCTACCAAGGGAGCTACCAGAGTTGAGAAGTGGGGAATGAACTGGCGGTAATAGTTTATGAACCCCATAAAGCGCTGCACCGCTTTAAGAGAATGGGGCTCTTGCCAGTCCATCACAGCCTGTAGTTTGGCAGGATCCACAGCCAATCCCTGGGCGGAGATGGTATAGCCCAGGAAAGGTAAGGACTCCTGCTCAAACACACACTTCTCCAACTTCGCATAAAGAGAGTTTGCCCGTAGGAGGTCGAAGACTCTGCCAACATCTCTCCGGTGGGAGTCAATATCTGGAGAAAAGATGAGAATATCATCCAGATAGACTACAACCGAGGTGGAAAGCATATCCCGGAAGATGTCGTTGACAAAGTCTTGGAAAACGGCAGGTGCATTACAGAGCCCGAAGGGCATCACCAGATACTCATAGTGCCCATCTCTGGTGTTAAATGCCGTTTTCCATTCGTCCCCCTCACGGATGCGAATCAGGTTATAAGCACCCCGCAGATCTAGTTTAGTAAACACTCTAGCTCCCCGAAGCCTATCGAAAAGCTCAGATATCAAAGGCAAAGGGTACTTGTTCTTAACTGTGATAGCATTAAGACCCCTGTAGTCTATGCATGGACGTAGTTCTCCATTCTTCTTCTGCACGAAAAAGAAACCTGCCCCAGCAGGTGACACTGACTTCCTGATGAACCCTCTTGCCAGATTCTCTTGAATGTACTGAGACATTGCCTCCATTTCCGGGAGAGATAATGGATAGACTCGACCCCGGGGAGGCTCAGCACCAGGCAAGAGATCAATAGGACAGTCATAGGGGCGATGGGGCGGAAGGGTCTCCGCTGCCTCTTTGGAGAACACGTCTGCATAAGACCAATATTGCTTGGGGAGAGAGGAAAGATCTGCGGGTACCTCTGTAGTAGCAACCTGAACGCACTCTCGATGACACCTGTTCCCACAAGATTCACCCCATCCCAGAATTCTGCCTGAGGACCACTCGATGTGAGGAGAGTGGTACCGTAACGAAGGTATCCCCAAGAGAACCTCATCAATTCCCTCAGGAATGACGAGTAGAGATATAATCTCCTGATGAGATGGTGACATGGACAGAGTAAAAGGGATAGTTTGATGTGTAATCTGTGCGGGCAGTGTCGACCCATTCACCACTCGTACCGTTACTGGTTGAGATAGCATGACCAGAGGAATTGCGTGACGTTGGGCGAAGGCTGAAGACATAAAATTGCCCTCCGCCCCAGAATCCACGCAGAGTTCTACCGAGTGAGAGGATGAGCCCAATGTTATTGTCCCCTTAAAGGACAATTTGGAGGCAAACGTCGCCGTGTCTAGTGCCCCTCCACCAACTACCACTAGACGCTGACGTTTCCTCGACCGCTGGAGACATCTGGAGGCAAGATGTCCTGTCTGTTGGCAAAGATGACAAATCTGGAGTGCACGAGCGGTCCGGGACTTAGATCCCGCTCGTGACTCTACCACAGGCTCATGGGGCTCAGGAGCCTGGTCTGGAGATTCCAAAGGTTTGGCGAAGATGGGAGCCAGCCGAAACCTCTGCCTACACTGGGCTCGCTCTAACCTCCGCTCGTGAAATCGGAGATCAATAGGAGTGGATAGAGTTATTAATTCCTTCAGTGTGGCGGGAATCTCCCTAGTGGCCAGGGCGTCCTTAACGTGGTCAGCCAGCCCCCTCCAAAATATTGGAATGAGAGCTTTATCCGACCACTCCAGCTCAGATGCTAAGGTGCGGAAGTGGACGGCAAAATGACTGACCAAGGACGAGCCCTGAGTCAATGCCAACAATTGGAGCGCCGTATCATGGGTGACACGAGGTTCTAAAAAGACCTGTTTCAGAGTGCTCAGAAACAACGGAGCACTCTGCACCACATGATCGCTACGCTCCCATAGTGGCGTAGCCCACTGCAACGCCCTGTCCGATAGAAGAGACACTATAAATCCCACCTTAGCCCGCTCTGTAGGGAAACGAGAGGCCAGAAGCTCGAGATGGATAGAGCACTGACTCACGAAACCCCTACAAGACTTACTGTCACCAGAGAATTTCTCTGGAAGCGGGAGGCGAGTTAGAATCGGAACAGGAGCGGCAGTGGACAAGGTGGCTGCAGCAACACTAGCAGCCTGAACAGCGACAGCAGTGACATCCACAGCTGAGGTTGAACGCTCAAGAGCCGCCAACCTTCCCTCCAGCTGCTGGATGTACCGCTGTGAATGCTGATCGTCCATCATTTACTAGCCAGACCTTGGCGCTAGTATTATGTTAAGGACTGGCGGAACACACCAAGTACAAGATGAAATGGAACTAGGTGCGTTCGCAGTCCGAGGTCCACCGTGCAGGTAAAAACCCTGCTGCTAGTAAGACGGACTATATGGCGGTACTATAAGTATACACGCACGGGTTAACTTCACCCTGCGTGAAGGAAGCAATCCTGTTGCGCCACAGGACCGCGGTACCGCACATAGAGCGTGAGCAAGAAGTCAGCGAACTCAACCCCAATTAGGATTGAAGTCCGATTAGACACTTGCTGGCACAACACCGCAACTGGGTGTGTAAGGAAACTAAATAATAATATAAAGGCACAAGAGTGCGTGCGGTGCCGCACTGACGGATGCCACTAACCACCCAGGCTTGGGTCAGGAAAGCGCAGAGCAAGCGCACGGCGCCGTACAGGCGGACACAGCAACTGGTAGCTGTAATGTGTGTTACGTGCTGTTGGATAAGTTGGGCGCTAGATAGCAAACATACACCTTCCGCGAACAATCATTCAATAGGGAGGGTTATTTAAAGAGCGACTTTCACTAACAACACACACACATATTTACAAGACAATACTAGCGCATGGCCGTGCGGTCATGCGCAGTTTATATAGCTGCAGCACAGGAAACAGCTACAGAAGTTTTGCCCTTTCAGGACCTGCCAAAAGGACCAATGGGATGTGCTGCAGTACCTGAGCATGTGACCCTCGATCTCCAACGGGAGATCCTGCCCTGGGCATGCTCAGACAGAGAAAAGCAGGACTTAGATCCAGAAACGTCCACTCGCCGCTGCCCAGCACTGGCTTCAATGGCAGAAGCAGGAAAAGCAGCAGTAACTCTTCGCACAGAGTCAGACTGAGCGAGACGCTGGGATCGACGTCCCTGCTGAGCAGACTCCACTGTGGCTGGAGAAGAATGGGAGACCGCAGCGGAGATGGATCGAGATTCCCCCTGTGCAGCAGAGGAAACTCGACTCCTAACACACATACTACTTAATCAAACGATACTAACAAAAATTACAATTTTTTTACAGTAATGGACATTAGAGAAAAACAGAAAAATCAATTTGATCATTAAGACTGATGCAACTTTGTGCCTGCATATTTAGAATCCATCTAGTTTCTTGTGTAAGCAGTAAATTATTATGATTTCCACCCTGTAAGGGTATTTAACTATTTCAGTTCCTGCAAAGCTCAAGGTCTCAGGGTCTGAATTGCTGAATTGTGCTGTGTTCTTGTGTTGTTAATTAATCTCAAAGAACCTTTTCCTGAGGAGATTGATCTGTAATGCTCCCGAAATCTTGTTTTTAAAGGTCTTATTGTTTACCTATATAAAAGAATGGACACGGACAAAACAAAATATAAACCACATATTGTGTTCTACATGTTACGAAGTCTGTGACTGTGTGTAAAGTTGAATCAATGCGTACAGGATTAGCAGTAAAGTGTAAATGGCAGCTTGGGCAATTGTCACATTGAAAATTCCCTTCTGGTATATAATTTTGTAACCAATTTTTATTAGGGGGTAAAAGTCTATTGGAACCAAATAATGTCACCAATCTTGCGGGTTCTTCGATGAGAAAATACTGGTATTAATGTTCCCATGTTACGCAGATATTTATCAGTGTACAAAATATGCTAATTTTGGAATGGAAGCATGTATCACTTTATCCATTGAACTGTGTTTAAAATTAAAAATAAAACATTGTAATTTCTGGATCACATTTTCTGTTATAGATTTTTTGTTATTCTTTTTTATTGATTTGGAAGTAATTCTGTATGTGATATAGCAGAAATGCAATCTTGAGCTTTATCTAGGACTGATGATGGATGGCCTCTTTGTTTAAAACGATCTTTCAAATCCCATAACTGTTGTTCAAACATGATTTCTGTATTATTAATTTTGCGCAATCGCAGCATTTGGCTACATTGTAACCCCTTTCGAGTGCGCAAGGGATGTGAACTACTGTAATGCAATAACATGTTAACATCAGGTTTAAGAATGATTCAGCGATAATTTGTCTTCCATGTATTTTCATATACCGCTCTGGCAAAAATGAAGAGACCACTGCAAAATGTTCAGTTTGTCTGATTTTTCTCTTTATAGGTATATTTTTGAATAAAATGTAAATTGTTCTTTTAGTCTATAAACTACTGACAACATGTCTCCGAATTTCCAAGCAATAAATTTAGCATTTTTTTTCTGACGAAGAAAAATGGTCAAAATTAAAAAAAAAACAAGCAGTGCTTTCAGACCTCAAATAATGCAAAGAAAACAACTTCATAATCATTTAGAAACAACAATACTAATGTTTTAACTCAGGATGAGTTCAGAAATCAATATTTTGTAAAATAACCATGATTTTTAATCACAGCTGTCATGCGTCTTGTCATACTTTCCACCAGTCACACTGCTTCCGGAGCAAAAATTTAACCCCTTTGTGCAATCTGACGTACTATCTCGTCGACGTGACCTGCGACTTAATCAGCGATCTGACACTACATAGTGATGTCCCACCCTGGGACAATGCAAAAAAGTAAAAAAAAAATATTAACATGTGTAAAAGAAAACCTAAATAATGAAAATATATATATATATATATTGTTCCAATAAATACATTTCTTTATGTAAATAAAAAAACAATAAAAGTATACATATTAAGTATCGCAGAGTCTGTAACGACCCAACCTATAAAGCTGTCCCACTAGTTAACCCCTTCAGTGAACACCGTAAAAAAAAAAAACGAGGCATAAAACAACGCTTTATCATCATACATAAAAAAGTGAAATAACACGCGATCAAAAAAACAGATATAAATAAACATGGTACCACTGAAAGCGGCATCTTGTCCCGCAAAAACGAGCTGCAACACAGCATCATCAGCGAAAAAATAAAGTTATAGCAATCAGAATAAAGCGATGCAAAAATAATTATTTTTTCCATAAAATCGTTTTTATTGTATAAAAGCGTCAAACATTGAAAAATAATATAAATTAAGTATCGCTGTTATCGTACTGACTCGAAGAATAAAACTGCTTTATCAATTTTACCAAACGTGGAATGATATAAATGCCCCCCCCCCAAAAGATATTCATGAATTGCTGGTTTTTGTTCAACCTGCGTAACAAAAATCTGAATAAAAAGCGATCAAAAAATTTCATGCGCCCAAAAATGGTAACAATAAAAACGTCAACTCATCCTGCAAAATAGACGACCTCACATGACTCTATGGACCAAAATATGGAAAAATTATAGCTCTCAAAGTGTTGTAATGCAAAAACTATTTTTTGCAATAAAAAGCGGTCCCGCCAAATTCAGGTGACAGGTTCCCTTTAAAGCTATGTGCACACGTTGCGGATTAGGCTTAGGAATTTCTGGTGCGGATTCTGCCTCTCCTGGCAGAAAACGCACCTGCCGTTTTTTGTGCTGTTCTGCAGCTTTTTTTGTGCATTTTTGCTGCGGTTTTATTGCGGATTTGCTGCGGTTTTTACCCCTGCGGTTTTCTATAATGGAATGGGTACAAAAACGCTGCAGATTCACAAAAAAGAAGTGACATGCTACTTCTTTTAAACCACAGTGTTTCTGCAGCGGATTTTCCGCAAAGTGTGCACAACATTTTTTTTTTCTCATTGATTTACATTGTACTGTAAATCAATTGCGGATCTGCAGTGTTTCTGCACCTCAAAAAACGCTGCGGATCTGCAGAGAATCCGCAACGTGTGCACATGCCCTAAATGTTAATTTTTTTTAAACAGTCCAAAAATTTCTATGAAGCACCTGAAGGGTTAATAAACTTCTTAAATGTGGTTTTGAGCACCTTGAGGGATGCAGTTTTCAGAATGATGTCACTTTTGGGTATTTTCTATCATATAGACCCCTCAAAGTGACTTCAAATGTGATGTGGTCCCTAAAAAAAAGGTGTTGTAAAAATTAGAAATCGCTGGTCAAATTTTAAGCCTTATAACTTCCTAACAAAAAAAAATATTGGTTCCAAAATTGTGCTGTTGTAAAGTAGACATGTAGGAAATGCTACATATTAAGTATTTTGTGTGACATACAGAATCTCTGTGATTTAAGGGCATGCAAATTCAAATTTGGAAAATTGCAAGATATTCAAAATTTTCACCAAATTTAATTTTTGTTTTCACAAATAAACGAAAGTCATAGCAAAGAAATTTTTACCAATGTCATGAAGTAGAACATGTACAATACAACATTGTCAGAATGACCAGGATCCATTAAAGCATTCTAGAGTTATCACCTCATAAAGGGACAGTGGTCAGAATTGTAAAAATTGGCCTGGTCATTAACATGCAAACCACCCTTGGGGGTAAAGGGGTTAAGCTTGCAAGCAGGACCCTCTCTCCTTTTGGAATCTGAGCTATTCTTATTCTCTAATGTCTGTACAAGTCCCCTCTAAAATTGTAAAGAGTTATGGAATATGAGACAGAAATACATTATCTGGAGGGCACCACACAAAATATAAGGGGATACACCTGCGGTCAAGAAAGAACATTCATAATTATTGCATAGAAAAAGCTGAAGACCACAACAGGGATCACCACAAAATGCAAAAAGGTTTTATTGAATACACAACAAACAAAAGTAAAAAATAATAAATGAACCAGCAAAAAACAGGTCCACCTCAATAGTGCAGACCCTGCTATCCAAATGAGGGACCAATGCTCCCAATATCATACAGGTATGAACATGAATCGAGGGCAAAAGGATAGAGCCCCGATCTTTGGAAGAGCTGGGAATACTATACAGACCCAGCAAGACAGAGACTGGTGCGGCCAAAAAAGTTGAGGGGAGCCTGTGGAGATGCCCGATGCGTGTCGCCACCGCAAGGTGGCTTCATCAGGGGTTGAGGACTTGGTCTGTTATGTATCCCTTAAATACACATAATTACCTTAGACATAATACAAAACGACAGCAGCAGTTACCTCAGATCGCGTTAGGTTTAAGAAAACCAGAAAGCAGACTTCCGGAATGCCGAAGAGTAGCATGTGCAATTCCTCCATGCTGATTTCAGGAGCACTTTCGGGGTAATGGGAACACTCAACTGCGCATGGTCATAATGGAGTTATGGAATATGTTCATGCCAAAAATATATATATTATTATTTTAGATGTCCATAATATACTTTATGTGTAATATTGAGAAAAGGCCCATGGAAAAAAGTATCGAACACAGAAAGGGAGGTGCAAAAAATCATGGAAAGTCATGACAAAAATTGTAATCTATCTGTAATTAGAAAGCGATCCTGCCACTTAGTGAAAAATATTATCAGCTGATTCAATTGATGGCCTATGAAAAGGTGTCTCATTACCAAGGTGCCACACAAGAAATATCTCATGATGGGTAAGACTAGTAAGCTGTCAGAAGACCTATTCAACATTATTGTTGCAAAACCTAGAAAGCTCCCAGGCTCGAGTTCATATGAGGGCGCCCACTGCTGGGTGTCCTCATATGAACTCGATCCTGGGAGCTTTCTAGGAAAGTTCCCACGCTCCAGGAACAGCCAGCAGAGGGCGCCTCACCGCAAATGAAGGTAAATATAGGTCATTGACCTACTTTACCTTCATTCCCCAGGGTTTTGCAGCCAGGATCAGCGCTGCATTAGCCGAGCTCATGGCTGCAAAATATTTTAACCTCTTCAGATGGATTTACATCGTGGGACGTTACAGATCTTTGGAAGGTATGTATATTGTAGGTTTATTATTTTTTATATGTTACAGAGCGAGGGTCTTCAGAAGGATTGAGCGAAGAATAAATTATTACAACAACCTTTGTTTTTATTTCATTAAAATAATTTTTAATAATGTGTTTGTGTTTTTTTAACCCTTTACTAGTATTGGATTAATAATGGATAGGTGTTATAATTGACGCCTCTCCATTATTAATCTGGCTTAATGTCACCTTACAATAGCAAGGTGACATTAACCCTTCATTACCCCATATCCCACCGTTACACGGGAATGGGAAGAGAGTGGCCAAGTGCCAGAATAGGCGCATCTTCCAGATGTGCCTTTTCTGGGGTGGCTGGGGGCAGATGTTTTTAGCCAGGGGGGGCAATAACCATTGACCCTCTCCAGGCTATTAATATCTGCCCTCAGTCACTGGCTTTACTACTCTGGCGGAGAAAATTGCGCGGGAGCCCACGCCAATTTTTTCCGTCATTTAACCCTTTAATTTAATAGCTAGAACGGCCAAATTTTGCATATGCACACTACTAACATTAGTAGTGTGGAATAGGGTTGAGCGAAACCCGACTGTGCCAAAAGTCAACGAAACCCGACCCGAACCCTGTGTGGGGTCGGCCATGCGGTACGCGACTTTCGCGCCAAAGTCGCGTTTCAATGATGCTAAAAGCGCCATTTCTCAGCCAATGAAGGTGGACGTCGAGTGTGGGCAGCGTGATGACATAGGTCCTGGTCCCCACCATCTTAGAGAAGGGCATTGCAGTGATTGGCTTGCTGTCTGCGGCGTCACAGAGGCTATAAAGAGGCATTCCCGCCGACCGCCATCTTACTGCTGCTGATCTGAGCATAGAGAGAGGTTGCTGCCGCTTCGTCAGAAGCAGGGATAGCGTTAGGCAGGGTCCATTAACCACCAAACCGCTTGTGCTGTAGCGATTTCCACTGTCCAACACCACCTTTTGTTTGCAGGGACAGTGGAAGCTACATTTTTTTTTCCTCAGCGCTGTAGCTCATTGGGCTGCCCTAGAAGGCTCCCTGATAGCTGCATTGCTGTGTGTACGCCGCTGTGCAAACCAACTGCTTTTTTCAAAGCACAAATCCTGTTGTTCCTTCCTTTCTGCACAGCTATCTTTTTTGTTTGTCCACACTTTTGATGTAATTTGTGCAGCAGTCCACTCCTTCTTATAGCTGCCTGCCATACCTGGCTGAGATTACTGCAGGGAGATAGTAATTGTAGGACAGTCCCTTTTTTTTTTTTTTTTTTAATTCGCCCTAAAAAAATAAGTTGTGGGAGATTAAGATTGGCATTTCTGCTAGAGTGCCAGTCCTGTGCGAGCCATCTCTCCTAAATAGTGGGCCATAGAAAGCCTTTTATTTATTTTTTTTTAATTTGGTATCTAAATTCTCCCTGAAAAAATAAAAAAAATCGTGGGAGATTAATATTTGCCTTTCTGCTTGTCTGCCAGTCCTGAGTGTGCCATCTCTCTTAAATAGTGGGCCATAGAAAGCCAAGTTTTTTTTTTTTTTTAAATTTGGTATCTAAATTCTCCCTGAAAAAAAAAAAACGTGGGAGATTAATATTGGCCTTTCTGCTTGTCTGCCAGTCCTGAGTGTGCCATCTCTCTTAAATAGTGGGCCATAGAAGGCCTAGTGTTTTTTTTTTAAATTTGGTATCAAAATTCTCCCTGAAAAAAAAAACTGTGGGAGATTAATATTGGCCTTTCTGCTTGTCTGCCAGTCCTGAGTGTGCCATCTCTCTTAAATAGTGGGCCATAGAAAGCCTATTTTTGTTAAAAAAAATTTGGTATCTAAATTCTCCCTGAAAAAATAAAAAAAACGTGGGAGATTAATATTTAACTTTCTGCTTGTCTGCCAGTCCTGAGTGTGCCATCTCTCTTAAATAGTGGGCCATAGAAAGCCTAGTGTTTTTTTTTTTAAATTTGGTATCTAAATTCTCCATGAAAAAAAAAAACCTGTGGGAGATTAATATTGGCCTTTCTGCTTGTCTGCCAGTCCTGAGTGTGCCATCTCTCTTAAATAGTGGGCCATAGAAAGCCTAGTGTTTTTTTATTTTTTTAAATTTGGTATCTAAATTCTCCCTGAAAAAAAAAAAAAAAACGTGGGAGATTAATATTGGCCTTTCTGCTTGTCTGCCAGTCCTGAGTGTGCCATCTCTCTTAAATAGTGGGCCATAGAAAGCCTAGTGTTTTTTTTTTAAATTTGGTATCTAAATTCTCCCTGAAAAAAAAAACCTGTGGGAGATTAATATTGGCCTTTCTGCTTGTCTGCCAGTCCTGAGTGTGCCATCTCTCTTAAATAGTGGGCCATAGAAAGCCTAGTTTTTTTTTTTAAATTTGGTATCTAAATTCTCCCTGAAAAAATAAAAAAAAAATGTGGTAGATTAATATTGGCCTTTCTGCTTTTCTGCCAGTCCTGAGTGTGCCATCTCTCTTAAATAGTGGGCCATAGAAAGCCTAGTTTTTTTTTTAAAATTTGGTATCTAAATTCTCCCTGAAAAAATAAAAAAAAACGTGGGAGATTAATATTGGCCTTTCTGCTTGTGTGACAGTCCTGAGTATGCCATCTCTCTTAAATAGTGGGCCATAGAAAGCCTAGTGTTTTTTTATTTTTTTTAATTTGGTACGTAAATTCTCCCTGAAAAAATTAAACAAAACGTGGGAGATTAATATTGGCCTTTCTGCTTGTCTGCCAGTCCTGAGTGTGCCATCTCTCTTAAATAGTGGGCCATAGAAAGCCTAGTGTTTTTTTTTTTAAATTTGGTATCAAAATTCTCCCGGAAAAAAAAAAACTGTGGGAGATTAATATTGGCCTTTCTGCTTGTCTGCCAGTCCTGAGTGTGCCATCTCTCTTAAATAGTGGGCCATAGAAAGCCTAGTGTTTTTTTTTTAAATTTGGTATCTAAATTCTCCCTGAAAAAATAAAAAAAACGTGGGAGATTAATATTTAACTTTCTGCTTGTCTGCCAGTCCTGAGTGTGCCATCTCTCTTAAATAGTGGGCCATAGAAAGGCTAGTGTTTTTTTTTTAAATTTGGTATCAAAATTCTCCCTGAAAAAAAAAAAACTGTGGGAGATTAATATTGGCCTTTCTGCTTGTCTGCCAGTCCTGAGTGTGCCATCTCTCTTAAATAGTGGGCCATAGAAAGCCTAGTGTTTTTTTATTTTTTTAAATTTGGTATCTAAATTCTCCCTGAAAAAAAAAAAAAAAACGTGGGAGATTAATATTGGCCTTTCTGCTTGTCTGCCAGTCCTGAGTGTGCCATCTCTCTTAAATAGTGGGCCATAGAAAGCCTAGTGTTTTTTTTTTAAATTTGGTATCTAAATTCTCCCTGAAAAAAAAAACCTGTGGGAGATTAATATTGGCCTTTCTGCTTGTCTGCCAGTCCTGAGTGTGCCATCTCTCTTAAATAGTGGGCCATAGAAAGCCTAGTTTTTTTTTTAAATTTGGTATCTAAATTCTCCCTGAAAAAATAAAAAAAAAATGTGGTAGATTAATATTGGCCTTTCTGCTTTTCTGCCAGTCCTGAGTGTGCCATCTCTCTTAAATAGTGGGCCATAGAAAGCCTAGTTTTTTTTTTTAAATTTGGTATCTAAATTCTCCCTGAAAAAATAAAAAAAAACGTGGGAGATTAATATTGGCCATTCTGCTTGTGTGACAGTCCTGAGTATGCCATCTCTCTTAAATAGTGGGCCATAGAAAGCCTAGTGTTTTTTTATTTTTTTTAATTTGGTACCTAAATTCTCCCTGAAAAAATTAAAAAAAACGTGGGAGATTAATATTGGCCTTTCTGCTTGTCTGCCAGTCCTGAGTGTGCCATCTCTCTTAAATAGTGGGCCATAGAAAGCCTAGTGTTTTTTTTTTTAAATTTGGTATCAAAATTCTCCCGGGAAAAAAAAAAAACTGTGGGAGATTAATATTGGCCTTTCTGCTTGTCTGCCAGTCCTGAGTGTGCCATCTCTCTTAAATAGTGGGCCATAGAAAGCCTAGTGTTTTTTTTTTAAATTTGGTATCTAAATTCTCCCTGAAAAAATAAAAAAAACGTGGGAGATTAATATTTAACTTTCTGCTTGTCTGCCAGTCCTGAGTGTGCCATCTCTCTTAAATAGTGGGCCATAGAAAGCCTAGTGTTTTTTTTTTAAATTTGGTATCTAAATTCTCCCTGAAAAAATAAAAAAAACGTGGGAGATTAATATTTAACTTTCTGCTTGTCTGCCAGTCCTGAGTGTGCCATCTCTCTTAAATAGTGGGCCATAGAAAGGCTAGTGTTTTTTTTTTAAATTTGGTATCAAAATTCTCCCTGAAAAAAAAAAAACTGTGGGAGATTAATATTGGCCTTTCTGCTTGTCTGCCAGTCCTGAGTGTGCCATCTCTCTTAAATAGTGGGCCATAGAAAGCCTAGTGTTTTTTTTTTAAATTTGGTATCTAAATTCTCCCTGAAAAAAAAAACCTGTGGGAGATTAATATTGGCCTTTCTGCTTGTCTGCCAGTCCTGAGTGTGCCATCTCTCTTAAATAGTGGGCCATAGAAAGCCTAGTGTTTTTTTATTTTTTTAAATTTGGTATCTAAATTCTCCCTGAAAAAAAAAAAAAAAACGTGGGAGATTAATATTGGCCTTTCTGCTTGTCTGCCAGTCCTGAGTGTGCCATCTCTCTTAAATAGTGGGCCATAGAAAGCCTAGTGTTTTTTTTTTAAATTTGGTATCTAAATTCTCCCTGAAAAAAAAAACCTGTGGGAGATTAATATTGGCCTTTCTGCTTGTCTGCCAGTCCTGAGTGTGCCATCTCTCTTAAATAGTGGGCCATAGAAAGCCTAGTTTTTTTTTTAAATTTGGTATCTAAATTCTCCCTGAAAAAATAAAAAAAAAATGTGGTAGATTAATATTGGCCTTTCTGCTTTTCTGCCAGTCCTGAGTGTGCCATCTCTCTTAAATAGTGGGCCATAGAAAGCCTAGTTTTTTTTTTTAAATTTGGTATCTAAATTCTCCCTGAAAAAATAAAAAAAAACGTGGGAGATTAATATTGGCCTTTCTGCTTGTGTGACAGTCCTGAGTATGCCATCTCTCTTAAATAGTGGGCCATAGAAAGCCTAGTGTTTTTTTATTTTTTTTAATTTGGTACCTAAATTCTCCCTGAAAAAATTAAAAAAAACGTGGGAGATTAATATTGGCCTTTCTGCTTGTCTGCCAGTCCTGAGTGTGCCATCTCTCTTAAATAGTGGGCCATAGAAAGCCTAGTGTTTTTTTTTTTAAATTTGGTATCAAAATTCTCCCGGAAAAAAAAAAAACTGTGGGAGATTAATATTGGCCTTTCTGCTTGTCTGCCAGTCCTGAGTGTGCCATCTCTCTTAAATAGTGGGCCATAGAAAGCCTAGTGTTTTTTTTTTAAATTTGGTATCTAAATTCTCCCTGAAAAAATAAAAAAAACGTGGGAGATTAATATTTAACTTTCTGCTTGTCTGCCAGTCCTGAGTGTGCCATCTCTCTTAAATAGTGGGCCATAGAAAGGCTAGTGTTTTTTTTTTAAATTTGGTATCTAAATTCTCCCTGAAAAAATAAAAAAAAACGTGGGAGATTAATATTGGCCTTTCTGCTTGTCTGCCAGTCCTGAGTGTGCCATCTCTCTTAAATAGTGGGCCATAGAAAGCCTAGTGTTTTTTTATTTTTTTAAATTTGGTATTTTAATTCTCCCTGAAAAAAATAAAAAAAACGTGGGAGATTAATATTGGCCTTTCTGCTTGTCTGCCAGTCCTGAGTGTGCCATCTCTCTTAAATAGTGGGCCATAAAAAAGGCTAGTGAATTTTTTTATTAATTTGGTATCAAAATACTCCCTGAAAAAAAAAAAATTGTGGGAGATTAATATTGGCCTTTCTGCTTGTCTGCCAGTCCTGAGTGTGCCATCTCTCTTAAATAGTGGGCCATAGAAAGCCTAGTGTTTTTTTTTTTAAATTTGGTATCAAAATTCTCCCGGAAAAAAAAAAATAACTGTGGGAGATTAATATTGGCCTTTCTGCTTGTCTGCCAGTCCTGAGTGTGCCATCTCTCTTAAATAGTGGGCCATAGAAAGCCTAGTGTTTTTTTTTTAAATTTGGTATCTAAATTCTCCCTGAAAAAATAAAAAAAAACGTGGGAGATTAATATTGGCCTTTCTGCTTGTCTGCCAGTCCTGAGTGTGCCATCTCTCTTAAATAGTGGGCCATAGAAAGGCTAGTGTTTTTTTTTAAAATTTGGTATCAAAATTCTCCCTGAAAAAAAAAAAACTGTGGGAGATTAATATTGGCCTTTCTGCTTGTCTGCCAGTCCTGAGTGTGCCATCTCTCTTAAATAGTGGGCCATAGAAAGCCTAGTTTTTTTTTTTTTTAAATTTGGTATCTAAATTCTCCCTGAAAAAATTTAAAAAAACGTGGGAGATTAATATTGGCCTTTCTGCTTGTCTGCCAGTCCTGAGTGTGCCATCTCTCTTAAATAGTGGGCCATAGAAAGCATAGTGTTTTTTTATTTTTTTAAATTTGGTATTTTAATTCTCCCTGAAAAAATTAAAAAAAAGTGGGAGATTAATATTGGCCTTTCTGCTTGTCTGCCAGTCCTGAGTGTGCCATCTCTCTTAAATAGTGGGCCATAGAAAGCCTAGTGTTTTTTTTTTTAAATTTGGTATCAAAATTCTCCCGGAAAAAAAAAAAACTGTGGGAGATTAATATTGGCCTTTCTGCTTGTCTGCCAGTCCTGAGTGTGCCATCTCTCTTAAATAGTGGGCCATAGAAAGCCTAGTTTTTTTGTTAAAAAAATTTGGTATCTAAATTCTCCCTGAAAAAATAAAAAAAAACGTGGGAGATTAATATTTAACTTTCTGCTTGTCTGCCAGTCCTGAGTGTGCCATCTCTCTTAAATAGTGGGCCATAGAAAGGCTAGTGAATTTTTTTTTTAATTTGGTATCAAAATACTCCCTGAAAAAAAAAAAAAAACTGTGGGAGATTAATATTGGCCTTTCTGCTTGTCTGCCAGTCCTGAGTGTGCCATCTCTCTTAAATAGTGGGCTGTTATGTTTGCTAATGACAGGTGTTATGAAGGCAATCCAGAAACACAGTGTGCTTAGCGATCAGAGCGCACACAGTGATCTGACAAATACCCAAAAATACAAGAACGAGCTCTGAGACGTGGAAACTCTGTAGACTGCACACCTGATCCTATCCTAAACACAACTAAAAGCGGCTGTGGATTGCGCCTAACAACTACCTAGGCAACTCGGCACAGCCTAAGAAACTAGCTAGCCTGAAGATAGAAAAATAGGCCTGACTTGCCCCAGAGAAATTCCCCCAAGGAAAAGGCAGCCCCCCACATATAATGACTGTGAGTAAGATGAAAAGACAAAACGTAGGGATGAAATAGATTCAGCAAAGTGGGGCCCGATATTCTAGGACAGAGCGAGGACAGTAAAGCGAACTTTGCAGTCTACAAAAAACCCTAAAGCAAAACCACGCAAAGGGGCAAAAAAAAACCACCGTGCCGAACTAACGGCACGGCGGTACACCCTTTGCGTCTCAGAGCTTCCAGCAAAACAAAAGACAAGCTGGACAGAAAAAAAGCAACAAAAAAGCAAAAGGCACTTAGCTATACAGAGCAGCAGGTCACAGGAACAATCAGGAGAAGCTCAGATCCAACACTGAAACATTGACAAGGAGCAAGGATAGCAGCATCAGGCGGAGTTAAGTAATGAAGCAGTTAACGAGCTCACCAGAACACCTGAGGGAGGAAGCTCAGAAGCTGCAGTACCACTTGTGACCACAGGAGTGAATTCAGCCACAGAATTCACAACAGTACCCCCCCCTTGAGGAGGGGTCACCGAACCCTCACCAGAGCCCCCAGGCCGACCAGGATGAGCCGCATGAAAGGCACAAACAAGATCTGAAGCATGAACATCAGAGGCAAAAACCCAGGAATTATCTTCCTGAGCATAACCCTTCCATTTAACCAGATACTGGAGTTTCCGTCTAGAAACACGAGAATCCAAAATCTTCTCCACAATATACTCCAATTCCCCCTCCACCAAAACCGGGGCAGGAGGCTCAACAGATGGAACCATAGGTGCCACGTATCTCCGCAACAACGACCTATGGAATACATTATGTATGGAAAAGGAGTCTGGGAGGGTCAAACGAAAAGACACAGGATTGAGAACCTCAGAAATCCTATACAGACCAATAAAACGAGGTTTAAATTTAGGAGAGGAAACCTTCATAGGAATATGACGAGAAGATAACCAAACCAGATCCCCAACACGAAGTCGGGGACCCACACGGCGTCTGCGATTAGCGAAAAGTTGAGCTTTCTCCTGGGACAAGATCAAATTGTCCACTACCTGAGTCCAGATCTGCTGCAACCTATCCACCACAGAATCCACACCAGGACAGTCCGAAGACTCAACCTGTCCTGAAGAGAAACGAGGATGGAACCCAGAATTGCAAAAAAATGGAGAAACCAAGGTAGCCGAGCTGGCCCGATTATTAAGGGCGAACTCAGCCAACGGCAAAAAGGACACCCAATCATCCTGGTCTGCAGAAACAAAACATCTCAGATATGTTTCCAAGGTCTGATTGGTTCGTTCGGTCTGGCCATTAGTCTGAGGATGGAAAGCCGAGGAAAAGGATAGGTCAATGCCCATCCTACCACAAAAGGCTCGCCAAAACCTTGAAACAAACTGGGAACCTCTGTCAGAAACAATATTCTCAGGAATGCCATGCAACCGAACCACATGCTGAAAGAACAAAGGTACCAAATCAGAGGAGGAAGGCAATTTAGCCAAGGGCACCAGATGGACCATTTTAGAAAAGCGATCACAGACCACCCAAATGACTGACATCTTTTGAGAAACGGGAAGGTCAGAAATGAAATCCATCGAAATATGTGTCCAAGGCCTCTTTGGGACCGGCAAGGGCAAAAGCAACCCACTGGCACGAGAACAGCAGGGCTTAGCCCTAGCACAAATCCCACAGGACTGCACAAAAGTACGTACATCCCGTGACAGAGATGGCCACCAGAAGGATCTAGCCACTAACTCTCTGGTACCAAAGATTCCAGGATGACCAGCCAACACCGAACAATGAAGTTCAGAGATAAGTTTATTAGTCCACCTATCAGGGACGAACAGTTTCTCTGCTGGACAACGATCAGGTTTATTCGCCTGAAATTTTTGCAGCACCCGCCGCAAATCAGGGGAGATGGCAGACACAATGACTCCTTCCTTGAGGATACCCGCTGGCTCAGATAAACCCGGAGAGTCGGGCACAAAACTCCTAGACAGAGCATCCGCCTTCACATTTTTAGAGCCCGGAAGGTACGAAATCACAAAGTCGAAGTGGGCAAAAAATAACGACCAACGGGCCTGTCTAGGATTCAAGCGCTTGGCAGACTCGAGATAAGTCAAGTTCTTATGATCAGTCAATACCACCACGCGATGCTTAGCTCCTTCAAGCCAATGACGCCACTCCTCGAATGCCCACTTCATGGCCAGCAACTCTCGATTGCCCACATCATAATTACGCTCAGCGGGCGAAAACTTCCTGGAAAAGAAAGCACATGGTTTCATCACTGAGCAATCAGAACTTCTCTGTGACAAAACCGCCCCTGCTCCAATCTCAGAAGCATCAACCTCGACCTGGAACGGAAGCGAAACATCTGGCTGACACAACACAGGGGCAGAACAAAAACGACGCTTCAACTCCTGAAAAGCTTCCACAGCAGCAGAAGACCAATTGACCAAATCAGCACCCTTCTTGGTCAAATCGGTCAATGGTTTGGCAATGCTAGAAAAATTACAGATGAAGCGACGATAAAAATTAGCAAAGCCCAGGAACTTTTGCAGACTTTTCAGAGATGTCGGCTGAATCCAATCCTGGATGGCTTGGACCTTAACTGGATCCATCTCAATAGTAGAAGGCGTAAAGATGAACCCTAAAAATGAAACTTTCTGCACACCGAAGAGACACTTTGATCCCTTCACAAACAAAGAGTTAGCACGCAGGACCTGAAAAACCATTCTGACCTGCTTCACATGAGACTCCCAATCATCTGAGAAGATCAAAATGTCATCCAAGTAAACAATCAGGAATTTATCCAGATACTCACGGAAGATGTCATGCATAAAAGACTGAAACACAGATGGAGCATTGGCAAGTCCGAACGGCATCACTAGATACTCAAAATGACCCTCGGGCGTATTGAATGCAGTTTTCCATTCATCTCCTTGCCTGATTCTCACCAGATTATACGCACCACGAAGATCTATCTTAGTGAACCAACTAGCCCCCTTAATCTGAGCAAACAAGTCAGATAACAATGGCAAGGGATACTGAAATTTAACAGTGATCTTATTAAGAAGGCGGTAATCAATACACGGTCTCAGCGAACCATCCTTCTTGGCTACAAAGAAGAACCCTGCTCCCAGTGGTGATGACGATGGGCGAATATGTCCCTTCTCCAGGGATTCCTTCACATAACTGCGCATAGCGGCGTGTTCGGGCACGGATAAATTAAATAATCGACCTTTAGGGAATTTACTACCAGGAATCAAATTGATAGCACAATCACAATCCCTATGCGGAGGTAGAGCATCGGACTTGGGCTCTTCAAATACATCCTGATTATCAGACAAGAACTCTGGGACCTCAGAAGGGGTGGATGACGAAATCGACAAAAATGGAACATCACCATGTACCCCCTGACAACCCCAGCTGGATACCGACATGGAATTCCAATCCAATACTGGATTATGGGTTTGTAGCCATGGCAACCCCAACACGACCACATCATGCAGATTATGCAACACCAGAAAGCGAATAACTTCCTGATGTGCAGGAGCCATGCACATAGTCAGCTGGGCCCAGTATTGAGGTTTATTCTTGGCCAAAGGTGTAGCATCAATTCCTCTCAATGGAATAGGACACCGCAAAGGCTCCAAGAAAAACCCACAACGTTTAGCATAATCCAAATCCATCAGATTCAGGGCAGCGCCCGAATCCACAAACGCCATGACAGAAAACGACGACAAAGAGCATATCAAGGTAATGGACAGAAGGAATTTGGACTGTACAGTACCAATGACGGCAGACCTAGCGGACCGCTTAGTACGCTTAGGACAATCAGAAATAGCATGAGTGGAATCACCACAGTAGAAACACAGACCATTCAGACGTCTGTATTCCTGCCGTTCAACTCTAGTCATAGTCCTATCGCACTGCATAGGCTCAGGTTTAACCTCAGGCAGTACCGCCAAATGGTGCACAGATTTACGCTCGCGCAAGCGTCGACCGATCTGAATGGCCAAAGACAAAGACTCATTCAAACCAGCAGGCATAGGAAATCCCACCATGACATCCTTAAGAGCCTCAGAGAGACCCTTTCTGAACAAAGCTGCCAGCGCAGATTCATTCCACTGAGTGAGTACTGACCATTTCCTAAATTTCTGACAATATACTTCTATATCATCCTGACCCTGGCACAAAGCCAGCAAATTTTTCTCAGCCTGATCCACTGAATTAGGCTCATCGTACAGCAATCCGAGCGCCAGGAAAAACGCATCGACACTACTCAATGCAGGGTCTCCTGGCGCAAGAGAAAATGCCCAGTCTTGAGGGTCGCCGCGCAAAAAAGAAATAATAATCAAAACCTGTTGAATAGGATTACCAGAAGAATGAGGTTTCAAGGCCAGAAATAGCTTACAATTATTTTTGAAACTTAGAAACTTAGTTCTATCTCCAAAAAACAAATCAGGAATAGGAATTCTTGGTTCTAACATAGATTTCTGATCAATAGTATCTTGAATTTGTTGTACATTTATAACGAGATTATCCATTGAAGAGCACAGACCCTGAAAATCCATGTCCACACCTGTGTCCAGAATCACCCAAATGTCTAGGGGAAAAAAAAAAGTGAACACAGAGCAGAAAAAAAAAAAAAATGATGTCAGAACTTTTTCTTTCCCTCTATTGAGAATCATTAGTTTGGCTCCTTGTACTGTTATGTTTGCTAATGACAGGTGTTATGAAGGCAATCCAGAAACACAGTGTGCTTAGCGATCAGAGCGCACACAGTGATCTGACAAATACCCAAAAATACAAGAAAGAGCTCTGAGACATGGAAACTCTGTAGACTGCACACCTGATCCTATCCTAAACACAACTAAAAGCGGCTGTGGATTGCGCCTAACAACTACCTAGGCAACTCGGCACAGCCTAAGAAACTAGCTAGCCTGAAGATAGAAAAATAGGCCTGACTTGCCCCAGAGAAATTCCCCCAAGGAAAAGGCAGCCCCCCACATATAATGACTGTGAGTAAGATGAAAAGACAAAACGTAGGGATGAAATAGATTCAGCAAAGTGGGGCCCGATATTCTAGGACAGAGCGAGGACAGTAAAGCGAACTTTGCAGTCTACAAAAAACCCTAAAGCAAAACCATGCAAAGGGGCAAAAAAAAACCACCGTGCCGAACTAACGGCACGGCGGTACACCCTTTGCGTCTCAGAGCTTCCAGCAAAACAAAAGACAAGCTGGACAGAAAAAAAGCAACAAAAAAGCAAAAGGCACTTAGCTATACAGAGCAGCAGGTCACAGGAACAATCAGGAGAAGCTCAGATCCAACACTGAAACATTGACAAGGAGCAAGGATAGCAGCATCAGGCGGAGTTAAGTAATGAAGCAGTTAACGAGCTCACCAGAACACCTGAGGGAGGAAGCTCAGAAGCTGCAGTACCACTTGTGACCACAGGAGTGAATTCAGCCACAGAATTCACAACAGTGGGCCATAGAAAGCCTAGTTTTTTTTTTTTTAAATTTGGTATCTAAATTCTCCCTGAAAAAATAAAAAAAAACGTGGGAGATTAATATTGGCCTTTCTGCTTGTCTGCCAGTCCTGAGTGTGCCATCTCTCTTAAATAGTGGGCCATAGAAAGCCTAGTGTTTTTTTATTTTTTTAAATTTGGTATCTTAATTCTCCCTGAAAAAATTAAAAAAAACGTGGGAGATTAATATTGGCCTTTCTGCTTGTCTGCCAGTCCTGAGTGTGCCATCTCTCTTAAATAGTGGGCCATAGAAAGCCTAGTGTTTTTTTTTTAATTTGGTATCTAAATTCTCCCTGAAAAAAAAAAACCTGTGAGAGATTAATATTGGCCTTTCTGCTTGTCTGCCAGTCCTGAGTGTGCCATCTCTCTTAAATAGTGGGCCATAGAGAGCCTAGTTTTTTTTTGTTAAATTTGGTATCTAAATTCTCCCTGAAAAAAACAAAAAACGTGGGAGATTAATATTGGCCTTACTACTTGTCTGCCAGTCCTGAGTGTGCCATCTCTCTTAAATAGTGGGCCATAGAAAGCCTAGTGTTTTTTATTTTTTTAAATTTGGTATCTAAGTTCTCCATGAAAAAATAAAAAAAAACGTGGGAGATTAATATTGGCCTTTCTGCTTGTCTGCCAGTCCTGAGTGTGCCATCTCTCTTAAATAGTGTGCCATAGAAAGCCTAGTGGTTTTTTTTTAAATTTGGTATCTAAATTCTCCCTTAAAAAAAAAACAGTGGGAGATTAATATTGGCCTTTCTGCTTGTCTGCCAGTCCTGAGTGTGCCATCTCTCTTAAATAGTGGGCCATAGAAAGCCTATTTTTCTTTTTGTTAAATTAGGTATCTAAATTCTCCCTGAAAAAATAAAAAAAACGTGGGAGATTAATATTGGCCTTTCTGCTTGTCTGCCAGTCCTGAGTGTGCCATCTCTCTTAAATAGTGGGCCATAGAAAGCCTAGTGGTTTTTTTTTAAATTTGGTATCTAAATTCTCCCTGAATAAATTTTAAAAAAGTGGGATATTAATATTGGCCTTTCTGCTTGTCTGCCAGTCCTGAGTATGCTATCTCTCTTAAATAGTGGGCCATAGAAAGCCTAGTGTTTTTTTATTTTTTTTAATTTGGTATCTAAATTCTCCCTGAAAAAATTAAAAAAAACGTGGAAGATTAATATTGGCCTTTCTGCTTGTCTGCCAGTCCTGAGTGTGCCATCTCTCTTAAATAGTGGGCCATAGAAAGCCTAGTGTTTTTTTTTTAAATTTGGTATCTAAATTCTCCCTGAAAAAAAAAAACAGTGGGAGATTAATATTGGCCTTTCTGCTTGTCTGCCAGTCCTGAGTGTGCCATCTCTCTTAAATAGTGGGCCATAGAAAGCCTAGTTTTTTTTTTGTTAAATTTGGTATCTAAATTCTCCCTGAAAAAATAAAAAAAAAGTGGGAGATTAATATTGGCCTTTCTGCTTGTCTGCCAGTCCTGAGTGTGCCATCTCTCTTAAATAGTGGGCCATAGAATGCCTAGTTTTTTTTTTTAAATTTGGTATCTAAATTCTCCCTGAAAAAATAAAAAAA
This sequence comes from Ranitomeya imitator, assembly GCF_032444005.1. NCBI lineage: Eukaryota > Metazoa > Chordata > Amphibia > Anura > Dendrobatidae > Ranitomeya > Ranitomeya imitator. The sequence goes on from NC_091286.1 coordinate 531,805,942, forward strand.
ACGTGGGAGATTAATATTGGCCTTTCTGCTTGTCTGCCAGTCCTGAGTATGCTATCTCTCTTAAATAGTGGGCCATAGAAAGCCTAGTGTTTTTGTATTTTTTTTAATTTGGTATCTAAATTCTCCCTGAAAAAATAAAAAAAAACGTGGGAGAATAATATTGGCCTTTCTGCTTGTCTGCCAGTCCTGAGTGTGCCATCTCTCTTAAATAGTGGGCCATAGAAAGCCTAGTGGTTTTTTTTTAAATTTGGTATCTAAATTCTCCCTGAAAAAAAAAACAGTGGGAGATTAATATTGGCCTTTCTGCTTGTCTGCCAGTCCTGAGTGTGCCATCTCTCTTAAATAGTGGGCCATAGAAAGCCTAGTTTTTTTTTTGTTAAATTTGGTATCTAAATTCTCCCTGAAAAAATAAAAAAAAACGTGGGAGATTAATATTGGCCTTTCTGCTTGTCTGCCAGTCCTGAGTGTGCCATCTCTCTTAAATAGTGGGCCATAGAAAGCCTAGTTTTTTTTTTTAAATTTTGTATCTAAATTCTCCCTGAATAAATTAAAAAAAACGTGGGAGATTAATATTGGCCTTTCTGCTTGTCTGCCAGTCCTGAGTATGCCATCTCTCTTAAATAGTGGGCCATAGAAAGCCTAGTTTTTTTTTTTAAATTTGGTATCTAAATTCTCCCTGAATAAATTAAAAAAAACGTGGGAGATTAATATTGGCCTTTCTGCTTGTCTGCCAGTCCTGAGTATGCTATCTCTCTTAAATAGTGGGCCATAGAAAGCCTAGTGTTTTTTTATTTTTTTTAATTTGGTATCTAAATTCTCCCTGAAAAAATAAAAAAAACGTGGGAGATTAATATTGGCCTTTCTGCTTGTCTGCCAGTCCTGAGTGTGCCATCTCTCTTAAATAGTGGGCCATAGAAAGCCTAGTTTTTTTGTTAAAAAAATTCGGTATCTAAATTCTCCCTGAAAAAATAAAAAAAAACGTGGGAGATTAGTATTTAACTTTCTGCTTGTCTGCCAGTCCTGAGTGTTCCATCTCTCTTAAATAGTGGGCCATAGAAAACCTAGTTTTTTTTTGTTAAATTTGGTATCTAAATTCTCCCTGAAAAAAAAAAAACAGTGGGAGATTAATATTGGCCTTTCTGCTTGTCTGCCAGTCCTGAGTGTGCCATCTCTCTTAAATAGTGGGCCATAGAAAGCCTAGTTTTTTTTTGTTAAATTTTGTATCTAAATTCTCCCTGAAAAAATAAAAAAAATGTGGGAGATTAAAATTGGCCTTTCTGCTTGTCTGCCAGTCCTGAGTGTGCCATCTCTCTTAAATAGTGGGCCATAGAAAGCCTAGTTTTTTTTTTAAATTTGGTATCTAAATTCTCCCTGAATAAATTAAAAAAAAGTGGGAGATTAATATTGGCCTTTCTGCTTGTCTGCCAGTCCTGAGTATGCTATCTCTCTTAAATAGTGGGCCATAGAAAGCCTAGTGTTTTTTTATTTTTTTTAATTTGGTATCTAAATTCTCTCTGAAAAAATAAAAAAAAACGTGGGAGATTAATATTGGCCTTTCTGCTTGTCTGCCAGTCCTGAGTGTGCCATCTCTCTTAAATAGTGGGCCATAGAAAGCCTAGTTTTTTTTTTTTAAATTTGGTATCTAAATTCTCCCTGAATAAATTAAAAAAAACGTGGGAGATTAATATTGGCCTTTCTGCTTGTCTGCCAGTCCTGAGTATGCTATCTCTCTTAAATAGTGGGCCATAGAAAGCCTAGTGTTTTTTTATTTTTTTTAATTTGGTATCTAAATTCTCCCTGAAAAATAAAAAAAAACCTGGGAGATTAATATTGGCCTTTCTGCTTGTCTGCCAGTCCTGAGTGTGCCATCTCTCTTAAATAGTGGGCCATAGAAAGCCTAGTTTTTTTGTTAAAAAAATTTGGTATCTAAATTCTCCCTGAAAAAATACAAAAAAAGTGGGAGATTAATATTTAACTTTCTGCTTGTCTGCCAGTCCTGAGTGTTCCATCTCTCTTAAATAGTGGGCCATAGAAAACCTAGTTTTTTTTTGTTAAATTTGGTATCTAAATTCTCCCTGAAAAAAAAAAAAACAGTGGGAGATTAATATTGGCCTTTCTGCTTGTCTGCCAGTCCTGAGTGTGCCATCTCTCTTAAATAGTGGGCCATAGAAAGCCTAGTTTTTTTTTGTTAAACTTGGTATCTAAATTCTCCCTGAAAAAATAAAAAAAAACGTGGGAGAATAAAATTGGCCTTTCTGCTTGTCTGCCAGACCTGAGTATGCTATCTCTCTTAAATAGTGGGCCATAGAAAGCCTAGTGTTTTTTTATTTTTTTTAATTTGGTATCTAAATTCTCTCTGAAAAAATAAAAAAAAACGTGGGAGATTAATATTGGCCTTTCTGCTTGTCTGCCAGTCCTGAGTGTGCCATCTCTCTTAAATAGTGGGCCATAGAAAGCCTAGTTTTTTTTTTTTAAATTTGGTATCTAAATTCTCCCTGAATAAATTAAAAAAAACGTGGGAGATTAATATTGGCCTTTCTGCTTGTCTGCCAGTCCTGAGTATGCTATCTCTCTTAAATAGTGGGCCATAGAAAGCCTAGTGTTTTTTTATTTTTTTTAATTTGGTATCTAAATTCTCCCTGAAAAATAAAAAAAAACCTGGGAGATTAATATTGGCCTTTCTGCTTGTCTGCCAGTCCTGAGTGTGCCATCTCTCTTAAATAGTGGGCCATAGAAAGCCTAGTTTTTTTGTTAAAAAAATTTGGTATCTAAATTCTCCCTGAAAAAATACAAAAAAACGTGGGAGATTAATATTTAACTTTCTGCTTGTCTGCCAGTCCTGAGTGTTCCATCTCTCTTAAATAGTGGGCCATAGAAAACCTAGTTTTTTTTTGTTAAATTTGGTATCTAAATTCTCCCTGAAAAAAAAAAAAACAGTGGGAGATTAATATTGGCCTTTCTGCTTGTCTGCCAGTCCTGAGTGTGCCATCTCTCTTAAATAGTGGGCCATAGAAAGCCTAGTTTTTTTTTGTTAAATTTGGTATCTAAATTCTCCCTGAAAAAATAAAAAAAAACGTGGGAGAATAAAATTGGCCTTTCTGCTTGTCTGCCAGTCCTGAGTGTGCCATCTCTCTTAAATAGTGGGCCATAGAAAGCCTAGTTTTTTTCTTTTAAATTTGGTATCTAAATTCTCTCTGAATAAATTAAAAAAAACGTGGGAGATTAATATTGGCCTTTCTGCTTGTCTGCCAGTCCTGAGTGTGCCATCTCTCTTAAATAGTGGGCCATAGAAAGCCTAGTTTTTTTTTTTTAAATTTGGTATCTAAATTCTCCCTGAATAAATTAAAAAAAACGTGGGAGATTAATATTGGCCTTTCTGCTTGTCTGCCAGTCCTGAGTATGCTATCTCTCTTAAATAGTGGGCCATAGAAAGCCTAGTGTTTTTTTATTTTTTTTAATTTGGTATCTAAATTCTCCCTGAAAAATAAAAAAAAACCTGGGAGATTAATATTGGCCTTTCTGCTTGTCTGCCAGTCCTGAGTGTGCCATCTCTCTTAAATAGTGGGCCATAGAAAGCCTAGTTTTTTTGTTAAAAAAATTTGGTATCTAAATTCTCCCTGAAAAAATACAAAAAAACGTGGGAGATTAATATTTAACTTTCTGCTTGTCTGCCAGTCCTGAGTGTTCCATCTCTCTTAAATAGTGGGCCATAGAAAACCTAGTTTTTTTTTGTTAAATTTGGTATCTAAATTCTCCCTGAAAAAAAAAAAAACAGTGGGAGATTAATATTGGCCTTTCTGCTTGTCTGCCAGTCCTGAGTGTGCCATCTCTCTTAAATAGTGGGCCATAGAAAGCCTAGTTTTTTTTTGTTAAATTTGGTATCTAAATTCTCCCTGAAAAAATAAAAAAAAACGTGGGAGAATAAAATTGGCCTTTCTGCTTGTCTGCCAGTCCTGAGTATGCTATCTCTCTTAAATAGTGGGCCATAGAAAGCCTAGTGTTTTTTTATTTTTTTTAATTTGGTATCTAAATTCTCTCTGAAAAAATAAAAAAAAACGTGGGAGATTAATATTGGCCTTTCTGCTTGTCTGCCAGTCCTGAGTGTGCCATCTCTCTTAAATAGTGGGCCATAGAAAGCCTAGTTTTTTTTTTTAAAATTTGGTATCTAAATTCTCCCTGAATAAATTAAAAAAAACGTGGGAGATTAATATTGGCCTTTCTGCTTGTCTGCCAGTCCTGAGTATGCTATCTCTCTTAAATAGTGGGCCATAGAAAGCCTAGTGTTTTTTTATTTTTTTTAATTTGGTATCTAAATTCTCCCTGAAAAATAAAAAAAAACCTGGGAGATTAATATTGGCCTTTCTGCTTGTCTGCCAGTCCTGAGTGTGCCATCTCTCTTAAATAGTGGGCCATAGAAAGCCTAGTTTTTTTGTTAAAAAAATTTGGTATCTAAATTCTCCCTGAAAAAATACAAAAAAACGTGGGAGATTAATATTTAACTTTCTGCTTGTCTGCCAGTCCTGAGTGTTCCATCTCTCTTAAATAGTGGGCCATAGAAAACCTAGTTTTTTTTTGTTAAATTTGGTATCTAAATTCTCCCTGAAAAAAAAAAAAACAGTGGGAGATTAATATTGGCCTTTCTGCTTGTCTGCCAGTCCTGAGTGTGCCATCTCTCTTAAATAGTGGGCCATAGAAAGCCTAGTTTTTTTTTGTTAAATTTGGTATCTAAATTCTCCCTGAAAAAATAAAAAAAAACGTGGGAGAATAAAATTGGCCTTTCTGCTTGTCTGCCAGTCCTGAGTGTGCCATCTCTCTTAAATAGTGGGCCATAGAAAGCCTAGTTTTTTTCTTTTAAATTTGGTATCTAAATTCTCTCTGAATAAATTAAAAAAAACGTGGGAGATTAATATTGGCCTTTCTGCTTGTCTGCCAGTCCTGAGTATGCTATCTCTCTTAAATAGTGGGCCATAGAAAGCCTAGTGCTTTTTTATTTTTTTTAATTTGGTATCTAAATTCTCCCTGAAAAAATTAAAAAAAACGTGGGAGATTAATATTGGCCTTTCTGCTTGTCTGTCAGTCCTGAGTGTGCCATCTCTCTTAAATAGTGGGCCATAGAAAGCCTAGTGTTTTTTTTTAATTTGGTATCAAAATTCTCCCTGAAAAAAAAAACTGTGGGAGATTAATATTGGCCTTTCTGCTTGTCTGCCAGTCCTGAGTGTGCCATCTCTATTAAATAGTGGGCCATAGAAAGCCTAGTTTTTTTGTTAAAAAAATTTGGTATCTAAATTCTCCCTGAAAAAATAAAAAAAAACGTGGGAGATTAATATTTAACTTTCTGCTTGTCTGCCAGTCCTGAGTGTTCCATCTCTCTTAAATAGTGGGCCATAGAAAACCTAGTTTTTTTTTGTTAAATTTGGTATCTAAATTCTCCCTGAAAAAAAAAAAACATTGGGAGATTAATATTGGCCTTTCTGCTTGTCTGCCAGTCCTGAGTGTGCCATCTCTCTTAAATAGTGGGCCATAGAAAGCCTAGTTTTTTTTTGTTAAATTTGGTATCTAAATTCTCCCTGATAAAAAAAAAAACGTGGGAGATTAAAATTGGCCTTTCTGCTTGTCTGCCAGTCCTGAGTGTGCCATCTCTCTTAAATAGTGGGCCATAGAATGCCTAGTTTTTTTTTTTAAATTTGGTATCTAAATTCTCCCTGAATAAATTAAAAAAAACGTGGGAGATTAATATTGGCCTTTCTGCTTGTCTGCCAGTCCTGAGTATGCTATCTCTCTTTAATAGTATGCCATAGAAAGCCTAGTGTTTTTTTTATTTTTTTTAATTTGGTATCTAAATTCTCCCTGAAAAAATAAAAAAAAACGTGGGAGATTAATATTGGCCTTTCTGCTTGTCTGCCAGTCCTGAGTGTGCCATCTCTCTCAAATAGTGGGCCATAGAAAGCCTAGTGTTTTTTTTTTAAATTTGGTATCAAAATTCTCCCTGAAAAAAAAAACTGTGGGAGATTAATATTGGCCTTTCTGCTTGTCTGCCAGTCCTGAGTGTGCCATCTCTCTTAAATAGTGGGCCATAGAAAGCCTAGTTTTTTTGTTCAAAAAATTTGGTATCTAAATTCTCCCTGAAAAAATAAAAAAAAACGTGGGAGATTAATATTTAACTTTCTGCTTGTCTGCCAGTCCTGAGTGTTCCATCTCTCTTAGATAGTGGGCCATAGAAAACCTAGTTTTTTTTTGTTAAATTTGGTATCTAAATTCTCCCTGAAAAAAAATAAAACAGTGGGAGATTTATATTGGCCTTTCTGCTTGTCTGCCAGTCCTGAGTGTGCCATCCCTCTTAAATAGTGGGCTATAGAAAGCCTAGTTTTTTTTTTTTAAAATTTGGTATCTAAATTCTCCCTGAAAAAATAAAAAAAAACGTGGGAGATTAATATTGGCCTTTCTGCTTGTCTGCCAGTCCTGAGTGTGCCATCTCTCTTAAATAGTGGGCCATAGAAAGCCTAGTGTTTTTCTATTTTTTTAAATTTGGTATCTAAATTCTCCCTGAAAATATAAAAAAAAACGTGGGAGATTAATATTGGCCTTTCTGCTTGTCTGCCAGTCCTGAGTGTGCCATCTCTCTTAAATAGTGGGCCATAGAAAGCCTAGTTTTTTTGTTAAAAAAATTTGATATCTAAATTCTCCCTGAAAAAATAAAAAAAAACGTGGGAGATTAATATTGGCCTTTCTGCTTGTCTGCCAGTCCTGAGTGTGCCATCTCTCTTAAATAGTGGGCCATAGAAAGCCTAGTTTTTTGTTAAAAAAATTTGGTATCTAAATTCTCCCTGAAAAAATAAAAAAAAACGTGGGAGATTAATATTTAACTTTCTGCTTGTCTGCCAGTCCTGAGTGTTCCATCTCTCTTAAATAGTGGGCCATAGAAAACCTAGTTTTTTTTTGTTAAATTTGGTATCTAAATTCTCCCTGAAAAAAAAAAAACAGTGGGAGATTAATATTGGCCTTTCTGCTTGTCTGCCAGTCCTGAGTGTGCCATCTCTCTTAAATAGTGGGCCATAGAAAGCCTAGTTCTTTTTTGTTAAATTTGGTATCTAAATTCTCCCTGAAAAAATAAAAACGTGGGAGATTAAAATTGGCCTTTCTGCTTGTCTGCCAGTCCTGAGTGTGCCATCTCTCTTAAATAGTGGGCCATAGAAAGCCTAGTTTTTTTTTTTTAATTTGGTATCTAAATTCTCCCTGAATAAATTAAAAAAAACGTGGGAGATTAATATTGGCCTTTCTGCTTGTCTGTCAGTCCTGAGTGTGCCATCTCTCTTAAATAGTGGGCCATAGAAAGCCTAGTGTTTTTTTTTTAATTTGGTATCAAAATTCTCCCTGAAAAAAAAAACTGTGGGAGATTAATATTGGCCTTTCTGCTTGTCTGCCAGTCCTGAGTGTGCCATCTCTATTAAATAGTGGGCCATAGAAAGCCTAGTTTTTTTGTTAAAAAAAATTGGTATCTAAATTCTCCCTGAAAAAATAAAAAAAAACGTGGGAGATTAATATTTAACTTTCTGCTTGTCTGCCAGTCCTGGGTATTCCATCTCTCTTAAATAGTGGGCCATAGAAAACCTAGTTTTTTTTTGTTAAATTTGTTATCTAAATTCTCCCTGAAAAAAAAAAAACAGTGGGAGATTAATATTGGCCTTTCTGCTTGTCTGCCAGTCCTGAGTGTGCCATCTCTCTTAAATAGTGGGCCATAGAAAGCCTAGTTTTTTTTTTTTTAATTTGGTATCTAAATTCTCCCTGATAAAAAAAAAAAACGTGGGAGATTAATATTGGCCTTTCTGCTTGTCTGCCAGTCCTGAGTGTGCCATCTCTCTTAAATAGTGGGCCATAGAATGCCTAGTTTTTTTAAATTTGGTATCTAAATTCTCCCTGAATAAATTAAAAAAAACGTGGGAGATTAATTTTGGCCTTTCTGCTTGTCTGCCAGTCCTGAGTATGCTATCTCTCTTAAATAGTATGCCATAGAAAGCCTAGTGTTTTTATTATTTTTTTTAATTTGGTATCTAAATTCTCCCTGAAAAAATAAAAAAAAACGTGGGAGATTAATATTGGCCTTTCTGCTTGTCTGCCAGTCCTGAGTGTGCCATCTCTCTTAAATAGTGGGCCATAGAAAGTCTAGTGTTTTTTTTTTTAAATTTGGTATCAAAATTCTCCCTGAAAAAAAAAAACTGTGGGAGATTAATATTGGCCTTTCTGCTTGTCTGCCAGTCCTGAGTGTGCCATCTCTCTTAAATAGTGGGCCATAGAAAGCCTAGTTTTTTTGTTAAAAAAATTTGGTATCTAAATTCTCCCTGAAAAAATAAAAAAAAACGTGGGAGATTAATATTTAACTTTCTGCTTGTCTGCCAGTCCTGAGTGTTCCATCTCTCTTAGATAGTGGGCCATAGAAAACTTAGTTTTTTTTTGTTAAATTTGGTATCTAAATTCTCCCTGAAAAAAAAAAAAACAGTGGGAGATTAATATTGGCCTTTCTGCTTGTCTGCCAGTCCTGAGTGTGCCATCCCTCTTAAATAGTGGGCCATAGAAAGCCTAGTTTTTTTTTTTTTAAATTTGGTATCTAAATTCTCCCTGAAAAAATAGAAAAAATGTGGGAGATTAATATTGGCCTTTCTGCTTGTCTGCCAGTCCTGAGTGTGCCATCTCTCTTAAATAGTGGGCCATAGAAAGCCTAGTGTTTTTTTATTTTTTTAAATTTGGTATCTAAATTCTCCCTGAAAAACTAAAAAAAAACGTGGGAGATTAATATTGGCCTTTCTGCTTGTCTGCCAGTCCTGAGTGTGCCATCTCTCTTAAATAGTGGGCCATAGAAAGCCTAGTTTTTTTGTTAAAAAAATTTGGTATCTAAATTCTCCCTGAAAAAATAAAAAAAAACGTGGGAGATTAATACTGGCCTTTCTACTTGTCTGCCAGTCCTGAGTGTGCCATCTCTCTTAAATAGTGGGCCATAGAAAGCCTAGTTTTTTTGTTAAAAAAATTTGGTATCTAAATTCTCCCTGAAAACATAAAAAAAACGTGGGAGATTAATATTTAACTTTCTGCTTGTCTGCCAGTCCTGAGTGTTCCATCTCTCTTAAATAGTGGGCCATAGAAAATCTAGTTTTTTTTTGTTAAATTTGGTATCTAAATTCTCCCTGAAAAAAAAAAAACAGTGGGAGATTAATATTGGCCTTTCTGCTTGTCTGCCAGTCCTGAGTGTGCCATCTCTCTTAAATAGTGGGCCATAGAAAGCCTAGTTTTTTTTTTTAAATTTGGTATCTAAATTCTCCCTGAATAAATTAAAAAAAACGTGGGAGATTAATATTGGCCTTTCTGCTTGTCTGCCAGTCCTGAGTATGCTATCTCTCTTAAATAGTGGGCCATAGAAAGCCTAGTGTTTTTTATTTTTTTTAATTTGGTATCTAAATTCTCCCTGAAAAAATAAAAAAAAACGTGGGAGATTAATATTGGCCTTTCTGCTTGTCTGTCAGTCCTGAGTGTGCCATCTCTCTTAAATAGTGGGCCATAGAAAGCCTAGTGTTTTTTTTTTTTATTTGGTATCACAATTCTCCCTGAAAAAAAAAACTGTGGGAGATTAATATTGGCCTTTCTGCTTGTCTGCCAGTCCTGAGTGTGCCATCTCTATTAAATAGTGGGCCATAGAAAACCTAGTTTTTTTGTTAAAAAAAATTGGTATCTAAATTCTCCCTGAAAAAAATAAAAAAAAACGTGGGAGATTAATATTTAACTTTCTGCTTGTCTGCCAGTCCTGCGTGTTCCATCTCTCTTAAATAGTGGGCCATAGAAAACCTAGTTTTTTTTTGTTAAATTTGTTATCTAAATTCTCCCTGAAAAAAAAAAAACAGTGGGAGATTAATATTGGCCTTTCTGCTTGTCTGCCAGTCCTGAGTGTGCCATCTCTCTTAAATAGTGGGCCATAGAAAGCCTAGTTTTTTTTTGTTAAATTTGGTATCTAAATTCTCCCTGAAAAAATAAAAAAAAACGTGGGAGATTAATATTGGCCTTTCTGCTTGTCTGCCAGTCCTGAGTGTGCCATCTCTCTTAAATAGTGGGCCATAGAAAGCCTAGTTTTTTTTTTTTTAATTTGGTATCTAAATTCTCCCTGATAAAAAAAAAAAACGTGGGAGATTAATATTGGCCTTTCTGCTTGTCTGCCAGTCCTGAGTGTGCCATCTCTCTTAAATAGTGGGCCATAGAATGCCTAGTTTTTTTTTTTAAATTTGGTATCTAAATTCTCCCTGAATAAATTAAAAAAAACGTGGGAGATTAATTTTGGCCTTTCTGCTTGTCTGCCAGTCCTGAGTATGCTATCTCTCTTAAATAGTATGCCATAGAAAGCCTAGTGTTTTTTTTATTTTTTTTAATTTGGTATCTAAATTCTCCCTGAAAAAATAAAAAAAAACGTGGGAGATTAATATTGGCCTTTCTGCTTGTCTGCCAGTCCTGAGTGTGCCATCTCTCTTAAATAGTGGGCCATAGAAAGCCTAGTGTTTTTTTTTTTAATTTGGTATCAAAATTCTCCCTGAAAAAAAAAAACTGTGGGAGATTAATATTGGCCTTTCTGCTTGTCTGCCAGTCCTGAGTGTGCCATCTCTCTTAAATAGTGGGCCATAGAAAGCCTAGTTTTTTTGTTAAAAAAATTTGGTATCTAAATTCTCCCTGAAAAAATAAAAAAAAACGTGGGAGATTAATATTTAACTTTCTGCTTGTCTGCCAGTCCTGAGTGTTCCATCTCTCTTAGATAGTGGGCCATAGAAAACCTAGTTTTTTTTTGTTAAATTTGGTATCTAAATTCTCCCTGAAAAAAAAAAAAACAGTGGGAGATTAATATTGGCCTTTCTGCTTGTCTGCCAGTCCTGAGTGTGCCATCCCTCTTAAATAGTGGGCCATAGAAAGCCTAGTTTTTTTTTTTTTAAATTTGGTATCTAAATTCTCCCTGAAAAAATAAAAAAAAATGTGGGAGATTAATATTGGCCTTTCTGCTTGTCTGCCAGTCCTGAGTGTGCCATCTCTCTTAAATAGTGGGCCATAGAAAGCCTAGTGTTTTTTTATTTTTTTAAATTTGGTATCTAAATTCTCCCTGAAAAACTAAAAAAAAACGTGGGAGATTAATATTGGCCTTTCTGCTTGTCTGCCAGTCCTGAGTGTGCCATCTCTCTTAAATAGTGGGCCATAGAAAGCCTAGTTTTTTTGTTAAAAAAATTTGGTATCTAAATTCTCCCTGAAAAAATAAAAAAAAACGTGGGAGATTAATATTGGCCTTTCTGCTTGTCTGCCAGTCCTGAGTGTGCCATCTCTCTTAAATAGTGGGCCATAGAAAGCCTAGTTTTTTTGTTAAAAAAATTTGGTATCTAAATTCTCCCTGAAAACATAAAAAAAACGTGGGAGATTAATATTTAACTTTCTGCTTGTCTGCCAGTCCTGAGTGTTCCATCTCTCTTAAATAGTGGGCCATAGAAAACCTAGTTTTTTTTTGTTAAATTTGGTATCTAAATTCTCCCTGAAAAAAAAAAAAACAGTGGGAGATTAATATTGGCCTTTCTGCTTGTCTGCCAGTCCTGAGTGTGCCATCTCTCTTAAATAGTGGGCCATAGAAAGCCTAGTTTTTTTTTTAAATTTGGTATCTAAATTCTCCCTGAATAAATTAAAAAAAATGTGGGAGATTAATATTGGCCTTTCTGCTTGTCTGCCAGTCCTGAGTATGCTATCTCTCTTAAATAGTGGGCCATAGAAAGCCTAGTGTTTTTTTATTTTTTTTAATTTGGTATCTAAATTCTCCCTGAAAAAATAAAAAAAAACGTGGGAGATTAATATTGGCCTTTCTGCTTGTCTGTCAGTCCTGAGTGTGCCATCTCTCTTAAATAGTGGGCCATAGAAAGCCTAGTGTTTTTTTTTTTAATTTGGTATCACAATTCTCCCTGAAAAAAAAAACTGTGGGAGATTAATATTGGCCTTTCTGCTTGTCTGCCAGTCCTGAGTGTGCCATCTCTATTAAATAGTGGGCCATAGAAAGCCTAGTTTTTTTTTAAAAAAAAATTGGTATTTAAATTCTCCCTGAAAAAATAAAAAAAACGTGGGAGATAAATATTTAACTTTCTGCTTGTCTGCCAGTCCTGAGTGTTCCATCTCTCTTAAATAGTGGGCCATAGAAAACCTAGTTTTTTTTTGTTAAATTTGGTATCTAAATTCTCCCTGAAAAAAAAAAAACAGTGGGAGATTAATATTGGCCTTTCTGCTTGTCTGCCAGTCCTGAGTGTGCCATCTCTCTTAAATAGTGGGCCATAGAAAGCCTAGTTTTTTTTGTTAAATTTGGTATCTAAATTCTCCCTGAAAAAATAAAAAAAAACGTGGGAGATTAATATTGGCCTTTCTGCTTGTCTGCCAGTCCTGAGTGTGCCATCTCTCTTAAATAGTGGGCCATAGAAAGCCTAGTTTTTTTTTTTTAAATTTGGTATCTAAATTCTCCCTGAATAAATAAAAAAAAAACGTGGGAGATTAATATTGGCCTTTCTGCTTGTCTGCCAGTCCTGAGTATGCTATCTCTCTTAAATAGTATGCCATAGAAAGCCTATTGTTTTTTTATTTTTTTTAATTTGGTATCTAAATTCTCCCTGAAAAAATTAAAAAAACGTGGGAGATTAATATTGGCCTTTCTGCTTTTCTGCCAGTCCTGAGTGTGCCATCTCTCTTAAATAGTGGGCCATAGAAAGCCTATTTTTTTTTTTTTTAAATTTGGTATCAAAATTCTCCCTGAAAAAAAAAAACTGTGGGAGATTAATATTGGCCTTTCTGCTTGTCTGCCAGTCCTGAGTGTGCCATCTCTCTTAAATAGTGGGCCATAGAAAGCCTAGTTTTTTTGTTAAAAAAATTTGGTATCTAAATTCTCCCTGAAAAAATAAAAAAAAACGTGGGAGATTAATATTTAACTTTCTGCTTGTCTGCCAGTCCTGAGTGTTCCATCTCTCTTAGATAGTGGGCCATAGAAAACCTAGTTTTTTTTTGTTAAATTTGGTATCTAAATTCTCCCTGAAAAAAAAAAAAAACAGTGGGAGATTAATATTGGCCTTTCTGCTTGTCTGCCAGTCCTGAGTGTGCCATCCCTCTTAAATAGTGGGCCATAGAAAGCCTAGTGTTTTTTTATTTTTTTAAATTTGGTATTTAAATTCTCCCTGAAAAAATAAAAAAAAACGTGGGAGATTAATATTGGCCTTTCTGCTTGTCTGCCAGTCCTGAGTGTGCCATCTCTCTTAAATAGTGGGCCATAGAAAGCCTAGTGTTTTTTTTTAATTTGGTATCTAAATTCTCCCTGGAAAAAAAAACCTGTGGGAGTTTAATATTGGCCTTTCTGCTTGTCTGCCAGTCCTGGGTGTGCCATCTCTCTTAAATAGTGGGCCATAGAGAGCCTAGTTTTTTTTTTATTTTTTTAAATTTGGTATCTAAATTCTCCCTGAAAAAATAAAAAAAAACGTAGGAGATTAATATTGGCCTTTCTGCTTGTCTGCCAGTCCTGAGTGTGCCATCTCTCTTAAATAGTGGGCCATAGAAAGCCTAGTGTTTTTTTTTAAATTTGGTATCTAAATTCTCCCAGAAAAAAAAAAAACGTGGGAGATTAATATTGGCCTTTCTGCTTGTCTGCCAGTCCTGAGTGTGCCATCTCTCTTAAATAGTGTGCCATAGAAAGCCTATTGTTTTTTTTTTAAATTTGGTATCTAAATTCTCCCTGAAAATAAAAACAGTGGGAGATTAATATTGGCCTTTCTGCTTGTCTGCCAGTCCTGAGTGTGCCATCTCTCTTAAATAGTGGGCCATAGAAAGCCTAGTTTTTTTGTTAAAAAAATTTGGTATCTAAATTCTCCCTGAAAAAATAAAAAAAAACGTGGGAGATTAATATTGGCCTTTCTGCTTGTCTGCCAGTCCTGAGTGTGCCATCTCTCTTAAATAGTGGGCCATAGAAAGCCTAGTGTTTTTTTTTTATTTGGTATCTAAATTCTCCCTGGAAAAAAAAACCTGTGGGAGTTTAATATTGGCCTTTCTGCTTGTCTGCCAGTCCTGGGTGTGCCATCTCTCTTAAATAGTGGGCCATAGAGAGCCTAGTTTTTTTTTTATTTTTTTAAATTTGGTATCTAAATTCTCCCTGAAAAAATAAAAAAAAACGTAGGAGATTAATATTGGCCTTTCTGCTTGTCTGCCAGTCCTGAGTGTGCCATCTCTCTTAAATAGTGGGCCATAGAAAGCCTAGTGTTTTTTTTTAAATTTGGTATCTAAATTCTCCCAGAAAAAAAAAAAACGTGGGAGATTAATATCGGCCTTTCTGCTTGTCTGCCAGTCCTGAGTGTGCCATCTCTCTTAAATAGTGTGCCATAGAAAGCCTATTGTTTTTTTTTTAAATTTGGTATCTAAATTCTCCCTGAAAATTAAAACAGTGGGAGATTAATATTGGCCTTTCTGCTTGTCTGCCAGTCATGAGTGTGCCATCTCTCTTAAATAGTGGGCCATAGAAAGCCTAGTTTTTTTTTTTAAATTTGGTATCTAAATTCTCCCTGAAAAAATTGAAAAAAACGTGGGAGATTAATATTGGCCTTTCTGCTTGTCTGCCAGTCCTGAGTATGCCATCTCTCTTAAATAGTGGGCCATAGAAAGCCTAGTGTTTTTTTATTTTTTTAAATTTGGTATTTAAATTCTCCCTGAAAAAATAAAAAAAAACGTGGGAGATTAATATTGGCCTTTCTGCTTGTCTGCCAGTCCTGAGTGTGCCATCTCTCTTAAATAGTGGGCCATAGAAAGCCTAGTGTTTTTTTTTAATTTGGTATCTAAATTCTCCCTGGAAAAAAAAACCTGTGGGAGTTTAATATTGGCCTTTCTGCTTGTCTGCCAGTCCTGGGTGTGCCATCTCTCTTAAATAGTGGGCCATAGAGAGCCTAGTTTTTTTTTTATTTTTTTAAATTTGGTATCTAAATTCTCCCTGAAAAAATAAAAAAAAACGTAGGAGATTAATATTGGCCTTTCTGCTTGTCTGCCAGTCCTGAGTGTGCCATCTCTCTTAAATAGTGGGCCATAGAAAGCCTAGTTTTTTTTTTTAAATTTGGTATCTAAATTCTCCAAAAAAAAAAAAAAACGTGGGAGATTAATATTGGCCTTTCTGCTTGTCTGCCAGTCCTGAGTGTGCCATCTCTCTTAAATAGTGTGCCATAGAAAGCCTATTGTTTTTTTTTTAAATTTGGTATCTAAATTCTCCCTGAAAATAAAAACAGTGGGAGATTAATATTGGCCTTTCTGCTTGTCTGCCAGTCATGAGTGTGCCATCTCTCTTAAATAGTGGGCCATAGAAAGCCTAGTTTTTTTTTTTAAATTTGGTATCTAAATTCTCCCTGAAAAAATTGAAAAAAACGTGGGAGATTAATATTGGCCTTTCTGCTTGTCTGCCAGTCCTGAGTATGCCATCTCTCTTAAATAGTGGGCTATAGAAAGCCTAGTGTTTTTTTATTTTTTTTAATTTGGTATCTAAATTCTCCCTGAAAAAATAAAAAAAAACGTGGGAGATTAATATTGGCCTTTCTGCTTGTCTGCCAGTCCTGAGAGTGCCATCTCTCTTAAATAGAGGGCCATAGAAAGCCTAGTGTTTTTTTTTTAAATTTGGTATCAAAATTCTCCCTGAAAAAAAAAAACTGTGGGAGATTAATATTGGCCTTTCTGCTTGTCTGCCAGTCCTGAGTGTGCCATCTCTCTTAAATAGTGGGCCATAGAAAGTCTAGTGTTTTTTTTTTTTTAATTTGGTATCTAAATTCTCCCTGAAAAAAAAAAAAACCTGTGGGAGATTAATATTAGCCTTTCTGCTTGTCTGCCAGTCCTGAGTGTGCCATCTCTCTTAAGTAGTGGGACATAGAAAGCCTAGTTTTTTTGTTAAAAATATTTGGTATCTAAATTCTCCCTGAAAAAATAAAAAAAACGTGGGAGATTAATGTTTAACTTTCTGCTTGTCTGCCAGTCCTGAGTGTGCCATCTCTCTTAAATAGTGGGCCATAGAAAGCCAAGTGTTTTTTTTTTTAAATTTGGTATCTAAATTCTCACTGAAAAAAAAAACCTGTGGGAGATTAATATTGGTCTTTCTGCTTGTCTGCCAGTCCTGAGTGTGCCATCCCTCTTAAATAGTGGGCCATAGAAAGCCTAGTTTTTTTTTGTTAAATTTGGTATCTAAATTCTCCCTGAAAAAAAAACAGTGGGAGATTAAAATTGGCCTTTCTGCTTGTCTGCCAGTCCTGTGTGTGCCATCTCTGTTAAATAGTGGGCCATAGAAAGCCTAGTTTTTTTGTTAAAAAATTTGGTATCTAAATTCTCCCTGAAAAAAAAAAAAACAGTGGGAGATTAATATTGGCCTTTGTGCTTGAGTGACAGTCCTGCGTGTGTGGCATCTCTCTCATTTGGTGCCACAGAAAACAGAGTGTGTAACATCGTGCCTGATTTTCCTTGCGGTCTCACCCACCTATAAAGGGATATCTAAATCATACAGAAGTTAGAGTTCACCTTGTAAGTTGTTTGACAGTAACAAATACCGTTAGTTTGGTGACGTTTTTAAAACAATGAGGAAGTCTGGGGAAGAGGTCATGGCCGTGGGTGTTCATTGCCAGCTAGTAATGATGGTAGTGGTAGTGGAGCATCGGGTGGTCGTGGGAAAAACAATATAGCACCTAAGTCTCGAGTTGTGGAGCCAGGTTCGTCGTCTGGCTACACAAGGCCTCGAACACTCCCTTTTCTGGGAGTAGGAAAACCGCTTTTAAAGCCGGAGCAGCAAGAGCAAGTTTTGGCTTACCTTGCTGACTCAGCCTCTAGCTCTTTTGCCTCCTCTTCTGAAACTGGTAAATGTAAAAGCAGCGCGTCGTTAGTGGATGTTCACGGTCAGGGACAAGTCGCTTCCTTGTCCTCTTCAGCAAAAACAGTAACAGAGAAGGATGCAGCAGGCGACACAACGGGTTACTCCATGGAGCTCTTTACACATACCGTCCCTGGCTTAGAAAGTGAAACAGTTAACAGGCCATGCCCATTACAAGTTGAATCGGACATGGAGTGCACTGATGCACAGCCACAGCCAGACTACTATCCTGGTCCTTTGACTCAGACCACAACATTGCCCTCGCAAGGTACTGATCCAGAATCAGACCCTGATGAGACTATGTTGCCCCGTCACGAACACTATACCACCGACTTACACGGTGACACAGACGAAGTTGCACACGAGCTAGAAGAGGAGGTTATAGATGACCCAATGGTTGACCTCGATTGGCAGCCATTGGAGGAACAGAGTGCAGGCGGCAGTAGTTCTGAAGCGGAGGAGGAGGGGCCGCAGCAGGCATCAACATCGCAACAGGTTCCACCTGCCGGGCCCGTAGATGGCCCAAAACGCGTGGCAAAGCCAAAACCTGTTGGAGGACAGCGTGGCCATCCGGTTAAAGCTCAGTCTGCAATGCCTGAAAAGGGATCCGATGCTAGAAAGAGTGCAGTCTGGCATTTTTTTAAACAACATCCAATTGATCAGCGCAAAGTCATCTGTCAAAAATGTTCAACTACCTTAAGCAGAGGTCAGAATCTGAAAAGTCTAAATACAAGTTGCATGCATAGACATTTAACCACCATGCATTTGCAAGCCTGGACTAACTACCAAACGTCCCTTAAGGTTGTAGCACCCTCGGCCAATGAAGCTAGGCAGCAACGCTACATCCCTTCCGTCAGTGTAAGGTCACCATTTTCCGCACCACCTGCAGTATCTGTGCAGGTTTCTTTGCCAGGCCAAAGCAGTCAGGGTCAGGAAATCACCAGTTTCGTAGTAGGAAACACTGCATGTAGGGCACCGGCAAGAATACCGTCTCCAACCGTCTCTCAGTCTGCCATGTGCACTGGCACCCCCGCTAGTTCCACGATCTCCAGTTCTCCAGTCCAGCTCACCCTACATGAGACTCTTGTTAGAAAAAGGAAGTACTCATCCTCGCATGCGCGTACACAGGGTTTGAACGCCCACATTGCTAGACTAATCTCAATAGAGATGATGCCCTACCGGTTAGTTGAAAGCGAAGCTTTCAAAGCCCTGATGGACTACGCTGTACCACGCTACGAGCTACCCAGTCGACACTTCTTTTCGCGAAAAGCCATCCCAGCCCTCCACCAGCATGTTAAAGAGCGCATCGTCCATGCACTCAGGCAATCTGTGAGTACAAAGGTGCACCTGACAACAGATGCATGGACCAGTAGGCTTGGCAAGGGACGTTACGTGTCCATCACGGCACACTGGGTGAATGTGGTGGATGCAGGGTCCACAGGGGACAGCAATTTTGAGACAGTTCTGCCTAGCCCACGGTCTAGGAAACAGTTGGCTGTAGCCGTTCGCACCCCCTCCTCCTCCTCCTCGTCCTCCTGCAGAAGCGAGAGCTCGTCCACAGACCGCAGTCGCCCAACCACTCCATCCGCAGCTGCCACAGTTGCACACCAGTTGTCCCATTATGGGGCAGCTACTGGCAAGCGTCAGCAGGCTGTATTGGCTATGAAGTGTTTGGGCGACAACAGACACACCGCGGAAGTTCTATCCGAGTTCTTGCACAAAGAAACGCAGTCGTGGCTGGGCACTGTAGATCTTGAGTCAGGCAAGGTAGTGAGTGATAACGGAAGGAATTTCATGGCTGCCATCTCCCTTTCCCAACTGAAACACATTCCTTGCCTGGCTCACACCTTAAACCTGGTGGTGCAGTGCTTCCTGAAAAGTTATCCGGGGTTATCCGACCTGCTCCTCAAAGTGCGCGGACGTTGCTCGCATATCCGCCGTTCGCCCGTACACTCTAGCCGTATGCAGACCTATCAGCGAGCGGTCTTTGAACCTTCCCCAGCATCGCCTAATCATAGAATTTGCAACAAGGTGGAACTCAACACTGCACATGCTTCAGAGACTGTGCGAACAGAGGCATGCTGTTATGTATTTGTGGGAGGATACACATACACGGGCAGGCAGTAGGATGGCAGACATGGAGTTGTCAGGTGTGCAGTGGTCGAAGATACAAGACATGTGTCAAGTCCGTCAGTGTTTTGAGGAATGCACACGGCTGGTTAGTGCAGACAACGCCATAATAAGCATGAGCATCCCCCTAATGCGTCTGCTGATGCAAAGTTTGACGCACATAAAGGAGCAGGCGTCTGCAGCAGAGGAAGAGGAAAGCCTTGATGACAGTCAGTCATTGTCTGGTCAGGGCAGTGTACAGGACGAGGTAGCGGGCGAACAGGAGGAGGAGGATGAGGAGGATGATGGGGATGAGTATTTTTTTAATGAGGAAGCTTTTCCGGGGCCACGGGAAATTGGTGGCGTGGCAAGGCCGGGTTCTGGTTTTTTGACGGACACAAGTGACGTAGATTTGCCTGAAACAGCCCCTCAACCCAGCACAACCGCAGATTTGACAACTGGAACTTTGGCCCACATGGCGGATTATGCCTTATGTATCCTCAAAAGGGACCCACACATTACTAAAATGATGAACGATGACGATTACTGGTTGGCCTGCCTCCTTGATCCTCGCTATAAAGGCAAATTGCAAAATATTATGCCACATGAGAACTTGGAACTAATATTAGCAACCAAACAATCAACTCTTGTTGACCGTTTGCTTCAGGCATTCCCAGCACACAGCGCCCTTGATCGTTCTCACATGAGCTGCAGGGGCCAGCAGACCAAAGGTGTTAGAGGTGCAGAAATCAGAAGTGGCGTTGGACAGAGGGGTTTTCTGACCAGGTTGTGGAGTGATTTTGCTATGACCGCAGACAGGACAGGTACTGCAGCATCAATTCAAAGTGACAGGAGACAACATTTGTCCAGTATGGTTACTAACTATTTTTCATCCTTTATCGATGTTCTCCCTCAACCGTCATTCCCATTTGATTACTGGGCATCCAAATTAGACACCTGGCCAGAATTGGCAGAATATGCATTGCAGGAGCTTGCTTGCCCGGCAGCTTGTGTCCTATCAGAAAGAGTATTCAGTGCTGCAGGTTCAATATTAACCGAAAAAAGGACTCGTCTGGCTACCCAAAATGTTGATGATCTAACATTCATTAAAATGAACCACAACTGGATTTCGAATTCTTTTGCCCCACCTTGCCCGGCTGACACCTAGCTTTCCTATGAAAAGGTCTTGCTTGTGGACTACTCTGACTGACTTTTCCAAGCGCGTAATTAGCAGCAGCTGATTGTCCAGCATACATGTTTACACCTCCCTAAATGGCCAAAATCCCCCCCACGGGGCCGTGGTCTCGCCACTTGGCGCAAGCACCCGTGAGAGTGCCGTTTGTCTGAAGAGGTGGGTGTGCCTGCTTTTGGTCGACGGCACTGCAACTGGGTCTCTCATAGTACAATAAAGTGTCTCTGGCGGTGGTGGTGCGCACCCAACGTCAGACACACTGTTGTAACATGAGGGGCCCTGGGCCTGTACCGCCGGCCACAAGAGAGTTTCCCCCCAGCTCAAACATTGCTCTACCACTTGCACAATTATCTCTCACAGTTCCAACGATGTTTAGTCTATGCGCTGACATCATTCAATGCCTGGCACTGACAATACCAATGTGTTGACATGTATGATGGTACTTAACATAGTCAGGGGCAGTGTCCTATATTTACACCAGTAAATAATTAGCACCAAATTACTAGGTCTAAAACTCAGTAGAGGAGCCCACCCATGTACCTAAGCATTCCACCCTTTTGTGTTTTAGTTTTGTTGTAATGCGAGACATTAACATCTATTTATTTGTTTGGAGTACTAACTGGCAGACACTAATTACAATCGGCCTCCGCTGACAACACCAATGCTGCCTGCGTACCCCTGCAAGAGAATTGCAAGTGCCTACAGCCAAATTTTGTTATGTTAGGCCTACTATGCCTGTCTGTGGTCCCTCCTTCCACTAGTCCTCCAGTGACCTGTCTACTGCTGCCCGTGTACCCCTGGAACCAATTTAAAAGTGCCTACAGCCAAATTTTGTTATGTTAGGCCTACTACACCTGTCTGCGGTCCCTCCTTCCACTAGTCCTCCAGTGACCTGTCTACTGCTGCCCGTGTACCCCTGGAACCAATTTAAAAGTGCCTACAGCCAAATTTTGTTATGTTAGGCCTACTACGCCTGTCTGCGGTCCCTCCTTCCCCTAGTCCTCCAGTGACCTGTCTACTGCTGCCCGTGTACCCCTGGAACCAATTTAAACGTGCCTACAGCCAAATTTTGTTATGTTAGGCCTACTACGCCTGTCTGCGGTCCCTCCTTCCACTAGTCCTCCAGTGACCTGTCTACTGCTGCCCGTGTACCCCTGGAACCAATTTAAAAGTGCCTACAGCCAAATTTTGTTATGTTAGGCCTACTACACCTGTCTGCGGTCCCTCCTTCCACTAGTCCTCCAGTGACCTGTCTACTGCTGCCCGTGTACCCCTGGAACCAATTTAAACGTGCCTACAGCCAAATTTTGTTATGTTAGGCCTACTACGCCTGTCTGCGGTCCCTCCTTCCACTAGTCCTCCAGTGACCTGTCTACTGCTGCCCGTGTACCCCTGGAACCAATTTTAAAGTGCCTACAGCCAAATTTTGTTATGTTAGGCCTACTACGCCTGTCTGCGGTCCCTCCTTCCACTAGTCCTCCAGTGACCTGTCTACTGCTGCCCGTGTACCCCTGGAACCAATTTAAAAGTGCCTACAGCCAAATTTTGTTATGTTAGGCCTACTACGCCTGTCTGCGGTCCCTCCTTCCACTAGTCCTCCAGTGACCTGTCTACTGCTGCCCGTGTACCCCTGGAACCAATTTAAAAGTGCCTACAGCCAAATTTTGTTATGTTAGGCCTACTACGCCTGTCTGCGGTCCCTCCTTCCACTAGTCCTCCAGTGACCTGTCTACTACTGCCCGTGTACCCCTGGAACCAATTTAAAAGTGCCTACAGCCAAATTTTGTTATGTTAGGCCTACTACGCCTGTCTGCGGTCCCTCCTTCCACTAGTCCTCCACTGACCAGACCACTGCTGCCTGTGTACCCCTGGAACCTATTTTAAATTGCATTGAGCATCCTTTTTTTAATAGTGGGCATACAAACTCTGTCTCTGGTCCATAATTGAAATTGTCCTCCACTGAACAGACCAATGCTGCCTGTGTACCCCTGAAACCTTTTTTAAACGGCATTGAGCCAAATGTTGTGTTTAAGGCCTACTACCTGTGTCTGTCTGCGCCACTCAATACAGCTGTACTCCTTTTAAAAAAGCTGAGCATCAATAGTCTGGTTTTCAGCCTATAGGAATTTGAAAACTGCATTGGGGCTACTACTACTACTTCGGTAGGGACTACTAACGGTGTCTGCCGCTCCAAGGTGTTCCCCAGGTTTCCTCTCCATAGCTTAGAGCTTCTAGCTCTCGTTTAGTAGTTGTTGAAAACAACACTGCATTCGGCCTACAAGTTGGGTCTGGGGTGTAGAGACGGTGTGTTCCACTCCAAGGTGTTCCCCAGGTTGCCTCTCCCTTGCTTCAATCTTAAAGCTCTTGTTTAGTAGTTGTTGAAAACAACACTGCATTCGGCCTACAAGTTGGGTCTGGGGTGTAGAGACGGTGTCTTCCGCTCCAAGGTGTTCTCCAGGTTTCCTCTCCATTGCTTCAATCTTAAAGCTCTTGTTTAGTAGTTGTTGAAAACAACACTGCATTCGGCCTACAAGTTGGGTCTGGGGTGTAGAGACGGTGTGTTCCGCTCCAAGGTGTTCCCCAGGTTGCCTCTCCATTGCTTCAATCTTAAAGCTCTTGTTTAGTAGTTGTTGAAAACAACACTGCATTCGGCCTACAAGTTGGGTCTGGGGTGTAGAGACGGTGTCTTCCACTCCAAGGTGTTCCCCAGGTTTCCTCTCCATTGCTTTGATCTTCTGGCTCTCGTTTAGTAGTTGTTGAAAACAACACTGCATTAGGCCTACTAGTTGGGTTGGGGCCTTCTATCTGTGTCTGCCGCTCCTTGCTGTTCTCCTACAGTGAACAAAGCTGTGCCGCCGGTTTACTACTGTTGCCAATTTTGAACTGCATTTAGAATACTTACTGATTTGGGCCTACTCTCTGTGTCAGCCTCTCATTCCAGTTGTCCTCCACTGAACAAAACAATGCCCCCTGGTTAGTCCTGTTACCAATTTTGAACTGCATTTAGCCCACTTTATTCTTTGGGCCCATATCTGTTTCCCCCTCATCCTGCCCATTGCCCAGCCAGTGATAGATGAGTCTGCTGGTACATTGACCCATAATGCAACATTCCCCGTGCACGCTACACTGCAAGATTGCGACCCTACTGAAAGTCAGGTCCCCCTTCCCGCATACCATACCACCTTACACGGGGACAAAGAGGAAGGTGCAGATGAAGGTGCAGGTTCCTTCATCAGGTGGGGGGAGGAATACTCGTTGGCGACGTCACTGGCACAGGGCCCCTCATAGTATGCAAAAGTGTTGCTGCCGGTGGGAGGCGCCCCCGCCGTGCAAACACACCGCTGTACTTTGAGGGGCCCTGTGCCAGTGCCAATGCCAACGAGTGGGCCGCCCCTGCTTGCTCAGGATCACAGCACTTGCAAAGTTGAAATACTTACCTCTCCCTGCTCCACTGCCGTGACGTGGTCCAGATTTACTGGGCACACTAATTACTTGAACCAGCCCTACCCCCCACAACTTTAGCCAAATGACCCCCAATTTCAAATGCCTTACAATTATTATAAGCTAAATTAAGATTGACAAGCTTCAGTAACAAGAATGGATGTTTTTGCCATTAACATGGGCTCTGTACATGTTTTCCTGGCCTCTACTCACTGCCGACTATGCTCCCCCATTGACTTGCATTGGGTTTCGTGTTCGGTCGATCCCCGACTTTTCGCGATAATCGGCCGATTCCACTCGACTCGATTTTTGAGATAGTCGGGTTTCGTGAAACCCGACTCGACTCTAAAAAGGTCAAGGTCGCTCAACCCTAGTGTGGAATATGCAAAAAAAATGGGGATATGAGATGGTTTACTGTATGTAAACCATGTCTCATATCATGTCAGGTTTTGGAAGGAGATAGCAAAAGCCGGTAATTGAATTACCGGCTTTAAAGCTATCTAGCGCTGTATGAAGTAATAATATATATACAGTGGGGCAAAAAAGTATTTAGTCAGTCAGCAATAGTGCAAGTTCCACCACTTAAAAAGATGAGAGGCGTCTGTAATTTACATCATAGGTAAACCTCAACTATGGGAGACAAACTGAGAAAAAAAAATCCAGAAAATCACATTGTCTGTTTTTTAACATTTTATTTGCATATTGTGGTGGAAAATAAGTATTTGGTCAGAAACAAAATTTCATCTCAATACTTTGTAATATATCCTTTGTTGGCAATGACAGAGGTCAAACGTTTTCTGTAAGTCTTCACAAGGTTGCCACACACTGTTGTTGGTATGTTGGCCCATTCCTCCATGCAGATCTCCTCTAGAGCGGTGATGTTTTTGGCTTTTCGCTTGGCAACACGGACTTTCAACTCCCTCCAAAGGTTTTCTATAGGGTTGAGATCTGGAGACTGGCTAGGCCACTCCAGGACCTTGAAATGCATCTTACGAAGCCACTCCTTCGTTGCCCTGGCTGTGTGCTTTGGATCATTGTCATGTTGAAAGACCCAGCCACGTTTCATCTTCAATGCCCTTGCTGATGGAAGGAGGTTTACACTCAAAATCTCACGATACATGGCCCCATTCATTCTTTCATGTACCCGGATCAGTCGTCCTGGCCCCTTTGCAGAGAAACAGCCCCAAAGCATGATGTTTCCACCACCATGCTTTACAGTAGGTATGGTGTTTGATGGATGCAACTCAGTATTCTTTTTCCTCCAAACACGACAAGTTGTGTTTCTACCAAACAGTTCCAGTTTGGTTTCATCAGACCATAGGACATTCTCCCAAAACTCCTCTGGATCATCCAAATGCTCTCTTGCAAACTTCAGACGGGCCCGGACATGTACTGGCTTAAGCAGTGGGACACGTCTGGCACTGCAGGATCTGAGTCCATGGTGGCGTAGTGTGTTACTTATGGTAGGCCTTGTTACATTGGTCCCAGCTCTCTGCAGTTCATTCACTAGGTCCCCCCGCGTGGTTCTGGGATTTTTGCTCACCGTTCTTGTGATCATTCTGACCCCACGGGGTGGGATTTTGTGTGGAGCCCCAGATCGAGGGAGATTATCAGTGGTCTTGTATGTCTTCCATTTTCTAATTATTGCTCCCACTGTTGATTTCTTCACTCCAAGCTGGTTGGCTATTGCAGATTCAGTCTTCCCAGCCTGGTGCAGGGCTACAATTTTGTTTCTGGTGTCCTTTGACAGTTCTTTGGTCTTCACCATAGTGGAGTTTGGAGTCAGACTGTTTGAGGGTGTGCACAGGTGTCTTTTTATACTGATAACAAGTTTAAACAGGTGCCATTACTACAGGTAATGAGTGGAGGAAAGAGGAGACTCTTAAAGAAGAAGTTACAGGTCTGTGAGAGCCAGAAATCTTGATTGTTTGTTTCTGACCAAATACTTATTTTCCACCATAATATGCAAATAAAATGTTAAAAAAACAGACAATGTGATTTTCTGGATTTTTTTTTTCTCAGTTTGTCTCCCATAGTTGAGGTCTACCTATGATGTAAATTACAGACGCCTCTCATCTTTTTAAGTGGTGGAACTTGCACTATTGCTGACTGACTAAATACTTTTTTGCCCCACTGTACATATATGTGTCTCATTGACATATATATATATATATATATATATATATATATATATATATATATACCTATTCTATGTGTACACATTTATTCTACCTATTCTATTGTAAGCCGTCAGTGTGATTTTACTGTACACCGCACTGAATTGCCGTCTTTTCTCTCTAACACCGCTGCGTATTTCTCGCAAGTCACACTGCTGGTCCGTGTGTAATCCGTATTTTTGGGGCTTCCATAGACTTTCATTGGCGTTTTTTTTGCGCAATACGGTGACAAACGCAGCATGCTGCGATTTTCTACGGCTGTAGAAAGCCGTATAATACTGATCAGAAAAATACAGCAGATAGGAGCAGGGGCATAGAGAATAATTGGGACGTTTGTTAGGCGTGTTTTACAGACGTACTTTATGCGCTCATACGTCCGTAAAACTCGCTAGTGTGACGCCGGCCCAACAGTGAAGTTTGAAGATGGAAACATCATGGTGAGGGGCTGTATTTCAGCATACAAGTCTTCAAATAATTGAAGGAAGGATGAGTGGACAAATGTACAGAGACATTCTTGATAAGAATGTGCTGCTATCTACCAGTAAGGCTTTTGTCCAAAGTACTGAATACATTTCAGTAAGGTTTGTTCTTTTTCCATGTGTTTTCCATTTTTCCATTATTATTACTACAGATAATTTAGTTTATGGACATCTATGGTTTAACCCCTTTCTGCCATTAGACGTACTATTGCGTCCATGTGGGGTGGGCTTTACTTCCCAAGGACGCAATAGTACGTCATATGTGATCGGCAGCGCTCACGGGGGGAGCGCCGCCGATCGCGGCCGGGTGTCAGCTGTTTATCGCAGCTGACATCCGGCACTATGTGCCAGGAGCGGTCACGGACCGCCCCCGGCACATTAACCCCCGGCACACCGCGATCAAAGATGATCGCGATGTGCCGGCGGTACAGGGAAGCACCGCGCAGGGAGGGGGCTCCCTGCGGGCTTCCCTGAGCCCCCCGCAGCAACGCGATGTGATCGCGTTGCTGCGAGGGTCTCACCTCCCTCCCTGCTCCCTCCAGCCCCGGATCCAAGATGGCCGCGGATCCGGGTCCTGCAGGGAGGGAGGTGGCTTCACAGAGCCTGCTTAGAGCAGGCACTGTGAAGGCTGCAGCGCTGCATGTCAGATCAGTGATCTGACAGAGTGCTGTGCAAACTGTCAGATCACTGATCTGTGATGTCCCCCCCTGGGACAAAGTAAAAAAGTAAAAAAAAAAAATTTCAAATGTGTAAAAAAAAATAAAAAAAAATATTCCAAAATAATGAAAAAAAAAATAAAAATATTATTCCCATAAATACATTTCTTTATCTAAATAAAAAAAAAAACAATAAAAGTACACATATTTAGTATCGTCGCGTCCGTAACGGCCCGACCTATAAAACTGGCCCACTAGTTAACCCCTTCAGTAAACACCGTAAGAAAAAAAAAAAAAAACGAGGCAAAAAGCAACGCTTTATTATCATACCGCCGAACAAAAAGTGGAATAACACGCGATCAAAAAGACAGATATAACTAACCATGGTACCGCTGAAAACGTCATCTTGTCCCGCAAAAAACGAGCCGTGATACAGCATCATCAGCAAAAAAATAAAAAAGTTATAGTCCTGAGAATAAAGCGATGCAAAAATAATTATTTTTTCTATAAAATAGTTTTTATCGTATAAAAGCGCCAAAACATAAAAAAATGATATAAATGAGGTGTCGCTGTAATTGTACTGACCCGAAGAATAAAACTGCTTCATCAATTTTACCAAACGCGGAACGGTATAAACGCCTCCCCCAAAAGAAATTCATGAATAGCTGGTTTTTGGTCATTCTGCCTCACAAAAATCGGAATAAAAAGCGATCAAAAAATGTCACGTGCCCGAAAATGTTACCAATAAAAACATCAACTCGTCCCGCAAAAAACAAGACCTCACATGACTCTGTGGACCAAAATATAGGAAAATTATAGCTCTCAAAATGTGGTAACGCAAAAAATATTTTTTGCAATAAAAAGCGTCTTTCAGTGTGTGACGGCTGCCAATCATAAAAATCCGCTAAAAAACCCACTATAAAAGTAAATCAAACCCCCCTTCATCACCCCCTTAGTTAGGGAAAAATTAAAAAAATGTATTTATTTCCATTTTCCCATTAGGGCTAGGGTTAGAGTTAGGGCTAGGGTTAGGGCTAGGGTTAGGGCTAGGGTTAGGGTTAGGGTTAGGGCTAGGGTTAGGGCTAGGGTTAGGGCTAGGGTTAGGGTTAGGGCTAGGGCTAGGGCTAGGGTTAGGGCTAGGGTTAGGGCTAGGGCTAGGGTTAGGGCTATGGTTAGGGCTAGGGTTAGGGCTAGGGTTAGGATTAGGGTTAGGGCTAGGGTTAGGGCTAGGGCTACAGTTTGGGTTGGGGCTAAAGTTACAGTTAGGGTTTAGATTACATTTACGGTTGGGAATAGGGTTGGGATTAGGGTTAGGGGTGTGTCAGGGTTAGAGGTGTGGTAAGGGTTACTGTTGGGATTAGGGTTAGGGATGTGTTTGGATTAGGGTTTCAGTTATAATTGGGGGGTTTCCACTGTTTAGGCACATCAGGGGCTCTCCAAACGCGACATGGCGTCCGATCTCAATTCCAGCCAATTCTGCGTTGAAAAAGTAAAACAGTGCTTCTTCCCTTCCGAGCTCTCCCGTGTGCCCAAACAGGGGTTTACCCCAACATATGGGGTATCAGCGTACTCAGGACAAATAGGACAACAACTTTTGGGGTCCAATTTCTCCTGCTACCCTTGGGAAAATACAAAACTCGGGGCTAAAACATATTTTTTGTGGGAAAAAAAAAGATTTTTTATTTTCACGGCTCTGCGTTATAAACTGTAGTGAAACACTTGGGGGTTCAAAGTTCTCACAACACATCTAGATTAGTTCCCTCGGGGGTCTAGTTTCCAATATGGGGTCACTTGTGGGGGGTTTCTACTGTTTAGGTACATTAGGGGCTCTGCAAATGCAATGTGACACCTGCAGACCATTCCATCTAAGTCCTCATTCCAAATGGAGCTCCTTCCCTTCCGAGCCCTCCCATGCGCCCAAACAGTGGTTCCCCCCCACATATGGGGTATCAGCGCACTCAGGACAAATTGGACAACAAATTGTGGGGTCGAATTTCTCCTGTTACCCTCGGGAAAATACAAAACTGGGGGCTAAAAAATAATTTTTGTGGGAAAAAATTTTTGTTTTATTTTTACGGCTCTCCATTATAATCTTCTGTGAAGCCCTTGGTGGGTCAAAGCGCTCAGCACACATCTAGATAAGTTCCTAAGGGGGTCTACTTTCCAAAATGGTGTCACTTGTGGGGGGTTTCTACTGTTTAGGTACATTAGGGGCTCTGCAAACGCAATGTGACACCTGCAGACCATTCCATCTAAGTCTGCATTCAAATGGCACTCCTTCCCTTCTGAGCCCTCCCATGTGCCCAAACAGTGGTTCCCCCCACATATGGTGTATCATCGCACTCAGGACAAATTGGGCAACAAATTTTGGGGTCCAATTTCTCCTGTTACCCTCAGGAAAATACAAAACTGGGGGCTAAAAAAATAATTTTTGTGGGAAAAAAATTTTGTTTTATTTTTACGGCTCTGCATTATAAACTTCTGTGAAGCACTTGGTCAAAGTGCTCACCACACCTCTAGATAAGTTCCTTAGGGGGTCTACTTTCCAAAATGGTGTCACTTGTGGGGGGTTTCAATGTTTAGGCACATCAGTGGCTCTTCAAACGCAACATGACGTCCCATCTCAATTCCTGTCAATTTTGCATTGAAAAGTCAAACGGCGCTCCTTCCCTTCCGAGCTCTCCCATCCGCCCAAACAGTGGTTTACCCCCACATATGGGCTATCAGCGTACTCAGGACAAATTGTACAACAACTTTTGGGGTCCAATTTCTTCTCTTACCCTTGGGAAAATAAAAAATTGGGGGCGAAAAGATAATTTTTGTGAAAAAATATGATTTTTTATTTTTACGGTTCTACATTATAAACTTCTGTGAAGCACTTGTTGGGTCAAAGTGCTCACCACACCTCTAGATAAGTTCCTTAGGGGGTCTACTTTCCAAAATGGTGTCACTTGTGGGGGGTTTCAATGTTTAAGCACATCAGGGGCTCTCCAAACGAAACATGGCGTCCCATCTCAATTCCAGTCAATTTTGCATTGAAAAGTCAAATGGCACTCCTTCGCTTCCGAGCTCTGCCATGCGCCCAAACAGTGGTTTACCCCCACATGTGGGGTATTGGCATACTCAGGACAAATTGTACAACAATGTTTGGGGTCCATTTTCTCCTGTTACCCTTGGTAAAATAAAACAAATTGGAGCTGAATTAAATTTTTTGTGAAAAAAAGTTAAATGTTCATTTTTATTTAAACATTCAAAAAATTCCTGTGAAGCACCACAAGGGTTAATAAACTTCTTGAATATGGTTTTGAGCACCTTGAGGGGTGTAGTTTTTAGAATGGTGTCACACTTGGGTATTTTCTATCATATAGACCCCTCAAAATGACTTCAAATGAGATGTGGTCCCTAAAATAAAATGGTGTTGTAGAAATGAGAAATTGCTGGTCAACTTTTAACCCTTATAACTCCCTAACAAAAAAAAATTTTGGTTCCAAAATTGTGCTGATGTAAAGTAGACATGTGGGAAATGTTACTTATTAAGTATTTTGTGTGACATATCTCTGTGATTTAATTGCATAAAAATTCAAAGTTGGAAAATTGCGAAATTTTCATAATTTTCGCCAAATTTCCGTTTTTTTCACAAATAAACGCAGGTACTATCAAATAATTTTTACAATTGTCATGAAGTACAATATGTCACGAGAAAACAATGTCAGAATCACCAGGATCCATTGAAGCGTTCCAGAGTTATAACCTCATAAAGGGACAGTGGTCAGAATTGTAAAAATTGGCCCGGTCATTAACGTGCAAACCACCCTTGGGGGTAAAGGGGTTAATATCTTTGCTTGTGCTGATAGGATGGATTTTTGCTGACATCTGGTGAAGATGCCATCCTGGCCAAAAGTTTTGAAACTGACACAATTTTGGTTTTCATTCGGATTGCCTCTTAAGTTCGTATAGTGGAAGTCATTCCTTATCCTGAAAATATAACTGATCACAAATGAAGAAGGTGTTAATGAGGACAAGCAGGAGATATCACTGTCATGCTGATTGAATAACAATAGTAAACTGTTTGCCTTGAAAGGGGGCTGGTGTTTTAAATCAATTTCTCTGTCTGGTTGCCTTCAGGGAAATTCATGCAGACATCATTGCTTTGCATCATATGGGATTTACATGCAAGAACTTTTCTGTTTGCTAATTGGCCAAAAATCAACCATTTTTCAGATCATAAATAGTGATGAGCGAGTTTGTTCAGAAAACGATCGCCAAACATAAATTCGGCAAGCATATGGCACATTCTGATTCATTATCGGAAACTGGAGCAAAATTTTATAAAATCGGTAACATTCGATAAAAATGCGGATTATTTGCGTTGCCAAAAAATATTTTCAGCACTTTAGCATCAATAATGGTGGTGTATCATGAGTGTTTAGCACATGTTTGATGAGGAGAGGGGGTTTGCATAGCTCAGGCGTGGCTTTCTTGTGTAAACAGTGCTTTTTTCCCCCTAATTTTATGTGTGCACATTGTGACTAGCCAATCAGGGCAAAGGGAACACCCATAATGTCCAGACACTATAACTTGTGTCATTTCAGCAGCTGAAATGACACATCCCTCTCCATATAAATAGCGGACATCTTGTTTTAGCTCCACTTTGACAGTGTAACAGCGCAGAGAGGCTGTTCCTGATGCTTCCACTGTTAAAAGCAAGATTTTAGCTATTTAGTTAGGTGGTAGTATATCAGTTAGAGGCCGGCTTCACACTTGCGAGTTTTACGGACGTAAGAGCGCAGAAACTACGTCCGTAAAACTCGCAAAACATACGGCACAATTATTCTCTATGCCCCTGCTCCTATCTGACGTATTAAACTGATCAGTATTATACGGCTTTCCTAGAAAGCTCCCTGGCTCGAGATCATATGAGGACAACCAGCAGAGGGCGCCCTCTTATGATCTCGAGCCTGGGAGCTTTCTAGGAAAGTTCTCACGATCTAGGAACAGCCAGCAGAGGGCGCCTCACCGCAAATACAGGTAAATATAGGTAATTGACCTACTTTACCTTCATTCCCCGGGGTTTTGCAGACATGAGCAATGTTGCATTAGCAAAGCTCATGGCTGCAAAATATTTTAACCCCTTCAGATGGATTTACATCGTTGGACTTTACAGATCTGCGGAAGGTAAGGATCTTGTTGGTTTATTATGTTTTTTTTGTTACAGAACGAGGGTCTTCAGTGATTGGATTGGGCGTTCAATAAAATATTACAACAACCTTTGTTTTTATTTCATTAAAATAATTTTTAATAATGTGTTTGTGTATTTTTTTAACCCTTTACTAGTATTGGATTAATAATGGATAGGTGTCATAATTGACGCCTCTCCATTATTAATTTGGCTTAATGTCACCTTACAATAGCAAGGTGGCACTAATCCTTCATTACCCCATATCCCACCGCTACACGGGAATGGGAAGAGAGTGGCCAAGTGCCAGAATAGACGCATCTTCCAGATGTGCCTTTTCTGGGGTGGCTGGGGGCAGATGTTTTTAGCCAGGGGGGGCCAATAACCGTGGACCCTCTCCAGGCTATTAATATCTGCCCTCAGTCACTGGCTTTACTACTCTGGTGGAGAAAATTGCGCGGGAGCCCACGCCAATTTTTTCTGCCATTTAACCCCTTAATTTACTAGCTAGAACGGCCAAATTTTGCATTACTACTAACATTAGTAGTGTGGAATTTGCCAAAAAAATGGTGATATGAGATGGTTTACTGTATGTAAACCATGTCTCATATCTTGTCGGGTTTAGGAAGGAGATAGCAAAAGCCGGTAATTGAATTACCGGCTTTCTGCTATATCGCGCTGGATGAAATATTAATATAAATACATATATGTGTCTACTGACATATATATATATATATATATATATATATATATATATATAGACAGTATATATGTTTTTTGTTTTTTTTTACACATGGATCCCTTGTATAGCCGTATGTCGGTTTTGCAAGCCTGCGATAAAAACACGCAGTACGGATGACATACGGATTACATACGGAGGATGCCATGCGCAAAAAACGCTGAAACACCCTGCCTACGGAGGAGCTACGGACCACTATTTTCGGGACTTTTCAGCGTATTACGGCCGTAATATACGGACCGTATTTTCATACGCTGAGTGTGAAGCCGGCCAGATAGTGTAGCTAGATAGTGTCTAGTGTGGCTGTAAAATTTATCTTCTGGAGTTTTTTTTTTATTTTTGCCATTACTGAATTCCACAGACAAAGCCAGCAGGACACATGTCCTACAAGTGTATTGTGCACTGCTTCTATTGTGCTCCATGCATGAGTATAGCATTCTAAATAAAATATTTTCAGTAGCTACATGTGAAAAAGCCTGCTGTATCCCACATTTTAGCTTTTACATTTACCTTCCAGCATCTTTTTTTCTTTTTTGGACATTACTGAGGTCCACAAAGAAAGTCAGCAGGGCACGTGTTGTGCGCTGCTTCTCTTGTGATCCATTCACAAGTATAGCATTCTCATTCACATGTACAGTGGGTATGGAAAGTATTCATACCCCTTTATATTTTTCAGTCTTTGCATTATTGCAGCCATTTGTTAAATTCTAAAAAGTTAATTTTTTACACATTGATGTACTTTGCACCCCATTTTGACAGTAAGTAAGAAAAGTAGTAATTTTTGCAAATAAAATAAAAAAGAAAAACTGAAATATCACATAGTCAAAATTATTCAGATCCTTTGCTCAGACACTCATATTTAAGTCACATGCTGTCCATTTCCTTGTGATCCTACTTGAGATGGTTCTACTTTTTCCTTCCAGCTATTTTTTTTACAGTGGTGGAGGAATACAATGCGGAAGGATACCTTCCTCCCGTCATTGGATTCCTGGAGCTCCTGGAGAGCGGTCGCATCAGCTGATGCTGCCGTTCTCCACAGGAGATCGTCATGGAACACTAGTGGATTTCTGCGGACAGAAAATGTTATTTTAATATTTTTTACAGATGACACTGGCTTCAGGCATCAAAATGACAAGTAATGGTGAGTATGTAATCTATGTTTAATGTACTGTATGTCTATATGTATGTATTGTATGTAATGTATGAATGTACTGTATTTACTATGTATACAGGAACACATGGGCTACTTGCACAGTGAACAAGTCTGTATGATCATGTTCACACACCACCAAGAAACCTGAAGACACAAAAGAGAATAGTAAAACCAAAAACACTCAGTTTGAAAAAATGTTGCAGTAATCCGCAAGTGCTAGTAAAAGATGTAAAAAACCCTGTTTCCATAATTGTTCTCTTGTGTCTACAAGACTGGGGAGTTCCACCACTCCTCTTGGGCTATCTGCACAAAAGCTGTTCTACCCTGTATGCACACATGGATTTTTCCTCTCTGAACCCTGTTCACACAGGTTATATACAGATGATCAGGTTTTTAAATACATCAGATAGGGATTGCATACATTAGTTAGGACTGCTCTGATAAGGGTATACCGTGAAGATTGGTAGAGCAGCTTAGTATACATTTTTTGCAAAAAACGTATCAACCAAATACCCTGTTTTTTACATCTTTTACTAGCACTTGCGGATTACTGCAACATTTTTTCAAACTGAGTGTTTTTGGTTTTAATATTCTCTTTTGTGTCTCCTTACTATGTATGTAGTATGTTGTATGTAGTATGTATGTAGTATGTATGTAGTATGTATGTATGTAGTATATATGTATTATGTTGCATGTATGTAGTATGTATTATGTATGTAGTATGTATGTATATAGAATGTAGTATGTACAGTATGTAGTATGTATGTAGTATGGAGTATGTATGTAGTATGTATATATGTATGTATGTATGTATGTAGTATGTATGTATGTATTATGTATGTAGTATGTATGTATGTAGTATGTGTGTATGTAGTATGTAGTATGTATGTAGTATGTATGTAGTATGTATGTAGTATGTAGTATGTATGTAGTATGTATGTAGTATTTTTTTTCACATTAAACACATTAGCCGGATGATGGTCCTACTACTGTCCTATCATTGGCTAATGTGTCAATCACTGTCACTGTAGCAGACATCATCCGATGGGACTTGTAGTCCCATTGGACGATGCCTGCAAACACGCACAGACCCCCGGCAGCCCGCACAGAGCCCCGGCAGCCAGCACAGAGGCCCGGTAGGCCCGCACAGACCCCCAGCAGGCCGCACAAAGCCCCGGCAGGCCGCACAGACCCCCAGCAGCCTGCACACATTCCTCCGGCAGCCCGCACAGAGCCCCAGCAGGCCTGCACAGACCCCCGGCAGCCCGCACAGACCTTTGGCAACTTGCAAGGAGCCCCAGCAGGCCCGCATAGACCCCTGGCAGCCGGCACAGACCCCCAGCAGCCTGCACAGAGCCCCGGCAGGCCCACACAGACCCCCGGCAAGCACGCACAGACCCCCGGCAGCCCGCACAGACCTCCGGCAGGCACGCACTGACCCCCAGCAGGCCCGCACAGACCCCCCACGGTCACACACAGACCCCGCCTGCACACACACACACGCAGTCTCCGCCCATGCACCGCCCACACTCCATTATAGTGCATCATTGCACTATGGGAACTTCCGATTCCGGTATCTGATATCGCAAAAGTATCGGAACTCGGTATCAGAATTCCGCTACAGTGAATATCGACCGATACCCGATATTTGCAGTATCGGAATGCTCAACACTACTGTTCACACATTCTATGCGATGTTCATCAGAAGTGTACTCAAAAGCTTCACAGAGTCAATAGGAGGAAATCTGCATTGATGTCCAAATTTTTTTAGCTTGGATCCAGGGCATGACGAAGCATGGTCTGAACAGCATCCTGACCTTCATCATCAGAAGTAAACCCCTGTGGGGGGAGGTGATCCTGATGAGACTCAAATATCTGAGGCTCACACTGACTGTACTGTGCTGTCATTGCAAGAAGAGAAGGAGGGTGACTCCTGGGGCAAGGAATATGATAACACAGAAAATGATGATGATGAGATGTTAGATCCCAGTTGGTGTGAACATAGAGGTACACAGCTGAGTAGGTCATCTGAGGAGTTAGACGATGATGTTACGTTGCGTTGTACATCGCAGACAAGTGGTGATGCAGCCTCGATGAGCGATACATTCTCAGCCACAACTGAGCCTGTTACCAGCAGTGTCCGTGGGTCTCCAGCTCACCCAGGTGGCAAGAGTTGCCTAGCCTGGGCCTTTTTTGACACTGCAAAGGATTAGCCAACTCATGTAATTTGCCAACTTTGCAAAAAAAAATGAGTCAAAGTAAAACATGCAATAGTTTGACAACTATATGTGTGAACCTTCACATGCACAATCAACATGCATTACTGTGGGAATACCACTGTGCAAAATTGTGGACCAGCATGCCTCAACAACCGTCAGCCGCACCATCAATTGTATGTCCCCTTTCTTTCTCCTCCTCTGTTACTGTGCCAACTATCAAGATGCAAGTCTTTGACTTCAGAACCTCATGTTCTTTAGCCACTGAGAGCCCGCCATCAGCTGTAACGAAAGCGGACATGTTTTTGACCAATCTCAGAGACAGAGCACACCACAACTTTCTCATTCCACGTTTACATCTCCATCTGCACCTCTCTCATGGTCCAGAAGTTTGTCCGGTTCACCATACTCTGCCCTCTCTCATCACTGCAGCCAGCCCATGGTACCATAGTTGTGGTCATGTAAAAGATTGCTTCCTCCTACCCATGCCAAAGCTAAGAGTTTGAACTCCACCTTCTCCAATCTGTTGGCTACAGAAATGCTGCCTTTCCGCCTGGTAGATGCAGACGGTTTCCAAAAGCTGATGGCCGTCGCAGTCCCCCAGCACCAATTGCCCAGTCACCATTACTTTTCTAAGAAAGCTGTGCCTGCACTACACCAGCATGTTGCAGACAACATCACCTGTTCCTTGACTAAATCTATGCATGTTCCTCAAGGATCGGTTCTAGGCCCCCTCCTCTTCTCTTTGCATACTGCCCCTATTGGTCAAACATTTAGTAGATTTTGGTTCCAGTACCATCTTTATGCTGATGACACCAAATTATACACCTCTACTCCTGATATCATGCCTGCCTTTTTAGAAAATATTAGTAATTGTCTTACCACTGTTTTTAACATCATGTCCTCCCTCTATCTGAAACTGAACCTGTAAAAAACTGAAGTCCTTGTGTTTCCTCCCTCTACTAATGTGCCTATGCCTGACATTGCCATTTCCCGTGTGTAGTTCCTCCATTACTGCCTAGCAACACATCCGCTGTCTTGGGGTCATACTTGATTCAGAGCTTTCATTCACCCCCACATCCGATCACTGGCTCACTCTTGTTATCTGCACCACAAAAACAGTTCTAGAATTCGACCCGTTCTTACTTTTAACTCTGCAAAAACTCTCACTGTTTCTCTTATTCATTCCCGTCTGGACTATTTTAACTCTCTACTAATTGGTCTCCCTCTTACCAAACTCTCCCCTCTCCAATCTGTCTTGAATAGACTTGAGAGACTTTTACTTTTTTAGGATCGAGTCGGGTTTCGCGAAACCTGACTTTCTCAAAAGTCGGGTCGGGTGAAATCGGCCGATTATTGCGAAAAGTCGGGGGCCGACCGAAGCACGAAACCCAATGCAAGTCAATGGGGAATCAAAGTCGGCAGTGAGTGGAGGACAGGAAAACACCTACAGTGCCCATTTTAATGCCAAAAACATCAATTCATATTACTGAAGCTTGTCAATCTTAATTTACTTTATAATAATAGTTAGGCATTGAAAACAGGGGCTCATTTGGCTAAAGTTGTGGGGGAGGAAGGGCTGGCTCAAGATTTTCGTGGGCCCAGGAAATGCGGAATACGTCATGGCGGTGGAGCAGGGAGAGGTAAGTATTTCGACTTTGCAAGTGCTGTGATCCTGAGCAAGCAGGGGGGGCCCACTAGTTGACACTAGCACAGGGCCCCTCATGGTACAGCGGTGTGTTTGATGGCGGGCGGCACCTCCCACTGCCAGAGACACTTTTGCATTCTATGAAGGGCCCTGTGCCAGTGCCAACAAGTATGCCCCCCACCTGATGAAGGAACCTGCACTTTCATTTGCACCTTCCTCTTTGTCCCCGTGTAAGGTGGTATAGTATGTGGGAAGGGGAACCTGACTTTCAGCTGGGTCAGATTCTGGCTGTGTAGAGTGCAAGGGGAATGTAGTGGTCTGGGTCAATGTACCAGCAGACTCATCTAGCAGTGGCTGGGCAATGGGCAGGATGAGGAGGAAACACAGATATAGGCCCAAATAATAAAGTAGGCTAAATGCAGTTCAAAATTGGTAACAGGACTAAACAGGTGGCATAGCTTTGTTCAGTGGAGGACAACTGTAATGAGAAGCTCACACACTTACTATGCCCAAGTAAGTAAGTAGGCTAAATGCAGTTCAAAATTGGTAAGAGGAGTACACAGGTGGCATAGCTTTGTTCAGTGGAAGAGGACAACTGTAATGAGAGGCTCACACAGTTACTAGGCCCAAGTAAGTAGGTAGGCTAAATGAAGTTCAAAATTGGTAACAGGAGTACACAGGTGGCATTGCTTTGTTCAGTGGAGGACAACTGTAATAAGTGGCTGACATAGTTAGTAGGCCAAAATAATAAAGTGGGCTAAATGTCAGCCAAAAAAATGTTCATAAATAAACTGGTGGCATAGCTAGGTACAGGGGTAGGCTCCTCTGCTGAGTAGCAGGCAGAGGTAGTTGGCGCAAAGTGTTAACTGGTCTAAATGGAGGCCAGGGCCCCTGTATATTTTTACTATCATCTATCATTTCAACAAATTTGTATTGGCAGTGGCATTGAAGGATTTAACAGCACAGACTACACAGTGGTGGAGCTGGGAGAGGTAAGTTTTGCAAGTGGTAGAGCACTGTTCGAGCTGGGGGGAACACTCTCTCGTGGGCAGCGGTACTGGCACAGGGCCCCTCGTATTACGACGGTGTGTCTGACATTGGTTGTGCACCACCACCATCAGAGACACTTCATTGTACTATGAGGGACCCTGTGCCAGTGCCGTTGCACAACAGTGGGCACACCCACCTGTCCAGGCAAACGGCACTTGCACGGGTGCTTGCACCAAGTGGTGACCACGGCCCTATGGGGGGAGTCTGCCCATTTAGGAAGGTATAAAAATGGCCTATGCTGGACATTCAGCGGCTGCAAATGGAGGAATTGGAGCAGTCAGTAAGAGGAGGCCAAAAGCAAGACATTTTTCAGGCAAGCTATGTGTCAGCAGGGGAAGGTGGGGCAAAATAATTTGAAATCAATGATTGGTTCATTTTAATGAAGGTTAGATCATCAACATTTAAGGTAGCCAGACGTGTCCTTTTTTCAGCCAGTATTGAACCAGCAGCACTGAAAATTCTTTCTGATAGCATACTAGCAGCTGGGCAAGCGTGCTCCTGTAATGCATATTCTGCCAACTCAGGCCAGGTGTCTATTTTAGATGCCCAGTAATCAAAGGGGAATGACCTGTGAGGGAGAACATCGATAAGGGAGGAAAAATAGTTGGTAACATGTTATGATAGGCAATTCAGTAACACAATG
The DNA here is from genome assembly GCF_032444005.1 of Ranitomeya imitator. NCBI lineage: Eukaryota > Metazoa > Chordata > Amphibia > Anura > Dendrobatidae > Ranitomeya > Ranitomeya imitator. Next base: position 531,845,530 of record NC_091286.1, read on the forward strand.
TACATAGCGATCAGAGCACATACAGTGATCTGACAATAACCCAAAATAATAGAACGAGCTCTGAGACGTGGAAACTCTGTAGACCGCAATTCCTGATCCTCTCCAAACACAACTAGAGGCAGCTGTGGATTGCGCCTAACGCTCCCTATGCAACTCGGCACAGCCTGAGAAACTAACTAGCCTGAAGAAAGAAAAATAAGCCTACCTTGCCTCAGAGAAATACCCCAAAGGAAAAGGCAGCCCCCCACATATAATGACTATGAGTAAGATGAAAAGACAAACGTAGGGATGAAATAGATTCAGCAAAGTGAGGCCCGATATTCTAGACAGAACGAGGATAGGAAAGATAACTTTGCGGTCTACACAAAACCCTAAAGAAAACCACGCAAAGGGGGCAAAAAGACCCTCCGTACCGAACTAATGGCACGGAGGTACACCCTTTGCGTCCCAGAGCTTCCAGCAAAACAAATAGACAAGCTGGACAGAAAAAATAGCAACAAATAGCAAAGAAGCACTTAGCTATGCAGAGCAGCAGGCCACAGGAATGATCCAAAGAAACACAAGTCCAACACTGGAACATTGACAGGAAGCATGGATCAAAGCATCAGGTGGAGTTAAGTAGAGAAGCAGCTAATGACCTCACCAGATCACCTGAGGGAGGAAACTCAGAAGCTGCAGTACCACTTTCCTCCACAAACGGAAGCTCCCAGAGAGAATCAGCCGAAGTACCACTTGTGACCACAGGAGTGAACTCTGCCACAGAATTCACAACAGTACCCCCCCCTTGAGGAGGGGTCACCGAACCCTCACCAGAGCCCCCAGGCCGACCAGGATGAGCCACATGAAAGGCACGAACAAGATCGGGAGCATGGACATCAGAGGCAAAAACCCAGGAATTATCTTCCTGAGCATAACCCTTCCATTTATCCAGATACTGGAGTTTCCGTCTTGAAACACGAGAATCCAAAATCTTCTCCACAATATACTCCAATTCCCCCTCCATCAAAACCGGGGCAGGAGGCTCAACAGATGGGACCATAGGTGCCACGTATCTCCGCAACAATGACCTATGGAATACGTTATGTATGGAAAAAGAATCTGGAAGGGTCAGACGAAAAGACACAGGATTAAGAACCTCAGAAATCCTATACGGACCAATAAAATGAGGTTTAAACTTAGGAGAGGAAACCTTCATAGGAATATGACGAGAAGATAACCAAACCAGATCCCCAACACGAAGTCGGGGACCCACACGGCGTCTGCGATTAGCGAAAAGTTGAGCCTTCTCCTGGGACAAGGTCAAATTGTCCACTACCTGAGTCCAAATCTGCTGCAACCTGTCCACCACAGTATCCACACCAGGACAGTCCGAAGACTCAACCTGTCCTGAAGAGAAACGAGGATGGAACCCAGAATTGCAGAAAAACGGCGAAACCAAGGTAGCCGAGCTGGCCCGATTATTAAGGGCGAACTCAGCCAAAGGCAAAAAGGACACCCAGTCATCCTGATCAGCAGAAACAAAGCATCTCAGATATGTTTTCAAGGTCTGATTGGTTCGTTCGGTCTGGCCATTAGTCTGAGGATGGAAAGCCGAGGAAAAAGACAAGTCAATGCCCATCCTACCACAAAAGGCTCGCCAAAACCTCGAAACAAACTGGGAACCTCTGTCAGAAACAATATTCTCTGGAATGCCATGCAAACGAACCACATGCTGGAAGAACAAAGGCACCAAATCAGAGGAGGAATGCAATTTAGACAAGGGTACCAGATGGACCATCTTAGAAAAGCGATCACAGACCACCCAAATGACTGACATCTTTTGAGAAACGGGAAGGTCAGAAATAAAATCCATAGAGATATGTGTCCAAGGCCTCTTCGAGACCGGCAAGGGCAAAAGCAACCCACTGGCACGAGAACAGCAGGGCTTAGCCCGAGCACAAATCCCACAGGACTGCACAAAAGTACGCACATCCCGCGACAGAGACGGCCACCAAAAGGATCTAGCCACTAACTTTCTGGTACCAAAGATTCCAGGATGACCAGCCAACACCGAACAATGAAGTTCAGAGATAACTCTATTCGTCCACCTATCAGGGACAAACAGTTTCTCCGCTGGGCAACGATCAGGTTTATTAGCCTGAAATTTTTGCAGCACCCGCCGCAAATCAGGGGAGATGGCAGACACAATTACTCCTTCCTTGAGGATACCCGCCGGCTCAGATAAACCCGGAGAGTCGGGCACAAAACTCCTAGACAGAGCATCCGCCTTCACATTTTTAGAGCCCGGAAGGTACGAAATCACAAAGTCAAATCGGGCAAAAAACAACGACCAACGAGCTTGTCTAGGATTCAAGCGCTTGGCAGACTCGAGATAAGTCAAGTTCTTATGATCAGTCAATACCACCACGCGATGCTTAGCTCCTTCAAGCCAATGACGCCACTCCTCGAATGCCCACTTCATGGCCAGCAACTCTCGGTTGCCCACGTCATAATTTCGCTCAGCAGGCGAAAACTTCCTGGAAAAGAAAGCGCATGGTTTCATCACTGAGCAACCAGAACCTCTCTGTGACAAAACAGCCCCTGCTCCAATCTCATAAGCATCAACCTCGACCTGGAACGGAAGAGAAACATCTGGTTGACACAACACAGGGGCAGAAGAAAAACGACGCTTAAACTCTTGAAAAGCTTCCACAGCAGCAGAAGACCAATTGACCAAATCAGCACCCTTCTTGGTCAAATCGGTCAATGGTTTGGCAACACTACAAAAATTGCAGATGAAGCGACGATAAAAGTTAGCAAAGCCCAGGAACTTTTGCAGACTTTTCAGAGATGTCGGCTGAGTCCAATCATGGATGGCTTGGACCTTAACCGGATCCATCTCGATAGTAGAAGGGGAAAAGATGAACCCCAAAAATGAAACCTTCTGCACACCAAAGAGACACTTTGATCCCTTCACAAACAAAGAATTAGCACGCAGGACCTGAAAAAGCGTTCTGACCTGCTTCACATGAGACTCCCAATCATCCGAGAAGATCAAAATGTCATCCAAGTACACAATCAGGAATTTATCCAGGTACTCACGGAAGATGTCATGCATAAAGGATTGAAACACTGATGGAGCATTGGCAAGTCAGAACGGCATCACTAGATACTCAAAATGACCCTCGGGCGTATTAAATGCAGTTTTCCATTCATCGCCTTGCCTGATTCTCACCAGATTATACGCACCACGAAGATCTATCTTAGTGAACCAACTAGCCCCCTTAATCCGAGCAAACAAATCAGATAACAATGGCAAGGGGTACTGAAATTTAACAGTGATCTTATTAAGAAGGCGGTAATCTATACACGGTCTCAGCGAACCATCCTTCTTGGCTCCAAAAAAGAACCCTGCTCCTAATGGCGACGATGACGGGCGAATATGCCCCTTCTCCAGGGATTCCTTCACATAACTGCGCATAGCGGTGTGCTCAGGCACGGATAAATTAAACAGTCGACCTTTTGGGAATTTACTACCAGGAATCAAATTGATAGCACAATCACAATCCCTATGCGGAGGCAGGGCATCGGACTTGGGCTCATCAAATACATCCCGGTAATCAGACAAGAACTCTGGAACCTCAGAAGGGGTGGATGACGAAATTGACAGAAATGGAACATCACCATGTACCCCCTGACAACCCCAGCTGGACACCAACATGGAATTCCAATCCAATACTGGATTATGGGCTTGTAGCCATGGCAACCCCAACACGACCACATCATGCAGATTATGCAACACCAGAAAGCGAATAACCTCCTGATGTGCAGGAGCCATGCACATGGTCAGCTGGGTCCAGTATTGAGGCTTATTCTTGGCCAAAGGTGTAGCATCAATTCCTCTCAATGGAATAGGACACTGCAAGGGCTCCAATAAAAACCCACAACGTTTAGCATAATCCAAGTCCATCAAATTCAGGGCAGCGCCTGAATCCACAAACGCCATGACAGAATACGACGACAAGGAGCATATCAAGGTAACGGACAGAAGAAATTTTGACTGTACAGTACCAATGGCGGCAGACCTAGCGAACCGCTTAGTGCGCATAGGACAATCAGAGATAGCATGAGTGGAACACAGCCCATTCAGACGTCTGTGTTCTTGCCGTTCAACTCTGGTCATAGTCCTATCGCACTGCATAGGCTCAGGTTTAATCTCAGGTAATACCGCCAAATGGTACACAGATTTACGCTCATGCAAGCGTCGACCGATCTGAATGGCCAAAGACATAGACTCATTCAAACCAGCTGGCATAGGAAATCCCACCATGACATCCTTAATGGCTTCAGAGAGACCCTTTCTGAAAATGGCTGCAAGCGCAGATTCATTCCATTGAGTGAGCACGGACCATTTTCAAAATTTCTGGCAATATAGCTCTATCTCATCCTGAGCCTGACAAAGAGCCAGCAAATTTTTTCCTGCCTGATCTACTGAATTAGGCTCATCGTACAGCAATCCAAGCGCCAGGAAAAACGCATCGATATCACTCAATGCAGGATCTCCTGACGCAAGAGAAAATGCCCAGTCCTGAGGGTCGCCACGCAAAAAAGAAATGACGATCCTAACCTGTTGCGCTGGGTCACCAGAGGAGCGTGGTTTCAAAGCCAGAAACAGTTTACAATTATTCTTGAAACTCAGAAATTTAGTTCTATCTCCAAAAAACAAATCTGGAATAGGAATTCTCGGTTCTAACAAAGAATTCTGAACCACAAAATTTTGAATATCTTGAACTCTTGCCGTGAGCTGATCTACACATGAAGACAGACCTTTAATGTCCATTGTAACACCTGTGTCCTGAACCACCCAAATGTCTAGGGGAAAAAAAAAGACAAATCACAGTGCAAAGGAAAAAAAATGGTCTCAGAACTTCTTTTTTCCCTCTATTGAGAATCATTAGTACTTTTGGCTTCCTGTACTGTTATGATAGGCAATTCAGTAACACAATGTACATAGCGATCAGAGCACATACAGTGATCTGACAATAACCCAAAATAATAGAACGAGCTCTGAGACGTGGAAACTCTGTAGACCGCAATTCCTGATCCTCTCCAAACACAACTAGAGGCAGCTGTGGATTGCGCCTAACGTTCCCTATGCAACTCGGCACAGCCTGAGAAACTAACTAGCCTGAAGAAAGAAAAATAAGCCTAACTTGCCTCAGAGAAATACCCCAAAGGAAAAGGCAGCCCCCCACATATAATGACTGTGAGTAAGATGAAAAGACAAACGTAGGGATGAAATAGATTCAGCAAAGTGAGGGCCGATATTCTAGACAGAACGAGGATAGGAAAGATAACTTTGAGGTCTACACAAAACCCTAAAGAAAACCACGCAAAGGGGGCAAAAAGACCCTCCGTACCGAACTAACGGCACGGAGGTACACCCTTTGCGTCCCAGAGCTTCCAGCAAAACAAATAGACAAGCTGGACAGAAAAAATAGCAACAAATAGCAAAGAAGCACTTAGCTATGCAGAGCAGCAGGCCACAGGAATGATCCAGAGAAACACAAGTCCAACACTGGAACATTGACAGGAAGCATGGATCAAAGCATCAGGTGGAGTTAAGTAGAGAAGCAGCTAATGACCTCACCAGATCACCTGAGGGAGGAAACTCAGAAGCTGCAGTACCACTTTCCTCCACAAACGGAAGCTCCCAGAGAGAATCAGCCGAAGTACCACTTGTGACCACAGGAGTGAACTCTGCCACAGAATTCACAACAGTAACCATACTGGACAAATGCTGTCTCCTGTCACTTTGAATCGATGCAGCAGTACCTGTCGTGTCTGCGGTCATTGTGAAATCACTCCACAACCTGGTCATAAAACCCCTCTGTCCAACGCCACTTTGGATTTGTGCACCTTTAACACCTCTGCCATGTTGCCCCCTACAGCTCATGTGAGAACCATCACCACCACTGTGTGCTGGGAATGCCTGAACCAAACAGTCTACAAGAGTTGCTTGTTTGGTAGCCAATATTTGCTCAAGGTTCTCATGTGGCATGATATTTTGTAATTTTCCTTTGCATCGCAGATCCAGGAGGCAGGCCAACCAGTAATCATCATCTGTCATCGTTTTGATAATGCGGGGGTCCCATTTTAGGATACGCAAGGCATACTCTGCCATATGGGCCAATTTTCCAGGTGTCAATTCACTGCTTGTGCTGGGTTGAGGAGTACTTTCTTGCAAATCAACATCACTTGTGGCCCGCAAAATCCCTGTACCTGACCTTGCAACACCACCAGTTTCTATTGCCCCCTGAGAAGCATCCTCCCATAAATATTCATCCCCATCATCCTCCTCCTCCTCTTCATCCGCCACCTCATCCAGGAGAGTTCCCTGACCAGACAATGGTTGACTGTCATCAAGGCTTCCCTCCTCCTCAACTGCAGACGCCTGCTCCTTGATGTGCATCAAACTTTGCATCAGCAGATGCATTAGTGCGATGCTCATGCTTATGATGGCATCATCTGCACTTACCAGCCGTGTGCATTCCTCAAAACACTGAAGGACTTGACAGAGGTCTTGTAGCTTCGACCACTGCACACCAGACAACTCCATGTCTGCCATCCAACTGCCTGCCTGTGTATGTGTAAACTCCCACAAATAAATGACAGCACGCCTCTGTTCGCACAGCCTCTGAAGCATGTGCAGTGTAGAGTTCCACCTTGTTGCAACGTTGATTATTAGGCGGTGCTGGGGAAGATTCAGCGATCGCTGATGGTTCTGCATACGGCTGGAGTGTACGAGCGACCGGCGGATGTGCGAGCAAAGTCTTCGCACCTTCAGGAGCAGGGTTGGTAACTCCGGATAATTTTTAGGAAGCACTGCACCACCAGGTTCAAGGTGTGAGCCAGGCAAGGAATGTGTTTCAGTTCTGAAAGGGCTATGGCAGCCATAAAATTCCTTCCGTTATCACTGACTACTTGCCTGCCTCAAGATGTACACTGCCCAGCCATGACTGAGTTTCTTGTTGCAAGTACTCGGCCAGTATTTCCGTGGTGTGTCTGTTGTCGCCCAAACACATCATTTGTAGCACAGCTAGCTGACGCTTACCACTAGCTGTTCCATAATAGGACACCTCGTGTGCAAGACTGGCAGCTGCGGATGGAGTGGTCGTGTGACTGCGCTCTGTGGACGAGCTTTGACTTCTGGAGGAGTTGGCGAACACCTACAGCAAACTGTTTCCTAGACCGGGGGCTAGGCGGGAATGTCCCACTATGGCTGTTCCCTGTGGACTCTGCATCCACCACATTAACCTAGTGCACCGTAATGGACACGTAACGTCCCTGGCCATGCCTACTGGACAAGCATCTATTGTGAGGTACACCCTTCTACTGACTGATTGCCTCAGTGCATGGACAATGTGGTCTTTGACATGCTGGTGGAGGGCTGGGATGGCTTTTCTCACAAAGAAGTGTTGACTGGGTAGGTCATAGCGTGGTACTGCATAGGCCATCAGGGCTTTGAAAGCTTTGCTTTCAACCAACCGGTAGGGCATCATCTCTAACGAGATTAGTCTAGCAATGTGGGCGTTCAAACCCTGTGTACAGGAATGACAGGATGAGTACTTTCATTTCCTAACGAGAGTCTCTTGTAGGGTGAGCTGGGCTGGAGAGCTGCATATGGTGGAACTAGCGGGGGTGGTGGTGGACATGGCAGATTGAGAGAGGGTTGGTGATGGTATTCTTGATGTTGCCTACCTTCAGTGTTTCCTACCAAGAACCTTGTGACTCCCTGACTGCTTTGGCCTTGCGACGATACCTCCACATTTGCTGCTGGTGGTGTCCTAACCGGTGGGCTTACTGTGAGGGAAGCAATGTAGCATTGCTGACTACCTTCATTCTGAGCAGGTGCACCAATGGTACTGAACGTTTGGTAGTTAGTCCAGGCTTGCAAGTGCATGCTGGTTAAATGTCTATGCATTCACGTTGTATTTAAATTTAGAAGATTCTTCCCTCTGCTAAAGGTCTTTGAGCACTTCTTACAGATAACTTTGCACTGATCATTCGGATCTTGGTTAAAAATACCCACACTGCACTCTTCCTACTATGGATAACCTTTTCAGGCACTGCACGCTGTGCTACTTTCACCAGATGGCCACGCTGTCCTAAAACTGTTTTTGGTTTTGACAAACATTTTTGGCCAGATACGGGCCTGCCAGATGAAAGCTGTTGCAATGTAGATGGCTGCTGCGGATCATCCTCCTCCGCTTCTGAGCTACTGGCACCCTCTTCCCCCAATGGCTGCAAATCTGGGTCAACAACTGGGCCATCTATCACCTCCTCTTCAATGTCATGTGCACCTTCCTCTGTGTCACCGTGTAAGGTGCTATAGCGTTTGTGACGGGGCACCATTGTCTCATCAGGGTCAGATTCTGGCTCAGTACACTGCGAGGGTAATGTAGTGATGTGAGTCAATGGAACAGCATAATAATCTAGCTGTGGCTGTGCATCTGTGCACTCCATGTCCGATTCATCTTGTAATGGGCATTTAACAATTTCCCTCTCTAACCCAGGCACGGTATGTGTAAAGAGCTCCATGGAGTAACCTGTAGTTTCGCCTGCCGCATTCTTCACTTTTGGTTTGGGTGAAGGACACAAGGAAGCGACTTGTTCCTGACCGGGAGCATCCACTGATGACTCGCTGCTTTTAAATTTCGAACCTTCTGAAGAGGAGGCGAAAGAGCTAGAGGCTGAGTCAGCAAGGAAAGCCAAAACTTTTTCCTGCTGCTCCGGCTTTAAAAGCTGTTTTCCTACTCCCAGATAAGGGAGCCTTCGGGGCCTTGTGTAGCCAGACGACGACGCTGGCTCAACACCTCGAGCCTTTGGTGCTATTTTGATTTTCCCACTACCACCAGATGCTCCACCACCACCAGCACCATCAGTACCAGCTGGCAACGACCTTCCACGGCCTCTTCCACAAGACTTCCTCATTATTGGAAAAATCTAACCAAAATAACAACCGTTATATGGTACTGTGAAACAAGGTAGAAGGTGGATATAAACTTGTGGAGAATTTAAATCTCCCTTTTTTTTGGGGGGGAGACTGCAACAAAACTCATGCCCAGTGTATTACACTACAAAATGTAAGCGGCAGAACGTGGCTGGAAGATGTATGACAAACTAACAGAATTGTGACGTAGATCCACTTAGTGCCAATTTAAATCTCCTTTTTTTGGGGGGGAGACTGAAACAAAACTCAGGCCCAGTGTATTACACTACACAATGTAAGTGGCAGAACGTGGCTGGAAGATGTACGACAAACTAACAGAACTGTGACGTAGATCCATTTAGTGCCAATTTAAATCTCCCTTTTTTTTGAGGGAGACTGCAGCAAAACTCAGGCCCGGTGTATTACACTACACAATGTAAGTGGCAGAACGTGGCTGGAAGATGTATGACAAACTAACAGAACTGTGACGTAGATCCACTTAGTGCCAATTTAAATCTCCCTTTTTTGGGGGGAGACTGCAACAAAACTCAGACCCCGTGTATTACACTACACAATGTAAGTGGCAGAACGTGGCTGGGTGATGTAAGACAAACCAACAGAACTGTGACGTAGATCCACTTAGTGCAAATTTAAATCTCCCTTTTTTTGGGGGGAGACTGCATCAAAACTCAGGCCCAGTGTATTACACTACACAATGTAAGTGGCAGAACGTGGCTGAAAGATGTACGACAAACTAACAGAACTGTGACGTAGATCCACTTAGTGCCACTTTAAATCTCCCTTTTTTGGAGGGAGACTGCAACAAAACTCAGGCCCAGTTTATTACACTGCACAATGTAAGTGGCAGAACGTGGCTGGAAGATGTGCGACAAACTAACAGAACTGTGACGTAGATCCACTTAGTGCCAATTTAAATCTCCCTTTTTTGAGGGGAGACTGCAACAAAACTCAGGCCCAGTGTATTACACTACACAATGTTAGTGGCAAAACGTGGCTGGAAGATGTACGACAAACTAAAAGAACTGTGACGTATATCTGGAGCGCCCCCAGACACAGGGCCACGAGTTCTCGGTACCGGGCCTCTCTGGTTCGGTTCTGAGGCTGTCACGGTGGCTAGACCCGGTCCGCGACCCTGCTAAGGGGTGTCCAATAAAGGTGGTACAGTCTATCAGGGATTCGTGATGCCACCTGTGGTGTTCGGTCAGGGTGACCGACGCTGCTGTGGGGTCCGCTTAGGTGATGGAATGGCAGATAGATGGTATACCTTCCCACAGGTGAAGTGTGTCCCCAGGGCTTCCCAGTAAGGTGGATGGTGATGGTGTGAGATGCAGTCAATAATGAGGACACAAGGTTGCAGTCTCTTTACCTCTTTACTGAAGACTTCAGGATCCGCAATCCAGAGCACGCTTAACAGGGCTATCTGAGACCGGCCGGTCTGATGGACACTTCCAGAATTCCCTTTGCAGGTGGAAATCGTTGCCTACCAATAGCGCCTGTGTTGTTGTAGTGCTACCTGTTGTGAATTCTGTGGCGGAGCTCCCTCCTGTGGTCACAAGTGGTACTTCGGCTGGTTCTCTCTGTGAGCTTCCGTTGGTGGAGGAAAGTGGTACTGCGGCTTCTGAGTTTCCTTCCTCAGGTGATGTGGTGAAGTCGTTAGGTGCTGCTCTATTTAACTCCACCTAGTGCTTTGATCCTGGCCTCCAGTCAATGTTCTAGTATTGGACCTGTTTCCTCCTGGATCGTTCCTGTGGCCTGCTGCTCTGCATAGCTAAGTTCCTCTTTGCTATTTGTTTGCTGTTTTTTCTGTCCAGCTTGTCAATTTGTTTTTTACTGCTTGCTGGAAGCTCTGGGACGCAGAGGGTGTACCTCCGTGCCGTTAGTTCGGTACGGAGGGTCTTTTTGCCCCCTTTGCGTGGTTTTTGTAGGGTTTTGTGTTGACCGCAAAGTTACCTTTCCTATCCTCGCTCTGTTCAGAAAGTTGGGCCTCACTTTGCTAAATCTATTTCATCTCTACGTTTGTCTTTTCATCTTAACTCACAGTCATTATATGTGGGGGCTGCCTTTTCCTTTGGGGTATTTCTCTGAGGCAAGGTAGGCTTATTTTCTATCTTCAGGCTAGCTAGTTTCTCAGGCCGTGCCGAGTTGCATAGGGAGCGTTAGGCGCAATCCACGGCTGCCTTTAGTGTGGTTGGAGAGGATTAGGGATTGCGGTCAACAGAGTTCCCACGTCTCAGAGCTCGTTCTTGTTTTTTGGGTTATTGCCAGGTCACTGTATGTGCGCTGATCTCTATGTCCATTGTGGTGCTGAATTACCTTTCATAACAGTACTGGAGGCCCAAAGTACTAATGATTCCCAATAGAGGGAAAAAAGAAGTTCTGAGACCATTTTTTTTTCTTTGCACTGTGTTTTGCCTTTTTTTTCCCCTAGACATTTGGGTGGTTCAGGACACAGGTGTAGCAATGGACATTAAAGGTCTGTCTTCATGTGTGGATCAGCTCACGGCAAGAGTACAAAGTATTCAAGACTTTGTGGTTCAGAATTCTATGTTAGAACCGAGCATTCCTTTTCCTGATTTGTTTTTTGGAGATAGAACTAAATTTCTGAGTTTCAAAAATAATTGTAAACTATTTCTGGCTTTGAAACCTTTGCTCCTCTGGTGACCCAGTTCAACAAGTTAGGATCGTTATTTCTTTTTTGCGTGGCGACCCTCAGGACTGGGCATTTTCTCTTGCGTCAGGAGATCCTGCATTAAGTAATATCGATGCATTTTTCCTGGCGCTCGGATTGCTGTACGATGAGCCTAATTCTGTGGATCAGGCAGAGAAGAATTTGCTGGCTCTGTGTCAGGGTCAGGATGAAATAGAGGTATATTGTCAGAAATTTAGAAAGTGGTCCGTACTCACTCAGTGGAATGAAGGTGCGCTCGCAGCTATTTTCAGAAAAGGTCTCTCTGAAGCCCTTAAAGGGAGGGTGCCGTGATTTTAGTTTTTGTATTAATAATTATTGATTATATAATCAATTATTTTTAATACAAAAGTAAATGTACTACTTTAATACTTTTTTATTTATTCATTTTTACTTTTGCCACTGGAGGCCGCCATTTTCATTAGTGTGGGTGTAAGTGTCTGGGCACGACACTTGCACACCTCACTTACGGCAGCCATGGGCATAGGAGCCAACAGTCGGGCTCCGACCGCTCCTCCTGCCTCTCAGCTGTGACTTGGGCACGCCCCCTGGGCTGCTACGTCACAGCTGTGAGAGGAGATCGCGGCCATTTTGTTTTTTTCCTCTGTCATCGCACACACAGCTCAGTGTGTGCGATCGTAGCAGGAGCTGCCAGGGAGAAGCTGCTGCTGGGAAGAGAGGTTCGGGGTGAGTATCTGCAGCCAGGAGGTGTGATTGCAGCCTGTACTAAGTATTACAGCACAGGCTGCAATCACTGCTCACTGCCGACCTGTTCAGAGCAGAGCAGGGAGATCGTCACACTGCTCTGCCCTGAACATGATTCAGCACTTCCTGGGAGAGGACTGAAGGTAAGTACAGAGTTTTTATTTTCTTATGCATCTACCACTGCTACCTGCCCCTATATACCACTGCTACCTGCTCCTATATACCACTGCTACCTGCCCCTATATACCACTGCTACCTGCTCCTATATACCACTGCTACAAGCCCCTATATACCACTGCTACCTGCTCCTATATACCACTGCTACCTGCTCCTATATACCACTGCTACCTGCTCCTATATACCACTGCTACCTGCCCCTATATACCACTGCTACCTGCTCCTATATACCACTGCTACCAGCCCCTATATACCACTGCTACCTGCTCCTATATACCACTGCTACCTGCTCCTATATACCACTGCTACCTGCTCCTATATACCACTGCTACCTGCTCCTATATACCATTACCTGCTCCTATATACCACTGCTACCTGCCCCTATATACCACTGCTACCTGCCCCTATATACCACTGCTACCTGCTTCTATATACCACTGTTACCTGCTCCTATATACCACTGCTACCTGCTCCTATATACCACTACCTGCTCCTATATACCACTGCTACCTGCCTCTATATACCACTGCTACCAGCCCCTATATACCACTGCTACCTGTCCCTATATACCACTGCTACCAGCCCCTATATACCACTGCTACCAGCCCCTATATACCACTGCTACCTGCCCCTATATACCACTGCTACCAGCACCTATATACCACCTACCACTGCTACCAGCCTCTATATACCATCTACCACTGCTGCCTGCCTCTATATACCATCTACCACTGCTACCTCTGTCCTGTGTAGCTAATCTAGTCCTGTGTAGCTAATCCTGTCCTGTGTACAGTATCACACAAGATAGGATTAGATACACGGCGCAGCACAGTATCACACAGGATAGGATTAGATACACGGCTCAGCAGTCAGTATCTAATCCTCTCCTATGCACTCCTCTCCCCCCTGCGTGTCTTTCCCCATTGTGGTTTATTATTTTTGTTGTGGGAGATGAGGGAGTCGAGGATTATGCGTTCGGTATGGTATAAAAAAGATTAATAAAGGACTTTATTCTGGCCGAGTCTTTATTTACAATACATGTGAGATCTATGTGGCGGCATTATGGGTGATCTATATGGCGGTATTATGTGAGAAGCATATGGTGGTATGTGAGAACACTGGCGGTATTATGTGTGATCTATATGGTGGTATGTGAGAATACTGGCGGTATTATGTGTGATCTATATGGCGGTATTATGTGAGAAGCATATGGTGGTATGTGAGAACACTGGCGGTATTATGTGTGATCTATATGGTGGTATGTGAGAACACTGGCGGTATTATGTGTGATCTATATGGCGGTGTTATGTGAGAACACTATGGCAGTATTATCTTCAGAAAGCGGACCCATTCTATGGTGGTTCTGGCTGAGCACCTGCACGCAGGTCTGGGGTAATAGAGGGGGCAGCATGACCTCCAGTTAGGTGCAGTCAGGGGAAGGCTGGTGAGGCAGCTGAAGAGAGGGGTCTCATTTGTATCGTTACTATATGGCTACATTTCCTTCCCAGCGTCACCCCAGACTGCGCCTGTCACCTCGCTTTCACACATTGCCAGGACAGGATGGAGAAGACAGGATCTGAGGAGGGGAATGGGGTCTGCATGCAAAGTCTGGATCAGAACAGGCCATCAATCCGCAGAAATGTTTCCTGGATTTCTGTGGAGCAGACGGTCCATCCATGTGTATAAAAGACAGAGCTCTATGTACAATCCCTGGCTGCTCCGCGCACCAAACGGGGCCCCTATAGACCAGCACACTGCTCTCCTGAAATACTCTGTGCTGCTGTCACCCTGCTCCCTGCACCACATATCTCCCAGAATCCTTGCTGCCTGCCATCCTTGGTGACTGTCTACTTGTCAGTATAAGGCTGCCTTCACACTATCATTATTTGGTTTGTATTTTACCTCAGTATTTGTAAGCCAAAACCAGGAGTGGGTGATAAATACAGAAGTGGTGCATATGTTTCTATTATACTTTTCCTCTAATTGTTCCACTCCTGGTTTTGGCTTACAAATACTGAGGTAAAATACTGACCAAATACTGCTAGTGTGACGGCAGCCATACTCTGCAGACACCAACAAAATGGCTGCTCACTGGGTTCCTGAATATCATCCTCTCTAATCCCTTAGCAAACACCCATAAGGGGAGGAGAGGAGTGACATCACACACGTCAGCAGACTCCGCCCATAATTACTGCAGTGCAGTAATGTGAGCTAGTTGTACACTAGGTTTTTCTGAAATTTCAGCAGCTGCTCCCCCTAGTGTTTAAAAGTGGAAATTCCAAAACTTTTAAAATTATTTTTCATATTTTACTAAATTATAAACAAATGATAATATTTTTTAAGAAAATGTAATCATTAATTCTTTACATTTTTACAATTTCTGAAAAAAATTTTTTTTGATGGCACCTTCCCTTTAAGGATGTCATGGTGGGATTTCCTATGCCTGCTGGTCTGAATGAGTCTATGTCTTTGGCCATTCAGATCGGTCGACGCTTGCGCGAGCGTAAATCTGTGCACCATTTGGCGGTATTACCTGAGCTTAAACCTGAGCCTATGCAGTACGATAGGACTTTGACCAGAGTTGAACGGCAAGAACACAGACGTCTGAATGGGCTGTGTTTCTACTGTGGTGATTCCACTCATGCTATCTCTGATTGTCCTAAGCGCACTAAGCGGTTCGCTAGGTCTGCCACCATTGGTACGGTACAGTCAAAATTTCTTCTGTCTGTTACCTTGATCTGCTCTTTGTCATCGTATTCTGTCATGGCATTTGTGGACTCAGGCGCTGCTCTGAATTTGATGGACTTGGAGTATGCTAGGCGTTGTGGGTTTTTCTTGGAGCCCTTGCAGTGTCCTATTCCATTGAGAGGAATTGATGCTACGCCTTTGGCCAAGAATAAGCCTCAGTACTGGACCCAGCTGACCATGTGCATGGCTCCTGCACATCAGGAGGTTATTCGCTTTCTGGTGTTGCATAATCTGCATGATGTGGTCGTGTTGGGGTTGCCATGGCTACAAGTCCATAATCCAGTATTAGATTGGAAATCCATGTCTGTGTCCAGCTGGGGTTGTCAGGGGGTACATGGTGATGTCCCATTTCTGACTATTTCGTCATCCACCCCTTCTGAGGTTCCTGAGTTCTTGTCTGATTACCGGGATTTATTTGATGAGCCCAAGTCCGATACCCTACCTCCGCATAGGGATTGTGATTGTGCTATCGATTTGATTCCTGGTAGTAAATTCCCAAAAGGTCGACTGTTTAATTTATCTGTGCCTGAGCACGCCGCTATGCGGAGTTATGTGAAGGAGTCTTTGGAGAAGGGGCATATTCGCCCGTCATCGTCGCCATGAGGAGCAGGGTTCTTTTTTGTAGCCAAGAAGGATGGTTCACTGAGACCTTGTATAGATTACCGCCTTCTAAATAAGATCACGGTTAAATTTCAGTACCCCTTGCCATTGTTATCTGATTTGTTTGCTCGGATTAAGGGGGCTAGTTGGTTCACCAAGATAGATCTTCGTGGTGCGTATAATCTTGTGCGTATTAAGCGAGGCGATGAGTGGAAAACTGCATTTAATACGCCCGAGGGCCATTTTGAGTATCTAGTAATGCCATTCGGACTTGCCAATGCTCCATCAGTGTTTCAGTCCTTTATGCATGACATCTTCCGAGAGTACATGGATAAATTCCTGATTGTGTACTTAGATGACATGTTGATCTTCTCGGATGATTGGGAGTCTCATGTGAAGCAGGTCAGAACGGTGTTTCAGGTCCTGCGTGCTAATTCTTTGTTTGTGAAGGGATCAAAGTGTCTCTTTGGTGTTCAGAAGGTTTCATTTTTGGGGTTCATCTTTTCCCCTTCTACTATCGAGATGGACCCTGTTAAGGTCCAAGCCATCCATAATTGGACTCAGCCGACATCTCTGAAAAGTCTGCAAAAGTTCCTGGGCTTTGCTAATTTTTATCGTCGCTTCATCTGCAATTTTTCTAGTATTGCTAAACCATTGACCGATTTGACCAAGAAAGGTGCTGATTTGGTCAATTGGTCTTCTGCTGCGGTGGAAGCTTTTCAAGAGTTGAAGCGTCGTTTTTCTTCTGCCCCTGTGTTGTGTCAACCAAATGTTTCGCTTCCTTTCCAGGTCGAGGTTGATGCTTCTGAGATTGGAGCAGGGGCTGTTTTGTCGCAGAGAAGTTCTGATTGCTCGGTGATGAAACCATGCGCCTTCT
Organism: Ranitomeya imitator; assembly: GCF_032444005.1. NCBI lineage: Eukaryota > Metazoa > Chordata > Amphibia > Anura > Dendrobatidae > Ranitomeya > Ranitomeya imitator. The sequence goes on from NC_091286.1 coordinate 531,862,315, forward strand.
TTTCCAGGAAGTTTTCGCCTGCTGAGCGAAATTATGATGTGGGCAATCGAGAGTTGCTGGCCATGAAGTGGGCATTCGAGGAGTGGCGTCATTGGCTTGAAGGAGCTAAGCATCGCGTGGTGGTCTTGACTGATCATAAGAACTTGACTTATCTTGAGTCCGCCAAGCGGTTGAATCCTAGACAAGCTCGTTGGTCGTTGTTTTTTGCCCGTTTTGACTTTGTGATTTCATACCTTCCGGGCTCTAAAAATGTGAAGGCGGATGCTCTGTCTAGGAGTTTTGTGCCCGACTCTCCGGGTGTATCTGAGCCGGCGGGTATCCTCAAAGAGGGAGTAATTGTGTCTGCCATCTCCCCTGATTTGCGGCGGGTGCTGCAAAAATTTCAGGCTAATAAACCTGATCGTTGCCCAGCGGAGAAACTGTTTGTCCCTGATAGGTGGACGAATAAAGTTGTCTCTGAGGTTCATTGTTCGGTGTTGGCTGGTCATCCTGGAATCTTTGGTACCAGAGAGTTAGTGGCTAGATCCTTTTGGTGGCCATCTCTGTCGCGGGATGTGCGTACTTTTGTGCAGTCCTGTGGGATTTGTGCTCGGGCTAAGCCCTGCTGTTCTCGTGCCAGTGGGTTGCTTTTGCCCTTGCCGGTCCCGAAGAGGCCTTGGACACATATCTCTATGGATTTTATTTCAGATCTTCCCGTCTCTCAAAAGATGCCAGTCATTTGGGTGGTCTGTGATCGCTTCTCTAAGATGGTCCATTTGGTACCCTTGTCTAAATTGCCTTCCTCCTCTGATTTGGTGCCATTGTTTTTCCAGCATGTGGTTCGTTTACATGGCATTCCAGAGAATATCGTTTCTGACAGAGGTTCCCAGTTTGTTTCGAGGTTTTGGCGAGCCTTTTGTGGTAGGATGGGCATTGACTTGTCTTTTTCCTCGGCTTTCCATCCTCAGACTAATGGCCAGACCGAACGAACCAATCAGACCTTGGAAACATATCTGAGATGCTTTGTTTCTGCTGATCAGGATCACTGGGTGTCCTTTTTGCCTTTGGCTAAGTTCGCCCTTAAAGAAGTTGTCCACTACTATAAAATTTTTTTTTTTTTTTTTTATAAATCTTGCTATTATGTGCCACTGAAAACATCTACTGTGTTTATTTTAGCAATATTACCTGTTATCATGCTGTAGCAGCACATCTTCAGTGCTGGATTCAGCTCTCATGGGGTTAATCGACAACTTCGTTATTGTGCCCTAATACTACAAGTTCCATCATGCTTTGCACTGCCACTAAGCCAGAACCTACCACACCCACTCCAAAAACACACCCAAACCCCTCCCTCCTCTCTTCAAAAAGATTTGTGGTGTCATTTCTTTCCAACTCCTCTTTTATATTTGTCCAACCCACACTCCATTACACATAGATAGATAGATAGATAGATAGATAGATAGATAGATAGATAGATATTAGATAGATAGATAGATAGATAGATATTAGATAGATAGATAGATAGATAGATAGATAGATAGATAGATAGATAGATAGATAGATAGATAGATATTACATAGATAGATATTAGATAGATATGGGATAGATATGGGATAGATATGGGATAGATAGATAGATATTAGATAGATAGATAGATAGATAGATATTAGATAGATAGATATTAGATAGATAGATATTAGATAGATAGATAGATAGATAATAGATAGATAGATATTAGATAGATATTAGATAGATAGATGATAGCTAGATAGATAGATAGATAGATAGATAGATGATAGATAGATATTAGATAGATAGATAGATAGATATTACATAGATAGATATTAGATAGATATGGGATAGATAGATAGATAGATAGATATTAGATAGATAGATATTAGATAGATAGATATTAGATAGATAGATAGATAGATATTAGATAGATAGATAGATAGATAGATATTAGATAGATAGATAGATATTAGATAGATAGATAGATAGATAGATAGATAGATAGATAGATAGATAGATAGATAGATAGATAGATATTAGATAGATAGATATTAGATAGATAGATATTAGATAGATATGGGATAGATATGGGATAGATAGATAGATAGATAGATAGATATTAGATAGATAGATAAATATTAGATAGATAGATAGATAGATATTAGATATATAGATAGATATTAGATAGATAGATAGATATTAGATAGATAGATAGATAGATAGATAGATAGATATTAGATAGATAGATATTAGATAGATAGATAGATATTAGATAGATATTAGATAGATAGATAGATAGATATTAGATAGATAGATATTAGATAGATATGGGATAGATAGATAAATACAGATATATCTATATATCTATTTCCATAGATTTGTCCATATCCATGTTTCTAAACCCCTTCACCCCTGGAGCTTTTTTCGTTTATCGCTCCCCTTCTTTCCAGAGCCATAATGTTTCCGTCAATATGGTCATGTGAGGGCTTATTTTTTGCGGGACAAGTTCTACTTTTGAACGACACCATTGGTTTTACCATGTCGTGTAACAGAAAATGTGAAAAAAATTCAAAGTATGATGAAATTGCTAAAAAGTGCAATCCCACACTTGTTTTTTGCTTGGCTTATTGCTAGGTTCACTAAATGCTAAGACTGTGTGCACACGTTGTGGATTTGATTGCAGATCTGCAGCGTTTTTTGCCGCACAGAATTGCATTAAATCCACAGTGTTGTGCACAACCAATGTAAGTCTATGGGAGCCGCAGACTTGTTGTGCACATGCTGCGGAAAAGGCCGCACCGAAACACAGCTTTTTTTTTTCTCCGCAGCATGTCACTTCTTTTGTGCCGAACTGCAGCGTTTCTGCACGCTTACGCCGGAATCACACTACAGCGAGATACGGCCGAGTCTCGCAGGTTAAAACCAAGCTCTGGCACCGGCACTCTGGAGCGGAGCGTGCGGCCGCACAGCAATACATGGAGCCGCACGCTCCGCTCCGGAGTACCGGTGCCAGAGCTTGTATTTAACCTGCGAGACTCGGCCGTATCTCGCTGTACTGTGACTCCGGCCTTACACTTTCATTGAGATGTAACAAATATCTGCAGTTTTGCTGCGGATGTGGGTCTGAGAAACGCTGCAGTTCAGGAGGAGGGAAGTGTGTGGGCGGTGACCAGGGCCAGAAGGGCCGGTGCCAGTAGTGGGCCGCTGCACTCTTTCCCCCCTACTCCCGCCAGTGCCGCCGCCGCATTCAACTATACCGGCGTCTATGACGCCAGTATAGTTCAATGCAATGATGGAGGAGAGAGCGTCCACTGACGCTCCCTCTCCCATCATTCCCCGCTCTGCCTCTGACACTGCGGGTGCGTGATGACGTCATATCATCGCGCACCTGCTGTGTCCCGGGCAGACTGCAGACGCCGAGACAGGAGCAGCGCAGGCAAGAGGAAAGGTGAGGAGAGTGTGGAGCCATTATCGGGGGGATGAGATGTGGGTTGTGCTGTATATACCACTGTGTGGGCTGTGCTGTGTATATACCACTGTGTGGGCTGTGCTGTGTATATACCACTGTGTGGGCTGTGCTGTGTATATTCCACTGTGTGGGCTGTGCTGTGTATGTACCACTGTGTTGGCTGTGCTGTGTATATACCACTGTGTGGGCTGTGCTGTGTATATACCACTGTGTGGGCTGTGCTGTGTATATACCACTGTGTGGGCTGTGCTGTGTATATACCACTGTGTGGGCTGTGCTGTGTATATACCACTGTGTGGGTTGTGCTGTATGTACCACTGTGTGGGCTGTGCTGTGTATGTACCACTGTGTGGGCTGTGCTGTGTATGTACCACTGTGTGGGCTGTGCTGTGTATATACCACTGTGTGGGCTGTGCTGTATATACTACTACGCGTGTTGTGCTGTATATACAACGACCCGGGCTGTGCTGTATACTACTACATGGGCTGTGCTGTATACTACTACGCGGGCTGTGCTATATTATGTAGGCTGTGCTATATACTATGCAAGTTGTGCTATATTATATGCGGGCTTTGATATATACTATGGGAGGTATATTATATTCTATGGGGGAGGCCGTGTTATATACTATGTGGCTGTGTTATATACTATTACGGGGGTATATTCTATTCTATGGGGGAGGCTGTCTTATATACTATGGAGGGTATATTATATTCTATGGGGGAGGCTGTCTTATATACTATGGGGGCTACATTATATTCAATGTGGGCTACATTATATATTATGGGAAGGTGGGCTGCATTATATTCTATGGGGGGCTGTATTAGATTTTATGAGGGATGATTGCATCATACTCTTTGATGGGGCTGCATTATATTCTATGGGGAGGTGGGCTGCATTCTATTCTATTCGGGGCTACATTATATTCTATGGGGGGCTGTATTATATTTATATTCTATGAGGGGTGATTGCATCATACTCTATGGGGGGCTGCATTATATTATTTGGGGGGTTACATTATACTCTGGGGTGGCTGCATTATACTCAGCAAATTCAGATGTAAGGCCGGCGTCACACTTGCGAGTTTTACGGATGTAAGAGCGCAGAAACTACGTCCGTAAAACTCGCAAAAAATACGGCACAATTATTCTCTATGCCCCTGCTCCTATCTGCCGTATTAAACTGATCAGTATTATATGGCTTTCTACGGCCGTAGAAAATCGCAGCATGCTGCGTTTGTCACCGTATTGCGCAAATAAAACGTCAATGAAAGTCTATGGAAGCCCCAAAAATACGGATTACACACGGACCAGCAGTGTGACTTGCGAGGAATACGCAGCGCTGTTAGAGAGAAAAGCCGGCAATTCAATTACCGGCTTTAGCTTTCTCCTTCCTAAACCCGACATGATATGAGACATGGTTTACATACAGTAAACCATCTCATATCCCCATTTTTTTGCATATTCCACACTACTAATGTTAGTAGTGTGTATATGCAAAATTTGGCCGTTCTAGCTAGTAAAATAAGGGGTTAAATGGCGGAAAAAATTGGCGTGGGCTCCCGCACAATTTTCTCCGCCAGAGTAGTAAAGCCAGTGACTGAGGGCAGATATTAATAGCCTGGAGAGGGTCCATGGTTATTGCCCCCCCCCCCTGGCTAAAAACATCTGCCCCCAGCCACCCCAGAAAAGGCACATCTGGAAGATGCGCCTATTCTGGCACTTGGCCACTCTCTTCCCATTCCCGTGTAGCGGTGGGATATGGGGTAATGAAGGGTTAATGCCACCTTATGGATTTACATCGTTGGACCTTACAGATCCTCGGAAGGTATGGATATTGTTGGTTTATTATTTTTTTTTAAATTACAGATCGAGGGTCTTCAGTGAGTGGATTGAGAGTAGAATAAATTAATACAACAACCTTTGTGATTTTTTCAATAAATTAATTTTTAATAATGTGTGTATGTTTTATTTTTTAACCCTTTACTCTTTTTGGATTAATAATGGATAGGTGTCATAATTGACTCCTCTCCATTATTAATTAGGCTTAATGTCACCTTACAATAGCAAGGTGGCATTAACCCTTCATTACCCCATATCCCACCGCTACACGGGAATGGGAAGAGAGTGGCCAAGTGCCAGAATAGGCACATCTTCCAGATGTGCCTGTTCTGGTGTGGCTGGGGGCAGATATTTTTAGCCAGGGGGGGGGGCAATAACCATGGACCCTCTCCAGGCTATTAATATCTGCCCTCAGTCACTGGCTTTACTACTCTGACGGAGAAAATTGTGTGGGAGCCCACGCCAATTTTTTCCGCCATTTAACCCCTTATTTTACTAGCTAGAACGGCCAAATTTTGCATATACACACTACTGACATTAGTAGTGTGGAATATGCAAAAAAAAATTGTGATATGAGATGGTTTACTGTATGTAACCATGTCTCATATCATGTCGGGTTTAGGAAGGAGAAAGCAAAAGCCGGTAATTGAATTACCGGCTTTCTGCTATCTTGCGCTGTATGAAGTAATAATATATATACATATGTGTGTCTACTGACATATATATATATATATATAGAGAGAGAGAGAGAGACAGTATATATGTTTTTTTTTTTTTAACACATGGATCCCTTGTATAGCCGTATGTCGGTTTTGCAAGCCTGCGATAAAAACACGCAGTACGGATGCCATACGGATTACATACGGAGGATGCCATGCACAAAAAACGCTGAAACACCCTGCCTACGGAGGAGCTACGGACCACTATTTTCGGGACTTTTCAGCGTATTACGGCCGTAATATACGGACCGTATTTTCATACGCTGAGTGTGACGCCGGCCTAAGGCTACTTTCACACTTGCGTCGGTACGGGGCCGTCGCAAATCTTCGGCCAGACGTACCGACGGACATTATGCTAAATTTAGCACAACGTGGGCAGCGGATGCAGTTTTACAACGCATCCGCTGTCCATTGTGATGAGCGTGGAGGAGGGGGCGGAGTTCCAGCCACGCATGCGCGGTCGGAAATGGCAGACACATCGCACAAAAGTTACATTGAAGTTTTTTTTGTGCATTGCGTCCGCCAAAACATGACGGATCCGTTGCTAATACAAGTCTGTGGGTACAAAACGCATCCTGCGAGCACATTTGCAGGATCCGTTTTTTTTCGCCGGATCTTTTTTTTTCTGCCGGATTTTGTTTCCCGCCGTATCCGTTTTTTACCACCTGATCGTTTTTTTTCCGCCAGATCCGTTTTTTTCTCATAGAGTTGTATTAGCGCCGGAGTGCGTCTGATGGCCACACGTTTCATCCGTTTTTTGCTAGATCAGTCGCTGTGAATTTTTTCGACGTACCGAAAAACCGTTCCTCTGTATGTATTTTCCGTCCAGTAGAAACAGCTTTTTTGACGGATCCTGCAAAAACGGATTAAACGTGTGGCCACCAGGCGAAATCCGGCGCTAATACAACTCTATGAGAAAAAACAGATCTGGCGGAAAGAAAATCATCCGGTGGAATAAAATGGATCCAGCGGAAAAAAACGGATCCGGTTGAAAAAAACGGATCTGGCGGAAAAAAACGATCCGGTGCAAATAAACGGATCCTGCAAATGTGCTCGCAGGATGCGTTTTACCCATAGACTTGTATTAGCGACGGATCGTGACGGATGGCCAGACATCGCCTCCGTCGTGCTACGGATCCGTCGTGTTTTGGCGGACCGTCGGCACGAAAAAACGTTCAATTGAAAATTTTTTGGGCCGTCTCGCCTGCCATTTTCTACCGCGCATGTGCGGCAGAAACTCCGCCCCCTCCTCCCCGCACTTCAGAATGGGCAGCGGATGCGTTGAAAAACTGCATCCGCTGCCCACGTCGTGCACAAATTTCACAACGTGCGTCGGTACGTCGGCCCGACGCATAGCGATGGACCCGTACTGACGCAAGAGTGAAAAAGGCCTTAATGAGCGTTGAATTTAAAAAGAAAAAAAAGTGGAAAAAAAACGGCGTGGGCTCCCGCGCAATTTTCTGCACCAGAGGGGGAAAGCCGACGGCCGGGGCCAATATCTGTAGCCTGCTATGAATACCAGCCCGCAGCTGTCTGCGTAGCCTTTACTGGCTATTAAAAGAAGGGGACCCCCCCAAAAAAAATGACGTGGGGTCCCCCTATATTTTATAGCCAGAAAGGCTACGCAGACAGCTGCAGGCTGATATTCATAGCTTAGAGAGGGGCCATGGATATTGCCAGCCCCTCCCCCCCCCCGGCTACAAATACCAGTCCGCAGCCGCCCCAGAATTGGCGCATCTGTAAGATGCGCCAATTCCGGCACTTAGCCCCTCTCTTCCCACTCCCGAGTAGCGGTGGGATATGGGGTAATAAGGGGTTAATGTCACCTTGCTATTGTAAGGTGACATTAAGACGGGTTAATAACGGAGAGGCGTCAATAAGACGCCTATTCATTATTAATCCAATAGTAAGAAAGGGTTAATAAAACACACACACATTTTGAAAAAAGTATTTTAATATTCTTCATTTAACCATACTTACCATACTTCAGCGCCTGCAAAAAAAAGTAAAATAATAAACCGTATACTACCTATCCGCCGTAGTCCAATTAATAACGAGTTTCCCACGACGATCTCCCCTATAGAACAGTAAAATCGGGTGATGTCACTGCTCTATAGGACCCTCAGTGACACACTGACAGGAGACAATGGCTCCTGCAGTGCATCACTGAGGTTACTCTAGTTCACTGGTCTCACTTTATGGCAATTGCTGCGTGGGAAAATGTCTCACCCAGCAATGCCAATAGTGAGACTAGGGACTATTTTCTCACAGGGGAGTAGGAATACCTTGTGAGGAATACATGATGGAAGGAAACCTTCCATCATTGTGTTCCTGGAGCCCCTGGAGAGTGGTCGCATCAACTGATGCTCCTGCTCTCCACGGGAGATCGTCGTGGGACACTCGTTTTAATTGGATTTCTGCGGACAGGGAGTATATTGTTTGTTTATTATTTTAAGATTTTTTACAGGTGACAATGGCTTCGGGGAACAAAGTGACAAGTGATGGTGAGTATGTAATCTATGTTATATGTACTGTATGTCTGTATGTATGTATGTATGTATGTATGTACTGTATGTCGCAGGTCGTTGCATGGTGCATGTCGTCGCATGGTGCATGTCGCATGTCGTTGCATGGTGCATGTCACATGGTGCATGTTGTCGCATGGTGCATGTAGCATGGTGTCGCATGGTGCATGTCGTCGCATGGTGCATGTCGCATGGTGCATGTTGTCGCATGGTGCATGTCGTCGCATGGTGCATGTCGTCGCATGGTGCATGTAGCATGTCGTCGCATGGTGCATTTCGCATGGTGAATGTCGCATGTCGTCGCATGGTGCATGTCGCATGCCGTCACATGGTGCATGCAGCATGTCGCATGTCGTCGCATGGTTCATGTCACATGGTGCATGTTGTCGCATGGTGCATGTAGCATGGTGATGTCGTCGCATGGTGCATGTCACATGGTGCATGTCGCCGCATGGTGCATGTCGCCGCATGGTGCATGTCGTCGCATGGTGCATGTCGCATGGTGCATGTCGCATGGTGCATGTCGCATTTCGCATGGTGAATGTCGCATGTCGTCGCATGGTGCATGTCACATGCCGTCACATGGTGCATGCAGCATGTCGCATGTCGTCACATGGTGCATGTCGTCGCATGGTGCATGTCGGCGCATGGTGCATGTAGCATGTCGTCGCATGGTGAATGTTGCATGTCATCGCATGGTGCATGTAGCATGTCGTCGCATGGTGCATTTCGCATGGTGAATGTCGCATGTCGTCGCATGGTGTATGCCGTCACATGGTGCATGCAGCATGTCGCATGTCATCGCATGGTGCATGTCGCATGTCGTCACATGGTGTATGTCGCCGCATGGTGCATGTCGCCGCATGTCATCGTATGTCGCCGCATGGTGCATGTCGCCGCATGTAGCATGTCGTCGCATGTAGCATGTCGTCGCATGTAGCATGTCGTCACATGTTGCATGTCGTCGCATGGTGCATGTCGTCGCATGGTGCATGTCGTTGCATGGTGCATGCTGTCGGATGGTGCCGCATGTAGCATGTCGCCGTATGGTGTCGCATGGTGCATGTCATCGCATGTTGCATGTCGCATGGTGCATGTGTTGCATGATGTCACATGGTGTGTGTTGTATGTATGTACTGTGTATGTGTTCTTTTTTTTTTACATTCAACACATTAGCCGGATGATGGGACTACTACTGTCCCATCATTGGCTAATGTGTCACTCACTGTCAGTGTATCAGGCAGAGCCCAATGGGACTTGTAGTCCCATCGGACGATGCCTGCACACACACACAGCGCCGCCACACACACACACACACCGCAGCAGACCCGCCGGCCGCCAGACACCGGCGCCGGCCGCCAGACACCGGCGCCCGCTCACCGCAGCACAAACATCGGCCGCCAGAGCCCCGGCGACCGCTCACCAACCGCAGCACAAACACCGGCCCCCAGAGCCCCGGCGACCGCAGCACAAACACCGGCCGCCAGAGCCCCGGCGACCGCTGACCGACCGCAGCACAAACACCGGCCCTCAGAGCCCCGGCGACCGCAGCACAAACACCGGCCGCCAGAGCCCCGGCAACCTCTCACCGACCGCAGCACAAACACTGGCCGCCAGAGCCCCGGCGACTGCTCACTGCACCACAGCCCCGCCCGCGGATCCCAGCAGCAGTGAGCACACACAGTCAGCCCCGCCCGCCCCCAGCACAGCCCTGCAGGCAGCCCCCAGCACCGCCCACAGCCCAGTCACTCTTGCTGAGTGACTGCTGACTGTGGGGGCTGGTCACGCCTGCTGCTGACGTCACGTCAATTTTCAGAGCCTGGAAATTGACGTGACGTCGGCGGAAATGAGCGGCGGCTGCAGCCTGGGGGTCATGTGACCCGCACTCAGCAGCAGGAATAGCGCCGCTCACAGGAGAAAACGGCAACGGAAGGTAATTGCACAAATCATTAGGGGCCCCGGGGGAATACATTGGGGGGTTAATTGAAAGTAGTGGACAACCCCTTTAATAATCGGGCCAGCTCGGCTACCTTGGTTTCACCGTTTTTCTGCAACTCTGGGTTCCATCCTCGTTTCTCTTCAGGGCAGGTTGAGTCTTCGGACTGTCCTGGTGTGGATACTGTGGTGGACAGGTTGCAGCAGATTTGGACTCATGTAGTGGACAATTTGACTTTGTCCCAGGAGAAGGCTCAAGGTTTCGCTAATCGCAGACGCTGTGTGGGTCCCCGACTTCGGGTTGGGGACTTGGTTTGGTTATCTTCTCGTCATATTCCTATGAAGGTTTCCTCTCCTAAGTTTAAACCTCGTTTTATTGGTCCGTATAGGATTTCTGAGGTTCTTAATCCTGTGTCTTTTCGTCTGACCCTTCCAGATTCTTTTTCCATACATAACGTATTCCATAGGTCATTGTTGCGGAGATACGTGGCACCTATGGTTCCATCTGTTGATCCTCCTGCCCCGGTTTTGGTGGAGGGGGAGTTGGAGTATATTGTGGAGAAGACTTTGGATTCTCGTGTTCCAAGGCGGAAACTCCAGTATCTGGTTAAGTGGAAGGGTTATGCTCAGGAAGATAATTCCTGGGTCTTTGCCTCTGATGTCCATGCTCCCGATCTTGTTCGAGCCTTTCATATGGCTCATCCTGGTCGTCCTGGGAGCTCTGGTGAGGGTTCGGTGACCCCTCCTCAAGTGGGGGGTACTGTTGTGAATTCTGTGGCGGAGCTCCCTCCTGTGGTCACAAGTGGTACTTCGGCTGGTTCTCTCTGTGAGCTTCCGTTGGTGGAGGAAAGTGGTACTGCGGCTTCTGCGTTTCCTTCCTCAGGTGATGTGGTGAAGTCGTTAGGTGCTGCTCTATTTAACTCCACCTAGTGCTTTGATCCTGGCCTCCAGTCAATGTTCTAGTATTGGACCTGTTTCCTCCTGGATCGTTCCTGTGGCCTGCTGCTCTGCATAGCTAAGTTCCTCTTTGCTATTTGTTTGCTGTTTTTTCTGTCCAGCTTGTCAATTTGTTTTTTACTGCTTGCTGGAAGCTCTGGGACGCAGAGGGTGTACCTCCGTGCCGTTAGTTCGGTACGGAGGGTCTTTTTGCCCCCTTTGCGTGGTTTTTGTAGGGTTTTGTGTTGACCGCAAAGTTACCTTTCCTATCCTCGCTCTGTTCAGAAAGTTGGGCCTCACTTTGCTAAATCTATTTCATCTCTACGTTTGTCTTTTCATCTTAACTCACAGTCATTATATGTGGGGGCTGCCTTTTCCTTTGGGGTATTTCTCTGAGGCAAGGTAGGCTTATTTTCTATCTTCAGGCTAGCTAGTTTCTCAGGCCGTGCCGAGTTGCATAGGGAGCGTTAGGCGCAATCCACGGCTGCCTTTAGTGTGGTTGGAGAGGATTAGGGATTGCGGTCAACAGAGTTCCCACGTCTCAGAGCTCGTTCTTGTTTTTTGGGTTATTGCCAGGTCACTGTATGTGCGCTGATCTCTATGTCCATTGTGGTACTGAATTACCTTTCATAACAGCTACCCTGCTGAGCATTCGGAATAGTCCTCACAACTTCTGTTCTCGTTTGTTCGTTCGCTCTAATATGTTCCAGATGTTTCTAGTTCAACGTCCCCCAGGTATGTTATGGCTAGGACGCACCCGTATGACGGGAAGGCCTGGAGGTCTTCCGGGACCCTAGAGATGCCCCTCTCCCACTGTTGCCCCATATGTCTTCGTAGGTTTTTAGGTGAGACAGCCAACCTATAATTAACTGTCCTGCGGAGTTTGAAGTAAGGCGTAGAGTCAGTTACTCCCTCGATGTTCCGGCCACCGGCTACGTGCCTCAGTAGGATGTTGCCTCGGTCTCACGGCACGACTCCTACTGGCTCTCCTTTGTGCTTGATCTCATTTCCCACTGTCTCACAATTTCCTTCGCTTCATGTCTCTTTCTTAGGATACTGTCGCGGGGTGTGCAGACGCGGTTCCGTAACATTCTATTCTGGTCGCTAGGTGCCTGCCAGGTTCCCACGCCTGACAGGGACTCCCCTGTGTCTTCTCCCTGCAACACCCCCTGCCACGGGATGTTGCCTGAATCCAACCCAGTCAGCTTCTGACTAACTTCCTATCCAACCCCTAGTTTTACCAGTGTGAGGAGTGGCCCAATAAATAAAGCCTTTTTCTCCCCCTAGTGGCTGGAGTGTGAAGTTTAATGTGTGCTGGTGATACCTGGTCAGTAGAATTCCTTCAGTGCCATCAGATGTACCATCACTCCCCTTAGTGGCAGAGTGTCATACTGCAATGACCAGATCTCTGGGGCGCTGCACTCCCCCCCCCCGGTTAAATCCAGTACTCCTGGACTGGGAAGAAGAACAACAATACATTTCAGCAAAAGACATACCAAATTTTTGAAATGCTTAAAACAAGTAAATAGAACAATGCTTCCCTTCATGGGAGGTGAGGACACTTGAACGTTACAAACAAAACAAGGTTAAATATTTTTAAATAACATTATGACTATAAATAACTCTTATCACCCAGCCGGGTATTCTACTAAGTGCAAATTCTGAACAATAATTTAACTTTTCCTTTAAGGGCGTATAAGCTGAACCCACTAAAGGCCTACTATAAAATACTATAAAATAACTCAACTTTTCTTTCTAGCTTCACCAATGCAGGACCGCCTAGCTCCCGGGCTGGGCCTACTGTCATTGTTTCTCTTCCAACAACCAACTGTTGTTCTACGGTTCTTAGGAGGACTCTCTCTGTAACCCCTATGGGTTCACTTTCAATCTTTCCTGTCCTCAATCTCTATGAACATTATTAAACTTTTCTAAATTTCAACATTATCAACATTTCAACCTTTCCTAAGGCAACATGTAAACATTCCCTTTAAGAGGGAGCCGAGTCTCTAGGAAGTAGTGCAGATTCTCTCTGTCTGCAAGTCCAATGAAAGCAAGACCTGCGTCATGTCCAAAAACATTATCTTCGCAAAATCTTCTTTCTTTTGTAGAACCAGTAGGGAGCACCTTTAAGAAGGTGCAAACTATATACAAAACAGTTTTGGATTCATTCACTGTTCATGATCCGGTAGTCTTTTAGAACACTGATAAACAAACAAACAAGAAGAGGGATCCCGGGTAAACAAAGGGATCCCTAGAAGTTAACCCTGGACGGGTTTAAGTAGAAAGGGGTAAGGAAAGCAAAGAGTTAACTATGTACAATTGCGGGATTCCGAGGTTTATTCTCGCGACGGTAGATTGCAAGGCATCCGGTGGTAGCAAACACTTCCCTGCCTGGAAAGATCTGTGTTCGACCTCTCATCCGATGCGGTGTCAATGTCACTAATCAGTTTTTCAGGTATCATCTGGGTTCGAATGTCAATTTTGGTAGTAGGTTCAGTAGCGGCAATAATGCCTACTGTGGTAGTAGTATTAGGATTTGTCAGTTCAGAGTTAGTCTTAGTCATGGCAGCAGGTGGCGCTGCTACGGAGCTTATCAGTAGGTCTTCTGTTACTGGGGCAGTGTCGTTCTTCATACCTGCTCCAGATGCGGTCCCTTCGGTGCCGGCCTGCTCTGTCTCCGCTGGGATCTGGAACGCTGACTGCGGGGCCTTGCGCTGTAGCGTTGTCATCTTTGTTTGCAGTATCTCACTTTCCGGCAGGGCCTTGCTTTCTGGCTTCGGAGCGCTGGAACTTCATTCTCGCTCTGGACCACACGAGGCTGCTGACAGACGTCTGGTGAGGATCCTGATGACGGTCTCCTTCCACCCAGCCTCAGTGCTCAGCTACATCCACCGGAGTTGATCGCTGAGCCCGTCCACTCTGGCCTGCAGGAAGTTGGGGCCAACAGGTGACGCCTGGCTGCGGTATCTCTCTGGATAGCTAGGGGAGTCCTCTGCTCCGACCCCACGCTCCGATCACGATTGGCTGGCCATGGCATCTCCCACGTGGTTCACTTCTTCTCCCACCTTGTCCTTTTCCCGCTCTCTCCTTCATGGCAGTTTCATTTTCTTTGTCTCTGCCCTCCACTGAGGATCAGGAGGCGGATCTTGGCTGCTGACGGACACGTCCTCAAAGTACAGAAATATTTAGACTGGGCGGCCATTACTTTTCGCGCTCTTCAGCTTGCTCACGCCCTTCTTCTTCTCATGCGCTCACTGTTGTGCGGCAATGGCGGCAGTTTTGGCGGGAATCTCGCGGCAGATAGCAATACACAGTCTTTGCAATAAATCACAGTCTGAACACGTTTCAATCACAATTCCAAGGCACACATGACCTGCTTCTCAGGCTTAAGTACGATCCTGTTCGTGACGCCAAGTTTGAGCGCCCCCAGACACAGGGCCACGAGTTCTCGGTACCGGGCCTCTCTGGTTCGGTTCTGAGGCTGTCACGGTGGCTAGACCCGGTCCGCGACCCTGCTAAGGAGCGTCCAATAAAGGTGGTACAGTCTATCAGGGATTCGTGACGTCACCTGTGGTGTTCGGTCAGGGTGACCGACGCTGCTGTGGGGTCCGCTGGGGTGTTGGAATGGCAGCTAGATGGTATACCTTCCCACAGGTGAAGTGTGTCCCCAGGGCTTCCCAGTAGTGCAGATGGTGATGGTGTGAGGTGCAGTCAATAACGAGGACACAAGGTTGCAGTCTCTTTACCTCTTTACTGAAGACTTCAGGATCCGCAATCCAGAGCACGCTTAACAGGGCTATCTGAGACCGGCCGGTCCGATGGGCACTTCCAGAATTCCCTTTGCAGGTGGAAATCGTTGCCTACCAATAGCGCCTGTGTGTTGTAGTGCTACCCTGCTGAGCATTCGGAATAGTCCTCACAACTTCTGTTCTCGTTCGTTCATTCTTTCTAATATGTTCCAGATGTTTATAGTTCAACATCAACATCCCCCAGGTATGTTATGGCTAGGACGCACCCGTATGACGGGAAGGCCTGGAGGTCTTCTAGGACCCTAGAGATGCCCCTCCCCCACTGTTGCCCCATATGTCTTCGTAGGTGTTTAGGTGAGACAGCCAACCTTTAATTAACTGTCCTGCGAAGTTTGAAGTAAGGCGTAGAGTCAGTTACTCCCTCGGTGTTCCGGCCACCGGCTACGCGCCTCAGTAGGATGTTGCCTCGGTCTCACGGCACGACTCCTACTGGCTCTCCTTTGTGCTTGATCTCGTTTCTCACTGTCTCACAATATCCTTCGCTTTGTGTCTCTTTCTAAGGATACCGCCGTGGGGTGTGCAGGCGCGGTTCCGTAACATTCTATTCTGGTCGCTAGGTGCCTGCCAGGTTCTCACGCCTGACAGGGACCCCACTGTGTCTTCTCCCTGCAACACCCCCTGCCACGGGATGTTGCCTGAATCCAACCCAGTCAGCTTCTCACTAACTTCCTATCCAACCCCTAGTTTTACCAGTGTGAGGAGTGGCCCAATAAATAAAGCCTTTTTCTCCCCCTAGTGGCCGGAGTGTGAAGTGTAATGTGTTCTGGGGATACCTGGTCAGTAGAATTCCTTCAGTGCCATCAGACGTACCATCACTCCCCTTAGCGGCAGAGTGTCATACTGCAACGACCAGATCTCTGGGGCACTGCAGATCCACTTAGTGCCAATTTAAATCTCCCTTTTTTGGGGGGAGACTGCAACAAAATGCAGGCCCAGTGTATTACACTACACTATGCAAGTGGCAGAACGTGGCTGGCAGATGTACGACAAACTAACAGAACTGTGACATAGATCCACTTAGTGCCTATTTAAATCTCCCATTTTTGGGGGGGAGACTGCAACAAAACTCAGGCCCAGTGTATTACACTACACAATGTAAGTGGCAGAACGTGGCTGGAAGATGTAAGACAAACTAACAGAACTGTGACGTAGATCCACTTAGTGCCAATTTAAATCTCCCTTTTTTTGGGGGGGAGACTGCAACAAAACTCAGGCCCAGTGTATTACACTACACAATGTTAGTGGCAGAACGTGGCTGGATGATGTACGACAAACTAACAGAACTGTGACGTAGATTCACTTAGTGCCAATTTAAATCTCCCTTTTTTTTTTGGGGGGGGGGAGACTGCAACAAAACTCAGGCCCAGTGTATTACACTACACAATGTAAGTGGCAGAACGTGGCTGGAAGATATATGAAAAAATACAAGGGCTGTAGTACAATTTCAATCTCCCTACAATGATCTCAGGACAAGTATGGCAGCAATAAAAAGGACTGCTGCATACAAAAGTGTGGACAAATAAACAAGAGAACTGTTCAGAAAGGAGCAACTGGATTTTTGCTTTTACAAAAGCAGTTGGTTTGCACAGCAACGTGCAAACAGCAATGCAGCTATCAGGGAGCCTTATAAGGCAGCCTAATAAGCTACAGAGCTGATGCACAAAAATATAAACTCCACTGTCCCTGCAAAGAAAAGGTGGTGTTGTACAGTGGAAATCACTACAGCACAAGCAGTTTGGGGGTTAATCTTCCCTCCCTAACTATATCCCTTCTTCTGATGCAGCTGCAGCAACCTCTCCCTATGCTAAGATCGGCAGAAGTAAGATGGCGGTCGGCGTGCACGCCCCTTTATAGCCCATGTGACGCCGCAGAAAGCAAGCCAATCACTGTCATGCCCTTCTCTAAGATGGTGGGGACCGAGACCTATGTCATCACACTGCCCACACTCTGCGTCAGGGGTGGATTAAGGATAGCCAGGGCCCCGGGCTGTTCACACACTGTGGGCCCCCCCGGTCATGTGACGGGGGTCATGTGACGGGGGTCATGTGACGGGGGTCATGTGACGGGGGTCATGTGACGGGGGTCATGTGACGGGGGTCATGATATACCCGAACCAGATTATTCCAGAAAAATGGCCGGGCCCTACTCTACTGTAACCTATTCAATATTTGTTAAAATCTGCAATACAATTTAGGTATATCTTGACCAATAATATCACATACAAGGAACAAATACCACCGCACCATGACCAGACCACAAATTACAACCATAGTGATCGAATAATATCACATACAAGGAACAAATACCACCGCACCATGACCAGACCACATATTACCACCACAGTGATCGAATAATATCACATACAAGGAACAAATACCACCGCACCGTGTCAAGACCACATATTACCACTTGGTGACCAAATAGTACATGCAAGGGACAAATACCACAACACCATTTCCAGACCACATATTACCACCACATAGTGACTGAATACTACAATACTGATCAGTAAAAAAAAAACAACAAAAAAAAAAAAAACACACATTTAGGAAATAGCGACCACAATATTGTGCAGTTTCACCTGTCTTTCACTAGGGGGACTTGTCAGGGAGTCACAAAAACATTGAACTTTAGGAAGGCAAAGTTTGAACAGCTTAGAGATGCCCTTAATCTAGTAGACTGGGACAATATCCTCAGAAATGAGAATACAGATAATAAATGGGAAATGTTTAAGAACATCCTAAATAGGCAGTGTAAGCGGTTTATACCTTGTGGGAATAAAAGGACTAGAAATAGGAAAAACCCAATGTGGCTAAACAAAGAAGTAAGACAGGCAATTAACAGTAAAAAGAAAGCATTTGCACTACTAAAGCAGGATGGCACCATTGAAGCTCTAAAAAACTATAGGGAGAAAAATACTTTATCTAAAAAACTAATTAAAGCTTCCAAAAAGGAAACAGAGAAGCACATTGCTAAGGAGAGTAAAACTAATCCCAAACTGTTCTTCAACTATATCAATAGTAAAAGAATAAAAACTGAAAATGTAGGCCCCTTAAAAAATAGTGAGGAAAGAATGGTTGTAGATGACGAGGAAAAAGCTAACATATTAAACAACTTCTTCCCCACGGTATTCACGGTGGAAAATGAAATGCTAGGTGAAATCCCAAGAAACAATGAAAACCCTATATTAAGGGTCACCAATCTAACCCAAGAAGAGGTGCGAAACCGGCTAAATAAGATTAAAATAGATAAATCTCCGGGTCCGGATGGCATACACCCACGAGTACTAAGAGAACTAAGTAATGTAATAGATAAACCATTATTTCTTATTTTTAGGGACTCTATAGAGACAGGGTCTGTTCCGCAGGATTGGCGCATAGCAAATGTGGTGCCAATATTCAAAAAGGGCTCTAAAAGTGAACCTGGAAATTATAGGCCAGTAAGTCTAACCTCTATTGTTGGTAAAATATTTGAAGGGTTTCTGAGGGATGTTATTCTGGATTATCTCAATGAGAATAACTGTTTAACTCCATATCAGCATGGGTTTATGAGAAATCGCTCCTGTCAAACCAATCTAATCAGTTTTTATGAAGAGGTAAGCTATAGACTGGACCACGGTGAGTCATTGGACGTGGTATATCTCGATTTTTCCAAAGCGTTTGATACCGTGCCGCACAAGAGGTTGGTACACAAAATGAGAATGCTTGGTCTGGGGGAAAATGTGTGTAAATGGGTTAGTAACTGGCTTAGTGATAGAAAGCAGAGGGTGGTTATAAATGGTATAGTCTCTAACTGGGTCGCTGTGACCAGTGGGGTACCGCAGGGGTCGGTATTGGGACCTGTTCTCTTCAACATATTCATTAATGATCTGGTAGAAGGTTTACACAGTAAAATATCGATATTTGCAGATGATACAAAACTATGTAAAGCAGTTAATACAAGAGAAGATAGTATTCTGCTACAGATGGATCTGGATAAGTTGGAAACTTGGGCTGAAAGGTGGCAGATGAGGTTTAACAATGATAAATGTAAGGTTAT
This sequence comes from Ranitomeya imitator, assembly GCF_032444005.1. Classification (NCBI taxonomy): domain Eukaryota; kingdom Metazoa; phylum Chordata; class Amphibia; order Anura; family Dendrobatidae; genus Ranitomeya; species Ranitomeya imitator. Next base: position 531,881,579 of record NC_091286.1, read on the forward strand.
ACACATGGGAAGAGGGAATCAATATCACCATTACACACTGAACGGGAAACCACTGGGTAAATCTGACAGGGAGAAGGACTTGGGGATCCTAGTTAATGATAAACTTACCTGGAGCAGCCAGTGCCAGGCAGCAGCTGCCAAGGCAAACAGGATCATGGGGTGCATTAAAAGAGGTCTGGATACACATGATGAGAGCATTATACTGCCTCTGTACAAATCCCTAGTTAGACAGCACATGGAGTACTGTGTCCAGTTTTGGGCACCGGTGCTCAGGAAGGATATAATGGAACTAGAGAGAGTACAAAGGAGGGCAACAAAATTAATAAAGGGGATGGGAGAACTACAATACCCAGATAGATTAGCGAAATTAGGATTATTTAGTCTAGAAAAAAGACGACTGAGGGGCGATCTAATAACCATGAATAAGTATATAAGGGGACAATACAAATATCTCGCTGAGGATCTGTTTATACCAAGGAAGGTGACGGGCACAAGGGGGCATTCTTTGCGTCTGGAGGAGAGAAGGTTTTTCCACCAACATAGAAGAGGATTCTTTACTGTTAGGGCAGTGAGAATCTGGAATTGCTTGCCTGAGGAGGTGGTGATGGCGAACTCAGTCGAGGGGTTCAAGAGAGGCCTGGATGTCTTCCTGGAGCAGAACAATATTGTATCATACAATTATTAGGTTCTGTAGAAGGACGTAGATCTGGGTATTTATTATGATGGAATATAGGCTGAACTGGATGGACAAATGTCTTTTTTCGGCCTTACTAACTATGTTACTATGTTACAATACTATCACCATTAGTGCCAGTATTCACAGGAGATCTGTACTTAGTATGCAGTGTCTGTGTAGAGGTAATACAGTGATCACTGGTGACATTGTACACAGGACCTCTGTATATAGTATACAGTGTATAGTGTCAGTGTATAGGTAACACTGACTCACCAGTGACGTCTCTAGGTGAAGTCCTTCATCTTTCATACAGCACAGACCGCCATCATTTCTCCCAGCCAGGACTCGTTTCTGCAGGAAATAACACAGTTATCTCGAGCTCCGCTTGTAGAACACATTACTTAATTTTTCACAACTTCTACATTACACCACATGAAGAGAAAAAGGCGATATAGTGTCACTCTGCACAGTAACAGGACCGCCCCCCCCATTTAAAACAGTATACTCAAAAAATAAAATAAATACATCACTGCAGTAATAATATCCCTTAATTAAACCCTATGGTAATACTATTCCCCACCCCATGTATCTCATTCCTCGCTCCAGCCATATGTTCTCCCATCCTGCACTCATGAGTATCCATCCTGCCCCATCTGTCTCCATCGTATCCATCCTGCCCCATGATCCAATCCTGCCCCATGTCTTTCATTCTACCCCGTGTCTCCAATCATGCCCCGTGTCTACATTCTGCCCATGCCTCCAGTCCTGCCCCCAGTGTGTCCAGCAATCTGCCCCAGTGTGTCCAGCATATTACCCCCACTGTCTCCAGCAATCTGCCCCACTGTCTCAAGCATTGCCCCCCAGTGTGTCCTCCAGCATTGCCCCCCAGTGTGTCCTCCAGCAATCTGCCCCACTGTCCCCAGCATTGCCCCACTGTCCCCAGCATTGCCCCACTGTCTCCAGCATTGCCCCAATGTCTCCAGCAATCTGTCTCCAGCAATCTGCCCCACTGTCCCCAGCATTGCCCCACTGTCCCCAGCATTGCCCCACTGTCCCCAGCATTCTGCCCCACTGTCCCCAGCATTCTGCCCCACTGTCTCCAGCAATCTGCCCCACTGTCTCCAGCAATCTGCCCCACTGTCTCCAGCAATCTGCCCCACTGTCTCCAGCAATCTGCCCCACTGTCTCCAGCATTGCCCCCACTGTCCCCAGCATTGCCCCACTGTCTCCAGCATTGCCCCACTGTCTCCAGCATTGCCCCACTGTCCCCAGCATTGCCCCACTGTCCCCAGCATTCTGCCCCACTGTCTCCAGCAATCTGCCCCACTGTCTCCAGCAATCTGCCCCACTGTCTCCAGCAATCTGCCCCACTGTCTCCAGCATTGCCACCCAGTGTGTCCTCCAGCATTGCCCCCCAGTGTGTCCTCCAGCAATCTGCCCCACTGTCCCCAGCATTGCCCCACTGTCCCTAGCATTGCCCCAATGTCTCCAGCATTGCCCCAATGTCTCTAGCAATCTGTCTCCAGCAATCTGCCCCACTGTCCCCAGCATTGCCCCACTGTCCCCAGCATTGCCCCACTGTCCCCAGCATTCTGCCCCACTGTCCCCAGCATTCTGCCCCACTGTCTCCAGCAATCTGCCCCACTGTCTCCAGCAATCTGCCCCACTGTCTCCAGCAATCTGCCCCACTGTCTCCAGCAATCTGCCCCACTGTCTCCAGCATTGCCCCCACTGTCCCCAGCATTGCCCCACTGTCTCCAGCATTGCCCCACTGTCCCCAGCATTGCCCCACTGTCCTCAGCAATCTGCCCCACTGTCTCCAGCAATCTGCCCCACTGTCTCCAGCAATCTGCCCCACTGTCTCCAGCAATCTGCCCCACTGTCTCCAGCAATCTGCCCCACTGTCTCCAGCAATGTGCCCCACTGTCTCAAGCATTGCCCCCAGTGTGTCCTCCAGCAATCTGCCCCAGTGTCTCCAGCATTGCCCCAGTGTGTCCTCCAGCATTGCCCCCAGTGTGTCCTCCAACCTGCCCCAGTGTGTCCAGCATTGCCCCCCAGTGTGTCCTCCAGCATTGCCCCCCAGTGTGTCCTCCAGCAATCTGCCCCAGTGTCTCCAGCATTGCTCCAGTGTGTCCTCCAGCATTGCCCCCAGTGTGTCCTCCAACCTGCCCCAGTGTGTCCAGCATTGCCCCCCAGCATTGCCCCCCAGCAATCTGCCCCAGTGTCTCCAGCATTGCCCCAGTGTGTCCTCCAGCATTGCCCCCAGTGTGTCCTCCAACCTGCCCCAGTGTGTCCAGCATTGCCCCCAGTGTGTCCTCCAGCATTGCCCCCAGTGTGTCCTCCAACCTGCCCCAGTGTCTCCAGCATTGCCCCCCAGTGTGTCCTCCCTCCAGCATTGCCCCCCAGTGTGTCCACGGTCCACCGTTTAACTGATAAAAAAAAAAAAACAGTCTCCTCCTCACCTGTCCGCGCTCCAGGCGGCGAGCTCCCTGCAGCAGCGCACACTCGCCGGCGACTGACAATGACGTCAGACGCCGGCGACGTGTGTGCTGCGGCCGACTTCAGCTGCCAGCCTCCAATTGGCTGGCGGCTGTTGTTGTTAACTATTGATGTGCGGGCGCGCGCCCGCACATCAATAGGAAACCGCCGCAGCGCCGGAAAGGGCCCGGTGAGCAGATGAGAAGGGGCCCGATGCGGGCCCCCTCTCTCTGCCCACCGGGTCCGGGGGCACATAAACGCCGCCCGGCGGGCATTCACAGTCTCACAGATGATTATCAGAGGGTTAATATGTGCGGTAGCCCAGGGCCCCCCCAGACCACTGGGCCCTGGGCTACCGCCCATATTGACCCTCTGATAATCCGCCCCTGCTCTGCGTCCTCCTTCACTGGATGAGAAATGGCGCTGAAAACGTCAAAGGAAACCCGACTTTGGCGCGAAGATTGCCGACCTCATGGCCGATCCCACACTAGGATCGGGTCGGGTTTTACGAAACCCGACTTTGCCGAAAGTCGGCGATTTTTTAATTTGTCCGATCCGTTTCGCTCAACCCTAGCCAAAACTGTCTAAATTCACATTTGTCATAAAAAATGGTCCAATCCATTGTCTGTAAATTGTATCAAGTCTATACTGAATGATATGTACTCTGTATTGTGAATCCTGTTTTCTTCATTCATGAGCAGGCTTTCACTACAGTCTGAGTACAATACAAGCCACTTGCCCAGTAATGTAGCAGTGTGTCAGAATTTTCTAACGAGTGCTTCCTGAGCTGGTAATTATATTTCTGCATTATTCCATTCACAGAAAATAGTGTCATATTGCTAGGATTGCTTTTGGATAGGTGAGAGACTAACAGCAATGCTAAAAGCCACTTGAAGCACAGGAAATGACAGCTGAGCTCCATTCTGAATGTAACAGTGTTGCAGAGCTGTGATCAGCCAGTGAACAAGAGCGCTGATTTACATATAAAACATTATATTTTTTTCACTTCTGTGTTTGATTCAAAAATATATGTAAAATAATGATGAAAGGATTTGTCCTGAAATAGTTAATATATGTCTATTGTTTTGTCCAAAATAAGCACTACATCCATTCATTATTTATCTGGTATTGCATTGAGTTTCATTCACTTTACATATAACAAGCTGCAAGACACATATGGCAAGGTTTCTGGAAAATAAATATCATACAGTATTTCTTTTTTTCTGGACATCCCTTTAAATATTTGTTTTCACTGCATTGAAGTACCCTCTCAGTTGCTCTGTGTAAAAAGAGAAAACTCCCGACTCTTGCTAGTCTTCCCTTTTTTTTAATCCATTCTGTCCTCATTTAGCCAGATTGCTGTCTGAACAGCTGAAAAGTATTAAAATCTCTTCATCGTGTTCCTGCTTTTTGTGCTGCATCAACTTGCTATGGAACTAAATATAGAAATATAATGGTATGTTTCCACATGCTGGAATGGCTGCGCTTTGGACGCAGTGGATACCCTGCTCCGCCCAAATCGCCGCCACCCTTTATAGGCGCAGTGATTCCGCGTGTAGTCATGCAGAATTGCCGCATCCTATCCATAAAATGGGTTATTTATCTGGCGGAGGTGGAGCGTCTCCGCAAGATAAATAGACATGCTGCAGTCTAGAAAGACTCGCCGCATGTCCGGATACGCAGGGCCACGGGATGCGGCCATGCGCACATAGTGGAGATGGGATTTCATAAAATGCCTTGCACTATGCTGTAACATCTGGACACTGCAGATTGGACGCTGTGGCTGTACGCAGTGTCCAATCCGCAGCAAATCCCGATGTAATACGCCCAGTGGAAAAATACCCTAAAACTCCTGTTTTGTATGAGAAGAAGAAAGCAAAAAATACAATAAAATGTGGGAATTAATACTTTTTTGTTTTAATCTAGATTCTTTGCTACAGCAATATTAGAATTTGGAATTACATTATTGCTGCTCACAGTGGGGCAGATTTATTAGAGCTGTTGAATTTTTAGGCAACGTAAACAAAGGCTAGACAGTCTAAAATGCTCCAAATTTATCATAGTGATTCAGGTTCAATAATGATTTTTGTGCATTTTTAGACTTTCTATTCTAAGTTTGCATGGGAAGTATAAGAGTAGGTTTCCACGGTCAGAATTGCATCAGGACTTGCTCAGGATTTGACGCAGGTAAAATCTGCACCAAATGTGTAGCTGAGATCACTGGCAAGTCACCTGCATTTTTGATGCAATTTTTTTGTGTGCGGATTTGTGTGTGTTTTTGTAAGCTAAATAAAGTTATACAAAAAAAAGAATTGTGATGTCATTTCTTGTCCAACCTCTTCATTTACATACTTCATTGAAGAATAATGTTTAGACACATAGATAGATAGATAGATAGATAGATGATAGATAGATAGATAGATAGATAGATAGATAGATAGATAGATAGATGATAGATATATAGATAGATAGATAGATAGATAGATAGATAGATAGATAGATGGATAGATAAATAGATAGAGAGATAGATAGATCTGTCAATCGCATCTATCTATATATCCATCAATTATCTATCTATCTCTCTATCTATTCTATCTATCTATTGTATCTATCTATCTATTGTATCTATCTATCTATCTATCGATATATCTATCTAGCTATAGATAGATATATTTATAGATAGATAATCAGTAGATAATAGATATGTAGATAGATAATAGATAGATACAATAGATAGACAGATAATAGATAGATAGATAATTATGATAGATAGATTCAATGGATAGATACGATAGATAATACCAAGCCCGATGTTTTAGTAATAAACATAATAAAATGTTAATAAAGAGTTAGGCCGGGATCACATATGCGAGAAACTCACACGAGTCTTGACTCAATACCCGGCACTGCCGCTGGCCCTGCCGCCGGCACTCGGGACCAGAGCGTGCGGCTGCATGTATTTCTATCTAGCTGAACGCTCCGTTCCGAGTGCTGGTGGCAGTGTTAGATATTGAGGCAAGAGACTCGTGTGAGTTTCTCGCAAGTATGAACCCAGCCTTAAAAGTAATATCTGTTTAATTTAAAAAAATGTGAAAAAAAAATGGCTTGGGCTCCCAAGCAATTTTCTGCACAAGAGAGGGAAAGCCAACAACTGGGGGACTGATGTTTGTAGCCTGGGAAGGGGTTAATACCTATGACTATCATCCCACAGCTGTATATTTAGCCTTTACTGTCTATAAAAATAGGGGGACCCCCCAAAAATAAAAATGATGTCTGGTCCCCCTATAATTTATAGCCAGAAAGGCTACGCAGACAGCTGCGAGCTGATATTCATAGCCTAGAGAGGGGCCATGGATATAGCCCCCCCCCCCCCGGCTACAAATACCAGCCCCCAGCCGCCCCAGAAATTCCGGCGCTTAGCCTCTCTCTTCCCACTCCCGAGTAGCGGTGGGATATGGGGTAATAAGAGGTTAATGTCACCTTTGTTAGGTGACATTAAGCCGGCTTAGTAATGGAGAGGCATCAATAAGATACCTATCATTACTAATCCTATACTTGTGAAAGGGTTAATAAAACACACACACACATGCAGAATAAAGTATTTTAATGAAATAAAACACCACACAGTTTTGACCATATTTTTATTGTACGTTCATTCCATGCTATACCCTCGTATCCTGGAAAAAAAGAAAAAATATAAATCAACAGTATACTCCCTGTGTCCGACATATTTCCTTAATAACGAGTTTCCCACGACGAGTCCAGCTCTGCTACATCTGAATATCCAGACATAGCAGAGCTTGTAGATGACCGCTGGAGATAACTCTCCAGGAATCACCTACACTGCAGCATTCTCACAATCAGCTGATCAGCTGACCGTGAGAACCAGCGTACTGACCGGAGATAACCCCAATCACGTTTACGGCAGTTCTCGCGGTAAGCCAAGTTATCGCAAGAACTTAGCTTACCATGAGAACTGCAGTGGATGTGGGACTTCCGGCAGTGGTACAGGTAAGAGCTTATTTAAATTAGGAGACATGCGTAGTAAGCTGCCTTTACTCAGTTACTACACATGGGACTAATCAGATGCGATTTTACCGCATCTAATGATTATCTATGGGAAATTAGAGCATCGCCGCATTGTAAACAGACATGCTGCGTTCTTAAAAGACGCTCTTCATGTCCGTTTACGTGGGTCCGCCGCATGCGTATTTTAACACATAGTGGAGATGGGATTTCATGAAATCCCCTCCACTATGCTGTAACATCTGGACGCTGCGTGTTTGACGCTGCGGCTCTATGCAGTGTCAAACACGCAGCGTTTCCTGAACGTGGACACACACCCTAAGAGAAAACATTACATTGTGGGTGCTAAGACTGAGAAGTCAAATCAAGTCTGTGGGAAAGATCCAACAAAATGTATATCAATGAATGCTTTGTTAAACGTTGAGATAAGCTAGTCAAAATGATGAGGATCAACTTTATGTCAAACTAGCTGAAGAGCCCAGCGTTGCCCGGGCATAGTAACAAACTGTGGTTAGTTATAACAAATCATAATGATTATATCGCAGATAAAAACAATTCACATCATATATTCAACACTACTGAAATGCAACACAAATTAACTAAATGATTACCCAAATATTGATAGTATTTTATTTTCTACTCATTCAAGAGCCTATTGGTAAACAACATTTTTGTTTTTTACTTCCAGTGCAAAGATGAACAGATTTCCCACATCATCCTGTCAGCCAGAGCCACCGGACTACTACCCCTAAGATCCCACATAATCCCGTCAGAGCCACCGGATTATTACCCCTAATATCCCACATAATCTAATCAGCCAGAGCCACCGGACTACTACCCCTAATATCCCACATAATCCAATCAGCCAGAGCCACCGGACTACTACTGCTAATATCCCAATCATCCCATCAGCCAGAGCCACCAGACTACTACCCCTAATATCCCACATCATCCTGTCAGTCAGAGCCAACGGACTACTACCTCTAATATCCCAATCATCCCATCAGCCAGAGCCACTGGACTACTACCCCTAATATCCTTTATCATCCCATCAGCTAGAGCCACAGGACTACTACCCCTAATATCCCACATCATCCCATCAGAGCCACTGGATTGCTAACCCTAATATCCCAATTATCCTGTCAGCCAGAGCCGCCGGACTACGACCCCTAATATCCCACATCATCCCGTCAGTCAGAGCCACCGGAAAACTACCCCTAATATCCCATATCATCCCGTTAGGACCAACATTGTCAGATGAGTTGGAGAAATCCATCTTTGGTTTCTATTTTTAATCTGTGTTTGAAGTTTTATGTTAATGAAGATTCTTCATGCCAGACAAAGAGAAGTTCCTGTTTCTGGGCTCCCCCTGCAGTCTGTGTCGGCACTGTAATAAATTGTGTTATTTCCAGCTTTACAGAAGGACGATAACACCATAGAAATGATAAGAATAAAAGGCCTCAGTTACCACAACTGTCTACAAAAAAAACTGTTGCTCATAGCAACCAATCACAGTTAAGCTTATTTTAAACAGCTCTGGTGAAAGGAAAGATGCTTAGTGATTGGTTGGGGCTATGTGGAGTGGGTGTGGCTGATACACAGGCATGCTTAGTGATTGATTGGGCTAAGCAAGTGGGCGTGGCTGATACATTACCACACATACACTCATTTTTAAATATATAGAAGACTAGCTGAAGAGCCCGGCGTTGCCTGGGCATAGTAAATATCTGTGGTCAGTTATAGCACGTCACTTCTCTCATTTTCCCAATCACATCTTTAATTTTCCCCCTCACATCTCTCATTTTCTCCCTCACTCCTCTCATTCCCCCCTAACACTTGTCATTTCGACCTCACATCTGTCATTTTCCGATCACTACACTATTTTCCCTCACTCCTCTCATTTTGCACTCACACCTTTTCATTTTCACCTCACACCTCTCATTTACACCTCAGTATATACATGTTTGTCATCTCCCTTATATATAGTATACACCTGTATGTCATCTCCTGTATATAGTATATACCTGTATGTCATCTCCCCTGTATATAGTATATACCTGCTGTGTGTCATCTCCCCTGTATATAGTATTTACCTGTATGTCATCTCCTCCTATATATAGTATATACCTGTATGTCATCTCCTCCTATATATAGTATATACCTGTATGTCATCTCCTCCTATATATAGTATATACCTGTATGTCATCTCCTTCTATATATAGTATATACCTGTATGTCATCTCCTCCTGTATATAGTATATACCTGTGTGTCATCTCCCCTGTATATAGTATATATCTGTGTGTCATCTCCTCCTGTATATAGTATATACCTGTATGTCATCTTCTATATATAGCATATACCTGTATGTCATCTCCTCCTGTATATAGTATATACCTGTAGGTAATCTGCTCCTGTATATAGTATATACCTGTGTGTCATCTCCTCCTGTATATAGTATATACCTGTATGTCATCTCCTCCTGTACATAGTATGTACCTGTATGTCATCTCCTCCTCTATATAGTATATACTTGTGTGTCATCTCTCCTGTATATAGTATATATCTGTGTGTCATCTCCCCTGTATATAGTATATACCTGTGTGATCTCCTGTATTAGACCTCATTTACACGTTATTTGCTCAGTATTTTTACCTCAGTATTTGTAAGATAAATTGGCAGCCTGGCAGTATATATTAGCTCACACATACACATAATAGACAGGTTATGTGACTGACAGCTGCTGTATTTCCTATATGGTACATTTGTTGCTCCTGTAGTTTGTCTGCTTATTAATCAGATTTTTATTTTTGAAGGCTAATACCAGACTTGTGTGTGTTTTAGGGCGAGTTTCGTCTGTCAAGTTGTGTGTGTTGAGTTGTGTGTGGCGACATGCATGTAGCGACTTTTGTGAGATGAGTTTTGTGTGGCAACATGCGTGTAGCAACTTTTTGTGTGTCGAGTTGCATGTGACAGGTTAGTGTAGCAAGTTGTGTGCAGCAAGTTTTGCGCATGGCGAGTTTTGCGCGTGGTGAGTTTTATGTCTGGTGCCTTTTGAGTATGTGCAAGTTTTGTGTGAGGCAACTTTTGCATGTGTTGCAAATTTTGTGCATGTGGCAATTTTTCCGCGTGTGCAAGTTTTGCGTGTGGCGAGTTTTCCATGAGGTGAGTTTTGCACTTGTGGCGAGTTTTGCGTGAGCCTAGTTTTTGCATGTGGCGAGTTTTGCGCGTGGTGAGTTTTGAGTGGCGACTTTTGTGTTTTGACTTTTATGTGGCGAGGTTGGTGTATGTGTGGTGAAATGTGTGCTGAGGGTGGTGTATGTGTTCAAGCATGTGGTAGTGTGTGGCGCATTTTGTGTGTGTGTTCATATCCCCATGTGTGGTGAGTATCTCATGTCGGGGCCCCACCTTAGCAACTGTACGGTATATACTCTTTGGCGCCATCGCTCTCATTCTTTAAGTCCCCCTTGTTCATATCTGGCAGCTGTCAATTTGCTTCCAACACTTTTCCTTTCACTTTTCCCCATTATGTAGATAGGGGAAAAATAGTTTGGTGAATTGGAAAGTGCGGGGTTAAAATTTCACCTCACAACATAGCCTATGACGCTCTCAGGGTCCAGACGTGTGACTGTGCAAAATTTTGTGGCTGTAGCTGCGACGCCTCCAACACTTTTCATTTCACTTTTTCCCCATTATGTAGATAGGGGCAAAATTGTTTGGTGAATTGGAAAGCGCGGGGTTAAAATTTCACCTCACAACGTAGCCTATGACGCTCTCAGGGTCCAGACGTGTGACTGTGCAAAATTTTGTTTCTGTAGCTGCGACGCCTCCAACACTTTTCCTTTCACTTTTTTCCCCATTATGTAGATAGGGGCAAAATTGTTTGGTGAATTGGAAAGCGCGGGGTTAAAATTTCACCTCACAACGTAGCCTATGATGCTCTCAGGGTCCAGACGTGTGACTGTGCAAAATTTTGTTGCTGTAGCTGCGATGCTTCCAACACTTTTCCTTTCACTTTTTTCCCCATTATGTAGATAGGGGCAAAATTGTTTGGTGAATTGGAACGCACGGGGTTAAAATTTCGCCTCACAATATAGCCTATGACGCTCTCGGGGTCCAGACGTGTGACTGTGCAAAATTTTGTGGCTGTAGCTGCGACGGTGCAGATGCCAATCCCGGACATACACACATACACACACTCACATTCAGCTTTATATAGTAGATTTCCTCAAATTCACAGGTCCACAAAAATTCAAACACTTTGTGATTCAATGTGCAAGAAATGCAAAAAAAAAAAAAAGAAAAAGATATGGCAGCCACCATTTATTTAACACACTGCTGAAGACTTAGAGTGGGATATAGATATCATGGGTGTTCACGCAAACTGCTGCATAGTACCCTGCAGCTATCACATCACATGATTTAGCACAATCATTCAGGGAGTACCATCCGAGGGACTAAAACATTGAGGACCAGGAAAGTAGCAATAATTTAGGATTTTACAGCATAGATACAAGTGCTTCTCACAAAGGTAAAATATCTTTAAAAAGTTAATTTATTTCAATTCTTCAATACAAAAGTGAAACTTGTATATTGTATGGAGTCATTACAAACAGAGTGATCTATTTCAAGTGTTTGTTTCTGTTAATGTTGATGATTATGTTTTGCAGCCAAAGAAAACCCCAAAGTCATAATCTCAGTAAATTAGAATACTTTATAACACCAGCTTGATATTTTTTTTTTAAATCCGAAATCTTGTCCTACTGAAATGTATGTTCAGTAAATGCACTCAATACTTGGTCGGGGCTCCTTTTCCATCAATTACTGCATCAATGCAGCATGGCATGGAGGTGATCAGCCTGTGGCGCTGCTGAGGTGTTTGGGAAGCCCAGGTTGCTTTGATAGCAGCCTTCAGCTTCTCTGCATTGTTGGGTCTGGTGTTTCTCATTTTCCTCTTGACAGTACCCCATAGGGTTACTGTCAGGCGAGTTTGCTGGCAAATCAAGCACAGTGACACTGTTGGTTTTTAAACCAGGTATTGGTACTTTTGGCAGTGTAGAGAGGTGCCAAGTCCTGCTGGAGAATTAAATTTTCATCTCCAAAAAGCTTGTTGGCAAATGGGAAGCATGAAGTGCTGTAATTACCTGGCAGACAGCTGTGCTGACTTTGGTCTAGAAAAAACACAGTGGACCTACACCAGCTGATGACATGGCTCCCAAAACCATCACTGATTGTGCAAACTTCACACTAGACCTTGAAAGATAAAAAAGAACAAAAGAAAGCGGACCATATAGTCCAAAGTATTATGGTGAAAAAATACAACTTATTGAATTAAGCAGGTATAATAACAGAAGAAGTATCAATGGTTAAAATATGGTAAAATTACATAAGAACAGGGACGCAAACCAAGGAGAGTAAACAACAGTAGGGTTGTGTAAAGAGAATGCCAGGGTGATATACACAGCATAGACAATGGTAAAGAGGGTAAGAGGCAATTATACAAAATATAAATAAAGAAATGAATAAAGTGCTTATGCCAAAAACTAACTAAAAATAAAACTAATATATATATATATATATATAAACCATGTTTCTAGTGTGGAACAAAGGGAGAGGTGTGTAGATGTGTACAGAATTGATAATGAATAAATAAATCCTAAGGGGAGGATAACTTACAGTGGCAATTTGGATCCCTGGCACCTGGGTGTCATCCTCCCCAATGCACGTTTCGGCGTGCCCCTGACAAAGGCAGGGTTTAAAAAAGTGGGCAGACAAACAGCCATGCGATAACGTGGGCAGGCAAGACCAAATTCATAATGGGATTGGACAATCCAATATATAGGTAAATTAGCTGTTATAATATAGACCCAGTGTCAGATGTTTGACAAGTATATAGTATGTGCCCTGCCAGACCAAGAGGATATCATCAATGTACTGCATCCAAAGAGGGAGGCGGTCCATGGAACAGAGGGAGGGAGGCGGTCCAGGAACAGATTAGCATAGGATGGTGCAAAAGCAGCTCCCATGGCTGTTCCCTGGAGATGCAGGAAGAAGGACCCCTTCAAAACAAAAAATTGTGAGTTAATGTAAACTCGAGCAACTCCAGTATTAGTTCCCTCAAGCCAGAGGACAGAGTAGATGTATTGAGAAAATACCGTACTGCCCTAAGACCATCTGACTGTTTTATGTTAGTGTAGAGGGATTCTACATCTGCCAAGACTAGTATGGTATAATTATCTAAACACAAGCCAACGACCTTATGGAGTAATTCCCCTGTGTCCTGTAGGAAAGATAGAAGATTCTAAACTAATGGCTGTAAATGGAAATCAATCATTCACATGCTCCAAAAAGTTCACTCTACCTGAGATAATCTGTCGACCAGGTGATATTTTGGTATTCTTATGGATTTTCAGAAGGTTTAGTGTAGATATTGTCGGTTCTGTATCCGTTAATGCTGAAGCCAGTTCTTTAGTGATAATAAATGCTCAATGGCCCATTTAAGGGTAGCTTCAAGTTGAGCACAATACTCAGACAGAGGTTGTAGGTCATCTTTGCAGTTAATAGCCCTCTGTGTCTGTACTGTTACATACTTAGGCAGTTAACTGGTTCATTCAGCTTTACATGAACACCTGAGCCTTACACTATGGCTGGTCCGAACAACTATAGCAATTGTTACCATCCACCTCTCGTGTCTCCCCTTTTCCTCATAGTTTGTAAGCTTGCGAGCAGGGCCCTCATTCCTCCTGGTATCTGTTTTGAACTGTATTTCTGTTATGCTGTAATGTCTATTGTCTGTACAAGTCCCCTCTATAATTTGTAAAGCGCTGCGGAATATGTTGGCGCTATATAAATAAAAATTATTATTATTATTATCTTTCTATAACAGGTGGTGCAGTTCAACTGGCGAAATGCCTCCCTCTCATACATAGACTTAAGCCACAGGACAATATTACCCCCTTTGTCTGCAGGCTTCAACACTGTATCAGGTATATTCTTCAAATAACGTAACCGTATATGTTCCTCCTTAGCTAGGTTATCCCATTGGATATACTGAGGAATCTTCAAAAGATCATTAGTGACCACCTGGATGAAAAAAAAAATCAATGTTTGAACATGATGAGAGGGGAGGGAACTTCTTGGAGCATGGGCGGATAGAGGGAGGAATCTTACCTCCTTCTTGTGTATGTTTAATAGCCAAATCTTCCAACGTCCTAAATGCATATGTGCGTAGGGCGAACAGGCTGACCACAGGAGACTCCACTGCTGCACTCTGCCAGGCAACTTTTGAGCAAGGCATGTGTAATATACTTTTTGATGTCTTAAGATTTAAAGATGCAGTACTTAAGCTTTTTCAGCAAACATGCTTTATACCACTTTGCCTTGATACACATAGGTGCAGAGCATATACTTGTTATACATCTAGAAGTGCATCTATATTATAATGGCTAATTTATCTATATTTTGGATTCTCTAATCACATTATTTGATCTTACCTGCCCACTGTATCACATGGCTGTTTGTTTGTCCAACTTTTTTTATTTCCCCCTATCCATGGTTCTTCTTATGATCAATAAAGATTGGTAATTTTACTTATGGACTATATGGTTGTGTCTTTTGGCTTCTTCTCCCCTGTTATTAGTGATGGAGCCTTCTTACTGGGTTTTACAAGCCACCTCGGTGATACATTATTTATTTATTATGCCTTCATATTCCGTAGCACTTTACATAAACCCAAGGGGACACACAAACTAAATTCCCTATCAGTATCTCTTTGAAATGTGAAAGGAAACTAGAGTACCCGGAGGAAACTCACACAAACACGGGGAGAACATATAAACTCCTTGCAGATGTTGTCCTTGGTGAGATTTGAACTCAGGACCCCGGCGCAGCAAGGCTACAGTGCTAACCAGTGAGTCACCTCTGCCCTGCCCATACTTGTCTCTAATCCGTGATTTTGCCAATTGTTTCCTTACTATATATATATGTACACAGCTCTGGCGAATATTAAGAGATCACTTAATCACTTAAAAATTTTCAGTTTGTCTTATTTTTCTCTTTACAGGTATATTTTTGAGTAAAATGCAAATTGTTCTTTTATTCTATAAACTACTAACAACATGTCTCCGGCGTTCCAAGCAATACATTTTGTATTTATTTTCTCAAAATGAGAAATGTTCAAAATAACAAAAAATGCATTGCTTGCAGACCTCAAATAATGCAAAAAAAAATAAATAAAAAACAAGTTCATAATCATTTAGAAACAACAATACTATTGTATTAACTCAGGAGGTTTTCAGAAATCAATATTTTGTGGAATAACCATGATTTTTATTCACAGCTTTCATGCTTCTTGGCATGCTTTCCACCAGTCTTTCACATTGCTTTTGGTTGACCTTATGCCACTCCTGGTACAAAAATTTAAGCAGCTCTACTTTATTTGATGGCTTGTGACTATCCATCTTCCTCTTGATTACATTCCAAAGGTTTTCAAAGGGGGTCTGGTGATTGGGCTAGCCATGACAGGGATTTGAGGTGGTGGTCCTTCATCCACACCTTGATTGACCTAGCTGTGTGGCATAACATATTGTCCGGCTGGAAAAACCAGCCCTCAGAGTTGAGGAACATTGCCTGAGCAGAATAAATCAACTGTATTTCCAGGATAACCTTGTATGCTACTTGATTAATAGGTCCTTCGCAAAGACTAACTAATTCCAGCCTTGCTGAAGCATCACCAGATCATCACCTATCCTTCACCAAATTTCACAGTGGGTGCAAGACACTGTGGCTGGTACTCCTCTCCAGGTCTCCGTCTAATCATTAGATGACCAGATGTTGGGCAAAGCTGAAAATTAGACTCATCAGAGAAGATTACCTTACTCCAGTCCTCTATGGTCCAATCGTTATGATCTTTGGGAAACTTCATCCTGGCTCTCCTTTGCTTCTCATTGATGAAAGGCTTTTTTCTAGCTTTACATGACTTGAGTCCTGCCTCTAGAAACCTGTTACGAACTGTTCATGCCATGCACTTCACCCCAGCTGCCGTTTGCCATTCCTTTTGTAGGTCACTTGATGTCATCTTGCAGTTGCTGAGTAACATTTGAATAAGATGACGGTCATCCCGGTCAGTGGAGAGTCGTTCTTGTCCTCTGCTGGTCTGTAGCTTTGCTGTCCCCAATGTCTGCTGCTTGACCTTGTTGTAATGGACTGCCATCTTAGAAATTTTAAGGATGGAGGCAACATGATGCTCACTTTGTTCCTCTGCTAGTAAAGCCAGAATTGAGCCCTTCTTTTCCTCAATCAAGACTGTTCTTTTCAACTCATTTGGCTAGGTTAAAAGTTATTTTTTCATTCCTATTATTTTTGGGATTTTACTAGCACTGGTTTTGCCATCCAGCTTCCCCTATTGCAAGAGGATTGTGAACATCACAGCAGTGTTTTTTATACTTTTCCTGTTTTTTATACCAAATGAGACAGCCAGTCTTCAATCAGGGATTGGCCGTGTAGCACACCAGTGCAAAAACATATAATCTGTGTGGCAATGTTCACACAAGGAATGCACAGCATCTGGTTCTCAGCCTATTAATAACGCCCTATGGCAGGCTGCCCAGTGCTAACTATAATTCATCCTGTGTGAACAGAGGCCTCAGTTTACAGAACCAAATGGGCCCAACTGCACCCCGAAAAAAATATAAAGTGCACGAAAACATATTAATAAATGTAAGGTATTGGTTCATATTCTGGCCATAATACATAAGCTAGCAGCTCACTTGAAGGGTCCTTACACTTGCCAGTCCTACTCTAACATAAAAACCACAAAAAGAGGAAAAAATTCAAGAAAAAACAAAAACAGGCAGAGATGCTTACCTGTCTAACTGGGCCTCAATACAGTTACCATTATACTTTGGTCCGCTGCACCCTGTTAGTGCATTTGTATATAAAAAACAAACTCGTATTCGAATGAAATATTGTGTCAAAATTTCAAAGAAATTGGTGAAGAACTTTTGTAGATTTAAGATTTTGAACAAACAGGCATTTACATTTTTATATACATAGATTAAGAAATGGGTAAACTAGGGAGTGTGGGGCAGTCTTTATTCAAATAAAGTTTTCTTTTATTTGATTTTTTATTTATTTTTACTATTAGTTTATTAATGGGGGTGTCTGACTGACGCATCTCTATTATTAACCCCTGGGCTTGTTGTCAGCCTGCTGCTGACATCGACCCCCAAAATAATTATCCTAATTGTCACCCCACCAGGGCAATCGGTAAGAGCCAAAGCTTAATGCCAGAACCGGCACATCAAATATGCGTCACTTCTGATGTGGCTTTACACTTATATTTGTAGGTTGGAAATTGCCCAATAGCCATGGGCTTTCCCAGCCAATTAACATAAGCCTGCAGCTGTCTTCTTTCCATTAAAAATAGGGGCTACCAAATGACTTTTTTCATTTATTTATTTATTACTGATAAATAAATAAAAATTACTAATGAATAAATAAATGTAAAAAAATTCAGTGGGGTACCCCCAATTTTTTATTACCAGCCATGGAAATGCAGACAGCTGAAAGCTGGTATTGCTATAAGCATTCGAGCATTAGAAATTGTTTGGTTCAAGTAGTGAGCAATAGTGTTGAGCATTCCGATACTGCAAGTATCGGGTATCGGCCGATACTTGCGGTATCGGAATTCCGATACCAAATTCCGATACTTCCCGCGTATCGGATACCGGAATCGGAAGTTCCCAGAATTCAAACTGAACGCAGCAGCCAATGAGGAATGAATGGAAGTGTGGGCACATCCTGTTTAGCATGGTGGGCATGTAAGTACTGGCAAGGCTGTGATTGGCTGCTGAAATGATGACACTCTGCACTATAAAAAACGCTGCCGCCATTTTGCGCTCACTCTGCTGTGATTTCAGTTAGGGACAGGACGCTGTGTTCTAACTGAGGGCCAGTTGAGATAGCTAATTGCTTTATTTTGCTTTTCCAAGGCTAATTTAGCAAACGCTGTGTTCACTGTTCAGTTCACCTTGCTCTTGCCTTGCAGTGCTGTTTTAACAGCGTTCTGCAAGGTCTCAGTGTGTGTGTGTGTGTGCAGCTCACTCTGTAGTCTGTGTGCAGCCATATACCAGGTTGTATTCAGCTCAGGGGGGGTTCACACTGCCTCACACAGTTCTATCCATTGTCCTTTTTTGCTCATAGTGCAGCCTGCTGCACATTTTTTCTAAAATTTCCTATTAGTGTCTTTCCACCCGTCTCCAGCCAAATAGTGGAAAAACACTAGATAGGATAACCTAGAGGGGTGTTTTTGGGCCTTGCAGCGCCGTTTACGGCTGTCTGCACGGTCTCCGTGTGAGCGCAGCTCGCCCTGTAGTCTGTGTGCAGCAACAGCCGGTTGTATTCAGCTCAGGGTTTTGTCACTGCCTCATACTGTAAAATAACTTGTCCTTTTTTCAAATAGTGCAGCCTGTTGAAATTTTTTTTTTAAATTTCCTATTAGTGTCATTCCACCCGTCTCCAGCAAAATAGTGGAAAAACACTAGAGAGGATAACCTAGAGGAGGGTTTTTGGGCCTTGCAGCGCCGTTTACGGCTGTCTGCAGGTCTCCGTGTGAGTTAAACTCGCTCTGTAGCCCGATCTGCCCAAAAAAAAAAAGTAAAGTTCACCAAACACCACTTAACACTTGTGTAGGCCACATTTTATCAATAATAAAGTCTAGTCCACACTTTACAACATTAGTGTTTCTTACACCTGATAGGAGGAGCATTTCAGGAATAAGCACACTAAGGCCTTAGTACTTTTCTGCTTATCTTTATCTGTCAACCAAGATGAAGAGGGCAGGGAGTAAGGGTCGTGGGCGTGGAGCAGGGAGAGGAGCAGGGAGAGGACGTGGTGATTCTGTGCCTGCTGCGGGCACCGGTGACTCACCATCACCCAGTTTCAGCAGGGAACAGTCCTTCATGCGCAGCTTTGTCGGAGAGCGCCGTGCACCGCTGCTGCGTGAAGATCAAATTGAAGCCGTTGTCGGATGGAAGGCAGCTAACGCATCGACTTCAATTAGTGCCACATCCTCTCAGGCACAGACCACTGGAGAGCAGCCATCTGTCTCTTCACCACCTGCCAAATTGGCCAGGCAGTCAGAGAGCCCAGGACAGGAGCCGTCTCTACTTCTGTTCTCTGAATCTCTTGGCTTGGAAACAGGGGGCCAGCCAAGCAGTATTGGAGAAATGGAAGAAGAGGCAGTGTGCAGTGATGCCCAACAGCTTTGTCTCTCTGACTCTGAAGAGGCGGGTGGGTCAGTGCCTGCGGTGACCACAGCGCAGTACGCATCTGATGATGAAACTCAGGTGCCGCTGTCACGGAGCCTGCGCTGTTCTGTTATCTCTTGGCCATGCCCAATTAGCGCTGCCTGTCTTCTGACATAATTTGGTGTCAGGCTGTCAGTGCCTGTGCGTCCAGGCTGCTCCAGATCTCACCTCGCAGTGTCGTCTATTGTAATCCCACTGCGGGCCTTGGATCCATGGACATGCACAGTGCATATCCTCGACTCTCACTCCCCTCCTTCCCTCTTCTTCAGACTGTGCGGCGTTACGGCCGTGGCATGCTATTAGGGATCAGCTGACGGCGCACAGTCTAAAGAAGGCGGAGGGAGATGGGCGAGAGCCCGAGGTGAAGATATGTACTGCGCATGCCCATGGATCCCAGGCTCGCAGTGTGATTCAATCAGAAGACACTGCGAGGCGGGTTCTCGGGCAGCGTGGGCGCACAGGCGCAGCCATCCTGACACCAAATTATGTCAGAAGACAGGCAGCGCAAACTGGCCATGGCCAAGGGATAACAGAACAGCGTAGGCTCCGTGACAGCTTAAAACAACGCTGAGGAGGCAGCGCATGGCACCAAGGGGGTAGGAATGACGGCTGTGCTGCGTCACATTATGAAGGAAAGTCCCAGCTCCGGGACGGTATAACGGTATCAGTGAACACATTTTATAAGTGTTAAGTTCTGCGTGTGCAAGGAGCTAAAATAAAAGAGCTACCTTTTCCTTGTGCAACATTACTGCTGCACAAGATGGCTCTTTCAGTAACAAACGCCGAGGGGGGGGGGACAGGTTCCCTTACATTTAGGTTGTTGTGCCAGAGTGGCGGTCGCAGGACACATTGCCGGCTACACAGCTGGGGATCAGCTGACGTTACTGAAACCCAATAACACTGGGTCGTATGTTTAGACTGTGCAGCCTGCACTTCTGAGCCGCAACTGGCGGTGTTGTAGCCCAGGAATAGCAGTTCAGGTGGTAGAAAGATGAACACATCAGGAGACCTGGATGACACCCAATTACTTAATCAAGCAGAGGAGTGGCAAATTCCTGCGAGATCCAGGCCTGGTTCATTTTCAGGAAAGTAAGCCGGTCAACGTTATTGGAGGATAGTCGCATGCGACGGTCTGTTAGTACACCACCTGCGGCACTAAAGACACGTTCCGATAAGACACTAGCCGCAGGGCAAGCTAGCACCTCCAATGCATACTGGCTTAGCTCTGGCCATGTATCCAGCTTAGAGACCCAAAACTTGAATGGGGAAGAGCCGTCTGGGAGTACACTAAGAGAGCAAGACATGTAGTCTGTCACCATCTGACGGAACCGTTGCCTCCTGCTGACTGGAGCCGCCGGTGATGGTGTAGACATTTGTCCCTCACACTGCTGTGTAGCCGACATCGTGTCCAGCACAAGCCACGCTGGCACAACTGACTAAAAGCTGCCACCAGTGCAGGCTTCGGCCTACACTCTGCTCCTCTCCTCCTCCTGCTGCCCCTGGGCTATAACACCGCCAGTTGTAGCCTGGAATTGCTAGCTGCACAGAGAAAAACACCAGCCAATGTGTTAGTTGGGTTCAGAACCGCCAGCTGTTCCCCTGCTGTGTAGCCGGCATCGTGTCCAGCACAAGCCACGCTGGCACAACCGACCAAAAGCTGCCACCAGTGCAGGCTTCGGCCTACACTCTGCTCCTCTCCTCCTCCTGCTGACCCTCGGCTCAAAGACCGCCAGTTTTTGCCCGGAAGTGCTAGCTGCACAGAGAAAAACACCAGCCAATGTGTTAGTGGGGTTCAGCACCGCCAGCTGTTCCCCTGCTGTGTAGCCGGCAACGTGACCTGCAAACGCCACGCAGGCACATGAACTGAAATTGAAAAGAGCCTGCCCCCCACCCCCAGGTGTTTCTATGTATAACAGCCACCTTGTACAGCAGTACTGCTGCATTTGTACAAGGTGGCTGACTTTTTCTCCTTGCCCACGTGGAACTCAACACGTACAAAATGTGTCTCATTAGAGACCATTACAATGTCCCTGAGGTGTGACTTTCCTTTTTAATGACACGCAGCACCCCCCTTGGTAGCGCTTCCCGTCTTTTGACATCATTGGTTAGCTGGCTGCGCCTGTGCATTCGCCCTGCTCGAAACAACGCCCCTCGGTTTCTTATTTATTTTGTCAGCGAGGGTGTGGTTTATGGGCACGAGCAGTGCATATGTTCGACTGTCGTCACTCATCTCCTTCCGCCTTCTTCAGACTGTGCAGCCTCATGGCCGCGGCATGCGAGAAGGGATCAGCAGAGGCCGCACAGTCTGAAGCAGGTGTAAGGACGTGTGTGAGCAGCGAAAATATTTACTGCTCAAGGCCACGAATCCCAGCACTGCAGTGTGACTTTATGAAAAGGCACTGTGGGTCTGGGATTTATGGCCATCGTTAACCGCACCGGCCAACATGAAATGAGGACAAAAGACAGGCAGCGCTAACAGGGCATTGCCAAGGGATAACACAAGAGCGCAGACTCCTCTACAGCAAATAACAACGCTCAGGAAGCTGCGCCAAGCACCAAGGCGTTATTTGGGACACCTGTGCTGCGTCTCCTTAAAAAGACAAGCCACGCCTCCACTACAGTTTGACTGTAGAATGGGCTAAATTGTGTACGTCTTTCATTCAGCGTGTGCAAGTAGACAAATTAATAGAGCAACCTTTGACTTGTGCAGCATTAATACTGCACAAGGTGTGTCTCTTGTACTTTGTAACACCTGAGGGGGGGTTAAAGGTTTCCTTTGAAATTGGTTCAACTAGGCTTCGGCCTACACTCTGCTCCCCCTGCTTACCCTTAGCTCCAACACCGCTAGTTGGGGCTCTAGGAAGACAATCTTTAATAGGCATCTGGGTTCCAGCACCGCCAGTTGGTTCTCGGCAGTGTTTTTGTCACGGGTACTCCCTCGTGCCCAGCCTGGTTCCAGCACCGTCAGCTGTTTCCGGGTAGTGTCAAGCTCACTGAGACGCCTATGCTTGCCCCATCGTGTTGCGGTCGGGTTAGCCAACTCCAGGGTGCCTCCAGTTTAGGAGCTTCCTATGTGGGCTGCGTGAATTGGTAGTCAAGGCTCGTTCTGTAGTGCCAGTAGGCCAAGCTCCCCCTGTAGGACTGTTGGTGTTCGGTAACTGCGGCTGCCTCACGGCCTAGCTGTTCTCTCCTCTCCTGTGGACCTTGTTGTCCACCACCTGGTTCCAGCACCGTCAGCTGGTTCCGGGCCGAGCCTTTGGCTTAGGTGCCTCCTTCTGGGTATCCGAGTTCCGCCAACGCCAGGCGGTCCTTGGTAGTGCTTTTAAGCGCGGGCACCTACAGCTTAGTAACCGGTTTCCAGCACCGTCAGCTGGTCCTCGGTCGTGCCATTGGCTCTTGCACACTGGGGCAAGCATCCGGGTTCCAGCACCGCCAGCTGGTTCCCGGCAGTGTTTTTGTCACGGGTACTCCCTCGTGCCCAGCCTGGTTCCAGCACCGTCAGCTGTTTCCGGGTACTGTCAAACTCACTGAGACACCTATGCGTTGCCCCGTCATGTTGCGGTCGAGTTAGCCAACTCCAGGGTGCCTCCAGTTTAGGAGCTTCCTATGTGGGCTGCGTGAATTGGTAGTCAAGGCTGGTTCTGTAGTGCCAGTAGGCCAAGCTCCCCCTGTAGGACTGTTGGTGTTCGGTAACTGCGGCTGCCTCGCGGCCTAGCTGTTCTCTCCTCTCCTGTGGACCTTGTGGTCCACCACCTGGTTCCAGCACCGTCAGCTGGTTCCGGGCCGAGCCTCTGGCTTAGGTGCCTCCTCCTGGGTATCCGAGTTCCGCCAATGTCAGGCGGTCCTTGGTAGTGCTTTTAAGCGCGGGCACCTACAGCTTAGTATCCGGGTTCCAGCACCGTCAGCTGGTCCTCGGTGCCATTGGCTCTTGCACACTGGGGCAACGCATCCGGGTTCCAGCACCGCCAGCTGGTTCTCGGCAGTGTTTTTGTCACGGGTACTCCCTCGTGCCCAGCGTGGTTCCAGCACCGTCAGCTGTTTCCGGGTAGTGTCAAGCTCACTGAGACGCCTATGCTTGCCCCGTCGTGTTGCGGTCGGGTTAGCCAACTCCAGGGTGCCTCCAGTTTAGGAGCTTCCTATGTGGGCTGCGTGAATTGGTAGTCAAGGCTGGTTCTGTAGTGCCAGTAGTCCAAGCTCCCCCTGTAGGACTGTTGGTGTTCGGTAACTGCGGCCTGCCTCGCGGCCTAGCTGTTCTCTCCTCTCCTGTGGACCTTGTTGTCCACCACCTGGTTCCAGCACCGTCAGCTGGTTCCAGGCCGAGCCTCTGGCTTAGGTGCCTCCTCCTGGGTATCCGAGTTCCGCCAATGTCAGGCGGTCCTTGGTAGTGCTTTTAAGCGCGGGCACCTACAGCTTAGTAACCGGGTTCCAGCACCGTCAGCTGGTCCTCGGTGCCATTGGCTCTTGCACACTGGGGCAACACATCCGGGTTCCAGCACCGCCAGCTGGTTCACGGCAGTGTTTTTGTCACGGGTACTCCCTCGTGCCCAGCCTGGTTCCAGCACCGTCAGCTGTTTCCGGGTAGTGTCAAGCTCACTGAGACACCTATGCGTTGCCCCGTCATGTTGCGGTCGAATTAGCCAACTCCAGGGTGCCTCCAGTTTAGGAGCTTCCTATGTGGGCTGCGTGAATTGGTAGTCAAGGCTGGTTCTGTAGTGCCAGTAGGCCAAGCTCCCCCTGTAGGACTGTTGGTGTTCGGTAACTGCGGCTGCCTCGTGGCCTAGCTGTTCTCTCCTCTCCTGTGGACCTTGTGGTCCACCACCTGGTTCCAGCACCATCAGCTGGTTCCGGGCCGAGCCTCTGGCTTAGGTGCCTCCTCCTGGGTATCCGAGTTCCGCCAATGTCAGGCGGTCCTTGGTAGTGCTTTTAAGCGCGGGCACCTACAGCTTAGTAACCGGGTTCCAGCACCGTCAGCTGGTCCTCAGTGCCATTGGCTCTTGCACACTGGGGCAACGCATCCGGGTTCCAGCACCGCCAGCTGGTTCTCGGCAGTGTTTTTGTCACGGGTACTCCCTCGTGCCCAGCCTGGTTCCAGCACCGTCAGCTGTTTCCGGGTAGTGTAAAGCTCACTGAGACACCTATGCTTGCCCCGTCGTGTTGCGGTCGGGTTAGCCAACTCCAGGGTGCCTCCAGTTTAGGAGCTTCCTATGTGGGCTGCGTGAATTGGTAGTCAAGGCTGGTTCTGTAGTGCCAGTAGGCCAAGCTCCCCCTGTAGGACTGTTGGTGTTCGGTAACTGCGGCGGCCTCGCGGCCTAGCTGTTCTCTCCTCTCCTGTGGACCTTGTGGTCCACCACCTGGTTCCAGCACCGTCAGCTGGTTCCAGGCCGAGCCTTTGGCTTAGGTGCCTCCTTCTGGGTATCTGAGTTCCGCCAACGCCAGGCGGTCCTTGGTAGTGCTTTTAAGCGCGGGCACCTACAGCTTAGTAACCGGGTTCCAGCACCGTCAGCTGGTCCTCGGTCGTGCCATTGGCTCTTGCACACTGGGGCAACGCATCCGGGTTCCAGCACCGGCAGCTGGTTCCAGGCAGTGTTTTTGTCACGGGTACTCCCTCGTGCCCAGCCTGGTTCCAGCACCGTCAGCTGTTTCCGGGTACTGTCAAATTCACTGAGACACCTATGCGTTGCCCCGTCATGTTGCGGTTGATTTAGCCAACTCCAGGGTGCCTCCAGTTTAGGAGCTTCCTATGTGGGCTGCGTGAATTGGTAGTCAAGGCTGGTTCTGTAGTGCCAGTAGGCCAAGCTCCCCCTGTAGGACTGTTGGTGTTCGGTAACTGCGGCTGCCTCGCGGCCTAGCTGTTCTCTCCTTTCCTGTGGACCTTGTGGTCCACCACCTGGTTCCAGCACCGTCAGCTGGTTCCGGGCCGAGCCTCTGGCTTAGGTGCCTCCTCCTGGGTATCCGAGTTCCGCCAACGTTAGGCGGTCCTTGGTAGTGCTTTTAAGCGCGGGCACCTACAGCTTAGTAACCGGGTTCCAGCACCGTCAGCTGGTCCTCGGTGCCATTGGCTCTTGCACACTGGGGCAACACATCCGGGTTCCAGCACCGCCAGCTGGTTCACGGTAGTGTTTTTGTCACGGGTACTCCCTCGTGCCCAGCCTGGTTCCAGCACCGTCAGCTGTTTCCGGGTAGTGTCAAGCTCACTGAGACACCTATGCGTTGCCCCGTCATGTTGCGGTCGAGTTAGCCAACTCCAGGGTGCCTCCAGTTTAGGAGCTTCCTATGTGGGCTGCGTAAATTGGTAGTCAAGGCTGGTTCTGTAGTGCCAGTAGGCCAAGCTCCCCCTGTAGGACTGTTGGTGTTCGGTAACTGCGGCTGCCTCGTGGCCTAGCTGTTCTCTCCTTTCCTGTGGACCTTGTGGTCCACCACCTGGTTCCAGCACCGTCAGCTGGTTCCGGGCCGAGCCTCTGGCTTAGGTGCCTCCTCCTGGGTATCCGAGTTCCGCCAATGTCAGGCGGTCCTTGGTAGTGCTTTTAAGCGCGGGCACCTACAGCTTAGTAACCGGGTTCCAGCACCGCCAGCTGGTCCTCAGTGCCATTGGCTCTTGCACACTGGGGCAACACATCCGGATTCCAGCACCGCCAGCTGGTTCTCGGCAGTGTTTTTGTCACGGGTACTCCCTCGTGCCCAGCCTGGTACCAGCACCGTCAGCTGTTTCCGGGTAGTGTCAAGCTCAGTGAGACGCCTATGCTTGCCCCGTCGTGTTGCGGTCGTGTTAGCCAACTCCAGGGTGCCTCCAGTTTAGGAGCTTCCTATGTGGGCTGCGTGAATTGGTAGTCAAGGCTGGTTCTGTAGTGCCAGTAGGCCAAGCTCCCCCTGTAGGACTGTTGGTGTTCGGTAACTGCGGCTGCCTCGCGGCCTAGCTGTTCTCTCCTCTCCTGTGGACCTTGTGGTCCACCACCTGGTTCCAGCACCGTCAGCTGGTTCCGGGCCGAGCCTCTGGCTTAGGTGCCTCCTCCTGGGTATCCGAGTTCCGCCAACGTCAGGCGGTCCTTGGTAGTGCTTTTAAGCGCGGGCACCTACAGCTTAGTAACCGGGTTCCAGCACCGTCAGCTGGTCCTCGGTGCCATTGGCTCTTGCACACTGGGGCAACACATCCGGGTTCCAGCACCGCCAGCTGGTTTACGGTAGTGTTTTTGTCACGGGTACTCCCTCGTGCCCAGCCTGGTTCCAGCACCGTCAGCTGTTTCCGGGTAGTGTCAAGCTCACTGAGACACCTATGCGTTGCCCCGTCATGTTGCGGTCGAGTTAGCCAACTCCAGGGTGCCTCCAGTTTAGGAGCTTCCTATGTGGGCTGCGTGAATTGGTAGTCAAGGCTGGTTCTGTAGTGCCAGTAGGCCAAGCTCCCCCTGTAGGACTGTTGGTGTTCGGTAACTGCGGCTGCCTCGTGGCCTAGCTGTTCTCTCCTCTCCTGTGGACCTTGTGGTCCACCACCTGGTTCCAGCACCGTCAGCTGGTTCCGGGCCGAGCCTCTGGCTTAGGTGCCTCCTCCTGGGTATCCGAGTTCCGCCAACGTCAGGCGGTCCTTGGTAGTGCTTTTAAGCGTGGGCACCTACAGCTTAGTAACCGGGTTCCAGCACCGTCAGCTGGTCCTCGGTGCCATTGGCTCTTGCACACTGGGGCAACACATCCGGGTTCCAGCACCGCCAGCTGGTTCTCAGCAGTGTTTTTGTCATGGGTACTCCCTCGTGCCCAGCCTGGTTCCAGCACCGTCAGCTGTTTCCGGGTAGTGTCAAGCTCACTGAGACGCCTATGCTTGCCCCGTCGTGTTGCGGTCGGGTTAGCCAACTCCAGGGTGCCTCCAGTTTAGGAGCTTCCTATGTGGGCTGCGTGAATTGGTAGTCAAGGCTGGTTCTCTAGTGCCAGTAGGCCAAGCTCCCCCTGTAGGACTGTTGGTGTTCGGTAACTGCGGCTGCCTCGTGGCCTAGCTGTTCTCTCCTCTCCTGTGGACCTTGTGGTCCACCACCTAGTTCCAGCACCGTCAGCTGGTTCCGGGCCGAGCCTCTGGCTTAGGTGCCTCCTCCTGGGTATCCGAGTTCCGCCAACGTCAGGCGGTCCTTGGTAGTGCTTTTAAGCGCGGGCACCTACAGCTTAGTAACCGGGTTCCAGCACCGTCAGCTAGTCCTCGGTGCCATTGGCTCTTGCACACTGGGGCAACGCATCCGGGTTCCACCACCGCCAGCTGGTTCTCGGCAGAGTTTTTGTCACGGGTACTCCCTCATGCCCAGCCTGGTTCCAGCACCGTCAGCTGTTTCCGGGTAGTGTCAAGCTCACTGAGACGCCTATGCTTGCCCCGTCGTGTTGCGGTCGGGTTAGCCAACTCCAGGGTGCCTCCAGTTTAGGAGCTTCCTATGTGGGCTGCGTGAATTGGTAGTCAAGGCTGGTTCTGTAGTGCCAGTAGGCCAAGCTCCCCCTGTAGGACTGTTGGTGTTCGGTAACTGCGGTCTGCCTCGCGGCCTAGCTGTTCTCTCCTCTCCTGTGGACCTTGTTGTCCACCACCTGGTTCCAGCACCGTCAGCTGGTTCCAGGCCGAGCCTTTGGCTTAGGTGCCTCCTTCTGGGTATCCGAGTTCCGCCAACGCCAAGCGGTCCTTGGTAGTGCTTTTAAGCGTGGGCACCTACAGCTTAGTAACCGGGTTCCAGCACCGTCAGCTGGTCCTCGGTCGTGCCATTGGCTCTTGCACACTAGGGCAACGCATCCGGGTTCCAGCACCGCCAGCTGGTTCCCGGCAGTGTTTTTGTCACGGGTACTCCCTCGTGCCCAGCCTGGTTCCAGCAACGTCAGCTGTTTCCGGGTACTGTCAAACTCACTGAGACACCTATGCTTTGCCCCGTCATGTTGCGGTCAAGTTAGCCAACTCCAGGGTGCCTCCAGTTTAGGAGCTTCCTATGTGGGCTGCGTGAATTGGTAGTCAAGGCTGGTTCTGTAGTGCCAGTAGGCCAAGCTCCCCCTGTAGGACTGTTGGTATTCGGTAACTGCGGCTGCCTCGTGGCCTAGCTGTTCTCTCCTCTCCTGTGGACCTTGTGGTCCACCACCTGGTTCCAGCACCGTCAGCTGGTTCCGGGCCGAGCCTCTGGCTTAGGTGCCTCCTCCTGGGTATCCGAGTTCCGCCAATGTCAGGCGGTCCTTGGTAGTGCTTTTAAGCGCGGGCACCTACAGCTTAGTAACCGGGTTCCAGCACCGTCAGCTGGTCCTTGGTGCCATTGGCTCTTGCACACTGGGGCAACGCATCTGGGTTCCAGCACCGCCAGCTGGTTCTCGGCAGTATTTTTGTCACGGGTACTCCCTCGTGCCCTGTCATGATCCCAATGGCAGGGGATCACTAAAGGACAAGCACAGATACAAACAAGCTCTAGGGCGATGGAACCTGAGCTGACCGCGACCCTGAACCTATCACACAAATAAAAGCAGCCGGGGAACGTGCCTACGATGATCCTAGACGTCTCGCTCCAGCCGAAGATCTAACTTCCCCTATTAGAAGAAACACAGACCTCTCTTGCCTCCAGAGAAATACCCCACAGAAATAGCAGCCCCCCACATATAATGACGGTGAAATGAGAGGAAAGCACATACGCAGTATGAAAACAGTTTCAGCAAAATGAGGCCCGCTAAAGCTAGATAGCAGAGGATACAAAAGTGAACTGCGCGGTCAGCGAAAAACCCTTCAAAAAACCATCCTGAAATTACTTGAACTCATGTGCCAACTCATGGTACATGAGGAGCAATTTCAGCCCACTAGAGCAACCAGCAGCAAAGAATCACATATCTGCAGGCTGGACTAAAAACCAAATTAAGCAAAACACCAAAACAGGAAAATCCAAACTTAGCTTGACCAGAAGGTTCTAGGAGCAGGGAGCAGAGGTAACAAGACACACTGGATACATTGATAACCGGCGAGGAAATGCCAGCAAAGCCAGGTTAAATAGGAAACTCCCATATCCTGAGGGAACAGGTGGAACCCAGAGACCCAGGAAAGACAAGTCACCCAGTACCATCAGTAACCACCAGAGGGAGCCCAAAAACAGAACTCACAACAGTACCCCCCCTTGAGGAGGGGTCACCGAACCCTCACGAGAACCACCAGGGCGACCAGGATGAGCCCTATGAAAAGCGCGAACCAAATCATCAGCATGAACATCCGAGGCAACCACCCAAGAATTATCCTCCTGACCATAACCCTTCCACTTGACCAAATACTGGAGTTTCCGTCTGGAAACACGAGAATCCAAGATCTTCTCCACAACATACTCCAATTCTCCCTCCACCAGCACTGGAGCAGGAGGCTCAAGCGAAGGAACAACAGGTACCTCATACTTCCGCAACAACGACCGATGGAACACATTATGAATAGCAAACGATGCCGGGAGATCCAAATGAAACGACACAGGGTTAAGAATTTCCAAAATCCTATAGGTACCGATGAACCGAGGCTTGAACTTAGGAGAAGAGACCTTCATAGGAACAAAACGAGAAGACAACCACACCAAGTCCCCAACAAGAAGTCGAGGACCCACGCGGCGACGGCGATTAGCAAACTGCTGAGCCTTCTCCTGGGACAACTTCAAATTGTCCACCACATGACTCCAAATCTGATGCAACCTATCCACCACCATGTCCACTCCAGGACAATCAGAAGGTTCCACCTGACCAGAGGAAAAACGAGGATGAAACCCCGAATTACAAAAGAAAGGAGAAACCAAGGTAGCAGAACTAGCCCGATTATTAAGGGCAAACTCGGCCAGCGGCAAAAAGGTAACCCAGTCATCCTGATCAGCAGAAACAAAACACCTTAAATAAGTTTCCAAGGTCTGATTAGTTCGTTCAGTCTGGCCATTTGTCTGAGGATGGAATGCAGACGAAAAGGACAAATCAATGCCCATCTTAGCACAGAACGTCCGCCAAAATCTAGACACAAACTGGGATCCCCTGTCAGAAACGATGTTCTCAGGAATCCCATGCAAACGAACCACATTCTGAAAAAACAGAGGGACCAACTCAGAGGAGGAAGGTAACTTAGGCAAGGGTACCAGATGAACCATTTTAGAAAAGCGATCACACACAACCCAGATGACGGACATTTTTTGAGAGACAGGGAGATCCGAAATAAAGTCCATGGAAATGTGCGTCCAAGGCCTCTTCGGGATAGGCAAAGGTGACAACAATCCACTGGCCCGAGAACAGCAAGGCTTAGCCCGAGCACAAACCTCACAAGACTGCACAAAAGAACGCACATCCCTCGACAAGGAAGGCCACCAAAAAGACCTGGCCACCAAGTCTCTAGTACCAAATATTCCAGGATGACCTGCCAACGCAGAAGAATGGACCTCGGAGATGACTCTACTGGTCCAATTATCCGGAACAAACAGTCTCTCAGGCGGACAACGATCAGGTTTACCCGCCTGAAACTCCTGCAAAGCACGTCGCAAGTCTGGGGAGACAGCAGACAAAATCACCCCATCCCTAAGGATACCAGAGGGCTCAGAATTTCCAAGGGAGTCAGGCACAAAACTCCTAGAAAGAGCATCCGCCTTCACATTCTTTGAACCTGGCAGGTATGAAACCACAAAATTGAAATGAGAGAAAAACAGTGACCAACGAGCCTGTCTAGGATTCAGACGCCTGGCAGACTCAAGGTAAATCAAATTTTTGTGATCAGTCAAGACCACCACACGATGTCTAGCACCCTCTAGCCAATGACGCCACTCCTCAAATGCCCACTTCATGGCCAAAAGTTCCCGATTACCAACATCATAATTCCGCTCAGCCGGCGAAAACTTTCTAGAAAAAAACGCGCATGGCTTCATCACTGAGCCATCGGAGCTTCTCTGTGACAAAACCGCCCACGCTCCAATCTCGGAAGCATCAACCTCAACCTGAAAAGGGAGCGAAACATCTGGCTGACGCAACACAGGAGCAGGAGAAAACCGGCGCTTAAGTTCCTGAAAGGCCTCCACAGCCGCAGGAGACCAATTAGCAACATCAGCACCCTTCCTAGTCAAATCCGTCAAAGGCTTAACAACACTAGAAAAATTAGTTATAAAACGACGATAGAAATTAGCAAAGCCCAAGAACTTCTGTAGACTCTTAAGAGATGTAGGCTGCGTCCAGTCACAAATAGCCTGAACCTTGACGGGATCCATCTCAATAGTAGAAGGGGAAAAAATATACCCCAAGAAAGAAATCTTCTGGACTCCAAAGAGACACTTTGAGCCTTTTACAAACAAGGAATTGGCCCACAGGACCTGAAACACCTTCCTGACCTGCTGAACATGAGACTCCCAGTCATCAGAAAAAACCAAAATATCATCCAAATACACAATCATAAATTTATCCAGATATTCACGGAAAATATCGTGCATAAAGGACTGGAAGACTGAAGGAGCATTAGAAAGTCCAATAGGCATTACCAAATACTCAAAATGGCCCTCAGGCGTATTAAATGCGGTTTTCCACTCATCACCTTGCTTTATTCGTATAAGATTATACGCACCCCGAAGATCAATCTTAGTGAACCATTTAGCCCCCTTAATGCGAGCAAACAAATCAGTCAACAATGGCAAAGGATACTGATATTTCACGGTAATCTTATTCAAAAGACGATAATCTATACAAGGCCTCAAGGAACCATCTTTTTTGGCCACGAAAAAAAAACCTGCTCCCAAAGAGGACAAAGATGGACGGATATGTCCCTTTTCTAAGGACTCCTTAACATAATCCCGCATAGCAGTATGCTCTGGCACTGACAGATTGAACAAACGACCTTTAGGAAATTTACTGCCTGGAATTAAATTTATAGCACAATCGCAATCCCTGTGAGGAGGAAGCGAACTGAGCTTAGGCTCCTCAAAAACATCCCGATAGTCAGACAAAAACACAGGAATCTCAGAAGGAGTAGATGAAGCGATAGAAATCGGAGGTGCATCATCATGAACCCCCTGACAACCCCAGCTTAACACAGACATTGATTTCCAGTCAAGGACTGGATTATGAGTTTGTAACCATGGCAGACCAAGCACTAGGACATCATGCAAATTATACAGTACCAGGAAGCGAATCACCTCCTGATGAACAGGAGTCATACGCATGGTCACTTGTGTCCAGTACTGAGGTTTATTCATAGCCAAAGGTGTAGAGTCAATTCCCTTCAAAGGAATAGGGACTTCCAGAGGCTCCAGACTAAACCCACAGTGATTGGCAAATGACCAATCCATAAGACTCAGGGCAGCGCCTGAATCCACATAGGCATCGACGGAAATGGATGATAATGAACAAATCAGAGTCACAGACAGAATGAACTTAGACTGTAAAGTACTAATGGCAACAGACTTATCAACCTTTTTTGTGCGTTTAGAGCATGCTGATATAACATGAGCTGAATCGCCACAATAAAAGCACAACCTTTTTTTCCGCCTATAATTTTGCCGTTCACTTCTGGACTGAATTCTATCACATTGCATTATCTCAGGTGACGGTTCAGACGACACCGCCAAATGGTGCACAGGTTTGCGCTCCCGTAAACGCCGATCAATCTGAATAGCCATAGTCATAGACTTATTCAGACCAGTAGGCGCAGGGAACCCCACCATAACATCTTTAATGGCCTCAGAAAGGCCATCTCTGAACTTTGCAGCCAGGGCGCACTCATTCCACTGAGTAAGCACCGACCACTTCCGAAATTTTTGACAATAAATTTCTGCTTCATCTTGCCCCTGAGAGAGGGCCAACAAAGCTTTTTCAGCCTGAATCTCTTGGTTAGGTTCCTCATAGAGCAAACCCAATGCCAGAAAAAACGCATCCGCATTAAGCAACGCAGGGTCCCCTGGTGCCAATGCAAATGCCCAATCCTGAGGGTCACCCCGCAGGAAAGATATAATAATCTTGACTTGCTGAGCAGGGTCTCCAGAGGAGCGAGATTTCAAAGAAAGAAACAACTTGCAATTGTTCCTAAAATTCAGAAAACGAGATCTATCTCCAGAAAAAAACTCTGGGACAGGAATTCTAGGTTCAGACATAGGAGCATGTACAACAAAATCCTGTATATTTTGAACCTTAGCGGCAAGATTATTCAGGCTGGAAGCCAAACTCTGGACGTCCATGATAAACAGCTGGGATCAGAGCCATTCAAAGATTAAGAGGAGGAGGAAGTAGCCAGGCTGCAATAAGGCTAGGCAGCAAACTCTGAGGGAAAGAGAAAAAAAACTTCCTCAGACTACTTATCCTCCTACTTCAGCCAATACAATTAACACTTTGTGGGCCGGTTATACTGTCATGATCCCAATGGCAGGGGATCACTAAAGGACAAGCACAGATACAAACAAGCTCTAGGGCGATGGAACCTGAGCTGACCGCGACCCTGAACCTATCACACAAATAAAAGTAGCCGGGAACGTGCCTACGATGATCCTAGACGTCTCGCTCCAGCCGAAGATCTAACTTCCCCTATTAGAAGAAACACAGACCTCTCTTGCCTCCAGAGAAATACCCCACAGAAATAGCAGCCCCCCACATATAATGACGGTGAAATGAGAGGAAAGCACATACGCAGTATGAAAACAGTTTCAGCAAAATGAGGCCCGCTAAAGCTAGATAGCAGAGGATACAAAAGTGAACTGCGCGGTCAGCGAAAAACCCTTCAAAAAACCATCCTGAAATTACTTGAACTCATGTGCCAACTCATGGTACATGAGGAGCAATTTCAGCCCACTAGAGCAACCAGCAGCAAAGAATCACATATCTGCAGGCTGGACTAAAAAAACAAATTAAGCAAAACACCAAAACAGGAAAATCCAAACTTAGCTTGACCAGAAGGTTCTAGGAGCA
The DNA here is from genome assembly GCF_032444005.1 of Ranitomeya imitator. Lineage (NCBI taxonomy): Eukaryota > Metazoa > Chordata > Amphibia > Anura > Dendrobatidae > Ranitomeya > Ranitomeya imitator. The sequence continues at coordinate 531,915,936 of NC_091286.1, forward strand.
GGGAGCAGAGGTAACAAGACACACTGGATACATTGATAACCGGCGAGGAAATGCCAGCAAAGCCAGGTTAAATAGGAAACTCCCATATCCTGATGGAACAGGTGGAACCCAGAGACCCAGGAAAGACAAGTCACCCAGTACCATCAGTAACCACCAGAGGGAGCCCAAAAACAGAACTCACAACAGTGCCCAGCCTGGTTCCAGCACCGTCAGCTGTATCCGGGTAGTGTCAAGCTCACTGAGACGCCTATGCTTGCCCCGTCGTGTTGCGGTCGAGTTAGCCAACTCCAGGGTGCCTCCAGTTTAGGAGCTTCCTATGTGGGCTGCGTGAATTGGTAGTCAAGGCTGGTTCTGTAGTGCCAGTAGGCCAAGCTCCCCTGTAGGACTGTTGGTGTTCGGTAACTGCGGCTGCCTCGTGGCCTAGCTGTTCTCTCCTCTCCTGTGGACCTTGTGGTCCACCACCTGGTTCCAGCACCGTCAGCTGGTTCCGGGCCGAGCCTCTGGCTTAGGTGCCTCCTCATGGGTATCCAAGTTCCGCCAACGTCAGGCGGTCCTTGGTAGTGCTTTTAAGCGTGGGCACCTACAGCTTAGTAACCGGGTTCCAGCACCGTCAGCTGGTCCTCGGTGCCATTGGCACTTGCACACTGGGGCAACGCATCCGGGTTCCAGCACCGCCAGCTGGTTCTCGGCAGTGTTTTTGTCACGGGTACTCCCTCGTGCCAAGCCTGGTTCCAGCACCGTCAGCTGTTTCCGGGTAGTGTCAAACTCACTGAGACGCCTATGCTTGCCCCGTCGTGTTGCGGTCGGGTTAGCCAACTCCAGGGTGCCTCCAGTTTAGGAGCTTCCTATGTGGGCTGCGTGAATTGGTAGTCAAGGCTGGTTCTGTAGTGCCAGTAGGCCAAGCTCCCCCTGTAGGACTGTTGGGGTTCGGTAACTGCGGCTGCCTCGCGGCCTAGCTGTTCTCTCCTCTCCTGTGGACCTTGTGGTCCACCACCTGGTTCCAGCACCGTCAGCTGGTTCCGGGCCGAGCCTCTGGCTTAGGTGCCTCCTCCTGGGTATCCGAGTTCCGCCAACGTCAGGCGGTCCTTGGTAGTGCTTTTAAGCGCGGGCACCTACAGCTTAGTAACCGGGTTCCAGCACCGTCAGCTGGTCCTCGGTGCCATTGGCTCTTGCACACTGGGGCAACACATCCGGGTTCCAGCACCGCCAGCTGGTTCTCGGCAGTGTTTTTGTCACGGGTACTCCCTCGTGCCCAGCCTGGTTCCAGCACCGTCAGCTGTTTCCGGGTAGTGTCAAGCTCACTGAGACGCCTATGCTTGCCCCGTCATGTTGCGGTCGGGTTAGCCAACTCCAGGGTGCCTCCAGTTTAGGAGCTTCCTATGTGGGCTGCGTGAATTGGTAGTCAAGGCTGGTTCTGTAGTGCCAGTAGGCCAAGCTCCCCTGTAGGACTGTTGGTGTTCGGTAACTGCGGCTGCCTCGCGGCCTAGCTGTTCTCTCCTCTCCTGTGGACCTTGTGGTCCACCACCTGGTTCCAGCACCGTCAGCTGGTTCCGGGCCGAGCCTCTGGCTTAGGTGCCTCCTCATGGGTATCCAAGTTCCGCCAACGTCAGGCGGTCCTTGGTAGTGCTTTTAAGCGTGGGCACCTACAGCTTAGTAACCGGGTTCCAGCACCGTCAGCTGGTCCTCGGTGCCATTGGCACTTGCACACTGGGGCAACGCATCCGGGTTCCAGCACAGCCAGCTGGTTCTCGGCAGTGTTTTTGTCACGGGTACTCCCATGTGCCCAGCCTGGTTCCAGCACCGTCAGCTGTTTCCGGGTAGTGTCAAACTCACTGAGACGCCTATGCTTGCCCCGTCGTGTTGCGGTCGGGTTAGCCAACTCCAGGGTGCCTCCAGTTTAGGAGCTTCCTATGTGGGCTGCGTGAATTGGTAGTCAAGGCTGGTTCTGTAGTGCCAGTAGGCCAAGCTCCCCCTGTAGGACTGTTGGTGTTCGGTAACTGCGGCTGCCTCGCGGCCTAGCTGTTCTCTCCTCTCCTGTGGACCTTGTGGTCCACCACCCGGTTCCAGCACCGTCAGCTGAATCCGGGCCGAGCCTCTGGCTTAGGTGCCTCCTCCTGGGTATCCGAGTTCCGCCAACGTCAGGCGGTCCTTGGTAGTGCTTTTAAGCGCGGGCACCTACAGCTTAGTAACCGGGTTCCAGCACCGTCAGCTGGTCCTCGGTGCCATTGGCTCTTGCACACTGGGGCAACACATCCGGGTTCCAGCACCGCCAGCTGGTTCTCGGCAGTGTTTTTGTCACGGGTACTCCCTCGTGCCCAGCCTGGTTCCAGCACCGTCAGCTGTTTCTGGGTAGTGTCAAGCTCACTGAGACGCCTATGCTTGCCCCGTCATGTTGCGGTCGGGTTAGCCAACTCCAGGGTGCCTCCAGTTTAGGAGCTTCCTATGTGGGCTGCGTGAATTGGTAGTCAAGGCTGGTTCTGTAGTGCCAGTAGGCCAAGCTCCCCCTGTAGGACTGTTGATGTTCGGTAACTGCGGCTGCCTCACGGCCTAGCTGTTCTCTCCTCTCCTGTGGACCTTGTGGTCCACCACCTGGTTCCAGCACCGTCAGCTGGTTCCGGGCTGAGCCTCTGGCTTAGGTGCCTCCTCCTGGGTATTCGAGTTCCACCAACGTCAGGCGGTCCTTGGTAGTGCTTTTAAGCGTGGGCACCTACAGCTTAGTAACCGGGTTCCAGCACCGTCAGCTGGTCCTCGGTGCCATTGGCACTTGCACACTGGGGCAACGCATCCGGGTTCCAGCACAGCCAGCTGGTTCTCGGCAGTGTTTTTGTCACGGGTACTCCCATGTGCCCAGCCTGGTTCCAGCACCGTCAGCTGTTTCCGGGTAGTGTCAAACTCACTGAGACACCTATGCTTGCCCCGTCGTGTTGCGGTCGGGTTAGCCAACTCCAGGGTGCCTCCAGTTTAGGAGCTTCCTATGTGGGCTGCGTGAATTGGTAGTCAAGGCTGGTTCTGTAGTGCCAGTAGGCCAAGCTCCCCCTGTAGGACTGTTGGTGTTCGGTAACTGCGGCTGCCTCGCGGCCTAGCTGTTCTCTCCTCTCCTGTGGACCTTGTGGTCCACCACCCGGTTCCAGCACCGTCAGCTGAATCCGGGCCGAGCCTCTGGCTTAGGTGCCTCCTCCTGGGTATCCGAGTTCCGCCAACGTCAGGCGGTCCTTGGTAGTGCTTTTAAGCGCGGGCACCTACAGCTTAGTAACCGGGTTCCAGCACCGTCAGCTGGTCCTCGGTGCCATTGGCTCTTGCACACTGGGGCAACACATCCGGGTTCCAGCACCGCCAGCTGGTTCTCGGCAGTGTTTTTGTCACGGGTACTCCCTCGTGCCCAGCCTGGTTCCAGCACCGTCAGCTGTTTCTGGGTAGTGTCAAGCTCACTGAGACGCCTATGCTTGCCCCGTCATGTTGCGGTCGGGTTAGCCAACTCCAGGGTGCCTCCAGTTTAGGAGCTTCCTATGTGGGCTGCGTGAATTGGTAGTCAAGGCTGGTTCTGTAGTGCCAGTAGGCCAAGCTCCCCCTGTAGGACTGTTGGTGTTCGGTAACTGCGGCTGCCTCACGGCCTAGCTGTTCTCTCCTCTCCTGTGGACCTTGTGGTCCACCACCTGGTTCCAGCACCGTCAGCTGGTTCCGGGCTGAGCCTCTGGCTTAGGTGCCTCCTCCTGGGTATTCGAGTTCCACCAACGTCAGGCGGTCCTTGGTAGTGCTTTTAAGCGCGGGCACCTACAGCTTAGTAACCGGGTTCCAGCACCGTCAGCTGGTCCTCGGTGCCATTGGCTCTTGCACACTGGGGCAACGCATCCGGGTTCCAGCACCGCCAGCTGGTTCTCGGCAGTGTTTTTGTCACGGGTACTCCCTCATGCCCAGCCTGGTTCCAGCACCGTCAGCTGTTTCCGGGTAGTGTCAAGCTCACTGAGACGCCTATTCTTGCCCCGTCGTGTTGCGGTCGGGTTAGCCAACTCCAGGGTGCCTCCAGTTTAGGAGCTTCCTATGTGGGCTGCGTGAATTGGTAGTCAAGGCTGGTTCTGTAGTGCCAGTAGGCCAAGCTCCACCTGTAGGACTGTTGGTGTTCGGTAACTGCGGCTGCCTCGCGGCCTAGCTGTTCTCTCCTCTCCTGTGGACCTTGTGGTCCACCACCTGGTTCCAGCACCGTCAGCTGGTTCCGGGCCGAGCCTCTGGCTTAGGTGCCTCCTCCTGGGTATCCGAGTTCCGCCAACGTCAGGCGGTCCTTGGTAGTGCTTTTAAGCGTGGGCACCTACACCTTAGTAACCGGGTTCCAGCATCGTCAGCTGGTCCTCGGTGCCATTGGCACTTGCACACCGGGGCAACGCATCCGGTTCCAGCACCGCCAGCTGGTTCTCGGCAGTGTTTTTGTCACGGGTACTCCCTCGTGCCCAGCCTGGTTCCAGCACCATCAGCTGTTTCCTTGTAGTGTCAAACTCACTGACACACCTATGCTTGCCCCGTCGTGTTGCGGTCGGGTTTGCCAACTCCAGGGTGCCTCCAGTTTAGGAGCTTCCTATGTGGGCTGCGTGAATTGGTAGTCAAGGCTGGTTCTGTAGTGCCAGTAGGCCAAGCTCCCCCTGTAGGACTGTTGGTGTTCGGTAACTGCGGCTGCCTCGTGGCCTAGCTGTTCTCTCCTCTCCTGTGGACCTTGTGGTCCACCACCTGGTTCCAGCACCGTCAGCTGGTTCCGGGCCGAGCCTCTGGCTTAGGTGCCTCCTCCTGGGTATCCGAGTTCCGCCAACGTCAGGCGGTCCTTGGTAGTGCTTTTAAGCGCGGGCACCTACAGCTTAGTAACCGGGTTCCAGCACCGTCAGCTGGTCCTCGGTGCCATTGGCTCTTGCACACTGGGCAACACATCCGGGTTCCAGCACCGCCAGCTGGTTCTCGGCACTGTTTTTGTCATGGGTACTCCCTCGTGCCCAGCCTGGTTCCAGCACCGTCAGCTGTTTCCTGGTAGTGTCAAGCTCACTGAGACGCCTATGCTTGCCCCGTCGTGTTGCGGTCGGGTTAGCCAACTCCAGGGTGCCTCCAGTTTAGGAGCTTCCTATGTGGGCTGCGTGAATTGGTAGTCAAGGCTGGTTCTGTAGTGCCAGTAGGCCAAGCTCCCCCTGTAGGACTGTTGGTGTTCGGTAACTACGGCTGCCTCACGGCCTAGCTGTTCTCTCCTCTCCTGTGGACCTTGTGGTCCACCACCTGGTTCGAGCACCGTCAGCTGGTTCCGGGCCGAGCCTCTGGCTTAGGTGCCTCCTCCTGGGTATTCGAATTCCACCAACGTCAGGCGGTCCTTGGTAGTGCTTTTAAACGCGGGCACCTACAGCTTAATAACCGGGTTCCAGCACCGTCAGCTGGTCCTCGGTGCCATTGGCTCTTGCACACTGGGGCAACGCATCCGGGTTCCAGCACCGCCAGCTGGTTCCCGGCAGTGTTTTTGTCACGGGTACTCCATCGTGCCCAGCCTGGTTCCAGCACCATCAGCTGTTTCCGGGTAGTGTCAAGCTCACTGAGACGCCTATGCTTGCCCCGTCGTGTTGCGGTCGGGTTAGCCAACTCCAGGGTGCCTCCAGTTTAGGAGCTTCCTATGTGGGCTGTGTTAATTGGTAGTCAAGGCTGGTTCTGTAGTGCCAGTAGGCCAAGCTCCCCCTGTAGGACTATTGGTGTTCGGTAACTGCGGCTGCCTCGCGGCCTAGCTATTCTCTCCTCTCCTGTGGACCTTGTGGTCCACCACCTGGTTCCAGCACCGTCAGCTGGTTCCGGGCCGAGCCTTTGGCTTAGGTGCCTCCTTCTGGGTATCCGAGTTCCGCCAACGCCAGGCGGTCCTTGGTAGTGCTTTTAAGCGCGGGCACCTACAGCTTAGTAACCGGGTTCCAGCACCGTCAGCTGGTCCTCGGTCGTGCCATTGGCTCTTGCACACTGGGGCAACGCATCCGAGTTCCAGCACTGCCAGCTGGTTCCCGGCAGTGTTTTTGTCATGGGTACTCCCTCATGCCCAGCCTGGTTCCAACACCGTCAGCTGTTTCCGGGTACTGTCAAACTCACTGAGACGCCTATGCTTGCCCCGTCGTGTTGCGGTCGGGTTAGCCAACTCCAGGGTGCCTCCAGTTTAGGAGCTTCCTATGTGGGCTGCGTGAATTGGTAGTCAAGGCTGGTTCTGTAGTGCCAGTAGGCCAAGCTCCCCCTGTAGGACTGTTGGTGTTCGGTAACTGCGGCTGCCTCGCGGCCTAGCTGTTCTCTCCTCTCCTGTGGACCTTGTGGTCCACCACCTGGTTCCAGCACCGTCAACTGGTTCTCGGCAGTGTCTTTTGCTCTTGTACCTTCTGCTCCCCATCCTGGTTCCAGTACCGTCAGCTGGTTCCGGGCAGAGCCTTTGGCTTAGGTGCCTCCTTCTGGGTATCCAAGTTCCACCAACGTTAGGTGGTCCTTGGTAGTGCTTTCAGGCACGGGTACTTCCTGCTTAGTAACCGGGTTCCAGTAACGTCAGCTGGTCCTTGGTAGTTCCATTGGCTCTTGGACCTTCGGCTACCCATCCGGGTTCCAGTACCGTCAGCTGGGTCTCGGCAGTGTCTTTTGCTCTTGTACCTTCTGCTCCCCATCCTGGTTCCAGTAACGTCAGCTGGTTCCGGGCAGAGCCTTTGGCTTAGGTGCCTCCTTCTGGGTATCCGAGTTCCGCCAACGTCAGGCGGTCCTTGGTAGTGCTTTTTAGCACGGGTACCTCCTGCTTAGTAACCGGGTTCCAGTAACGTCAGCTGGTCCTCGGTAGTTCCATAGGCTCTTGAACCTTCGGGTAGCCATCCGAGTTCCAGTTCCATCAGCTGGTTCTTGGCATTTTCTCAGCCTTCTTGTACCTTCTGCTACATTTCCAAGTTGAAGACCCTAAAGTCGACGACCCGGAAGACCACTCCGACGACGACGACGACGGCGGAGACGACGACGGCGTAGACGACGACCCTGGAGACGACGACCCTGGAGACGACGACATGGAAGACCGAGAAGCAGAAGAACAAGAGGCTGCAGAACAAAGAGCAGAAGAACATTAAGCATAACACTTAATATCAGAGCAAAAGATATTATCTAAATTATATGCAGAAGAAGACTGTCATGATATGTACTTTTGCCCTGTCCTGTATTTGAATAATATGCCATTTGATGCATGTAACTGTTCTCTGGTTTCTATTAGCTGTAATTTATGTATTTTCTTGGCTGGGAGTTCACCTGTAACAATGTCTCCTTCCTCCAATACTTGCAGCCCTAAGCTCTAATGTAATTAAGCTTTGTCAACATCACTAGTGGAGGAATAGTCATTCTTCCTCACAGCAGGTGGCTAGTCAAATGTACATATTACATAGACTGCCTGGAGCCCACCAGTCTAGAATCTTCTGGTGGACCCAACCATTGAATAGAAGGTGTAACCCCTACCCCTTCATGGGCGGATCCCAGGAGCTCAGACAATCCATTCTTTTTGAGATGAGATGTGAGTTGATCCTTGAAGGAGAAGGAGTGGGGATTCTTAGCTGAGGCAAGACCCCATGTCCATCTGTGACTGCTGAAGCGAATGGGGCGAGACTTGAGCTGAGGACATATCTCGTCGCTCGTGGGATTGTTTTGGGATCCCTTGGACTCGTGTGGACTATTGCTTTGTTAGCTGGCACAAGGATTATCGGGAGGTGCCCCCGAACCTGTTCTGTTGGACTAATTGTGGACTCTGTAGATCTACCTGCATGTGTTGTTCCAGCGTTCTTGATAATAAATCTGTTGAATCATCCCTCGGCCTGTTGTCCCTTCTTGCTCTGCCGTACACCCCATCACAAAGACTAAGCAGTGGATGGGGGTGAGTCCGTTCCTCCTCGTGGTGCCCCTGGATAAAGCCTGATGCTGCAGGCCAAACTGAACGCGGACAAATGTAACTTTTGTGACTGGCAGAACGGAAGGTGTAATCTTCAAACTTTTATAGATAACAACTACGGGAATGCCTGTCACAAATGAGACTATGATGAAGAAGTAGAATAGGAAGAATAATAATAGTTGAATAAAATGAATATGAAGAATGTAATAAAAAAAAAATAGGTAGAAGATGAAGAAGAAGATGAATAAGGTGAAGAAGTTGATGTCAAAGATCCTGATGATAAAGAAGATGAAAGTGTGGGAAAAGTAAAAAAAAAAAGAAGGGGAAGGGCGTGGAATAGTGAAACATCAATAACTGACAAAATTAAAAAAAATTACATAGTCAATATCTTTGTCACTCCGAACGCCTTTAAAGAAAAAAAAATAGTAATGCTATTCTATTTTATTGGGATAAACCTCTATGACTTTAATGTCTCCGCCACCTCCCCAAATACATCCTGCATTATTCTTAGTTGTTTTCCTTCATGTAGAATGAACCTACAAGGAAAGAAAGGGTTTATTTTAATTCCGATATTTTGGTCCCATTGACTTGCATTGGGATTGGGTATCGGTATCGTCGATATCCGATATTTTTTGAATATCGGCCGATCCAATCCGATACCGATACTTTCCGATATCGGAAGGTATCGCTCAACACTAGTGAGCAACCAAACATTTTAGTTCTTGATCCACTCTAGTAATAATACATTTGGATGACAATATTTTACCTTTTTCACATACCCTAAAATCTTTTTTGTTTTTGCAGATGCTACATGACATGGAGTACTGCTGCTTAAATACTCTTTGCTTTTGTCTTATTTTACTTAATACTGCACAATTTACCCATAATAGTTTATTTTAATTCCTAAACACTTATTACCAGTGTATATAAAAGTTCTACTGGATTCTAGTAATATATCTATAAACTCTCTCCATTAACCCCTTCATGACCCAGCCTATTTTGACCTTAAAGACCTTGCCGTTTTTTGCAATTCTGACCAGTGTCCCTTTATGAGGTAATAACTCAGGAACGCTTCAACGGATCCTAGCGGTTCTGAGATTGTTTTTTCGTGACATATTGGGCTTCATGTTAGTGGTAAATTTAGGTCAATAAATTCTGCATTTATTTGTGATAAAAACGGAAATTTGGCGAAAATTTTGAAAATTTCGCAATTTTCACATTTTGAATTTATATTCTGTTAAACCAGAGAGATATGTGACACAAAATAGTTAATAACTAACATTTCCCACATGTTTACTTTACATCAGCACAATTTTGGAAACAAAATTTTTTTTTGTTAGGAAGTTATAAGGGTTAAAATTTGACCAGCGATTTGTCATTTTTACAACGAAATTTACAAAACCATTTTTTGTAGGGACCACCTCACATTTGAAGTCAGTTTGAGGGGTCTATATGGCTGAAAATACCCAAAAGTGACACCATTCTAAAAACTGCACCCCTCAAGGTGCACAAAACCACATTCAAAAAGTTTATTAACCCTTCACAGCAGCAGAAGCAACATGGAAGGAAAAAATGAACACTTAACTTTTTAGTCACAAAAATGATCTTTTAGCAACAATTTTTTTATTTTCCCAATGGTAAAAGGAGAAACTGAACCACGAAAGTTGTTGTCCAATTTGTCCTGAGTACGCTGATACCTCATATGTGGGGGTAAACCACTGTTTGGGCGCACGGCAGGGCTTGGAAGGGAAGGAGCGCCATTTGACTTTTTGAATCAAAAATTGGCTCCACTCTTTAGCGGACACCATGTCACGTTTGGAGAGCCCCCGTGTGCCTAAAAATTGGAGCTCCCCCACAAGTGACCCCATTTTGGAAACTAGACGCCCCAAGGAACTTATCTAGATGCATAGTGAGCACTTTGAACCCCCAGGTGCTTCACAAATTGATCCGTAAAAATGAAAAAGTACTTTTTTTTCACAAAAAAATTCTTTTTGCCTCAATTTTGTCATTTTCACATGGGCAACAGGATAAAATGGATCCTAAAAAGTGTTGGGCAATTTCTCCTGAGTACACCAATACCTCACATGTGGGGGTAAACCACTGTTTGGGCACATGGTAAGGCTCGGAAGGGAAGGAGCGCCATTTGACTTTTTGAATGAAAAATTATTTCCATCGTTAGCGGACACCATGTCGCGTTTGGATAGCTCCTGTGTGCCTAAACATTGGCGCTCCCCCACAAGTGACCCCATTTTGGAAACTAGACCCCCCAAGGAACTTATTTAGATGCCTAGTGAGCACTTTAAACCCTCAGGTGCTTCAGAAATTGATCTGTAAAAATGAAAAAGTACTTTTTTTTCACAAAAAAATTCTTTTCGCCTCAATTTTTTCATTTTCACATGGGCAGTAGGATAAAATGGATCATAAAATTTGTTGGGCAATTTCTCCCGAGTATGTCGATACCTCATATGTGGGGGTAAACCACTGTTTGGGCACTCGGCAGGGCTCGGAAGGGAAGGCGCGCCATTTGACTTTTTGAATGGAAAATTAGCTCCAATTGTTAGCGGACACCATGTCGCGTTTGGAGAGCCCCTGTGTGCCTAAACATTGGAGCAACCCCACAAGTGACCCCATTATGGAAACTAGACCCCCCAAGGAACTTATCTAGATACATATTGAGCACTTTAAACCCCCAGGTGCTTCACAGAAGTTTATAACGCAGAGCCATGAAAATAAAAAATAATTTTTCTTTCCTCAAAAATGATTTTTTAGCCTGGAATTTCCTATTTTGCCAAGGATAATAGGAGAAATTGGACCCCAAATATTGTTGTCCAGTTTGTCCTGAGTACCCTGATACCCCATATGTGGGGGTAAACCACTGTTTGGGCGCACGGCAGGGCTCGGAAGGGATGGCACGCCATTTGGCTTTTTAAATGGAAAATTAGCTCCAATCATTAGCGGACACCATGTCACGTTTGGAGAGCCCCTGTGTGCCTAAACATTGGAGATCCCCCAGAAATGACACCATTTTGGAAACTAGACCCCCAAAGGAATTAATCTAGATGTGTGGTGAGGACTTTGAACCCCCAAGTGCTTCACAGAAGTTTATAATGCAGAGCCATGAAAATAAAAAAAAAAAATTATTTTCTCAAAAATGATCTTTTAGCCTGCAATTATTTATTTTCCCAAGGGTAACAGGAGAAATTTGACCCCAAAAGTTGTTGTCCAGTTTCTCCTGAGTACGCTGATACCCCATATGTGGGGGTAAATCACTGTTTGGGCACATGCCGGGGCTCGGAAGTGAAGTAGTGACGTTTTGAAATGCAGACTTTGATGGAATGCTCTGTGGGCGTCACGTTGCGTTTGCAGAGCCCCTGATGTGGCTTAACAGTAGAAACCCCCCACAAGTGACCCCATTTTGGAAACTAGACCCCCAAAGGAACTAATCTAGATGTGTGGTGAGCACTTTGAACCCCCAAGTGCTTCATAGAAGTTTATAATGCAGAGCCGTGAAAATAATAAATACGTTTTCTTTCCTCAAAAATAATTATTTAGCCCAGAATTTTTTATTTTCCCAAGGGTTACAGAAGAAATTGGACCCCAAAAGTTGTTGTCCAGTTTCTCCTGAGTACGCTGATACCCCATGTGTGGAGGTAAACCACTGTTTGGGCACATGCCGAGGCTCAGAAGTGAAGTAGTGACGTTTTCAAATGCAGACTTTGATGGAATGCTCTGTGGGCGTCACGTTGCGTTTGCAGAGCCCCTGATGTGGCTTAACAGTAGAAACCCCCCACAAGTGACCCCATTTTGGAAACTAGACCCCGAAAGGAACTTATCTAGATGTGTGGTGAGCACTTTGAACCCCCAAGCGCTTCATAGAAGTTTATAATGCAGAGCCGTGAAAATAATAAATACGTTTTCTTTCCTCAAAAATAATTATTTAGCCCAGAATTTTTTAATTTTCCCAAGGGTAACAGGAGAAATTTGACCCCAATATTTGTTGTCCAGTTTCTCCTGAGTATGGTGATACCCCATATGTGGGGGTAAACTACTGTTTGGGCACATGCCGGGGCTTGGAATTAAAGTAGTGACGTTTTGAAATGCAGACTTTGATGGAATGCTCTGCGGGCGTCACGTTGCGTTTGCAGAGCCCCTGATGTGCCTAAACAGTAGAAACCCTCCACAAGTGACCCCATTTTGGAAACTAGACCCCGAAAGGAACTTATCTAGATGTGTGGTGAGCACTTTGAACCCCCAAGTGCTTCATAGAAGTTTATAATGCAGAGCCGTGAAAATAATAAATACGTTTTCTTTCCTCAAAAATAATTATTTAGCCCAGAATTTTTTATTTTCCCAAGGGTTACAGGAGAAATTGGACCCCAAAAGTTGTTGTCCAGTTTCTCCTGAGTACGCTGATACCCCATGAGTGGGGGTAAACCACTGTTTGGGCACACGTCGGGGCTCAGAAGGGAAGTAGTGACTTTTGAAATGCAGACTTTGATGGAATGGTCTGCGGGTGTCACGTTACGTTTGCAGAGCCCCTGATGTGCCTAAACAGTAGAAACCCTCACAAGTGACCCCATTTTAGAAACTAGACCCCCCAAGGAACTTATCTAGATATGTGGTGAGCACTTTGAACCCCCAAGTGCTTCACAGACGTTTACAACGCAGAGCCGTGAAAATAAAAAATCATTTTTCTTTCCTCAAAAATTATGTTTTAGCAAGCATTTTTTTAGATTCACAAGGGTAACAGGAGAAATTGGACCCCAGTAATTGTTGCACAGTTTGTCCTGAGTATGCTGGTACCCCATATGTGGGGGTAAACCACTGTTTGGGCACACGTCAGGGCTCGGAAGTGAGGGAGCACCATTTGACTTTTTGAATACGAGATTGGCTGGAATAAATGGTGGCGCCATGTTGCGTTTGGAGACCCCTGATGTGCCTAAACAGTGGTAACCCCTCAATTCTAACTCCAACACTAACCCCCCCACACCCCTAACCCTAATCCCAACTGTAGCCACAACCCTAATTAAAACCCTAACCCTAAGGCTATGTGCCCACGTTGCGGATTCGTGTGAGATATTTCCGCACCATTTTTGAAAAATCCGCGGGTAAAAGGCACTCCGTTTTACCTGCGGATTTACCGCGGATTTCCAGTGTTTTTTGTGCGGATTTCACCTGCGGATTCCTATTGAGGAACAGGTGTAAAACGCTGCGGAATCCGCACAAAGAATTGACATGCTGCGGAAAATACAACGCAGCGTTTCCGCGCGGTATTTTCCGCACCATGGGCACAGCGGATTTGGTTTTTCATATGTTTACATATTGGCAAATGTGGTGCCAATATTCAAAAAGGGCTCTAAAAGTGAACCTGGAAATTATAGGCCAGTAAGTCTAACCTCTATTGTTGGTAAAATATTTGAAGGGTTTCTGAGGGATGTTATTCTGGATTATCTCAATGAGAATAACTGTTTAACTCCATATCAGCATGGGTTTATGAGAAATCGCTCCTGTCAAACCAATCTAATCAGTTTTTATGAAGAGGTAAGCTATAGGCTGGACCACGGTGAGTCATTGGACGTGGTATATCTCGATTTTTCCAAAGCGTTTGATACCGTGCCGCACAAGAGGTTGGTACACAAAATGAGAATGCTTGGTCTGGGGGAAAATGTGTGTAAATGGGTTAGTAACTGGCTTAGTGATAGAAAGCAGAGGGTGGTTATAAATGGTATAGTCTCTAACTGGGTCGCTGTGACCAGTGGGGTACCGCAGGGGTCGGTATTGGGACCTGTTCTCTTCAACATATTCATTAATGATCTGGTAGAAGGTTTACACAGTAAAATATCGATATTTGCAGATGATACAAAACTATGTAAAGCAGTTAATACAAGAGAAGATAGTATTCTGCTACAGATGGATCTGGATAAGTTGGAAACTTGGGCTGAAAGGTGGCAGATGAGGTTTAACAATGATAAATGTAAGGTTATACACATGGGAAGAAGGAATCAATGTCACCATTACACACTGAATGGGAAACCACTGGGTAAATCTGACAGGGAGAAGGACTTGGGGATCCTAGTTAATGATAAACTTACCTGGAGCAGCCAGTGCCAGGCAGCAGCTGCCAAGGCAAACAGGATCATGGGGTGCATTAAAAGAGGTCTGGATACACATGATGAGAGCATTATACTGCCTCTGTACAAATCCCTAGTTAGACCGCACATGGAGTACTGTGTCCAGTTTTGGGCACCGGTGCTCAGGAAGGATATAATGGAACTAGAGAGAGTACAAAGGAGGGCAACAAAATTAATAAAGGGGATGGGAGAACTACAATACCCAGATAGATTAGCGAAATTAGGATTATTTAGTCTAGAAAAAAGACGACTGAGGGGCGATCTAATAACCATGTATAAGTATATAAGGGGACAATACAAATATCTCGCTGAGGATCTGTTTATACCAAGGAAGGTGACGGGCACAAGGGGGCATTCTTTGCGTCTGGAGGAGAGAAGGTTTTTCCACCAACATAGAAGAGGATTCTTTACTGTTAGGGCAGTGAGAATCTGGAATTGCTTGCCTGAGGAGGTGGTGATGGCGAACTCAGTCGAGGGGTTCAAGAGAGGCCTGGATGTCTTCCTGGAGCAGAACAATATTGTATCATACAATTATTAGGTTCTGTAGAAGGACGTAGATCTGGGGATTTATTATGATGGAATATAGGCTGAACTGGATGGACAAATGTCTTTTTTCGGCCTTACTAACTATGTTACTATGTTACTATGTTACTGTAAACCTGATGGAACACTGCTGCGAATCCGCAGCGGCCAATCCACTGCGGATCCGCAGCCAAATCCGCACCGTGTGCACATAGCCTAATTCTAAAGGTATGTGCATACGCTGCGGAAAACGCTGCGGATCCGCAGCAGTTTCCCATGAGTTTACAGTTCAATGTAAACCTACGGGAAACAAAAATCGCTGTACACATGCTGCGGAAAAACTGCACGGAAACGCAGCGGTTTACATTCCGCAGCATGTCACTTCTTTGTGCGGATTCCGCAGCGGTTTTACAACTGCTCCAATAGAAAATCGCAGTTGTAAAACCGCAGTGAAATGCGCAGAAAAAAACGCGGTAAATCCGCCATAAATCCGCAGCGGTTTAGCACTGCGGATTTATCAAATCCGCAGCGGAAAAATCCGCAGAGGACCAGAATACGTGGGCACATACCGAAACCCTAACCCTACCCCTAACCCTACCCCTACCCCTACCCCTAGCCCTAACCCTAGCCCTAACCCTACCCCTAACCCTAACCCTACCCCTAACCCTACCCCTAACCCTACCCCTACCCCTAACCCTACCCCTAACCCTACCCCTAACCCTAACCCTAGCCCTAACCCTACCCCTAACCCTAACCCTACCCCTAACCCTAGCCCTAACCCTAACCCTAGCCCTAACCCTAGCCCTAGCCCTAACCCTAACCCTAGCCCTACCCCTAACCCTACCCCTAACCCTATTCTAACATTAGTGGAAAAAAAATTTCTTTATTTTTTTATTGTCCCTACCTATGGGGGTGACAAAGGGGGGGGTCATTTATTATTTTTTTTATTTTGATCACTTAGATATAATCTATCTCAGTGATCAAAATGCACTTTGGAACGAATCTGCCGGCCGGCAGATTTGGCGGGCGCACTGCGCATGCGCCCGCCATTTTGGAAGATGGCGGCGCCCAGGGAGAAGACGGACGGGACCCCGGCTGGATCGGTAAGTATGATGGGGTGGGGGGGGACCACGGGGGGGGATCGGAGCACGGGGGGGGAATCGGAGCGCGGGAGGGGTGGAACGGAGCACGGGGGCGTGGAACGGAGCACGGGGGGGGCTGGAATGGAGCACGGGGGGGTGGAACGGAGCACCAGGGGGGGTGGATCGGAGTGCAGGGGTGGTGATTGGAGCACGGGGGGGTGATTGGAGCACGGGGGGAGCGGACAAGAGCACGGGGGGAGCGGAGCCCTGTACTGAGGGAAGCCGGAGCAGTGTACCGGCCAGATCGGGGGGCTGGGGGGGAGATCGGTGGGGTGGGGTGGGGGCACATTAGTATTTCCAGCCATGGCCGATGATATTTCAGCATCGGCCATTGCTGGATTGTAATATTTCACCAGTTATAATAGGTGAAATATTACAAATCGCTCTGATTGGCAGTTTCACTTTCAACAGCCAATCAGAGCGATCGTAGCCATGAGGGGGTGAAGCCACCCCCCCTGGGCTAAACTACCACTCCCCCTGTCCCTGCAGATCGGGTGAAATGGGAGTTAACCCTTTCACCCGATCTGCAGGGACGCGATCTTTCCATGACGCCACATAGGCGTCATGGGTCGGAATGGCACCGACTTTCATGACGCCTACGTGGCGTCATGGGTCGGGAAGGGGTTAATATTTGGTATATCTAGCTGCCAGGACATGATCACAGTCTACAATACTAATCTTTTCCCTTAATCAAGTGAACTTAGCTCTACTTAAGCTCGAGGTTTTTGTATTTTCCCTTTGAAATGTGTTATTGAATATTCTTCCACACAATTCTACTACCACAAGTAGTAGAAAATTCAAATATGTGCATATCCTTACTCGGCAAACTTGTGTAGCAATTTCAATGACATAAATTTTTTGCTTTCTTTTAGCACAGTGGTACTGAATTAAAATTGTCTCAATTTGCATGGAATAATTTTAAAATTGGCTTAGTTTCAAATAACTCAACTTCTCGGGGACTCCATACTTTCTGTTTTTGCCAAGATAACTGAACATTATAGAATGCTTCAATCCTAATCCTGCTCAGCACAGTCTGTTTCAGCTCTTAACATCGACAGATGTCAAAAGGGTATTTTATGACACACCATTTCAGTCATCTTTGGCAAAACACATTTGACGGTCAATGTGCAGCTATGACAAGTTGGAATTCAACAATAAACTGGTAGCTATTTGTGAGTGCAGCAAAGTGCTTTTTATAAAAAAAAATCACTAATGGTAAAAGCTTTTTAATAGAGATTGAGTAAATTTTAGAAAGGACAGTTAGTTCGTGCTAGAATGAGAAATCCTGACACACAAACAGAACTCTGATTTTTTAAAAAAGATATTCAGAATTCAGATCCAAGTATTTTTGTTTAACAATTCTTTAAATGGAAAAAAGTCAAAACCCTTGTTTTATTGCAGCTAATCCAAATGTTAAAAGTATATCTGTCATGCACATTTATTGATGGTACTTTGTACTGTTTTAAATGATTTTATTATAATTAAGAGAGTTCAACTTAAGTTTGAGTTAAAAATATGATTATGATTTTTAATATTTATTAAACAAAAAGAAATTAAAATTCTTGTAAGTTTTGCTTTTGGTACAAGCTGTCATTTTTTTTATTAAAACAACTAATAGCCAAAATTGGGGGAACCAATATCAGACACACACATATAACCATCATAGTAAATCCAAAAATAAACAAAGGATAATGCAGAAAATTTTTAGCAATAAAGTCATTTCTAAAGAAAAGAGTGACTTAATGGAGAGCTACAACATTATACCCAGGTATAACATATATTCACATGTAGATGCCTAAAGTATAAATCCCAGTAGACAATATAGATCAAATCATGACTTACATAATACTGTATTGAAGAACCTGGTTAGTAACATAGTAACATAGTTAGTAAGGCCGAAAAAAGACATTTGTCCATCCAGTTCAGCCTATATTCCATCATAATAAATCCCCAGATCTACGTCCTTCTACAGAACCTAATAATTGTATGATACAATATTGTTCTGCTCCAGGAAGACATCCAGGCCTCTCTTGAACCCCTCGACTGAGTTCGCCATCACCACCTCCTCAGGCAAGCAATTCCAGATTCTCACTGCCCTAACAGTAAAGAATCCTCTTCTATGTTGGTGGAAAAACCTTCTCTCCTCCAGACGCAAAGAATGCCCCCTTGTGCCCGTCACCTTCCTTGGTATAAACAGATCCTCAGCGAGATATTTGTATTGTCCCCTTATATACTTATACATGGTTATTAGATCGCCCCTCAGTCGTCTTTTTTCTAGACTAAATAATCCTAATTTCGCTAATCTATCTGGGTATTGTAGTTCTCCCATCCCCTTTATTAATTTTGTTGCCCTCCTTTGTACTCTCTCTAGTTCCATTATATCCTTCCTGAGCACCGGTGCCCAAAACTGGACACAGTACTCCATGTGCGGTCTAACTAGGGATTTGTACAGAGGCAGTATAATGCTCTCATCATGTGTATCCAGACCTCTTTTAATGCACCCCATGATCCTGTTTGCCTTGGCAGCTGCTGCCTGGCACTGGCTGCTCCAGGTAAGTTTATCATTAACTAGGATCCC
This sequence comes from Ranitomeya imitator, assembly GCF_032444005.1. Taxonomy (NCBI): domain Eukaryota; kingdom Metazoa; phylum Chordata; class Amphibia; order Anura; family Dendrobatidae; genus Ranitomeya; species Ranitomeya imitator. The sequence continues at coordinate 531,934,203 of NC_091286.1, forward strand.
CAAGTCCTTCTCCCTGTCAGATTTACCCAGTGGTTTCCCGTTCAGTGTGTAATGGTGATATTGATTCCTTCTTCCCATGTGTATAACCTTACATTTATCATTGTTAAACCTCATCTGCCACCTTTCAGCCCAAGTTTCCAACTTATCCAGATCCATCTGTAGCAGAATACTATCTTCTCTTGTATTAACTGCTTTACATAGTTTTGTATCATCTGCAAATATCGATATTTTACTGTGTAAACCTTCTACCAGATCATTAATGAATATGTTGAAGAGAACAGGTCCCAATACTGACCCCTGCGGTACCCCACTGGTCACAGCGACCCAGTTAGAGACTATACCATTTATAACCACCCTCTGCTTTCTATCACTAAGCCAGTTACTAACCCATTTACACACATTTTCCCCCAGACCAAGCATTCTCATTTTGTGTACCAACCTCTTGTGCGGCACGGTATCAAACGCTTTGGAAAAATCGAGATATACCACGTCCAATGACTCACCGTGGTCCAGCCTATAGCTTACCTCTTCATAAAAACTGATTAGATTGGTTTGACAGGAGCGATTTCTCATAAACCCATGCTGATATGGAGTTAAACAGTTATTCTCATTGAGATAATCCAGAATAACATCCCTCAGAAACCCTTCAAATAGTTTACCAACAATAGAGGTTAGACTTACTGGCCTATAATTTCCAGGTTCACTTTTAGAGCCCTTTTTGAATATTGGCACCACATTTGCTATGCGCCAATCCTGCGGAACAGACCCTGTCGCTATAGAGTCCCTAAAAATAAGAAATAATGGTTTATCTATTACATTACTTAGTTCTCTTAGTACTCGTGGGTGTATGCCATCCGGACCCGGAGATTTATCTATTTTAATCTTATTTAGCCGGTTTCGCACCTCTTCTTGGGTTAGATTGGTGACCCTTAATATAGGGTTTTCATTGTTTCTTGGGATTTCACCTAGCATTTCATTTTCCACCGTGAATACCGTGGAGAAGAAGGTGTTTAATATGTTAGCTTTTTCCTCGTCATCTACAACCATTCTTTCCTCACTATTTTTTAAGGGGCCTACATTTTCAGTTTTTATTCTTTTACTATTGATATAGTTGAAGAACAGTTTGGGATTAGTTTTACTCTCCTTAGCAATTTGCTTCTCTGTTTCCTTTTTGGCAGCTTTAATTAGTTTTTTAGATAAAGTATTTTTCTCCCTATAGTTTTTTAGAGCTTCAATGGTGCCATCCTGCTTTAGTAGTGCAAATGCTTTCTTTTTACTGTTAATTGCCTGTCTTACTTCTTTGTTTAGACAAATTGGGTTTTTCCTATTTCTAGTCCTTTTATTCCCACAAGGTATAAACCGCTTACACTGCCTATTTAGGATGTTCTTAAACATTTCCCATTTATTATCTGTATTCTTATTTCTGAGGATATTGTCCCAGTCTACCAGATTAAGGGCATCTCTAAGCTGGTCAAACTTTGCCTTCCTAAAGTTCAGTGTTTTTGTGACTCCCTGACAAGTCCCCCTAGTGAAAGACAGGTGAAACTGTACAATATTGTGGTCGCTATTTCCTAGATGCCCGACCACCTGCAGATTTGTTATTCTGTCAGGTCTATTAGATAGTATTAGGTCTAAAAGTGCTGCTCCTCTGGTTGGATTCTGCACCAATTGTGAAAGATAATTTTTCTTGGTTATTAGCAGAAACCTGTTGCCTTTATGGGTTTCACAGGTTTCTGTTTCCCAGTTAATATCCGGGTAGTTAAAGTCCCCCATAACCAGGCCCTCATTATGGGTTGCAGCTTCATCTATCTGCTTTAGAAGTAGACTTTCCATGGTTTCTGTTATATTTGGGGGTTTGTAACAGACCCCAATGAGAATTTTGTTACCATTTTTCCCTCCATGAATTTCGACCCATATGGACTCGACATCCTCATTTCCTTCGCTAATATCCTCCCTTAAAGTGGACTTTAGACAAGACTTTACATAGAGACAAACCCCTCCTCCTCTCCGATTTTTACGATCCTTTCTAAACAGTTGTTAGTTGTTATGTAGTTCTGGGGCCCCAACTTGCATTTCACAAAGCTTCATCATGCTCCTTGCAGTACCTTTTGTTTGTTTTTGGGTTTACTTTTTTTTTTAATTACCTAATGCAGGTGATGTGATTGAAAAAAAAAATTACACACCCATCAGTTAAAACTAGTGTTGCACATTCCAATACCGCAAGTATCGGGTATCGGATGATTTTTGCGGTATCGGAATTCCGATACCGCGTTCCGATACTTTCAGTATATCGGATACCGGAATCGGAAGTTCCCATAATTCAAACAGCCAGAATTCAGCCAATGAGGAATGATTAGAAGTGTGGGCACATCCTATTCTGCATGGTAGGCATGTAACTACTGGCATGGCTGTGATTGGCTGCTGAAATGATGTCATGATGCACTATAAAAGTCGCTGCCGCCATTTTAGGTTCACTCTGCTGTGAATTCAGTTAGGGACAGGACGCTGTGCTCTGACTGAGGGCCAGCTTAGAGATAGCAATTTGCTTCATTGTGCTTTACCCAGGCTAATTTAGCAACCGCTGTGTGAGAACCTTGTTTTTGCCTTGCAGCGCTGTTCACAGGTGTCTGCAAGGTGTCTGTGTGAGAGCAGCTCATTTTGTAGTCTGGCCTGCAGCCACCACTGGTTGTAGTCAGCTCAGGGTGCATCACTGCCTCATACCGTTCCATTGTCCGATTTTCAATAAGTGCAGCCAGCTGCACATTTGTTCAAATTCATCCTATTAGTGGCTTCCCATCCGTATAGAGCTAGATTGTGGGAAAGCACTATAGGATTGCACAGAGGAGCTTTTTTTGGCCTTGCAGCGCCGTTCACGGCAGTCTGCACAGTCTCTGTGTGAGTGCAGCTCACTCTGTAGTCTGTTCTACCGCCACAGCCGGTTGCAGTCAGCTCAGGGTGTGTCACTGCCTCATACCGTTCCATTGTCCGTTTCTCAATTAGTGCAGCCTGCTGCACATTTGTTCAAATTAATCCTATTAGTGGCTTTTCATCCGTATCCTGCTAGATTGTGGAAAAACACTATATAGGAGTAGGGTTGAGCGAAACGGGTCGTTCATTTTCATAAGTCGCCGACTTTTGGCAAAGTAGGGCTTCATGAAACCCGACCCGATCCCTGTGTGGGGTCGGCCATGCAGTATGTGACTTTCGCGCCAAAGTCGCGTTTCAATGACGCGAAAAGCGCCATTTCTCAGCCAATGAAGGTGGACGCAGAGTGTGGGCAGCGTGATGACATAGGTCTCAGTCCCCAGCATCTTAGAAAAGGGCATTGCAGTGATTGGCTTGCTTTCTGCGGCATCACAGGGGCTATAAAGGGGCGTTCCCGCCGACCGCCATCTTACTGCTGCTGATCTGAGCATAGGGAGAGGTTGCTGCCGCTTCGTCAGAAGCAGGGATAGCGTTAGGCAGGGTACATTAACCCCCAAACCGCTTGTGCTGTAGCGATTTCCACTGTCCAACACCACCTTTTCTTAGCAGGGACAGTGGAGGCTACATTTTTTTCCTCAGCGCTGTAGCTCATTGGGCTGCCCTAGAAGGCTCCCTGATAGCTGCATTGCTGTTTGTACACCGCTGTGCAAACCAACTGCTTTTTTCAAAGCATAAATCCTGTTGCTCCTTCCTTTCTGCACAGCTTTCTTGTTTGTTTGTCCACACTTTTGACTTTTTTGTGCAGCAGTCCACTCCTTGTTATTGCTGCCTGCCATACATTGCTGAGATTATTGCAGGGAGATAGTAATGTGTGGCATCTGTCTCTAATTTTGTGCCACAGAACATATACTGTATAAAAGTGGGCCACATTTCTTCAATATTCTCCCAGAAAAAATAAAAAGGGGGAGATTTTAATTGTTAGTGTCTGCATCAGCGTCAGTCCTGTTAGTGGCCTATCTGGCTGCCACTGAAGCTGTGTCCTGTTATACATTGGGCCTGATTTTCCCTGCAGTCTCACCCACCTATAAAGGGATATATAAATCCAACAGAAGTTTGAGTTCAACTTGTAACTGGTTTTACAGTAACAAATACCGTTAGTTTGGTTACGTTTTTCAAACAATGAGGAAGTCTGGTGGAAGAGGTCGTGGCCGTGGGCGGTCATTGCCAGCTGGTAATGATGGTAGTGGTGGTGAGCATCAGGTGGTCGTGGGAAAAGCAATATAGCACGTAAGTCTCAAGTTGTTGAGCCAGGTTCGTCGTCTGGCTACACAAGGCCTCGAACGCTCCCTTTTCTGGGAGTAGGAAAACCGCTTTTAAAGCCGGAGCAGCAAGAACAAGTTTTGGCTTTCTTTGCTGACTCAGCCTCTAGCTCTTTCGCCTCCTCTTCTGAAACTGCTAAATGTAAAAGCAGTGCGTCGTTAGTGGATGTTCACGGTCAGGGACAAGTCGCTTCTTTGTCTTCTTCACCAAGAACAACAGAGAAGGATGCGTCAGGCGACACAACGGGTTACTCCATGGAGCTCTTTACACATACTGTTCCTGGGTTAGAAAGTGAAACAGTTAACAGGCCATGCCCATTACAAGTTGAATCGGACATGGAGTGCACAGATGCACAGCCACAGCCAGATTACTATGCTGTTCCTTTGACTCAGACCAGAACATTGCCCTTGCAGTGTACTGATCCAGAACAAGACCCTGATGAGATTATGGTGCCCCATCACGAACGCTATACCACCGGCTTACACGGTGACACAGACGAAGTTGCACACGAGATAGAAGAGGAGGTCATAGATGACCCAGTTGTTGACCCCGATTGGCAGCCATTGGGGGAACAGGGTGCAGGCGGCTGTAGCTCTGAAGCGGAGAAGAAGGAGCCGCAGAAGGCATCAACATCGCAACAGGTTCCATCTGCCAGGCCCGTATCTGGCCAAAAACGCGTGGCAAAACCAAAACCAGTTGTAGGACAGCGTGGCCATCTGGTTAAAGAAGCTCAGTCTGCAATGCCTGAAAAGGTATCCGATAGTAGAAAGAGTGCAGTCTGGCATTTTTTTAAACAACATCCAAATGATCAGCGCAAAATCATGTCAAAAATGTTCAACTACCTTAAGCAGAAGTCAGAATCTTAAAAGTCTAAATACAAGTTGCATGCGTAAACATTTAACCACCATGCATTTGCAAGCCTGAACTCACTACCAAACGTCCCTTAAGGTAGTAGCACCCTCGGCCAATGAATCTAGTCAGCAACGCTACATCCCTTCCCTCACTGTAAGCCCACCATTTCCCGCACCACATGCAGTAAATGTGCAGATTTCATCGCCAGTCCAAAGCAGTCAGGGAATCACCAGTTTCGTAGTAGGAAACACTGCATGTAGGGCACCAGCAAGAATACCATCTCCAACCCTCTCTCAGTCTGCCATGTCCACCGGCACACCCGCTAGTTCCACGATCTGCAGCTCTCCAGTCCAGCTCACCCTACATGAGACTCTCGTTAGGAAAAGGAAGTACTCATCCTCGCATCCGCGTACACAGGGTTTGAACGCCCACATTGCTAGACTAATTTCATTAGAGATGATGCCCTACCGGTTAGTTGAAAGCGAAGCTTTCAAAGCCCTGACGGACTACGCTGAACCACGCTACGAGCTACCCAGTCGACACTTCTTTTCGAGAAAAGCCATCCCAGCCCTCCACCAGCATGTAAAAGACCGCATCGTCCATGCACTCAGGCAATCTGTGAGTACAAAGGTGCACCTGACAACAGATGCATGGATCAGTAGGCATGGCCAGGGACGTTACGTGTCCATCACAGCACACTGGGTTAATGTGGTGGATGCAGGGTCCACAGGGGACGGCAATATTAAGACAGTTCTGCCTAGCCCACGGTCTAGGAAACAGTTGGCTGTAGGCGTTCGCCCCCCCTCCTCCTCCTCCTCGTCCTCCTGCAGAAGCGAGAGATCGTCCACAGACCGCAGTCGCATGAGCACTCCATCTGCAGCTGCCACTGTTGCACACGAGGTGTCCCATTATGGGACAGCTAGTGGCAAGCGTCAGCAGGCTGTATTGGCAATGAAGTGTTTGGGCGACAACAGACACACCGCGGAAGTTCTGTCCGAGTTCTTGGCTCAGTCATGGCTGGGCAGTGTACATCTTGAGGCAGGCAAGGTAGTGAGTAATAATGGAAGGAATTTTATGGCTGCCATAGCCCTTTCCCAATTGACACACATTCCTTGCCTGGCTCACACCTTAAACCTGGTGGTGCAGTGCTTCTTGTTAAGTTATCCGGGGTTACCCGACCTGCTCCTCAAAGTGCGCAGACATTGCACGCATATCCACCGTTCGCCCGTACACTCCAGCCGTATGCAGAACCATCAGCGGTCTTTGAACCATCCCCAGCATCGCCTAATCATCGACGTTGCAACAAGGTGGAACTCCACACTGCACATGCTTCAGAGACTGTGCGAACAGAGGCGTGCTGTTATGTATTTGTGGGAGGATACACATACACGGGCAGGCAGTTGGATGGCAGACATGGAGTTGTCAGGTGTGCAGTGGTCGAAGGTACAAGACCTGTGTCAAGTCCTTCAGTGTTTTGAGGAATGCACACGGCTGGTTAGTGCAGACAACGCCATAATAAGCATGAGCATCCCCCTAATGCGTCTGCTGATGCAAAGTTTGACGCACATAAAGGAGCAGGCGTCTGCAGCCGAGGAAGAGGAAAGCCTTGATGACAGTCAGCCATTGTCTGGTCAGGGCAATCTACAGGATGAGGTAGCGGGCGAAGAGGAGGAGGACGAGGAGGATGATGGGGATGAGTATTTTTTGAATGAGGAAGCTTCTCCGGGGCCAATAGAAACTGGTGGCGTTGCAAGGCCGGGTTCAGGTTTTTTGAGGGAGACAAGTGACGTAGATTTGCCTGAAACTGCCCCTCAACCCAGCACAACCGCAGATTTGACAACTGGAAGTTTGGCCCACATGGCGGATTATGCCTTATGTATCCTCAAAAGGGACCCACGCATTATTAAAATGATGACCGATGACGACTACTGGTTGGCCTGCCTCCTTGATCCTCGCTATAAAAACAAATTGCAAAATATCATGCCACATGAGAACCTGGAATAAATATTAGCAACCAAACAAGCAACTCTGGTAGACCGTTTGATTCAGGCATTCCCAGCACACAGCGCCGGTGATGGTTCTCACACGAGTTGCAGGGGGCAACAGGGCAGAGGTGTTAGAGTTGCACAAATCAGAAGTGGCGTTGGACAGAGGGGTTTTCTGACCAGGTTGTGGAGTGATTTCGCAATGACCACAGACAGGACAGGTACTGCAGCATCAATTCAAAGTGACAGGAGACAACATTTGTCCAGTATGGTTACTAACTATTTTTCATCCCTTATCGATGTTCTCCCTCAACCGTCATTCCCATTTGATTACTGGGCATCCAAAATAGACACCTGGCCTGAATTGGCAGAATATGCATTGCAGGAGTTTGCTTGCCCAGCAGCTAGTGTGCTATCAGAAAGAGTATTCAGTGCTGCTGGTTCAATATTGACCGAAAAAAGGACTCATCTGGCTACCCAAAATGTTGATGATCTTATCTCCATTAAAATGAACCACTCATGGATTTCTAATTATTTTGCCTCACCTTTCCCGGCTGACACCTAGCTTTCCTATAAAAAGGTTTTGCTTGTTGACTGGTCTTACTGACTGTTCCAATCTCTTAATCTGCAGCAGCTGTTTGTCCAGCATATGACATGTTTACACCTCCCTAAATGCGCTAACTCCCCCCCACGGGCCCGTGGTCTCGCCACTTGGCGCAAGCCCCCATGAGAGTGCCGTTTGTCTGAAGAGGTGGGTGTGCCCGCTTTTGGCCGACGGCACTGCCACTGGGTCCCTCATAGTACAATAAAGTGTCTCTGGTGGTGGTGGCGCACAAACAACGTCAGACACACCATTGTAACATGAAGGGCCCTGGGCCTGTACCGCTGGCCACAAGAGAGTTTTCCCCCCCAGCTCAAACAGTGCTCTACCACTTGCAAAATTATCTCTCACAGCTACACCAATGTTTAGTCTATGCGCTGACATCCTTCAATGCCTGCCACTGACAATACCAATTTGTTGACTTGTATGATGCTAGTTAAAATAGTCAGGGTCAGTGTCCTATATTGACACCAGTAAATACTTAGCGGCGCCAAATTACTATGTCTGAAACTCAGCAGAGGAACCCACCCCTGTACCTAGGTATGCCACCCTTTTTTTTTGGTTTAGTTGTTTGGAGAGACATTAACATCTATTTATTTTGTGGGAGTACTAACTGTGTCAGACACTCCTTCCAATAGTCCTCCACTGACCAAACCAATGCTGCCTGTGTACCCCTGGAACCTATTTAAAAGTGCATAGAGCCTACTTTCTTTATTGTAGGCCTAGTAAGTCTGTCTGCGGTCCATCCTTCCATTTGTCCTCCGCTGAGCACACCAATGCCGACCGTGTACCCATGTACCTTTTTTTCAACCTGCAGTGAGCCAACTTTGTGGTGTAAGGCCTACTAGCAGTGTCTGTCTGCGCCACTTAATACAGATGTTCTCCTCAAAAAAAAAAAAAAAAAAGGCTGGTTTACAGCCTGTCAGAATTATAAAACTGCATTGGGGCCACAAGTTTTGTTGTGGTCTACAAACTGATTCTTCCGCTCCAAGGTGTTCTCCAGGTTGCCTTTCCTGAGCTTCAATCTTCAGGCTCTTGTTAAATAGTTTTTTTATTGAACAACTGCAGTGGGGCTACTAGTTGGGTTGGGGCCTACTAACGGTGTATGCCGCTCCAAGGTGTTCTCCGGGTTGCCTTTCCTGAGCTTCAATCTTCAGGCTCTTGTTAAATAGTTGTTAAATGGAACAACTGCATTTGGCCTACTAGTTGGGTTGGGGCCTACTAACGGTGTATGCCGCTCCAAGGTGTTCTCCAGGTTGCCTTTCCTGAGCTTCAATCTTCAGGCTCTTGTTAAACAGTTTTTTAATGGAACAACTGCAGTGGGGCTACTAGTTGGGTTGGGGCCTACTACCAGTGTCTGCCGCTCCAAGTTGTTCTCCTGGTTGCCTTTCCTGAGCTTCAATCTTCAGGCTCTTGTTAAATAGTTGTTAAATGGAACAACTGCATTTGGCCTACTAGTTGGGTTGGGGCCTACTAACGGTGTATGCCGCTCCAAGGTGTTCTCCAGGTTGCCTTTCCTGAGCTTCAATCTTTCAATCTTCAGGCTCTTGTTAAATAGTTTTTTAATGGAACAACTGCAGTGGGGCTACTAGTTGGGTTGGGGCCTACTAACGGTGTATGCCGCTCCAAGGTGTTCTCCAGGTTGACTTTCCTGAGCTTCAATCTTCAGGCTCTTGTTAAATAGTTTTTTAATGGAACAACTGCAGTAGGGCTACTAGTTGGGTTGGGGCCTACTACCAGTGTATGCCGCTCCAAGGTGTTCTCCTGGTTGCCTTTCCTGAGCTTCAATCTTCAGGCTCTTGTTAAATAGTTTTTTAATGGAACAACTGCAGTGGGGCTACTAATTGGGTTGGGGCCTACTACCAGTGTATGCCGCTCCAAGGTGTTCTCCTGGTTGCCTTTCCTGAGCTTCAATCTTCAGGCTCTTGTTAAATAGTTTTTTAATGGAACAACTGCAGTGGGGCTACTAGTTGGGTTGGGGCCTACTACCAGTGTCTGCCGCTCCAAGGTGTTCTCCTGGTTGCCTTTCCTGAGCTTCAATCTTCAGGCTCTCGTTAAATAGTTGTTGAAACAACACTACATTAGACCTACAAGTTGGGTCTGGGTTCTACAAACGGTGTCTTCTGCTCCAATGTGTTCTCCAGGTTGCCTTTCCCTAGCTTCTATCTTCAGGCTCTCGTTAAATTGTTTTTAATATAACACTGCATTTGGCCTACTTGTTTTGTTGGCCCTACCAACGGTGTCTGCCGCTCCTTGATGTTCTCCTACACTGAACAAACCAGTGCCACCTGTTTACTACTGTTACCAATTTTGAACTGCATTAGTTGGGTTGGGGCCTTCTATCTGTGTCTGCCGCTCCTTGCTGTTCTCCTACAGTGAACAAAGCTGTGCCGCCGGTTTACTACTGTTGCCAATTTTGAACTGCATTTAGCCTACTTACTGATTTGGGCCTACTCACTGTGTCAGCCTCTCATTACAGCTGTACTCCACTGAACAAAGCAATGCCCCTGGTTAGTCCTGTTACCAATTTTGAACTGCATTTAGCCCACTTTATTCTTTGGGCCTATATCTTTGTTTCCTCCTCATCCTGCCCATTGCCCAGCCAGTGATAGATGAGTCTTCTGGTACATTGACCCAGAATGCTACATTCCCCGTGCACGCTACACAGCAAGAATGTGACCCTGCTGAAAGTCAGGTTCCCCTTCCTGCATACCATAACACCTTACACGGGGACAAAGAGGAAGGTGCAGATGAAAGTGCAGGTTCCTTCATCAGGTGGGGGGGAATACGCGTTGGCGACGTCACTGGCACAGGGCCCCTCATAGTACGCAAAAGTGTCGCTGCCGGTGGGAGGCGCCCCCGCCGTGAAAACACACCGCCGTACTTTGAGGGGCCCTGTGCCAGTGCCAATGCCAACGAGTGGGCCCCCCCTGCTTGCTCAGGATCACAGCACTTGCAAAGTTGAAATACTTACCTCTCCCTGCTCCACTGCCCTGAGGTGGTCCAGATTACCTGGGCCCGCTAAATACTTGAACAAGCCCTACCCCCCACAACTTTAGCCAAATGACCCCCAATTTCCAATGCGAACTATTATTATAAGGTAAATTAAGATTGACAAGCTTCAGTAACACGAATGGATGTTTTTGCCATTAAAATGGGCACTGTAGGTGTTTTCCTGGCCTCCACTCACTGCCGAGTATGCTTCCCCATTGACTTGCATTGGGTTTCGTGTTTCGGTCGATCCCCGACTTTTCGCGATAATTGGCCGATTCCACTCGACTCGACTTTTGACCCTAAAAAGCTAAAAGTCGCTCAACCCTATATAGGAGTACATAGAGGAGCTTTTTTGGCCTTGCAGCGCCATTCTCGGCTGTCTGCACGGTCTATGTGTGAGTGCAGCTCAATGAGTATTCTGTTCAGCAAAAAAAAAAAAAAATTAATACAGTTCACCAAACACACCACTTTTCAGATGTGTAAGCCACATTAGCTCATATAAAATTCTAGTCCAGACTTTTGAAAATTAGTGTTTCTTATACCTGTTAGCAGCTGTTCAGGAATAAGCACACTAAGCCCTTAGTACTTTTCTGCCTATCTTTTTCAGTCTACCAAGATGAAGAAGGCAGGGAGGAAGGCACGTGGGCGTGGGCGTGGGTGTGGAGCAGGGAGAGGACGTGGGGAATCTATACCTGCTGCGGGCACCCGTGACTCATCATCACCCAGTTGCAGCAGGGAACAGTCTTTCATGCGCAGCTTTGTAGGAGATCGCTGTACCCCGCTGCTGTGGGAAGAACAAATTGAAGCCGTTGTCGGAGGGATAATAGCTAACGCATCGACTTCAATTAGTGCCACATCCTCTCAGGCAAAGAGCACTCGAGAGCACCCATCTGTCTCTTCACCACCTGCCAAATTGCCCAGGCAGTCAGAGAGCCAAGGACAGGAGCCATCTCTACTTCTGTTCTCTGAATCTCTTGGCTTGAAAAGAGGAGGCCAGCCAAGCAGCATTGGAGAAATAGAAGAAGAGGCAGTATGCAGTGATGCCCAACAGCTTTGTCTCTCTGATTCTGAAGAGGCGGGTGGGCCAGTGCCTCCGGTCAGCACACCTCAGTACTAGAGTTGAGCGACCTTGACCTTTTTAGAGTTGAGCCGGGTTTCGCGAAACCCGACTATCTCAAAAGTCGGATCGAGTGAAATCGGCCGATTATGACGTAAAGTCGGGATCGACCGAAACACGAAACCCAATGCAAGTCAATGGGGCAGCATAGTCGGCAGTGAGTGGGGGCCAGGAAAACACCTAGAGTGCCCATTTTAATGTCAAAACCATCCATTCTTCTTAATGAAGCTTGTCAAGCGTAATTTACCTTATAATAATTGGAAGGCATTTGAAATTGGGGGTCATTTGGCTAAAGTTGTGGTGGGTAGGGCTGGTTCAAGTAATTAGTGGGCCCAGGAAATCTGGACCACGTCACGGCAGTGGAGCAGGGAGAGGTAAGTATTTCAACTTTGCAAGTGCTGTGAACCTGAGCAAGCAGGGGGGGCCCACTCGTTGGCATTGGCACTGGCACAGGGCCCCTCAAAGTACAGCGGTGTGTTTGCACGGCGGGGGCGCCTCCCACCGGCAGCAACACTTTTGCGTACCATGAGAGACCCTGTGCCAGTGACGTCGCCAACTAGTATTCCTCCCCCCACCTGATGAAGGAACCTGCACTTTCATCTGCACCTTCCTGTTTGTCCCCGTGTAAGGTGGTATGGTATGCGGGAAGGGGGACCTGACTTTCAGCAGGGTCACAATCTTGCAGTGTAGCGTGCACGGGAAATGTTGCGTTATGGGTCAATGTACCAGCAGACTCATCTATCACTGGCTGGGCAATGGGCAGGATGAGGAGGAAACACAGATATAGGCCCAAAGAATAAAGTGGGCTAAATGCAGTTCAAAATTGGTAACACAGGACTAATCAGGGGGCATTGCAGTGGAGGACAACTGGAATGAGAGGCTGACACAGAGAGTAGGCCCAAATCAGTAAGTAGTCGAAATGCAGTTCAAAATTGGCAACAGTAGTAAACAGGCGGCACAGCTTTGTTCAGTGGAGGAGAACAGCAAGGAGTGGCAGACACCGATAGTAGGCCCCAACCCAACTAGTAGGCCAAATGCAGTCTAACATTAACAACTACTTAACGAGCGCCTGAAAACGGAATTTCAGGACAGGAAACCAGGAGAACAGCAAGGAGCGGCAGACACCGATAGTAGGCCCCAAACCAACTAGTACGCCAAATGCAGTTGTTCCGTTTAACCACAATTTAATGAGAGCCTGAAGATAGAAGTTCAGGAAAGGCAACCTGGAGAACACCTTGGAGTGGAACACACCATCTCTCTACACCCCATACCCAATTTGTAGGTCTAATGCAGCGTAGTTTCCAACAACTACTAAACGAGAGCATGATGATCGAAGCATTGGCGAGGAAACCTGGGGAACACCTTGGAGTGGAACACACCATCTCTCTACAGTGGAACACACCATCTCTCTACACCCCATACCCAATTTGTAGGCCTAATGCAGCGTAGTTTCCAACAACTACTAAACGAGAGCCGGAAGATCGAAGCAATGGAGAGGAAACCTGGGGAACACCTTGGAGTGTAACACACCATCTCTCTACACCCCATACCCAATTTGTAGGCCTAATGCAGCGTAGTTTCCAACAACTACTAAACGAGAGCCGGAAGATCGAAGCAATGGAGAGGAAACCTGGGGAACACCTTGGAGTGTAACACACCATCTCTCTACACCCCATACCCAATTTGTAGGCCTAATGCAGCGTAGTTTCCAACAACTACTAAACGAGAGCCGGAAGATCGAAGCAATGGAGAGGAAACCTGGGGAACACCTTGGAGTGTAACACACCATCTCTCTACACCCCATACCCAATTTGTAGGCCTAATGCAGCGTAGTTTCCAACAACTACTAAACGAGAGCCGGAAGATCGAAGCAATGGAGAGGAAACCTGGGGAACACCTTGGAGTGTAACACACCATCTCTCTACACCCCATACCCAATTTGTAGGCCTAATGCAGCGTAGTTTCCAACAACTACTAAACGAGAGCATGATGATCGAAGCATTGGCGAGGAAACCTGGGGAACACCTTGGAGTGGAACACACCATCTCTCTACAGTGGAACACACCATCTCTCTACACCCCATACCCAATTTGTAGGCCTAATGCAGCGTAGTTTCCAACAACTACTAAACGAGAGCCGGAAGATCGAAGCTCAGGAAAGGCAACCTGGAGAACACCTTGGAGTGGAACACACCATCTCTCTACACCCCATACCCAATTTGTAGGCCCAATGCAGCATAGTTTCCAACAACTACTAAACGAGAGCCGGAAGATCGAAGCAATGGAGAGGAAACCTGGGGAACACCTTGGAGTGTAACACACCATCTCTCTACACCCCATACCCAATTTGTAGGCCTAATGCAGCGTAGTTTCCAACAACTACTAAACGAGAGCCGGAAGATCGAAGCAATGGAGAGGAAACCTGGGGAACACCTTGGAGTGTAACACACCATCTCTCTACACCCCATACCCAATTTGTAGGCCTAATGCAGCGTAGTTTCCAACAACTACTAAACGAGAGCCGGAAGATCGAAGCTCAGGAAAGGCAACCTGGGGAACACCTTGGAGTGTAACAAACCCTCTCTCTACACCACGGAAGGGCTGATTCTTAGGAAGGAAGGCTGTCGGAAAGAAGCAGGGCGCGTCCGAGGGTGATTATATTCTTATTAGGTATATACTCACCCTCGGACGCGCCCTGCTTCTTTATTTGTAATGAATGTTTATTTGCAATGTGGTTTTGACTTACTCTATTTTTTTGGTAAATAATGATTTTATTATTTTCATTGTTTTGCATCTTCTTGGCAATAATATAAAGAAGACGCGACAGGACAACACTCGGTGGATGCCATATCTGTGTTTAAAATTGAAAAAACCTTTCAGTTAACTACTTGCAGGAGAAAGTTATTGTAGCTGGTGGCCATTTTTAGTACTGTACCAGATTTTTGTTGTATGTGTTTGTTTTTAATGTTAAAATGTCTGCATTTGATATCTCTCCAGTATTTTCTTTTTTATAAGCAAAATACTTATTTTTATATTTTCTGATGTTGGTTCCAGGGGTACATGGGCCGCAGTGGTGTGGTCAGTGGAGGCCTAGTGGAAGGAGTCACCGCAGACAGGCATCGAAGGCCTAAAATAATAACACATGGCTGTAGGCAATTTTAAATTGGTTCCAGGGGTACACGGGCAGCAGTGGTGTGGTCAGTGGAGGCCTAGTGGAAGGAGTGACCGCAGACAGGCATCGAAGGCCTAAAATAATAACACATGGCTGTAGGCAATTTTAAATTGGTTCCAGGGGTACACGGGCAGCAGTGGTGTGGTCAGTGGAGGCCTAGTGGAAGGAGTCACCGCAGACAGGCATCGAAGGCCTAAAATAATAACACATGGCTGTAGGCAATTTTAAATTGGTTCCAGGGGTACACGGGAAGCAGTGGTGTGGTCAGTGGAGGCCTAGTGGAAGGAGTGACCGCAGACAGGCATCGAAGGCCTAAAATAATAACACATGGCTGTAGGCAATTTTAAATTGGTTCCAGGGGTACACGGGCAGCAGTGGTGTGGTCAGTGGAGGCCTAGTGGAAGGAGTGACCGCAGACAGGCATCGAAGGCCTAAAATAATAACACATGGCTGTAGGCAATTTTAAATTGGTTCCAGGGGTACACGGGCAGCAGTGGTGTGGTCAGTGGAGGCCTAGTGGAAGGAGTCACCGCAGACAGGCATCGAAGGCCTAAAATAATAACACATGGCTGTAGGCAATTTTAAATTGGTTACAGGGGTACACGGGCAGCAGTGGTGTGGTCAGTGGAGGCCTAGTGGAAGGAGTCACTGCAGACAGGCATCGAAGGCCTAAAATAATAACACATGGCTGTAGGCAATTTTAAATTGGTTCCAGGGGTACACGGGCAGCAGTGGTGTGGTCAGTGGAGGCCTAGTGGAAGGAGTGACCGCAGACAGGCATCGAAGGCCTAAAATAATAACACATGGCTGTAGGCAATTTTAAATTGGTTACAGGGGTACACGGGCAGCAGTGGTGTGGTCAGTGGAGGCCTAGTGGAAGGAGTCACCGCAGACAGGCATCGAAGGCCTAAAATAATAACACATGGCTGTAGGCAATTTTAAATTGGTTCCAGGGGTACACGGGCAGCAGTGGTGTGGTCAGTGGAGGCCTAGTGGAAGGAGTGACCGCAGACAGGCATCGAAGGCCTAAAATAATAACACATGGCTGTAGGCAATTTTAAATTGGTTCCAGGGGTACACGGGCAGCAGTGGTGTGGTCAGTGGAGGCCTAGTGGAAGGAGTGACCGCAGACAGGCATCGAAGGCCTAAAATAATAACACATGGCTGTAGGCAATTTTAAATTGGTTCCAGGGGTACACGGGCAGCAGTGGTGTGGTCAGTGGAGGCCTAGTGGAAGGAGTGACCACAGACAGGCATCGAAGGCCTAACATAACAAAAATGTCAATACAATGGTATTGTCAGTGGCAGGCATTGAAGGATGTCAGCGCATAGACTAAACATTGGTGGAGCTGTGAGATAATTTTGCAAGTGGTAGAGCACTGTTTGAGCTGGGGTGGGGGAAAACTGTCTTGTGGCCGGCGGTACAGGCCCAGGGCCCCTCATATTACAACGGTGTGTCTGACGTTGGGTGCGCACCACCACCGCCAGAGACACTTTATTGTACTAGGAGGGACCCAGTGGCAGTGCCGTCGACCAAAAGCGGGCTCACCCACCTCTTCAGACAAACTGCACTCTCACGGGTGCTGTCGCCAAGTGTCGATACCACGGCCCCGTGTGGGGAGTTTGGCCATTTAGTGAGGTGTAAACATGTCGTATGCTGGACAATCAGGTGCAGAAAATTACGAGATTGGAAAAGGCATTCAGAATAGTCCACAGGCAAGACCTTTTCATAGGAAAGCTAGGTGTCAGCCGGGCAAGGTGGGGCAAAAGATTTCGAAATCCAGTTGTGGTTCATTTTAATGAAGGTTAGATCATCTACATTTTGGGTAGCCAGACGAGTCCTTTTTTCTGTTAGTATTGAACCTGCAGCACTGAATACTCTTTCTGATAGGACACTAGCTGCCGGGCAAGCAAGCTCCTGCAATGCATATTCTGCCAATTCTGGCCAGGTGTCTAATTTTGATGCCCAGAAATCAAATGGGAATGACGGTTGAGGGAGAACATCGATAAGGGATGAAAAATAGTTTGTAACCATACTGGACAAATGTTGTCTCCTGTCACTTTGAATTGATGCTGCAGTACCTGTCCTGTCTGCGGTCATAGCAAAATCACTCCACAACCTGGTCAGAAAACCCCTCTGGCCAACGCCACTTCTGATTTCTGCCCCTCTAACTCCTCTGGTCTGCTGGCCCCTGCAGCTCGTGTGAGAACGATCACGGGCGCTGTGTGCAGGGAATGCCAGAAGCAAACGGTCAACAAGAGTTGATTGTTTGGTTGCTAATATTAGTTCCAAGTTCTCATGTGGCATTATATTTTGCAATTTGCCTTTATAGCGAGGATCAAGGAGGCAGGCCAACCAGTAATCGTCATCATTCCTCACTTTAGTTATGCGTGTGTCCCTTTTGAGGATACGTAAGGCATAATCCGCCATGTGGGCCAAAGTTCCAGTTCTCAAATCTGCGGTTGTGCTTGGTTGAGGGGCAGTTTCAGGCAAATCCACGTCACTTGTGTCCCTCCAAAAACCAGAACCCGGCCTTGCCGCGCCAGCAATTTCCAGTGGCCCCGGAAAAGCTTCCTCATTAAAAATATAATCATCCCCATCATCCTCCTCGTCCTCCTCTTCCTCTTCGCCCGCTACCTCGTCCTGTACACTGCCCTGGCCAGACAATGGCTGACTGTCATCAAGGCTTTCCTCTTCCTCAGCTGCAGACGCCTGATCCTTTATGTGCGTCAAACTTTGCATCAGCAGACGCATTAGGGGGATGCTCATGCTTATTATGGCGTTGTCTGCACTAACCAGCCGTGTGCATTCCTCAAAACACTGAAGGACTTGGCACATGTCTTGAATCTTCGACCACTGCACACCTGACAACTCCATGTCTGCCATCCTACTGCCTGCCCGTGTATGTGTATCCTCCCACAAAAACATAACAGCCCGCCTCTGTTCACACAGTCTCTGAAGCATGTGCAGTGTTGAGTTCCACCTTGTTGCAACGTCTATGATTAGGCGATGCTGGGGAAGGTTCAAAGAACGCTGATAGGTCTGCATACGGCTGGAGTGTACGGGCGAACGGCGGATATGTGAGCAAAGTCCACGCACTTTGAGGAGCAGGTCGGATAACCCCGGATAACTTTTCAGGAAGCACTGCACCACCAGGTTTAAGGTGTGAGCCAGGCAAGGAATGTGTTTCAGTTGGGAAAGGGAGATGGCAGCCATGAAATTCCTTCCGTTATCACTCACTACCTTGCCTGCCTCAAGATCTACAGTGCCCAGCCACGACTGCGTTTCTTTCTGCAAGAACTCGGACAGAACTTCCGCGGTGTGTCTGTTGTCGCCCAAACACTTCATAGCCAATACAGCCTGCTGACATTTGCCAGTAGCTGCCCCATAATGGGAGACCTGGTGTGCAACAGTGGCAGCTGCGGATGGAGTGGTTGTGCGACTGCGGTCTGTGGACGAGCTCTCGCTTCTGCAGGAGGACGAAGAGGAGGAGGGGGTGCGAACGGCTACAGCCAATTGTTTCCTAGACCGTGGGCTAGGCAGAACTGTCCCAAACTTGCTGTCCCCTGTGGACCCTGCATCCACCACATTTACCCAGCGTGCCGTGATGGACACGTAACGTCCCTGGCCATGCCTACTGGTCCATGCATCTGTTGTCAGGTGCACCTTTGTGCTCACAGATTGCCTGAGTGCATGGACGATGCGCTCTTTAACATGCTGGTGGAGGGCTGGGATGGCTTTTCTGGAAAAAAAGTGTCGACTGGGTAGCTCGTAGCGTGGTACAGCGTAGTCCATCAGGGCTTTGAAAGCTTCGCTTTCAACTAACCGGTAGGGCATCATCTCTAACGAGATTAGTCTAGCTATGTGTGCGTTCAAACCCTGTGTACGCGGATGCGAGGCTAAGTACTTCCTTTTTCTAACCATAGTCTCATGTAGGGTGAGCTGGACTGGAGAGCTGGAGATCGTGGAACTAGCGGGGGTGCCGGTGGACATGGCAGACTGAGAGACGGTGGGAGATGGTATTGTTGCCACCGGTGCCCTAGATGCAGTGTTTCCTACTACGAAACTGGTGATTCCCTGACCCTGACTGCTTTGGCCTGGCAAAGAAAACTGCACAGATACTGCAGGTGGTGCGGAAAATGGTGGCCCTACACTGCCGGAAGGGATGTTGCGTTGCTGACTAGCTTCATTGGCCGAGGGTGCTACAACCTTAAGGGACGTTTGGTAGTTAGTCCAGGCTTGCAAATGCATGGTGGTTAAATGTCTATGCATGCAACTTGTATTGAGACTTTTCAGATTCTCTCCTCTGCTTAAGGTAGTTGAACATTTTTGACAGATGACTTTGCGCTGATCAATTGGATGTTGTTTAAAAAAATGCCAGACTGCACTCTTTCTAGCATCGGATACCTTTTCAGGCATTGCAGACTGAGCTTTAACCGGATGGCCACGCTGTCCTCCAACAGGTTTTGGCTTTGCCACGCGTTTTGGGCAAGATACGGGCCCGGCAGATGGAACCTGTTGCGATGTTGATGCCTGCTGCGGCCCCTCCTCCTCCGCTTCAGAACTGCTGCCGCCTGCACCCTGTTCCCCCAATGGCTGCCAATCGGGGTCAAGAACTGGGTCATCTATTACCTCTTCTTGTAGCTCGTGTGCAACTTTGTCTGTGTCACCGTGTCGGTCGGTGGTATAGCGTTCGTGATGGGGCAACATAGTCTCATCAGGGTCTGATTCTTGATCAGCACCCTGCGAGGGCAATGTTGTGGTCTGAGTCAAAGGACCAGCATAGTAGTCTGGCTGTGGCTGTGCATCAGTGCACTCCATGTCAGATTCAACTTGTAATGGGCATGGACTGTTAACTGCTTCACTTTCTAAGCCAGGGACGGTATGTGTAAAGAGCTCCATGGAGTAACCCGTTGTGTCGCCTGCTGCATTCTTCTCTGTTGTTGTTTTTGCTGAAGAGGACAAGGAAGCGACTTGTCCCTGACCGTGAACATCCACTAACGACGCGCTGCTTTGACATTTACCAGTTTCACGAGAGGAGGCAAAAGAGCTAGAGGCTGAGTCAGCAAGATAAGCCAAAACTTGCTCTTGCTGCTCCGGCTTTAAAAGCGGTTTTCCTACTCCCAGAAAAGGGAGCGTTCGAGGCCTTGTGTAGCCAGACGACGAACCTGGCTCCACAGCTCCAGACTTAGGTGCAATATTTTTTTTCCCACGACCAGCTGATGCTCCACCACTACCTCTACCCTCATTACCAGCTGACAATGAACGCCCCCGGCCACGACCTCTTCCACCATACTTCCTCATTGTTTTAAAAACGTAAACAAACTAACGGTATTTGTTGCTGTCACACAAATTACACGGTGAGCTATAACTTCAGTATGATTTAGCTACCCCTTTACAGGTGAGTGAGACCACAACGAAAATCAGGCACAATGTTACACACTCTGTTGTTGGTGGCAACAAATGAGAGAGATGCCACACACGCAGGACTGTCACTGAAGCACAAGTGTAAATATTAATCTCCCACTGATTTGATTTTTTTTTTTTTAAGGGAGACTTTAGGAAAAAAAAAAAATAGAATAAAATGATTTTTTCAGGAAGAATTTAGAAACCAAATAAAATAAAATGATTTTTTCAGGGAGAATTTAGAAAAGAAATAAAACAAAAAAAGGCTTTCTATGGCCCACTGAGTGAGAGCTGACGCACACAGGAGTAAGGAGTGGCACACAAGCCCAGAGGCCAATATTTATCTCCCACTGATTGATGTAGTGATTTTTTCAGGTAGATTTTGGAACCCAAATCAAGCTAAAAAAAATAATAGGCTTTCTATGGCCCACAATTGGAGAGAGAGAGAGAGATGGCACACCCAGGAGTCAAGACTGGCACACAAGCAGAAAGGGCAATATTAATCTCCCACTGATTTGTTTTTTTTTTTTTTTTCAGGGAGACTTTAGGAAAAAAAAAATAGAATAAAATGATTTTTTGAGGAAGAATTTAGAAACCAAAGAAAATAAAATGATTTTTTCAGGGAGAATTTAGAAAAGAAATAAAACAAAAAAAGGCTTTCTATGGCCCACTGAGTGAGAGATGACGCACACAGGAGTCAGGAGTGGCACACAAGCCCAGAGGCCAATATTTATCTCCCACTGATTGATGTAGTGATTTTTTCAGGTAGATTTTGGAACCCAAATCAAGCTAAAAAAATAATAGGCTTTCTATGGCCCACAATTGGAGAGAGAGAGAGAGAGATGGCACACCCAGGAGTCAAGACTGGCACACATGCAGAAAGGGCAATATTAATCTCCCACTGATTTGTTTTTTTTTTTTTTTTTTCAGGGAGACTTTAGGAAAAAAAAAAATTGAATAAAATGATTTTTTCAGGAAGAATTTAGAAACCAAAGAAAATAAAATGATTTTTTCAGGGAGAATTTAGAAAACAAATAAAACAAAAAAAGGCTTTCTATGGCCCACTGAGAGATGACGCACACAGGAGTCAGGAGTGGCACACAAGCCCAGAGGCCAATATTTATCTCCCACTTTTTTTTTTTTGTTCCAGGGAAAATTTATAAACCCAATAAAAAAAATAATAAATAGGCTTTCTATGGCCCACTATCTGAGAGACAGAGAGAGATGGCACGCTTAGGACTGGCACACAAGCCCAAAGGCCAATATTAATCTCCCTTTTTTTTTAAGGGAGAATTTATAAAACCAAAAAAAAATAAATAAATAGGCTTTCTATGGCCCACTATTTGTGAGAGAGATGGCACGCTCAGGACTGGCACACAAGCCCAGAGGCCAATATTAATCTCCCACTTTTTTTTTTTTTTTCCAGGGAAAATTTATAAACCCATTAAAAAAAATAAAAAATAAATAGGCTTTCTATGACCCACTATCTGAGAGAGAGATGGCACGCTTAGGACTGGCACACAAGCCCAAAGGCCAATATTAATCTCCCTTTTTTTTTAAGGGAGAATTTATAAAACCAAAAAAAAAAAAATAAATAGGCTTTCTATGGCCCACTATTTGTGAGAGAGATGGCACGCTCAGGACTGGCACACAAGCCCAGAGGCCAATATTAATCTCCCACTTTTTTTTTTTTTTTCCAGGGAAAATTTATAAACCCTTTAAAAAAAATAAAAAATAAATAGGCTTTCTATGGCCCACTATCTGAGAGAGAGAGATGGCACGCTTAGGACTGGCACACAAGCCCAAAGGCCAATATTAATCTCCCACTGATTGATTTATTGATTTTTTCAGGTAGAATTTAGAACCCAAATAAAGCAAAAAAAAAAAAAAATGGGCTTTCTATGGCCCACTGAGTGAGTGATGATGCACACAGGAGTCAGGAGTGGCACACAAGCCCTGAGGCCAATATTTTTCTCCCACTGATTGATGTAGTGATTTTTTCAGGTAGATTTTAGAACCAAAATCAAGCAAAAAAATAAATAGGCTTTCTATGGCCCACTGAGTGAGTGATGATGCACACAGGAGTCAAGAGTGGCACACAAGCCCTGAGGCCAATATTTTTCTCCCACTGATTGATGTAGTGATTTTTTCAGGTAGATTTTATAACCCAAATCAAGCAAAAAAATAAATAGGCTTTCTATGGCCCACTGAGTGAGAGATGACACAGACAGGGATGGCACTCTAGCAGAAATGTCAATCTTAATCTCCCACAAAAAAAAAAAAAAAAACAGGGAGTGTCCTTCAATTACTATCTCCCTGCAGTAATCTCAGCCAGGTATGTCAGGCAGCAATAAGGAGTGGACTGATGCACAAATTAAATAAAAAGTGTGTACAAACCAAAAAGATAGCTGTGCAGAAAGGAAGGAACAAGAGGATTTGTGCTTTGAAAAAAGCAGTTGGTTTGCACAGCGGCGTACACACAGCAATGCAGCTATCAGGGAGCCTTCTAGGGCAGCCCAATGAGCTACAGCGCTGAGGGAAAAAAAAAAAAAATGTAGCTTCCACTGTCCCTGCACACCGAAGGTGGTGTTGGGCAGTGGAAATCGCTACAGCACAAGCGGTTTGGTGGTTAATGGACCCTGCCTAACGCTATCCCTGCTTCTGACGAAGCGGCAGCAACCTCTCCCTAAGCTCAGATCAGCAGCAGTAACATGGCGGTCGGCGGGAACGCCCCTTTATGGCCCCTGTGACGCCGCAGACAGCAAGCCAATCACTGCAATGCCCTTCTCTAAGATGGTGGGGACCAGGACCTATGTCATCACGCTGCCCACACTCTGCGTTTACCTTCATTGGCTGAGAAATGGCGCTTTTCGCGTCATTGAAACGCGACTTTGGCGCGAAAGTCGCGTACCGCATGGCCGACCCCGCACAGGGGTCGGATCGGGTTTCATGAAACCCGACTTTGCCAAAAGTCGGCGACTTTTGAAAATGAACGACCCGTTTCGCTCAACCCTACTCAGTACGCATCTGATGATGAGACTCAGGTGCCACTTTCTGGTGTGTACTGTGCTGCCGAGACTACCCAGGAGAAGCAGTTGGTGGAAGAGGGTAGTGTAGATGATGAGGTCCTTGACCCATCATGGCGTGAGGTACAGGAAGGTGGTGGGAGCAGCTCTGAGGAAGAGATTCCCCGAACGGCCCAAAAAGGGAGAGGGAGGTGGAAGACTGTGGTGCCCGTAGCCTCCACTTCAGCACGTATTAGGAGCATGGCTCTTCCAAAAGCCAAAACGGGCGCTCTCAAGACTTGCAGTGCCTGGTCCTTTTTTGACACAGTTGCAGATGACATTGCTTTGTCAAATGCAAGCTGTGTCATCAGAAAGTCAAACAAGGGAAAAGTGTCAGCAAAATCAATACCACAAATATGTGGAAACATGTGCGGACCAAGCACGTGGTGGAGTTACGAAAACACACTGAAGACCTAGGCCAACCTACATCGGCACCTACCACCTCTTCAACTCGTGTTGTTGCCTCTTCCTCCAGCAAACACACAGCTGGTTCGGCTTCCTCACAGGATCGCCATACAAGAACCTCTGGCACTGTTGTCTAGAGACCCAGTGTAATTCCACCCACAGCACCATGTTCCCAGTCATCCTCACACTCCCAGACCACTTTACAGCCATCTGTAGCACAGGCATGAGAGAAAAGGCGGCCATTCTCAGCAAACAACCCCCGAGCACAGGCTCTGAATGCTGGCATTGCAAAACTACTGTCCCTTGAAATGCTCTCACTCAGGCTGGTGGAGACTGACACCTTCCATAACTTGATGCCATTGACAATCCCACAATACAACGTGCCCAGCCGCTTTTATTTCAGCAGGCAAGCCATCCCTGCCCTGCAAAAGCATGTGGAGGGAAACATTCAACATGTGCTACTAAACGCCGTCAGTAGCAAGGTCCACCTCACCACCGATGCGTGGACCAGTCACCATGGACAGAGACGACACCTTTCCCTCACTGCCCATTTGGTCAATGTTGTGGAGCCAGGTACAGATCTTGCGAGTGGCACTGTACGTGTTCTGCCAACTCCAAGGATTGCAGGAATCCAGCCTGTACACATTGCCTTCTCCTCATACTCCAGTTCCTCAGAATCATCGCTGCAGGAGCCGTCACGGTCTACCTCCACGTTGACCTGTGAACGCTTACCTGTTACGACCGATAAGAGCACAGCCATGGCCAAACGTCAACAGGTCATACTGAAATTAATTTCTTTGTGGAATTGAAGCCACACAGCGCACGAGCTCTGGAATGCCATCAGTGGGAGAGCGACGTGTGGTTTGTGCCAGCGAATCTCCAGCCATGCATGGTAGTGTGTGACAATGGCGAAATCTGGTGGCAGCTCTGGCCCCAAGGCAACCTCACTCGTATCCCATGTCTGGCACATGTGCTCAACTTGGTCGTGCAGAGTTTTTTGAGGGACTATCCGGATCTTGCTGCACTGCTGCACAAGGTCCGCTTAGAGTGTGCTTACTTGTGGCGTTCCAGCATGGCAAGATTGCGCATTGCAGCTCTGCAGCGCCAATTCCGCCTTCCAGAACTTCACATCATATGTGACCTACCCACCAGGTGGAATTCAACATTACATATGTTGAAGCAGTTGTGGGAGCAGCAGCCAGCAGTAATGGAGTACCTGCTGCATTAGGCGCAAAGAAGTCACACTGCACGCCATAAAGACTTCACAACCACTGAGTGGGCCTCTATGAAGGACATCTGCCAGGTTTTGCGTGCCTTTGATGATTCAACGCGGATGGCGAGTGCAGATGATGCACTAGTCAGCATGACTGTCCCCCTTATCTGCCTGCTTGAAAGAACACTGCAAGCACTAAGGGATGATGTTGTGGAAGAGGTGGAAGATGAGGAGTCTCAAATGCCATCTGCTTCTGGACAGTCTGTGCGACGTGGTTCCTCACAAAGGCCTAGGCAGGGGACACTTTGTGAGGAGGATGAGGAGGAGTCAATGGAGGAGGAAGATATCTCTCCAGAGGAGGGAGTTACACAATTCTCCAGTAGTCAGTGTGTAGAGCGAGGGTGGGGTGATGCTGAGCAGGCAGAGGTCACACCTCAAGCAGGGGACAGCGTTTCTTGGCCAGTTTGCAGTCTGCAGCACATGGTTGATTTCATGCTGCAGTGCCTGAAAAATTACCGCCGCATCGCCCACATTCTCAATTCGGATGACTATTGTGTGTACACCCTCCTAGATCCTCACTACCGGGACAACTTTCAAATCCTCATAACACCATTGAACCGGGAGCGTAAAATGTGGGAGTACCAAGACACACTGGTGCAGTCCATCATCTTCTCCAGCCCAAGCGAGAGCAGTGCTGCTAGTGCTTTACAAAGCAGCTCTCTGCATCAAGGCAGTGGAGGAAGCTCTGCACAAAGAGGGAGCAGAAACAGTGCCTCAGCACAAGGCAAGACCAGTATGGCCCAACAGTGGCAAAGTTTTGTGTGCCCTCCACAAATGTCTACACCATTACAGATGGCTCCAGTCAGCAGGAGGCAGCCTTTCCGTCAAATGGTGACAGACTACATGGCTTGCCCTCTCAGTCTACTCCCAGACGGGTCTTCCCCCTTCAAGTTTTGGGTCTCTAAGCTGAATACATGGCCAGAGCTTAGCCAATATGCATTGGAGGTGCTGGCTTGCCCTGCTGCTAGTGTATTATCGGAACGCGTCTTTAGTGCCACAGGTGGTGTACTAACAGACCGTCGCATGCGACTATCCTCTGATAACGTTGATCGGCTTACTTTTCTGAAAATGAACAAGGCCTGAATCACGCAGGAATTTGCCACTCCTCTTCCAGATTAAATAATTGGTTGGCAACAGTATCCAGATCTCCTGTTGTGTTCATGTTTCTACCACCTGAACTGTAATACCTGGGCTCCAACACCACCAGTTTCTTTTCAGAAGGGCCGTCTGCACAGTCAAAACATGACCCAGTGTTATTGGATGTCAGTAATGTCAGCTGTTCCCCTGCTGTGTGTGCGGCAATAACTAAAGTCTGCTCCTCCTGCTTTCCATGGGCTTCAACACCGCCAGTTGTTGCCCGGGAGTGCTGTCTACATAGTCAACAGTCGCTCCTTTGTTATTGGGGTATAGTAATGTCAGCTGCTTCCCTGCTGTGTGTGCGGCAATAACTAAAGTCTGCTCCTCCTGCTTTCCATGGGCTTCAACACCGCCAGTTTTTGCCCGGGAGTGCTGTCTGCATAGTCAACAGTCGCTCCTTTGTTACTGGGGTATAGTAATGTCAGCTGCTTCCCTGCTGTGTGTGCGGCAATAACTAAAGTCTGCTCCTCCTGCTTTCCATGGGCTTCAACACCACCAGTTGTTGCCTGGAAGTGCTGTCTGCACAGTCAACAGTCGGTCCTCTGTTATTGGGGTTCAGTAAAGTCAGCTGCTCCCCTGCTGTGTGTGTGGCAATAACTAAAGTCTGCTTCTCCTGCTTTACCTGGCTTCAACACCACCAGTTGTTGCCCAGAAGTGCTGTCTGCACAGTCAACAGTCGCTCCTCTGTTATTGGGGTTCAGTATTGTCAGCTGTTCCCCTGCTGTGTGTGCGGCAATAACTAGAGTCTGCTCCTCCTGCTTTCCCTGGACTTCAACACCGCCAGTTGGTGCTCGGAAGTGCTGGCTGCACAGAGAAAAACATTCGCTCACGTGTCAGTGGGGTTTAGTACTGTCAGCTGTTCCCCAGCTGTGTATCCGGCAAAGTGTCCTGCGACAGCGACGCTGGCACAACAACAGACTTTAAACTGCCTCCAGTGCAGGCCTCGGCCTACACTCTGCTCCTCCTGGATTCCCTGGGCTCCAATACCGCCCTTTGGTGCTCGGAAGTGCTGGCTGCACAGAGAAAAACATTCGCCCATATGTCAGTGGGGTTCAGTAACGTCAGCTGTTTCCCTGCTGTGTATCCGGCAAAGTGTCCTGCGACCTCCACGCTGACACAACAACAGACATTAAACTGCCTCCAGTGCAGGCCTCAGCCTACGCTCTGTTTCTCCTGGATTCCCAGGGCACAAACACCACCAGTTGATGCCTGGAAGTGCAGGCTGCACAGAGAAAAACACTCGCTCATGTGTCAGTGGGGTTCAGTAACGTCAGATGTTCCCCTGCTGTGTAGCCAGCAAAGTGTCCTGCGACCGCCACACTGACACAACAACAGACTTTAAACTGCCTCCAGTGCAGGCCTCGGTCTACACTCTGTTTCTCCTGGATTCCCTGGGCACAAACACCACCAGATGGTGCCCGGAAGTGCTGGCTGCACAGAGAAAAACACTCGCTCATGTGTCAGTGGGGTTCAGTAACGCCAGCTGCTCCCCTGCTATGTATCCAGCAAGATGTCCTGCGATCGCCATGCTGGCACAACAGACATTAAACTGCTTTCAGTGCAGGCCTCAGCCTACACTCTGCTCCTCCTAAGTTCCCTGGGCTCCAATACCGCCAGTTGCTGCCCGGAAGTGCCAGCTGCCGTATTCTTGGATTTCAGTAACGTCACCTGATCCCCAGCTCTGTATCCGGCAATAGGTCCTGCGACCGCCACGCCGACCCAACAGCAGATTTTAATCTGCCTCCAGTGCAGGCTTTGGCCTACACTCTGCTCCTCCTGCTGTCCCTGGGCTCCAACACTGCCAGTTGCTGCCCGGGATTGCTGGCTGCACAGAGAAAAACACTCGCTCATGTATCAGTGGGGTTCAGTAACGTCAGCTGTTCCCCTGCTGTGTATACGGCAAAGTGTCCTGCGACCGCCACGCTGACACAACAGACATTAAACTGCCTCCAGTGCAGGCCTCGGCCTACGCTCTGTTTCTCCTGGATTCCCAGGGCACAAACACCACCAGTTGATGCCTGGAAGTGCAGGCTGCACAGAGAAAAACACTCGCTCATGTGTCAGTGGGGTTCAGTAACGTCAGCTGATCCCCAGCTGTGTATCCGGAAATGTGTCCTGCTACCGCCACGCTGACACAACAACAGATATTAAACTGCCTCCAGTGCAAGCTCCGGCCTACACTCTGCTCCTCCTGCTGTCCCTGGGCTCCAAAACTGCCAGTTTGTGCCCGGAAGTGCCGTCTGCACAGTCAACACTTGCTGCCATGTTCTTGGGTTTCAGTAACGTCAGCTGATCCCCAGCTGTGTATCAGGCAATGTATCCTGCGACCGCCACGCTGACACAACAACAGATATTAATCTGCTTTCAGTGCAGGCTTCGGCCTAAACTCTTCTCCTCCTGCTTTCCCTGAGCTCCAACACCGCTTGTTGCTGCCCAGAAGTGCCATCTGTGCAGTCAACACTTGCTGCCGTGTTCTTGGGTTTCAGTAACGTCAGATTATCCCCAGCTGTGTATCCGGCACAATGTGTCCTGCGACGGCCACGCTGACACAACAACAGATATTAAACTGCCTCCAGTGCAGGCTTCAGCCTATCCTCAGTTTTTCCTGCATTCCCTGGGCTCCAACACCGCCAGTTACTGCTCAGAAGTTTCTTTGGCACGGGTACTCCCTCCTGCCCATCCCGTTTCCAGCACGCCAGCTGTTTCCGGGTAGTGCCAAGGTCACTTTGCCTCCAATACGTTG
This sequence comes from Ranitomeya imitator, assembly GCF_032444005.1. Classification (NCBI taxonomy): domain Eukaryota; kingdom Metazoa; phylum Chordata; class Amphibia; order Anura; family Dendrobatidae; genus Ranitomeya; species Ranitomeya imitator. The sequence goes on from NC_091286.1 coordinate 531,963,198, forward strand.
TCCTGTCATGTTGCGGTCTGGTTAGCCGACTTGATGGTGCCTGCAGTTTAGGTGCTTCCTATGTGGGCTGTGGGAACTGGCAATGAAGGCTGGTTCCGTTGTGCCAATAGGACAAGCTCCCCCTGTTGGACTGTGGGTTTTCGGTAACTACGGCGGCTCACGGCCTAGCAATTTTTTTTTCCTGTGGACCTTCTGCTGCCTATCTGAGTTCCAGCAACATTAGCTGGTTCTTAGGAACACAAGCTTGAATAGGTGCCCCTGGTTCCAGTACTATCAGCTGGTTCCAAGCCGAGCCTTTGGCTTAGGTGCCTCCTTCTGGGTATCCGAGTTCCACCAACGTCAGGTGGTCCTTGTTAGTGCTTTCTGGCATGGGTACCTCCTGCTTAGTAACCGGGTTCCAGTACCGTCAGCTGGTTCTTGGCAGTGTCTTTTGCTCTTGTACCTTCTGCTCCCCATTCTGGTTCCAGTACCGTCAGCTGGTTCCGGGCACAGCCTTTGGCTTACGTGTCTCCTTCTGGGTATCCGAGTTCCACCAACGTCAGGTGGTCCTTGGTAGTGATTTCTGGCATGGGTACCTCCTGCTCAGTAACCGGGTTCCAGTAACGTCAGCTGGTCCTTGGTTGTTCCCTTGGCTCTTCTACCTTCGGCTAGCCATCTGGGTTCCAGTAACGTCAGCTGTTTCTCGGCAGAGTGTTTTGCTCTTGTATGTTCTGCTCCTCATCCTGGTTCCAGTACCGTCAGCTGGTTCCGGGCAGAGCCTTTGGCTTAGGTGCCTCTTTCTGGGTATCCGAGTTCCACCAACATCAGGTGGTGCTTGGTTGTGCTTTCTGGCATGGTACCTCCTGCTTAGTAAAAGGGTTCCAGTAATGTCAGCTGGTCCCCGATTGTTCCATTGGCACTTGTACCTTTGGCTAGCCATCCGGGTTCCAGTACCATCAGCTGGTTCTCGGCAGTGTCTTTTGCTCTTGTACCTTCTGCTCCCCATCCTGGTTTCAGTACCATCAGCTGGTTCTGGGCAGAGCCTTTGGCTTAGGTGCCTCCTTCTGGGTATCCGAGTTCCACCAACGTCAGGTGGTCCTTGTTAGTGCTTTCTGGCATGGGTACCTCCTGCTTAGTAACTGGGTTCCAGTAATGTCAGCTGGTCCTCGGTTGTTCCATTGGCTCTTGTACCTTCGGCTAGCCATCCGGTTTCCAGCACTGTCAGCTGGTTCTCGGCAGTGTCTTTTGCTCTTGTACCTTCTGCTCCCCATCCTGGTTCCAGTACCGTCAGCTGGTTCCGGGCAAAGCCTTTGGCTTAGGTGCCTCCTTCTGGGTATCCGAGTTCCACCAACGTCAGGTGGTCCTTGGTAGTGCTTTCTGGCATGGGTACCTCCTGCTTAGTAACTGGGTTCCAGTAATGTCAGCTGGTCCTCGGTTGTTCCATTGGCTCTTGTACCTTCGGCTAGCCATCCGGGTTCCAGTACCGTCAGCTGGTTCTCAGCAGTGTCTTTTGCTCTTGTACCTTCTGCTCCCCATCCTGGTTCCAGTACAGTCAGCTGGTTCCGGGCACAGCCTTTGGCTTAGGTGCCTCCTTCTGGGTATCCGAGTTCCACCAATGTTAGATGGTCCTTGGTAGTGCTTTTTGGCACGGTACCTCCTGCTTAGTAACCGGGTTCCAGTAACGTCAGCTGGTCCTCGGTTGTTCCATTGGCCCTTGTACCTTCGGCTAGCCATCCAGGTTCCAGTACCATCAGCTGGTTCTCGGCAGTATCTTTTGCTTTTGTACCTTCTGCTACATTTCCAAGTTCAAGACCCTAAAGAGGATGACCCTGAAGACCAAGAATCAGAAGGACAAGAAGCTGCAGAACAAAAAGCAGAAGAACATTAAGCATAAGACTAAAAATCAGAGCAAAAGATATTATCTAAATTATAAGCAGAAAAAGACTAAGCAGTGTATGGGGGTGAGTCCATTCCTCCTCGTGGTGCCCCTGGAAAAATCCTGCTGCTGCATGCCAAACTGAACGCGGACAAATCCTGTTGTAAATCTTTTGTGACAGGCAGAACAGAATGTGAAATCTGGTTCTGGGCAGAGCCTTTGGCTTAGGTGCCTCCTTCTGGGTATCCGAGTTCCACCAACGTCAGGTGGTCCTTGGTAGTGCTTTCTGGCACAGGTACCTCCTGCTTAGTAACCGGGTTCCAGTAACGTCAGCTGGTCCTCGGTAGTTCCATTGGCTCTTGTACCCTCGGCTAGCCATCCAGGTTCCAGTACCGTCAGCTGGTTCTCGGCAGTGTCTTTTGCTTTTGTACCTTCTGCTACATTTCCAAGTTCAAGACCCTAAAGAGGATGATGAAGAAGAAAGTGTGGGAGAAGTTAAAAAGAAGGTGAATGAACAGCATGGAAGTAGTGAAACATAAATATCTGACTAAATATAAAAAATCGTAACAGTCAATAGCTTTGTAACTCCGAATGTCTTAAAAAAATTAATTCCTGCTATTCCATTTGATTGGGCTAAACCTCTATGCCTTTAATGTCTCCTCAACCTCCCCAATACATCCTACATTATTCTTAGTTGTTTTCCTTCATGCAGAATTAACCTACAAGGAAAGAAAGGGTTTATTTTAATTCCGATATTTTGGTCCCATTGACTTTGGTATCGGGTATTGGTATTGGCGATATCCGATATTTTTCAAATATCAGCCAATACAATCCTATACCAATACTTAAGGATATCGGAAGGTATCACGCAACACTAGTTAAAACCCTTGTTGATCCATTGTTAAATTTTTTTTAGATCAGTTCATGAGTAAGCATTCACATGCTTATCCTTTCCATTTATCCCCTTCACGACCTGTGACGCACGTAGGCATCATGAAAGTCGGTGCCAATCCGACCCGTGACACCTATCTGGCATCATAGAGGAATCGTGTCCCTGCAGATCAGGTGAAAGGGTTAACTCCAATTTCACCTGATCTGCAGGGACAGGGGGAGTGGTACTTCAGCCCAGGAGGGGTGGCTTCGTCCCCCCCCCCCATGGCTGCGATCGCTCTGATTGGCTGTAAAAAGTGAAACAGCCAATCAGAGCAATTTATAATATTTCACCTATGAAAAGTGGTAAACTATTACAATCCAGCCATGGCCGATGCTGCAATATCATTGGCCATGGTTGGAAACACTGATCTGCCCCCTCCACCACCACCGATCTCCTCCACAGTCCACCATTCTGTCCCGTACTGTGGTCCGCTCCTGTCTGCTCCCCCATCCCCCTGTCCGCTCCCCCGTGCTCCAACCCACCCCCCTGTGCTCCTATCCCACCCCCTCCTACCTTCCGAGCCTCCCAGTGTCCGTCCATCTTCTCCATGGGCGCTGACATCTTCCAAAATGGTGGGCGCATGATCAAAATAAAAAAAATAGTAAATGACCACCCCCTTTATCACTCCCATAGGTAGGGACAATAATAAAATAAAGAAAATATATATATATTTTTTCCACTAGGGTTAGGGTTAGGGCTAGGGTTAGGGCTAGGGTTAGAATTAGGGTTAGAACTAGGGTTAGGGTTAGAATTAGGCTATGTGCACACGGTGCGGATTTGGCTGCGGATCCACAGCGGATTGGCCGCTGCGGATTCGTAGCAGTTTTCCTTCAGGTTTACTGTACCATGTAAACCTATGGAAAACCAAATCCGCTGTGCCCATGGTGCGGAACATACAGCGCGGAAATGCTGTGTTGTATTTTCCGCAGCATGTCAATTCTTTGTGTGGATTCCGCAGCGGTTTACACCTGTTCCTCAATAGGAATCCGCAGGTGAAATCCGCACAAAAAAACACTGGAAATCTGTCTTTTACCTGCGGATTTTTCAAAAATGGTGCGGAAAAATCTCACATGAATCCGCAACGTGGGCACGTAGCCTTAGGGTTAGGGTTGGAATTAGGGCTAGGGTTGGAAATAGGGTTAAGATTAGGCTTGTCTTTAGGGTTATGGTTAGGGTTAGGGGTGTGTTGGGGTTTGGGTTGTGGTTATGGTTGGGATTAGGGTTAGGATTAGGGTTAGGGTTGTGATTAGGGTTATGGCTAGAGTTGGGATTGGGGTTAGGGGTGTTTTGGGGTTAGTGTTGGAGGTAGAATTGAGGGGTTTCCACTGTTTAGGCACATCGGGGGTCTCCAGATGCAACATGGTGCCACCATTGATTCCAGCCAATCTTGCGTTCAAAAAGTCAAATGGTGCTCCCTCCCTTCCGAGCCCCGACGTGCGCCCAAACAGTGGTTTACCCCCACATATGGGGTACCAGCATACTCAGGAGAAATTGGACCCCAATATTTGTTGCCCAGTTTGTACTATTATGCAGCGCCCCAGAGACCTGGTCGTTGCAGTATGGCACTCTGCCGCTAAGGGGAGTAGCGGTACGTCTGATGGCACTAAGGAGTTCTCCTGACCAGGTATCACCAGAACACATTACACTTCACACTCCGGCCACTAGGGGGAGAAAAAGGCTTTATTTATTGGGCCACTCCTCACACTGGTAAAACTAGGGGCTGGGGAGGAAGTTAGTCAGAAGCTGACTGGGTTGGATTCAGGCAACATCCCATGGCAGGGGGTGTTGCAGGGAGAAGGCACAGGGGGGCCCCTGTCAGGCGTGGGAACCTGGCAGGTGCCTAGCGAACAGAACAGAACGGAACGGAACCGCGCCTGCACACCCTGCGGCGGTATCCTAAGAAAGAGAAACGAAGGGAAGGATATTGTGGAACCGTGTAAACGAGATCAAGCACAAAGGAGAGCCAGTAAGAGTCGTGCCGAGAGAGAGAGAGGCAGCATCTTACTGAGGCGCATAGTCGGTGGCCGGAACACCGTAGGAGTAACTGACTTCAGGCCTTACTTCAAACTCCGCCGGACAGTTAATCATAGGTTGGCTGTCTACCTTACTACACCTACGAAGACATTGGAGGCAAGATTGGGAGAGGGGCGTCTCTAGGGTCCCGGAAGACCTCCAAGCCTTCCCGTCACACGGGTGGCGTCCTAGCCATAACATACCTGGGGGACGTTAGAAACTAGTAACATCTGGAACCAAAGAACGAGAGAGAGCTGTAGAGAACGAACGAACGAGAACAGCAGTTGTGAAGACTATTTCGAATGCTCAGCAGGGTAGGACTACAACACACAGGCGCTAGTGGTAGGCAACGATTTCCATCTGCGAAGGAAACTCTGGATGTGCCCATCGGACCGGCCGGTCTCTGAGAGCCCTGTTAAACGTACTCTGGATTGAGGATCCTGAAGCCTTCAGTAAAGAGGTAAAGAGACTGCAACCTTGTGTCCTCATTATTGACTGTACCTCACACCATCACCATCCACCTTACTGGGAAGCCCTGGGGACATACTTCACCTGTGGGAAGGTATACCATCCAGCTGTCATTCAATCACCCCAGCGGACCCCAAGCAGCGTCGGTCACCCTGACCGAACACCACAGGTGGCGTCACGAACCCCTGACCGACTGTTCCACTACTTTCATTGGACGCCCCTTAGCAGGGTCGCAGACCGGGTCTAGCCACCGTGACAGCCTCAGAACTGAACCAGAGAGGCCCGGTACTGAAACGCGTGGCCCTGTGTCTGGGGGCGCTCCAACTTGGCGTCACGAACAGGATCGTAGTTAAGCCTGAAGAATTGGGTCATGTGTGCCTTGGAACCGTGATTGAAACGTGTTGGACTGTGATTTATTGCAAGGACTGTGTATTGCTATCTACAGCAAGATTCCCGCCAAAACCGCCGCCATTGCCGTGCCACGAGGAGCGCAGTAGAAGAAGGCGGGCGTGCCATGGGAGGAGACTATCAAAGTGGCACCAGAAGTGCCGACCGCCCCCTCCGATTGCTGTTGCGGGAGGACGATCTGCCCCGAAGCAGAGGAGAACCGCCCCCTGATTTGCAACGGCGGGAACCAAGACAAGAAGGAGCTCCACCCCCAGGAAATGGAGGAGCAGCGTGCGAGTGCCATTGCAGATCCCGGAGAGGGGATGATGACCAACGGGTACCCAAACGATGAAGGAGTGATCCTGGCTTGCCCCCGTCAGCCGGAGGTGGACCCGGATTCGAATCTGCCGCGGCTGGAGAACTCGGACTTCTTGGGGTCGCAGGCGGAGGAGCCGAGTCAGCCTATCCTGAGCATGGAGCCAGCCGATGCGAAGCTATGGAGATCAGAGCTGCCACCGAGAGCCGCGTCGGGAGAACCGCAGTTCGAGTCGCAGCCGACTCCAGTGTCCTTATCAACGGAACCGATCGGCATTGGTGGAACCACATCAGACGGAGGTATGGAAAACACCCCTGCCCTCCTGACCGATCCGGCTCCCGCGACCGCTCTCCGTCCTGATGGTGACCGATTTCCTGCCCCCGAACTGGTGGTTATAGCCCCCGGCACCATGGAGAAGCTGGTGCCTCCGCTACCGACAACTATGGGGACACCACTGTGCGTAAGCTCCGAGGGGGTGATCTTCCAATGGGATAACCCGAGGATAGAGCCAGACGGGACTAGACAGGAGGGCCTCAGCATCACTGCGCTCACTTGGGAACAATATAAACAATGTCTAATTTTACACTGGAAAGACCGAAAAGAGACAGAACAAAGTGACCCACTGAAAGTACAAGGACCAAAGACGGAACGCAGTAAAGGGAGTCCGGTAAAGCGGGGAGCTGTACTGGCCTTTCACCCAAAGCGGGGTTGGGGCTATATACAGGAACCGGGGCTACCGACGGAAATCTTCTTTACTAGCTACTATGTGAAGGAACCGCACCGCGATCGAGGTGACGGACAGCTGCTACACAGAGGGGACCAGGTGACGTACACCCGCCATCGGAGTGCGCAAGGGTGGTGCGCTCGAAATGTCTACCGATGTGAGCTGGTAATGGCGCCACCTGCTGCCCCGACTACGACTAACCCTGATTTGACTAACTCCACCCCTATCACCACAGTGTGCATTATCGCCACTACTGAACTTGCAACCAAAGCTGACATTCGGATCCAGACACCGGGTGACCTGGTCGCACCTGAGAGACAAACCCACGACACTGACACCGCATCAGGCGAGAACATGGAACCAGGGCTTCCACGGCCGGGAAGTGTTCATTACCGATGGATGCCTTGCAACCTATTAAAGAAATAAACCTCGGAGAACCGAATATGTATATAGTTAACTGTTTCCTGCTGTTGCTGCTACTTTAAACCCGTCCAGGGTTAACTCCTAGGGATCCCTTTGTTTACTCGGGATCCCTAATGTTTTCTATTTCTTTTCTACGTTTGCACAAGTTATCACTGTTTAAAAGACTGCCGGATCATGGACGGTGAATGATTCAAAACTGTTTTTGTATATATTTTGCACCTTCTTAAAGGTGCTCCCTATTGGTTTTACAAGCGAGAGAAGACTTTGCGAAGATGATGCTTCCAGATATGATGCAGAAGGTCTTGCTTTCGGTGGACTGGCAGACAGAGAGAGAATCTGCACTAGAGACTTGGGTCCCTCTAAGGCTGGCGTCACACACAGCATATGACAATACGGTCCGTATATTATGGCCGTAATACGCTGAAAAGTCCCGAAAATAGTGGTCCGTAGCTCCTCCGTAGGCAGGGTGTGTCAGCGTTTTTTGCGCATGGCATCCTCCGTATGTAATTCGTATGTCATCCGTACTCCGTGTTTTTATCACAGGCTTGCAAAACCGACATACGGCTATACAAGGGATCCATGTGTTAAAAATAAAAAAAACATATATACTGTCTCTCTCTCTCTATATATATATATATATATATGTCAGGGAGACACATATATGTATATATATTATTACTTCATACAGCGCGAGATAGCAGAAAGCCGGTAATTCAATTACCGGCTTTTGCTTTCTCCTTCCTAAACCCGACATGATATGAGACATGGTTACATACAGTAAACCATCTCATATCCCCTTTTTTTTGCATATTCCACACTACTAATGTCAGTAGTGTGTATATGCAAAATTTGGCCGTTCTAGCTAGTAAATTAAGGGGTTAAATGGCGGAAAAAATTGGCGTGGGCTCCCGCACAATTTTCTCCGCCAGAGTAGTAAAGCCAGTGACTGAGGGCAGATATTAATAGCCTGGAGAGGGTCCACGGTTATTGGCCCCCCCGGCTAAAAACATCTACCCCCAGCCACCCCAGAAAAGGCACATCTGGAAGATGCGCCTATTCTGGCACTTGGCCACTCTCTTCCCATTCCCGTGTAGCGGTGGGATATGGGGTAATGAAGGGTTAATGTCACCTTGCTATTGTAAGGTGACATTAAGCCTAATTAATAATGGAGAGGCGTCAATTATGACACCTATCCATTATTAATCCAATACTAGTAAAGGGTTAAAAAAAACACACACACATTATTAAAAAATAATTTATTGAAAAAATCACAAAGGCTGTTGTATTAATTTATTCTACTCTCAATCCACTCACTGAAGACCCTCGATCTGTAAATTAAAAAAAAATAATAAACCAACAATATACTTACCTTCCGAGGATCTGTAAGGTCCAACGATGTAGATCCATCTGAAGGGGTTAAAATATTTTGCAGACACGAGCTCCGCTAATGCAGGCTGCTCATGTCTGCAAAACCCCGGCGAATGAAGCTAAATATAGGTCAATGACCTATATTTAGCTTCATTTGCGGTGAGGCGCCCTCTGCTGGCTGTTCCTAGATCGTGGGAACTTACCTAGAAAGCTCCCTTGCTCGAGTTCATATGAGGACAACCAGCAGAGGGCGCCCTCTTATGATCTCGAGCAAGGGAGCTTTCTAGGAAAGTTCCCACGATCTAGGAACAGCCAGCAGAGGGCGCCTCACCGCAAATGAAGCTAAATATAGGTCATTGACCTATATTTAGCTTCATTCGCCGGGGTATTGCAGACATGAGCAGCCTGCATTAGCGGAGCTCGTGTCTGCAAAATATTTTGACCCCTTCAGATGGATCTACATCGTTGGACGTTACAGATCCTCGGAAGGTATGTATATTGTTGGTTTATTATTTTTTTTTAATTTACAGATCGAGGGTCTTCAGTGAGTGGATTGAGAGTAGAATAAATTAATACAACAGCCTTGGTGATTTTTTCAATAAATTATTTTTTGATAATATGTGTGTGTTTTTTTTAACCCTTTACTAGTATTGGATTAATAATGGATAGGTGTCATAATTGACGCCTCTCCATTATTAATTAGGCTTAATGTCACCTTACAATAGCAAGGTGACATTAACCCTTCATTACCCCATATCCCACCGCTACACGGGAATGGGAAGAGAGTGGCCAAGTGCCAGAATAGGCGCATCTTCCAGATGTGCCTTTTCTGGGGTGGCTGGGGGCAGATGTTTTTAGCCAGGGGGGGCCAATAACCGTGGACCCTCTCCAGGCTATTAATATCTGCCCTCAGTCACTGGCTTTACTACTCTGGCGGAGAAAATTGTGCGGGAGCCCACGCCAATTTTTTCCGCCATTTAACCCCTTATTTTACTATCTAGAACGGCCAAATTTTGCATAGACACACTACTAACATTAGTAGTGTGGAATATGCAAAAAAAATGGTGATATGAGATGGTTTACTGTTTGTAAACCAGGTCTCATATCATGTCGGGTTTAGGAAGGAGAAAGCAAAAGCCGGTAATTGAATTACCGGCTTTTCTCTCTAACAGCGCTGTGTATTCCTCGCAAGTCACACTGCTGGTCCGTGTGTAATCCGTAATTTTGGGGCTTCCATTGACTTTCATTGACGTTTTATTTGCGCAATACGGTGACAAACGCAGCATGCTGCGATTTTCTACGGCCGTAGAAAGCCGTATAATACGGATCAGTTTAATACGGCAGATAGAAGCAGGGGCATAGAGAATAATTGTACCGTATTTTTTGCGAGTTTTACGGACGTAGTTTCTGCGCTCTTACGTCCGTAAAACTCGCAGGTGTGACGCCGGCCTTAAAGGGAATGTTTACATGATGGCTTTAATAAAAGTTGAACGTTAATAATGTTAAAATTTAGAAAGTTTGATAATGTTAATAAAGATTGAGGACAGGAAAGCTTGAAGTGAACCCATAGCTGTTAGAGAGAGAGTCCTCCTGAGAACTGTAGAAAGATGGTCGGTACAATGACAGTAGGCTCAGCCAAGGAGCTAGGCGGTCCTGCATTGGGAAAGTTAGAACGGAAAGAGAAGTTGAGTTATTTGGTATTTTATGGTAGGCCTTTAGTGGGTTCAGCGTATACGCCCTTAAAGGAAAAGTTAACTTATTGTTCAGAATTTGCACTTAGTAGAATACCCGGCTGGGTACTGAGAGTTATTTATAGTCAAAAATGTTATTTAAAAATATGAATCCTGTTTTTGTTTGTAACGTTCAAGTGTCCTTACCTCCCATAAATTGAAGCACCTTTTTTTTTATTTACTTGTTCTAAGCATTTCAAAAATTTTGTATGTCTTTTGCTGTTTTGTATTGTTGTTGTTCTTCCTAGTCCAGGAGTACTGGATTTAACCGGGGGGGAGTGCAACGCCCCAGAGACCTGGTCGTTGCAGTATGGCACTCTGCCGCTAAGGGGAGTAGCGGTACGTCTGATGGCACTAAGGAGTTCTCCTGAAAGGGTGTCACCAGAACACATTACACTTCACACTCCGGCCACTAGGGGGAGAAAAAGGCTTTATTTATTGGGCTACTCCTCACACTGGTAAAACTAGGGGCTGGGGAGGAAGTTAGTCAGAAGCTGACTGGGTTGGATTCAGGCAACATCCCGTGGCAGGGGGTGTTGCAAGGAGAAGGCACAGGGGGCCCCTGTCAGGCGTGGGAACCTGGCAGGTGCCTAGCGAACAGAACAGAACGTAACGGAACCGCGCCTGCACACCCTGCGGCGGTATCCTAAGAAAGAGACACGAAGGGAAGGATATTGTGGAACCGTGTAAACGAGATCAGGCACAAAGGAGAGCCAGTAAGAGTCGTGCCGAGAGAGAGAGAGGCAACATCTTACTGAGGCGCGTAGTCGGTGGCCGGAACACCGTAGGAGTAATTGACTTCAGGCCTTACTTCAAACTCCACCGGACAGTTAATCATAGGTTGGCTGTCTATCTTACTACACCTATGAAGACATTGGAGGCAACATTGGGAGAGGGGCGTCTCTAGGGTCCCGGAAGACCTCCAAGCCTTCCCGTCACACGGGTGGCGTCCTAGCCATAACATACCTGGGGGACGTTAGAAACTAGTAACATCTGGAACCAAAGAACGAGAGAGAGCTGTAGAGAACGAACGAACGAGAACAGCAGTTGTGAGGACTATTCCGAATGCTCACCAGGGTAGGACTACAGCACACAGGCGCTAGTGGTAGGCAACGATTTCCATCTGCGAAGGAAACTCTGGATGTGCCCATCAGACCGGCCGGTCTCTGAGAGCCCTGTTAAACGTACTCTGGATTGAGGATCCTGAAACCTTCAGTAAAGAGGTAAAGAGACTGCAACCTTGTGTCCTCATTATTGACTGTACCTCACACCATCACCATCCACCTAACTGGGAAGCCCTGGGGACATACTTCACCTCTGGGAAGGTATACCATCCAGCTGTTGTTCCATCACCCCAGCAGACCCCAAGCAGCGTCGGTCACCCTTACCGAACACCACGGGTGGCGTCACGAACCCCTGACAGACTGTTCCACTACTTTCATTGGACACCCCTTAGCAGGGTCGCGGACCGGGTCTAGCCACCATGACAGCCTCAGAACCGAACCAGAGAGGCCCGGTACCGAAACGCGTGGCCCTGTGTCTGGGGGCGCTCCAATTACCCTTGCAAAAATAAAAAATTGCTTGCTAAAACAATTTGAGGAATGAAAAATTATTTTTTTATTTTTATGGCTCTGCGTTATAAACTTCTGTGAAGTACTTGGGGGTTCCAAGTGCTCAGCACAAAACTAGATAAGTTCCTTGGGGGGTCCAGTTTCCAAAATTGGGTCACTTGTAGGGGGTTTCTACTGTTTAGGCACATCATGGGCTCTGCAAACGCAACGTGACGCCCGCAGACCATTCCATCAAAGTCTGCATTTCAAAAGTCACTACTTCCCTTCCGAGCCCCAACATGTGTTCAAACAGTGGTTTACCCCATATATGGGGTATCAGTGTCCTCAGGACAAACTGGGCAACAACTATTGGGGTGCAATTTCTCCTGTTACCATTGTGAAAATAGAAAATTGCTTGCTAAAACATCATTTTTGAGGAAAGAAAAATGATTTTCACGGCTCTGCATTATAAACTTCTGTGAAGCACTTGGGGGTTTAAAGTGGTCATCGCACATCTAGATTAGTTCTATGGGAGGTCTAGTTTCCAAAATGGGGTCACTTGTGGAAGACCTCCAATGTTTAGGCACACAGAGGTTCTCCAAACGCGAAATGATGTCCGCTAAAGATTGGAGCCAATTTTTCATTGAAAAAGTCAAATGGCGCTCCTTCCTTTCCGTGCCCTGTTGTGCGCCCAAACAGTGGTTCCCCCCACATATGGGGTATCGGAGTACTCAGGACAAATTGTACAATAACTATTGGTGTCCAGTTTCTCTTTTTATCCTTGGGAAAAAAAATTGTTGCTAAAAGATCATTTTTGTGACTAAAAAGTTATTAAACTGTATAAAAACTTTCCAAAACTTTATGGTTTCAGTGATTTTTGCATACAGTTTAATGTGTCTTGTGACCTTGTTGCAATTTTTGGCAGTCTTTTCTCTGTGTAGAACTTTTATGACTGTAGGAGTACCACAGCTATTCTTTGCTCACATTATTTGAATGAGGCACTATAGTTTGTGTTTTCAAGGGTGTATGGATGACTCTGCTTGTAATTTTTGTAAGGCTCGTCACTTAGTGCATAACCTTTATGATTCTAGGAGTAACACTGCATGACGATTTCAACTCAATATGTGTGAGGCCCTCCTTTATGTCTGATACAAGATGTATCTGAGTCCCTCTTACATCACCTTTTTTGTCAGTTCTTGCTTCCTTCATAAATTACACTTACATTTCCAATTTTTTTAATAAAAAATTCCATTTTGGTTTACTTAAACTATTTTTTTAATCCTTTTTAAATGTTTCCTTTTATAAAATTCATTATACACTCCCTGTGTCAAGCTGTAAGCGGCGTTAAAGGGGCAGGACGGCGTACTGGGACCCACACCTGTCCCTACCACTTTAATGGGGCCCTGGCTTTCCCTTATCTCGGGGGTACCTATGATGGTTAGGAGGCCCGAGCCGCCAGCATATCCCTGTCTCCTGTGCAGGCCCTATAAGTGGCCCCCTCTCCCCCCAGGGAGGAGGACTGCACCAGTGTATAAACACAACAATAAACAGGGTATACAGACAAGGTAACTAAAAGTCTCAAACTCACCAAATGCTCACACAACCACAGAGGGTACACATAGAAGGGAAGAGAAGGAGAAAACTAGGAAGGAAAACAGGTTTAACAAGCGACCAAAACAGCAGACACCAATCTCTGTAATAAACCTCCAAGCTCCAAATATCACTCTCCTTCAACCTCCTAGCCAGGCAGCAGAACTGATCACTGACACTGGCTGTAGTCAAGGCTGGGTCTATGTAGAGGAGGAGATTACAAAAATCCACTTCAGCTGAGAGACCCAGCTCACAGCAACTTAGCAAATAAGGTTAACTCCTGCACTGCTGGCATAAAGCAGCCAGGTCAAAATACAGGAGAAGAGCTTCTGTTCACTGTGTGTGAACGAGGCCCAGAGCGCTGCGGTTCTCTGGAACCTCTCTGTCGCGGTAGCCCCGTGACACCCTGACAGAAGTTATGTCGCTTATCCATGTTATGTAAATAAAATCTTATAACCTGATGTTAAATTCATCCTTTGGTTGTATTAAGTATTCTTTTGAAAGCTGAAACCCTCCGATATGTGGTTTAGGTTAAGAAAATAACATGTTTGTATTTAAAGTTAATTATTTCTTTGAATATCACATTACTTTCTTTTGTCTTGCCAAAATCTGACCATTCTGTGTCCATTAACTGATCAATATTTCTGCATTGATGCAAATTGATTTTCTTAACCTAAACCACATATCGAAGGATTTCAGCTTTCAAAATAATAATTTATACAACCAATGGTGAATTTAACGTCAGGTTTTAAGCTTTTATTTACATAGCATTGATAAGCGACATAACTTCTGTCAGAGAGTGTAGTTTTTTCCTGTAAACTCCAATTTCTTGTCGATTTTGAATGTTTTTTATTAGTCCTTAAAGTGGAGTAAAAGTGTGACACCATTATTCTCAGCAACAATCTGGGAGATAAAGATGCTTCCAGGGGTCTTCTCCATCCTGATCTCCTTCCATTCTGCACTTTTGCCATGCATTTCAACATTTGCACTGCCTCCCAGAGATCTCTATATGGTCGGCAACAGGTGTAGATGAAGTCCAGGCAGCCTGAGGACAAATGGAAATCCTTTTGACAGGTCAGTGTGGAGCCTTCCACTATGTGGGTCCTTGCTGCTTGTAGTTGTCTAACCAGGTCCTCTTTTTCCTCTGTCTAGGGACAGTACCTGCACGGTAGGCAACTTGAGCCGTCTCTTCGGGGTCTCTGTCCACAGTGACTCCGGGCTCTGATTGCCACTGTACCTCAGGTATTATGTGGGCAAGTCCCTTTTAGTTTCCTGCCCTCCAGTTCTGCCGTGGGACCTGTAGTTCCTCACAACCTCAGGCTCCAGTGCCCGGTTTCTGTGCTCAGCTTAGAGAGGCCCTGTAGCAGGCCTCCTCTAGCGCCTAAGTCATTCTTTGCTCCTTCACTGTCTGCTACCAACTGTCTAGCAACTGCCTAGCAACTGACTCCTCCTCCTGACCAGAGATTGCAGCTCCCCTGAAGTCTGGTGCAGAGCTCCCCCTTCTCGCCTGGAGTCAGAATGTGCTGAATGTAAGATTACTTGCCAAAGGGACTCTCCTTGTTTCCCGGCATGACATCACCCTCCCCTAGAGGAAGGTAATACCACTGTTGTACCTGAACTCCTTGGGTGCCACACCTTTGCTAAGCATATGCTCACTCTAATGTCCTAGCATACCCTATGTCACTTAATGCTTATCAAAAGCCAGAATAGGAATATAAAAACACCCAATTCAGGTCTTGATGGTCTCTCTTACACACGCAAGGATACTGAGTAAGGAACAGAAAGCATCATAGAATATATAATACATCAGTCATCTCAAAGACATCATGGTGATCTTACCTCTAGCATTGATACCATCAGTTTGAATCAGTGTTCTGCAGAGAACAATTTTACATTTCTGTAGTGAAGCCACTTTCACATTTTTAAGGCTGTGACTGTGGTAAAGAGACAAAATGCAGTTATATCCAGTCTTTGGAGATCTCAGTGTGCTATACACATATTTTTAGGACAATTGAAGTACCTGCAATTTGTGGCGAAAACACCATCAATAGTGCTGATTAAGCAAAATTTGAATTTTTCTGTTTTCACATTTGCCCTGGGAATTATATTCTCGGAGAATTTTCATCTGCAAATTAAATGTCCCTTAATATGCACTGGAGTCTGCTCAGTCACCAGAGCCTAATAAACACAATGTGATAAAAAAAAATCCCTATTGCTCCTTTCATACTGACCAATCTGGCTTCTCCACTACTCACCCCAACTGTTCCATCCTTGTCACATCTTCAGAAGCCCTACCACTCAGCATTGAATCTTTGCATCTCATGAACAGTGTTGGGACATCTGGGTGTCATGGTTAGCTGTAAAGTGAGCATAATGTTTTTTTATTATTATTTAATCTTTAAATGGCACAATATAGTTGCCATTTTGCTGAATTTGCGCTGAAGTGAATTATAAAAAATCCACTTTGACGAATCATGATTTTTGTAAAATTCAAGTAGAATTCAATTCCACTTAAATTTATTTGCTCATTTCTAACCATCTTTGCAAAAAAATTGCCAAAATTTCACAGAATTTGAATTTCCAAAAATTTGATAATCTCTAATGACAGAGATTTAATAAACTGCTTTACTCTGACTGGTACACCATTCTGAAAATCCAAAATCGTAATGCCCTAAAAGGATAAAGTCATACTGGCATGTTTTAACTATAATATTTTGAAGCTCAGGAGATGACTATAAGTAAATCCCTTCTTATCTTGAGAAGCATATTTGCTTGAGCAGTCTAGCGTGGACTAAATGAATACAAGCATGGATGTTGCAAAGGAAAACTATTACTATATCCAATATATTTCCTGTTCCATGCATTAAAGGAATATGATGCTCACTGAAGGAAATGTCTAGAAATCCGATTTATTTACAGTAAGTTACACGTTCATGGTTGAGCTCTTCTCTACTAATAAACTCACTCAGCTCTTGCCTCATCTGGGATCCATACTGTGCTGACAATCATTAGTGCTCTTGGCAGAATATCTGCATGGACCAATGTAATTCAAGGACTAAATCTAAATCCATGGGGTTTGGAATGTTTTACAGTGAGAAATATGGAAGTGTTAAATCATAACAGATAAATTATATTTTGGAACTGAGCTGTATAATTGTTTCAACATTTGGTCCAAAAGAGTAAAAGAAAAACTTTCAATAATTCTGTTATTTTATAAAATGCCAAAGATTCCTTTTCAGTAGAACAAAATATCATTGCTATAGAAATAATCCTTTACAGATTTTTACAAGATGGAAAAATTGTGACTTTATTCACAAAGTCATGGTATACAAATTCTAGATCATTTTTGGTTTTCTTGCACTACTGTGACATAAAAAGGTTAGTTGGGTTAGACAAGTTATCATTGAGCCCCAGGATAGTTGATAACTTATTGATTAGTGGGATACTGACTACTGGGCCGTGCCATTCAGAAAGATAGAATTTTTTTTTCCCCTGTTTAAATGGAGCAGCAGTGCTTGACCACTGCTGAATTCATTCCCTATGGGGCTTTGAAGCGCTGTGTTTGACATTTTCCAGCAGCTGAATCAAGAATGAATGAAGAGATAGTTGGGTGACCGAACCCCAATCTGCCTATTGGTTCGGGTTCCAGCTGTGGCACATGCACTGATTAGCAAATTATCACCTGTCTACTATATAATTGTCTAAGGGTCACTTCCGTCTTTCTGTCCTTCTGTCTGTCTGTCACGGATAATCATTGGTCGCGGCCTCTGTCACGGAAATCCAGGTCGCTGATTGGATGCGGCAAAACAGCCATGACCACATCACCGCTCTGCTTTCCGGCTGCCCGGCGCTCACAGCCAGAGCAGAGAAGCACAGCGCCGGGGACAGACAGCGGTAGGTAAGTATGTAGCGTTTGTTTTTTTTACTTTAACGATGGTAACCAGGGTAAACATCGGGTTACTAAGCGCGGCCCTGCGCTTAGTTACCCGATGTTTACCCTGGTTACCGGGGACCTCGGGATCGTTGGTCGCTGGAGAGCTGTCTGTGTGACAGCTCTCCAGCGACCAAACAGCGACGCTGCAGTGATCCGGATTGTTGTCGGTATCGCTGCAGCGTCGCTTAGTGTGATGGTACCTTTAGCCTTGCTAAAGACACAAAAGGTTGGCAATAAGGATATTAATCCCATCAAGTTCCATGGCATACTGTGGGTGAAATAAGTGTGGAACATGCCACTAATTTTCTAAGTAAATATGTTTTAAAGATGCTAATGACTTGAAATTCTCACCAGATGTCAATAACAATTCGTGATGAGCAAGCATGCTGGGATAAGTTGAGTATATTCGGGGTGCTTTAATACTATGTTCAAGTCGTTGTGGATGCATATCTCGCGTCCTGAAACATGGAACTCAATGGAACACTTGTAGCAAATTGTGATGAAAAGGAGAAAGGATTTCAGCCTCCCGAGTTTCCACCAAAAATTACTCCAGTAAAAATGATGCCATGATCACAGTGGAAACAGCAACACAATTCGAACTTAGAGCAGGGATTGCCTGTTTGTTAATTTATGTGTAATAATGAGAAACAACAGAGAAAAACTATTGAACACATGAAGAAATAGAGGTGCAGAAAGCCATTGAAAGTCATGACACCAGCTGAAATCTATCAGTTATTTGAAAGAAATCCTGCCACTTAGTGAAAAATAACATCAGCTGGTTAAAATGATGTTTAAAAAGAGATGTATCATTACCAAGGTGCCACACAAGAAACATTTTATGATGGGTAAAATGAGTGAGCTGTCTCAAGACCTTCACAATCTTATTGTTGCAAAATATACTGATGGCATTTATTACTGAAAATGTTTTAAACTACTGACAGTTCCAATGAGCACTGATGGGGACATAATCTGGAAGTAGAATCTCCATGGCCTGTATGCACACCACTCACCATCCAAACCCTGTTGCTGAATAAAAAGCAAGTTCAAGCACATTCAAAGTTTGCTCAACAATGTTCAGACCAGCCTGTGAAATACTGGGAGAATATAGTCTGGTTAGAGGAGACCAAAATTGAACTCTTTGGATGCTTTAATACATACAATGTGTTAGGTGCCGGGATTTTTCCACTGCATGGCATAGATCCCAAGCCTTGTTTGGTGCTGTGGTCTCCCATTCAGGCTCGGCCGCTGGGATGACTTCTCAGCACAGACTCCCGTCCCAACGCATTGCTCAGGCTTGTGCTGTATGTGTAGTTACAGCATTGAAAAAACACTCTCATGTACCACTTTCATGTTCCATCTCAGCACATTTTGATCTAAAAATTATTCTTTTATTTAGGGAACAAAAACAGGTAAGTTGTTTTGAAAATCAAAAAGCAATCCTTTTCGACTGGAAGTTAAAAAAACAAACATATCCTTTATTTGGGAAATACAACTGGTTTAAAACTGTCAAAATAATTAAAAAACTACAATTTTTTTAACAGGCTTTCCAAAAATGATCACTTTTTTAGGAAACAGGAATAGGTTAGCTGCTTTCAAATGGAAGAAGCAATGGTTAGTCAAGAAGCTGTGCCCAATATTGGGAGCTGTTTCATGTTTGTGCATCATCAAGAGAGTATATGTTCCAGCAGCAAAAAAAAGTATAGTTATAAATCACAATGAGCAGCTAGTAATGTGTAGCTGGGGAGGTTGTACAATGGCGGTGGCAGAAACCACGCAGCAAAATACTGTAATGGGTCAGACAAGCAGATATTTGGCAGTGTAGGCTAGAAACCGCAGTCCCAAAAGCATCTGTACTATAGTATAGCACTGTAAAGCAGAGTAAACAGCTAAGCGATGTGTAGCTGGTGTAACTGTGCAGTAACTGTGGCAGCAGCAGAAGCCACACAGTAAAAGAAATATGAAAGGCAGGTATGGAGATATTTGGGAGTGTATGCCCTGCCCTAGCAGCAGCATATTTTTTTTTATTTTTTATGATTTGTCTACAGGGGGTTACAGTTGTCAAGATTGTTTTAACATTATTAACATTATTTTAAAGTGATCTACATCTACAACAGTAAATATTTGTTAAACCAAAGTAGGAGAAGAAGGGAAATTATCACACACCCAAAACCTAGCACCAGTCACAGACAAATCCACCACACACCTTCTCCAATAATAATAACAACTAACAATTAACTATTAACACAAGAAAATGGAGTAGAAACGTCCACAATACCATAGTTAGATAAAAATATGTAGAATTTTTTTAAATATATCTATATAACAAATATCAATACAAAAAATATCACAAATCTGCATATAAGTGCTTTATGCACTATGCACTTATCAGAAAAAACTAAGGAGGAGACATGACAGAAACCAGATCGAGGGAGGGAACATAACAAGACATCCTTATGGCATAAGCATAAGCAAATATAACATCAATAGGAAATCCCATAGATTCTCAATACAGTGAGTTAGTAATCCGGCATAGCTCTCTCTCTCTCTCTCTCTCTCTCTCTCTCTCTATATATATATATGATATCACAGTTCCACAGGCACATGCTTATCCATTTAAGATCATCAAGGGATCGCTCCCACCTCTCACGGCACCCCCGGACGTGTGTTTCGCATACTAGCTTTATCAACAGGGTCTGATCTGTGGCCAGTCTCATTGAGTTTAAGTATCATTAAAACCGGAAGTGGTGCCGAAAAGGCGGCGCAAGCTTGTCGGTGTCCAAGGCATGCCATCGCTAGGGCCGTCATAGTAGAGCGCACGTAGGGGCGGAACTCTGCCATAGGACGTCCAATGACACATGCGCTCCATTTATTTTGTCGCAAGTTACTCCTCAAGAAACTTCATGGCCAAAAAAATCTTGGGGATAACTCACTTAATGGGGCAGAAGCGGATGCACTATCGGCCCTGGAGGATATACTAAAGATCATGTAGATAAATTTCCTTCTTCAATTGTGCCTAGGTCATCCACTTCCCCCCCTTGTCTCTATGCCTACAGGTGGATATCTTCTGTAAATTGGTCATTGAGGACCTGACAAGGATACCAAGGGGAATATATAATGATAATTTGACATCAAATCAATGAAGAGCACTGTTGTGAATTCTGTTGTCAAGCTCCCTCCTGTGGTCATGAATGGTACTTCGGCTGGTTCTGTCCATGGGCTTCCTCTGGTGGTTGTGAGTGGAGCTGCGGCTTCTGAGTTTCCTTCTACAGGTGACGAGGTTAATTCGTTAGCTGGCTGCTCTATTTAACTCCACTTAGATCATTGCTCCATGCCACCTGTCAATGTTCCAGTATTGGTCTAGCTCTCTCCTGGATCGTTCTTGTGACCTGTCTTCCCAGCTGAAGCTAAGTTACTGCTTGTTTTTCTCTGGTTTGCTATTTTTCTGTCCAGCTTGCTATTTTGATTTTTGTCTTGCTTGCTGGAAGCTCTGGGACGCAGAGGGAGCGCCTCCGCACCGTGAGTCGGTGCGGAGGGTCTGTTTGCGCCCTCTGCGTGGTCTTTTTGTAGGTTTTTGTGCTGACCGCAAAGTTACCTTTCCTATCCTCTGTCTGTTCAGTAAGTCGGGCCTCACTGTGCTAAATCTATTTCATCTCTGTGTTTGTAATTTTCATCTTTACTCACAGTCATTATATGTGGGGGGCTGCCTTTTCCTTTGGGGAATTTCTCTGAGGCAAGGTAGGCTTTATTTTTCTATCTCTAGGGCTAGCTAGTTTCTCGAGTTGCATAGGGAGCGTTAGGAGCAATCCACGGCTATTTCTAGTGTGTGTGATAGGATTAGGGATTGCGGTCAGCAGAGTTCCCACATCTCAGAGCTTGTCCTATATTATTAGTAACTATCAGGTCATTCCGTGTGCTCTTACCCACTAGGTCCATTATTGTCCTTACCACCAGGTCATAACAGTACAGGTGGCCCAAAGTAATAATGCATCTCAATAGAGGGATAAGAGAAATTCTGAGACCATTTTTTTTTTCTTTGCAGTGTGTTTTGTCTCTCTTTTCCCCTTTACCTCTGGGTGGTTCAGGATACAGGTGTAGATATGGACATTCAAGGTCTGTCCTCTTGTATGAATAATCTCACTGCAAGGGTACAAAACATTCAAGATTTTGTGGTTCAGAATCCGATGTTAGAGCCTAGGATTCCTATTCCTGATTTGTTTTTTGGGGATAGATCTAAGCTTCTGAATTTCAAAAATAATTGTAAATTGTTTCTTGCTCTGAAACCTCGCTCCTCAGGTGACCCTGTTCAACAAGTGAAAATCATTATTTCTTTGTTACGTGGCGACCCTCAAGACTGGGCATTTTCCCTTGCGCCAGGAGATCCGGCATTGCGTGATGTTGATGCGTTTTTTCTGGCACTCGGATTGCTTTATGATGAACCTAATTCAGTGGATCAGGCAGAGAAAATCTTGCTGGCTCTGTGTCAGGGTCAGGATGAGGTAGAAATATATTGTCAGAAGTTTAGGATGTGGTCTGTACTAACTCAGTGGAATGAATGTGCCCTGGCAGCAATTTTCAGAAAGGGTCTCTCTGAAGCCCTTAAGGATGTCATGGTGGGATTTCCCATGCCTGCTGGTCTGAATGAGTCTATGTCTTTGGCCATTCAGATCGATCGACGCTTGCGTGAGCGCAAAGCTGTGCACCATTTGGCGGTATTATCTGAGCATAGACCTGAGCCTATGCAATGTGATAGGACTTTGACCAGAGCTGAACTGCAAGAACACAGACGTCGGAATGGGCTGTGTTTTTACTGTGGTGATTCCACTCATGCTATCTCCGATTGTCCTAAGCGCACTAAGCGTTTCGCTAGGTCTGCCACCATTGGTACGGTACAGTCGAAATTTCTTTTGTCCGTTACTCTGATTTGCTCTTTGTCATCCTATTCTGTTATGGCATTTGTGGATTCAGGCGCTGCCCTGAATTTGATGGACTTGGAGTTTGCTAGGCGCTGTGGTTTTTTCTTGGAGCCCTTGCAGTATCCTATTCCATTGAGAGGAATTGATGCTACGCCTTTGGCCAAGAATAAGCCTCAGTACTGGACTCAATTGACCATGTGCATGGCTCCTGCACATCAGGAGGATATTCGCTTTTTGGTGTTGCATAATCTGCATGATGTGGTCGTTTTGGGGTTGCCATGGCTACAGGTCCATAATCCAGTATTGGATTGGAAATCTATGTCTGTGTCCAGCTGGGGTTGTCAGGGGGTACATGGTGATGTTCCATTTTTGTCTATTTCGTCATCCACCCCTTCTGAAGTCCCGGAGTTTTTGTCGGATTACCGGGATGTATTTGATGAGCCCAAATCCAGTGCCCTACCTCCTCATAGGGATTGCGATTGTGCTATCAATTTGATTCCTGGTAGTAAGTTTCCTAAGGGCCGACTGTTCAATTTATCTGTGCCAGAGCACGCCGCTATGCGGAGTTATGTAAAGGACTCCTTGAAGAAGGGTCATATTCGCCCGTCGTCGTCACCATTGGGAGCAGGGTTCTTTTTTGTGGCCAAGAAGGATGGTTCTTTGAGACCTTGTATTGATTACTGCCTTCTTAATAAGATCACAGTCAAATTTCAGTACCCTTTGCCGCTGCTGTCGGCTTTATTTGCTCGGGTTATGGGGGCTAGTTGGTTCACCAAGATAGATCTTCATGGTGCGTATAATCTTGTGCGTATTAAACAGGGCGATGAATGGAAAACAGCATTTAATACGCCCGAGGGCCATTTTGAGTACCTGGTTATGCCATTCGGGCTTTCCAATGCTCCATCAGTATTTCAGTCCTTTATGCATGACATCTTCCGAGAGTACCTGGATAAATTCCTGATTGTATATTTGGATGATATTTTGGTCTTCTCGGATGATTGGGAGTCTCACGTGAAGCAGGTCAGAATGGTGTTCCAGGTCCTTCGTGCGAATTCTTTGTTTGTGAAGGGGTCAAAGTGTCTCTTTGGAGTTCAGAAGGTTTCATTTTTGGGTTTCATTTTTTCCCCTTCTACTATCGAGTTGGACCCTGTTAAAGTCCAGGCCATTTATGATTGGACTCAGCCGACATCGCTGAAGAGTCTGCAAAAGTTCCTGGGCTTTGCTAATTTTTATCGTCGCTTCATCAGTAATTTTTCTAGTGTTGCTAAACCGTTGACTGATTTGACCAAGAAGGGTGCTGATGTGGTCAATTGGTCTTCTGCGGCTGTGGAAGCTTTTCAGGAGTTGAAGCGTCGTTTTTCTTCTGCCCCTGTGTTGTGCCAGCCAGATGTTTCGCTTCCATTTCAGGTCGAGATTGATGCTTCTGAGATTGGATCAGGGGCTGTTTTGTCGCAAAAAAGTTCTGATGGCTCGGTGATGAAACCATGTGCCTTCTTTTCTAGAAAGTTTTCGCCTGCTGAGCGCAATTATGATGTTGGCAATCGAGAGTTGTTGGCCATGAAGTGGGCATTCGAGGAGTGGCGTCATTGGCTTGAAGGAGCCAAGCATCGCGTGGTGGTCTTGACGGATCACAAGAATTTGACTTATCTCGAGTCTGCCAAACGGTTGAATCCTAGACAGGCTCGTTGGTCGCTATTTTTCTCCTGTTTTGATTTTGTGGTTTCGTATCTTCCAGGCTCTAAGAATGTGAAGGCTGATGCCCTGTCAAGGAGTTTTGTGCCCGACTCTCCGGGTGTTACTGAGCCGGCGGGTATTCTCAAAGAGGGGGTAATTTTGTCTGCCATCACCCCTGATTTGCGGCGGTTGCTGCAAAAATTTCAGGCTGATAGACCTGACCGTTGCCCAGCGGAGAAACTGTTTGTCCCTGATGAATGGACTAGTAGAGTTATCTCTGAGGTTCATTGTTTGGTGTTGGCTGGTCATCCTGGAATCTTTGGTACCAGAGATTTGGTGGCTAGATCCTATTGGTGGCCGTCTTTGTCGCGGGATGTGCGTTCTTTTGTGCAGTCCTGTGGGACTTGTGCTCGGGCTAAGCCCTGCTGTTCTTGTGCCAGTGGGTTGCTTTTGCCCTTGCCGGTCCCGAAGAGGCCCTGGACGCATATCTCTATGGATTTTATTTCGGATCTCCCTGTCTCTCAAAAGATGTCGGTCATTTGGGTGGTTTGTGATCGCTTCTCTAAGATGGTCCATTTGGTACCCTTGTCTAAATTGCCTTCCTCCTCTGATTTGGTGCCATTGTTTTTCCAGCATGTGGTTCGTTTACATGGCATTCCGGAGAACATCGTTTCGGACAGAGGTTCCCAGTTTGTTTCGAGGTTTTGGCGAGCCTTTTGTGCTAGGATGGGCATTGATTTGTCTTTTTCCTCGGCTTTGCATCCTCAGACAAATGGCCAAACCGAACCAACTAATCAGACTTTGGAAACATATCTGAGATGCTTTGTTTCTGCTGATCAGGATGATTGGGTGTCCTTTTTGCCTTTTGGCTGAGTTCGCCCTTAATAATTGGGCCAGCTCGGCTACTTTGGTTTCTCCGTTTTTCTGCAATTCTGGTTTCCATCCTCGTTTCTCTTCACGGCAGGTTGAGTCTTCGGACTGTCCTGGTGTAGATACTGTGGTGGATAGGTTGCAGCAGATTTGGACTCATGTGGTGGACATTGTCCCAGGAGAAGGCTCAACGTTTCGCTAACCGCCGGCGCTGTGTGGGTCCCCGACTTCGTGGTGGGGATTTGGTTTGGTTGTCGTCTCGTCATGTTCCTATGAAGGTTTCCTTTCCTAAGTTTAAGCCTCGTTTCATTGGTCCATATAAGATTTCTGAGGTTCTCAATCCTGTGTTGTTTCGTTTGACCCTTCCAGCTTCTTTTGCCATCCATAATGTATTCCATAGGTCATTGTTGCGGAGATACGTGGCGCCTGTGGTTCCATCCGTTGATCCTCCTGCCCCGGTGTTGGTTGAGGGGGAGTTGGAGTATGTGGTGGAGAAGATTTTGGATTCTCGTATTTCGAGACGGAAACTCCAGTACCTGGTCAAGTGGAAGGGTTATGGTCAGGAAGATAATTCCTGGGTCTTTGCCTCCAATGTTCATGCTGCCGATCTGGTTCGTGCCTTTCATTTGGCTCGTCCTGGTCGGCCTGGGGGCTCTGGTGAGGGTTCTGTGACCCCTCCTCAAGGGGGGGGGTACTGTTGTGAATTCTGTTGTCAAGCTCCCTCCTGTGGTCATGAATGGTACTTCGGCTGGTTCTGTCCATGGGCTTCCTCTGGTGGTTGTGAGTGAAGCTGCGACTTCTGAGTTTCCTTCTACAGGTGACGAGGTTAATTCGTTAGCTGGCTGCTCTATTTAACTCCACTTAGATCATTGCTCCATGCCACCTGTCAATGTTCCAGTATTGGTCTAGCTCTCTCCTGGATCGTTCTTGTGACCTGTCTTCCCAGCTGAAGCTAAGTTACTGCTTGTTTTTCTCTGGTTTGCTATTTTTCTGTCCAGCTTGCTATTTTGATTTTTGTCTTGCTTGCTGGAAGCTCTGGGACGCAGAGGGAGCACCTCCGCACCGTGAGTCGGTGCGGAGGGTCTTTTTGCGCCCTCTGCGTGGTCTTTTTGTAGGTTTTTGTGCTGACCGCAAAGTTACCTTTCCTATCCTCTGTCTGTTCAGTAAGTCGGGCCTCACTGTGCTAAATCTATTTCATCTCTGTGTTTGTAATTTTCATCCTTACTCACAGTCATTATATGTGGGGGGCTGCCTTTTCCTTTGGGGAATTTCTCTGAGGCAAGGTAGGCTTTATTTTTCTATCTCTAGGGCTAGCTAGTTTCTTAGGCTGTGTCGAGTTGCATAGGGAGCGTTAGGAGCAATCCACGGCTATTTCTAGTGTGTGTGATAGGATTAGGGATTGCGGTCAGCAGAGTTCCCACGTCGCAGAGCTCGTCCTATATTATTAGTAACTATCAGGTCATTCCGTGTGCTCTTACCCACTAGGTCCATTATTGTCCTTACCACCAGGTCATAACAGTACAGGTGGCCCAAAGTATTAATGCATCTCAATAGAGGGATAAGAGAAATTCTGAGACCATTTTTTTTTTCTTTGCAGTGTGTTTTGTCTCTCTTTCCCCCTTTACCTCTGGGTGGTTCAGGATACAGGTGTAGATATGGACATTCAAGGTCTGTCCTCTTGTATGAATAATCTCACTGCAAGGGTACAAAACATTCAAGATTTTGTGGTTCAGAATCCGATGTTAGAGCCTAGGATTCCTATTCCTGATTTGTTTTTTGGGGATAGATCTAAGCTTCTGAATTTCAAAAATAATTGTAAATTGTTTCTTGCTCTGAAACCTCGCTCCTCAGGTGACCCTGTTCAACAAGTGAAAATCATTATTTCTTTGTTACGTGGCGACCCTCAAGACTGGGCATTTTCCCTTGCGCCAGGAGATCCGGCATTGCGTGATGTTGATGCGTTTTTTCTGGCACTCGTATTGCTTTATGATGAGCCTAATTCAGTGGATCAGGCAGAGAAAATCTTGCTGGCTCTGTGTCAGGGTCAGGATGAGGTAGAAATATATTGTCAGAAGTTTAGGAAGTGGTCTGTACTCACTCAGTGGAATGAATGTGCCCTGGCAGCAATTTTCAGAAAGGGTCTCTCTGAAGCCCTTAAGGATGTCATGGTGGGATTTCCCATGCCTGCTGGTCTGAATGAGTCTATGTCTTTGGCCATTCAGATCGATCGACGCTTGCGTGAGCGTAAAGCTGTGCACCATTTGGCGGTATTATCTGAGCATAGACCTGAGCCTATGCAATGTGATAGGTCTTTGACCAGAGCTGAACAGCAAGAACACAGACGTCGGAATGGGCTGTGTTTTTACTGTGGTGATTCCACTCATGCTATCTCCGATTGTCCTAAGCGCACTAAGCGTTTCGCTAGGTCTGCTACCATTGGTACGTTACAGTCGAAATTTCTTTTGTCCGTTACTCTGATTTGCTCTTTGTCATCCTATTCTGTTATGGCATTTGTGGATTCAGGCGCTGCCCTGAATTTGATGGACTTGGAGTTTGCTAGGCGCTGTGGTTTTTTCTTGGAGCCCTTGCAGTATCCTATTCCATTGAGAGGAATTGATGCTACGCCGTTGGCCAAGAATAAGCCTCAGTACTGGACTCAATTGACCATGTGCATGGCTCCTGCACATCAGGAGGATATTCGCTTTTTGGTGTTGCATAATCTGCATGATGTCGTCGTTTTGGGGTTGCCATGGCTACAGGTCCATAATCCAGTATTGGATTGGAAATCTATGTCTGTGTCCAGCTGGGGTTGTCAGGGGGTACATGGTGATGTTCCATTTTTGTCTATTTCGTCATCCACCCCTTCTGAAGTCCCGGAGTTTTTGTCGGATTACCGGGATGTATTTGATGAGCCCAAATCCAGTGCCCTACCTCCTCATAGGGATTGCGATTGTGCTATCAATTTGATTCCTGGTAGTAAGTTTCCTAAGGGCCGACTGTTCAATTTATCTGTGCCAGAGCACGCCGCTATGCGGAGTTATGTAAAGGAATCCTTGAAGAAGGGTCATCTTCGCCCGTCGTCGTCACCATTGGGAGCAGGGTTCTTTTTTGTGGCCAAGAAGGATGGTTCTTTGAGACCTTGTATTGATTACTGCCTTCTTAATAAGATCACAGTCAAATTTCAGTACCCTTTGCCGCTGCAGTCAGATTTATTTGCTCGGATTATGGGGGCTAGTTGGTTCACCAAGATAGATCTTCATGGTGCGTATAATCTTGTGCGTATTAAACAGGGCGATGAATGGAAAACAGCATTTAATACGCCCGAGGGCCATTTTGAGTACCTGGTTATGCCATTCGGGCTTTCCAATGCTCCATCAGTATTTCAGTCCTTTATGCATGACATCTTCCGAGAGTACCTGGATAAATTCCTGATTGTATATTTGGATGATATTTTGGTCTTCTCGGATGATTGGGAGTCTCACGTGAAGCAGGTCAGAATGGTGTTCCAGGTCCTTCGTGCGAATTCTTTGTTTGTGAAGGGGTCAAAGTGTCTCTTTGGAGTTCAGAAGGTTTCATTTTTGGGTTTCATTTTTTCCTCTTCTACTATCGAGTTGGACCCTGTTAAAGTCCAGGCCATTTATGATTGGACTCAGCCGACATCTGTGAAGAGTCTGCAAAAGTTCCTGGGCTTTGCTAATTTTTATCGTCGCTTCATCAGTAATTTTTCTAGTGTTGCTAAACCGTTGACTGATTTGACCAAGAAGGGTGCTGATGTGGTCAATTGGTCTTTTGCGGCTGTGGAAGCTTTTCAGGAGTTGAAGCGTCGTTTTTCTTCTGCCCCTGTGTTGTGCCAGCCAGATGTTTCGCTTCCGTTTCAGGTCGAGGTTGATGCTTCTGAGATTGGAGCAGGGGCTGTTTTGTCGCAAAAAAGTTCTGATGGATCGGTGATGAAACCATGTGCCTTCTTTTCTAGAAAGTTTTCGCCTGCTGAGTGCAATTATGATGTTGGCAATCGAGAGTTGTTGGCCATGAAGTGGGCATTCGAGGAGTGGCGTCATTGGCTTGAAGGAGCCAAGCATCGCGTGGTGGTCTTGACGGATCACAAGAATTTGACTTATCTCGAGTCTGCCAAACGGTTGAATCCTAGACAGGCTCGTTGGTTGCTATCTTTCTCCTGTTTTGATTTTGTGGTTTCGTATCTTCCAGGCTCTAAGAATGTGAAGGCTGATGCCCTGTCAAGGAGTTTTGTGCCCGACTCTCCGGGTGTTCCTGAGCCGGCGGGTATTCTCAAAGAGGGGGTAATTTTGTCTGCCATCTCCCGATTTGCGGCGGGTGCTGCAAAAATTTCAGGCTGATAGACCTGACCGTTGCCCAGCGGAGAAACTGTTTGTCCCTGATGAATGGACTAGTAGAGTTATCTCTGAGGTTCATTGTTTGGTGTTGGCTGGTCATCCTGGAATCTTTGGTACCAGAGATTTGGTGGCTAGATCCTTTTGGTGGCCGTCTTTGTCGCGGGATGTGCGTTCTTTTGTGCAGTCCTGTGGGACTTGTGCTTGGGCTAAGCCCTGCTGTTCTCGTGCCAGTGGGTTGCTTTTGCCCTTGCCGGTCCCGAAGAGGCCCTGGACGCATATCTCTATGGATTTTATTTCGGATCTCCCTGTCTCTCAAAAGATGTCGGTCATTTGGGTGGTTTGTGATCGCTTCTCTAAGATGGTCCATTTGGTACCCTTGTCTAAATTGCCTTCCTCCTCTGATTTGGTGCCATTGTTTTTCCAGCATGTGGTTTGTTTACATGGCATTCCGGAGAACATCGTTTCGGACAGAGGTTCCCAGTTTGTTTCGAGGTTTTGGCGAGCCTTTTGTGCTAGGATGGGCATTGATTTGTCTTTTTCCTCGGCTTTCCATCCTCAGACAAATGGTCAAACCGAACGAACTAATCAGACTTTGGAAACATATCTGAGATGCTTTGTTTCTGCTGATCAGGATGATTGGGTGTCCTTTTTGCCTTTGGCTGAGTTCACCCTTAATAATTGGGCCAGCTCGGCTACTTTGGTTTCGCCGTTTTTCTGCAATTCTGGTTTCCATCCTCGTTTCTCTTCAGGGCATGTTGAGTCTTCGGACTGTCCTGGTGTAGATACTGTGGTGGATAGGTTGCAGCAGATTTGGACTCATGTGGTGGACAATTTGACATTGTCCCAGGAGAAGGCTCAACGTTTCGCTAACCGCCGGCACTGTGTGGGTCCCCGACTTCGTGGTGGGGATTTGGTTTGGTTGTCGTCTCGTCATGTTCCTATGAAGGTTTCCTCTCCTAAGTTTAAGCCTCGTTTCATTGGTCCGTATAAAATTTCTGAGGTTCTCAATCCTGTGTTGTTTCGTTTGACCCTTCAAGCTTCTTTTGCCATCCATAATGTATTCCATAGGTCATTGTTGCGGAGATACGTGGCGCCTGTGGTTCCATCCGTTGATCCTCCTGCCCCGGTGTTGGTTGAGGGGGAGTTGGAGTATGTGGTGGAGAAGATTTTGGATTCTCGTATTTCGAGACGGAAACTCCAGTACCTGGTCAAGTGGAAGGGTTATGGTCAGGAAAATAATTCCTGGGTCTTTGCCTCCGATGTTCATGCTGCCGATCTGGTTTGTGCCTTTCATTTGGCTCGTCCTGGTCAGCCTGGGGGCTCTGGTGAGGGTTCTGTGACCCCTCCTCAAGGGGGGGGTACTGTTGTGAATTCTGTTGTCAAGCTCCCTCCTGTGGTCATGAATGGTACTTCGGCTGGTTCTGTCCATGGGCTTCCTCTGGTGGTTGTGAGTGGAGCTGCGGCTTCTGAGTTTCCTTCTACAGGTGACGAGGTTAATTCGTTAGCTGGCTGCTCTATTTAACTCCACTTAGATCATTGCTCCATGCCACCTGTCAATGTTCCAGTACTGGTCTAGCTCTCTCCTGGATTGTGACCTGTCTTCCCAGCTGAAGCTAAGTTACTGCTTGTTTTTCTCTGGTTTGCTATTTTTCTGTCCAGCTTGCTATTTTGATTTTTGTCTTGCTTGCTGGAAGCTCTGGGATGCAGAGGGAGCGCCTCCGCACCGTGAGTCGGTGCGGAGGGTCTTTTTGCGCCCTCTGCGTGGTCTTTTTGTAGGTTTTTGTGCTGACCGCAAAGTTACCTTTCCTATCCTCTGTCTGTTCAGTAAGTCGGGCCTCACTGTGCTAAATCTATTTCATCTCTGTGTTTGTAATTTTCATCTTTACTCACAGTCATTATATGTGGGGGGCTGCCTCTTCCTTTGGGGAATTTCTCTGAGGCAAGGTAGGCTTTATTTTTCTATCTCTAGGGCTAGCTAGTTTCTTAGGCTGTGTCGAGTTGCATAGGGAGCGTTAGGAGCAATCCACGGCTATTTCTAGTGTGTGTGATAGGATTAGGGATTGCGGTCAGCAGAGTTCCCACGTCTCAGAGCTTGTCCTATATTATTAGTAACTATCAGGTCATTCCGTGTGCTCTTACCCACTAGGTCCATTATTGTCCTTACCACCAGGTCATAACAGAGCACTGAGAGAATTACAGTCATTGGATACGGTGGTCATTAAACCAGCAGACAAAGGGGGGAATGTGGTGATCTGGTCAGTTGAGAAGTATGAAAAGGAGATACTTCGACAATTGTGAAATAAGGATACATGCAAAGTATTGCCTCAGAATCCCACTCAGATCTTTTCTAACACATTGGAGCAGATTTTGGTGTCGGCAAACGAGTCGGGCATTGTTTCAAAGAAGGTCCTGGATGGACTTATGCCCAAATTTCCCAGGGTCGCCACTTTGTATGCCCTGCCCAAGATACACAAGGACGCTGTAAACCCGCCTGGCCGACCGATTGTCTCTGGCATAGGGGGGTTGTGTGATAATGTATGTAAATTTGTTGATTTCCACCTAAAACCTCTGGTGGATACGCTCCCCTCCTATGTCAGAGACACTACTGATGTGCTGAGGAGAGTTGATGGGCTGTCTCTCGAGGCGGGTATGATTTTATGATTTTGGTGACTATTGATATTGAATCCCTGTATACATTAATCAGACATGGGGATGAATTGAGGGCTGCCCGCTTCTTCCTTGAGACTACCAACTGGGATGGCCATTTTTCTGAGTTCTGAGGATAAGTTTTATTTACAGATACAAGGCACTGCGATGGGCGCGGCGTGTGCCCCGTCATATGCAAATTTAATCTTGGGCTACTGGGAGAGACATATCTTCCAGGGCGACGGGGTGCACGCCGTGGATCCTGTGGTAGGCTGGTTTCGCTACATTGATGACGTGCTTATGATTTGGAACGGTAGCGAGACCAGCCTATCCAAATTTATGCAGGAGCTTAACAATAATGATTTCAATTTGAAATTCACATATACTTGGCATGTTAATGAAATTGACTTTTTGGATATTACTTTATGTGTTGCCGTGGATGGCTTGATTGAGACCGATTTGTATCGGAAAGATTCATCTGTAAATTCGCTGCTACATGCCTCCTCGGCACACGATTATTCAACTATTAAGGCCATCCCGGTTGGTCAGTTCTTGAGGAACAGGCGGGTATGCTTCACAGAGACCCCCTTTGAGAGGCAGTCCGCCATTCTTACTGAGCGTTTTAAGGCACGGGGATACAGTTGTCGGAGTATCAGGGCAGGATATGGATAGGCCAAGTCAACACGGAGGGAGAATTTACTATTACAACCTAAAAAGTCCAGATTGGACAATGAAATTGGGGTTAGATTTGTCTCTACCTTTAATTGCCAGTGGAGTCATATCCGAGAAATATTAAACAGGCATTGGCCGGTGTTACAAACTGAGTGTTTTGGCTTCACACTTGACAGAGTTCCCCTTAATGATGCAAAGAAGGGGAAAAAATCTGAAAGATAACTTAGTGAGGATTCACTATGTGGCGAAAAACAAAGGTTTCCTTGATTCGATTAGTCCAAGGCAGGGTTGTTATCCCTGTGGTTCATGTGTCTCGTGTCCGAACATCCTTAGGTGTGGGACCTTTAATGGGACACTGTCACCTGAATTTGGAGGGAACAATCTTCAACCATGGAGGCGGGGTTTTGGGGTTTTTCATTCACCCTTTCCTTACCCGCTGGCTGCATGCTGGCTGCAATATTGGATTGAAGTTCATTCTCTGTACAATCTTGCCTTGCGCAGGCGTGTACTATGGAGGACAGAGAATGAACTTCAATCCAATATTGCAGCCAGCATGCAGCCAGCGGGTAAGGAAAGGGTGAATCAAAAAACCCAAAACCCCGCCTCCATGGCTGAAGATAGTTCCCTCCAAATTTTGACAGTGTCCCTTTAAGACCTCAGATGGGAGCAGGGAATTTAAGATACGAGAATATATCTCATGCAATACAACATCCGTGGTATATTATGCCACATGTCCCTGCTCACTGATATATATTGGTCTCACTACCAGGGAATTGAAGGTTCGGACACACGAACATGTATGGGAAATTCTGGCTGCCAAAGAAGTGGTGGACCTGTCGAGTCTAAAGACGATACCAAGACACTTTCGGATGCATCATGGATCTGATCCCCGTGGCTTAAGGGTAAGGAGCATAGACAGGATACATGGAAGTATCAGGGGTGACAATCTGGCTAAAATATTGGCACAATGTGAGTGCAAATGGATTGTCACCCTTGATACCCTTGCCCTGAAGGGATTGAATGAAAAGTCCCGCCCTATAATATATGCACACTGCCTTTTCATCCAGTCTATGCAGTGTTTTGACCAAATATAGACGTATTACAATTTTGTCTTATTCTCTCTCTCTATTTCGAGTTTACCCACCATTCTTTTTAAATTGTTTTTGTATTAATTGTCTTGTGTGTTTTGTTTGATTTTAGTATATACTCCGTTAATTACCATGGGTTTGGATATCACATAAGCCACGTTGGATCCCCTTTCCCCACATATTGAAGCTGTAAAGAAATAAGTTGTGTTCATTTATATTTATTTATTTTTTATTTGTATATATTGTACTACATAACGTGTGCACAATTTTTTATTTTTGTGTATTGTTTTTTATTTTTATTTTTTCATAGTCACCCATGCACTGCCACTTTAACCCTGCTGCTATAATATACTTAATATCTGTTTTAAACTGTATTTTCCTCTGTACACAATTGTATTATTAATGGACGCATTTGTAATGTCCCTGTACACACATATTGTTGGTTGCACCAATACACTGTATGCTTTTTATGTGGGGTATTTGCAAATCCACGGCATTCTGTCAAAACTTGTCCCTGTAAATATGGCCGCTGCAATGGTCTTCTAAAAAATGGCTGCCCACAGTGCGCATGCTCGTTGCTGCCCATTGTGCCCACCCCTCCCTGTGGCTATCAATACCAGTGGAGCGCACGTGTCATTGGACGTCCTATGGCTGAGTTCCGCCCCTACGTGCGCTCTACTATGATGGTCCTAGTGATGGAGTGCCTTGGACACAGACGCGGATGCGCCGCCATTTCGGCGCCACTTCTGGTTTTAATGATACTTAAACACAATGAGACTGGCCACAGATCAGACCCTGTTGATAAAGCTAGTATGCGAAACGCGCATCTGGGGGTGATACCGTGAGAGGTGGGGGCGATGCCTTGACGATCTCAAATGGGTAAGCATGTGCCTGTGGAACTGTGATATCCTATATATATGGCTATGCCAGATTACAAGCTCACTGTATTGAGAATCTATGGGATTTCCTATTGATGTGATATTGGCTTATGCTTATGCCAAAAGGATGTATTGTTATGTTCCCCCCCCCTCGATCTGGTTTCCGTCATGTCTCCTCCTTATTTTTCTCTGATGAGTGCATAGTGCATACAGCACTTATATGCAGATTTGTGATATTTTTTGCATTGATATTTGTTATATAGATATATTTAATAAAATTCTACATATTTTATCTAATTTTGTGTTGTGGATGTTTCTACTCCGTTTTCTTGTGTTAATCTGTATTTGGAGTTGTCCTGGTGACATAGTACCCGTGAGGGGTCTTGGGAGAGTTGGTGCTATCTGCTCTTGGTCACAATGTATATTGGTGCTTCATGATTTTTGGTAATAAATAACAATTAACTATTGTTAACCTCTGTGAGATAGCGCTCACTAGCGGATTGGGGAATACTCGCTTGGCAGCAGGATAAACATAGACAGGCACGGTTTTTCACATATACAGTCCATGTGGTTTATTATACACTCAGCATAAACCACTGTAGGCCATGTTACACATCACAGACCTCACATAGTCCTTAGCACTTCATAGTATACAGCTTTGAAGCACAGTCAGTAAACATACTGGACCTTAATTTGTCCAGTTGCCATGGGTGACCACATGCCACAAAGTTCATATAGCAGATACACCTCTCTGCCTTTCTTACAACCCCCTTGGCTGAGGTTACCTTCCAGGAGCTCCTGCTCCACACACTGACCTCCTGTCAGTCCTCTCTCCTGGGGAACTGCCTTACGGGGATCACTGTTGTGACCAGTGCACTCATGACAGTCCAGGCCCACCGAAGGTCAGTAGCTCCCCAACACAGCGCAGTCACTGACTCTGCACACAGACCACTCTGTAGTGTCCAGACTCCCAGACAACTCCCCATGTGCCAAACACACCTCCATTATGTAGCTTGTAACCACACCCACAGGTGAGGTATGGATCACATGGGCTGGTCACGTGATCCTGGCATCACTGCAGGTCCTCAAACACCTGCACCTCCCACAGGAAAAAGAGGTACAGTGAGCACCCTCACACAGTTGTGAGGAATGTGGGTAGCCAGACCCTCCCATCTCTCATAGCTACCCTCAACCCAGACTCAGATGCACTAAACACTATCTTAGTGCTCATGTGCACCAAAGACAAAATACTCCGGGATGTATTGCAGGGAGCAGCTCCTCATGTCTTACAGGGCAGACTTCCACCTCTGCGACACATACCGTCCATTCACCACAATGCCAGACACTGTCTCACTATCCCCATTACACTGCCTTTTCACCTAAAAAGCAAAGCAACACTACTCTGTCTTTCTCCTCTTGGACCTGTCCTCTGCCTTTGACACAGTGCACCATTCCCTAGGACTTGTGGATCCTAGTTAGTGATAACCTTACCTGGAGCAGCCAGTGCCAGGCAGCAGCAGCCAAGGCAAACAGATCAAGGGGAGTATTAAAAGAGGTCTGGATACACATGATGAGAGCATCATACTGCCTCTGTACAAATCCCTGGTTAGACCGCACATTGAGTACTATGTACAGTTTTGGGCACCGATGCTCAGGAAGGATATAACGGAACTAGAGCGAGAACAAAGGAGGGCAACAAAATTAATAAAGTAATGGGGGAACTACAATACCCAGAGGATTATTTAGTCTAGAAAAAAGATGACTGAGGGGCAATCTAAAAACCATGTATAAGTATATAAGGGGATAATACAAATATCTCTCTGAGAATCTGTTTATACCAAGGAATGTGATGGTCACAGGGGGGCAAGGGGTCATCCTCTG
The DNA here is from genome assembly GCF_032444005.1 of Ranitomeya imitator. Taxonomy (NCBI): domain Eukaryota; kingdom Metazoa; phylum Chordata; class Amphibia; order Anura; family Dendrobatidae; genus Ranitomeya; species Ranitomeya imitator. Next base: position 531,999,464 of record NC_091286.1, read on the forward strand.
CGTCTGGAGGAAAGAAGGTTTTTCTACCAACATAGAAAAGGATTCTTTACTGTTAGGGCAGTGAGAATCTGGAATTCCATGCCTGAGGAGGTGGTGACGGCGAACTCAGTCGAGGGGTTCAAGAGAGGCCTGGATGTCTTCCTGGAGAGTAACAATATTGTATCTTACAGTTATTAGGTTCATTAGAAGCCCGTAGATCTGGGGATTTATTGTGATGGAATATAGGCTGAACTGGATGGACAAATGTCTTTTTTCGGCCTTGCTAACTATGTTACAATGTTACTATGTACTATTTATGTTCATTTGTATAGCCTGGTCCATCGCAGTCTGGAAGTGGTGCAAATCACCCTTGCGAAGTGTGCACAGATGAAGGACCTCTGCACCCTTCTGAACAGTTTTGAAATGGCTACTAAGATGATTAGCACTGACGATGCCATCATTATGATAGCTATTCTGTTTATCTGCATGCTTTAGCACACTTTGAATAGTATACTCAAGGAGGTGGTGGTACCAGATAAAGAGCTGGAAGCAGAGAAGGATGTGAAAGGAATAACATTATCTCAAATTTCCAGTCTGTCATCACACAGGTGAGTACCAAGGGGGGTGGCTTACGGTGATCAAGGGGGGCTCATGGTACCAGTCAAACTGTTAGTGAAGGTGCAGGAGAAAATGAACAAATGGAGGGGGACAAGGTGATGCCTTGGAGGTCCTGGCCTTCCCTGTGGCAAGTGTCATGTCAGAATTTGTGTTAACAGTGCATTAGCCTGTCCACATCCAACATGGGCAAGTATGCATTCCTTAACCCCTTTACCCCCAAGGGTGGTTTGCACGTTAATGACCGGGCCAATTTTTACAATTCTGACCACTGTCCCTTTATGAGGTTATAACTCTGGAACGCTTCAATGGATCCTGGTGATTCTGACATTGTTTTCTCGTGACATATTGTACTTCATGACAATGGTAAAAATTATTTGATATAACCTGCGTTTATTTGTGAAAAAAACGGAAATTTGGCGAAAATTATGAAAATTTCGCAATTTTCCAACTTTGAATTTTTATGCAATTAAATCACAGAGATATGTCACACAAAATACTTAATAAGTAACATTTCCCACATGTCTACTTTACATCAGCACAATTTTGGAACCAAAATTTTTTTTTGTTAGGGAGTTATAAGGGTTAAAAGTTGACCAGCAATTTCTCATTTCTACAACACCATTTTATTTTAGGGACCACATCTCATTTGAAGTCATTTTGAGGGGTCTATATGATAGAAAATACCCAAGTGTGACACCATTCTAAAAACTACACCCCTCAAGGTGCTCAAAACCATATTCAAGAAGTTTATTAACCCTTCTGGTGCTTCACAGGAATTTTTTGAATGTTTAAATAAAAATGAACATTTAACTTTTTTTCACAAAAAATGTAATTCAGCTCCAATTTGTTTTATTTTACCAAGGGTAACAGGAGAAAATGGACCCCAAACATTGTTGTACAATTTGTCCTGAGTATGCCAATACCCCACATGTGGGGGTAAACCACTGTTTGGGCGCATGGCAGAGCTCGGAAGCGAAGGAGTGCCATTTGACTTTTCAATGCAAAATTGACTGGAATTGAGATGGGACGCCATGTTTCGTTTGGAGAGCCCCTGATGTGGCTAAACATTGAAACCCCCCACAAGTGACACCATTTTGGAAAGTAGACCCCCTAAGGAACTTATCTAGAGGTGTGGTGAGCACTTTGACCCAACAAGTGCTTCACAGAAGTTTATAATGTAGAACCGTAAAAATAAAAAATCATATTTTTTCACAAAAATTATCTTTTTGCCCCCAATTTTTTATTTTCCCAAGAGTAAGAGAAGAAATTGGACCCCAAAAGTTGTTGTACAATTTGTCCTGAGTACGCTGATAGCCCATATGTGGGGGTAAACCACTGTTTGGGCGGATGGGAGAGCTCGGAAGGGAAGGAGCGCCGTTTGACTTTTCAATGCAAAATTGACAGGAATTGAGATGGGACGTCATGTTGCGTTTGAAGAGCCACTGATGTGCCTAAACATTGAAACCCCCCACAAGTGACACCATTTTGGAAAGTAGACCCCCTAAGGAACTTATCTAGAGGTGTGGTGAGCACTTTGACCCACCAAGTGCTTCACAGAAGTTTATAATGTAGAACCGTAAAAATAAAAAATCATATTTTTTCACAAAAATTATCTTTTTGCCCCCAATTTTTTATTTTCCCAAGGGTAAGAGAAGAAATTGGACCCCAAAAGTTGTTGTACAATTTGTCCTGAGTACGCGGATACCCCATATGTGGGGGTAAACCACTGTTTGGGTGGATGGGAGAGCTCGGAAGGGAAGGAGCGCCGTTTGACTTTTCAAAGCAAAATTGACAGGAATTGAGATGGGACGCCATGTTGCGTTTGAAGAGCCACTGATGTGCCTAAACATTGAAACCCCCCACAAATGACACCATTTTGGAAAGTAGACCCCCTAAGGAACTTATCTAGAGGTGTGGTGAGCACTTTGACCCACCAAGTGCTTCACAGAAGTTTATAATGCAGAGCCGTAAAAATAAAACAAAATTTTTTTCCCACAAAAATTATTTTTTTAGCCCCCAGTTTTGTATTTTCCTGAGGGTAACAGGAGAAATTGGACCCCAAAATTTGTTGCCCAATTTGTCCTGAGTGCGATGATACACCATATGTGGGGGGAACCACTGTTTGGGCACATGGGAGGGCTCAGAAGGGAAGGAGTGCCATTTGAATGCAGACTTAGATGGAATGGTCTGCAGGTGTCACATTGCGTTTGCAGAGCCCCTAATGTACCTAAACAGTAGAAACCCCCCACAAGTGACACCATTTTGGAAAGTAGACCCCCTTAGGAACTTATCTAGATGTGTGCTGAGCGCTTTGACCCACCAAGGGCTTCACAGAAGTTTATAATGGAGAGCCGTAAAAATAAAACAAAAATTTTTTCCCACAAAAATTATTTTTTAGCCCCCAGTTTTGTATTTTCCCGAGGGTAAAAGGAGAAATTTGACCCCACAATTTGTTGTCCAATTTGTCCTGAGTGCGCTGATACCCCATATGTGGGGTGGAACCACTGTTTGGGCGCATGGGAGGGCTCGGAAGGGAAGGAGCTCCATTTGGAATGAGGACTTAGATGGAATGGTCTGCAGGTGTCACATTGCATTTGCAGAGCCCCTAATGTACCTAAACAGTAGAAACCTCCCACAAGTGACACCATTTTGGAAACTAGACCCCCTAAGGAACTCATCTAGATGTGTTGTGATAGCTTTGAACCCCCAAGTGTTTCACTACAGTTTGTAACGCAGAGCCGTGAAAATTAAAAAAAAAAATCTTTCCCCCCAAAATTATTTTTTAGCCCCCAGTTTTGTATTTTCCCGAGGGTAAGAGGAGAAATTCGACCCCAAAAGTTGTTGTCCAATTTGTCCTGAGTGCGCTGATACCCCATATGTGGGGGGGAACCACTGTTTGGGCGCATGGGAGGGCTCGGAAGGGAAGGAGCTCCATTTGGAATGAGGACTTAGATGGAATGGTCTGCAGGTGTCACATTGCATTTGCAGAGCCCCTAATGTACCTAAACAGTAGAAACCTCCCACAAGTGACACCATTTTGGAAACTAGACCCCCTAAGGAACTCATCTAGATGTGTTGTGATAGCTTTGAACCCCCAAGTGTTTCACTACAGTTTGTAACGCAGAGCCGTGAAAATTAAAAAAAAAAATCTTTCCCCCCAAAATTATTTTTTAGCCCCCAGTTTTGTATTTTCCCGAGGGTAAGAGGAGAAATTCGACCCCAAAAGTTGTTGTCCAATTTGTCCTGAGTACGCTGATACCCCGTATGTTGGGGGAAACCAACGTTTGAGCGCATGGCAGAGCTCGGAAGGGAAGGAGCGCCATTTGGAATGCAGACTTAGATGGAATGGTCTGCAGACGTCACATTGCGTTTGCAGAACCCCTAATGTACCTAAACAGTAGAAACCCCCCACAAGTGACCCCATATTGGAAACTAGACCCCCCAGGGAACTAATCTAGATGTGTTGTGAGAACTTTGAACCCCCAAGTGTTTCACTACAGTTTATAACGCAGAGCCGTGAAAATAAAAAATCTTTTTTTTTCCCACAAAAAATATGTTTTAGCCCCGAGTTTTGTATTTTCCCAAGGGTAGCAGGAGAAATTGGACCCCAAAAGTTGTTGTCCTATTTGTCCTGAGTACGCTGATACCCCATATGTTGGGGTAAACCCCTGTTTGGGCACACGGGAGAGCTCGGAAGGGAAGAAGCACTGTTTTACTTTTTCAACGCAGAATTGGCTGGAATTGAGATCGGACGCCATGTCGCGTTTGGAGAGCCCCTGATGTGCCTAAACAGTGGAAACCCCCCAATTATAACTGAAACCCTAATCCAAACACATCCCTAACCCTAATCCCAACAGTAACCCTAACCACACCTCTAACCCTGACACACCCCTAACCCTAATCCCAACCCTATTCCCAACCGTAAATGTAATCTAAACCCTAACTGTAACTTTAGCCCCAACCCAAACTGTAGCCCTAGCCCTAACCCTAGCCCTAACCCTAGCCCTAACCCTAGCCCTAACCCTAGCCCTAACCCTAACCCTAGCCCTAGCCCTAACCCTAGCCCTAGCCCTAGCCCTAACCCTAGCCCTAACCCTAGCCCTAACCCTAGCCCTAACTCTAACCCTAGCCCTAATGGGAAAATGGAAATAAATACATTTTTTTAATTTTTCCCTAACTAAGGGGGTGATGAAGGGGGGTTTGATTTACTTTTATAGCGGGTTTTTTAGCGGATTTTTATGATTGGCAGCCGTCACACACTGAAAGATGCTTTTTATTGCAAAAAATATTTTTTGCGTTACCACATTTTGAGAGCTATAATTTTTCTATATTCTGGTCCACAGAGTCATGTGAGGTCTTGGTTTTTGCGGGACGAGTTGATGTTTTTATTGGTAACATTTTCGGGCACGTGACATTTTTTGATCGCTTTTTATTCCGATTTTTGTGAGGCAGAATGACCAAAAACCAGCTATTCATGAATTTCTTTTGGGGGAGGCGTTTATACCGTTCCGCGTTTGGTAAAATTGATGAAGCAGTTTTATTCTTCGGGTCAGTACGATTACAGCGACACCTCATTTATATCATTTTTTTATGTTTTGGCGCTTTTATACGATAAAAACTATTTTATAGAAAAAATAATTATTTTTGCATCGCTTTATTCTCAGGACTATAACTTTTTTATTTTTTTGCTGATGATGCTGTATGGCGGCTCGTTTTTTGCGGGACAAGATGACGTTTTCATCGGTACCATGGTTAGTTATATCTGTCTTTTTGATCGCGTGTTATTCCACTTTTTGTTCGGCGGTATGATAATAAAGCGTTGTTTTTTGCCTCGTTTTTTTTTTTTTTTTCTTACGGTGTTTACTGAAGGGGTTAACTAGTGGGCCAGTTTTATAGGTCGGGCCGTTACGGACGCGGCGATACTAAATATGTGTACTTTTATTGTTTTTTTTTTTTATTTAGATAAAGAAATGTATTTATGGGAATAATTTTTTTTTTTTTTTTTTCATTATTTTGGAATATTTTTTTTTATTTTTTTTTACACATTTGAAATTTTTTTTTTTTACTTTTTTACTTTGTCCCAGGGGGGGACATCACAGATCAGTGATCTGACAGTTTGCACAGCACTCTGTCAGATCACTGATCTGATAGGAGTGCAGGCTGCTTCACAGTGCCTGCTCTAAGCAGGCTCTGTGAAGCCACCTCCCTCCCTGCAGGACCCGGATCCGCGGCCATCTTGGATCCGGGGCTGGAGGGAGCAGGGAGGGAGGTGAGACCCTCGCAGCAACGCGATCACATCGCGTTGCTGCGGGGGGCTCAGGGAAGCCCGCAGGGAGCCCCCTCCCTGCGCGGTGCTTCCCTGTACCGCCGGCACATCGCGATCATCTTTGATCGCGGTGTGCCGGGGGTTAATGTGCCGGGGGCGGTCCGTGACCGCTCCTGGCACATAGTGCCGGATGTCAGCTGCGATAAACAGCTGACACCCGGCCGCGATCGGCGGCGCTCCCCCCGTGAGCGCTGCCGATCGCATATGACGTACTATTGCGTCCTTGGGAAGTAAAGCCCACCCCACATGGACGCAATAGTACGTCTAATGGCAGAAAGGGGTTAAAATAAACCCCGGTGTGGATCCTACAGGATTTGTCCATACCTTTGGATGACTAGACAACTATACAAGCCACACTCAGTCAGTCTTTCACTGTATTTGCCATTTGTTTAATTTGGGTGCCTCCTCCCCAAAAAAAGCAAAAAAAACTGTGTATAGCTATGTTCTCCTCCTCCTCTTCCACCTATGCAGACATGTCCACCTTTTTCATCTCCTCCTCCAGTTGGACCTCTGTCTCCTGGTTGATGCTTGTTAACTTATTTTCCGTTCATGCTATGTTCTTCTAAGTCAGTGTTAGGGCTAGCGGAATGCACCAAATAATTAAATAGATATAATAAGGTGCGTTCGCAGCCCGGGGTCCACTGTGTAGAGATGGAACCTGCTGCTAAGTAAAGACGGACTATATGGCGGTACAATGAGGATACACACATGGGATAACTTCACCCTGTATGAAGAAAGCGATCCCTGTTAAGTCACAGGGTCACGGTACCGCACAGAAAGCGCAAGCAAGGAACCACAGAACTCTATCCCAGGACACAGGATTAGAGTTAGTGTAGACCTCTTGCGATCGACACCACAATTGGGGTAACTAATATGCACAGAAGTGCATGCTGTGCCACATTAGCAGATGCCACTAACCACCCAGACTTGGGTAAGGTAAGCACTCTAATAGCGCATGGCGCTGCACTGGTGATCACAGCAGTTAGACGCTGTTTCGTGTGTTAAAGCTGTGAGTTCAGCCGGGCGCTAGATTGCAGCCATACACCTTACATGAACAGTCATGCACATCATCTTGCACTCATCAACACACATACGATAACAATTGTATACTAGCACATAGCCGTGCGGCCATGCAAACATTTTATAGCTGCAGCAAGTACAAGACCTTCCGAGAAGGACCAATGGGAGTCTGCCACAGAAGAAGAACAGCTTTAGGAACTTCCTAGAGGACCAATGGGATTAGCTGCAGTATCTAAGCATGTGACCCCCGAGCTCCAATGGGAGGTCATCCCGTGGGCATGCTCAGAAAGGGAAAATCTGGACTTAGTCCCAGAAAGACCTGCTCGCTGCTGAACATTGCTGGCTACAAGAACAGAACCTGGAAGGGCAGTAGTAACCAGTCTTCCAGTATTAGCCTGAGCTAGATGCTGGGACCGACGTCTCAGCTGAGCAGACTCCACTGCGGCTGGAGAAGAATGGGAGACAGCAGGGGAGATGGTTCGAAATTCCCCCTGTGCAGAGGCGGCAACTCGACACCTAACAGTAAGTTCCCTAAAAAGAACAAAAAGAAAGAGAAATACACAGAAAAAAAAAAAATTGTGTTGGATTACTCCTCCCCTGCCGCTTCCACCTATAGTGCCACATCTGCTTCTTCCTCCACTTGGACCTAGGCTTCTTGGTTCTAGATCGTTAGTTTTAGTTTTGTTAATTCTAGGTTATGTTAAACCAGTTCCATAAAAAAATACAAAAAATGTAAAAAAAATTAAAAAAAATATTTAAAAACAAAAACAGTGATGGATTACTCCTCCCTTGTCTCTTCCACCATGCCACATCCTTACTGTCCTTCACTCGGGCCTATGCCTCCTGGTTCTAGATTGCTAGTTTTACTTTTGTTAATTCTAGGTTGTTTTAAGTCAGTTCCACAAAAAAATAAAAAGCACTTGAAAAAAAGAAAAAAAATTAAAGAAAAGTCAAAGCCAAAAAAACAATGTTGCACTAGTCCTCCCTTGCTTCCTCCACCCATACCTCCATGTCCATCTCCATCTTCCTCCTCATGGACCTATGCTATTTTTAGATTGCTGGTTTTAGTTTTTTAATTCTAAGTTGTTTTAATTCAGCTAAATTAAAAAAAAACTGTAAAAAAATAATAAATAATAATCTTTATTTTTATATAGCGCTAACAAATTCCGCAGCGCTTTACAGTTTTGCACACATTATCATCACTGTCCCCGATTGGGCGCACAATCTAGAATTCCTATCAGTATGTCTTTGGAATGTGGGAGGAAACCGGAGTGCCCGGAGGAAACCCACGCAAACACGGAGAGAACATACAAACTCTTTGCAGATGTTGTCCTGGGTGGGATTAGAACCCAGGACCCCAGCGCTGCAAGGCTGTAGTGCTAACCACTGCGCCACCGTGCTGCCCTAAAAAAAAATAAAAAAAATAAATAAATAAGAAAAAAAAGCATTGTGTTGGATTACTTCTTTGCCTCTTCTACCGTTACCACTATGTCCACCTTCTCCTCCACTTGGTCATGTCTCTCCTGATTCAGGATTATTATTTTTTATTTCTGCTTTGCAGTGCCTAGCGTAGGGACAAAACATAGCTGTAGTGAGGGACAGTATTAGGTTTCCAAAAACACTCTCTATTTTTGATTTGCTCCCATGTCTGTGATAGTACTGTGCATACACAAAAGTTTTTCTACTCTGCAACCATCTGAGTGAGAGCTATGTGCGTCTAACCAAATTTGTTTACTCTTATGCACCCATTTCTGTGATAGTACTGTGCCAAAAAGCAGCTGTGTGTACCCATATCTGTGGGAGTTCTCTGCCTTTACGCTTCTGTGTCTACTCTGCAATCTCGCTTGGGGAGCACTGTTCCTTTAAGAATCTGAGTGTATGCTGAAATCCTGCTTGTGAAAGTACTCTATTTTTAACCCTCTGTGTGTACTTTGCAACCCCGACTGTGGGAGTACTCTGTCAAAATCCCTCTGTGTACTCTGCAGCCGACTCTGTACGAGTAGTGTGCCACAAAATTATTCTACTCTGTAGCCATCTTTTTGGGAGTAGTGTGTCTAAAATAAAATGTTACACTGCAGCCCTCTCGTTCCCATTTGTAAGCCAAAAACATTCTTGTATTATACCGCTGTGTATATATGAGCAGTGTTTCTAAAAAAAAAGTATACTCTGCAATTGTCTTTCTGTGAATAGTTTATCTAAAAAAAGTGTTCTATTATGCAGCCTTCTATTTCCCATTTGTTTGTCCAAAAATGTCTTATATTGTACCGCTGTGTCTATACAAGTAGTGTTTCTAAAACATTTTATATTCTGCAGCTGTTTTTTTGTAAGTAGGCATCTAAAATTGCTGTACTATACAGCTGGTTTTTGGGAGAAGTGTTTCTATAACAAATTCTACTCTGCAGCCATATATTTCTCATTTCTCATCCATGGAATATTACATGCTTTTTGTTACATTTTGGTGGTATATAAAACTCCAAAAAAAGCATTCAAACATTTTTCCGGATTCAGTTAGTTTTCATTAGAGTATTATGTTTTTTGTGTTACATTTCGGTGGTATATAACACTCCAAAAAAGCGTTCCAAATATTTTTTGAATTTCATTTGTTATCCGTAGAGTATTATGTGCATTGTTTTCCATTTTGTTGGTATATAAAACTCCAGTAAAGCGTTCTAATATTTTTATTGATTCAATTAGTCATCCATAGAGTATTACATGCTTTCTGTTGCATTGCAATGGTATATAACACTCCAAAAAAGCATTCAAACATTTTTCAGGATTGAATTAGTCTTAATTAGAGTATTACGTGCTTTGTGTTTCGGTGGTACATAATACTCCAGAAAAGAATTGCATTATCCGTAGAGTATTATATGTATTGGTTTCCATTTCGGTGGAATATAAAATTCCAGAAAAGCAATCCAATTTTTTTCTGGATTCAATTAGTCATCCATAGATTATTGCATGCTTTCTGTTGCATTGCAGTGGAATATAGCACTCCAAAAAGCATTGAAAAATGTGTCTGTATTCAGTTAACAATGGAGCATTACAAGCTTTGCGTTACATTTCGGTGGAATATAACACTCCAAGAAAACATTTAATTTTTTCTCTCTATTAAATTAGTAATCCGTACAGTGTAATTTGCTTAGTGAACGAAAAGGCAACAAAGATGGCAGATTCTGTGATACTCCCGAGAGTGAATGGAGGAACATCGGAGCAAGACCAAGCTGGTAGAACAGCAGAGGTGGCAGGAGCAGATGGTCAGGAACTACTTGCTTTAATGGAATCACCAAGGCCCTAACCCAGGCTGCCGCCTTCACCACTGGGGGCTTAGTGTCCCTATGCAATCAACAATTCCTGGATCCGGGCTGCTTGGAACTGGGTACTTGATTCCAGTCTGCCACTGGCTCCTTGATTTGGCAGGCAGTTCAGTTTCTTTTGTCATACTGATAATCATCGCCGATGTTCTAGGCATCCCAATGGACCAATTCCTGTATAAAATCTGACCTAGTGTCAGTGACCCTTTGTTCGAAGTTGAAGCTGGCACAACTCCTGTAGTTGCTGTTTCCTGTTGAAGCTGTATATCCACTTTGGTCCTCTTCTCAAGGCCAAGCTGATGGGGTCGCACATCTGAATCCTGCGGTATAAGCCTCACCTATGGTCTGCTGAGGATGCCTCCATGGTTTTGAAGCACTTGGACTGTGTGTATAAACACATCAACTTCCCTGAATCCGCTGGGCTGAGTAGTATCCCAATGCTTCCACCAAGCATAGAGATATGAGGGTCAGTTGGTGCCCTCGTCCGCTGGCCCGGGTGTCTTTAGAAAGAATGCATGGACCAGAGCTCATCACACTGACTGTTCATACTCCATTCCCATGGGAATAATACTACTCAGACAAGACAGGGTGAAGTTAAAAGAGTGGGGCAACACTTTATTGAACCATCAACAGACAATAACATATAGCACAGTCCCAGCAAATACCAAAGATGGTTCAAATTACAAAGTTTTACCCTTCCACTGACTTGACAAGATTATAGCAGCTGTGACTTTGGGTCTTCCAGGACTGACTACCCGCACCAGTGGCACCCCGCTTTTGGTGGGAACCCACAGAGATGAGGTATCAACAAGCTTAGGAAGCTGACAGTCCATTGAGATTCATGGTCAGGTGACCTGATTTTTCCAACCTGGCTTCTCAGAACAACACAACTTCATAAGGCCATGTGAATGGAATGTCTGAACCTGGTTTCTGTGAACAACTACATCGAGCAAGGGATAGTCACTGAAGCAGATTTCAATTCCTAAAGCTGGTGCCATGGTGACTTAAGCCTGTAGAGTGCCTCAAATCTGTATTCCTCCGGTTGGAGTAATGCCACATTGGCTACTGTCATGTAGAGTCTCAAATTTGTATTCCTCTGGTTGGAGCCATGATTCCCTGGCTGCTGTTCCTGTAAAGTCTTCCTGGGAGCAGAAACAGATCCACCATTTATAGTTCACAACTGTCCATCAGACCATCTTCCATAGGGCAGGGGTAAGGTGGGATGAGGTCATAGTGACATAGTTAGCAAGGCCAAAAAAAGACATTTGTCCATTCAGTTCAGCCTATATTCTGTCAGAATTAGGGATGAGCGAGTAGTGAAATATTCGGACTCGCTATACTCGTAACGAGTAGGTGTTAATACTCGGGTATTTGTAACGAGCAGTAAGTCCAATGCAAGTCAATGGGAAATGCGAGTCATTCTATGCTGGACCCTACAAAGAGGTCTGGGGGCCTGAGGAAAAGGCTGAAATGGGTGCATGATTCTTTAAAAGCAGACGGTAAAAAGCTGTGTGTTGGTTAATGCAGAAAGAAGCCACCCATCATGATCACTAGGGGTTCATAATTCTAAAGATTGGACTACTGTCCTTGTTGTTCCACTGCCACTGCATAATGTGCAGGCATAGTGTCTTCAAACAATTAACCCTAGGGCTGTATCATGGTTGAAGCAGGAAGGAGGCATCAAGAGCCAGACAATTATGAAACTAGACTACTAGTATGGCATTCCAGTGCCCAATGTGCAGACATAGACATGGTATTTCCAAAAATGAGCCCAAGGGGCTGTAACATGGTTGATGCTGGAAAGAGGCCTCAAGAACCAGACAATTATGAAACTTGACTACTAGCACGGCAGTTCCTGTGCCCAATGTGCAGGCATAGACACAGTGTTTCTAAAAATGAGCCCAAGGGGTTGTATCATGGTTGACGCAGGAAGGAGGCCTCAAGAGCCAGACAATTATAAACTAGACTACTAGCATGATAGTTCCAGTGCCCCATATGCAGGCATAGACATGTTGTTTCCAAAAATTAGCCCAAGGGGCATGATACCATGGTAAACGCAGGAAGGAGATCTCATCACAGGGGCTCTGTGCAGCGTGCCGGGGCTCTGTGTGGTGTGCCGGGGCTCTGTGCGATGTGCCGGGGCTCTGTGCGGCATGCCAGGGCTCTGCGCAATGTGCGTGGCTCTGTGCGTGTGTGCCGGGGCTCTGTATGGTGTGCCAGGGCTCTGTGTGGCATGCCAGGGCTCTGTGTGGTATGCTGGGCTCTGTGTGGCATGTGGGGTTCTGTGCGTGTGTGCCGGGGCTCTGTGCGGCGTGCGGGGCTCTACGCGGTGTGCGAGGCTCTGTGCGTGTGTGCCGGGGCTCTTTGAGGCGTGCTGGGGCTCTGTGTGGTGTGCGGGGCTCTGTGCGGCGTGCCGGGGCTCTGTGCATATGTGCCGGGGCTCTGTGCGGCATGAGGGGCTCTGTGCAGCATGTGGGGCTCTGTGCAGCATGTGGAGTTCTGTGCGGTGCGGCATGCCGGGGCTCTGTGCGGCATGCAGGGCTATGTGCAGCGTGCGGGGCTCTGTGCGGGCTGCTGGGGCTCTGTGCCTGTGTGCAGTCATCATCCGATGGGACTTCAAGTCCTATCGGACCATGCTTACTACAGTGAAAGTGATTGACACATTAGCCAATGATGGGACAGTAGTAGTCCCATCATCCGGCTAATGTGTTGAATGAAAAAAACAAAAAAACATACATACTACATACATGCTACATACATGCTACATACATGCTACATACATGATACATACATACTACATACATGCTACATACATGCTACATACATGCTACATACAAACTGCATACATACTACACACTATATACATACTACATACATACTACATACATGCTACATACATACTACATACTACACACAACATACATACATACTACAAACATGTTGCATACATGCTACATACATGCTACATACAAACTGCATACATACTACATACTATATACATACTACATACATACTACATACATGCTACATACATACTACATACTATATACAACATACATACATACTACAAACATGTTGCATACATGCTACATACATACTACATACATACATGTGTGAAGGAACAAATTATGAAAGATTCTCCATTTTGTGCTTTGACTCCATTTTGTTGTTGGTTAAAGATAAATTCTGTTATTTACTTAGGTAGAAGGTTACAGCTGCTATGAAGTAACTGTCCTGCATCCAAAAATAGAACAAGAGAAAGCTATAGCCTTAAAATAGTAAACATACTTTATTTCGATCAAAAGACATAAAAAGACATTATCATAAAGGTAGATATAAAAAGAGCTATGCGGATACACAGTGCAAATGATATAATCGCCCCAGACTAGGACCAGGCAATGTCATGGGTCATTAGGTACAGGGTATAGTCAAGAGCATACAGACGCTTCTAGAAGCTAGTAAAGTGCTGATGTGCTTTAGTGCAGCGATTCTATATGTCAAAAAGAAGGCTGATAGGAAGAGGATTGCAGGCAGGCGCGGGCTGGCCCAGGTGGCAGAAATGCATATGCCCCCCGGGCCGGTGTCTAAGCAGCTGCACAGGGCCATTGGAGGACTGGCAGTGACTAATACATAGCGCACCTGTAGTGCGCGATGGTGTCATCCCGCCAGCAGCCCTAACATGCAAGCTGCAGGGGTATGTGATGAGCAAGCTCCTATGCGCCACTGCCACTCTGAGGGAGAGAGCCAGCAGCCAAGATGAAAGGTCAGCATACCGGCATACCCGCCTGTGTGTGCACGGAGCTCCAGCTTCTCCTGCTCTTATCTGCTATCCCGGCAGAGAAGGAGAGATGGGGGAAGTGCCGGGACAGTGCAGAGCTGTGAGCAGGAGAAACTGAAGAGCTGCACATGGACATCAGCCGCCCCTGCACCACAGAGGAGAGAGTGTGTGTGTGTATGAGGAGAGAGTGTGTGTGTGTATGAGGAGAGTGTGTGTGTGTGTGAGCTGCGTGCAAGTGTGTGTGTGAGCTGCGTGCATGTGTGTGTGTGAGCTGCGTGCATCTGTGAGCTGCGTGCGTGTGTGTGCTGCGTGCATCTGTGAGCTGCATGTGTGTCACTATACAGTGGGGCCGTGCGTGTGCGTGTCATTATACAGTGGGGCCGTGCGTGTGCCTGTCATTATATAGTGGGGCAGTGCGTGTGCCTGTCATTATACAATGGGTGTGTGTGTGTGTGTGTGTCATTATACAGTGGGGCCGTGCATGTGCCTGTCATTATACAGTGGGGCCATGCGTGTGCGTGTCATTATACAGTGGGGCCGTGCGTGTGCCTGTCATTATATAGTGGGGCTGTGCGTGTGCCTGTCATTATACAGAGGGGGGCTGTGTGTGAGTGTGTGTGTCATTATACAGTGGGGCCGTGCGTGTGTGTGTCACTATACAGTGGGGCCGAGCGTGTGCCTGTCATTATATAGTGGGGCTGTGCTTGTGCCTGTCATTATACAGTGGGGCTGTGTGTCATTATACAGTGTAGCTGTGTGTGTGTGTCATTATACAGTGGGGCTGTGTGTCATTATACAGTGGGGCTGTGTGTGTGTGTGTCATTATACAGTGGGGTTGTGCGTGTGTGTCATTATACAGTGGGGTTGTGCGTGTGTGTCATTATACAGTGGGGCTGTGCGTGTGTGTATGCCATTATACAGTGGGGCTGTGTGTGTATGCCATTATACAGTGTGGCTGTGCGTGTGTGTGTGTCATTATACAGTGGGGCTGTGCGTGTGTGTGTCATTATACAGTGGGGCTGTGCGTGTGTGTGTCATACAGTGGGGCTGTGTGTGTGTCATTATACAGTGGGGCTGTGCGTGTGTGTGTCATACAGTGGGGCTGTGTGTGTGTCATTATACAGTGGGGCTGTGTGTGTGTCATTATACAGTGGGGCTGTGCGTGTGCCTGTCATTATACAGTGGGGCTGTGCGTGTGCCTGTCATTATACAGTGGGGCTGTGCGTGTGCCTGTCATTATACAGTGGGGCTGTGCATGTGACTGTCATACAGTGGGGCTGTGTGAGTGACATTATACAGTGGGGCTGTGCGTGTGTGTGTGTCATTATACAGTGGGGCTGTGTGGGTGTCATTATACAGTGGGGCTGTGGGTGTCATTATACAGTGGGGCTGTGCGTGTGTGTGTGTCATACAGTGGGGCTGTGTGTGTCATACAGTGGGGCTATGTGTGTGTCATTATACAGTGTGGCTGTGTGTGTGTGTCATTATACAGTGGGGCTGTGTGTGTCATTATACAGTGGGGCTGTGTGTCATTATACAGTGTAGCTGTGTGTGTGTGTCATTATACAGTGGGGCTGTGTGTCATTATACAGTGGGGCTGTGTGTGTCATTATACAGTGGGGCTGTGTGTCATTATACAGTGTAGCTGTGTGTGTGTGTCATTATACAGTGGGGCTGTGCATGTGTCTGTCATTATACAGTGGGGCTGTGCGTGTGTGTGTGTGTGCCAGTGGTGCATTCACTCTGTCATTCTTTGGACTGCAGACTTGTGCTTCTCACATTGCTGGCAGTGCTGTGGTCATTTGGCGGGTGTGTGGCTGTAAGTTTGTGATTTGCATACATGCGGTCACATGCCGACCAGACTTGCATGGCCTAATGCAACTGTATTGAACAAGGCCCAAAACAGTCTAGTCGAAATGTGGCTGGGAATATATATATCGCATGCTTGCAGTCACAAGACCACCTGTTGCCGGCACCAGAGAATCTTCATAGCGCATGATATGAGGATTCACACATAGTGTCTGTAGACATGTAGCATAAGATCCGACAACCCCTTTAAGGATGAGCCGCTACTCATGGGCCACTGCTGTGTGCTTGCCCCCCAGGCTAAAATTTGCCAGTCAGCCCCTGATTGCAGGTTAGTACATGTATTAATATATCCTAGTGGATGGTGTGACCTAACTACGCTACCAGCAATTAAGCAAATACTGCTATAACAAACTGACGTGGTGACCCAAAATGGATAAGGCACAGTGGCAGGGACACATTACCTGTAGCCGTGGAGCGATGCTTCCCTTTTAAAAGCCCTGGGCATAGACAAAATTCATATAGATGCTAGAGGGGGTAGCTGGAGGAAATCCCTTGCCCAATTGGAGGCTCGGTGGATCCACAGGATAGGGTCAGTCCAGCCGCATGGTTTAAATGAAATTCTCAGTTTTGCCCCATTTCTCTAATTCATTTTATCATTATTTTTAGTGCTTTTATCATGTTTTTAATATCTATACCCTTTTTTCTGTAACAGTTTCATCTGTGCATTCCGTCCACGGTACTCTTCTCTCTTAGGGGAATCGCTCCACGGCTACAGGTAATGTGTCCCTGCCACTGTGCCTTATCCATTTTGGGTCACCACGTCAGTTTGTTATAGCAGTATTTGCTTAATTGCTGGTAGCGTAGTTAGGTCACACCATCCACTAGGATATATTAATACATGTACTAACCTGCAATCCTCTTCCTATCAGCCTTCTTTTTGACATATAGAATCGCTGCACTAAAGCACATCAGCACTTTACTAGCTTCTAGAAGCGTCTGTACGCTCTTGACTATACCCTGTACCTAATGACCCATGACATTGCCTGGTCCTAGTCTGGGGCGATTATATCATTTGCACTGTGTATTCGCATAGCTCTTTTTATATCTACCTTTATGATAATGTCTTTTTATGTCTTTTGATCGAAATAAAGTACCGTATATACTCGAGTATAAGCCGAGATTTTCAGCCCAAAATTTTGGGCTGAAAGTGCCCCCCTCGGCTTATACTCGAGTCACGGTAGTGGTGGGGTCGGCGGGTGAGGGGGAGAGGGCGCTGAGGTATACTTACCTAGTCCCAGCGATCCTCGCGCTGTCCCTGCCTTCCTCCCCGTCTTCTGTGCTGCAGCGTCTTCCCCTCTTCAGCGGTCACGTGGGACCGCTCATTACAGAAATGAATAAGCGGCTCCACCTCCCATAGGGGCGGAGCCGCCTATTCATTTCTCTAATCAGCAGTGTCGGTGACCGCTGACAGGAAGATGCTGCAGCACAGAAGACGGGGAGGAAGGCAGGGATAGCGCGAGGATCGCTGGGACTAGGTAAGTATGTTATATTCACCTGTCCGCGTTCCAGCCGCCGGGCGCCGCTCCATCTTCCCGGCGCCTCCATCTTCCCGGCGTCTGCGCTCTGACTGTTCAGGCAGAGGGCGCGATGACGCATATAGTGTGCGCGGCGCCCTCTGCCTGATCAGTCAGTGCGGAGACGCCGGGAAGATGGAGGCGCCGGGACCGGACGCTGGGAGCTGCAATCAAGGGAGGTGAGTATGTGGTTTTTTTTTTTATTGCAGCAGCAGCAGCGGCAGCACAGATTTATGTGCAGCATCTATGGGGGCAGTATGAACGGCACACAGCACTATATGGGGGCAGTATGAACAGCACACAGCACTATATGGGGGCAGTATGAACAGCACACAGCACTATATGGGGGCAGTATGAACGGCACACAGCACTATATGGGGGCAGTATGAACAGCACACAGCACTATATGGGGGCAGTATGAACAGCACACAGCACTATATGGGGGCAGTATGAACGGCACACAGCACTATATGGGGGCAGTATGAACGGCACACAGCACTATATGGGGGCAGTATGAACGGCACACAGCACTATATGGGGGCAGTATGAACGGCACACAGCACTATATGGGGGCAGTATGAACGGCACACAGCACTATATGGGGGCAGTATGAACGGCACACAGCACTATATGGGGGCAGTATGAACGGCACACAGCACTATATGGGGGCAGTATGAACGGCACACAGCACTATATGGGGGCAGTATGAACGGCACACAGCACTATATGGGGGCAGTATGAACGGCACACAGCACTATATGGGGGCAGTATGAACGGCACACAGCACTATATGGGGGCAGTATGAACGGCACACAGCACTATATGGGGCATCTGTGCAGCATCTATGGGGGCAGTATGAACGGCACACAGCACTATATGGGGGCAGTATGAACGGCACACAGCACTATATGGGGCATCTGTGCAGCATCTATGGGGCAGTATGAACGGCACACAGCACTATATGGGGCATCTGTGCAGCATCTATGGGGCAATATGAACGGTGCAGAGCACTATATGGCACAGCTATGGGGAAATAATGATCTATTTTTATTTTTGAAATTCACCGGTAAATGCTACATTTCCACCCTAGGCTTATACTCGAGTCAATAAGTTTTCCCAGTTTTTTGTTGCAAAATTAGGGGGGTCGGCTTATACTCGGGTCGGCTTATACTCGAGTATATACGGTATGTTTACTATTTTAAGGCTATAGCTTTCTCTTGTTCTATTTTTGGATGCATTTATCTTTCGTTAAAGCTGCCTTTCCTAGGCATGTACTTTTTCTGAGGTTGAAGTAACTGTCCTGTTTCTCACGAAGATAACATTTTGTTATTCAGCTAGTCTATGGTTCATTGGTATAAAGACCTTGAGTATTCTAACTCGAGTGAGCCAGATAAGAGCCAGATAAGAGACTCGTCGGTGTATCGCTATACAAGACTGAGGCATCTGTTAATATGTTTTTCTATGCCAAAAAGACATGACCATATCTGTAGTTTCCATTTTTCCTGTATCCTCATGGGTTAAGTTTTTCCTGTATTCTTATAGGTTAAGAACTGTGAGCGTATTCTTATGCTGATTGGTTGAAGTATAATTTCTATGACTATGAAAACTCATACACAATAAACGGGGGCCCAGAGATCTGCTCGATCCCCCACACAGAGGCACGAGTCGCCGTCTGGTCATTTTCAGTTGCTGGCAACGCCCTGCAGATTAATTTGGAAATCACTGAGTCAACCGTGAAGGATCAATTTAGATCCTCCCTCAACAGCTTGGCGCCCGAAAACGTGGGGCCCCAAACAGGAACGCCTCTGCCCCCCGGAGGACAACAAGACAAAGGACCCTCGGAGCGGACACAGGCACTGGAAAATTGGGACTGATCATCCCCCACAACAACCACGGTAAGTTGGCAGTTATACTGTCCAGACTGACCGTTTGGTGTGGTTTTCCTGTGTTTGTTGCTGCAAAGAGGATCTGAGGTTTGTCCCCGATGGTGGGTGATTTTTGGGTGGAATCATATAGAGGTGTAGTTCCGTTGGGAGCCCAGTGCTCGAACCGTACCTCATAAGGGACGGACACCCCGGATTGACCAGTGATGTAATTCTCTTTATAGTCAAAATATCCTGAATTCCTGATCATTGTTAGAATCAGGCGTGGTGAGGTGATCGAAGATTGGGTAGGATATGTAACTCAGGAATATATAGAAGTATACAGTATATATATCCAGAGGTATTCGGAGGGAAGTCTAAGACGCCCTCCTCCTTTCACTGAGTACCGCGTTTTTGGGTTGTCCCAGCGGGGGACAGAGAGACCCAGTGGAACAAACCGTAAAGGCCTCTCGGTATTGTGCACAACTAGGTAAGGATATTTAGCTCTAAAGGAGAATCATGTTTCCATGGAAGTAAGAGAAGACTTTGAATTTGTGTGTTGAATCTGATATTGTTAGCCCAAAGATGAGGAAAATATTCTCAATCATTGGTTTTTCTAAGGTGTTCTGGCATATGAATTGTGTGATGAAGGTTTTGTAGAAATTAATTAAGTCTGAAAACTGCTGTATTCTGTTTCTGTGTATAGATTTCCAAAATATCCGATGGGAGGGGTCAAACAGCTGCGCTATTGCTTTCTTTTGTGTTGAGGAATGCTGTGATGTTCTTATCTGTTCTGTGTTTCTGGTATGGAGGGGGCACAATGCTGCGTCCTCTTTGAATTTTCTATCCTTGTGTAATATGTACTGGAAGATCTGTGCTTTATTTAAAGCAATAGTACAATATTGTATTGAAGTAGAAAGAAATATTGTAAGTTTAAAGTAAAAAATGGCGCCTAGTTTTAGAAGGAAACTTGAAAGATTGTTTGGTTATCAGTGTAATTGAAAGATTGGTAAAAGATTCACCTGCTTCAAGTTGAGTGGTTGATATATAGCAAATTAAGGATTAACAGAGAAAGTGAATTCTGATTTGTTTTTGTTACGTTGAAAAAGGAAAGTTATCTATTACTAAGACAAAAACTGGATGTTTGTGGTGTAAGAAGGAACTGAGAAAGTGATTGAGGGTAATGTGTTAGAAAGACAAATAATTAAAAATAATAATCTGAAACAGGGAGTCTCCCTGCTAGATGATAAGGTCCCTCCCCAGGAAATCAAGCCTCTTCTCCCGACTGTAAGCTCTGTGCCCCTTATCCCCAAAGCTCCAATATATCCTGGGTTGCCAAAACTCAGTGCGCCCCCACCCTATGATCCTGCCGGGTGGATTTGTGATGTATGCAGAGTTACTAATTCTCAGTGGAGAGACGTCTGTTACAATTGTGAAGCAAGAAGATCCGGAGTTGTAGCCCCCACCTTTCCCTTGCTAAACGCTGACGGCACTTATTATCAGCCACCACCAGCACCAGTCCCTGCTATGCTTAGGTATGCTGGTGGTTATGAGTATCCACCCCCTCCTACTTTAGTTACCCGATTCAGAAACATCCCCATGGCCTTCTATAGACAAATAGCAGCGAATCGAGAGATTTATTCCACTCCCCGGAAAGATCTGTTACACTTACTCCATGTGAAGGCTGGAGAGGGGTATTTTCCAATTATTGAGGGTGGCATAATGTATAATGTGAACGGGGAACCTATGAGAGTGATGTTGATTTCTGTAATGCTTTAAAGGTTTGGGCATAAGATAGACTAGCGGACCAAGCTACCTCCCTCACAGATGTCACACAGGACAAGGGGGAGACTGCCGAGAAGTTCTATGGGCGTCTTATGGTAGTACTTAAAGATTTGGGGTTTTCACTGTATAATAAAGCCCATTCACACCTTTTTGCAATAGCTTTGATGTCCGGCCTTAAATCTGAATTGAAAGAGGCAATAATGTCAATGAGACCCAATACTGAGACTTCCATTCTGGACGATGCATTGAAAAAAAAGTAGTACAAAGTTTTCAGAAGAACTTAACCCGCTCTGCATCAACAGTAAAATCAAGGGTTAAAACTGTAGCTGCAGTAGCTGCAGGGATTTATGCTCCAATCTCAGCACCCCCCCCCCCACAGCTGCAAGGACGCAGCTCCGTTCCTTATCAGTGGCCCACCAGACTCCAGCTCCAGCCCTCCTCCCACCTTACACAAATCCAGTCCCATACTCCAATATCCTTTTTAACCCTATGTCTGGGAATCTCCCTCCCAAGCCTCGCCATGTCAATTCTCAGATCGAGAGCTTGTTTTAATTAGAGTAGATGGCAGACCCAATAAATATACTCTCACAAAACCTATCCCTGTGGGACCTTTCCCTGAAGTTACTGCTCAGTTCGTAATCTCTCCCTCATGTCCAGTAAATTTACTGGGGGCAGATTTATTATCACAGTTCCGCTCCAGAATATAATTCCAAGATGATGGTCAGATGGTATTTACGTTATATAACCCCTATGCAGATGAACATAATGAGATCTGTATCTTACATGCCCTTCCCATGTTATGATGGCCCTGATAGGCCCAGATTCACCCCAATAATACCTGTAGAACCAGTAAAAGTGTTTCTCAAACCTGGTGCCCCTTTGCCCAAAGTCCATCAATACCCTTTAAAACGTGATCAGGAGCGGGGCCTCAAGGGGCAAATACAAACGTTACTCGATAATGGTGCCCTGGTACCCTTTGTTTCCCCATGTAAAACACCCTTGTTTCCCGTTAAGAAAACGACCCCACCCGGCCAACCCCCTGTGTACCGGCTGGTAAAGACCTACGGGCAGTTAATGCAGCTACTGTTCTAGAAACTCCAGTGGTGCCTAATCCACATACTCTTGTCCCAGATATCTCAGGATGCTGCTTGGTTCACAGTTATCGACCTCGCCAATGCCTTCTTCAGCATTCCATTACACCCAGATTGCCAGTTTCTGTTTGCATTCACTTATCAGGGACGACAATTGACGTGGACAGTTATGCCACAAGGGGCCCAAAATAGTCCCAATCAGTTTGCGAAAAATATGGGCCAATGTCTTTTACCCTGGCAGTTAGAATATCCTTATATCACGCTGCTTCAGTATGTGGGTAACTTTTTGTTGTGTGCACGGACAGAGCAGGAAGCCATTGTTGCCACTGTTAGCCTTCTCAAGTATCTGGCAGATCTGAACTGTCGGGTTTCGGCCTCGAAACTTCGGTTCTGCCTTGGTCAAGTGATATTTTTTGGGTCATTGTCTCCTTCAGGGTGCCAGACACCTCACAGAAGAAAGAAAAATAGCAGTCAGCTCCCTTCCTTTCCCAAAAGATAAGACTGCACTCCAGCGTTTTCTTGGACTATGTACTTATTGTTGTCAGTGAAAACCGGACACATCCCGCATAATGCAGCCTCTCTACAATGCCCTGAAAGACGGTTCAAGATATGATGATTTTAGCAGATTCCACACCGGATACACTGTTACTACAGAAGACACTGTAGTGCACGCAGCTGCACTCCCTCCCTCACTGTCAGCACAAGAAGTAGAACTTCAGGCTCTGTCTACTGCATGTGTTCTGGCCAGAGACAGGCGGGCTAATATATACATGGACTCACAGTATGCATTTGGTATTGCTCATGATTTCGGAGCCCTATGGGCCAATCGAGGGTTTGTTACTACTGCCGGGACTCCAGTGAAGAATGCTGAAGCTGTTATAACCCTTATGGACTCAATCAAATTACCTACCCAGGTGGCCATTATCAAAGTTAAGGAGCATGGTACTATGGAACAGTCCACAGACTGTTGGTAACACCTTTGCGGATATGCAAGCAAAAGCTGCTGCTCTTCTACCTGTTGAACCGCCCATACCAGCTATGGTGACCACACGCTCTCAGCGTAAACAGTTAAAAGAAACACTGACTCTACAGGAACCTGATGATCTATGCCAGACTGAGGTTTTCTGCCGGACCCCGCGAGACCGCTTAATGACGATGCAGAGAATGTCTCCAAAGGAAGAAGTGAAGCAGTGGAAGCTGATGGAGCATGTATGGACAATGGTCACTGGAAAAAGGACCAACTTGTGTGTCTCCCTAAGCGGATGTACCCTGCTATTGCCACGTGGGCACATGGGCCCACACATCGAGGAAAAAAAAAAAACCAGGCCCTTGACCTGGTACAAAAATTCTACTGGGCTCCAGGTATTTCTACAGTCCTGACAGCACTCAACCGTATATGTAATATCTGTCATACCTGCAATCCCGGTCAACTTCAACGTGTACCCCCGAAGCACCTTGCTAAGCCCGACTATCCTTTCCAAAGGCTCCAGGTGGACCACATCATGTTGCATAAGTCTGGAAGGTATGAATATAGTCTGGTGGTTGTCGACATGTTCTCCAGTTGGCCGGAAGTATTCCCCGTTACCAACATGACTGCAAAGACCACAGCAAAGAAACTGGTGATGGAAGTTATATGCAGATATGGTGTTCCAGAAGTCGATGAAAGTGACCAAGGCCCGGCCTTTTCTTCTCATGTGTATCAGGAGGTTCTGACAATGCTTGGATCCACTGTAGCCCTCCATACTCCGTACCATCCACAATCCAGTGGGAAAGTTAAGAGGCTGAACGG
Source organism: Ranitomeya imitator (assembly GCF_032444005.1). NCBI lineage: Eukaryota > Metazoa > Chordata > Amphibia > Anura > Dendrobatidae > Ranitomeya > Ranitomeya imitator. The sequence continues at coordinate 532,023,406 of NC_091286.1, forward strand.
CACACTGAAGGGACAATTGACCAAAATGATGCAGGAGACTACGGCTCCATGGCCAGGGCTCTTACACATTCGTACTACCCCTATTACAAAACATGGCCTGTCCCCATATGAGATATTGTTTGGTGCTAGGTTCTCAGTTACAAATTTCCAGCCTCAGTAGTTATCAGAAGAAAATTGTCCATGCTGTTCAATATGTTATTCAGCTTAGTAAAAATGTTGCTAACACCCATGTTTTAGTTTCTTCTTTCCTTCCAGATTCAGCAGAAACCGACACTTGTCACAATTTGAAGCCTGGTAGTTTTATGGTCGTGAAAAGGCATGTCAGAAAACACGGACTAGAACCCTTGTATGACGGTCCTTACCAAGTCCTCCTCATTACTCCTATGCCAGTAAAGCTGGAAGGAAGGCCGACGTGGATCAACGTATCGCAGTGCAAGCTGGTCAAACAGACTAGTGGCAAATAAGGGGACATGATGTTTTGGTTTTTCGTATTTCCATATAATAATATTGATAACCGAATGGGACAGCCTAAATTCTCCAACATCCTTGAATAATAAGTTTGTACAATATCATGAAAGATTAATAGTACAGATGGGTATAGCCAATAAAATTGTCAGTTCTATTTTCATTTACCCTATGATTACACAAATGTGGGATAAATTGCTTAGGGCCACAGATTATCTAGATGATCAAATTTGGGATATATTGGATATACTTTATACTACTGTTGCTGTCCAAAACTAACTTATCATAGTCGCTAATCAACACACTGTAGTACTGGACTACTTAACAGCAGCACAGGGTGGTATGTGTCAGATTATTGGACCCGCATGCTGTCATTATATAGAACCCAATAGTACAATAAAGTTAAAGTTAGAGGACATTCAAAGATTTAGAGATCAATATGATAAAGACAATGACCATAATAAGGACAGTTGGTGGGCAGACACATTCTCCTTTCTTAATACAGCCAATTGGTTTGAGGGACTTGGGGGCTGGATAGCTGGAATCTTGTAAAGCTTGTTACACATCACTGCCTTTATCCTTGTCATGTATGTAATACTAAAACTTGTTCTTTGGTGTATTTCTGTATGTATTAGGAAATTCTGCACTAAGACAACTAATGATGAAACCAAAAGCGTTGCCACCCCTGCTCTCTACACCGATTTCACAAAGTTACCAGATAAAGATGTTGAAGCCAAGCGTATGGCTATCTTCAAAAGATCCCCACCACCGTTATCAACAATTGTTATTCATAAATTCTAGTATACAGGGGGGAATGTTATGACCTGGTGGTCAGGACAACAATGGACCTGGTGGTTAAGAGCACACGGAATGACCTGATAGTTACTGATAATTAAGGACGAGCTCTGGGACGTGGGAACTCTGCTAACCGCAATCCCTCATCCTATCAAACACACTAGAAATAGCCGTGGATTGCGCCTAACGCTCCCTATGCAACTCGGCACAGCCTAAGGAACTAGCTAGCCCTGAAGATAGGAAAATAAAGCCTACCTTGCCTCAGACAAATTCCCCAAAGAAAAAGGAAGCCCCCCACATATAATGACAGTGAGTAAGATGAAAATACAAACACAGAGATGATATAGATTAAGCAAAGTGAGGCCCGACTAACTGAACAGACCGAGGATAGGAAAGGTTACTTTGCGGTCAGCACAAAAACCTACAAAAAGACCACGCAGAGGGCGCAAAAAGACCCTCCGCACCGACTCACGGTGCGGAGGCGCTCCCACCGTCCCAGAGCTTCCAGCAAGCAAGACAACAAAAAATAGCAAGCTGGACAGAAAAATAGCAAACCAAAGAAATAAAAGCTGGAACTTAGCTTCAGCTGGGAAGACAGGTCACAAGAACGATCCAGGAGTGAACTAGACCAATACTGGAACATTGACAGGTGGCCAGGAGCAAAGATCTAAGTGGAGTTAAATAGAGCAGCCCACTAATGAATTAACCTCGTCACCTGTGGAAGGAAACTCAGAAACACCCACCAGAGGAAGTCCATGGACAGAACCAGCCAAAGTACCATTCATGACCACAGGAGGGAGCCCGACAACAGAATTCACAACAGTACCCCCCCTTGAGGAGGGGTCACCGAACCCTCACCAGAGCCCCCAGGCTGACCAGGATGAGCCAAATGAAAGGCACGAACCAGATCGGCAGCATGAACATCAGAGGCAAAAACCCAGGAATTATTTTCCTGACCATAACCCTTCCACTTGACCAGGTACTGGAGTTTCCGTCTCGAAACAAGAGAATCCAAAATCTTCTCCACCACATACTCCAAGTCCCCCTCAACCAACACTGGGGCAGGAGCATCAACGGATGGAACCACAGATGCCACGTATCTCCGCAATAACGACCTATGGAACACATTATGGATGGCAAAAGAAGCAGGAAAGGCCAAACGAAATGACTCAGGATTGATAACCTCAGAAATCTTATACGGACCAATGAAACGAGGCTTAAACTTAGGAGAGGAAACCTTCATAGGAACATAACGAGACGACAACCAAACCAAATCCCCAACACGAAGTCGGGGACCCACACAGCGCCGGCGGTTAGCGAAACGTTGAGCCTTCTCCTGGGACAATGTCAAATTGTCCACCACATGAGTCCAAATCTGCTGCAACCTATCCACCACAGTATCTACACCAGGACAGTCCAAAGACTCAACCTGCCCTGAAGAGAAACGAGGATGGAAACCAGAATTGCAGAAAAACGTCGAAACCAAAGTAGCAGAGCTGGCCCGATTATTAAGGGCGAACTCAGCCAACGTCAAAAAGGACACCCAATCATCCTGATCAGCAGAAACAAAGCATTTCAGATATGTTTCCAAAGTTTGATTAGTTCGTTCGGTTTGGCCATTTGTCTGCGGATGGAAAGCCGAGGAAAAAGACAAATCAATGCCCATCCTTGCACAAAAGGAACGCCAAAACCTCGAAACAAACTGGGAACCTTTGTCCGAAACGATGTTCTCCGGGATACCATGTAAACGAACCACATGCTGGAAAAATAATGGCACCAAATCAGAGGAGGAAGGCAATTTAGACAAAGGTACCAAATGGACCATTTTAGAAAAGCGATCACAAACCACCCAAATGACCGACATCTTTTGAGAGACGGGGAGATCCGAAATAAAATCCATAGAAATATGCGTCCAGGGCCTCTTCGGGACCGGCAAGGGCAAAAGCAACCCACTGGCACGAGAACAGCAGGGCTTAGCCCGAGCACAAGTCCCACAGCCTTCACATTCTTAGAGCCCGGAAGGTACGAAACCACAAAATCAAAACGGGAGAAAAATAACGACCATCGAGCCTGTCTCGGATTCAACCGTTTGGCAGACTCAAGATAAGTCAAATTCTTGTGATCTGTCAAGACCACCACGCGATGCTTGGCTCCTTCAAGCCAATGACGCCACTCCTCGAATGCCCACTTCATGGCCAACAACTCACGATTACCAACATCATAATTACGCTCAGCAGGCGAAAACTTTCTAGAAAAAAAGCACATGGCTTCATCACCGAGCCATCAGAACTTCTTTGTGACAAAACAGCCCCTGCTCCAATCTCAGAAGCATCAACCTCAACCTGAAACGGGAGCGAAACATCTGGCTGGCACAACACAGGGGCAGAAGAAAAACGACGCTTCAACTCCTGAAAAGCCTCTACAGCTGCAGAAGACCAATTGACCACATCAGCACCCTTCTTGGTCAAATCAGTCAACGGTTTAGCAACAGTAGAAAAATTAGCGATGAAGCGCCGATAAAAATTAGCAAAGCCCAGGAACTTTTGCAGGCTCTTCACAGATGTCGGCTGAGTCCAATCGTTAATGGCCTGGACTTTAACAGGGTCCATCTCGATAGTAGAAGGGGAAAAAATGAACCCCAAAAATGAAACCTTCTGAACTCCAAAGAGACACTTTGACCCCTTCACAAACAAGGAATTCGCACGAAGGACCTGGAACACCATTATGACCTGCTTCACATGAGACTCCCAATCATCCGAAAAGACCAAAATATCATCCAAATACACAATCAGGAATTTATCCAGGTACTCTCGGAAGATGTTATGCATAAAGGACTGAAATACTGATGGAGCATTGGAAAGCCCGAATGGCATAACCAGGTACTCAAAATGGCCCTCGGGCGTATTAAATGCTGTTTTCCATTCATCGCCTTGTTTAATGCGCACAAGATTATACGCCCCTCGAAGATCTATCTTGGTGAACCAACTAGCCCCTTTAATACGAGCAAACAAATCAGACAGCAATGGCAAAGGATACTGAAATTTGACTGTAATTTTATTAAGAAGGCGGTAATCAATACAAGGTCTCAAAGAACCATCCTTCTTGGCCACAAAAAAGAACCCTGCTCCTAACGGTGATGACGACGGGCGAATATGACCCTTCTCCAAGGATTCCTTTATATAACTCCGCATAGCGGCATGTTCTGGCACAGATAAATTGAACAATCGGCCCTTAGGAAACTTATTACCAGGAATCAAATTAATTGCACAATCGCAATCCCTATGAGGAGGTAGGGCACTGGCTTTGGGCTCATCAAATACATCCCGATAATCCGACAAAAACTCTGGAACTTCAGAAGGAGTGGAAGACGAAATAGACAAAAATGGAACATCACCATGTACCCCCTGACAACCCCAGCTGGACACAGACATAGATTTCCAGTCCAATACTGGATTATGAACCTGTAGCCATGGCAACCCCAAAACGACCACATCATGCAGATTATGCAACACCAGAAAGCGGATATCCTCCTAATGTGCAGGAGCCATGCACATGGTCAAATGGGTCCAGTACTGAGGCTTATTCTTGGCCAAAGGCGTAGCATCAATTCCTCTCAATGGAATAGGATACTGCAAGGGCTCCAAGAAAAAACCACAGTGCCTAGCAAACTCCAAGTCCATCAAATTCAGGGCAGCGCCTGAATCCACAAATGCCATAACAGAATAGGATGACAAAGAGCCAATCAGAGTAACGGACAATAGAAATTTAGACTGTACCGTACCAATGGTGGCAGACCTAGCGAACTGCTTAGTGCGCTTAGGACAATCGGAGATAGCATGAGTGGAATCACCACAGTAAAAACACAGCCCATTCCGACGTCTGTGTTCTTGCCATTCAGCTCTGGTCAAAGTCCTATCACACTGCATAGGCTCAGGCAAATGCTCAGATAGTACCGCCAAATGATGCACAGGTTTACGCTCACGCAAGCGTCGATCGATCTGAATGGCCAAGGACATAGACTCATTCAGACCAGCAGGCATGGGAAATCCCACCATGACATCCTTAAGGGCTTCAGAGAGACCCTTTCTGAAGATTGCTGCCAGGGTACATTCATTCCACTGTGTGAGCACAGACCACTTTCTAAACTTCTGACAATATATCTCCGCTTCATCCTGACCCTGACACAGAGCCAGCAAGATCTTCTCTGCCTGATCCACTGAATTAGGTTCGTCATAAAGTAATCCAAGCGCCAGGAAAAACGCATCAACATCACGCAATGCCGGATCTCCTGGCACAAGGGAAAATGCCCAGTCTTGAGGGTCACCACGTAACAAAGAAATAATGATCTTTACTTGTTGAACAGGGTCACCTGAGGAGCGAGGTTTCAAGGCAAGAAACAATTTAAAATTATTTTTGAAATTCAAGAACTTAGATCTATCACCAAAAAACAAATCAGGAATTGGAATCCTAGGCTCTAACATGGGATTCTGAACCACAAAATCTTGAATGTTTTGTACCCTTGCAGTGAGATTATCCATACAAGAGGACAGACCTTGAATGTCCATGTTTACACCTATGTCCTGAACCACCCAGAGGTAAAGGGGAAATGAGAGACAAAACACACTGCAAAGAAAAAAAATGGTCTCAGAACTTCTCTTATCCCTCTATTGAGATGCATTAGTACTTTGGGCCACCTGTACTGTTATGACCTGGTGGTCAGGACAACAATGGACCTGGTGGTTAAGAGCACACGGAATGACCTGATAGTTACTGATAATTAAGGACGAGCTCTGGGACGTGGGAACTCTGCTAACCACAATCCCTCATCCTATCAAACACACAAGAAATAGCCATGGATTGCGCCTAACGCTCCCTATGCAACTCGGCACAGCCTAAGGAACTAGCTAGCCCTGAAGATAGGAAAATAAAGCCTACCTTGCCTCAGAGAAATTCCCCAAAGGAAAAGGCAGCCCCCCACATATAATGACAGTGAGTAAGATGAAAATACAAACACAGAGATGAAATAGATTAAGCAAAGTGAGGCCCGACTAACTGAACAGACCGAGGCTAGGAAAGGTTACTTTGCGGTCAGCACAAAAACCTACAAAAAGACCACGCAGAGGGCGCAAAATGACCCTCCGCACCGACTCACGGTGCGGAGGCGCTCCCTCTGCATCCCAGAGCTTCCAGCAAGCAAGACAACAAAAAATAGCAAGCTGGACAGAAAAATAGCAAACCAAAGAAATACAAGCTGGAACTTAGCTTCTGCAGGGAAGACAGGTCACAAGAACGATCCAGGAGTGAACTAGATCAATACTGGAACATTGACAGGTGGCCAGGAGCAAAGATCTAAGTGGAGTTAAATAGAGCAGCCCACTAACGAATTAACCTCGTCACCTGTGGAAGGAAACTCAGAAACACCCACCAGAGGAAGTCCATGGACAGAACCAGCCGAAGTACCATTCATGACCACAGGAGGGAGCCTGACAACAGAATTCACAACAGGGGACGAGTACGCCGCAACAGCCATGACTGGTAACATGGCACCAGTCATGTGAAAACCAGTACCCCTCAAGCTTATAGCTTGGGATAGTACCTCTGATGATGGACATTAATTAACAAAATTTATCTAGGGGGGAATGTGAAGGAACAAATTATGAAAGATTCTCCATTTTGTGCTTTGACTCCATTTTGTTGTTGGTTAAAGATAAATTCTGTTATTTACTTAGGTAGAAGGTTACAGCTGCTATGAAGTAACTGTCCTGTTTCTCACGAAGATAACATTTTGTTATTCAGCTAGTCTATGGTTCATAATTGGTATAAAGACCTTGAGTATTCTAACTCGAGTGAGCCAGATAAGAGCCAGATAAGAGACTCGTGGGTGTATCGCTATACAAGACTGAGGCATCTGTTAATATGTTTTTCTATGCCAAAAATACATGACAATATCTGTAGTTTCCATTTTTCCTGTATCCTCATGGGTTAAGTTTTTCCTGTATTCTTATAGGTTAAGAACTGTGAGCGTATTCTTATGCTGATTGGTTGAAGTATAATTTCTATGACTATAAAAACTGATACACAATAAACGGGAGATCTGCTCGATCCCCCACACAGAGGCACGAGTCTCCGTCTGGTCATTTTCAGTTGCCGGCAACGCCCTGTAGATTAATTTGGAAATCACTGTGTCAACCGTGAAGGATCAATTTAGATCCTCCCTCAACACATGCTATATACATACATTCTACATACATGCTACATACTACACACATGCTACATACATACATACTACATACATACTACATACATACTACATACATACTACATACTACATACAATACATTCACACATTACATACACACATTACATACAATACATACATACAGACATACAGTACATATAACATAGATTACATACTCACCATTACTTGTCACTTTGTTCCCCGAAGCCAGTGTCATCTGTAAAAAGTGTTCCACGACGATCTCCCGTAGAGAACAGCAGCATCAGCTGATGCAACCGCTCTCTGGGGGTTCCAGGAACACTGTATCCTTCCGCCGCTGTAAAAAAAATAGTCCCTAGTCTTACTTTTGGCATTGCTGTATGAGAAATTTTCCCATGCAGCAATTGCCATAAAGTGAGACTTTGTCCTAAGGTAACCTCAGTGATGCACTGCAGGAGCCATTGTCTCCTGTCAGTGTGTCACTGAGGGTCCTATAGAGCAGTGACATCATCCGATGTCACTATTCTATAGGGGAGATCGTCGTGGGACACTCGTTATTAATTGGACTACGGCGGACAGGTAGTATACGGTTTATTATTTTACGTTTTTTGCAGGCCCTGAAGTATGGTAAGTATGGTTAAATGAAGGATATTAAAATACTTTTTTCCTAATGTGTGTGTGTGTTTTATTAACCCTTTATTACTATTGGATTAATAATGGATAGGCGTCTTATTGACGGAATTAGCGAATCTTAAAGATTTCTAGTGCGGCTGCGGACTGGTATTTGTAGCCGGGGGGGCCAATATCCATGGCCCCTCTCTAGCCTATGAATATCAGCCCGCAGCTGTCTGCATTTCTGGCTATAATATATAGGGGGACCCCACGTCATTTTTTGGGGGGTCCCCCTATTTTAATAGCCAGTAAAGGCTACGCAGACAGCTTCAGGCTGATATTCATAGCAGGCTACAGATATTGGTCCCCGGCCGTCGGCTTTCCCCCACTGGCGCAGAAAATTGTGCGGGAGCCCACGCCATTTTTTTTTTTATAATTCAACGCTCATTAAGGCCTCTTTCACACTTGTGTCGCTATGCGTCAGGCCGACGTACCGACGCACGTTGAGAAATTTGTGCATGACGTGGGCAGCGGATGCAGTGACAGACCCGTACCGAAACAAGTGTGAAAGAGGCCTTAATGAGCGTTGAAAAAAAAAAAAGGAAAAAACCGACGTAGGCTCCCGCGCAATTTTCTGCGCCAGTGGGGGAAAGCCGACGGCCGGGGACCAATAACTGTTGCCTGCTATGAATATCAGCCCGCAGCTGTCTGCATAGCCTTTACTGGCTATTAAAATAGGGGGACCCCAAAAAAATGATGAGGGGTCCCCCTATATTATATAGGCAGAAAGGCTACCCAAACAGCTGCGGGCTGATATTCATAACCCATGGATATTGGCCCCACGGCTACAAATACCAGTCCGCAGCCGCCCCAGAAATGGCGCATCTGTTAGATGTGCCAATTCCGGCACTTAGCCCCTCTCTTTCCACTCCTGTGTAGCGGTGGGATATGGGGTAATTAGGGGTTAATGTCACCTTGCTGGGTTAATAACAGAGAGGCGTCAATAAGACGCTTATTCATTATTAATCCAATAGTAATAAAGGGTTAATAAAACACACACAATAGGAAAAAAGTATTTTAATATTCTTCATTTACCATGCTACCATACTTCAGTTCCTGCAAAAAACATAAAATAATAAACCATATACTACCTGTCCGCCATAGTCCAATTAATAACGAGTGTCCCACGACGATCTTCCCTATGGAACAGTGACATCGGGTGATGTCACTGCTCTATAGGACCCTCAGTGACACACTGACAGGAGACATTGGCTCCAGCAGTGCATCACTGAGGTTACCTTAGGACAAAGTCTCACTTTATGGCAATTGCTGTGTGGGAAAATTTCTCATACAGCAATGCCAAAAGTGAGACTAGGGACTATTTTTTTTTACAGCGGCGGAGGAATACAGTGCAGAAGGATACCTTCCTCCCGTCATTATGTTCCTGGAGCCCCTAGAGAGCGGTCGCATCAGCTGATGCTGCCGTTCTCTACGGGAGATCGTCGTGGGACACTCGTGGATTTCTGCGGACAGGAAGTATATTGGTTGTTTGTTATTTTCATATTTTTTTACAGATGACACTGGCTTGGGGGAACAAAGTGACAAGTAATGGTGAGTATGAACTCTATGTTTAATGTACTGTATGTCTGTATGTATGTACTGTATATAATGTATGAATGTACTGTATGTAGCATGTATGTAGTATGTATGTAGCATGTATGTATCATGTATGTAGTATGTAGCATGTATGTAGCATGTATGTATCATGTATGTAGTATGTAGCATGTATGTAGCATGTATGTATGTAGCATGTATGCAGTATGTATGCAGTATGTATGTAGCATGTACTGTATGTAGTATGTATGTATTATGTATGTAGTATGTAGCATGTATGTAGTATGTATGTTTTTTTTTCTTTTCATTCAACACATTAGCCGGATGATGGGACTACTACTGTCCTATCATTGGCTAATGTGTCAATCACTGTCACTTGTAGTCCCATCGGACGAAGTCTGCACACAGGCACAGAGCCCCGGCAGCCCACACAGAGCCCCGCACGCCGCACAGAGCCCTGCATGCCGCTCAGAGCCCTGCATGCCGCTCAGAGCCCAGCACGCTGCAAAGAGCCCCGGCACACATGCACAGAGCCCCGAACGCCACACAGAGCCCCGCATGCCGCACAGAGCCCCGGCATGCTGCACAGAGCCCCGGCATGCCGCACAGAGCCCCGACACGCCGCACAGAGCCCCGACACGCCGTACAGAGCCCCGGCAGGCCCGCACAGACCCCCGGCAGTCCCACACAGACCCCCGGCAGGCCCACACAGACCCCCGGCAGGCCCGCACAGACCCTCGGCAGGCACACACAGACCAATGAGAGGCCCGTACAGATCCCCGGCAGGCCCACACAGACCCCGCCCGCACACACAGACACGCAGTGTCCGCTCACGCCCTGCCCACACTCTTCCCCTCTCCAGAACAGGATGTAGAAGGACAGAAAGGGCTTATTTACATTCCATTATTTGTGTCCCATTGACTTACATTGGTATCGGGTATCGGTATCAGCGATATCCGTTATTTTTTGTATATCAGCCGATCCAATCCGATACCGATGCTTCTGGATATCGGAGGGTATCGCTCAACACTAATCACAACTAAACTTTGCTCATAATATTTGAATGAGTCACTATAGTTGGTGCCTTCAAAGGTGTATGGATAACTAGCTTGTAATTTTCGGCAGGCTTTGAACTGTGTGCAGAGATTTTATGAGTTTAGGATTACCACAACTAATTTTTGGCAGGCGTTGCACTGTTTACATAGCTTAAAATGGCTGCCACAAACCAGACAGCTCTTTGGATCTTTCCGAGATGAAAAGTGGAACATGACCAGATGTGCCTAGTGCTGAGTCAGTCAATGTCTCAATTTTTAGCTTAATTGGAGAAAAGGTGACAGTTGCACTTTAGTTACTTAATCAGCATTCATAAGTGCATTAATCACAATATTCCATACATATAATCAATAACAGAGGAGCTTGACCATATGGTAATTAACTAACCACCTTTTTCTATATGCAGTTATAAAAACATGTATGTACAATAAACCGTCAGTATTAAGGGAATGTTATTCTGTCACCGTGGGTGTACAGTGTCATTCTTGCGTGCTCCAAAACTTGGTGTAATTTGGGAACGGCCACAGCACACATAGGTATATATTTATCCAAACCAAATTTCCATAACACTTTCAACCCAAAAAATTGCAGAGTATTACATGGCATATACAGTATACAGATTGTATATTATTACTCTGCCTGTTTTCAGAGTACCCCTCAAAAATGAATGAAGAAAAAACAAAAATACAAAAACAGTGTTGGCTACCCTCTTATCATATGCATCTTCCACTTATACCTCCACCTCCTCGACTTCCTGCTCCCCTTGGACCTCTGCCTTCTACTTCAATATTGTAATTTTTTCTTCTTTTTAAATCTGTTATTTTAAGTAATTTCCCTATCCACATTTGTTTGCATGGCAATTGTCCTGCTCTTACCCCCCCCCCCCACTTCCTTTAGCAGACCCATAGCTCTTACTTTGACCATTTTGCAATCATTTCAATGTACAAAAGTTCAAGTCCACATTTACTTCTATTGGGTTCAGGTAAAGGGTCAAGTTTGGGGTCAAGTTCAGACCCAAACCGAACTTTGAACTCTAGTTCAAACCCAAAGAACTCGAACGTCCTCACGTCTGCTCATACCTACAAGTGATCAAATAATTGCAGAAACATAGTTGCTAAAATTCAACACAAATATCTATCATTCAAGTAATCTTTCAATATATAAAATGAATTAATCCACAAGGTAAATACTGTAAAGTTAAAAAAAGATTAAAATCCCAGAATTATTTTTTTGGTCTAGGAATCTACCCCACAAAATGTAAAATGAAGCAATCAAAATGTTGTACTGTATGTATACCAAAGTGAAATAACAAGCTTTCAAAACGCTCCCTTAATGGAAAAATAGTAAAGGGTCTTGCAAAATAATGACTTGTTTTTTGCAAAGTTCCAAATGGTTTAAGCCACTAGAATAATAAAGTACGATATCTTTGGTTTTGAAAATAATTACACTTAGTTTGAACAATCATGATGCCAGATAATATTCACTTCACAATTAATGCCGAATAAACAAAAATAAATAGCGAAGTGGTGGAATGGTGTGTTTTTTACCATTTCTCCTCACTTGGATTCTTTTTAGGTTTTTCAGTACACATTATATGGTAAAACAAATTTGCCTCATAAGGCTATATGGACAGAAAAGTATATGTGTTCTTGGAAGAAAAAATGAAAATTGCCTGCGACCTTAAGGAGCTGGGTTAATTATAAACCTTTTCCTTAATTATTATGGCAGTCTATGCAATATCTATAATGAAAATAAATTATTTTTCTAAATGTAAATTAATGCACCTAAGGAGAAAGGATTATGTGACTAAACATTGTCTAATTGATGTAGCTATAGCAAGGGTGAGTGAGCAGAAAAAAAAAATCACAAATTTACAATGAACGTGCAGTGATCACAGATTGTAATAAGTACATGGATTTTGGGGTACATCACTTTAGCTAAAGATGCAAAGAAAAACAGAGGGGTTTTTTCTAATTAGCTGAGAAGTTATTTTCCGCAAATTTAATGTGCATAAGAGGGTTCTGCGCAAACTTGTGGGAGGTCAATGGCTTCATGATGTACACTGTAACCTTTTTCATGCATGCGTTAAACCTTCCTGGGTGCCATGACACCCAAAGTCTGGAACAGTGAAAGAGACCCAAAGAGTGCATTGTCAGCAGTATCAGCCGATATGGCAAGGACTGGACGGGTGGTGGTGAGTAGCAGGGGGACTGGAGAGGTGAGTATAACAATTTATTATTTTAATCTGTTGATGACATTTTTGGCAAATGTGGATTTTTGTGAAATTTGAGTAGAATTCTATTCCAGTCTAATTTATTAGTGCATATCTAATATATCCCATTGAGTTTAATTCTTTTCGTAGGTTCCATTTTTTTTCCTGAATTTAAATGCTACTCAGAGCGAGCTATGCATGATCATAATCATGTCTATGTAATAAGTATGGAAACTAATTCAGAATATTTTAAGTAAATAGAATGCTATAAAAACATATTCGCAAACATTGAACTATAGTGATTAGTAATAATTATGGTAATTAGAAATAGGGTGCAAAAAAACTAAGCATACGTCCATTTACAAACCAGACCACATTGTTATCTGAATATCAGTATGTATGTGTGAAATATGAAAATGCATAGTAAAATCCTACCAGTTAAGTAATCAAATTTCTGCAATGGAATTCCAAGTCTTTGAATGCTTGGTATTTTTACAGCTATAATTAGCAATTATATGTTTCCCAAACAAGTTATCTTTAAGAAGCAGTCAGCCTGAATTCAATTTCTGAAATTCAATATCTGCCTGAAAAGGCAAAGTAAACCTTGTTTTCTGTTTTATTGCTGTGTTCTGAATATGATCTATACAGAATTAAATGAAATTATTTTTAATAAATCTTAACTGGAAATAAAGCATGAAAAGTCAAAATCATATAGAAAGTCAATATTTAAAAACATTGCAAGCTAATAAAAAAAAATCATTTAAAATTCAATATGGCATCTCCAAGAGAAGGAAATATTGGATTTCTCATGCATCTATGTCAGCAGTTTTATTTCCATGATGCAATGAATGCATATCAAAGTATAAAATAAAATAAGAAATATAGTATAAAACAGTGTTTGTGAGCCACAAGTAAAAAAAAAAGGCTATGTGCACACATTGCAGATTTCCTGCGGACCCGCAGCATATTTTTCCACCCAGGAATGCTGCAGTTCCGCAAGTGGGCAGAGTGTGGGTGGACCTATGTGCGTGTATAGTGTGTGCTGGTGCCTGTGTGAATCTGTGTCTGTGTGCTGGTGTCTGCAAGAATCTGTGTCTGTGTGCGGGGGACTGCATGTACGTGTCTGTGTGTGTGTCCCTGTGTGTATGTGTGTCTGTGTAGGCATCCATTGTCTGATGGGATTACTGCTCCCATCCGTCAATGAATGCTCACAGTGAGAGCATTGCCGATGATGGAAGAGAAGTACCATCAGAAAATGGCTGTACTCAGTAGTTAAGAAAAAACAAAAACATACAGAATATACAACATATAACATACGCATAACATACAACACTAGTGTTGAGCATTCCGATACCACAAGTATCGGGTATCGGCCAATATTTGCGGTATCGGAATTCCGATACCGCGTTCCGATACTTTCAGTATATCGGATACCGAAATCGGAAGTTCCTATAATTCAAACAGCCATAATTCAGCCAATGAGGAATGATTAGAAGTGTGGGCAAATCATGTTCTGCATGGTAGGCATGTAACTACTGGCATGGCTGTGATTGGCTGCTGAAATGATGTCATGATGCACTATATAAGTCGCTGCCACCATTTTGGGTTCACTCTGCTGTGAATTCAGTTAGGGACAGGATGCTGTGTTCTGACTGAGGGCCAGTTTAGAGATAGCGATTTGCTTCATTGTGCTTTACCCAGGCTAATTTATCAACCGCTGTGTGAGAACCTTGTTTTTGCCTTGCAGCTCTGTTCACAGGTGTCTGCAAGGTGTCTGTGTGAGAGCAGCTCACTCTGTAGTCTGGTCTGCAGCCACCGCTGGTTGTAGTCAGCTCAGGGTGCATCACTGCCTCATACCGTTCCATTGTCCATTTTGAAATTAGTGCAGCCAGCTGCACATTTGTTCAAATTTATCCTATTAGTGGCTTCTCATCCGTATACAGCTAGATTGTGGGAAAATACTATAGGATTGCATAGAGGAGCTTGGGCTAAACCTTTATGCCTTTAATGTCTCCTCCACCTCCCCCAATACATCCTACATTATTCTTAGTTGTTTTCCTTCATGTAGAATTAACCTACAAAGAAAGAAAGGGTTTATTTTAATTCTGATATTTTGGTCCCATTGACTTGCATTGGTATCGGGTATCGGTATCGGCAATATCCGATATTTTTCGAATATCGGCCAATACAATCCGATACCGATACTTATGGATATCGGAAGGTATCGCTCAACACTATACAACACATAACATAGAGTACATACTTACCAATCACCTAGTCCCCGAAGCCCTCTATTCTTCTGTAATAAAAATAACATAATAAACCAACCTATACTTACCTTTCCGCCATAGTCCAGTTAATAACGAGTGTCCCACGACGATCTCCCATGTAGAACACTGACATCGGTCGATGTCAGCGCTCTGCTGGGGCCCCGCGATGAACTGACAACGGGGGTAATCCTTTGTGCCAGAAGCAGTGTGAAAGAGTGGTGGAAAGCATGCCAAGACGCATGAAAGCTGTGATTAAAAATGATGGTTATTCCACAAAAAATTTATTTCTGAACTCTTCCTGAGTTAAAACATTAGTATTGTTGTTTCTAAATGATTATGAACTTGTTTTCTTTGCATTATTTGAGGTCTGAAAGCACTTGGTTTCATTTATTTCGAGCATTTTTCTTAGTCAGAAAGTTCAAAATTTATTGCTTGGAAATTCAGAGACATGTTGTCAGAAGTTTATAGAATAAAAAAACTATTTACATTTGACTCAAAAATATACTTATAAAGAGAAAAATCAGAAAAACTGAACATTTTGAAGTGGTCTCTTAATTTTTGACAGAGCTGAATTTGCCAAATGCCAGAATAATGAGAGAGAGAATGATGTAAGGGATTTTTATTACACATTTCCTTTGTATTTTAGACATAAAAAATATATATACAGTTGAAACAGAAGTTTACATACACTACAGTGCCTACAAGTAGTATTCAACCCCCTGCAGATTTAGCAGGTTTACACATTTGGAATTAACTTGGCATTGTGACATTTGAACTGTAGATCAGCCTGGAAGTGTGAAATGCACTGCAGCAAAAAAGAATGTTATTTCTTTGTTTATTTTTTTTTTTAAATTGTGAAAAGTCTTTTCAGAGGGTCATTTATTATTCAACCCCACTGTCACGCTCACGCCCTGACTGGTGGGCATGAGCTCGGGGGGTTTGTGGCCCCACTGAGCCACAAACCAGACTACCCTGAAAGGGGCGTGACTATGACAGCTGCCTGGGTTTTCACTGGAGACTCTGATGGTGAGGTCAGGCTTGTGCAGCAGGCAGCTGCCAGGTGCTACTCTAGGGTGGTGTCTGGCTGTGGCTGCTGATCCCACTTGGGAGACAGGAACACCAGGATTCGTGCGGGCATTAGGCAGGACTGGCAGAAGAGCACGGCTGGAACTCAGACGAGTAGGCTGGCAGAGCCACGGCAGAGAACACAGGACTGACTAGGACAGCAGGAACACAGGACTGGAAGGCAGGGCAGGAACGGCAGGAACACAGGATTGGGAGGCACTGCAGAGAACACAGGACTGGAAGGCAGGGCAGGAAAGGCAGGACTGGCAGGAACACAGGATTGGTTGATGTGGTATATGAAGGAACAGGTAGGGGCCTGTTCACACTGGAGGTGCAGGTACAGATATGTAGTTTGGAGGAACAGGTAGGGACCTGTTCACACTGGAGGTGCAGGTACAGATATGTAGTTTGGAGGAACAGGTAGGGACCTGTTCACACAGGAGGTGCAGGAAAGGAAACAAGCAGAAAGTAATGAGGTATGAAGAAACAGGTAGGGACCTGTTCACACAGGAGAGGAGTGCAAGACTGCAGATAGGAGTGAAAAAGCAGCAAGAGATAGCGTAGCAACAAAAGCTGAGCAGAGCCACAAAGAACGTGGAGAGAAGCTGCAGCAAGAGATACTGCAGAAGCTAAGCAGAGTGGAACCGCAAGGATTGCAGAGAGGAACTGCAGCAAAAGGTTTCTGCAGCAACGGGAGCGGAGCAGAGTAGAACGGAGCAGAACCGCAGGAGTGCGGAGCAGCGGCAAAGCCACCAAGATGCAGAGCAGGCAGAGCCGCAAGAGTGCGGAGTGTAAGCAGACTGAGAACACAAGGAAAGACCTAGCAGGGAAGGAAGCCACAGACAAGAAGACCGAGATAAGACTAAGTACAGACAAGGCAATGGAACAAGACACAGGGACAAAGACACAGGGACCAGGATATTCTGCCTCCTGGAGGGCGGACTACAAGATCAAGGCAATAGCACAGAGAAAAGCCTCCAGAGAGGGAGTAACTCAGAGCAAGGCCAGGCAAACTCAGCAGCTAAACACTAACTGAGCTAACACATTGCACAGGCCCAGATCACAGGGTGGAGCTGCACTATATACAGGAGGCCTCTTGGTAATTGGTCAGGAACTGATTAGACAGATGCACCTGATTCCTATAAGAACCAGAGAGTTCAGGCACCGGCCCCCTATACACATAGCCATGAGGCATACAGAGAGCAGAGACACAGAACATGGAGCTGGCATGAAACAGAAACCACATCATGACCTGGAGCAGTGGGTAAGTTAGTGTGAGAGATGTGAGGCCATGACGTGATGCCAGCAGAGTTGTTACATCCTCAACCCACCAGAATTCTGTTTGGTTCCCCTAAAGTATTAAGAAGTAGTTCAGGCACAAAGAACAATGAGCTTCACATGTTTGGATTAATTATCTCTTTTTCCAGCCTTTTCTGACTATTTAAGACCCTCCCCAAACTTGTGAACAGCACTCATACATGGTCAACATGGGAAAGACAAAGGAGCATTCCAAGGCCATCAGAGACAAGATCGTGGAGGGTCACAAGGCTGGCAAGGGGTACAAAACCCTTTCCAAGGAGTTGGGCCTACCTGTCTCCACTGTTGGGAGCATCATCCGGAAGTGGAAGGCTTATGGAACTACTGTTAGCCTTCCACGGCCTGGACAGCCTTTGAAAGTTTCCTCCCGTGCCGAGGCCAGGCTTGTCCGAAGAGTCAAGGCTAACCCAAGGACAACAAGGAAGGAGCTTCGGGAAGATCTCATGGCAGTGGGGACATTGGTTTCAGTCAATACCATAAGTAACATACTCCACCGCAATGGTCTCCGTTCCAGATGAGCCCGTAAGGTACCTTTACTTTCAAAGAGTCATGTCAAGGCTCGTCTACAGTTTGCTCATGATCACTTGGAGGACTCTGAGACTGACTGGTTCAAGGTTCTCAGGTCTGATGAGACCAAGATCGAGATCTTTGGTGCCAACCACACACGTGATGTTTGGAGACTGGATGGCACTGCATACGACCCCAAGAATACCATCCCTACAGTCAAGCATGGTGGTGGCAGTATCATGCTGTGGGCTGTTTCTCAGCCAAGGGGCCTGGCCATCTGGTCCGCATCCATGGGAAGATGGATAGCACGGCCTACCTGGAGATTTTGGCCAAGAACCTCCGCTCCTCCATCAAGGATCTTAAGATGGGTCATCATTTCATCTTCCAACAAGACAACGACCCAAAGCACACAGCCAAGAAAACCAAGGCCTGGTTCAAGAGGCAAAAAATCAAGGTGTTGCAGTGGCCTAGTCAGTCTCCTGACCTTAACCCAATTGAAAACTTGTGGAAGGAGCTCAAGATTAAAGTCCACATGAGACACCCAAAGAACCTAGATAACTTGGAGAAGATCTGCATGGAGGAGTGGGCCAAGATAACTCCAGAGACCTGTGCCGGCCTGATCAGGTCTTATAAAAGACGATTATTTGCTGTAATTGCAAACAAAGGTTATTCCACAAAATATTAAACCTAGGGGTTGAATAATAATTGACCCACACTTTTATGTTTAAAATTTATAAAAATTTAACTGAGCAACAAAACTTTTTGGTTTGTAAGATTTATGCATCTGTTAATAAATCCTGCTCTTGTTTGAAGTTTGAAGGCTCTAACTTATTTGCATCTTATTAAACCTGCTTAATCTGCAGGGGGTTGAATACTACTTGTAGGCATTGTATATAAAAAGACACATATGCATGTTTTTTCTAAATGTCAGACATGAAAACAGAATAAACCTTTCCCATTTAGGTCAGTTAGGATTACCATAGCTATTAATATTTGCCAAATGCCAGAATAAAGAGAGAGAGAAAGAATATTTTAAGGCATATATTTCATTGGTATTTGGTACCATTGCCTTTAACCCCTTTCTGCCATCGGACGTACTATACCATCCATGTGACCAAGGTTTTAATTCTCATGGACGGGATAGTACATCATACGCGATCAGCCACACTCATGGGAGTCACGGACCACTCCCTGCACTTTACCCCCGGAACACTGCAATCATACAAGATTGCAGATGTGATCACATTGCTCTGAGGTAGGGTTGAGCGAAAAAGATAGCACAATTTTAAAAGTCGACGACTTTTGGCAAAGTCGGGTTTCATGAAACCCGACCCGATCCTAGTGTGGGATCGGCCATGCGGTCGGCGATCTTCGCACCAAAGTCGGGTTTCGTATATATATATATATATATATATATATATATATATATATATATATGTAATTGAGACACATATATATATATATGTATATTTACTTCAGCGAGATATAGCAGAAAGGCCGGTAATTCAATTGCCGGCTTTTCATCTCTCCTTCCTAAACCCGACATGATATGAGACATGGTTTACATACAGTAAACCATGTCATATTCCCATTTTTTTTGCATATTCCACACTACTAATGTTAGTAGTGTGTATGTGCAAAATTTGGGCGCTGTAGCTATTATATTTAAGGGTTAAATCGTGGAAAAAATTGGCGTGGGCTCCCGCACAATTTTCTCCACCAGAATGGTAAAGCCAGTGACTGAGGGCAGATATTAATAGCTTAGAGAGGGTCCACGGTTTTTGCCCCCCCCGGCTAAAAACATCTGCCCCCAGCCACCCCAGAAAAGGCACATCTGGAAGATGCGTCTATTCTGGCACTTGGCCACTCTTTTCCCATTCCTGTGTAGTGGTGGGATATGGGGTAATGAAGGGTTAATGTCACCTCGCTATTGTAAGGTGACATTAAGCCAGATTAATAATGGAGAGGCATCAATTATGACACCTATCCATTATTAATCCAATTGTATGAAATGGTCAAAAAACACACACACATTATTACAAAGTCTTTTAATTAAATAAAGACACAGGTTGTTGTAATATTTTATTAGACTCTTAATCCACCTGAAGACCCTCGCTCTGTAACAAAGGAAAAATAAAAAAACAACAATATCCCAAACCTTCCGATGATCTGTCACATCCTACGCTGTAAATCCATCTGAAGGGATTAAATAATTTTACACCCAGGAGCCCTGTTAATGCAGCTGTGCTGAGGCTGTAAAACCCCCACGAATGAATGGAAACTAGGTCAATGACCTGTGGTTATCTTCATTTGCGGTGATGCGCCCTCTGCTGGATGTCCTCATATGAACTCGAGCGTGGGAAAAAATTCAGAAAAGTTCCCAGGCTCGAGTTCATATGAGGACATCCAGCAGAGGGCGCATCACCGTGAATGAAGGTAACTACAGGTCATTGACCTAGTTTCCATTCATTCGCTGGGGTTTTACAGGCACGAGCACAGCTGCATTATAGCAGAGCTCCTGCCTGTAAAATAATTTAACCCCTTCAGATGGATTTACATCGTGGGACATATCGACGGAAGGTATGAGATATTGTTGGTTTATTATTTTTAATTTGTTACAGGTCGAGGGTCTTCAGGTGGACGCAGAGTGGAATAAAATATTACAACAACCTGTGTGTTTATTTCATTAACCCCTTTCTGCCATCGGACATACTATTCCGTCCATGTGGGGTGGGCCCTAATTCCCAAGGATGGAATAGTACGTCCAGCGCGATCAGCCACGCTCACGGGGGGAGCGCGGCCGATCGAGGCCGGGTGTCAGCTGCCTATCGCAGCTGACATCGGTGCTATGTGCCAGGAGCGGTCACAGACCACCCCTAGCACATTAACTCCCGGCACACCGCGATCAAACATGATCGTGATGTGCTGGCAGTATAGGGAAGCATCGCGCAGGGAGGGGGGCTTCTCTGCGGGCTTCCCTGAGACCCCCGCAGCAACACGATGTGATTGTGTTGCTGTGAGGGTCTCCTTACCTACCTCCCTGCTCCAGGCCCGGATCAAAGATGGCCACGGCATCCGGGTCCTGCAGGGAGGGAGGTGGCTTACCAAGTGCCTGCTCAGAGCAGGCGCTTGTAAGCCTGCAGCACTGTAAGTCAGATCACTGATCTGACAGAGTGCTGTGCAAACTGTCAGATCAGTGATCTGTGATGTCCCCCCAGGACAAAGTAAAAAAGTTAAAAAAAAATTCCCACTTGTGTAAAAAAAAATAAAAAAAAATCATTCCTAAATAAAGAAAAAAAAAATATTCCCATAAATACATTTCTTTATCTAAATAAAAAAAACAATAAAAGTACACATATTTAGTATCGCCGCATCCGTAACGGCCCGACCTATCAAACTGTCCCACTAGTTAACCCCTTCAGTAAACACCGTAAAGAAAAAAAAAACGAGGCAAAAAACAACGCTTTATTATCATACCACCGAACAAAAAGTGGAATAACACGCAATCAAAAAGACAGATATAAATAACCATGGTACCGCTGAAAACGTCATCTTTTCCCGCAAAAAACAAGCTGCCACACAGCAGCATCAGCAAAAAAATAAAAAAGTTATAAACCTCAGAATAAAGCGATGCAAAAATAATAAATTTTTTATTAAATAGTTTTTTTCGTATAAAAGCGCCAAAACATAAAAAAATATAAATGAGGTATCGCTGCAATCATACTGACCCGAAGAATAAAGCTGCTTTATCAATTTTACCAAACGCAGAACGGTATAAACGCCTCCCCCAATAGAAATTCATGAATAGCTGGTTTTTGGTCATTCTGCCTCACAAAAATTGGAATAAAAAGCGATCAAAAAATGTCATGTGCCCGAAAATCTTACCAATAAAAACGTCAACTCGTCCCCCAAAAAACAAGACTTCACATGACTTTGTGGACCAAAATGTGGAAAAATTATAGCTCTCAAAATGTGGTAATGCAAAAAATATTTTTTGCAATAAAAAGCGTCTTTCAGTGTGTGACGGCTGCCAATCATAAAAATCTGCTAAAAAGCCTGCTATAAAAGTAAATCAAACCCCCATTCATCACCCCCTTAGTTAGGGAAAAATTAAACAATTAAAATAATGTATTTATTTCCATTTTCCCATTAGGGTTAGGGTTAGGGTTAGGGCTAGGGTTAGGGCTAGGGTTAGGGCTAGGGTTAGGGTTAGGGTTAGGGCTAGGGTTAGGGTTAGGGCTAGGGTTAGGGTTGGGGCTAGGGTTAAGGCTACAGTTAGGGTTGAGGCTAAAGTTAGGGTTAGGGTTTGGATTACATTTACGGTTGGGAATAGGGTTGGGATTAGTGTTAAGGGTGTGTCTGGGTTAGGCTGGTTTCACATTTGCGTTTTTTGCCGCTGTGTTTTATCACGGAAAAAGCATGCATTTTTTTCCTTTACTTAACATTAAAACGCATGCGTTTTTTTGCATGCATTTTGCCGCGTTTTGCGGCCACATGCATCTTTTTTGCGGCAAAAAAACCTATTGATGTCTATGTAAACGCATGCGTTTTTAAGCACATGCGTTTGCATGCGTTTATAAACGCATGCGTTATAATAGAAAAAGACAAGAATACACACTGATAAGCCAACCCCTAAACCTAACCCTAACCCTAACCCTAAGGGATCCTAACCCTAACCCTAGCCCTAAGGGTTAGGGTTAGGGTTAGGATCCCTTAAGGTTAGGGTAAGGATCCCTTAGGGTTAGGGTTAGGAATAGGGTTAGGGTTAGGATCCCTTAGGGTTAGGATTAGGGATAGGGTTAGGGTTAGGATCCCTTAGGGTTAGGGTAAGGGTTAGGATCCCTTAGGGTTAGGGTTAGGATCCCTAGGGTTACTAGGTATCCTAACCCTAACCCTAACCCTAGTTATTTCTGTTTAAAGATTTTCTTGTTGATTTTGATGATTGGCAGCTGTCACACACTTCTCATCATGCGTTTTAAAAACGCAAACGCAGGAAAAAACGCATGTAAACGCGTCAAAATGCTGCGTTTATATTAAAACATGCAAAAACGCATGTGTCTAAAAAACGCTGCGTTTTAACGCGTTTACATGCGTTTTTTTCACCACATGCGTTTGCGTTTAAAACGCTGCATTTTTAAACGCAAATGTGAAACCAGCCTAAGAAGAGTGGTTAGGGTTAGTGGTGTGTTTGGATTAGGGTTTCAGTTATAATTGGGGGGTTTCCACTGTTTAGGCACATCAGGGGCTCTCCAAACTCGACATGGCGTCTGATTTCAATTCCAGCCAATTCTGCGTTGAAAAAGTAAAACAGTGCTCCTTCCCTTCCAAGCCCTCCCATGCGCCCAAACAGGAGTTTACCCCACATATGGGGTATGAGCGTACTCAGGACAAATTGGACAACAACTTTTGGGGTCCAATTTCTCCTGTTACCCTTGGGAAAATACAAAACTGGGGGCTAAAAAATAATTTTTGTGGGAAAAAAAAGATGTTTTATTTTCACGGCTCTGCGTTATAAACTGTAGTGAAACACTTGGGGGCTCAAAGTCCTCACAACACATCTAGATAAGTTCCTTTGGGGGTCTAGTTTCCAATATGGGGTCACTTGTGGGGGTTTCTACTGTTTAGGTACATTAGGGGCTCTGCAATCGCAATGTGATGCCTGCAGACCACTCCATCTAAGTCTGCATTCCAAATGCCGCTCCTTCCCTTCCGAGCCCTCCCATGCGCCCAAACGGTGGTTCCCCCCACATATGGGGTATCAGTGCACTCAGGACAAATTGGACAACAACTTTTGTGGTCCAATTTCTCCTGTTACCCTCGGGAAAATACAAAACTGGGGGCTAAAAAATTTTGGGGGGAAATTTTTTTCTTTATTATTTTCACAGCTCTGCGTTATAAACTGTAGTGAAACATTTGGGGGCTCAAAGTTCTCACAACACATCTAGATAAGTTCCTTGTGGGGTCTAGTTTCCAATAAGGGGTCACTTGTGGGGTGTTTCTACTGTTTAGGTACATTAGGGGCTCTGCAAACGCAATGTGACGCCTGCAGACCATTCCATCTAAGTCTGCATTCCAAATGGTACTCCTTCCCTTCCGAGCACTCCCATGCACCCAAACGGTGGTTCCCCCCACATATGGGGTATCAGCGCACTCAGGACAAATTGGACAACAACTTTTGGGGTCCAATTTCTCCTGTTACCCTCGGAAAAATACAAAACTGGGGGCTAAAAAATAATTTTTGTGGGAAAAAATTTTTGTTTTATTTTTATGGATCTGCATTATAAACTTCTGTGAAGCCCTTGGTGGGTCAAAGTGCTCACCACACCTCTAGATAAGTTCCATAGGGGTCTACTTTCCAAAATGGTGTCACTTGTGGGGGGTTTCAATGTTTAGGCACATCAGTGGCTCTCCAAACGCAACATGGCGTCCCATCTCAATTCCTGTCAATTTTGCATTGAAAAGTCAAACGGCGCTCCTTCCCTTCCGAGCTCTCCCATGCACCCAAACAGTGGTTTACCCCCACATATGGGGTATCAGCGTAATTAGAACAAATTATACAACAACTTTTTGGGGTCCAATTTCTTCTCTTACCCTTGGAAAAATAAAAAATTGGGGGCGAAAAGATAATTTTTGTGAAAAAAAATGATTTTTTATTTTTACGGTTCTGCATTATAAACTTCTGTGAAGCACTTAGTGGGTCAAAGTGCTCAACACACCTCTAGATAAGTTCCTTAGGGGGTCTACTTTCCAAAATGGTGTCACTTGTGGGGGGTTTCAATGTTTAGGCACATCAGTGGCTCTCCAAACGCAACATGGCGTCCCATCTCAATTCCAGTCAATTTTGCATTGAAAAGTCAAACGGCGCTCCTTCGCTTCCAAGCTCTCCCATGCGCCCAAACAGTGGTTTACCTCCACATATGGGGTATCAGCGTACTCAGGACAAATTGTACAACAACGCATGCAGTCCATTTTCTCCTGTTATCCTTGGTAAAATAAAACAAATTGGAGCTGATATAAATTTTTTGTGAAAAAAAGTTAAATGTTAATTTTTATTTAAACATTTCAAAAATTCCTGTGAAACACCTGAAGGGTTAATAAACTTCTTGAATGTGGCTTTGAGCACCTTGAGGGGTGCTGTTTATTAGAATGGTGTCACACTTGGGTATTTTCTATCCTATAGACCCCTCAAAATGACTTCAAATGAGATGTGGTCCCTAAAATAAAATGGTGTTGGAAAAATGAGAAATAGCTGGTCAAATTTTAACCCTTATAACTCCCTAACAAAAAAAAAAATTGGTTCCAAAATTGTGCTGATGTAAAGTAGACATGTGGGAAATGTTACTTATTAAGTATTTTGTGTGACATATCTCTGTGATTTAATTGCATAAAAATTCAAAGTTGGAAAATTGCGAAATTTTCAAAATTTTTGCCAAATTTCCATTTTTTTCACAAATAAACGCAGGTAATATCAAAGAAATTTTACCATTATCATGAAGTAAAATATGTCATGAGAAAACATTGTCATAATCACTGGGATCCATTGAAGCGTTCCAGAGTTATAACATCATAAAGGAACAGTGGTCAGAATTGTAAAAATTGGCCCGGTCCATAACGTGCAAACCACCCTTGGGGGTAAAGGGGTTAAAATACTTTGCAATATTGTGTGTTTTTTTTTTAACCACTTCATGGTATTGGATTAATAATGGATAGGTGTCATAATTGACGCCTCTCCATTATTAATCTGGCTTAAGGTCCTTACAATAGCAAGGTGACATTAACCCTTCATTACCCCATATCCCACCGCTACACGGGAATGGGAAGAAAGTGGCCAAGTGCCAGAATAGGCGTATCTTCCAGATGTGCCTTTTCTGGGGTGGCTGGGGTCAGATGTTTTTAGCCAGGGGGGGGCAATAACCGTGGACCCTCTCCAGGCTATTAATATCTGCCCTCAGTCACTGGCTTTACCACTCTGGCGGAGAAAATTGTGCGGGAGCCCACGTCAATTTTTTCCGCGATTTAACCCTTAAATTTAATAGCTACAGTGCCCAAATTATGCACATACACACTACTAACATTAGTAGTGTTGAATATGCAAAAAATATGGGAATATGACATGCTTTACTGTATGTAAACCATGTCTCATATCATGTCGGGTTTAGGAAGGAGAAATGAAAAGCCGGCAATTGAATTACCGGCTTTTCTGCTATATCGTGCTGAAGTAAATATACCGTATATACTCGAAGACACAAAAGAGAATGGTAAAACCAAAAACACTCAGTTTGAAAAAATGTTTGCAGTAATCCGCAAGTGCTAGTAAAAGATGTAAATAACAGGGTATTTGGTTGATACGTTTTTTGCAAAAAATGTATACTAAGCTGCTCTACCAATCTTCACGGTATACCCATATCAGAGCAGTCCTAACTAATGTATGCAATCCCTATCTGATGTATTTAAAAACCTGATCATCTGTATATTACCTGTGTGAACAGGGTTCAGAGAGGAAAAATCCATGTGTGCATACAGGGCAGAACAGCTTTTGTGCAGCTAGCCCAAGAGGAGTGGTGGAACTCCCCAGTCTTGTAGACACAAGAGAACAATCATGGAAACAGGAACACATGGGCTACTTGCACAGTGAACAAGTCTGTAAGAACATGTTCACACACCACCAAGAAACCTGAAGACACAAAAGAGAATGGTAAAACCAAAAACACTCAGTTTGAAAAAATGTTTGCAGTAATCCGCAAGTGCTAGTAAAAGATGTAAATAACAGGGTATTTGGTTGATACGTTTTTTGCAAAAAATGTATACTAAGCTGCTCTACCAATCTTCACGGTATACCCATATCAGAGCAGTCCTAACTAATGTATGCAATCCCTATCTGATGTATTTAAAAACCTGATCATCTGTATATTACCTGTGTGAACAGGGTTCAGAGAGGAAAAATCCATGTGTGCATACAGGGCAGAACAGCTTTTGTGCAGCTAGCCCAAGAGGAGTGGTGGAACTCCCCAGTCTTGTAGACACAAGAGAACAATCATGGAAACAGGAACACATGGGCTACTTGCACAGTGAACAAGTCTGTAAGAACATGTTCACACACCACCAAGAAACCTGAAGACACAAAAGAGAATGGTAAAACCAAAAACACTCAGTTTGAAAAAATGTTTGCAGTAATCCGCAAGTGCTAGTAAAAGATGTAAATAACAGGGTATTTGGTTGATACGTTTTTTGCAAAAAATGTATACTAAGCTGCTCTACCAATCTTCACGGTATACCCATATCAGAGCAGTCCTAACTAATGTATGCAATCCCTATCTGATGTATTTAAAAACCTGATCATCTGTATATTACCTGTGTGAACAGGGTTCAGAGAGGAAAAATCCATGTGTGCATACAGGGCAGAACAGCTTTTGTGCAGCTAGACCCCTCAAAATGACTTCAAATGAGATGTGGTCCCTAAAATAAAATGGTGTTGGAAAAATGAGAAATAGCTGGTCAAATTTTAACCCTTATAACTCCCTAACAAAAAA
Source organism: Ranitomeya imitator (assembly GCF_032444005.1). Classification (NCBI taxonomy): domain Eukaryota; kingdom Metazoa; phylum Chordata; class Amphibia; order Anura; family Dendrobatidae; genus Ranitomeya; species Ranitomeya imitator. The sequence continues at coordinate 532,051,063 of NC_091286.1, forward strand.
AAAAATTGGTTCCAAAATTGTGCTGATGTAAAGTAGACATGTGGGAAATGTTACTTATTAAGTATTTTGTGTGACATATCTCTGTGATTTAATTGCATAAAAATTCAAAGTTGGAAAATTGCGAAATTTTCAAAATTTTTGCCAAATTTCCATTTTTTTCACAAATAAACGCAGGTAATATCAAAGAAATTTTACCACTATCATGAAGTAAAATATTTCATGAGAAAACATTGTCATAATCACTGGGATCCATTGAAGCGTTCCAGAGTTATAACCTCATAAAGGAACAGTGGTCAGAATTGTAAAAATTGGCCCGGTCCATAACGTGCAAACCACCCTTGGGGGTAAAGGGGTTAAAATACTTTGCAATATTGTGTGTTTTTTTTTTAACCACTTCATGGTATTGGATTAATAATGGATAGGTGTCATAATTGACGCCTCTCCATTATTAATCTGGCTTAAGGTCCTTACAATAGCAAGGTGACATTAACCCTTCATTACCCCATATCCCACCGCTACACGGGAATGGGAAGAAAGTGGCCAAGTGCCAGAATAGGCGTATCTTCCAGATGTGCCTTTTCTGGGGTGGCTGGGGTCAGATGTTTTTAGCCAGGGGGGGGGGGCAATAACCGTGGACCCTCTCCAGGCTATTAATATCTGCCCTCAGTCACTGGCTTTACCACTCTGGCGGAGAAAATTGTGCGGGAGCCCACGTCAATTTTTTCCGCGATTTAATGCTTAAATTTAATAGCTACAGTGCCCAAATTATGCACATACACACTACTAACATTAGTAGTGTTGAATATGCAAAAAATATGGGAATATGACATGCTTTACTGTATGTAAACCATGTCTCATATCATGTCGGGTTTAGGAAGGAGAAATGAAAAGCCGGCAATTGAATTACCGGCTTTTCTGCTATATCGTGCTGAAGTAAATATACCATATATACTCGAGTATAAGCCGACCCGAGTATAAGCCGATCCCGTTAATTTTGCAACAAAAAACTGGGAAAACTTATTGACTCGAGTATAAGCCTAGGGTGGGAAATGCAGCAGGTACCGGTGAATTTCAAAATAAAAATAGATGTTCCATACCGTCCATTATTGCCCTATAAGATGCTCCATATAAAGCTGTGCCACATATAATGCTCCATACTGTTCATTATTGCCCCATAGATGTGCCATATAAAGCTGTGCCATATAGTGCTCTGCACCGTTCATCATTGCCCCATAGATGTGCCATATAAAGCTGTGCCATATAGTGCTCTGCACCGTTCATCATTGCCCCATAGATGTGCCATATAAAGCTGTGCCATATAGTGCTCTGCGCCATTCATTATTGCCCCATAGATGTGCCATATAGTGCTCTGCACCGTTCATTTTTGCCCCACAGCTGTGCCATATAGTGCTCTGCGCCGTTCATTATTGCCCCATAGCTGTGCCATATAGTGCTCTGCGCCGTTCATTATTGCCCCATAGCTGTGCCATATAGTGCTCTGCGCCGTTCATTATTGCCCCTTAGCTGCCATATAGTGCTCTGCGCCGTTCATTATTGCCCCATAGCTCTGCCATATAGTGCTCTGCGCCGTTCAGTATTGCCCCATAGCTGCCATATAGTGCTCTGCGCCGTTCAGTATTGCCCCATAGCTGCCATATAGTGCTCTGCGCCGTTCATTATTGCCCCATAGCTGCCATATAGTGCTCTGCGCCGTTCATTATTGCCCCATAGCTGCCATATAGTGCTCTGCGCCGTTCAGTATTGCCCCATAGCTGTGCCATAGAAAGCTGTGCCATTGCTGCTGCTGCTGCACTAAAAAAAAAAGCCATATTCACCTCGCTGCTTGCAGCTCCCGGCGTCTGGTCCCGGCGTCTCTCTGCACTGACTGATCAGGCAGAGGGCGCCGCGCACACTATATGCGTTATCGCGCCCTCTGACCTGAACAGTCAGAGCGGAGAGACGCCAGGAAGATGGAGCGACGCCCGGCGTGTGGAACGGGGACAGGTGAATATGACATACTTACCTGCTCCCGGCGTCCGGCTCCTTCTGCCTGTCACACGGTCTTCAGTGCCGCAGCCTCTTCCTCTATCAGCGGTCACCGTTACCGCTGATTAGAGAAATGAATATGCGGCTCCACTCCTATGGGAGGTGGAGCCGCGTATTCATTTCTCTAATGAGCGGTCCCACGTGACCGCTGAACAGGGGACGTGCAGAGCGACCGTGGGACGGGCAGAGGGAGCGTCAGGAGCGCCGGGACTAGGTAAGTATGCCTCAGCGCCCTCTCCCCCTCACCCGCCGACCCTGCCGCCCACTGTGACTCGAGTATAAGCCGAGAGGGGCACTTTCAGCCCAAAATTTTGGGCTGAAAATCTCAGCTTATACTCGAGTATATACGGTAAATATATAGAGATTTCCATTGACTTGCATTGGGTTTCATGTTTCGGCCGATCCCCCGACCCCGACTTTTCAAGATAATTGGCCGATTTCACTCGACTCGACTTTTGAGAAACAACCTCAAAAAAGGACTTTTCCTCAACCCTACTTGCAATACAATGCAATTTTATTGCAAACTACAAAATTCAAGGAATAGTATGATTAAATAGTGTAAGTGCATACACTTTTGTATATGTTAACATACAAAGGTTAATAAGTACATAAAAGGATTAAATACATATAGTGATTACGTATATATGAAGAAGATTAACTACATACAGTATACTTACATCCTCCAGAAGAGGCTTTTAAACATCATCCATCTGGAATATCAGAGAAGCAACACCAAGACAGAGATATAGATCAAACCACCACAGGCAAATTTCAGTAAACCCTAATGTTTTACAATGACAAACAGCAAACATATAGAGGCTTAGAATTGTTTGTTAAGTGAATAAACAAACATTTCTCAAGATTGTGTCACTATGGGCATTGTCTATCACATCTTTAAATGTTTTACAAGAAATGCAGCTATGTGATTGTCTGAATGCATTCCGTATACAGTATTTTAATCTGGATTCCAAATTGCCATTTGTATATTCGCCATTTGTACATTTGAGGCAGCCAAAGTTATGGCTCTCAAGGAGAGAAACTAATATAGTCAACAAAGAAATATGTGTAATGAACTACTGAGCCAAACTAATAGCATTGCTTCGTCAAATTTATATGAAGTGTATTGTGTCCAGTGTGAGCAATGAGGCAACACAAAAAGGAGCTTTCATGTGAGCTATTTAAGGTACACAAATGTTATGAAGTCTTTGCCAACAAGGATGTGGTTTCACCAATGGGGTAATTTTTTAAAAATATACTATTGCCATCACAGCCGCCCTATTTCAAAATTCTGGGGCCTATAAAAGTACAGAACACATTCACCCTGGTCATGTCGTCGGAGATAATGAAGAGACTTTGCAGGAAACAGAGTTAAGACGTAGGCCCAATGTAGGGTTGTGGGTCTCAGACTTGTAATGGAGGGCATGAGATGACAAACAATTCCCAAATGTGGGGTCCTTTCTTTACTAATACTAATAAAATAGTGCCATCATGGCCCCCTTGCCCAAAATGCACTGTACAGAGCACATTCACCCTGGTGATCTAGTGGCAGTTAAAGGACACATTGCGAGAGACAGAGTTAAGAAGTAGGCCCAATGTAATGTCATGCCCAATTCCCCAATGTGAGGTCATTTCTTTACTAAATAAAATAGTGCCATCACAGCCCCCTTGCTCAATATAGAGCACGTTGACCCTGGTGAACTATTGGCAGGTAAAGGACACATTGCAAGATACAGAGTTAAGAAGTTGGGCATTTGCTCATGGGTGGTACATTTCTTCAAAATACTTCATGTGGCTCATAGACACCCTTTCCAAAAAATTGTAGCAGCACTGAACACGTGAACCTGGTGATCTAGTGGTGGAGAATGAGGAGAAAATTGATGAAGGGTGCATTAAAACCTAGGCCCAATGTAAAAGATTGTGTCTCCTACACATCTAATTCCCATACAGTAAGTGTATAGGCTGACAAACATTTCCCCAAGGGGGATACATTTATTAAAAACATAGTATGGCCATCCTAGACACCCTTGTCCAAACATTAACTGTCTGTAGCAGCACGGAACACATCAACCCTGGTTATCTAGTGGTGGAAAATGATGAGAGGTGGAGGAAGGCCTCATTAAAAAGTAGGCCCAATGTCAATGAGCGGTTCTCCTTGACATGTAATGCCCATACACTAAGTGCATGGGCTGTCAAACATTTCCCCAGAGGGTGGTTATTATTTTTTTTTATTATTATTTACTGGCATCATAAGCACCTTGCAAAACTGTAAAGTGGTTTCCTACAATGTTGCTGCTGGGAAGGCGCATTTTTTTGTTTAAAAAAATTGTGGACGAATCGTTGGATGAAGTGATCAGGAAAAGGGGCATGGTGATGACAAAAATGGGAACGTACATGATTAATAACAGCGATGGCTATGGGAGGTATGAGATCCAGGTTACAGCCTACAATGATTATTCGTTTATCCACCACCAATTACCAGAATGTATTTTATGCCCATCGGAAGATCGGTGTAACAGATGCGTGTGTTTGACTTGGCCTAAAAAATGCCTGTCACAAATATGTTGCCAAAGACGTACGTGTCTGTCTAAAGGGCAAAGTGCAACACGTTTGTGAGATGCTGAATTAGAGAAAACAGATCAGTGTTGGAGGAAAACCAAGCAAACTGAGTTTAAAGAGGAGTGCACCGTCCGTAACTATAAACACACCCGTGGCACAAGCTTCTTCATCTTCACCCATACATATTACCAGTAATATCCAAATGTAACATTTGAAAATTATTTTTTATAGTGTAATGAACACTGTTAAAAGAATGCCCTAAACGTAGATAACTACTACCCTGGGAAACACCAGATTTCCTCTTTACAAGATATGGACGATGATGGTATTGATGACGACTTTGAAGTTTACAACATCCACACCAAGAAGATGAAGATCACAGCTTCAAATCATGTGTAAAAAAGGCCGGGAATGTCTGGAAAATCATTTTCTCTTGGGCAAACTTTCCCTCTTACTAAAGTGGTACCGAATGATGCATACACAGCTTTCATGTCTATTTAGCCCGAGATTGTTGAAAGATGATGTATTCTGTTTTGCCCATGTCCACTTTTTGAAAGCGAGCAGAAAAGAAGGATGAATTAATGTGAATAAATGTGATTTCAATCACTAAGGCGGTGATGTCAGGTACAGATAGGTAGATCTGCGTGTCATTGGTGTACTGATGATGCAGCAAACCGTGCCATTACATCAGCTGTCCCAGGCCGAAGGTGTAGATGGAGAAGAGTAAAGGTCCTAGAACTGAGCCTTGGGGAACACCGAAAGACCGGGGTCAAAGTGAGGAGGTGGTGTGGGAGAGGGAGACACTGAATGTCCCTGTGACAGCCTGGTTGTTTTTTAAAGACTGTGCTGATAAACCCAAAAAGGCCATTTGCACCACCGGCCCGCTGCAGCAGGGGTAGCAAAAATCCCATTCTAACCACCATAAGCATGATCAGGCACATGGCAGCAAAGCACCTGACTTTGTTGGTTGAACACAAGGCTCCATGAACAGTGTCTGCGGGTGATACCACTGCTTCTTCCGATGTTGTGCATGCAAGCCAATCCACTGTCCATGGTGCATTTTAAGATGCCTCATGCCCTGCATCTGCAGTTGCACACAAACTGAAATAGCACCATCAAGAAGCACATCCACGTCCTTGTCCCAGTGCAGCGTTCAATTGTCCATACCCCAGTCCTTGGAACGCAAGCCGAAATAAGCAGCCAACGCCTCAGTACTAAATTCACACATTTGTCATCTGCTTGCACTGGAAATGTTGCATTTTAGGCCAGTGGGAGAGGTAAGCTTTCCGCAACCTGATGATGGTGACATCACAAGGTACTCGTTACCCAGCCACCACAATTTTTTCTGGACTGCCATCATGACATCACACAAGCAAGCACATGTCCGACAACATTACCCGTGCCCTCTAAAATGCTGTTATTGGGAAAGTCCACCTAACCACAGACACGTGGACAAGTGCTTGTGGTCAGGGACGGTACAACTCACTAACGGCACACTGGATTAACATAGTGGAATCTGGGACCCAGTCCTACCTTGGGATGGTGCACGTTCTCCAAACCCCGAGTATTGCAGACCCTACGTCAATCTGGGTTGCCCCCACAGTCTACACCTCCTGCACCTCCTCCTCCTTCAAGTCCTCTTCAGTCTCCATCTCTGAGAGTAACACATCAATCAGAAGCTGGAAGCACTGCAGCACTGCCTCAGCCAAGCGGCATCAGGCTGTGCTGAAGATAATATGCTTTGACAAGCCGCAGAATGATAAAGAGTTGTGGACAGCTCTGAAACAGCAGGCAGATCTGTGGCTGACGCCACTCAACCTACAGCCAGGCATGGTCGTGTGTGACAATGACTGGAGCCTGGTAGCTGCTCTGTCTCGAGGCAAGCTCACACATGTTCCATGCCTGGCCCATTTGCTTAACCTCATTGTTGAACATTTTCAGAAAAATGACGCAGAGGTGCCAGATCTGCTAGGAAAAGTGCGTACTCATTTTAGAAAGTCAGCTAGAGCTTCATCCGCCCTTGGTGTGTTTCTCCAGCCCTTGCAGCTTCTAGCTCACCGACTGATGTGTCATGTCCTCCCCATGCATTTGAACTCTACACTGCATATTTTGGAAAGGATTTGTGAGCAGAAGAAGGCATTTGTAGACTACCAGTATCAACAAGGCCGTCGATATTCAGTTCTGACTTCACACATAAGATCTCGGGAGTGGACATGGATGTCAGACATACAGTACAGGCCAAAAGTTTGGACACACCTTCTCATTTAAAGATTTTTCTGTATTTTTATGACTATGAAAATTGAACATTCACACTGAAGGCATCAAAACTATGAATTAACACATGTGGAATTATATACTTAACAAAAAAGTGTGAAACAACTGAAATTAAGTCTTATATTCTAGGTTCTTCAAAGTAACCACCTTTTGCTTTGGTGACTGCTTTGCACACTCTTGGCATTCTCTTGATGAGCTTCAAGAGGTAGTCACCGGGAATGGTTTTCACTTCACAGGTGTTCATTGTCTGGTTTAATAAGTGGGATTTCTTGCGTTAAAAAAGGGGTTGGGACCATCAGGTGTGTTGTGCAGAAGTCTAGTGGATACACAGCTAATAGTCCTACTGAATAGACTGTTAGAATTTGTATTATGGCAAGAAAAAGCAGCTAAGTAAAGAAAAATGAGTGGCCATCATTACTTTAAGAAATGAAGGTCAGTCAGTCTGAAAAATTGAGCAAACTTTGAAAGTGTCCCCAAGTGCAGTGGCAAAAACCATCAAGCGCTACAAAGAAACTGGCTCACATGAGGACCGCCCCAGGAAAGGAAGACCAAGAGTCACCTCTGCTTCTGAGGATAACCTGCCTCAGAAATCACAGGTTAACAGCAGCTCAGATTAGAGACCAGGTCAATGCCACACAGAGTTCAAACAGCAGACACATCTCTACAACAACTGTTAGGGCTTATTTCCACTTGCGAGAAACACGTCCGTGTCTCGCATGTGAAAACCAAGCTGTGGCGCCAGCACTCCAGAGCGGAGTGTGCGGACACAGAGCAACACATGTAGCCACACGCTCCGCTCCCAAGTGCCGGCACCAAAGCTCGGTTTTCACATGCGAGACACGGATGTGTTTCACGCAAATGGAAAAGAGCCCTTAAGAGGAGACTTTGTGCAGCATGCCTTCATGGTAAAATAGCTGATAGGAAACCACTGCAAAGGACAGGCAACAAGCAGAAGAGACTTGTTTGGGCCAAAGAACACAAGGATTTGACATTAGACCAGTGGAAATCGGTGTTTTGGTCTGATGAGTCCAAATTTGGGATCTTTGGTTCCAAACACCATGTCTTTGTACGACAGAGAAAAGGTGAACGGATGGACTCTACATGCCTGGTTCCCATCGTGAAGCATGGAGGAGGAGGTGTGATGTTGTGGGGGTGCTTTGCTGGTGACACTGTTGGGGATTTAGTCAAAGTTGAAGGCATACTGAACCAGCATGGCTACCACAGCATCTTGCAGCGGCATACTATTCCATCCGGTTTGTGTTTAGTTGGACCATCATTTATTTTTCAACAGGACACTGACCCCAAACACACCTTCAGGCTATGTAAGGGCTATTTGACCAAGAAGGAGAGTGATGGGGTGCTACGCCAGATGACCTGGACTCCATTGTCACCAGACCTGAACCCAATCGAGATGGTTTGGGGTGAGCTGGACCGCAGAGTGAAGGCAAAAGGGCCAACAAGTGCTAAGCATCTCTGGGAACTCCTTCAAGATTGTTGGAAGACCATTCCTGGTGACTACCTCTTGAAGCTCATCAAGAGAATGCCAAGAGTGTGTAGAGCAGTCATCAAAGCAAAAGGTGGCTACTTTGAAGAACCTAGAATATAAGACATAATTTCAGTTGTTTCACACTTTTTTGTTAAGTATATAATTCCACATGTGTTAATTCATAGTTTTGATGCCTTCAGTGTGAATATACAATTTTCATAGTCATGAAAATACAGAAAAATCTTTAAATGAGATATGTCCAAACTTTTGGTCTGGACTGTATGTACCATCCTCCAAAACTTTGAGGAATTCACCAAGATGGTGAACGGCAATGATGCCATAATTAACATCTCTATCCTGCTTCTCTGTGTTCTATTATTAATATTTATGGTTATTTACATAGCGTCAACATATTTACAGTTTCAAACACAACAGTCCTATGTAAAAACGATAACAATACAATTAAACAGAAATCAAACTACTCTGCTTGTGACAGCTTACAATCTACACTAAGTAACAACGATAACAATAACTAAACCCCAAAAGAAAAAAAAACCTGCCCATGACAACTTACAATCTACAATGAGGTTGGGGATAAAAAAAAACTACAGTGATGTATTTACAATGATATTACTGAGATTTGCCAATAGGCTTGGAGGCCTGAAGACAAGGAGGAGGAGACCATGGTCAGTTGTCCTCTTGGTGAGGACATGAAAGTATCGACTGCCAACAGTCTTGCATGCATGGCTGAGTTTATGTTACGCTGCCTTTCCCGTCACCCTCGCGTTCTCAAAAGTTTAGGTGACAGGCAATAATAATTGTTGACAATTCTAGACCCACGCTACAAGGAGAACTTTATGTCTCTTATTCTAGAGGCAGACAGGTATACTACAATGTTGGAGGACCATAGGGTGCTTCTTGCTGGATTATTAAAAATATTCCCATCTGAAAAAGCTGTCAGAAGAGGTCACAGTTTGTTGGCCAAGCAAGGAGTACAGGTGTGAGAGACAACTCCAAACCAGCAGAGGCAGTGGAACACTGACAAAGTTTGGGGAGAGTTTTCTCACACCCTCCAATCGCCCTAGCCCTGTTACTTGGGAGACTCTCACAAGGAGTGCTTTGTTTGGGAAAATTCCTGAGGGAGTACCTTGCTGACCGTACCAACGTCCTCTGTCATTCCTCTGTGCCCTTTCATTATTGTTTTGCAAAGCTGAACACAGAGCATGAACTGTCTCTATCTACTGCGAATGTGCGCTGTACTCACGGTCATGGAGCGCACGGTGCTTCGCTCTCTGGCAGTCACTGTGAACATGGCTCCTCGCTTTCTGGCAGTACCACTTTTATTGGCGGGAGAAAACGTCTTTGTAATACAGAGACAGAGTACAACACCACCTAAGCGTTCACACTCTGCTCCTCAGACTTTCTATGCACGCAGTGACTGCCTCTAGGCAGAAGATGATGATAGTGGTAGTAGTAGTTGGAGCATTTAACACAGTCATGAAGCAATCATAAAACTTGAAAGAGAAGTATTTTTACCAAGATACCAAACGGTTCGATATGTGGCCTGTATTTTTGAATTTTTTTAACTAAAATAGTGTACCGAAATAGGGTAACAGACAGCAAATAAAGCTGAATGTAGGCCTGAATTTACACAATTTGTAGGCCTCAAATACATCAGGCGTCTGACAGAGATAGCACACTGCCAAATATGTGGCCTGTATTTTTTTAAATGCAAAAGAATGCTGTATATAAGCAGAGTAAGAGACAGCAAAAAAGTGGTCCACCGGCCTACAATGAGCAAACTTGGAGCACACAGATACATGAGGGCTGTCACGGAAATGCCACACTGGCAAATATGTTGCCTTTTTTGTATTTTTTATGCTAAATAGTGCTGAATATAATTAGAGTAGCAGACAGCAAAAAAAAAGTGGTACACAGGTCTACAATGACCAAACTTGGAGCACCAAGATATATGAGGGCTGTCACGGAAATACCACACTGGCAAATATGTGGCCTGTTTTTTAAAAAAAAATGCCAAATAGTGCTGTATATAATTAGAGTAACAGACAGCAAAAACAATGGCAAAATGGCCTAAAACGCCAAAACTTGGAGCACGCACATATATTTGACTCTTTTTTGGTGAATTTAAAACACCAAAAAAAAGTGGCACAATGCTAGCACACACAACTATGCTACGTATGCAAAAACACTCACAGAGATAACATGGATCCCACATGAAACATATGTAGATTCACATGAATATCTAATTCTACCCATGTAGGTATTAGGACAGTAAAGTATACTCCCGATAATCAAGACAACAAAAAAATTTGATTCCCTATTTGAGAAAGCTACGCGAAATGCGCGTTAGTGGGGTCTATCCAGGGTCCCAGGCGCTGCTCACTTGCACCATGGGTAAGGCACTCTGCACCTTGTATGCACTTTAACTGTTTCAGTTTCCTTCCCGTGTGGGTGACTCTTGTTCATATGGAAACTATTGTTACTCATTGTTATATGGTGGTTCATACTACATGTTAATGCAAGCCAGTTATCCATGGGCGCACACCATACCTTTTTGCACTAGCATTGGTGCTTCTTATTAATACCATGGTGACATCATGATTACACATTCCCGTGCCTGGGATTAGGATGTCTTTTACTAGGGTCTCCTTGCTTCTTTTGTATTGATTGTTAAGTTATTGTAAAACTATTTTATGTAATAAAAATATATTGGTATCATAATAATTTTGTATGGAACTCCAACTATGCTACGTATGCCTGACAAACCATGATTCTTAAGCAGGCCTCAGTCTAACAGAACACATTGTATATTTTTTTGGGGGGGGTGAATTTTTTGGGAAAAAAGTGCAACTAGGTATATAGTGAAGAAGCTGCAGCAATTGCAGTAGACAGGTATGGAGCTTTGGGAGGGATGCAGTGGGAGCTATATACGCACATACAGTGCCTGTGGGCCTTGCACTGATGTGGATATGCTGTGCCCTGCCTACCAAGCGCTGCAATGTTGGGACCCACAAATTAGGACTAAAAAGGACTGTTGGTTTCTCAGGAGTTGTGGATTTAAGAGTTGCAGACCTACACTAACTATAAAAGCCACGATTCTGACCCTATCTCGGCAGCAGCTCTCCCTACTCTCATTGAATCCGGAGCAGAATGCGGTGAGCAGGGCGGCGCCAGGTCTCTTATACTCAGGCTGATGCTGTGTGGTCAAGCCAATCACTGCATGACCACAACAAAGATGGCTGAGGTGTTTCATGGCCTGGCAGACAATCCCTGCAGCGTGATTGGGTCTCTAAAGTCTGCCAAAAATGCTGGGTGAAGACACCAGTTACCGCTGAATAATCCCGGAAATGCTCGGTGCTCACCAAGAACACCGAGCATAGTGATATTCGGGCGAGTAACGAGCAGTGGCGAACACGTTCGCTCATCACTACTGGTTGCCCACCCACTCCAGAATACAGGACAAACTTATTACCCTTACCCACAAAGCACTCCATGGCTCAGCACCACCCTACAACTCATCCCTTGTCTAAATCTACCACCCTACCCGTGCCCCCTGTTCTGCTATTGACCAGAGGTTAGCATCCTCAATAATCAGAACCTCCTGCTCCCGTCTCCAAGACTTTTCACATTCTGTGCCAATTCTTTGGAATGCACTACCTAGGTTAATACAATTAATCCCCAATCCACTCAGTTGTAAGCGTGCCCTAATAATGCATTTGTTCAGACTGGTCTATCATCTCAATGCTTTAACCTAACTATCCCTTTGTTGCCCATTCAATATTTTTGCCATAACCAGGTTCCTCGCCTCATGTTCTCACATGCTTTATGCATTTATTAGCTCTCTGTGTCTATACTGTTACATACTTAGGCTGATAACCGGTTCATGCAGTGTTACAGGAACACCTGATTCTTACACTACGGCTGGTCCGAACAAGGAAGGCAATTGTTACCATACACCTTTTGTGTCTACCCTTTTCCTCATAGATTGTAAGCTTGCGAGCAGGGCCCTCATTCCTCTTGGTATCTGTTTTGATCTATGTGCTTATTGTTATGCTGTAATGTCTATTGTATGTACAGGTTCCCTCTAAAATATAAAGTGCTGCGGAATATGTCGGCGCTATAGAAATAAAATTATAATAATTATTATTGTTATTATTAATAAAGCAGAACAAAGTAGTTAAAAATCCTGTTTTAAAGGTTTCCAATTATAGATATAAAAAATAAATATCAGTTCTACAATTCTGCTTCCACCAAGCTTGCAGGAAATGTGTGTGATTATTACTTTAAAAAAGTCTTTACAAAGTTACACAATTACAAATGGCATTCACTGTGGCACGATCTCAGGTTGATCTTGATCTAACAAAACCCAATAGTTGTCATAATCTGTCGCAAAATTTGCATTGATTTTGCTTTGTTCATTTTCTTGTTGATGTTTTTCCTTTACTGTAATTTGTCTAGTATGCATTCTTTACTTGTCACCGCAACCTACAAAAGCTCACAGAATTCATGCTAGTATTTTTCTATTCTTCCTTGGCATTTTTATGTTGTACATAATGCCACAAGAATATACTTTTGTAAATAACAGGCTACATAAATTGAACAAACATTACTATATCAAAAAAGAGACGGTGGCTAAAGATGGGATGTTGCAATTGTTCTGAGTTTCTAAAGCCAAAGTGTGTATTTTATTCTTTTTCTTTTGCAGTAAAATTACATTTTGATACTAACATTGAATACTGTTATATACAACTAGCTATTGAACCCGTTCCACGCCCGGGTGGCGAGCATTTATATTGGTATATGGTCTCCATCCTGGTATGTGCTGCTCCATCCTGCGTCCCCATCCTGTCATGTGCTGCTCCATCCTGCGTCCCCATCCTGTCATGTGCTGCACCCATCCTGTGCCCCCATTCTGTCATGTGTTGCTCCCATCCTGCGCCCCCATTCTGACATGTGCTACACCCATCCTGCGCCTCCATTCTGACATGTGCTACAGCCATCCTGCGCCTCTATTCTGACATGTGCTGCACCCATCCTGCGCCCCCATCCTGTCATGTGCTGCTCCCATCCTGCTCCCCCGTTCTGTCATGTGCTGCTTCCATCCTGCGCCCCCGTTCTTTCATGTGCTGCTTCCATCCTGCACCCCCATTCTGTCATGTGCTGCTGCCATCTTGCGCCCCCGTTCTGTCATGTGTTGCTGCCATCCTGCACCCCCGTTCTGTCATGTGCTGCCCTATTCTATCATATGCTGCTCCCATCCTGCGCCACCGTTCTGTAATTTGCTGCTCCTATCCATATGCCCCATACACTGCTCCATAAAGGTTTATGGCCCCCATAAGATGTTCCATAGTATATGCCCCGTACAGTGCTCCATAAAGGTTTATGGCCCCCATAAGATGCCCCATAGTATATGCCTCGTACACTGCTCCATAAAGGTTTATGGCCCCCATAAGATGCCCCATAGTATATGCCCTGTACACTGCTCCATAAAGGTTTATGGCCCCCATAAGATGCTCCATAGTATATGCCCCCGTACACTGCTCCATTATGGTTGATGGCCCCATAAGATGCTCCACAGTATATGCCCCCGTACACTGCTCCATTATGGTTGATGGCCCCCATAAGATGCTCCATATTATATGCCCCATACACTGCTCCATTATGGTTGATGGCCCCCATAAGATGCACCATAGGATATGCCCCCGTACACTGCTCCATTATGGTTGATGGCCCCCATAAGATGCTCCATATTATATGCCCCGTATGCTGCTGCAATATATAAAAAAAAACCATGCTCACCTATCGTCGCTGGGTGCCGAGTGCTGGGGGGCCTGAGCAGGCGGGGACACTGGCACGCTGTTAGGGTCAGGTGCCGGAGTCGCCGCTAGCTCAGGCCCCGACACTTGCTATAGTCACCTGGCCCTGATCCAGCGCTGCGTCCGCTCCGTGTTCCGGCTCCTCTGGCTGTGACTGTTCAGTCAGAGGGCGGCGCGCATTAAGCGCGTCATCGCGCCCTCTGAACTGTGAACGTCACAGGCAGAGGACCCGGAAGATGGAGCCGCACGCAGCGCTGGAATGGGAGACAGGTGAATATAATACTTACCCTCCTGGCGCGTCCACGGTCCCTGCCTCTCCGTTGGAGATCGCGGTGTGCGTTCAGTGTTTACGCATACCGCGATCTCCTGGGAGCGTCACTCTATTGGGTCCAGACTGTGCCGGCGCTTGCGCTTGCGCAGTCTATAAAGGCTTCGGACAGAGTGACGCTCCCAGCGTTATATTATAGATATACAATATTAAGTCCCCAGAATTAAGAAACCTTCCATTCCACGTGATATACTTGTGATCAAATAGACGTGATGATTCTAAGGGCAGCATTAACATGATAATTAAAGAAAATCTGTAGGCAGATTTTTGCTACCTCATCTGAGAGCAGGATAATGTCAGCAAAGAGACCCTAAATTCAGCAAACTATCACTTTGTTTACTGGGTGCAGCCGTTCTGACACAATCAGAGATTTTAGATATAGCAATGCAGCAGAGCTGAGAAAGCTGACTCCGCCCACACAAGGCTCTCAATGTATATAGCTATAGACTGTAAGCTGTTTCGCCGAAGCTTCTTCAATAGGGGATTTGTGCTGTACTGTTTCCCCTTTTTATAGTCTGGTGGTTTAAACCCCCTCTCCCCCCGTTTTTTGGTATCTTTTTGTATTTATGCTTATTTTAAAACATTTACTAATAAATATATTATCTTTTAATATTATCCTTTATTCACTTCCTTCTTTTGTGGTATTCCATATTGAATATGTAATTGTTGAATTTTTTGAAGTGACTATAGCCTTTTCTAAACTAGGTCTATGGGAATAGTATTTTTTAGTGAATTGAGTTAGGTTTACTCTCAGAGCACATGGAAAAAAAGAATCACATCTGTGCATCCTTTCTAAAGCTGATGAGCGCTGATCAGAAACACATCACGTCATGACCTCCAGCCGTTTTGTTTTGTTTTGTTTTGTTGTGTGAAAAAGTAAAAAAAAAATAATTTTGAGTAGGATTAGATTTTATTCTCAAGTAATTAAAAAAAGTTTACACCAAACACACATACACACACACAAACACCCATCAGTAAAATTTGGTTACTTTATACAGAAGCACAAGGTAAAAAATGCCATCCTGATAGTTCTAAACCTGGTCTTCAATGGAGGAGGCATTTGCCTTCCTTGCCTCTGACACTGACAGTGAGGGAGAGAATCCCACTTTCATTTTTCTGATCTGATTCATGTTCTTCCTCAAGTGATACCAAACTGCCACATAGATGCCACTCGACAGAAAATGAACCAGCGCCTACCGTTGCTGACCCTGTTTGAACCTCACCCCCTGAAGACTATGAGCGACAGATTCCTGGTTTCGTGGCATAGTCAGGTATCACTCACTCACAAAAATAGACTATTTCAACGTTTTTTTTCTTTGTTGATTTTGTAACCCTCTTGGTGGCCGAGATAAATTTGTACGTCTAGCAATTTTTGTTAAAAAAAATTCCTTCATCATTTTCTAACTGGACCCCTATAGACATAGTAGAAATTATGATGTTTTGGGGCCTTTACATGGGGTTAGTGAAGAAGCCAGTACTTCAGCAATATTGGAGTGTCGATGTTTTGCATAACACTCCAGTGTACTGCATGGCCCTTACCCGATTACCCATAAACATTTTGGGGTCATCCACAAATTTTTTCATTATAATGATAATGCAGGGTGTTCCCCAACTTCGACCGATTTTTTAAAGTTCGGCTGGTCATTGAGCACTTCAGCAACAAGTTTGTGGAGATGCAAGTGCCCTGAAGGTACATCTGCATGGATGAGTGCCTAATTCATTTCAAGGGGAGGCTCAAATTCCGTCAATACCTGCCCAGTAATAGGGCTAGGTATGGAATTAGCTGTACAAACTGTGCGAGAATACCTTAGGGAAAACCAACAAGTTTAAGGTTTATGAAGGTAAGGACTCCAGAATTGAACTCCTTGAATGCCCCACTCTCCTGGTAGTCAGTAGGAAAATTGTGTGGGATTTGGTGCACCCACTGCTGGATCAAGGTTATCATCTTTATGCAGACAACTTTTATACCAGCATCCAAATCTTCTTGTCCCTCTCTGCGCAAGATACTGCAGCCTGCAGTACTATCCACCTAAAATCAGAGAGGACTTTATGAGATGCTAATTTGGCAGCTGCTGAGACAGGGCGAGAGCAGAGCCCAGTGTAGCAACAACATGCTGATGGTCAAGTACAAGGACAGGAGGGATGTCCTTTTCTTGACCACCATACATTTTGATGGTAGCACCCCCCAGAGCTATACTAGGTACCTTTACATGGGTCCACTAACCACACTGTGTACTGGGGTACACCAAGAACATGGGGAAGTTGATCTCTCTGATCAAGTCCTCCAGCTATATATTGCCATGAGAAAGGCCAAAGTGTGGTACAAGAAGCTGACCATGAACATCGTATAGATGGCAGTGTACAACGCTTTAGTGCTATCACGATGTGCAGGCCAGAATGGTACATCATTCCTTCAGTTCCAGTAGGTAGAGATTAAGGCCCTGATATTTGACAGTCAGGAAGGAGCAGGCCCTACTACTCCTGGAACTGAAGGTGCTCGTATCGTACCAGGCCAACATTTCATCGATGAGGTCCCTAAAACTGCATAAAAAGTAAGGTTGCAAAAAGGTGCCAAGTTTGTTACAAAAGGGGAATACGCAAGGACAACATTTGGCAATGTGACACTAGCACTGACAAATACAGCTATGGACTGCTAATTTCATTTCTATTTTACACAACTCACATATGACATAGTAACATAACATAGTAACATAGTTAGTAAGGCCGAAAAAAGACATTTGTCCATCCAGTTCAGCCTATATTCCATCATAATAAATCCTCAGATCTACGTCCTTCTACAGAACCTAATAATTGTATGATACAATATTTTTCTGCTCCAGGAAGACATCCAGGCCTCTCTTGAACCCCTCGACTGAGTTCGCCATCACCACCTCCTCAGGCAAGCAATTCCAGATTCTCACTGCCCTAACAGTAAAGAATCCTCTTCTATGTTGGTGGAAAAACCTTCTCTCCTCCAGACGCAAAGAATGCCCCCTTGTGCCCGTCACCTTCCTTGGTATAAACAGATCCTCAGCGAGATATTTGTATTGTCCCCTTATATACTTATACATGGTTATTAGATCGCCCCTCAGTCGTCTTTTTTCTAGACTAAATAATCCTAATTTCGCTAATCTATCTGGGTATTGTAGTTCTCCCATCCCCTTTATTAATTTTGTTGCCCTCCTTTGTACTCTCTCTAGTTCCATTATATCCTTCCTGAGCACCGGTGCCCAAAACTGGACACAGTACTCCATGTGCGGTCTAACTAGGGATTTGTACAGAGGCAGTATAATGCTCTCATCATGTGTATCCAGACCTCTTTTAATGCACCCCATGATCCTGTTTGCCTTGGCAGCTGCTGCCTGGCACTGGCTGCTCCAGGTAAGTTTATCATTAACTAGGATCCCCAAGTCCTTCTCCCTGTCAGATTTACCCAGTGGTTTCCCATTCAGTGTGTAATGGTGACATTGATTCCTTCTTCCCATGTGTATAACCTTACATTTATCATTGTTAAACCTCATCTGCCACCTTTCAGCCCAAGTTTCCAACTTATCCAGATCCATCTGTAGCAGAATACTATCTTCTCTTGTATTAACTGCTTTACATAGTTTTGTATCATCTGCAAATATCGATATTTTACTGTGTAAACCTTCTACCAGATCATTAATGAATATGTTGAAGAGAACAGGTCCCAATACTGACCCCTGCGGTACCCCACTGGTCACAGCGACCCAGTTAGAGACTATACCATTTATAACCACCCTCTGCTTTCTATCACTAAGCCAGTTACTAACCCATTTACACACATTTTCCCCCAGACCAAGCATTCTCATTTTGTGTACCAACCTCTTGTGCGGCACGGTATCAAACGCTTTGGAAAAATCGAGATATACCACGTCCAATGACTCACCGTGGTCCAGCCTATAGCTTACCTCTTCATAAAAACTGATTAGATTGGTTTGACAGGAGCGATTTCTCATAAACCCATGCTGATATGGAGTTAAACAGTTATTCTCATTGAGATAATCCAGAATAACATCCCTCAGAAACCCTTCAAATATTTTACCAACAATAGAGGTTAGACTTACTGGCCTATAATTTCCAGGTTCACTTTTAGAGCCCTTTTTGAATATTGGCACCACATTTGCTATGCGCCAGTCCTGCGGAATAGACCCCGTCACTATAGAGTCCCTAAAAATAAGAAATAATGGTTTATCTATTACATTACTTAGTTCTCTTAGTACTCGTGGGTGTATGCCATCCGGACCCGGAGATTTATCTATTTTAATCTTATTTAGCCGGTTTCGCACCTCTTCTTGGGTTAGATTGGTGACCCTTAATATAGGGTTTTCATTGTTTCTTGGGATTTCACCTAGCATTTCATTTTCCACCGTGAATACCGTGGAGAAGAAGGTGTTTAATATGTTAGCTTTTTCCTCGTCATCTACAACCATTCTTTCCTCACTATTTTTTAAGGGGCCTACATTTTCAGTTTTTATTCTTTTACTATTGATATAGTTGAAGAACAGTTTGGGATTAGTTTTACTCTCCTTAGCAATGTGCTTCTCTGTTTCCTTTTTGGCAGCTTTAATTAGTTTTTTAGATAAAGTATTTTTCTCCCTATAGTTTTTTAGAGCTTCAATGGTGCCATCCTGCTTTAGTAGTGCAAATGCTTTCTTTTTACTGTTAATTGCCTGTCTTACTTCTTTGTTTAGCCACATTGGGTTTTTCCTATTTCTAGTCCTTTTATTCCCACAAGGTATAAACCGCTTACACTGCCTATTTAGGATGTTCTTAAACATTTCCCATTTATTATCTGTATTCTTATTTCTGAGGATATTGTCTCAGTCTACCAGATTAAGGGCATCTCTAAGCTGGTCAAACTTTGCCTTCCTAAAGTTCAGTGTTTTTGTGACTCCCTGACAAGTCCCCCTAGTGAAAGACAGGTGAAACTGTACAATATTGTGGTCGCTATTTCCTAGATGCCCGACCACCTGCAGATTTGTTATTCTGTCAGGTCTATTAGATAGTATTAGGTCTAAAAGTGCTGCTCCTCTGGTTGGATTCTGCACCAATTGTGAAAGATAATTTTTCTTGGTTATTAACAGAAACCTGTTGCCTTTATGGGTTTCACAGGTTTCTGTTTCCCAGTTAATATCCGGGTAGTTAAAGTCCCCCATAACCAGGACCTCATTATGGGTTGCAGCTTCATCTATCTGCTTTAGAAGTAGACTTTCCATGGTTTCTGTTATATTTGGGGGTTTGTAACAGACCCCAATGAGAATTTTGTTACCATTTTTCCCTCCATGAATTTCGACCCATATGGACTTGACATCCTCATTTCCTTCGCTAATATCCTCCCTTAAAGTGGACTTTAGACAAGACTTTACATAGAGACAAACCTCTCCTCCTCTCCGATTTTTACGATCCTTTCTAAACAGACTGTAACCCTGTAAGTTAACTGCCCAGTCATAGCTTTCATCTAACCATGTCTCGGTTATTCCCACTATGTCAAAGTTACCTGTAGATATTTCTGCTTCTAGTTCTTCCATCTTGTTTGTCAGGCTTCTGGCGTTTGCGAGCATGCAGTTTAGAGGATTTTGTTTTGTTCCAATCTCCTCGCTGTGGATTGTTTTAGAAATGTTCTTACCTCCCTTCTGAGTATGTTTTCCTGGGTCTTCTTTGTTCAAGTCTAATGTTTTTCTTCCCGTCCCCTCATCTGACAGTGTGACGTACACTACGCATACTCACATATGCCAACCTGACGAACTCTACACTATTCACATATGCCAACCTCATGCACTCTACACAATTTACATATATGCCACCACATTATAAAATTCACATTCAAGGAAAACATTAGATGAATTCCAACATAGGGTCACTTGTGGGGGGTTTCTACTGCTTCAGCACATCAGGGGCTCTGCAAAAGCAACACGACAATCGTAGACCATTCCATCAAAGTCTGATTTCCAAAACGTCACTCGTTCTCTTCCGAGCCCTGACGTGGGCCAAAACAGTGGTTTTATTCCAAAAATAAAGTATTGCCTGTGAGGTATTTACAGGTGTTATATGTGAGGGTCGCTATGTTTTCCCCAGGATGTGCATAGAAGCTTATTGAGGCCGCTGGAGTGCATTGCAGTCACAGGCATAGCTTTTATTGTAGTGAAAAATTAAAGTAAGTTTAGTCTTGCGCAATCTATTTGCAAAGGCAGATTTAAGAAAACCCAGCAAGGGCTTTTTTTTGGAGCAAACTATAGGACGGTAGTGGGGCAGTTCACTCCTTCCAGGCTGGGTCTTACAAGTGCCCCACGGCCACAGATTCCAGTTAAAAACCCTGCAGTAAAGGGTTTGGGTGTGCCAGCCTTGGTTTGCAAACTTGCAGAGCAGGTATCTCTGCAAAACTCAGCTTGTGTGAGGTAAAACGGAGACAAGCAGCGCCAAAAGGCCAATCACCTCACCGGCGTGACACGGTGGTGCAGTTGTCCACTTCAAACGGTCTAGGATTATGACTGTTGTAACTCCAGGCTGCGATCCAGAGGATTCTGTAAGCTGTTTCTTTTGTGAGTTTTTTCGACATTAAAAGATGTTTGCTTTGAAGTTTCCTGTGGTACCTTCTTATCTGTCACACTGCATCAAACCCGCTGCACTGCATGCCATACTCAAGGTAAATTGCACAAAATTTTTGGTGTCCATTTTCTCCTGTTACCCTTATGAAAATAAAAAAAAATGGAGCTAAAAGATCATTTTTGTGGAAAAAAAATAGATTTTTTCATTTTCACGATTCACAATGATAATTTTCAGTGAGGCACTTAGGGGTTCACGATCCTCACCACATATCTACATGAATTCAGTAGTCAGGGATTTCTACTCTTAAAGCACATCAGGGGCTCTGCAAACACCGCTGAACTTCCCATCAATGTCTGCATTCCAAATCCTCACTCCTTCACTTCTGAGCCCTGATGTGAGCCCAAAGAGTGGTATTGTTCCACATATGTGATATCACACATCAATTTTCAGGGTCCCTTGTCTCCTGTTTTACTTGTGAAAATAAGAAGAGTTCTGCAAAACTCAGCCTTTGTGAGGTAACACAGAGCCAAGCAGCGCCAAAAGGCCTGGCACCCCCCAGCGTGACATTGGGATGCAGTCGTCCACGGCAACTGTTCTTGGAATTAGGGCTGTTTTGATGCCAGGCTGTGATCTGGAGGATTCCGTGTGCTGTTTCTTTTGTGAGTTTTTTTTGAACATTAAAAAACATTTGCTTTGAACTTTTCTGTAGTCCCTGCCTATCTGTCACACTGCACTAACCTTGCTGCACTACATATGGTTGGAGAATGCAGCAGTGTGAACTGAGGCATACACAAAGCCCGCTGCATGTTGATTATTAGGCCTGCAACACTTCAGCCCAAGCCTGCCGACAAGATGAAGGAGCTTTTGAAGCAGTTGGTCCTCATGCAGCAGCAGCAGCTGCAGTTTCAGCGGCAACAACAAGAGCGCTGGCAGCAGGAGTATCAGCAGACAAAGCCTGTTGATGCAGCAGATCATGTCTACACGAGAGGCTGCCCCACCCACAACCTCAATCTGTTCAGAGGCCTGGTACAAAATCCAGTCAACGCTGAGGAAGATGGGCCCAGAGGATGACATGGAGGCCTTCCTAACCGTGTTCAAGTGCACTGCAGAGCGGGAGAGCTTGCCGTTTTCCCAGTGCGCTGAAGTGGTGGTCCTCTTCCTTTGGGAGATGCCCCGAAAGCCTACTTGGACCTCAGTCTGGACGATGCCCTGGACTATGGGAAATTGAAATGTGAGATCCTTGACCAACTAGGGATTAACACATATGTACATATCTACGTTCACAACAGGTATTCCAATGGTCTTTTGTGGAGACTCGACACGCCAGATCTCAGGCATACGACTTGTTGCAGTTGGTAAAAAAATGGCTTCATCGTGAGACCTTAACCCCATTTCAGATGGTATAGAGGGTAGTGGTTGACCGGCTGATGAGGGCGCTGCCAGCAGCCATACAGCATTGGGTGGGGCAAGGGGACCCGGGCACTCTGGACTAGGTGGTGGGACTGATTGAGCGGTATATGGATGAGAATCATCAAGTAGAGAAATGCTCGGGTCACCAGATGGTTTCTTTCTCTGCAGAACTTAAATTTCACTATAGAACATCGGGCGGGGAAGTTGAAGGGAAATGCCAAAGCCCTGTCACGGGCCCCCTGTATGGTAACACATGTTCAACCACATAAGTTTGAACAGAGGGGGGGTATGTGAGGCAATGACAGGTGTTATATGCGAGAGTCACTACCACAGGATGCAAATAGCAGCGTATTGAGGCCATGGGTGTGCATTGCAGTCACAGGCATAGCTGTGATTACAGTGCAAAATAAAAGTAAGTTTCGTCTTGGGCAAGCTATTTACCCAAGGCAGATTTAAGAAAACCCGGCATGGGCTTTTAATTTTGGAGTGAAATACAGGATGGTTGTGGGGCAGTTCACTCCCTCCAGACCGGGTCATACAAGTGGCCCATGGCCACAGATTCCAGTTAAAAACCCTGCAGTAAAGGGTTTGGGTGTGTCAGTCTTTGCAAAGTTGCAGAGCAGGTGGCTCTGCAAAACTCAGTTTGTATGAGGTAACATGGAGCCAAGCAGAGCCAAAAGGCCTGGCACCCCCCAGCGTGACACGGTGGTGCAGTTGTCCACTTCAACCGGACTCGGATTAGGACTGTTTTGATACTTGTCTGCGATCCAGAGGATTCCGTGTGCTGTTTCTTTTGTGAGTTTTTTGGACATTAAAATATGTTTTCTTTGAACTTTCCTGTGGTCCCTGCCTATCTGTCATACTGCAATAAACCAGCTGCACTGCATTCTGTACTCAGGGGAAATTGCACAACAATTTTTGGGGTCCTGTCACGCTGCAACTTCCATCAGATGGCAATAGAGTGGAAGGAAAGTAACAAGTCTGCAAGGGCAGACCTGTAGTTGTGCAGTGAAGCTACCACCAGGTGGCAGCAGAATAGTCAAAACCTAGACAGTCACACAGTGCAAAGGGAAAAACCAATAACACAGTCAGTGGGGAGCCAAAAGGTCAATACCAGACAAGAGGCAGAAATAACAGGGACAAGAGGCAAAGTCAAGTCAGAGTCAAAGCCGAGTAACACCGTGAAATCCAAAAGCAATCAGGAAACACTAAGACAGGATGGGCAGGGAAGAAGGAATAGACACGGGCAAGGTCAGAAAGCGCAGCAGGACAAATCAGGGTACTACCAGAGTATAATACTAACAGTGAAGGCAGAAAATGTAGCTGACACCACCAGTAGATGCAAGGGAGCTAAATAGCAAACCTGAACCCAGAATGAGGCAGAGAAAAGTTAACCCTTGATATGATCAGCCCAGGAAAAGGGCAGACAGGACTCAAAACCCGAACCGGATCATGACAGGTCCATTTTCTCCTGGTACCCTTGTGAAAATAAAATAATTGGAGCTAAAAGATAATTTTGTGAAAAAAAGAGATTTTTGTAATTTCACGATTCATGATTAAAAGTTTTCTGTGAGGCATTTCGGGATTCACGGTCCTCACCACATATCTACATGGATTCTGTGCATGCCGGGATGTAGTCTCCCTTTTCTGAGCTAGATATTGTATATAAGGCTCCCCCAGACTGGTGTTCCACTGGTTGGGCCCAGTCCTTTTGTCTGCCCTTATTCAAACTGAGGTCAACATTGGCACATATAAGGTTTTTAATATTAGACAGTTTGGGACTGTCCCGATCAGAGTTACCTTGTCGTGGTGGTATGGCTTTTATACTATTTTTGATCAAGAACAGTATTACAAAAACTATTATTTAGATGCATTTTTTTGTTTTTTTACTTAGTTACAGCAGGGTTTTCGCTCATTTTTTCTTTTGTAGGTTTCATATGAATTCAGTAGTGGGGGTTATCCTCTCTTCAGGCACATAAAGGGCTCTGCAAACACGACATTATGCTTGCAGACCTTTCCATCAAAGTCTGCTATCCAAAACCTCACTCCTTCACTTCCGAGCCCTGATGTGAGCCCAAACAGTGGTATTGTTACAGATATGGGGTATCGAACAACAATTTTCAGGGTCCCTTGTTTCCTGTTCAAAGTGCTCACCACACATGTAGATAAGTTCTTTGTGGGGTCTAGTTTCCACTTGTGTTTCTACTGTACAGGCACATCAGGAGCTTTTCAAACGCGACATGGAGTCCACTTTCGATTTCAGCCAATCTTGCATTCAAAAGTCAAAACAGTGCTCCTTCCCTTCCGAATCATGACGTACGCCAAAACATTAGTTATCCCTTACATATGGGGTATCAGTGTACGCAGCAAAAATGTACCAACAACCATTGGGGTCCAATTTCTCCTGCTACCCTTAAAGATTGGCCAGGTCAAGAAGGTGAAAACAGCCTTGAGAGGTAAAGGGGTAAGTAAACCTTTATCCTTGCTCTATAGTTTATAATGTTAGTGAAATAGTCTATTCTGTTAAAGTCTGCATATGCATTAATTGCCAACTTCATGGATACCAAACATTTATGCCCTTTTTATTCAGAGTACCATCCGAACAATTGCACAAACATACAGTAGTCACAAACTATAGTAACAACAGTCTGCTGCTAGTGGAACAGCACTATGCGAATGTGTATAAACTGCATTTTCAGTCAATTTGTACCAAAGGACACAATGTGAGGCAGTTTTAACCCCTTCATGACCGGAGGTATATTCGTTTTTGTGTTTTTATATTTTGCTCCCCTTCTTCCCAGAGCAATAACTTTTTTTTTTTTTTATCAATATGGCCATGTGACTGCTGTTTTTTGTGGGATGAGTTGCACTTTTTAACGATACCATTGGTTTTAACATATGTATACTGGAAAATGGGAAAAAAAATCCCAAGAGCAGTGAAATTGCAAAAAAATGCAATTCAACAATTTATTTTTGCTTTGCTTTTCTACAGTGTTCACTAAATGTTAAAACTGGCCTGCCATTATCATTCTCCAAGTCATTGTGAGTTCATAAACTCCAAACATGTCTGGGTTCTTTTCTATCTAAACAGTGAAAAAAATTGCAAAATTTGTTAAAAAAAAAATTTAAAAAAATTGTGCCATTTTCTAATACCCATAGCGTCTCCATTTTACGAGATCTTCGGTTGTGTGAGTGCTTATTTTTTGCATGCCAAGCTGACGTTTACGTTTTTGAAGATATGGTGTTGATGCAGATGCGATCTTTTCATCACCCGTTATTGCATTTTAATGCTATGTTGCAGCAACCAAAAAAACGTAATTCTGGCGTTTTTGCTTTTTTTCTCCTTACGCCGTTTAGTGATTGGGTTAATTCTTTTTTATATAAATAGAGCAAGCGATACCAAATATGTGTATGCTTGATTTTTATTGTTTTATTTTGAATGGTGCAAAAGAAGGGTGATTTGAACTTTTATATATTTGTATAACATCTTTTTTACTTTTGGCATGCTTGACTAGTCTCCATGGGAGACTAGAAGCTGCCATAACCTGATCGCCCCTGCTACTTACAGGCAATGATCAGATCGCCTGTATGTAGCAAAATTGCTGACTTGCTATGAGCGCTGACCACCAGGAAGCACTCATAGCAATCCAGCAGTGACAACTATAGAGGTCTGCTGGAGACCTCTGGTTGTGAAAGCAAAGAAAACAGTAGCGCAATAAACGATGCACACACCCACAATAGAAACATGAAAAAAGTCTTTATTGAGATGCCAATGCACATGAACAACATTAAAAACCATTAAAAAACACACAAGACAAAATTGCATCTGTAATAAGGTGCACAAAAAACTGGCTGAAAAAAGAGGTCAAGTAAACAGAGATGAACTTTACAATATCATTCAAATGAACGTACAATGAACAAATATTGGACAATGCACGAAGTATCAATGAAAATCTACTAAGATGGTATATCATTCATATTGCAACACTATATTTAAAAATTGAACATATACAAAAAATTATATATTGATAATATATGCAATAAATATCAATAATAATGGTGCTGCACAAATACAAATGGTCAAATAGAAAAATGTACTAAGGATTAAATGCCAAATGCAGAGAAAAATCATCTCAAATAAGAAATCCACAACATGACCATTGTAGTGAAGGTAAGTAAAAGTGTTTAAAA
Source organism: Ranitomeya imitator (assembly GCF_032444005.1). NCBI lineage: Eukaryota > Metazoa > Chordata > Amphibia > Anura > Dendrobatidae > Ranitomeya > Ranitomeya imitator. The sequence continues at coordinate 532,077,761 of NC_091286.1, forward strand.
CATGATATAACCAAAATCCATACTTGCCTCACTGGATATAAACCTGCCTACATCAATTCAGCCTGGCATACACATCCTCAACGTGTATTTTTTTTGATCTTGCAGACCTCTGGTTGTCACACCAACCCATCAGCGACCCGCGGTCATTTGACATGGGCACTGATTGGCGGGGTTTTTGGCAAACTTGCTGGAAGCACGTGTTAAATGCTGTTGTCAGAGTTTGACATTTAGTGGGTGGATCACATTTCCTCATGTGGCTGTTAACGGCACATGTCAGCTGTTCAAAACAGCTGACATGTGCTGAAAAAGATGTGGGATCACCGCCAGAGCCCTCATGAAGGGATAGTGTCTGACATGGCGTACTATTATGCCCGATGTCGGAAAAGGGCTAGCACAAGGTTGTAATGTAAAGTAAATTGATACTTTTGATGACAACATATTTTTTGTTTTTCTTCTGTAATCAGTATGTGAAGTTTTCTGCAGGTTAGATTTCGGTGCACAGGGGCTGGACTGCACACTGGGTCTTCTTCCTGTCTGTGATTCCCTAGCCATTTTGCCTAGTCGTTTGTTTGAAGTAGAGATTTCAGTCAGAGGAGGCAGATTACTGTGAAAACAGTACATGTTATTCAAAGATCAGAGGCACATGATCCTAAGAATCACAGATAGGGAAGAGAAAAAACAGTGCACATCCAGCTCCTGCGCACTAAAATTTATTTAGCAGAAAACTTTAAGTGGCGATTAAAGAAGAACCAAAAAACGGATTTTTTCACAGACAGTATCAATGTAGTCTGTATTGCAACTCTATTACAACCATGTCTTTATTTTACAATACAAAATCATGCTGATGGCTTCTCTTTAAGAACATTGTTAGGCAAAAAATAAACAGTACCGTTTAGTTCCATGAGATTACCTGACAAGAGGAACACACAAAACAGTATGTCAATATTTTAAGTGATAGGAAAATTCTTATACTATTTCAACAGTGGAGTATCTATCTAGCTATCTTTCTAGCTATCTAGCTATCTAATCATTTGTTTTCCTTTCTATCTTTTTAACAGTAGCATAAAACAACAACACGTAAATATGTCATTATCCAAGTGTGTTCATTTTACAGCTAATATATCTCTTTTTTGGGGTCATAGGAGGAAAGTCAAAAGCTGCTAAGAACTCAAGAAAAGAATGACAGGTCTAAATAAAAAGTTATGATATTATTAAAGGTCAAACAACTGTGTTGTAGGAATCTCCAGTAGAAAACAAATAAGTAGCTTTTATGGTTGGCAGATTCCACTTAATACAGTAAATTTAATAGAGAAGTGTGATCACAACCGGGGGTCCACCGTACAGATATGTTAAACTGCAGCTAGTGTGAACAATGACAGAACACACAGCGAGCGATTGCTAGCATGCACTGAGTTGAATGTCACTCAGTGAACTTCACACAAAGCTGTGACACTCGCACATAGAAACTGAATAGATGCTCTGCAATAGAGCTGCGTCACTTGCATACAGTAATGGAATAGATGCTCTGCTATCGAGCTGTGTCAGTCGCACACAGTAATGGAATGGAAATGAAGCTAGATACGATCACTGTTAACCTCACAGGGGATCGAAACCCGCATACAGTGGGAATAGCAAACAGTGGTCACACAGCCAGCAAAAACACTCAGCCAATTCATCTCCGGAGGTGCTGGAATTCTAATGGCTAAACGCCAGCACTAAATTCACTCAGACAAACTCCTCTCCGGAGGTGGCGGAATTCTGACGGCTTACCGCCGACCCTGAGCACATGCTGACATAGACCACACTGTAGCAATGTGTCATACGTACATGTAAAATGGTTGACACTAGCGCACCGGCGTGCGCCTCTGAGAACCTTTTATACATACAGCTCAAGTCCAGTCGTACAGGGGCTTTACCGTGGACCAATCCAGAGCTGCCACTTCACCAGAGCAGCTGACAACCAAGCACAAATGAGATGTTGACACATCATGAGCATGCTCAGTAGGGTGATTTCTGGACTTAGTCATCAGCGCGTTCGCTCGGCGCAGCCTACCGCTGGTTACCAACTATTCCAGATGAATAGCACGAGCCTGCATCAGCCAAAACTGGATGGGAGACCGCAGGTGCAGGCAAGGATTGGGATCCACCCTGTGCAGCAGGAGAATCCCGGCGCCTAACAGTAGCTGTAATGCACTGTAAATATAACCAAACAAATCCACCAATACTGATGCTTGGCATATTTACCATATATAATTAACTTTCCAAGCTGCTCATTAGTTTCTACCTGTCAGCTTCACATGTTCTCCAATCTACCGCATGTCTTTACCCCTTCCCGACATTTGAAGTACATATACAACCTGATCGGTACTTCCTAACCAATGCAGTACATGTATGCTATGGTAATTGCCCATGCACAGAGGGCTGTGTGCCTGTGATCAATGCCGGGTGTCAGCTGTTACTGACAGCTGTCACCCAGCTCTCAGTGCCAGAGTGTTCCCGCACTGCTACCACCACTTTAGCCCCCTATGAACTCGATTGCAGCATTTAACAAGCTGGCAGAGGAGCACAGAAGAAAGAAAGCTCCTCTGCCCTTGGATTGGACACCAATATCATCGTGGAGTGATGATCGTTGCCATGGTAACTCCATGATGACATGGCAACATCCGGGTCACCAGGCACTAAAAAGTTGGTTAGATCATGGACAATGCATGATCTAACTAACTTGTCTCAGCAGCACTGACACCTATTGAGGTTTAGTAGTTTTCTCCTACATATCGGGTATCAGCATGCACACAAGATATTGCAAGGAATGTTGTTGTCCATTTTTCCATGTTGTCCTTGTGAAAATAAAATGTCAGGTCTTAACAAAATTTTATTGACAAAAAGTTAAACGTTAGTTTTTACCTTCCACATTCCAAAAATTCCTGTGAAGCACCTGAAGGGTTAATTAACTTCTTGAATGTGGTTTTGAGCACATTGAAGGTTGGAATTTTTAGAATGGTGTAACTTTTGAGTTTTTTTCTGTCACAATCATTACAACACTGAGATAAAAGAAACAAGATATCAATTCATGTATTCATCTCATGAAACTTCATGTCAAACAACAAACAGACCTTGAAATTCTTGTCACAAAAGTTATAAGCATGCTAGCGTATACATTTGTCATAGACTATTACCCACTGATTTTGCGAAAGTCAGAGGTATTAAAAAAATCCCAAACTTCCTTTTTCCAAAATGTCACAGGAAAAATCACAACATTATTATATGAACACACTCATTTCTATCAGACTAATCACACTTCAACATCATACTATCAGCTGGACTACAAATGACAGTCCAATTATCTGCATATACCTTAGTCCATTACTTTCACATACTTACACCTTTCTATGCATTCACGCTCTTTTGTCAGCTCGAACAGAAAATAACACACAACTACTTGGCCACAGACCTGTCAATGAGTGGAATAATATTCTGGGACAGAATTACCACACATCGGACTTTAGACAGCACGGTGGCTCAGTGGTTAGCACCGCAGCCTTGCAGTGCTGGAGTCCTGGGTGCAAATCCCACCAACGTCAACATCTGCAAGAAGTTTGTATGTTCTCCCTGTGTTTGTTTGGGTTTCCTCAGGGTATTGTGGCTTCTTCCCACACTCGAAAGACATAATGATATGGAATTTAGATTGTGGGCCCTATCGGGGACGGTGATGATAATGTGTGCAAGAATTGCAAAGAGCTGCGGAATATGTTGCCGCTATATAACTAAAGACATTATTATTATTACTATTATAATTAGACAGGAAGGACTATGAATGGAACAGATGTATGAAGAAACAAAACTGACTTTGCATAGAAGCCAGAAATATTTGTGCCATTCACCCCATAGTTTAAAACTGTTCTTATTTATATTGCTGGACAGAAGGTGCAAAAAGAAAAAGCAATGGCCTTTCAATGATGCCAAGCTCTTCACTCCAGGCTGCTGAATGTGGCACTTGACAATGTGTAATGGACGTTGCTATTTCTTTCCGTATCTTCTGTCCAGTAAAACAATAAAATACCATCTTATGCTATACTCTGGTGAGTCGGTTAAATATGAAAACATAGGAACTGGGGTGCTGAAAATTGTTAAAAAAGTTAAAATTTGAAATATTTGAATATAGAAGAACACAATAATGACTGTCGACATGCAACAGTGAAGCATGATGGAGGTTCCTTGCAAGATTGGTGTTACATTTCAGCATACTTATGAATCATGCAGTTCTGTCAATGAGGTGTTTGATTGCCTCCAAATTTAGTTTGTCCTGCAGCAGTACAACAACCCTAAACATACCGCCAATTAAGAACTATCTCTAGTGTGAAAAAACAGAGTCCTGAAAGTAATGCTATGGCTATGATTTCAACATGATCCAGTCTTTCTGAGACTAAGTGAAGAGACAGAAGGCTTTGTGCAAACCTGCCTGCACTTAGAAGAATAAATTTTTTGATGCAGTTTTGAAGGCATTGGGTGGTGGTCACACCAAACATTAATAAAATTTAGATTTCTCTTTTGTTCATTCACTTTGCATGTTAGATGATAAAATAAATTATCAACACTTTCTGAAAACATTTATAGCTTTGCATCATTTTTCCTCACATTTGCCTAAAACTTTTGCACAGTTCTGTATCCATCGACTTGCTCGTATTTAAACATTGCTTTGTATTTTAATTAAACTTGAGTACATAACAACTATTTTATGCTTTTCTGTATTACCTTGAGAACTCCACAAGATATTGTGTTATGTTCTGTGACAATGAGAAGCAGAACGTCTTTCTATTAAAAGATAAGGCTGGAAGTCTTCAACATTAGTAAGGGTTGTATTAGAAAATGTGCAGTTCGATAAATAAAAGTCAACTGAAGGTGGAAAAGTCTTCAAAACCAAATATGAGTCATCCTAACAATAGCAGTTTTAATAAAATCTTCGTATTCATTATGATAATACCAAGTCTTCAGACAAGTTCATTAGCAATGTACAATTTATCATGTGCATCTGACCTTGGTGAAGATAAACTTTGGTAAATGATTCCCTCTGTTTACATGGACAAATGAGCAGTTGTTTGAAAATTAGTATTGTGATGACTTTTGCATTTCAAGAAGGTAATAGTCTGAGGGTAAGCTTAGAGTAAAGCAGATCTAAGACCAATTTCCACAAATACTGCAGTCTGATGAATGAGCAATGGAGTAAAAAATACAAATAAAAAAGAGACTCTGATCTCCAGGAATTTGGAATTTTCTGTATACATAAATAAAACATATCGTTTTCTTAAAATGATAAATCCTAGAAACTATCACTTTTGCAGAGATGTAGAAAATAATTTACTGTTTGTTCTAAACTTTTTCTTCTTTATTTTTCTCTTGAGAATTGCATCCAATATTTTTTATTTCTGCTGAAATGTAAAATATGTGATAGAAATCTTGTGTTGCTTTAAGTCAATCTTTGTATTAAATTTCCTTCTGCTGATATCATTGATCTTTTACCAAAATACTTTTCCTTAAGTTTTTGCAAAAATGATGAAACAGCTATGTAATATATTACAGTCATGGCCAAAAGTTTTGAGAATGACACCAAAATTATATTTTCACATGATCTGCTGCCCTCTGGTTTTTAATAGTGTTTGTCTGATGTTTATATCACATACAGAAATATAATTGCAATCATATTATGAGTACCAATAGGTTATATTGACAGTTAAAATGAGTTAATGCAGCAAGTCAATATTTGCAGTGTTGACCCTTCTTCTTCAAGACCTCTGCAATTCTCCCTGGCATGCTCTCAATCAACCTCTGGACCAAATCCTGACTGATAGCAGTCCATTCTTGCATAATCAATGCTTGCATTTTGCCAGAATTTGTTGGTTTTTGTTTGTCCACCCGTCTCTTGATGATTGACCACAAGTTCTCAATGGGAATAAGATCTGGGGAGTTTCCAGGCCATGGACCCAAAATCTCTATGTTTTGTTCCATGAGCCATTTAGTTATCACCTTTGCTTTATGGCAAGGTGCTCCATCATGCTGGAAAAAGCATTGTTGGGTGCCAAACTGCTCTTGGACGGTTGGGAGAAGTTGCTCTTGGAAGACATTCTGTTACCATTCTTTATTCATGGCTGTGTTTTTAGGCAAGACTGTGAGTGAGCCGATTCCCTTGAATGAGAAGCAACCCCACACATGAATGGTTTCTGGATGCTTTACAGTTGGCATCAGACAAGACTGGTGGTAGCGCTCACCTCTTCTCCGAATAAGCTGTTTTCCAGATGTCCCAAACAATCGAAAAGGGGATTCCTCAGAGAAAATGACTTTACCCCAGTCCTCAGCAGTCCACTCCCTGTACCTTTTGCAGAATATCAGTCGGTCCCTGATGTTTTTTTCTGGAGAGAAGTGGCTTCTTTGCTGCCCTCCTTGAAACCAGGCCTTGCTCAAAGAGTCTCCTCACAGTGCGTGCAGAAGCACTCACACCAGCCTGCTGCCATTCCTGAGCAAGCTCGGCACTGCTGGTAGTCCGATCCCGCAGCTGAAACAGTTTTAAGATACGGTCCTGGCCCTTGCTGGTCTTTCTTGGGCGCCCTGGAGCCTTTTTGACAGCAATGGAAGCTCTCTCCTTGAAGTTCTTGATGATGCGATAGATTGTTGACTGAGGTGCAATCTTTGTAGCTGCGATACTCTTCCCTGTTAGGCCATTTTTGTGCAGTGCAATGATGGCTGCATATGTTTCTTTAGAGATAACCATGGTTAACTGAAGAGAAACATTGATACCAAGCACCAGCCTCCTTTTAAAGTTTCCAGTAATGTCATTCTTACTTAATCATGACTGATTAATTGATCACCAGCCCTGTCCTCATCAACACCCACACCTGTGTTAATGGATCAATCACTAAAACGATGTTAGCTGCTCCTTTTAAGGCAGGACTGCAATGATGTTGAAATGTGTTTTGGGGGTTAATGTTCATTTTCTGGGCAAATACTGACTTTGCAAGTAGAGTAATTGCTGTTAAGCTGATCACTCTGACATTCAGGAGTATATGCAAATTGCCATTAGAAAAAATGAAGCAGTAGACTTTGGAAAAATTAATATTTGTCTCATTCTCAAAACTTTTGGCCATGACTGTGAAGGCTGTTGTCAAATAAAAAAAATATATTCTGATCCTCCTGCATTTTTCAGTATCTCTTAATCAAAATGGATGCTCATGAATATTTGTGAGGGTTCTGACATTCTTGAATACACAATTGATCAGCTTGATGTTTTAGGTCAAAACATATTGGCTTGAAGATGCTTAACAATTAGTGTGATTAGTCAAAGCTTTCTCCAGCTTTTAAAACAAGACAATTAGCAACTTTTTGTCTCTTTAACATGGGCCAAGGACTAAACAATTATTAATACAATCATGTGCCCATGCAACATTTATATAGTCACCAGTATGTGTTCTATTTATGGGGGAACTTGCTTCCTCCTATCGCGGTTAAAAAAACATCATGTTTATTAATTTTGCGGATTTTTCGCGTTTTTCCCGCTATTTAATGCATTGGGGAAAAACATGCAAAAAACGCATAAAAAACGTGAAAAAACCCATGCGGATTTCTGGCAGAAATGTCCGGTTTTTGTCAGGGAAATTTCTGCAAGAAATCCTGACGTGTGCACATACCCTAACTTACAAGAAAAAAAGCAAATAATAGAAAATAGGTGCCCATAGATCTTGGATAACTGGCAGCTGAATGGTTTGTCAACATCTTTCCTGACTTCCCCAGAAAAATCCATGCTTAGCTTGGCATAATGTGCATTTGTTCTTAATAAAGAAAGGTTTATAGGGTAGCGGTGCTAGTATAGATGGATAAAGATAGCTGCGGGTAATATTCCGTACCACACAAAGGAATGGATAATTGTAAAATAGTAAAAATTATATATTTTACCTGCGCAAAACCATAAAGTACATCAAACATTCACGATGAGTGTTTACCTGTTTGGTGGGAAGGGTGCTCAGGTTTCTCTGTTAAAATGTGCATCGGGTCAAAGATTAGCTGGGAGTAAGGGTACCGTCTCACAGTGGCACTTTGGTCGCTACAACGGCACGATCCGTGACATTCCAGCGATATACATTCGATCTCGCTGTGTCTGACACGCTGCAGCGATCAGGGACCCCGCAGAGAATCGTACGTTGTAGCAGATCGTTTGAAACTTTCTTTCATCGTCAAGTGTCCCGCTGTGGCGGCATGATCGCATCGTGCAACAAATGTGTGCACGATATTGTATACGATGTAATGGGTGGAGAAGCTTGATACGTAGGAGCGCCAAATTCTCCACCTCCTGTGTGCTGATTGGGCGGTACAATACTGTGCGCTCATTCGACAGACGTAGTACTATTGTTCCCGTCCGATAAAACCGGAGCTGTCGAGCGCTGTATTCTTTTCTCTCTGGAGCACGTGCTTGAACCAGAACTCCTAAATCCCCTGGATTCCCTGGACTTTAAACTACAGACTTTTACCGCAAGAGGTATGTACAACGCTACAGCGTAGCAGATAGTGCGCTTCAACGATGATTTTACCTACTGTTTACCGCTGAAGCGTGGACGATTGTTCCTTATGGAGAGTAGGGTAGGCCAGAGCGCCTCAGGTAGACAGCTGTAGTGTGGCCTAATTTATCCTTTTACAGATCAAGCTGTAGCGCGGTGGACTGCCCCGTTTATGCCGGTAGCACCACATATATTTAGATCAATGGTCAAAACATTTTGTTTGTTAGCACGTGTATTTATTGTACGTTTGTTTTCTTTGTAGGAAGCATGCTCACTTCCGGTGAGAGGTTTGTCGTTGCTGCTGCCCTGGTGTTTGAGACAGCACATCTCCTAGAGGAGAGACGTCCAAAACGAAAACGTCGCATGTGGACCAGGCGCTGGCTGCAGAAAAGGTCAACATTGTCACACATGGGTCTCATAAGAGAGCTACGTGATAACAACACACATGACTTCAGAAACTACCTTAGGATGTCAGAGGAATCCTTCAAGATAATACTTGCTGCTGTTACGCCACTCTTGCAAAGGCGGGATACGTGCAGCCGTGCCCGTGGATGAAAGGTTGGCGGTGTGTTGTGGATTCTGTTTTTGGGCTCCCTCTGGTGGTTACAGATGGTACTGGGTGACTTGTGTTCTCTGCGGTCTCTGGTGTCCACCTGTTCTATCAGGATATGGGAGTTTCCTATTTAACCTGGCTTTCTTGTCATTTCCTCGCCGGCGATCAATGTAATCAGTGTGTCTTGTTACCTCTGCTTTCCGCTTCAGTAATCTTCAGGACAAGCTAAGTTTTTGATTTTCCTGTTCCACGTTTTGCTTTATTTTGGTTTTAGTCCAGCTTGCAGTTATGTGATTCCTTGTTGCTGGTTGCTCTAGTGGGCTGATATTACTCCTCATGTTCCATGAGTTGGCACATGAGTTCAGGTAATTTCAGGATGGTTTTTTGTAGGGTTTTTCGCTGACCGCGCAGTTCACTTTTGTATCCTCTGCTATCTAGTTTTAGCGGGCCTCATTTTGCTGAATCTGTTTTCATTACTACGTATGTGCTTTCCTCTCATTTCACCGTCATTACATGTGGGGGGCTGCTATTTCTGTGGGGTGTTTCTCTGGAGGCAAGAGAGGTCTTTGTTTCTTCTAATAGGGGAAGCTAGTCCTTCGGCTGGCGCGAGACGTCTAGAATCATCGTAGGCACGTTCCCCGGCTACTGCTAGTGTTGTGAATTAGGTTCAGGATCGCGGTCAGCTCAGTTTCCATCACCCTAGAGCTTGTTCTGTTTTTTGTGTGCTTGTCCTTTTGTGATCCCCTGCCATTGGGATCATGACAGCGGTGACACTGCGGTTCCTGGCCACAGGAAGGTCTCTTCAGGATTTGCAGTTTTCCGCTGCTGTTTCCAGGCCTTTACTGAGCGTTATGATTCCGGAGACATGCGAGGCCATTGTGCAGAGCTTAAGGCATTATATGGAGGTGACTGTATATTTACTAATATTGTTTTTTGCTGCTGTGTTATGTTATGTCGATATATTATATTATATAATGTCGATATAGTGTTCAGCACCCCTCTCAGTCAGTGAAACAGTCTGATAAAATGGCTGCCTGCATACTCAGGATTGTTGACTTTGTTTGACTACTCCATACTGCGCGTCAATCACTCTAAGGTTGTCCACATGAGAGTGTATGTGCACACCAATATTTTTTTCCTAATTTGTACATGTTTCCTTTTCATCTTGCAGTTTCTCAAGACGGCGAATGACTGGAAGAGGATTGCTTCTGATTTTGAGCAGCTGTGACAGTTTCCAAACTGCGGTGGCGCATTGGATGGAAAGCATGTGCGCATCACGCAACCAGCCAACTCGGGATCATTTTTCTACAACTACAAAGGATATTTCAGTCTGATACTCATGGCCCTTGTCAATGTGAACTATGAGTTCGTGGATGTGGATGTTGGCATGAATGGTCGAGTCTCCGATGGTGGTGTTTTTGAACACACTTCATTTGGGGAAAGCTTGAGGAACAATCAACTGCAGTTGTCACAAAATGAAGACACAAAAGGAAACCTCAATTTTGTTTTCATCACTGATGAAGCTTTCCCTCTTCATCCACATCTGCTGAAGCCTTTTGCGCAGCGAACACTCACAACGGAGCGGAGAATCTATAACTACCGGTTGTCTAGGGCCCGTCGTGTGGTTGAAAATGCCTTTGGGATTATGGCGAATCGGTTTAGAGTTTTCCACACAGCTATCAACTTGAAGCTGCCGTCTATAGACTTTGTGGTTTTGGCATGCTGTGTGCTGCATAACTTCCTGAGACGCCACGATACCAGCTCCTACTCTCCTCCTTCATTTATTGATTCTGTAGACCCAAGAACCGGATATATTGTGCTCAGGGAATGGCGGACACAAGAAGAAAATTTAGCAGGTCTTCAAGCGCTGGGATCTGGCAGACAGGCAGACGATGCAAGGGACTGTAGAGAAAAATACTGCCTGTACTTTAATGGTTCTGGAGCTGTGCCCTGGCAGGATCACGCCATATAAAAACAAACTTGTATGATTAGCGTAAACTCAACAATCTGTATTTTATGCTTTGGTTTCCACAATGTCATAGTTTGAATAGGCAACTCTCTTTTGTTTAATAAAATAGTATTGCATTACTCCCGTTATTCATGGTTGTTCATTTTATATAAGGTGGTTAACTCCTTAATCCCATATGACGTACTATACCGTCAAGGTGACCAGGGACTTAATTCCCAGTGACGAGATAGTACGTCATAGCGATCGGTCAATTTTGCATTGAAAAGTCAATTGGCACTCTATCCCTTCCAAGCTCTGCCATGCACCCAAACAATGGTTTACCCCCACATATGGGGTATCGGCGTACTAAGGGCAAATTGTACAACATCTTTTCGGGTCCATTTTCTCCTGTTACCCTTGGTAACATACAACAAATTGGAGCTGAAGTAAATTTTGTGTGAAAAAAAGGTGAATGTTCATTTTTATTTAAACCTTCCAAAAATTCCTGTTAAACACATGAAGGGTTAATAAACTTCTTGAATGTGGTTTTGAGCACCTTGAGGGGTGCAGTTTTTACAATGGTGTCACACTTGGGTATTTTCTATCATATAGACCCCCTCAAAATGACTTCAAATGTGATGTGGTCCCTAAAAAAATGGTTTTGTAAAAATGAGAAATTGCTGGTCAACTTTTAACCCTTATAGCTCCCTAACAAAAAAATACGATGACTGTTTTTATTTTTAACATTCGAAGAGCCAAAGACACAGCGTCGCTGCCACGAGGCATCCCACACCGCGTTTGATATATAAACTTTTTTTTTATTTTTATTTTTTTTTAAACAATTAACATACTAATTAACAAACAATAACACAAACAAAATCAAATTTATCTCCTCCCACGGCACAACAGGTGTCACAGCGTGCGGCCCTGCTGCTGAACTTGAGCCAGCAGGTGCAGTTGTTTAGCCAGGAGCTCTCTCATGGTGGGCAGTTCTGTGGATAGAAGAGGTTGGAGAACGGACGGTGATTACGCTGCAAATACAGCATGTGTGAACATACCCTGAAATTTTATTCGTTTTTGTTGTTGTCAAATGTGACATCCCGCCGATAACCACTCCCACTGTCTGTATACTTACGGAGAAGGGACGCCGGTTCTTCATTGCCCGAACCAGAGCTGCTAATTTCCCAGCCCCTCGATCTGGCCAAAGCTGCCGCAGCTAAAAGGAAATAATAACAGATGTGGTTAACAATGGAACACACAGTTGGGAAGCGCTCGCAGTTTTGGTCACTTACGAATGGTCGCTTCTGAGGAGAAGGCCGCTGACCCGGGGGAGGAAGATGAGTGGCGGAAGGGAGGTGTCGAGGATGGTGGAGGGGTGCGAGGGCGCCTGGTCCGAACTGATGGTGGAGGTGTGGTAGGGCGCCTGGTCCTTTCTGCGCCTGTAATGTATACAATATTTCCGCTACCCTCTTATGTCCCGTATGTAGTAATAAAATTGCAATGAATGATGGTAAACTTACGTGACGTCCCAGGCTGTGTGCTGCCGCTGGTGGCGGAAGAAGTGGTGCTGTTGGCAATGGCAGGTGCCTGTTGCCGGCGCCGTCTCTCTACACATAAATAAAAGAAACGCAATGTTTAGACACCAAAGTACAGTGCTCCAGACCAAATTTAAAAAAATAAAAAAAATAAAAAAATAGGCCATTGGTGGCGGAAAGGAGTAAAATGAAATTTTGAGTCGCATGATGTACGTACATATATTGAAATTAGAGATCACACTTCCCAGTGATGCTATACTCTGACATGTCTGTGGGCTCTGGTGTTCAATGGTCTGCCTGGCCTGGGACACGTAGTATTTCATCACTAGGAAGCGCCTCACGGCAGTGCGCGTCTCCTGATTCCCCCCTCCTGTCAGTGCGCGCAGGGTTGCCAACCTCCTCCTAAAAGATTTCTGGACAATCTAGATAAAAATTGCGTACATCAAATAAATTTAAATATGGTGGTGGAGATTCTGGAACCCCTGACCTGACCATTTTTGTCACGGACACCGCATTTTCCTCTCGAACAATACGTCCATTATAAAAAAGTGGCATGTTTTTCCAGGAATTCCAGGACAAGTTGGCAACCATGAGCGCGAGTCTCCCAATTCCCCCCTCCCGGCAGCGTGCCTCTCCCAATTCCCCCATACTGGTACTTGACTCGCCTTGCCTCCGCACGCAACTCTGCCAGAAGTTGTGGGGATTTGTAACGGAGGTCAGCCCACTGCAGCGGACGCCAAACCTCCTCTCCATCATGTTGCGAATGCGGCGCAGCACCTCCTGTTTATGGAGGTTCGGGTGGGCAGGTCGAGTCTCCAGGCACTCATAATCCATGGCATCCATGTTGCTCACCAAAAAGCGGAGCTCGGTCTGCCCCAGAGGAGCAGAACGTAGTCTCGCCGCCATTTTGTCCCGTACGACTTCTACATCGCAAATACGTCATGAAATGATGGTGCATTGCGAAGTGTGACCGCGGTCTACGACGCTGGAGCGATAATGAAGCGACGCTGGAGCGTCACGGGATCGTGCCGTCGTAGCGACCAAAGTGCCACGGTGAGATGGTACCTTTAACCTCATTTAGCAATAAAAGCAATTAGAATACTAAAAGATAAATAAAATATTTATATACAGTACAGACCAAAAGCTTGGACACACCTTCTCATTTAAAGATTGCTGATGTCCTCCCCTGCCCCGATGATCAAACCCCAGCCCCAGTTTTCCCATTAGGGTTAGGGTTGGGGCTAAAATTAGGGTTGTGATTAGGGGTAGGATTAGGGGTAGGGTTAGGATTAGGGTTGGGATTAGGGGTAGGGTTAGGATTAGGGGTAGGGTTGGGATTAGGGGTAGGGGTGTGTTGGGGTTAGGGTTGGAGATAGAATTGGGGGTTTCCATTGTTTATATAATGCTCCATGCAGTTATTTATGGCCCAGAGATGCCCCATATAATGCTCCATGCAGTTCTTTATGGCCCCATAGATGCCCCATATAATGCTCCATGCAGTTCTTTATGGCCCCAGAGATGCCCCATATAATGCTCCATGCAGTTCATTATGGCCCCATAGATGCCCCATATAATGCTCCATGCAGTTATTTATGGCCCCATAGATGCCCCATATAATGCTCCATGCAGTTCATTATGGCCCCATTGATGCCCCATATAATGCTCCATGCAGTTCTTTATGGCCCCATAGATGCCCCATATAATGCTCCATGCAGTTCTTTATGGCCCCATAGATGCCCATAAATGCTCCATATAACATTGTGCCACATGTAATGCTGCTGCTGCACTAAAAAAAAAATGACATACTCACCACTCGTTGCTACTCCTCATTGTCCCGTCTCTCTGCAGTAACTGTTCAGGCACAGGGCGGCGCGCACAGTAATACGTCATCGCGCCCTCTGACCTGAATGGTCAGTGCAGAGGATGCGGAAGATGGAGCATCAGTGGAACGCGGAAAGGTGAATACGAAATACTCACCTGCTCCCGGCACTCCTGACGTGGTCCCTGCATGTCCCATGGTCTCTGGGCCTGGCAGCTTCTTCCTGTAGTGAGCGGTCACATGGTACCACTCATTAATGTAATGAATATGTGGCTCCACCCCTATGGGAGTGGAGTCCATATTCATTACTTTAATGAGCGGTACCAGTGACCGCTGAACAGGGGAAGAAGCTGCCGCACCGAAGACCGTGGGACATGCAGGGACCACGTTAGGAGCGCCGGGAGCAGGTGAGTATTTGACAGTTGTCGCTCCCCCTCACCCGCCGACCATGACTCAAGTATAAGCCAAGAGGGGCACTTTCAGTCCATTTTTGGGGGCTGAAAATCTCAGCTTATATTCGCATATATACGGTAGTTTACCGAAATTTGAACATTTTAAGAGACAATGACATTATGGACACTATATTAAAAGATGATATTAGGATTGTATCCAGACGTGTTCCAACTTTAGCCTAATTCATTATCCCCCAGTCTTAATGATGCAACTAAAACAAAAAACTCCTCTACTTGGTTGTCCACCACAGGGTTTTTCAGATGCGGGTAATTTCCTTGCAAAACATGTCCACGCTCCAGAAAAACATCTGTTTTTTCCTGCTCAAAAAATCAAAAGCAGTTTAAAATAAAAAAAATGTCTCAATTGTAACTCAGATCATGTAGTATACAAAATAGAATGTTCAGCATGTGAACTATTATATGTGGGTTCTACAATCAGAAGATTAAAAGACAGGATCAGAGAGCATCTTTATGATATTACCCAGCCCACAACTTGTCATGTATCTAATGCATCCAACCATTTCATAAAATCGCACAATAGACAAATTGCACACTTTAGTATATGTGCAATAGAACAAGTGCATAGAAATATACGTGGTGGAGGTAGAAAAAAGAAATTGCGGGATAGGGAAGCTTTTTGGACTTACCTATTAAACACTCGAGTATCTCTGGGTTTGAATTTAAAGAAGGAAATTACATTGCATTATTGATTGATTATAGTTAACATTATTTGTATATCTTATGCACATTTGTAATTGTGTGTGGTTTTTTTTGTTTTTTATTTTTTTGTGGGGGGGGTTGTGCACTTTGCATTGCATGTCATGCTACACAAGTGTTAATTTAATTCTGTGGAGCCATCATTTTTCTTTGTTCCCCACCTGATTGGGGCGTATTGTAACTTTTGTCAAGAATGCTCATTGTGAAACTGAGGACTAAGGGTACCGTCACACTATACGATTTACCTACGATCACGACCAGCGATATGACCTGGCCGTGATCGTAGGTAAATCGTAGTGTGGTCGCTGGGGAGCTGTCACACAGACAGCTCTCCAGCGACCAACGATGCCGAGGTCCCTGGGTAACCAGGGTAAACATCGCAGGACCGCGCTTAGTTACCCGATGTTTACCCTGGTTACAAGCGTTAAACTAAAAAAAAAAAAACAGCACATACTTACATCTGGTGTCCGTCAGGTCCCTTGCAGTCTCTGCTTCCCGCACTCACTGACTGCCGGCCGTAAAGTGAAAGTGAAAGCACAGCCGCTGTGCTCTGCTTTCACTTTACGGCCGGCAGTCACAGTGCGGGAAGCAGACGGCAAGGGACCTGACGGACACCAGAATGTAAGTATGTGCTGTTTTTTTTTTTTTAGTTTAACGCTTGTAACCAGGGTAAACATCGGGTAACTAAGCGCGGTCCTGCGCTTAGTTACCCGATGTTTACCCTGGTTACAAGCGAACGCATCGCTGGATCGCATCGCTAGATCGGTGTCACACACACCGATCTAGCGATGACAGCGGGAGATCCAGCGATGAAAGAAAGTTCCATATGATCTGCTACGACGTACGATTCTCAGCAGGATCCCTGATCGCTGCTGCGTGTCAGACACAGCGATATCGTAACGATATCACTGGAACGTCACGAATCGTACCGTCGTAGCGATCAAAATGTTATAGTGTGACGGTACCCTAAGAGCACTACACGTGTTCGAAATGCGTCCAGTTATTCAAGACATTCCTTCCTCCATTATGCACTAGTTTGTCAAGCAGCTTACTTTTTAAATTTGTCCAAATAAAGACTTTTGATTTTATTTCCTGAGCTGGATACCTTCATTTCCATGCACAGGGTCATCTATACACCCTTGAAGGCTTTAACTGGATGGCCTCATTAAAATTCTAAAAGTGTACACCTGTAGCAAGCCAATTTTGGTTTTGATTTGAAACCAACAAAATTTTACACAAAGAACAGTATACATGCTAATACTCAATTTTTTTTTTACCAAAAAATATTTTGTGAACTATACTAGGCCAAGTGTTTTTTAAAAAAATGTAACCATTGTAATTATACACAAATCACGTTATAAATTGTCTGTATGAATCATTGAATCCATAAAAATTTTTGGAAGCTTTTTTTATAGTTTAATATACCAGCGAAATGTAACAAGAACCATGTTACAGTGAATGAATGGATGAATCATTAAATCCATAAAACATTTTGGAAGCTTTTTTTACAGTTTAAAATAAAATCAAAGAGGAGTTTTATATAACACCAAAATGTAGCAGAAAGCAAAAAAAAAAAAAAAACTTTATGGAAGAGTAAATGAATCCAGACAGATTTCTCACTGCTTTTTTGTAGTGTTATTTATATCCGTGAAATGTGTCCAAGATCACATAATAGTGCATGGATGAGAAAAATAATACCACAAAATATTTGACAACTAGTTTTGAGAGTTATATACCACCAAAATTATTATTATCATTTATTTATATAGTACCATTGATTCCTTGGTGCTGTACATGAGAAGGGGTTACAAAAAAATTACAGATATCACTTACGGTAAACAAACTAACAATCACAGACTGATACAGAGGTGAGAGGACAACCCTGCCCTTCTGAGCTTACATTCTACAGGATGGTGGGGAAGGATACAGAAAGTTGATGGGGTTGCAGCAGCTTTAAGGTTGGTGAGGTGGTAGCTCTGGTAGTGGTGAGGGGTCATTGCAGGCTGTAAGCTTTTCTGAAGGATCCAAATGTGGTTGATAGATGTGTTAGGGCACAGAATTCCAGAGGATAGGGGATATTTGGGAGAAGTCTTGGAGGCGATTAGGTGAGGAGCGAATAAGTGAGGTGGAGAGAAGTTTTTGTGAGGACTGCAGATAACGTAAGGGAAAATATAGGGAGAATAGTTCAGAGATATATGGAGGAGATAGGTTATGGATGGCTTTGTACAAGCATTTTACTAGATTGAGGGTTGAGGAAAGGATGGATTCTGGAAATATTTTTGAGCTGGAGGTGACAGGAGGTGGCAAAAGCTTGGATGTGCGGTTTGAAGGACAGGGCAGAGTGAAAGCTTACTCTGAGGCAGCGGACCTATGTACGGGGGAAGGCGTGATGTAATTTATTCTGTTAGATCAGGTAAGGACAACCTGTGTGATGGAGGAAAGATGATGAGTTCAGATTTGTCCACATTAAGTTTGAGGAAGCGAGAGGAGAAGAAGGAGGATATGGCTGATAGACACTCCAGGATTCTGGACAATAGAGAGGTGACGTCTGAGCCAGAGAGGTAGATCTGAGTGTCATCAGTATAAAGGTGGTACTGGAATCCATGGGACTTTATGAGTTATCCCAGGCCAAATGTCTAGATTGAGAAGAGTAGGGGGTCCTAGGTCATAGCCTTGGGGGACTCCAACAAATAGAGGGTGGGATGAGGAGGTAGTGTTGGAGATGCTGAATGTGTGGTTGGAAAGGCATTAGGAGATCCAGGATTAGGTGAGGTCTTTGATGCCAAAGGAAGAGAAAATCAGGGTCAAAAGCAGAAGACAGATCTAGAAGGAGGAGTATAGACTATTTTCTGTTAGCTTTGGCGATAAGTTGATCATTAGTAATTTTCATCAGGGCTGTCTCAGTGGAATGATGAGGACGGGAACCAGATTGTAGATTGTCAAAGAGCAAGTTAGACGAGAGGTGGGAGGAAAGTTCAGCGTGGACGTGCTTCTTCAGGAGTTTGGAAGCAAATGGGAGCAGTAATATTGAGCAATAGCTGGACATAGCGGTTGGGTCGAGGGATGGCTTTTTAAGTATAGGAGTGATTGTGGCATGTTTGAAAGCAGAAGGAAAGGTACCAGAAGTTAGTGATAGGTTGAAGAGATGGGTTAGGGATGGGATAAATGTGGTGGTGAGATTAGGGAGGAGGTTGGATGGGATGGGGTCTAGTGCACAAGTGGTGAGGTGTGATTTGGAGAGGAGTCAATTAAGCTCCCCTTCAAAGATGTTGGAGAGGGAGGTAATAGGTAAAGGGCATTGGTCTTTCATACAAAAGGGTTGTGGTGGTTGAACTATAAAGACTTGCCTTGTTTGGTCGATCTTATTTTTGAAGTGTGCGGCAAATCCTCAGCAGAGATGAGGGAGGTTGGAGGGGTCAGTGGTGGGTGGAGGATGGAATTAAAAGTTTTGAATAAATGTTTGAGGTTGTAGAATACAGAATATACGAGGGTTGTGAAGTAGGCCTGTTTAGCAGAGGTCAGGGCCTATTGGAAAGCTAGTGTTGCCTGTTTGAGTGCAGTGAAATCATCTTGAAAATTTATTTTCTTCCAACGCTGCTTTGCATCCCTGGACACTTGTCGGACCTGTTTATTGATGTTACTGTGCCAGGGTTGTCTATTGATACGTTGCACTACCATCAACAAGAGAGGCGACCGTGTCAATAGCTGATGCAACAGTGGCATTGTAGAAAGCAGTAACACTTCCTGTGTCAAGAGGTGAGGATATGGATGCCAGTGGTAGAGAGTGTCTGGGTGCCTAGGTGTGTGCATGTTGCTAGACATGGGTGACAGGTGAGGAAGATAGGGATGAGAAAATGAGTAAATGGTGGTCAGATAGAGGGAGAGGGGAGGTGGTGAAGTTAGATAGAGAGCAGAGACGGGTGAATATCAAGTCCAATGTATGTCCATCTGTGTAAGTGGCTGAGGAGGACCACTGAGTAATTTCAAAAGATGAAGTAAGAGACCGGAGTTTGGAGGCTGTTGACTGAAGAGTACCAGTAGGGTTGTTGAAGTCACCCATGATGATAGTAGGGAATGTCAGTGGAAAGAAAGTGAAAAAGCCAGTTGGAGAATTTGTCAAAAGCAGTGGCCGGGCCCAGAGGTCAGTATATGACAGCCACTTGGAGGTTGTAGGTATCTACCCAAGAACATGTAATACTCTGTGGATGAAACTGTAAAGCACTGCGGAATATGTTAGCGATATATAAAAATAAAGATGATGATTATTCTTATTATTATTATGAGTAATATAATACCCATACACTTTTTAACAATTTTTTTGAGGGTTACATACCACCGAAATGTATCCAAGAACACTCAATGCTCCATGGATGAGCAATTTAATACCAATACATTTTATATATATCGCCGAAATGTACCCCATAGCATGTAATCATATAATGATTAATAATTAAATCAAGATAAATGTTTCAACCCTTATTTGAAGTGGTATAAACCACTACAAGGTACTCGAGAGCATGTAATAGTATATGAATGAGTAATTGAATCCAGAAAAATGTTTCAATGCTTTTTTGGAGTGTTAAATACCACCAAAATGTAACAGAGAACACCTAATACTTAAAGGGAACCTGTCACCTGAATTTGGCGGGACTGGTTTTGGGTCATATGGGTGGGGTTTTCGGGTGTTTGATTCACCCTTTCCTTACCTGCTGGCTGCAAGCTGGCCGAAATATTGGATTGAAGTTCATTCTCTGTCTTCCATAGTACACGCCTGCGCAAGGTAAGATTACTTTGCGCAGGCGTGTACTACGGAGGACAGAGAATGAACTTCAATCCAATATTGCGGCCAGCATGCAGCCAGCGGGTAAGGAAAGGGTGAATCAAACACCTGAAAACTCCGCCCATATGACCCAAAACCAGTCCCGCCAAATTCAGGTGACAGGTTCCCTTTAATGGATGACTAACTGAATGCAGAAAATTGTTACAACTCTCTTTTGACTCTTAGATACAAACAAATGTACCAGAGACCATGTAATACTACATGGTATTTAAATCCAGAAAAAAATGTAAACACTTTTTGGAAGTGTTTTATTACACCAAAATTTACTACAGAGCGCGTAATACTACAAGTGAGAAATATTTACAATGCTTTTTTTTTAGCTAGCTCTCTAAGTTCCTTGAAAAGTTCCTTGAAAAGTGAAAACATCTGTGATGTCAAAATAGTTACTGCAACCAAGGATAAATTCAGCAACTGGTGTAATTTCTAAAATAAGGTCACTTTGATGGGTTTTTCATTGTTGTGGCACCTTAGGAGCATTGGAAATGTCACTCTACGCTAGGGACGGGCTGCATCTCAATGGGGAAGGTGCAGCTGTGCTGGGGGAGAAAATGGCTAGAAGGTTGGAGGAGTGTTTAAACTAGAGATTGGGGGGAGGGTATTCATTTTATTGGAGGGAAGATAGTGCAGATAGAGACCTGGGAACAAATAAGGAAGTTGGGGGTGGTGGTGGCATGGGGGGTGGGGTTAGAACAGTTAATAATTTAAGAAAGAATAGAGGTACAGAGAGGAATATCAAGTGCATGTATACTAATGCTTGAAGCCTCGCCAACAAAATGGACGAATTAGAACTAATGTTGTTGGAGCATAATTATGACATGGGAGTGTGGATATCTGAAACATGGCTGGATGAGAGCCATGACTGGGCTGTTAACTTGCAGGGCTATAGCCTTTTCAGAAATGACCGAAGCGAGGGGGAGGGATGTGTCTGTATGTAAAATCATCCTTAAAACCCATCCGGCGTGATAATATAGGTGAATTTAATGAAAATGTAGAGTCCCTGTGGGTGGAGATAAGGGGAGGGGGAAAAATAATAAATTACTGATAGGGGTCTGTGATAAATCTCCAAAAATAATGGAAGCAATAGAGAATATCCTCATAAAGCAAATAGATGAAGCTGCGACTCAAGGAGAAGTCATTATTATGGGGGACTTCAACTACCCTGAAATAGATTGGGGAACAGAAACCTGCAGTTTCAGCAAAGGTAATAGGTTTTTGACAACTATGAGAGACAATTACCTTTTACAACTGGTTCAGGACCAAACAAGAAGGGGGGCACTGCTAGACCTAATATTAACCAACAGGCCAGACCGCATATCAAATATAAGGGTTGGGGGTAACTTGGGGAATAGTGATCACAAAATAATACGTTTTCATGTATCCATTAATAAGATGTGTAGTGGAGGGGTTACACGGACATTAAACTTCAGGAGGGCAAATTTCCAACGGATGAGAGATGATCTTGGTGCAATTAACTGGGATGATATCCTGAGACAATAAGATCAGTATTTACAAAAGAAAATCCCATGGCAGACAATATGATCAGTGATAACAAAAATTCCACATTAAGTGTCACCTGCTTAACCCAGCAGGAAGTACAGCGGCATCTAAAAATCACTAAAATTGACAAATCTCCGGGCCCGGATGGGATACACCCCCGAGTACTGCAGGAATTAAGTACAGTCATTGATAGACCATTATTTTTAATCTTTAAAGAGTCCATAATAACAGGGTCTGTATCACAGGAATGGCATATAGCAAATGTGGTGCCAATATTCAAAAAGGGGGCAAAAACTGAACTCGGTAATTATAGGCCAGTAAGCTTAACCTCTACTGTGGGTAAAATCCTGGAGGGCATTCTAAGGGATGCTATGCTGGAGTATCTGAAGAGGAATAACCTCATGACCCAGTATCAGCACGCGTTTACTAGGAACCGTTCATGTCAGACTAATTTGATCAGCTTCTATGAAGAGGTAAGTTCTGGACTGGACCAAGGGAACCCAGTAGATATAGTGTAAATTGACTCTTCAAAAGCTTTTGATACGGTGCCACACAAAAGGTTGATTGATACATAAAATGAGAATAATGGGGATAGGGGAAAATATGTGTAAGTGGGTTGAGAGCTGGCTCAGGGATAGGAAACAAATGGTGGTTATTAATGGAACACACTCGGACTGGGTCGCGGTTAGCAGTGGGGTACCACAGGGGTCAGTATTGGGCCCTCTTCTTTTTAACATATGTATTAATGACCTTGTAGGGGGCATTCAGAGTAGAATTTCAATATTTGCAGATGACACTAAACTCTTCAGGGTAATCAAAACAGGGGAGGACAATTTTATATTACAGGATGATTTATGTAAACTAGAAGCTTGGGATGATAAATGGCAAGTGAGCTTTAATGGGGATAAATGTAAGGTCTTGCACTTGGGTAGAAGTAATAAGATGTATAACTATGTGCTTAATTCTAAAACTCTGGGCAAAACCGTCAATGAAAAAGACCTGGGTGTATGGGTGGATGAAAAACTCATATTCAGTGGCTAGTGTCAGGCAGCTGCTACTAAGGCAAATAAAATAATGGGATGCATTAAAAGAGGCATAGATGCTCATGAGGAGAACATAATTTTACCTCTATACAAGTCACTAGTTCGACCACACTTAGAATACTGTGCACAGTTCTGGTCTCCGGTGTATAAGAAAGACATAGCTGAACTGGAGCGGGTGCAGAGAAGAGCGACCAAGGTTATTAGAGGACTGCGGGGTCTGCAATACCAAGATAGGTTATTACACTTGGGGCTATTTAGTTTGGAAAAACGAAGACTAAGGGGAGATCTTATTTTAATGTATAAATACATATATGAGGGGACAGTGCAAAGACCTTTCTGATGATCTTTTTAATCATAGACCTGAGACAGGAACAAGGGGGCACCTTCTACATCTGGAGGAAAGAAGGTTTAAGCATAATAACAGACGCGGATTCTTTACTGTAAGAGCAGTGAGACTATGGAACTCTCTGCCGTATGATGTTGTAATGAGTGATTCATTACTTAAATTTAACAGGGGACTGGATACCTTTCTGGAAAAGTATAATGTTAAAAAGGGGAAAAAAATCTTCAGCTCACCCAAATGGAGTCCAAATTCCAAGAAGAAATCCGAGCAAGGATCAAGCCTGCAGCCAACAACGTCATGGATACAAAAGAAATGAGGGAGATCCAGCTCCAGGAAAGAGAAATAGTCTCTGATAAAATCCAAAATAGCTTTATTGTCATGAAAAAATTTAAAATGTGGATTCCAATGACAAGTGGTATAACAAAGGAATCACATAGCAGCTCTCACTGCACTGAACGCGTTTCAAACACAGCTGTGTTCTTAGTCCTCAGTGACTAAGTATAATGTTACAGGATATATACACTAGATTCCTTGATAGGGTGTTGATCCAGAGAGTTAGTCTGATTGCCGTATGTGGAGTCGGGAAGGAATTTTTTTCCCCAATGTGGAGCTTACTCTTTGCCACATGGTTTTTTTTTGCCTTCCTCTGGATCAACATGTTAGGGCATGTTAGGTTAGGCTATGGGTTGAACTAGATGGACTTAAAGTCTTCCTTCAACCTTAATAGCTATGTAACTATGTAACTCACAACCTATTGCATCAAATTATGTGCTACAAAATGTTAATAGCGCTTTTATTCTAAGCTCTGCAATGTGGACAAACAGTATTTTCTGATGACATATGTGGTACCACTGCATTTGGGTGAAATTGTGTAAAATTTGGGAGGGATCCGTTTTCACTTCTTTACCCTCATGTAAATGAAAAATTTGCAGCTTCAATTATGTTTTTTACCACCAAAATGTTATATTTCCAAGACACAGTGTTATAAAATTCTGTAAGGCATCATTGGGTTCAAAATACTCACTACTTCAATAGATGATTTCCAAATTTCTTGAGTACTGAACTTTCCTAAAATGGGGTAACTTGTGCATTTTTTTGTATGTTAAAACCTCAGAGAGTCCACTAATGACATCCACAATTTATTCAAACAAAATCTGCATCCCAAGAGCCAAATAGCTCTTCTTCCATTCTGATCCCCGCCATGTGCTCAAGCAGTATAGTGCATCCACACATAGTTGTGCCACGTTCGATAAAATTTGCACAACAAATTGTCTTGCCCATTTCCTTTTGGGATTTAGTTTTTCAAATGGGGTCATATGTGGGGGTATTATGCTTTTTTTGTCACCTTTTGTGCTGTGCAAATGCAATATGGTGTCTAAATTTGCGCTCCCATAAAAATCTCATAATTCTCTCTTGCATTAAGAGCCCTGCAGTGTGTCCAAATATTATTTTTTGACCACATGGTGGATTTCTCTGCAACTGAAAGAAGATGCATAATAAATTATGGGATTTATTTTCTTTTATTAGTCTCACAAATTTGGAGGTAAAATAGCATTTTACCGGAAAAATGTAATGTTTTGTTTTCACATCCTAACTTTATTAAATACTATTCTCTTGATGAGGTCAATTGTTGGTATTTCGGCTGTTTTGGCATATCATGTGCTCTTCAAATGCATCATAATGTCCACAATCTTTTCCAGTCACTTTGCATTCCAAAAATCAAATTGTGCTTTTTCTTTCCAAACGCTGCCTCATTTGGAAGTTAAAATTGTTTAACCCATTATGAGGTCCATTGTTTCTATTACCTCTTTGGAAAATCAGAAACTTGGGGCTAAAGTTGCATTTTACTGGAAAAGAATATTTTTTACTCTTTCATGTACAAAATGTTTTCAAATGCTTAATTTCACTACATGAATTCCTTAACGGTCCTTGTTTTCAAAACAAAGTCATTTGTGAAGGTTTCTGATATTTTACCACCTTAGGCTTTCTGAAAATGTGACCGGTTCCACAATCTATTCTAGCCATAGTTTGCTCTTTAAAATAAAACAGCACTCTTTCCTTTCCAAACCTTACTATGTGCTTAAACATTAGCTTCTGACCACATATCAGGTATCATTACTTTTGGAAGAAATTTCTTAACACCATGTTCAGTCAATTTTTTCCTGTAACCTTTTTAGAAAATTCTAAATTTGTGGAAAATATTTCACTGGAAAAATCTAGGTAATTTTGGAATTTTTGTGTCCAAATGTTATAAAGTTCTGTTATACATATATGGGATCAAAATGTCCAATACACCTTGGTGAATTCTTTTTGGGCTCTGATTTCCAAAATAGGGTCACTATAGGGAACTAGGGTTGAGCGAAACGGGTCGAAAATATTCAAAAGTCGCCGACTTTTGGCAAAGTCGGGTTTCATGAAACCCAACCCGACCCCTGTGTGGGGTCGGCCATGAAGTCGGCGATCTTTTGAATCTAGAATCGGAATTCCGATACCGATTCCCGATATGTTTATATCGGGAATTGGTATCGGAATTCAGATTTAACCCCTTAAGCCCCGAGGGTGGTTTGCACGTTAATGACCGGGCCAATTTTTACAATTCTGACCACTGTCCCTTTATGAGGTTATAACTCTGGAACGCTTCAACGGATCTTGGCGATTCTGACATTGTTTTCTCGTGACATATTGTACTTCATTTTAGTAGTAACATTTATTCGATATAACTTGCGTTTATTTGTGAAAAAAACGGAAATTTGGCGAAAATTTTGAAAATTTCGCAATTTTCCAACTTTAAATTTTTATGCCCTTAAATCACAGAGATATGTCACGCAAAATACTTAATAAGTAACATTTCCCACATGTCTCCTTTACATCAGCACAATTTTGGAACCAAAATTTTTTTTTGTTAGGGAGTTATAAGGGTTCAAAGTTGATCAGCAATTTCTCATTTTTACAACACCATTTTTTTTTAGGGACCACATCTCATTTGATGTCATTTTGAGGGGTCTATATGATAGAAAATACCCAAGTGTGACACCATTCTAAAAACTGCACCCCTCAAGGTGCTCAAAACCACATTCAAGAAGTTTATTAACCCTTCAGGGGTTTCACAGGAATTTTTGGAATGTTTAAATAAAAATGAATATTTAACTTTTTTTCACACAAAATTTATTTCAGCTCCAATTTGTTTTATTTTACCAAGGGTAACAGGATAAAATGGATGCCAAACATTGTTGTACAATCTGTACTGCGTACGCTGATACCCCATATGTGGGGGTAAACCACTGTTTGGGCGCATGGCAGAGCTCGGAAGGGAAGGAGCGCCATTTGACTTTTAAATGCAAAATTGACAGGAATTGAGATGGGACACCATGTTGCGTTTGGAGAGCCACTGATGTGCCTAAACATTGAAACCCCCCACAAGTGACACCATTTTGGAAAGTAGACACCCTAAGGAACTTATCTAGATGTGTGGTGACCACTTTGACCCACCAATTGCTTCACAGAAGTTTATAATGCAGAGCCGTAAAAATAAAAAATCATATTTTTTCACAAAAATGATTTTTCGCCCCCAATTTTTTATTTTCCCAAGAGTAAGAGAAGAAATTGAACCTCAAAAATTGTTGGCCAATTTGTCCTGAGTACGCTGATACCCCGTATATGGGTGTAAACCATTGTTTGGGCGTATGGCAGAGCTCGGAAGGGAAGGAGCGCCATTTTACTTTTCAATGCAAAATTGACTGGAATTGAGATGGGATGTCATGTTGCGTTTGGAGAGCCCCTGATGTGCCTAAACATTGAAATCCCCACAAGTGACACCATTTTGGAAAGTAGACCCCTTAAGGAACTTATCTAGAGGTGTGGTGAGCACTTTGACCCAACAAGTGCTTCACAGAAGTTTATAATGCAGAGCCGTAAAAATAAAAAATCATATTTTTTCACAAAAATAATCTTTTTGCCACCAATTTTTTATTTTCCCAAGGGTAAGAGAAGAAATTAGACCACAAAAGTTGTTGTGCAATTTGTCCTGAGTGCGACGATACCCCATATGTGGGGGTAAACCACTGTTTGGGCGCATGGCAGAGCTCGGAAGGAAAGGAGCGCCATTTGACTTTTCAATGCAAAATTGACTGGAATTGAGATGGGACGCCATGTTGCGTTTGGAGAGCCCCTGATGTGCCTAAACATTGGAACCCCTCACAAGTGACACCATTTTGAAAAGTAGACCCCTTAAGGAACTTATCTAGATGTGTGGTGAGCACTTTGACCCAACAAGTGCTTCACAGAAGTTTATAATGCAGAGCCGTAAAAATAAAAAATCTTATTTTTTCACAAAAATGATCTTTTCGCCCCCAATTTTTTATTTTCCCAAGGGTAAGAGAAGAAATTAGACCACAAAAGTTGTTGTGCAATTTGTCCTGAGTGCGACGATACCCCATATGTGGGGGTAAACCACTTTTTGGGTGCATAGCAGAGCTCGGAAGGGAAGGAGCGCCATTTGACTTTTCAATGCAAAATTGACTGGAATTAAGATGGGACGCCATGTTGGTTTGGAGAGCCCCTGATGTGCCTAAACATTAAAAACCCCCACAAGTGACACCATTTTGGAAACTAGACCCTCTAAGGAACTTATCTAGATGTGTTTTGAGAGCTTTGAACCCCCAAGTGTTTCACTACAGTTTATAACGCAGAGCCGTTACAATAAATTTATTTTTTTTTCGCAAAAATTTTTTAGCCCCCAGTTTTGTATTTTCACAAGGGTAACATAATAAATTGGACCCCAAAAGTTGTTGTCCAATTTGTCCTGAGTACGCTGATACCCCATATGTGGGGGGGAACCACTGTTTGGGCGCATGGCAGAGCTCGGAAGGGAAGGAGCGCCATTTGGAATGCAGACTTAGATGGATTGGTCTGCAGGTGTCACGTTGCATTTGCAGAGCCCCTGATGTACCCAAACAGTACAAACCCCCCACAAGTGACCCCATATTAGAAACTAGACCTCCCATGGAACTTATCTAGATGTGTTGTGAGAACTTTGAACCCCTAAGTGTTTCACTACAGTTTATAACGCAGACCCGTGAAAATAAAAATTCTTTTTTTTTTCACAAAAATGATTTTTTAGCCCCCAGCTTTGTATTTTTACAAGGGTAACAGAATAAATTGGACCCCAAAAGTTGTTGTTCAATTTGTCCTGAGTACGCTGATACCCCATATGTGGGGGGGAACCACTGTTTGGGCTCATGGCAGAGCTCGGAAGGGAAGGAGCGCCATTTGGAATGCAGACTTAGATGGATTGGTCTGCAGGCGTCAAGTTGCATTTGCAGAGCCCCTGATGTACCCAAACAGTAGAAACCACCCACAAGTGACCCCATATTGGAAACTAGACCTCCCATGGAACTTATCTAGATGTGTTGTGAAAACTTTGAACCCCCAAGTGTTTCACTACAGTTTACAACGCAGAGCCGTGAAAATAAAAATCCTTTTTTTTCCCACAAAAATGATTTTTAGCCCCCCAAATTTTTATTTTCCCAAGGATGACAAGAGAACTTGGACCCAAAAAGTTGTTGTCCAATTTGTCTCGAGTACGCTGATACCCCATATGTTGGGGTAAACCCCTGTTTGGGCGCACGGGAGAGCTCGGAAGTGAAGGAGCACTGTTTTACTTTTTCAATGCAGAATTGGCTGGAATTGAGATCGGACGCCATGTCGCGTTTGGAGAGCCCCTGATGTGTCTAAACAGTGGAAACCCCCCAATTATAAATGAAACCCTAATCCAAACGCACCACTAACCCTAATCCCAACTGTAACCCTAACCACACACCTAACCCAGACACACCCCTAATTCTAATCCCAACCCTAATCCCAACCGTAAATGTAATCCTAACCCTAGCCCCAACCCTAGCCCTAACCCTAACCCTAACCGGAAAATGGAAATAAATACATTTTTTTTAATTTTATTATTTTTCCCTAAGGCTAGGTTCACATTGCGTTAGGGAAATCCGTTTAGCACTAGCGGATTGCGCTAACGCAATGTCTTTTTAGGTGTCGTGTTTAGTGGTCGCGTTAACGTCCCCGCTCTGGAAGATCGGGGATCGGACCTCGGGCGCGCCGCGGATGCTGCAAGCAGCGTCTGAGGCGCGCCACAAAAGAATGGCACCTTGCTAGCGCGAGCCGAAAATGGCACGCTCTAGCGATGCGCTACACCTGAAAATCACATTGCTGTCAATGGTTGTGCTAACGGACCCGTTGCACGGCGTTAATTGTGACATTTTCGCCGTGCAACGCTGTCCGTTAGCGTTAACCCATTAACGCAATGTGAACCTAGCCTAACTAAGGGGGTGATGAAGGGGGGTTTGATTTACTTTTATAGCGAGTTTTTTAGCGGATTTTTATGATTGGCAGCCGTCACACACTAAAAGACGCTTTTTATAGCAAAAAAGTTTTTGCGTCTCCACATTTTGAGACCTATAATTTTTCCATATTTTGGTCCACAGAGTCATGTGAGGTCTTGTTTTTTGCGGGACGAGTTGACGTTTTTATCGGTTACATTTTCGGACACGTGACAGTTTTTGATCGCTTTTTATTCCGATTTTTTGTGAGGCAGAATGACCAAAAACCAGCTATTCATGAATTTCTTTTGGGGGAGGCGTTTATACCGTTCCGCGTTTGGTAAAATTGATGAAGCAGTTTTATTCTTCGGGTCAGTACGATTACAGCGACACCTCATTTATATCATTTTTTTTATGTTTTGGCGCTTTTATACGATAAAAGCTATTTTATAGAAAAAATAATTATTTTGGCATCGCTTTATTCTGAGGACTATAACTTTTTTATTTTTTTGGTTATGATGCTATATGGCGGCTCGTTTTTTGCGGGACAAGATGACGTTTTCAGAGGTAACATGGTTATTTATATCCGTCTTTTTGATCGCGTGTTATTCCACTCTTTGTTCAGCGTTATGATAATAAAGCGTTGTTTTTTGGCTCGTTTTTTTTTTTTTTTTCTTACGGTGTTCACTGAAGGGGTTAACTAGTGGGCCAGTTTTATAGGTCGGGTCGTTACGGACGCGGCGATACTAAATATGTGTACTTTATTGTTTTTTTGGTTTTTTTTTATGTAAAGAAATGTATTTATGGGAATAATATTTTTTTTTTTCTGCTTTATTTAGGAATTTTTTTTTTATTTTTTTTTTACAAGTGTGGAAATTTTTTTTTTTACTTTTTCACTTTGTCCCAGGGGGGGACATCACAGATCACCGATCTGACAGTGTGCACAGCACTCTATCAGATCGGTGATCTGACATACAGCCGGGCAGGATTAGAGCTGCAGCTGCAGCCTGATCCTGACCCGGAAGTGCTCCCTGCAGGACCCGGATGCAGCCCGGCGGCCATTTTGGATCCGGGGACTGCAGGGAGAAGACGCTCGGTACACGGTGAGCACATCACCGTGTACCGATCGTCTCAGGGAAGCCCGCAGGGAGCCCCCTCCCTGCGCGATGCTTCCCTGCACCGCCGGCACACCGCGATCATCTTTGATCGCGGTGTGCCGGGGGTTAATGTGCCGGGAGCGGTCCGTGACCGCTCCTGGCACATAGTGCCGGATGTCAGCTGCGATAGGCAGCTGACACCCGGCCGCGATCGGCCGCGCTCCCCCCGTGAGCGCGGCCGATCGCATATGACATACTATCCCGTCCATGGGAATTAAGTCCCAGGTCACCTGGACGGGATAGTACGTCATATGGGATTAAGGGGTTAAGTGTAAAATAAAAAATTAAAATAAAAAATATCGCAATACTTACCCTCTGACGCGCCCTGGTACCAACCGGGAACCTTCCTTCCTTAGAAACAGCCTTCCAGGACCTTGCGGTGACGTTCGCGGTGACGTCGCGGCTTGTGATTGGCCGCGCGGCCGCACATGTGACCGCTCGCGCGACCAATCACAAGCCGCGACGTCACCGCGACGTCACCGAAGGTCCTGGAAGGGCTGATTCTTAGGAAGGAAGGCTGCCGGAAAGAAGCAGGGCGCGTCCGAGGGTGAGTATATACCTAATAGGAATATACTCACCCTCGGACGCGCCCTGCTTCTTTCCGGCAGCCTTCCTTCCTAAGAATCAGCCCTTCCAGGACCTTCGGTGACGTCGCGGTGACTTCGCGGCTTGTGATTGGTCGCGCGAGCGGTCACATGGGCGGCGGCGCGGCCAATCACAAGCCGCGACGTCACCGCGAACGTCACCGCAAGGTCCTGGAAGGCTGTTTCTAAGGAAGGAAGGTTCCCGGTTGGTACCAGGGCGCGTCAGAGGGTAAGTATTGCGATATTTTTTATTTTAATTCTTTATTTTACACTAAAATATGGATCGCAGCGCCTGAAGGAGAGTTTCCGCTCCTTCAGACCCTGGGAACCATGGAAACCCAATGCACTGCATTGGATTTCGTGTTTTGTCCGACCCCGACCCCGACTTTTTTATAGGATCGGCCGATTTCACTCGACCCGACTTTTGAAAAAGTCGGGTTTCGTGAAACCCGACCCGATCCTATAAAAGTAAAGGTCGCTCAACCCTATAGGGAACTTCTTTTTCACTTTTACCACAGAGACTGAAAATGCAATATGATATCAGTAATCTATTTCAGCCAAAATAACGCTCCAAAAATCAAATAGTGCTTCTTCCATTCCTGAGATGTGCCCAAAAGTTGTGACCACATGTGAGACATTTTAGTACAATTGGGAGAAATTGTATTATAAATTTTATGGTCGATTTTCTCCTATTGCCCCTTGCGGAAAAAAATATATGTGACTAAAGCAAAATTTTAGTGGAAACAATGTAATTTTTCAAGTTTTCATTCTAGGTTTTTGGAACTTTGTGTGCATAAATTTTCTGACAGCAATTAGGAATTCTCAGAGATTAAGTTTTTAAATTATATAAATGTGTTTTTTTCTTGTTAATAGGCCCCCACAGTTAATTTAAAGCTGAATATCTTGTTAAAAAATAGGACTTGGAAAAAAATAAAAAATTGTTTCTATCTTTTAACTCTAACAAAAGAAAATGAATGATGCTGATGTAAATTGGACATATATGAAATACTATGTTAACTAGTTTTTGTGGTATGACTATCTGGTTTAAGACTATAAGCATTCAAAGTTCGGGTGCAGACAGCCATATGACTCACTTGACAATCTCATCACTGTCTGCGGATTGGCAGTCGGTTCTCCTGACTTGAGCGAGATAGCAGCATAGAAATACAGCCGTCTGACTGAACTCTTATTAGCAGATGCATTCCATAGTTATCACCACACAAAGTCACATGCATCAGATTTGAAAAATAGAGCTTGGCAAGTTATTCAAAATAGGCACTTATTTAGTGCCAAAGTAGTTAACTACTGAAACAACAGACTACTGTAAATGAGAGTTATGCAATGTTCAATAAATTATTTTCCAAAAAGAACATTTTGTTATCAGGCTGGAAACCATCATAGTGACCTTTCAACAATGTTTTTATATTCTTGATAAAATGTATTTAGTATATTTTTATGTAACAAGGTTATGAAAATAAAGTGACACTGCTTATTGTGTAATTTCTAATCATGTCCACCAAATGCTGGAAGCTTATTTAATGAGCACAAGTTTCTAAGTAGGTCATAAGCCTTTCTTTACATTGTAAAGTATGTAACTATTAAAATTAGGGAAATTGAAAAACATCTCCTTAAGATCAAAGAGCCGCAAGTATTATAATGTGTTAAAGCATTTTATGAAAACCTGCATATTGCAGAATTAGCAAAAGTAAAAAGTGACTCTAAAACCGAAATGCAAGGGAAATGTGCAAAATTATCTCATCTATAAAATTTAAGAAACTCAAGGCCGATCATGGAAAACATAAACCGCGGAAATAATTGAACCCCATGGATAAAATAAGTGTTGTACATTTAGCCACAAACTTTAGCCTAGCTATTGATGATACAAGAAGTTAATAACTATGGATACCAAGAAAACCTTCATTATTCACTTTCTCTAAAGAAAGGCTATTGAAATGAACTAGTTCCCTAGACCTCTTCATACATTGCACTGTACAGGAAAGAGGAAGCTGTCTACTATCTACTATGGAAGTCGAGCTGTCAGGACTCAAAACCAGCTCTGACAGAAAGATCTCAGTAAAGAATTTGAGAAAGGCATACACATCATAATGGCCAAGCTGGACTGCTCCTTTAATTCGCTAACACAAAAATAGATGTAACTTTCTACAAATGACTTTAATTTTATATGCAAATTGCCTATTCAGAGAGGAAGAGGAATAAAACTATAGTGCCACCTATGGGCTATTCATTACTTGGCAAGCAATTAGGTATTTGCCTCGGTATATTCAAATGACCCATCCAGCATGATTGACGCATTGTTTGCAGCAAATGAAGATTCTGGGCTGGCTTGGCAATCACAATAATGGCGGTGCCATCTTTTGTGTGGCATTACTATGGTAGGTTGGCCTTCCAGCATCATAGGGACTATTTAAAGGTTGCCAGTGCCATCTTGCTCACATTGCAGCTGGAAACAAACTATGCTCTCCCTATGCTAAGCATGGGGAGAGTGAAAGGAGCATAGGGATAGTGATAGAAAGTTATAGTGAGCGTTATTTATTGCAAAAAGCTCTTTTAAGAGCTGAAGATTGTCCAGAGATTTTTTGTTTGTTAAATGGGAATTTAAGTAGGGAAATATTTTTATAGAAGGTATGGTGAAAGGCAGGCAGGCAACAGGGTGTTCTCATCATTGCAAGAACATGCTGCAGATCTCTTCTAATTTACACTGTGTTGTATAGTAGTTAGTATTATGAACAGACTGTGGGATTAGGGTGAAGTTGAAGTAAGGAGGGTTTCATCCACTTCCAAAATATAAAAATCAGCTATTTGTAGAGGGAAATATTATTAGGTAGTACCAGCTTATACAAAACCATTTTTGGGAGGTACATAATATTCCTGTGCAGTAGCCTATAATTATTTTTTTCACCGCAAAATAATATTCCTCAGTGGCAGCATATAGTAACATTCATTTTAAAATCTAATTGCTAAATAATATCTCTCTTCTATTGCTTAAAATACCTGATATTTGTCCAGCAGCTGTGCGACTGGTGCAATCCGGGTAGAGATAATCTTATGTGACAATTTAGCAGGGGCAATAATCTTCATAATTCCGCATTTGGAGTATGTCAGCAAGGCGATCGAACAAAAATCATAATTTTCTATTGGTTTGAAAAAATAGCATTTCTTTATCTAGCAATAGTATGACTGGCGCAAAACCTGCAGCAATACAAATATGTGACTATTTACCTGTAATTTACGTCAGTCTGCTCTTGTGTGTATAATCAAGCTGTGATCTAAAAAAAAATAGCCACATGTAGCAATGTGTGCTCAATGTGATCACATGACAAAGAAATCCGTGAATTCTGAAAGGCAATGGATTATTGGTCCAGATTGCACTCCGTAGCCAGTCACGTGATCAATCACGTGAATGTGACATCACGTAAGGTCATTGCACCTGGCTTTCATAGCGGATATTCAGCTCCCGCATCACGCGGGATACAGTCACCGAGTAATTAACTCTCTCTATCACAGAAGGACTCCTCTAAATGTGGATATTACTGACACCAGCTCCTTGGATAAACCTGCCCTATATAAGGTAAAATTGCCTATTAATTAATGTGGCTCCATATGATCCTTCGACCTATTGATCAAGAATTTAACAACCTGGACCAATTGATATTAGGGCCACAGTGGCATATTGCCAAGTTTTTAACCCTAAGGTTTGGTTACGGCTTTAAAGAAAGCTGCTACTTGCAATATAATACAATGTTATTTCAAAGTACTAAATTAAAGGAATAGTATGATTGCATAAACGTTTGTATGTTTTAACTTATAAAGATCAAGAAAAGTTAATATAAAGATTAAATACATAGAAATACATACCTGGCTCACCCCTTCTGACACAGCCTCTCCTGCTGCACTTTTCTATGGTGGCTTCCACCTTTCTCACACACCCCGCCCCAGCAGCAAGCATGGCGGAGGAGTTGGTTTTCTCGTGTCAGATAACTGCGCCTTCACCCCAATCCCACTGCCACCCTCTGTTACCCTCCCTTGCTTTGAGGTGCACTCTGTGCGTATCTACGCCCCCACCAACCTCCAACTGGCTGTCATTTACCGCCCCCCAGGGCCAGCCACCACCTTCTTTGACCACTTCACCACCTGGCTATTTCATTTCCTTATATGCACGAAGAAAAAGAAATATGCGGCACTCACCCCAATTTAGCAGTGGAACACGTGAACTTTAATGGAGAAAATAAGCAGATACATAAATCCGTTTAAGACATCAGGTAAGCAGGAGGGTGCGGTATTGGAGCTTGGATGACGGCCGTTTCGCACACTAGGTGCTTCGACGGGTCCAGATTTCATTTCCTTTCTGCGGACATCCCCACTATCATCATGGGCGACTTCAACATACCTATTGACACTTCCCTCTCAGCTGCCACTAAACTTCTATTTCTCACTTCCTCCTTTGGCCTCACTCAATGGTCTTCTGCAGCCACTCACAAAGATGGTCACACATTGGACTTCATCTTCACCCGCCTCTGCTCACTTTCTAACCTCTCTAACTCACCTCTTCCTCTTTCTGACCACAATCTACTTACATTCTCTTCCCTCTCCACTCCTTGTCTACAATCCCCACCCCACAGACTTGCACACCCTCGCAGAAATCTTAAACACCTTGAACTACATTCACTCTATGAATCCCTCCTCCATCTCACAGACATAAGTTCTCTACACAATGCATGCGCATGACGCTGCCGCTCTATATAACACCACAATAGCTGCAGATTTGGAATCTCTTGCCACTCTCACCCATACCAAAGCTCGCAAAATCAACAGACAGCCCTGGCACACCAGCCTGACCAAAGAACTGAGGTCAGCTTTCAGGGCTGCAGAGTGGAGATGGAAAAGATCCCACTCCAACAAGCAATTTATCACATTCAAACAGTCCCTCACTACTTTCAAGACCACACTCGCAACAGGTAAACAAGCCTACTTCTCATCTCTCATATCCTCCCTGTCTCACAACCCTAAACAGTTATTCAACACCTTCAACTCTCTCCTCCCTCCCCCAGCACCTCCTCCCTCCCCACTCATCTCAGCTGAAGACTTTGCCTCATTTTTCAAGCAGAAGATTGAGAACATCAGAGACAGTGTTTAGTCGACAACCACCAGAGCCCTTCCTCCCAACTACCCAGCCCTCCACCACGAAAACCAACTTCTCCAGCATTACAGAAGATCGACTCTTTACTCTACTCTCAAGATAGCATCTCACCACCTGTGCAATTGACTCGATCCCTTCCCACTTCATCCCAAACCTCACCACAGTCTTCATCCCAACTCTAACACATCTCTTCAACCTATCACTAACAACTGGTGTTTTCCCCTCAAGCTTTAAACATGCCTCAATCACACCTATCCTCAAAATGCCCTCTCTTGACCCATCCTCTGTCGCCTATATCACTTCTCCCCTATGCCTCAAAACTACTGGAACAACACGTCCATCTTGAACTGTCCTCCCATCTATCTTCCTGCTCCCTTTTCGACCGCTTACATTCAGGCTTCCGGTCACACCACTCCACTGAAACTGCCCTAACTAAGGTCACCAATGACCTATTAACCGCCAAGAGCAAGCAACACTTCTTTATCCTCCTCCTCCTGGACCTGTCCTCTGCCTTTGACACAGTAGACCATTCCCTATTATTACAGACCCTCTCATCCCTTGGCATGACAGACTTGGCCCTATCCTGGATCTCGTCATACCTAACTGACCGAACATTCAGCGTCTCCCATTCACACACCACTTCCTCACCTCTCCCCTATCTGTTGGAGTCCCGCAATGTTCAGTTCTAGGGCCCCTGCTCTTCTCCATTTACACTTTTGGCCTGGGACAGCTCATAGAATTTCATGGTTTTCAGTATCATCTCTATGCTGATGACACACAGATCTACATCTCTGGACCAGATATCACCACCCTACTAACCAGAATCCCTCAATGTCTATCCGCTATTTCATCCATCTTCTCCGCTAGATTTCTAAAACTTAACATGGACAAAACAGAATTCATTGTTTTTCCCCATCTCACATGACTCCCCCAACGAGCCTATCCATTACAGTAAATGGCTGCCCACTCTCCCCAGTCCCACAAGCTCGCTGTCTCAGGGTAATCCTTGACACTGATCTCTCCTTCAAACCGCATATCCAAGCCCTTTCCGCTTCCTGCCGCCTTCAACTCAAAAATATCTCATGGTTCCGTATATTCCCAAACCAAGAATCTGCAAAAACCCTAGTTCATGCCCTCATCATCTCCCGCCTCGACTACTGTAACCTCCTGCTCTGTGGCCTCCCCTCTAACACTCTCGCACCCCTCCAATCTATTCTAAACTCTGCTGCCCGACTCATCCACCTGTCCCCCGCTATTACCCTGCCTCTACCCTCTGTCAATCCCTTCACTGGCTCCCCATTACCCAGAGACTCCAGTACAAAAGCCTAACCATTACATACAAAGCCATCCACAACCTGTCTCCTCCATACATCTGTGACCTCGTCTCCCGGTACTTTTCTGCATGCAACCTCCGATCCTCACAAGAGCTCCTTCTCTACTCCTCTCTTATCTCATCTTCCCACAATCGCCTACAAGATTTCTCTTGCGCATCACCCCTTCTCTGGAACTCTCTACCACAACATATCAGACTCTCACCTACCATCGAAACCTTCAAAAAGAACCTGAAGACCTACCTCTTGCGGCAAGCCTACAACCTGCAGTAACCACCGATTGACCAAACCACTGCACGACCAGCTCTATCCTCACCTACTGTATCCTCACCAATCCCTTGTAGATTGTGAGCCCTCGTGGGCAGGTTCCTCTCTCCTCCTGTACCAGTTGTGACTTGTATTGTTCAAGATTATTGTACCTGTTTTTATTATGTATTCCCCTCCTCACATGTAAAGCGCCATGGAATAAATGGCGCAATAATAATAAATAATAATAATAATAGAATGATTAAGTTCATATAAACTATAAGTACATATAAATATTAAGTACATATACTCACCTCATCACCAATGAGATTTAAACATCATCCATCTGAAATAATAGAAAAGCATTCACCAAGACTGAGATCCCCTGGGAAATTCACAACACTTCATTGGCGTCCCAACTTATGCAGGTATCACAATGCTGTACACGTATAAGTACAGTTACCCAACTTTTCTGATTCTGTTTTAGTCATGTTTCTCTGGCCTTATATAGTGATTTACAATGTGTATCCAGCTTTCGGGATAAAATGAATCAGAAATCTCAGGCAAACATCGGACAATGGGAAATAAACTCACAGAATATAAAGTCTCCCAGGGATTCACATCAGTCCACAAGAGACAGAGAATAAATAAACCTTAATGTTTTACAATAACAAACATCAAACACAGAGCAACAAAATACTATTTGTGAGGTAAAAGCTTTCAGACAATAAGTAAATAGTTCTCAAGATTTTGTCATTTTCTGTCTGTAAATCTATGACCAAAAATGTTGCTCTGTCATCGTCTGAATACATTCTGTATATTTCAAAATGGACACAAAATATTATTTTTTATATTATAAACATGAAACTTGTACTGTCTATCTCTTCCTCTTGCAATAACTGCTAAGTCTATTGTGATGTCGTCATCACGGCGTCTTTCAGCTGATATGAGAGAGGCCACTTGGTTAATTTTTTTAAACCTTTGCAGATTGATGGTAGCTTCTATCTCTACCTCTTGTAATAACTGCAAAATGCATTGTTAGGTCCCAATCATGGTCTTTTTAAGCAAGTATGTTACAGACGTCTTGGGTATTTTTTGGAAAACTTTGCACATTGTGCAATGGTGAACCTTGTGCACCCCATCTCTACATATTGTAGTAACTGCAAAATGTATTGTGAGGCCCCATCATGGTCTCTTTCAGCATGTATGATACATCCCCTTTGAGTAAATTTTGGAAACCTTTGTATATTGTCCAATGGTCACATTTCTACTCCCTATCACTATATATTCTGTAATTATAGTTTTTTTAGTGTGTTGCCATTCTCATGGTCTCTTTAAGCATGTGTACATATATCAAAAGCAAATTTAATACATCACCGAGTTATAAAACATCCAAGGTAGATTACATATGTAAATTATTGGGTATTCATTCATAGTGAAAAAGTGTCCCATCTACACATATATCCTTTTAAATGCCAATAAAAGTCAGCGTGTATATAGTGAAATATAATAAATATTCAACTGGCTATACCGATCCCAACGGAGTTAAGAGAAGATAAGAACAAAGTGCATAGTGCAAAATATAAAATGCATAATGTGAAAATGGCAACTGCCATATGCCCAAAGTTAGCCTATATAATATATGATCCTCCAAATAGGGACTACAGGGAGTATACCCATGTATCAAACATATCCACTATTGACCAAAGTCCAAAAAAGAGACAACTCCGAAATAAATAAAGGTTGTAAGCCACTATAAACCAACCTGCTACTAATGTGGGATGAGGGAGACCCCAATGCGCACTTCGCACACTGCTTCTTTGTGATTGGATATACCTTCTGCTC
This sequence comes from Ranitomeya imitator, assembly GCF_032444005.1. Classification (NCBI taxonomy): domain Eukaryota; kingdom Metazoa; phylum Chordata; class Amphibia; order Anura; family Dendrobatidae; genus Ranitomeya; species Ranitomeya imitator. Next base: position 532,117,695 of record NC_091286.1, read on the forward strand.
TGGTGTGGCACTTTGATGTAATCTCTCATGTTTTAAATTGTTACGTCTTCAAATACCTGTTAAATCATTTTCCTTTTTATTAATTTTTTTTGTTAATAAGCTTTATGAAATTGTATTTTGCTCTAATGTCCATTTTTTTTTTTATTGAGCTAAGCAGAAGTGCCAAGCGCCAAACATTTCCCGGATCCGTGCTTTCCTTGACCTTGAAACCACAAACACACTAGTGCACACCCTTATGATCTTCCGCGTCGACTACTGCAACCTCCTCTCTGACCTCCCCTCTAGCACTCTGGCACCACTCCAATCCATCTTATACTCTGCTGCCGGACTAATCCACCTGTCTCCCCATTATTCACCAGCCTCTCCTCTCTGCCAGGCCCTTCATTGGGTTCCTATTGCCGAGCAGCTACAGTAAAAAACACTAACAATGACATACAAAGCCATTCACATCCTGTCTCCTCCATACATCTGTGACATGGTTTCCCGGTACGAACCTACACGCAACCTTCGATCGTCTCATGATCTCCTTCTCTACTCCTCTCTCGCCCCTTTCTCCCACAACCTCATCCAAGACTTCTCCCGTGCTTCCTCTATACTCTGGGACTCTCTACCCCGACACATCAGGCTCTCACCTACCATGGAAACCTTCAAAAGGAACATGAACACCCACCTCTTCCGACAAGCCTACAACCTGCAGCAGTCCTCTGTCTGCTGAACTGCCGCATGACCAACTCTACACTCTCCTAGTGTATCCTCACCCATCCCTTGTAGACTGTCAGCCCTCGCGGGCAGGGTCCTCTCTCCTCCTGTACTTGTGTGTGCCTTGTTTTACTCACGTTTATTGTACTTGTCTATATTTGCCCCGTTCACATGTAAAGTGCCATGGAATAAATGGTGATATAAAAATGAATAATAATAATAAAAATAATTTGATGTCGGCATTTTTTGCTAATTTTTTTTGCGTAAATCAATAATATTTATTTAATATACTGTGGAGTTTCTCCATACTCTAAACCATAATAATTGTTGAATGCAAAAGAAAAAAGTAAAACTCGCTTCACAGCTCACCTTTTCTGCCTCCTCAGCAGGCCTGTTGGTAACATCCACATTTCTTTTTTTTATATTCCCACATCAGGCACATCTTAATTGGCCTTTTTCACTTTGGGACACAGGTTTTGAGTGATGAGGACTATGACATCCCTATGTGCCAATTCATAGTCAATACATCAGGGAAAGCAGTGCTAGAGTGAATACTGAAGAAAACTTTGCAAGGAGTGGAAGAAAAGACCCAATATAAAACAAACTTTATGTCATAATTCATGGTCAAATATGAAGGGGGTTGAAAACTTGTTTTGCTGCCTTTGGTATTGGGTGCATTTGCTGTGTGCAAGGCATCATGAAATCTGAAGATTAACAAAATATTTTGAATTTATCTTCTGGCAGGATAATGAACCATTCATACTTCACAAAGCACTCAGAAATGGATGGAAACGAAGCTCTGGAAAGTTCTGAGTGGTCAGCAATGAGACCAGATCTAAATGCCATTGAAAACCTGTGGAGAGCTTAAAAAATTGTTGTTAAGAGAAGGCAGCCTTTAAATATGAGAGACCTGGAGTAGCTTGCAGAAGAAGAGTGGTCCAAAATTCCAGTTGACAGGAGTAAGAACCTTGTTGATGGTTATATGAAAATATTGATGGCAGTTATTCATTCCAAAGGGTATGCAACCAAATTTTAAGTTGAGAGTGCCAACAATTTTGGCCCTAAGATTTTGGGGTTTTTGTGTGAAATTATGTCTAATTTGTCTTTTTTTTCTATGGGTTTTCTAGTATAGTTCCAATACACACCAAGGAAATAAACATGTTTAACAAAACGCGTAATTGCAATAATTTTGTTGAAGAAATACTTAATTTATTGGAACAATTTAAAGACTGTCAACACTTTCGGCCATGACTGTATAAGGACTTCCATATTGCCTCATATTCACATTCCCCGGGAGAACCTAATGTGAAACGTACATTGAGGTCAGTCTATTTCTATCCAGATTTTTCTATTTCCATTCTTTTACTACTTAAACCTCTTTTTGGTTATGTACCTTTAGTATACTTACTTGTGTGGCCACTAGGCTATCTGTTTTTGTGCATCTATAATGTTCTTTGAACTGTTACCTAGCATTCTTGTTTAGGCTTTGCCCTGGTTAGAAATCTAATTCTGTTAGGTCTCGAGTTCCCGCTTCTGCACAGGGGGAATCTCGAGCCATCTCCGCTGCGGTCTCCCATTCTTATCCAGCCGCAGTGGAGTCTGCTCAGCAGGGACGTCGGTCCCAGCATCTTGCTAAGTCTCACGCTGTACAGAGAGTTACTGCTGCTTCTTCAGCTTCTGCCATTAAAGTCAGTGCTGGTCAGCAGCGAGCGGACTTCTCTGGGACTAAGTCCTTGTCTGCACACACTGAGTATGCCCAGGGCAAGATCTCCCGTTGGAGATCGAGGGTCATATGCTCAGGCTCTGCAGCACATTCCATTGGTCCTCTTGGCAGGTCTTGGAAGGGCAAACTTTCTGTGGCCACTTCCTGTGCTGCAACTATATAAACTGCGCATGACCGCACGGCCATGCGCTAGTGTACAATTGTTAATGTGTGTATGTTGTGAGTGCAAGTCGTCCTTGGATGCCCCTACCCTATTGAATGTCTGTTCGCGGAAGGTGTATGGTTGCTATCTAGCGCCCGACTTAGCCTACAGCACGAATCACACATTACAGCGTCCAGTTGCTGTGACCGCCAGTACGGCGCCGTGCACTTCCTCTGTGCTTTCCTTACCCAAGCCTGGGTGGTTAGTGGCGTTCGTCAGTGCGGCACCGCATGCACTCTTGTGCCTTAAAATCGTTATTTAGTTTCCTTACACACCCAGTTGCGGTGTTATGCCAGCAAGGGTCTAATCGGGCTTCAATCCTAGTTGGGGTTGAGTTCGCTGACTACTTGCTCGCGCTCTATGTGCGGTACCGCGGTCCTGTGACGCAACAGGATCGCTTCCTTCACGTTGGGTGAAGTTTAACCCACGTGTGTATACTTATGAGTACCGCCATATAGTCCGTCGTTACTTGGCAGCAGGTTCCATCTCTGCACGGTGGACCCCGGGCTGCGAACGCACCATACTCTATCTGTCTTAATATTTGGTGCGTTCCGCTAGCCCTAACATTACACTAGCGCCAGGGTCTGGCTAGTAATGACGGACAAACAGCAATCCTTGCGGTATATCCAGCAGCTGGAGGGTAGGTTGGCGGCTCTTGAGAGCGCAACCTCAGCTGTGGATGTTACCGCGGTTGCTGTACAGGCTGCTAGCGTGGCTGCAGCAACCCTGTCCATTGCCACCCCTGCTCCGACATTTTCTCGCCTCCCGCTGCCAGAAAAATTTTCTGGTGATAGCAAGTTTTGTAGGGGATTTGTGAGTCAGTGCTCTATTCACCTCGAGCTCCTGGCTGTACGTTTTCCCACAGAGCGGGCTAAGGTGGGATTTATAGTGTCTCTCTTGTCGGACAGGGCGTTGGAATGGGCTACGCCGCTGTGGGAGCGTGGCGATCATGTGGTGCAGAGTGCTCCGCTGTTTCTGAGCACTCTGAAACAGGTCTTTTTAGGACCTCAAGTCACCCATGATACGGCGCTCCAACTGCTGGCATTAACTCAGGGTGAGTCCTTGGTCAGTCAATTCGCCGTCCAATTCCGCACTTTAGCTTCTGAGCTGGATTGGTCGGATAAAGCTCTTATCCCCATATTTTGGAGGGGCCTGGCTGACCACGTTAAGGACGCTCTGGCCACTAGGGAGATTCCTGCCACACTGGAGGAGTTAATAACTGTCTCCACTCGAATTGACCTCTGTTTTAACGAGCAGAGGTTAGAGCGAGCCTAGTGTAGGCAGAGGTTTCGGCTGGCTCCTACCTTCACCAAACCTCTGGAATCTCCGGTCCTGGTTCCTGAGTCACATGAGGCCAGGGAAGTGTCACAAGCGGGATCTAAGTCCCGGACCGCTTGTGCACTCAAGGTCTGTCATGTTTGCCAGCAGTCAGGACATCTAGCCACCAGATGTTCTCAGCGATCGAGGAAACGTCAGCGTTTAGTGGTAGTAGGTGGAGGTACACTAAACACGGCGACGTTTGCCTCTAAATTGTCCTTTAAGGGGACAATTATTATAGGCTCATTCTCCCACTCGGTAGAGCTCTGCGTGGATTCTGGGGCGGAGGGCAATTTTATGTCTTCTGCCTTCGCCCAACGTCACGCAATACCCCTGGTTATGCTAGCTCAACCAGTAACGGTACGAGTGGTGAATGGGTCGGCACTGCCCTCACAGATAACACACCAGACCATCCCTTTTACTCTGTCCATGTCACCATCTCATCAGGAGATTATATCTCTGCTCGTCATTCCTGAGGGAATTGATGAGGTCCTGTTGGGAATACCTTGGCTACGGTACCACTCTCCTCATATCGAGTGGTCCTCTGGCAGAATCCTGGGATGTGGCGAATCTTGTGGGGGTAGGTGTCAGAGGGAGTGCGTTCAGGTTGCCACTACAGAGGTACCCGCAGATCTTTCCTCTCTCCCCAAGCAGTATTGGTCTTATGCAGACGTGTTCTCCAAAAAGGCGGCGGAGATCCTTCCGCCCCATCGCCCCTATGACTGTCCTATTGATCTCTTGCCTGGTGCTGAGCCTCACCGGGGTCGAGTCTATCCGCTATCTCTCCCGGAGACGGAGGCAATGTCACAGTACATCCAGGAAAATCTGGCAAGAGGATTCATTAGGAAGTCAGTGTCACCCGCTGGGGCAGGGTTCTTCTTTGTGCAGAAGAAGAATGGAGAATTGCGTCCATGCATAGACTACAGGGATCTTAACGCCATCACCATTAAGAACAAGTATCCTTTGCCCTTGATATCTGAGCTCTTCGATAGGCTTCGGGGAGCTAGGGTATTTACTAAATTAGATCTGCGGGGTGCTTACAACCTGATTCGCATCCGTGAGGGGGACGAATGGAAGACGGCTTTTAACACCAGGGATGGGCACTATGAATATCTGGTGATGCCCTTTGGGCTCTGTAATTCCCCAGCCGTTTTCCAAGACTTTGTGAACGATATCTTCCGGGATATGCTTTCCACCTCGGTCGTAGTCTATCTGGATGATATTCTCATCTCCTCTCCAGATATTGACTCCCACCGGAGAGATGTTTGCAAAGTCTTCGACCTCCTACGGGCAAACTCCCTCTATGCCAAGTTGGAGAAGTGTATGTTTGAGCAGGAGTCCTTACCTTTCCTAGGCTACATCATCTCTGCCCAGGGATTGGCTATGGATCCTGCCAAACTACAGGCTGTGATGGACTGGCAGGAACCCCATTCTCTTAAAGCGGTGCAGCGCTTTATGGGGTTCATTAATTATTATCACCAGTTCATTTCGCACTTCTCAACTTTGGTAGCTCCCTTGGTTGCCCTCACCAAGAAGGGGGCGAATCCCAAATTGTGGTCTGAGGAGGTCTCCAAGGCCTTTAACTCTATAAAGTCACACTTCGCTAGCGCTCCCATCCTACATCGCCCCGATGTTGAGAAGCCATTTATCATGGAGGTGGATGCCTCTTCTGTTGGTGCTGGAGCAGTCCTCTTCCAAACGGATGCTCAAGGTCGGAAGCATCCTTGCTTCTTTTTCTCCAAGACCTTCTCACCAGCAGAGAGGAATTATTCAATCGGGGACAGGGAGTTGCTAGCCATGAAGTTGGCTTTCTCGGAGTGGAGACATCTCTTGGAGGGTGCACGTTTTCCCTTCCAAGTCTTCACAGACTGTTATGTTTGCTAATGACAGGTGTTATGAAGGCAATCCAGAAACACAGTGTGCTTAGCGATCAGAGCGCACACAGTGATCTGACAAATACCCAAAAATACAAGAACGAGCTCTGAGACGTGGAAACTCTGTAGACTGCACACCTGATCCTATCCTAAACACAACTGAAAGCGGCTGTGGATTGCGCCTAACAACTACCTAGGCAACTCGGCACAGCCTAAGAAACTAGCTAGCCTGAAGATAGAAAAATAGGCCTGACTTGCCCCAGAGAAATTCCCCAAAGGAAAAGGCAGCCCCCCACATATAATGACTGTGAGTAAGATGAAAAGACAAAACGTAGGGATGAAATAGATTCAGCAAAGTGGGGCCCGATATTCTAGGACAGAGCGAGGACAGTAAAGCGAACTTTGCAGTCTACAAAAAACCCTAAAGCAAAACCACGCAAAGGGGGCAAAAAAACCCCACCGTGCCGAACTAACGGCACGGCGGTACACCCTTTGCGTCTCAGAGCTTCCAGCAAAACAAAAGACAAGCTGGACAGAAAAAAAGCAACAAAAAAGCAAAAAGCACTTAGCTATACAGAGCAGCAGGTCACAGGAACAATCAGGAGAAGCTCAGATCCAACACTGAAACATTGACAAGGAGCAAGGATAGCAGCATCAGGCGGAGTTAAGTAATGAAGCAGTTAACGAGCTCACCAGAACACCTGAGGGAGGAAGCTCAGAAGCTGCAGTACCACTTGTGACCACAGGAGTGAATTCAGCCACAGAATTCACAACAGTACCCCCCCCTTGAGGAGGGGTCACCGAACCCTCACCAGAGCCCCCAGGCCGACCAGGATGAGCCGCATGAAAGGCACGAACAAGATCGGAAGCATGAACATCAGAGGCAAAAACCCAGGAATTATCTTCCTGAGCATAACCCTTCCATTTAACCAGATACTGGAGTTTCCGTCTAGAAACACGAGAATCCAAAATCTTCTCCACAATATACTCCAATTCCCCCTCCACCAAAACCGGGGCAGGAGGCTCAACAGATGGAACCATAGGTGCCACGTATCTCCGCAACAACGACCTATGGAATACATTATGTATGGAAAAGGAGTCTGGGAGGGTCAAACGAAAAGACACAGGATTGAGAACCTCAGAAATCCTATACGGACCAATAAAACGAGGTTTAAATTTAGGAGAGGAAACCTTCATAGGAATATGACGAGAAGATAACCAAACCAGATCCCCAACACGAAGTCGGGGACCTACACGGCGTCTGCGATTAGCGAAAAGTTGAGCTTTCTCCTGGGACAAGATCAAATTGTCCACTACCTGAGTCCAGATCTGCTGCAACCTATCCACCACAGAATCCACACCAGGACAGTCCGAAGACTCAACCTGTCCTGAAGAGAAACGAGGATGGAACCCAGAATTGCAAAAAAATGGAGAAACCAAGGTAGCCGAGCTGGCCCGATTATTAAGGGTGAACTCAGCCAACGGCAAAAAGGACACCCAATCATCCTGGTCTGCAGAAACAAAACATCTCAGATATGTTTCCAAGGTCTGATTGGTTCGTTCGGTCTGGCCATTAGTCTGAGGATGGAAAGCCGAGGAAAAGGATAGGTCAATGCCCATCCTACCACAAAAGGCTCGCCAAAACCTTGAAACAAACTGGGAACCTCTGTCAGAAACAATATTCTCAGGAATGCCATGCAACCGAACCACATGCTGAAAGAACAAAGGTACCAAATCAGAGGAGGAATGCAATTTAGCCAAGGGCACCAGATGGACCATTTTAGAAAAGCGATCACAGACCACCCAAATGACTGACATCTTTTGAGAAATGGGAAGGTCAGAAATGAAATCCATCGAAATATGTGTCCAAGGCCTCTTTGGGACCGGCAAGGGCAAAAGCAACCCACTGGCACGAGAACAGCAGGGCTTAGCCCTAGCACAAATCCCACAGGACTGCACAAAAGTACGTACATCCCGTGACAGAGATGGCCACCAGAAGGATCTAGCCACTAACTCTCTGGTACCAAAGATTCCAGGATGACCAGCCAACACCGAACAATGAAGTTCAGAGATAAGTTTATTAGTCCACCTATCAGGGACGAACAGTTTCTCTGCTGGACAACGATCAGGTTTATTCGCCTGAAATTTTTGCAGCACCCACCGCAAATCAGGGGAGATGGCAGACACAATGACTCCTTCCTTGAGGATACCCGCTGGCTCAGATAAACCCGGAGAGTCGGGCACAAAACTCCTAGACAGAGCATCCGCCTTCACATTTTTAGAGCCCGGAAGGTACGAAATCACAAAGTCGAAGCGGGCAAAAAATAACGACCAACGGGCCTGTCTAGGATTCAAGCGCTTGGCAGACTCGAGATAAGTCAAGTTCTTATGATCAGTCAATACCACCACGCGATGCTTAGCTCCTTCAAGCCAATGACGCCACTCCTCGAATGCCCACTTCATGGCCAGCAACTCTCGATTGCCCACATCATAATTACGCTCAGCGGGCGAAAACTTCCTGGAAAAGAAAGCACATGGTTTCATCACTGAGCAATCAGAACCTCTCTGTGACAAAACCGCCCCTGCTCCAATCTCAGAAGCATCAACCTCGACCTGGAACGGAAGAGAAACATCTGGCTGACACAACACAGGGGCAGAACAAAAACGACGCTTCAACTCCTGAAAAGCTTCCACAGCAGCAGAAGACCAATTAACCAAATCAGCACCCTTCTTGGTCAAATCGGTCAATGGTTTGGCAATGCTAGAAAAATTACAGATGAAGCGACGATAAAAATTAGCAAAGCCCAGGAACTTTTGCAGACTTTTCAGAGATGTCGGCTGAATCCAATCCTGGATGGCTTGGACCTTAACTGGATCCATCTCGATAGTAGAAGGGGTAAAGATGAACCCCAAAAATGAAACTTTCTGCACACCGAAGAGACACTTTGATCCCTTCACAAACAAAGAGTTAGCACGCAGGACCTGAAAAACCATTCTGACCTGCTTCACATGAGACTCCCAATCATCTGAGAAGATCAAAATGTCATCCAAGTAAACAATCAGGAATTTATCCAGATACTCACGGAAGATGTCATGCATAAAAGACTGAAACACAGATGGAGCATTGGCAAGTCCGAACGGCATCACTAGATACTCAAAATGACCCTCGGGCGTATTGAATGCAGTTTTCCATTCATCTCCTTGCCTGATTCTCACCAGATTATACGCACCACGAAGATCTATCTTAGTGAACCAACTAGCCCCCTTAATCCGAGCAAACAAGTCAGATAACAATGGCAAGGGATACTGAAATTTAACAGTGATCTTATTAAGAAGGCGGTAATCAATACACGGTCTCAGCGGACCATCCTTCTTGGCTACAAAGAAGAACCCTGCTCCCAGTGGTGATGACGATGGGCGAATATGTCCCTTCTCCAGGGATTCCTTCACATAACTGCGCATAGCGGCGTGTTCGGGCACGGATAAATTAAATAATCGACCTTTAGGGAATTTACTACCAGGAATCAAATTGATAGCACAATCACAATCCCTATGCGGAGGTAGAGCATCGGACTTGGGCTCTTCAAATACATCCTGATAATCAGACAAGAACTCTGGGACCTCAGAAGGGGTGGATGACGAAATCGACAAAAATGGAACATCACCATGTACCCCCTGACAACCCCAGCTGGATACCGACATGGAATTCCAATCCAATACTGGATTATGGGTTTGTAGCCATGGCAACCCCAACACGACCACATCATGCAGATTATGCAACACCAGAAAGCGAATAACTTCCTGATGTGCAGGAGCCATGCACATGGTCAGCTGGGCCCAGTATTGAGGTTTATTCTTGGCCAAAGGTGTAGCATCAATTCCTCTCAATGGAATAGGACACCGCAAAGGCTCCAAGAAAAACCCACAACGTTTAGCATAATCCAAATCCATCAGATTCAGGGCAGCGCCCGAATCCACAAACGCCATGACAGAAAACGACGACAAAGAGCATATCAAGGTAATGGACAGAAGGAATTTGGACTGTACAGTACCAATGACGGCAGACCTAGCGGACCGCTTAGTGCGCTTAGGACAATCAGAAATAGCATGAGTGGAATCACCACAGTAGAAACACAGACCATTCAGACGTCTGTATTCCTGCCGTTCAACTCTAGTCATAGTCCTATCGCACTGCATAGGCTCAGGTTTAACCTCAGGCAGTACCGCCAAATGGTGCACAGATTTACGCTCGCGCAAGCTTCGACCGATCTGAATGGCCAAAGACAAAGACTCATTCAAACCAGCAGGCATAGGAAATCCCACCATGACATCCTTAAGAGCCTCAGAGAGACCCTTTCTGAACAAAGCTGCCAGCGCAGATTCATTCCACTGAGTGAGTACTGACCATTTCCTAAATTTCTGACAATATACTTCTATATCATCCTGACCCTGGCACAAAGCCAGCAAATTTTTCTCAGCCTGATCCACTGAATTAGGCTCATCGTACAGCAATCCGAGCGCCAGGAAAAACGCATCGACACTACTCAATGCAGGGTCTCCTGGCGCAAGAGAAAATGCCCAGTCTTGAGGGTCGCCGCGCAAAAAAGAAATAATAATCAAAACCTGTTGAATAGGATTACCAGAAGAATGAGGTTTCAAGGCCAGAAATAGCTTACAATTATTTTTGAAACTTAGAAACTTAGTTCTATCTCCAAAAAACAAATCAGGAATAGGAATTCTTGGTTCTAACATAGATTTCTGATCAATAGTATCTTGAATTTTTTGTACATTTATAGCGAGATTATCCATTGAAGAGCACAGACCCTGAATATCCATGTCCACACCTGTGTCCAGAATCACCCAAATGTCTAGGGGAAAAAAAAAAAAGTGAACACAGAGCAGAAAAAAAAAAAAAAAAAATAATGTCAGAACTTTTTCTTTCCCTCTATTGAGAATCATTAGTTGGGCTCCTTGTACTGTTATGTTTGCTAATGACAGGTGTTATGAAGGCAATCCAGAAACACAGTGTGCTTAGCGATCAGAGCGCACACAGTGATCTGACAAATACCCAAAAATACAAGAACGAGCTCTGAGACGTGGAAACTCTGTAGACTGCACACCTGATCCTATCCTAAACACAACTAAAAGCGGCTGTGGATTGCGCCTAACAACTACCTAGGCAACTCGGCACAGCCTAAGAAACTAGCTAGCCTGAAGATAGAAAAATAGGCCTGACTTGCCCCAGAGAAATTCCCCAAAGGAAAAGGCAGCCCCCCACATATAATGACTGTGAGTAAGATGAAAAGACAAAACGTAGGGATGAAATAGATTCAGCAAAGTGGGGCCCGATATTCTAGGACAGAGCGAGGACAGTAAAGCGAACTTTGCAGTCTACAAAAAACCCTAAAGCAAAACCACGCAAAGGGGGCAAAAAAAACCCACCGTGCCGAACTAACGGCACGGCGGTACACCCTTTGCGTCTCAGAGCTTCCAGCAAAACAAAAGACAAGCTGGACAGAAAAAAAGCAACAAAAAAGCAAAAAGCACTTAGCTATACAGAGCAGCAAGTCACAGGAACAATCAGGAGATGCTCAGATCCAACACTGAAACATTGACAAGGAGCAAGGATAGCAGCATCAGGCAGAGTTAAGTAATGAAGCAGTTAACGAGCTCACCAGAACACCTGAGGGAGGAAGCTCAGAAGCTGCAGTACCACTTGTGACCACAGGAGTGAATTCAGCCACAGAATTCACAACAACAGACCATAAAAATTTGGTGTACCTGCAGACAGCCCAGCGATTGAATTCTCGCCAAGCCAGATGGTCCTTATTCTTCTCCCGGTTTCATTTCACCCTCCATTTTCTTTCTGGGGAGAAGAACATTCGGGCCGACGCTCTCTCTCGCTCCGTTGTGTCATCTGCGGAATAGGAGGAGGAGCCTCGGCTTATTGTCCCCACCGAGAGCTTGAGAACTGTGGCCCCGGTTTTGCTAGAGTCTGTGCCCCCGGGCAAGACTTTTGTTCCATCCAATTTGCGACCGGAGGTTCTCTCTTGGGCACACTCGTCCAGGGTGGGTGGACATTTTGGTACCAAAAGGACATCTGAGTTACTGGCGAGGACGTACTGGTGGCCGCATATGGCTTGTGATGTCACAGAGTATGTTCGGGCGTGTGTCTCTTGCGCCAAGAACAAGACTCCTCGGCAACAGCCAGCTGGTTTGCTTTATCCTCTGCCGGGGGCGGACAGGCCCTGGGAGATGGTCGGGATGGACTTTGAGGTGGGCTTACCCAAGTCTCGTAACTGCACCATTATCTGGGTGATCACCGACCATTTTTCCAAAATGGTGCACTTGGTGCCTCTTCCACGGCTACCTTCTGCACGGGCGTTGGCTGTCTTGTTCGTCAAGCATATCTTTCGCCTACACGGTATGCCAGACAAAATTGTTAGTGACCGGGGTCCCCAGTTTGCGTCTCGATTCTGGAGAGAGCTTTGTCGTCTACTCAGTATTGAGTTGAATCTCTCTTCGGCATATCATCCCGAGACGAATGGGTTGGTAGAGAGGGCCAACCAGACCTTGGTCACATATTTACAACATTTTGTTTCTGCCAGGCAGGATGACTGGGCATCCTTGCTACCGTGGGCAGAGTTTGCACTTAACAATGCCGTAGCTGACTCTACCGGTCAGACTCCATTTCTCCTAAATTACGGCCAGCATCCGCGTGTTCCTGTGCCCATGCCTGTGTCTTCTGCGGACTCCAGGGTGGCAGACTGGGCTGTGGAGGCACGGGACATTTGGGACCGCACGCAGGATGCCATTCGGGCCTCCAAGGAGAGAATGATGTCCTCCGCCGATGTTCATCGGCGTCCCGCTCCGACCTTTGCTCCTGGCGACTTGGTGTGGCTCTCCGCCCGTAACATCAGGCTGCGAGTTGAGTCCACTAAGTTTGCTCCTCGATACTTGGGTCCCTTCAAGGTTCTCGAACAAGTTAATCCTGTGGTCTACCGTTTGGCTCTTCCTCCACGCTTGGGTATCACCGACACCTTTCATGTGTCCCTCTTGAAACCTGTATACATGTCCCGGTTTTCCGAGTCATCTGCCGGGACATCGGGTTCGTCTACGGACGATTACGAGGTGAACGCTATTTTGGGGTGCAAGGTGGTACGCGGCAAAAAGTTCTATCTGGTGGATTGGAAGGGTTATGGCCCAGAGGACAGGTCATGGGAGCCTGCTGAAAACATTCGGGCCCCACAGCTCATTGCTGCCTTCGAGCGTAGCGAGGCCCAAGGAGGGGGGGGCCCTAGGAGGGGGGGGTAATGTTAGGTCTCGAGTTCCCGCTTCTGCACAGGGGAAATCTCGAGCCATCTCCGCTGCGGTCTCCCATTCCTATCCAGCTGCAGTGGAGTCTGCTCAGCAGGGACGTCGGTCCCAGCGTCTTGCTCAGTCTCACGCTGTACAGAGAGTTACTGCTGCTTCTTCAGCTTCTGCCATTAAAGTCAGTGCTGGTCAGCAGCGAGCGGACTTCTCTGGGACTAAGTCCTTGTCTGCACACACTGAGCATGCCCAGGGCAAGATCTCCCATTGGAGATCGAGGGTCATGTGCTCAGGCTCTGCAGCACATTCCATTGGTCCTCTTGGCAGGTCTTGGAAGGGCAAACTTTCTGTGGCCACTTCCTGTGCTGCAACTATATAAACTGTGCATGATCGCACGGCCATGCGCTAGTGTACAATTGTTAATGTGTGTATGTTGTGAGTGCAAGTCGTCCTTGGATACCCCTACCCTATTGAATGTCTGTTCGCGGAAGGTGTATGGTTGCTATCTAGCGCCCGACTTAGCCTGCAGCACGAATCACACATTACAGCGTCCAATTGCTGTGACCGCCAGTACGGCGCCGTGCACTTCCTCTGTGCTTTCCTTACCCAAGCCTGGGTGGTTAGTGGCGTTCGTCAGTGCGGCACCGCATGCACTCTTGTGCCTTAAAATCCTTATTTAGTTTCCTTACACACCCAGCTGCGGTGTTATGCCAGCAAGGGTCTAATCGGGCTTCAATCCTAGTTGGGGTTGAGTTCGCTGACTACTTGCTCGCGCTCTATGTGCGGTACCGCGGTCCTGTGACGCAACAGGATCACTTCCTTCACGTTGGGTGAAGTTTAACCCACGTGTGTATACTTATGAGTACCGCCATATAGTCCGTCGTTACTTGGCAGCAGGTTCCATCTCTGCACGGTGGACCCCGGGCTGCGAACGCACCATACTCTATCTGTCTTAATATTTGGTGCGTTCCGCTAGCCCTAACAAATTCTTTATTGGATTTGTTTTGTCATGTTTGTTTATGAATTATGAAATAAAGTTTTTTTTATTGAGTTTCTTGCTAGTTTGAAGCAGGTGTCATAACATGCTGACTGTGATGACTAGTCTGGGGAATCAAACGCTCCCATCGACTAGTTAAAAGGTTAATTTGTGTATTAAAAACAGTCTTTAAAAATGCTTTTTCTAAAGATCTGTTAATATGCCAAACAGTATAAAGGGACTGTTAGGCACAGGATTTGTAAAAGAATTCACAAATACTGGTGATATGGAGGGCATGTTGGAATTGTTACATTCTATTTAAATGATGACTTCATAAAATTGTCTTTTTAATTAATACAAATTATAACAAAATATTAATACATATTGCTACGTAAAAATGATCCTGTGTGAACATACCCCAAAGAAAGACCATTGAGTACAGAGAAGTACAATGAGTGCTGGATGGGAAAGGGATGGGTTCAAAGAGAGGTGGAGCAGCAGATTAGCCATGAGTGATATTATGTCTTTACTGAGGATGGCTAGTGGTATGCAATATGACTGGAACAACCTCTTGTGAATCTTCTAGTTACATTTTTAAAAGATTTTCCAATAGAGACTCTTGTCCCCATTTAATTGCCTTGTATATCATAAACATATTTCAAAATAACTCTCAAGACAACCGATATCAAAATGCACCACTTATTTGCCAGCACTCAAGTTTGTCTGATGCTTCATATCCAAGTCCTTCAAACCAGAAACTTCTCAAACCCTTTCTGATTGTCAAGATATAGTAAACTTTCTAAGCTAGTTAATATGACGCCACTAAAATGATCTGCTCAGTGAAAATTAGCTTTCAATTGTTTACCATCCTGTTTTTTGGATGCACAGAATCTCATCATAATTTATGTGGGCTGCTAAAGCAAAACTGCAGATAAATAAAGTAATGAAATACATAAACAGAAGAAAGGATATTTTCTTCTGAATATTGTATTTTGTACCTCTGCAAGCAGTGTTGGATTTTTCTAAATTAATTTCTAATTTTATTCAAAGCCTTGTCCTAGCACTTTGTGTGCAGGTTCATTGAAATTGGTAGCATTTATAACATTAGCTAAACATGTCTTTGAAAAAAGAAAATGTCATTTCTACAGAATCTGATATTCAATGGTAGGAAGGAAAACTTATAATATTGTGTCTTTTGCTATTAACAGAGAGCACTACTAAAACATCCATAATTAACGATACATAGATAGATAGATAGATAGATAGATAGATATGAGATAGATAGATAGATAGATAGATAGATAGATAGATAGATAGATAGATAGATAGATAGATAGATAGATAGATAGATAGATAGATACAGACAGGTGACTTTTATAAAGACAAAACAATTACCGGTATATTGTCATCTGAGTTTTGTTTTTATTGTGTTCCGTGTACAGTAAAAATGACCTAGCAATATGATTCTCCAGGCCAGCATGGTTACTGTGATACCAAACTAATACGATTTTTTAAATATATTTTAGTGGTTAAAAAAATCTCAATTTTGTAAAAGAAAGTAAGTAACTTTTTTATTTTTAATTGATGAGGCTTGAGAGTTTATTTTTGTGCACTGAGTTATTGTTTTTAATGATGCTATTTTGGTATATTAGACATTTTAATCACTTTTTATTGCATATTTTTGGTGTATTGACCAAATAAAATGACAATTCTGTTTAATTTTCCTTTCTTTCAGTGCTAACCTTATTGTTTAAATCATGTTATATTTTGATATATTGGACTTTTATGGATACCAAAATATCAAGTTTGTTTTTATATAATACATTTATATTTTTTGTTCTTGTTTAATTTTGAATGAGAAAAAATATTAATAATTTAGATTTTGTATTATTTTTTTATTTTTTATATGTTCTAAACATTTTATTATTTTTACTTTGTGTTTTTTTTAGATCCATTAGGGAACTGGAGCCTGCAATCTTTTATATATCGTGTAATTGACACTATCCTATGAAGGGCCATGGCCAAATATAGCAGTGACCAGAGCTAACTTTGGTTGCTACTGTTACAGTCAGATGCTGGCTGTATAGCACAGCAAGCTTCTGATCGGTGTGAGATGGAACTTAGCTCCTGAGCCCACTCCACACACCCTGAATGTGAACTGAAATGTTTTTTTTATTTTGATTTTAAGTGATATACAAAAAAACAAGGTAGCGAGCATTTGTGAAATACAAAGCAAATTATAAATGGTTTTCTAACTATTTTAAAAATATAAATCTGAAATTTATTACATGCATTTGTATTCAGCCCGTCTTTCTCTGCAATTACTGAGGCAAGTTTTGGGGGGTATGTCCCTGCCAGCTTTACACCTCTAGAGGCAGAAATGATTGCCCATTCTTCTTTGCAATCTAGCTGTAGCTTATTAATATTGGATGGAGTAGTCTGTGATTTTCAAGTCTTTCCAAAGATTCTCAAATAAATTTAGGTCTGGACTTTAACTGGGACTTTCAAACACATAAATATATTTTGTAACTTTAGCAGTGTGTTGAGAACAGTTAAGAAAAGCATACTCACATCATAATTCTGTCACCACCATGTTTGACAGTGAGGATGGTGTTTCCGGGGTGATATGCAGTGTTAGTTTTCCGCCACATATAGCATTTTACACTTACCAACCAAAAATTCTATTTTGGACTCATCTGACCAGAGCTTCTTCTTCCAAATGATAGCTGTGTGTCCTACATGGCTATTTGCAAATTGTAAATCGAAATTTGTATGGCTTGCTTTCAAAAATTACTTTCTTCATACCCCTCTTCCATAAAGGACAGATTTTTGGAGTAACAACTGCGAGAAAGAATATACCCCTAAAAGATAAAAAAAATATCTGTGCTAAATCATTTGTGCTAAATCTGTGTTTCAGTGGTAAATCAGAAGGCTAGATTTCCACTTAAAAAATCGTTAGGCATAACAGTGTTGTTCAGGCACACAATCTAAGAAAAAATAAATAGTGATTGTTCATTTAGTGACAGGTGACTGACAGCTGTGGGCCTAAGGTTGGGAAAAAGAAGGGTACAAGAGGGGAAAGCTACTTACAACATGAGTGGGAAAAAGTGAGGTCGTGGTGGAAGGGGGAATAGGCTTGGTGTTTGAATGTGAATGAAAGCTCAACTGAACAAACACTATCTTGTTGTATCCAAAGACCACTGACAACATCTGTTACTGGTTGACCTACTCAATTCCCTTTCTTTGGCAGCCGCACAGTGCTACACCTTGTAGAAGAGCCTCTTAAACAGCATGTGCTCCAGTGGATGGGAAGTGCTGCATCAAGTGGCCTCTCCTCCTCTCCTCCACCTTAACATCACAAACAGTACAATCCTCAGATATGGCACCCCAACATCCTTGTTTCCCCCGAGTCAAATATTTCCAAATGCCCAACTGACTGTAGGGTACCTCACATGGGCCATTCTGAAGAGCTGTATACACATTGCTTTCCACGGCAGAGTTCTGCTCTAAATGAACACAGAATCCAGAGGAGGAACGCAGAGGCGCATGCGGACTGTACTGTAGTGTCAAGACAGGAAGAAGAGGATAATGACTCTTAGGGTGAGGAGTGTGAGAAAAGAGAATGACGATGAGGTTGTAGATCCCACCTTGTGTGAACCCAGAGGTATGCAGGTGAGTAGCTCAGTATAGGAGGTGGTGGATGAGGAAGATGAGGATCTTACAATGCGGCTTCCCACACAGAAACAAAGTGATGCAACCATGACAAGCACTGCATCCTCAGCCCCAACTCTGGCTGTAGCCAGCAATGATCGAATGTTTGCAGTTTGCAAGGCCATCAAGGGTGGCCTAGCCTCGGTATTTTTTGAGACCGCAAAGCATGACCCAACACACGTCATCTGTGAAATTTGCAAAAAAACCCAGTAGAGGCAAAAATTGCAATAATTTGACAACTACAGGCATAGACCGGCACATGCATGATCAACATGTGTGAATCTCACTGCACTAAAATGCAGACAAGTGGGATTCACTAACCACTGGCCGTCCCATCAACCCTATCTGCTACTTCATAGAATCAAGGAATTTTAGAGTTAGAAGGGACCTCAATGGTCATCGTGTCCAAACCCCTGCTCAATGCAGGATTCACTAAGCCATCTCAGACAGATCTCTGTCCAGCCTGTGTTTGAAGACTTCCGTTGACGTCTCCTTCACAATTCCAAGTGTTCACATACATGTATCCGGCTGTGGAACCTACAATTGTTAACCCACCATAGTCAGGGTGAGTGAGAGCTGGTCAGCTGTTATGGACGTAGACATGACTGCTGCTTTAGTGTCACCTAGCACAACACATATTTCTCAATTCATGATAACATTTCCACCTGCACCTCACTCACAGTCCAGTAGTTTGTCCTGTTCTCCCTACTCCACCCTCTTTCAGCACAGCAGCCAGCTCTTTGTCCAGCAGTTGTGGTCACGTAAAGAAATGCTTCCTCCTACACATGGCAAAGCTAAGAGATTTAACTCCACCATCTCCAATCTGTTGGCCATGGAAATGCAGTCCCCCGTTACCAGTTATCCAGTCACCATTACGTCTCAAAGAAAGCTGTGCCTGCACTACACCAGCATGTTGCTGACAATATCACCCATTCCCTGAAAAATCTATGTCTGGCTGGGTGCATTTCACCACTCACACCTGACTGGGCACTGGGTGACTCTGGGCAGGCAGTCAAGTGGCTGCTCCACAACTCTTTCAATCCTCAAGGTTTGCGGGACAAACCTCTGTATCTAACAGTTCCTCCACTGCTTCTGCCTCCTCCACCTTCTCTAGGACCTCCACCTGTGCCTTCAAACTTTCCATTAATTAGACATGCATTCCAACAGTGCAGATAGAATCTACCCCACCTACATACTGCGCAGCCATGGCTCACAGCAATCAGGTAGTGTTTCAATTAGTTTGCCATGGAGATTGCAGTCACAAAACTCAAGAGTTGTGGACATGTAAGCAATCCGAGTTAGAGCAATTGCTGTCTCTACTAAACCTGGAGCGAGGGAAGGCTGTGTGCAATAACTGTGCATACCTGGTGGTGGCCCTTCACTGTGGCAACTGACACATTTGCCTTGCATGGCTCATGTTCTGGTGGTACAGTAATTTCTATGCTACCATCCTTGCCGGGATGCACTGCTGCAGAAAGCATGTTTGCTTTGGGCTCACTTCCGATTATCACACCCCGCAAGTCATGAACTTCCATCCCTACTTTTGGCCTTCCTGTTAACCATTTAATTAGTGATATTCCTACACAGTGGAATTCCACTCTGCACATGTTGCAGTGGCTGTGGCATCAGCGATGAGCCCTGGTGCAGTATGTTATTTTGCATAGCCTGGACCAACTTATTCTGGATGTGGTTCAAGATTGGGCACAGGTGAAGGACCTCTGCACCTTTTTGAACAGTTTTGAAATGGCTACCAAGACAGTTAGCGCTGACTATGCTGTCCCCAGCATCACTATTTGGGTCATCTACTTGCTGGAGCACACTTTGAGCATTCTGTGTGAGATGATGGTCCCAGAGGAAGAGTAGGAAGCAAAGAAGGATTCAGAAGGCATAACAATTTCTCAAATTTCTGCACAGGGGGGTACCATGGGAGGGTGACTTACAGTGATCAAGGGGGGCTCATGGTACCAGACAAACTGTTAGCAAAGGCGCAGGAGCTGAGGAACAAATTGAGGAGGAAAGGTGATGGATGTGCAACAGTCAGGAGATGAAGAGGATAATGATATGCTCTCTGATGCTTGTGGTTGGCGCGAGGAGAAGGAGCAAGCAACCTTGAGTGTTAGCCCAACACCAACACAGCATGGACTTGGACTTCATGGAAGCACATGACACATGAGCGCCTTCTTGCTGCACTAGCTTCAACACGATGCCTGTATTCTTAAAGTTAGAAATAGTGCTGCCTACTGGGTTGCCACTCTGTTATATCAATGGTACAAAGAAACTTTGCTTCCCCCCTTGGAAAGGGATGAGCGCATGTTGGATAATCAAAATCTTAAGAGTTGATTTCCACAAGACAGCAGTAAGGCATGCAGTGTGCATCCCAGTTCCCTGAGAGCATCAAGGCATCATCGCCAAAACATTATCAGCTGCAGTATCACTGTAAGTGGCATATGCAATTTCTGTGAGTCTAATACATTTTTTAGACAAGCCAGTGCACCAGCAGAACAGAGTACAAGTCTGTCAAGCTGTGAAAGACTGGAGAGGATAATAATAATAATCTTTATTTATATAGCGCCAACATATTCCGCAGCGCTTTACAGTTTAACAGTATCAAACACAACAGTCATAGGTAACAACGTTAACAAAACAATAAAGCAAAATAAGATGACCCTGCTCGTGAGAGCTTACAATCTACAATGAGGTGGGGGAGATACAAAGTACCGGTGTGTATTTACAATGATGTATTTACAATGATGGTACAGCCATCTTCAGGGGGTGGGGGGTAGATGGAGATAGTGAATGGGTTACACACACAAACATGAAATGACTTTGATTAGTTAACATGGTAGGCCGCTCTGAACAAATGTGTTTTGAGTGAGCACCTAAAACTATGCAATTTGTGGATGGTCCCAATATCTTGGGGTAGAGCATTCCAAAGGATTGGTGCAGCACGAGAGAAGTCTTGGAGTCGGGAGTGGGAGGTACAGATTAGTGCAGAGGTTAGCCGAAAGTCATTCAGGATAGTGCAGGAGTTTCTGGAGCTCAATATTAATGCCATCAGGGGTAGTTTAGCCTCTAATACATTTTGGTCTTCAAAAATGTATATGTAGTGGAGGAAGAAAGATTTTTGTTGGAGCAACTAAAGGATTAAGCTGAACATTGTCTCTACATGGAGCATAGATGTTTTTCTGTCCCCAGTCATGATTAACATAATGCTCTACTGTATTCTACTGTCCCATAAACACAAGAAGCAACAATATTTTGTGAAACCTCCTTTTATTCCCATTAGCAGACCAATCACTTTCAAATCTTCACAGCTATTCCATTGATGATGCTTATATTGTATAGTATCCATAACACCTAGCAGATTTTCATAACTTTCCTTTAGATGACATGAGTGAGCAATAGGGATTGATGGTTTCATATTTCCATTGGGAAACAACACTACTTTTAAACTTCTCTGGGATTAGTCAATAAACAATCACCAATCTTCACCAAAGTACTCTTGATTCACTTCTCCAAAGAGGCCATTCACATTGTTACAGTACACCATTGGTCCATCAACTGTGAAAAATTAAGTAAAAGTGTTACTTCTGTTTCAGTAATAACACACTTTGACTTCATCATGAAGAAGATTCTTATGTTTCAACCTACATGCAAGAAGTTCAGCTTTATCTTTTGAGGCCGGGGTCACACCTAACATATGAAAATACGGTCCATTTTAAGGCCGAGATGTGCAGAAAATTTCCTGAACAGTGATCCATATTCAATGCGAGGATGCGATTTTTTCTCCAAAAATTTTCCGTGTCTTATCCATATGACATCCATACGGCGAAAGTTTTTCGCCGGCTTGCAAAATGGACATAGAATGGATCAATGGGCTCAAATATTCATGAAAACATATATATATATCATATATAATAATAATAATAATAATAATTTTATTTATATAGCGCCAACATATTCCACAGCGCTTTACAAACTATAGAGGGGACTTGTACAGACAATAGACATTACAGCATAACAGAAATCACAGTTCAAAATAGATACCAAGAGGAATGAGGGCCCTGCTCGCAAGCTTGCAAACTATGAGGAAAAGAGGAGACAGGAGAGGTGGATGGTAACAATTGCTTTAGTCATTCGGACCAGCCATAGTGTAAGGCTCGGGTGTTCATGTAAAGCTGCATGAACCAGTTAACAGCCTAAATATGTAGCAGTACAGACACAGAGGGCTATTAACTGCATAAAGTGTATGAGAACATGATGGGAGGAACCTGATTATGTTTTTTTTTAATGGGCCACACAGGGATAGTTAGGCTAATGCGTTGAGGCGGTAGGCCAATCGGAACAAATGAGTTTTTAGGGCACACTTAAAACTGTGGGGATTGGGGATTAACCTAGGTAGTGCATTCCAAAGAATCTGTGCAGCACGTGTAAAGTCTTGGAGATGGGAGTGGGAGGTTCTGATAATTGAGGATGCTAACATGAGGTCATTACCGGAGCATTGGGCACAAGTAGCGTGGTAGACTGTGACCAGAGAGAAGATGTAGGGTGGTGCTGAGCCATGGAGTGTTTTGTGGATGAGGGTAGTAGTTTTGTACTGGATTCTTGAGTAGATGGGTAACCAGTGTAATGACTGGCACAAGGTAGAAGCATTGGTGTAACGGTTGGTGAGGAATATGATCCTAGCTACAGCATTCAGGACAGATTGGAGCAGGGAGAGTTTGGTAAGTGGGAGGGCGATTAGTAGAGAGTTACAATAGTCCAGACGAGAATGAATAAGTGAAACAGTAATAGTTTTTGCAGAGTCGAAGGTAAGAAAAGGGCGAAATCTAGAAATGTTTTTGAAATGCAGATAAGAAGAGCAAGCCAGTGATCAGATGTGAGGGTGAATGAAAGCTCGGAAACAAGTATGACCCCAAGGCAGCGGGCATGTTGCTTTGGAGTAATGGTGGAACCGCACACGGAGATGGCAATATCAGGCAAAGGTAGGTTAATAGAAGGAGAAAACATAAGGAGTTCAGTTTTTGACACGTTCAGTTTCAGATAGAGGGAGGACATGATGTTAGAGACAGCGGTAAGACAATCACTGGTGTTTTCTAAAAAGGTCGGCATGACAACAGGAGAAGAAGTGTATAATTGGGTGTCGTCAGCATAGAGATGGTACTGGAAACCAAATCTACTGATTGTTTGTCATGTGACCGCTCACGTGACCAATCACAAGCCGCGACGTCATCGAACGTCCTTAACGCGCTCATTCTTAAAAAAGGGAAACATGGCGGTTGCAGCGGTGACAACCAGGGCGCGTCCGAGTGTAAGTATATCAATATTTTTTATTTTTATTCTTTATTTTACACATGAATATGGATCCCAGGGCCTGAAGGAGAGTTTCCTCTCCTTCAGACCCTGGGAACTATAGAGGATACCTTCCGATATTTGTGTCCCATTGACTTGTATTGGTATCGGATATCGGTATCGGCGATATCCGATATTTTTCGGATAGCGGCCGATACCATCCGATACCGATACTTTCAAATATCGGACGGTATCACTCAACACTAACAGTGAAGGATCGGTCAGAGAGATAGGAGGAGAACCAGGAGAGAATGGTGTCCTTGAGGCCGATGGAGCGGAGCATAGTGAGGAGGAGCTGATGATCCACAGTGTTGAATGCTGCGGAGTGATCCAAGAGAATTAGCATGGAGTAGTGACCAATAGATTTAGCTGTTAGTAGGTCATTAGAGACTTTATTGAGGGCAGTTTCAGTAGAATGTAAAGAGCGGAAACCAGATTGAAGAGGGTTGAGAAGAGAGTTATCTGAGAGATAGCAGGTAAGACGGGAGTGGACCAGGCATTCGAGGAGTTTAGAGATGAAGGGAAGATTAGAGACATGTCTATAATTAGCGGCAGTTTTGATCGAGGGATGGTTTTTTAAGTAATGGATGTATGATGGGATGCTTAAATGAGGATGGAAAAATACCAGAAGTGAGAGAAAGGTTGAATATTTTTGTTAGGTGAGAGGTGACAGCCGGAGAAAGGGACTGGAGGAGATGTGACGGAATGGGGTCACTGGTGCAAGTGGTTGGGCAAGAAGATGCAAGGAGCCGGAATACTTCTTCTTCTGTAACTGTTCAAAGTCAGAGAGTGAACTAGATGCAGTGGGGGAGGGAGGACAGTGCATGGTATGAAGAGATTGGGAGATGATTTCCTGTCGAATGTGGTCAATTTTTTCTTTGAAGTAATTGGCCAGATCGTCAGAGCGGAGATCCATGGTTGGGGCCTGCACTATTGGGTTGAGAAGGGACTGGAAAGTGTCAGAGACATTTAGGGTTATTGGACAGCGAGGTGATGAGGGTGTTGAAATAGGTTTGTTTGGAGAGGTGAAGGGCAAAGTTGTATGTTTTTAGCATGAACTTATAATGAATGAAATCTTTGGGTAGTTTAGATTTTCTCCACAGACATTTGGCGCACCTGGAGCACCGCTGCAGGAAACGTGTTTGCAGCGTGTGCCACGGTTGTTGCCATCTGTGCTGAGTTGTTCTATGTATATGAGGTGCTGCTTCATCCAGGGCACTTTGCAGGGTTTTATTGTAATGCTTCAGAGCAGAATCAGGACATGATATGGAGGAGATTGGGGCCAATGAGGACTGCAAGTTCTTCATAAGTTTCTGGGTGTTAATGGCCTGTATGTTTCTATAAGTGTGGAAAGTGGGCGTGACCTGAGCGGGATGGCAGTTCTTGATAGAGAGTGAAAGAAGGTTGTGGTCAGAGAGCGGGAGGGGGAGTTTGTGAAATCATCCACTGAGCAAAGCCGAGATAAGCCCAAGTCAAGGGAGTTTCCATCTTCATGCGTTGGAGAGTCAGTATGCTGTGAGAGGCCAAAAGAGGAGGCTAGAGCTAAAAGCTGAGAAGCAGATGGGGAAAGGGGAAAAGTAATGGGGATGTTGAAATCACCCATGATGAGTGTGGGGGTGTCACAGGAGAGAAAGTGCGGAAGCCAGGTGGCAAAGTGATCCAGGAACTGATGAGAGGGGCCGGGAGGATGGTACACCACCGCCACTCGCATGGAGAAGGGGATGTAGAGTCTGACAGCATGGACCTCAAAAGAAGGGAAGACAAGTGAGGGTACTTGGGGGATAACTTGGAAGGTACATTTGGGTGAACGGAGCAGACTAACGCTTCCACCTGCTCTGTTGTCTGATTTTGGTGTATGAGAAAAGTGTAGTCCACCATATGAAAAAGCAGCAGCAGCGGTGGTGTCTGACTGCTGGATCCAGGTTTCAGTAAGAGCTAGGAGATTAAGAGAATTAGAAAGGAAGAAGTCATGGATGAAGGAGAGTTTATTACACACAGAGCGAGAATTACAAAGGGCACAATTTAAAAAGACAGAAGGCATGCATGGAATATTAATAAGGTTAGAGGGGTTTCTGAGTGTAGCAGTTGGGAGGTTTGACTAGCTATAACATGGGGGGCTGGGGTTGGGAGAGATGTCTCCAGCGACTAGGAGAAGGAGGGTAGAAAGAGTGAGCAGATGGTTAAGTGATTTGTGAGAACGTCTTTTGTGTTGGATGGTGGGACTGATTGGATCTGTGTTGTTAAGCAATGTGAACAGAGCATGAGTGCCATACATAGGAGAGGAAAGGACAGAGGGGCCAATATGGATGGAGTGTAAAGAGTTAATGCAAGGGTGGTGAATGTGAGTGAATGCAGCAGCCAGGATATAGACTATACAAATACATATGGTGAATATTTGTTCTGTCCCAAATGAATAGGGAATAGATTATATATACGTATATATATATATATATATATATATACTAGCTATTGAACCCGTTCTATGCCCGGGTGGTGAGCATTTATATTGGTATATGGTCTCCATCCTGGTATGTGCTGCTCCATCCTGCATCCCCATCCTGTCATGTGCTGCACCCATCCTGCGTCCCCATCCTGTCATGTGCTGCACCCATCCTGTGCCCCCATCCTGTCATGTGCTGCTCCCATCCTGCGTCCCCATCCTGTCATGTGCTGCACCCATCCTGCGTCCCCATCCTGTGTCCCCATCCTGTCATGTGCTGCACCCATCCTGCGTCTCCATCCTGTCATGTGCTGCACCCATCCTGCGTCCCCATCCTGTCATGTGCTGCACTCATCCTGCGCCCCCATCCTGTCATGTGCTGCACCCATCCTGCTTCCCCATCCTGTCATGTGCTGCACCCATCCTGCGTCCCCATCCTGTCATGTGCTGCACCCATCCTGCGTCCCCATCCTGTCATGTGCTGCACCCATCCTGTGTCCCCATCCTGGTATGTGCTGCACCCATCTTGCATCCCCATCCTGCATCCCCATTCTGTCATGTGCTGCATCCATCCTGCGCCCCCATCCTGTCATGTGCTGCACCCATCCTGCGCCCCCATCCTGTCATGTGCTGCACCCATCCTGCGTCCCCATCCTGTCATGGGCTGCACCCATCCTGCGTCCCCATCCTGTCATGTGCTGCACCCATCCTGCGCCCCCATCCTGTCATGTGCTGCACCCATCCTGCGTCCCCATCCTAGTATGTGCTGCACCCATCCTGCGTCCCCATCCTGTCATGTGCTGCACCCATCCTGCAACCCCATCCTGTCATGTGCTGCACCCATCCTGCGCCCCATCCTGTCATGTGCTGCACCCATCCTGCGTCCCCATCCTGTCATGTGCTGCACCCATCCTGCGTCCCCATCCTGCGTCCCCATCCTGTCATGTGCTGCACCCATCCTGCGTCCCCATCCTGGTATGCGCTGCACCCATCCTGCGTCCCCATCCTGTCATGTGCTGCACCCATCCTGCGTCCCCATTCTGGTATGTGCTGCACCCATCCTGCGTCCCCATCCTGGTATGTGCTGCACCCATCCTGCATCCCCATCCTGGTATGTGCTGCACCCATCCTGCATCCCCATCCTGGTATGTGCTGCACCCATTCTGCGTCCCCATCCTGTCATGTGCTGCACCCATCCTGCGTCCCCATCCTGTCATGTGCTGCACCCATTCTGCTTCCCCATCCTGGTATGTGCTGCACCCATCTTGCGTCCCCATCCTGCATCCCCATCCTGTCATGTGCTGCACCCATACTGCGCCCCCATCCTGTCATGTGCTGCACCCATCCTGCGCCCCCATCCTGTCATGTGCTGCACCCATCCTGCGTCCCCATCCTGTCATGTGCTGCACCCATCCTGCGTCCCCATCCTGTCATGTGCTGCACCCATCCTGCGCCCCCATCCTGTCTTGTGCTGCACCCATCCTGCGTCCCCATCCTGGTATGTGCTGCACCCATCCTGCGTCCCCATCCTGTCATGTGCTGCACCCATCTGCGTCCCCATCCTGTCATGTGCTGCACCCATCCTGCGCCCCCATCCTGTCATGTGCTGCACCCATCCTGCGTCCCCATCCTGGTATGTGCTGCACCCATCCTGCGTCCCCATCCTGCGTCCCCATCCTGTCATGTGCTGCACCCATCCTGCGTCCCCATCCTGGTATGTGCTGCACCCATCCTGCGTCCCCATCCTCTCATGTGCTGCACCCATCCTGCGTCCCCATCCGGGTATGTGCTGCACCCATCCTGCGTCCCCATCCTGGTATGTGCTGCCCCCGTCCTGCATCCCCAACCTGGCATGTGCTGCACTCATCCTGCGTCCCCATCCAGGTATGTGCTGCACCCATCCTGCGTCCCCATCCTGTCATGTGCTGCTCCATCCTGCGTCCCCATCCTGTCATGTGCTGCACCCATCCTGCGTCCCCATCCTGCGTCCCCAACCTGTCATGTGCTGCACCCATCCTGCGTCCCCATCCTGGTATGTGCTGCACCCATCCTGCGTCCCCATCCTGTCATGTGCTGCACCCATCCTGCGTCCCCATCCTGTCATGTGCTGCACCCATCCTGTGTCCCCATCCTGTCATGTGCTACCCATCCTGCGTCCCCATCCTGGTATGTGCTGCATCCATCCTGCGTCCCCATCCTGCGTCCCCATCCTGGTATGTGCTGCACCCATCCTGCGTCCCCATCCTGTCATGTGCTGCACCCATCCTGCGTCCCCATCCTGGTATGTGCTGCAACCATCCTGCGTCCCCATCCTGCGTCCCAATCCTGGTATGTGCTGCAACCATCCTGCGTCTCCATCCTGCGTCCCCATCCTGGTATGTGCTGCAACCATCCTGCGTCCCCATCCTGCGTCCCCATCCTGTCATGTGCTGCACCCATCCTGCATCCCCATCCTGCGTCCCCATCCTGTCATGTGCTGCACCCATCCTGCATCCCCATCCTGCGTCCCCATCCTGTCATGTGCTGCCCCCATCCGGGGGTCTGAGCAGGCGGGGACACCGGCGCGCTGTGGGGGTCAGGTGCCGGTATCTGTTATGTTTGCTAATGACAGGTGTTATGAAGGCAATCCAGAAACACAGTGTGCTTAGCGATCAGAGCGCACACAGTGATCTGACAAATACCCAAAAATACAAGAACGAGCTCTGAGACGTGGAAACTCTGTAGACTGCACACCTGATCCTATCCTAAACACAACTAAAAGCGGCTGTGGATTGCGCCTAACAACTACCTAGGCAACTCGGCACAGCCTAAGAAACTAGCTAGCCTGAAGATAGAAAAATAGGCCTGACTTGCCCCAGAGAAATTCCCCAAAGGAAAAGGCAGCCCCCCACATATAATGACTGTGAGCAAGATGAAAAGACAAAACGTAGGGATGAAATAGATTCAGCAAAGTGGGGCCCGATATTCTAGGACAGAGCGAGGACAGTAAAGCGAACTTTGCAGTCTACAAAAAACCCTAAAGCAAAACCACGCAAAGGGGGCAAAAAAAACCCACCGTGCCGAACTAACGGCACGGCGGTACACCCTTTGCGTCTCAGAGCTTCCAGCAAAACAAAAGACAAGCTGGACAGAAAAAAAGCAACAAAAAAGCAAAAAGCACTTAGCTATACAGAGCAGCAGGTCACAGGAACAACCAGGAGAAGCTCAGATCCAACACTGAAACATTGACAAGGAGCAAGGATAGCAGCATCAGGCGGAGTTAAGTAATGAAGCAGTTAACGAGCTCACCAGAACACCTGAGGGAGGAAGCTCAGAAGCTGCAGTACCACTTGTGACCACAGGAGTGAATTCAGCCACAGAATTCACAACAGTACCCCCCCCTTGAGGAGGGGTCACCGAACCCTCACCAGAGCCCCCAGGCCGACCAGGATGAGCCGCATGAAAGGCACGAACAAGATCGGAAGCATGAACATCAGAGGCAAAAACCCAGGAATTATCTTCCTGAGCATAACCCTTCCATTTAACCAGATACTGGAGTTTCCGTCTAGAAACACGAGAATCCAAAATCTTCTCCACAATATACTCCAATTCCCCCTCCACCAAAACCGGGGCAGGAGGCTCAACAGATGGAACCATAGGTGCCACGTATCTCCGCAACAACGACCTATGGAATACATTATGTATGGAAAAGGAGTCTGGGAGGGTCAAACGAAAAGACACAGGATTGAGAACCTCAGAAATCCTATACGGACCAATAAAACGAGGTTTAAATTTAGGAGAGGAAACCTTCATAGGAATATGACGAGAAGATAACCAAACCAGATCCCCAACACGAAGTCGGGGACCCACACGGCGTCTGCGATTAGCGAAAAGTTGAGCTTTCTCCTGGGACAAGATCAAATTGTCCACTACCTGAGTCCAGATCTGCTGCAACCTATCCACCACAGAATCCACACCAGGACAGTCCGAAGACTCAACCTGTCCTGAAGAGAAACGAGGATGGAACCCAGAATTGCAAAAAAATGGAGAAACCAAGGTAGCCGAGCTGGCCCGATTATTAAGGGCGAACTCAGCCAACGGCAAAAAGGACACCCAATCATCCTGGTCTGCAGAAACAAAACATCTCAGATATGTTTCCAAGGTCTGATTGGTTCGTTCGGTCTGGCCATTAGTCTGAGGATGGAAAGCCGAGGAAAAGGATAGGTCAATGCCCATCCTACCACAAAAGGCTCGCCAAAACCTTGAAACAAACTGGGAACCTCTGTCAGAAACAATATTCTCAGGAATGCCATGCAACCGAACCACATGCTGAAAGAACAAAGGTACCAAATCAGAGGAGGACGGCAATTTAGCCAAGGGCACCAGATGGACCATTTTAGAAAATCGATCACAGACCACCCAAATGACTGACATCTTTTGAGAAACGGGAAGGTCAGAAATGAAATCCATCGAAATATGTGTCCAAGGCCTCTTTGGGACCGGCAAGGGCAAAAGCAACCCACTGGCACGAGAACAGCAGGGCTTAGCCCTAGCACAAATCCCACAGGACTGCACAACAGTACATACATGCCGTGACAGAGATGGCCACCAGAAGGATCTAGCCACTAACTCTCTGGTACCAAAGATTCCAGGATGACCAGCCAACACCGAACAATGAAGTTCAGAGATAAGTTTATTAGTCCACCTATCAGGGACGAACAGTTTCTCTGCTGGACAATGATCAGGTTTATTCGCCTGAAATTTTTGCAGCACCCGCCGCAAATCAGGGGAGATGGCAGACACAATGACTCCTTCCTTGAGGATACCCGCTGGCTCAGATAAACCCGGAGAGTCGGGCACAAAACTCCTAGACAGAGCATCCGCCTTCACATTTTTAGAGCCCGGAAGGTACGAAATCACAAAGTCGAAGCGGGCAAAAAATAACGACCAACGGGCCTGTCTAGGATTCAAGCGCTTGGCAGACTCGAGATAAGTCAAGTTCTTATGATCAGTCAATACCACCACGCGATGCTTAGCTCCTTCAAGCCAATGACGCCACTCCTCGAATGCCCACTTCATGGCCAGCAACTCTCGATTGCCCACATCATAATTACGCTCAGCGGGCGAAAACTTCCTGGAAAAGAAAGCACATGGTTTCATCACTGAGCAATCAGAACCTCTCTGTGACAAAACCGCCCCTGCTCCAATCTCAGAAGCATCAACCTCGACCTGGAACGGAAGAGAAACATCTGGCTGACACAACACAGGGGCAGAACAAAAACGACGCTTCAACTCCTGAAAAGCTTCCACAGCAGCAGAAGACCAATTAACCAAATCAGCACCCTTCTTGGTCAAATCGGTCAATGGTTTGGCAATGCTAGAAAAATTACAGATGAAGCGACGATAAAAATTAGCAAAGCCCAGGAACTTTTGCAGACTTTTCAGAGATGTCGGCTGAATCCAATCCTGGATGGCTTGGACCTTAACTGGATCCATCTCGATAGTAGAAGGGGTAAAGATGAACCCCAAAAATGAAACTTTCTGCACATCGAAGAGACACTTTGATCCCTTCACAAACAAAGAGATAGCACGCAGGACCTGAAAAACCATTCTGACCTGCTTCACATGAGACTCCCAATCATCTGAGAAGATCAAAATGTCATCCAAGTAAACAATCAGGAATTTATCCAGATACTCACGGAAGATGTCATGCATAAAAGACTGAAACACAGATGGAGCATTGGCAAGTCCGAACGGCATCACTAGATACTCAAAATGACCCTCGGGCGTATTGAATGCAGTTTTCCATTCATCTCCTTGCCTGATTCTCACCAGATTATACGCACCACGAAGATCTATCTTAGTGAACCAACTAGCCCCCTTAATCCGAGCAAACAAGTCAGATAACAATGGCAAGGGATACTGAAATTTAACAGTGATCTTATTAAGAAGGCGGTAATCAATACACGGTCTCAGCGGACCATCCTTCTTGGCTACAAAGAAGAACCCTGCTCCCAGTGGTGATGACGATGGGCGAATATGTCCCTTCTCCAGGGATTCCTTCACATAACTGCGCATAGCGGCGTGTTCGGGCACGGATAAATTAAATAATCGACCTTTAGGGAATTTACTACCAGGAATCAAATTGATAGCACAATCACAATCCCTATGCGGAGGTAGAGCATCGGACTTGGGCTCTTCAAATACATCCTGATAATCAGACAAGAACTCTGGGACCTCAGAAGGGGTGGATGACGAAATCGACAAAAATGGAACATCACCATGTACCCCCTGACAACCCCAGCTGGATACCGACATGGAATTCCAATCCAATACTGGATTATGGGTTTGTAGCCATGGCAACCCCAACACGACCACATCATGCAGATTATGCAACACCAGAAAGCGAATAACTTCCTGATGTGCAGGAGCCATGCACATGGTCAGCTGGGCCCAGTATTGAGGTTTATTCTTGGCCAAAGGTGTAGCATCAATTCCTCTCAATGGAATAGGACACCGCAAAGGCTCCAAGAAAAACCCACAACGTTTAGCATAATCCAAATCCATTAGATTCAGGGCAGCGCCCGAATCCACAAACGCCATGACAGAAAACGACGACAAAGAGCATATCAAGGTAATGGACAGAAGGAATTTGGACTGTACAGTACCAATGACGGCAGACCTAGCGGACCGCTTAGTGCGCTTAGGACAATCAGAAATAGCATGAGTGGAATCACCACAGTAGAAACACAGACCATTCAGACGTCTGTATTCCTGCCGTTCAACTCTAGTCATAGTCCTATCGCACTGCATAGGCTCAGGTTTAACCTCAGGCAGTACCGCCAAATGGTGCACAGATTTACGCTCGCGCAAGCGTCGACCGATCTGAATGGCCAAAGACAAAGACTCATTCAAACCAGCAGGCATAGGAAATCCCACCATGACATCCTTAAGAGCCTCAGAGAGACCCTTTCTGAACAAAGCTGCCAGCGCAGATTCATTCCACTGAGTGAGTACTGACCATTTCCTAAATTTCTTCTTTCTAAATACTTCTATATCATCCTGACCCTGGCACAAAGCCAGCAAATTTTTCTCAGCCTGATCCACTGAATTAGGCTCATCGTACAGCAATCCGAGCGCCAGGAAAAACGCATCGACACTACTCAATGCAGGGTCTCCTGGCGCAAGAGAAAATGCCCAGTCTTGAGGGTCGCCGCGCAAAAAAGAAATAATAATCAAAACCTGTTGAATAGGATTACCAGAAGAATGAGGTTTCAAGGCCAGAAATAGCTTACAATTATTTTTGAAACTTAGAAACTTAGTTCTATCTCCAAAAAACAAATCAGGAATAGGAATTCTTGGTTCTAACATAGATTTCTGATCAATAGTATCTTGAATTTTTTGTACATTTATAACGAGATTATCCATTGAAGAGCACAGACCCTGAATATCCATGTCCACACCTGTGTCCAGAATCACCCAAATGTCTAGGGGAAAAAAAAAAAAAAGTGAACACAGAGCAGAAAAAAAAAAAAAAAAAATGATGTCCGAACTTTTTCTTTCCCTCTATTGAGAATCATTAGTTGGCTCCTTGTACTGTTATGTTTGCTAATGACAGGTGTTATGAAGGCAATCCAGAAACACAGTGTGCTTAGCGATCAGAGCGCACACAGTGATCTGACAAATACCCAAAAATACAAGAACGAGCTCTGAGACGTGGAAACTCTGTAGACTGCACACCTGATCCTATCCTAAACACAACTAAAAGCGGCTGTGGATTGCGCCTAACAACTACCTAGGCAACTCGGCACAGCCTAAGAAACTAGCTAGCCTGAAGATAGAAAAATAGGCCTGACTTGCCCCAGAGAAATTCCCCAAAGGAAAAGGCAGCCCCCCACATATAATGACTGTGAGCAAGATGAAAAGACAAAACGTAGGGATGAAATAGATTCAGCAAAGTGGGGCCCGATATTCTAGGACAGAGCGAGGACAGTAAAACGAACGAACTTTGCAGTCTACAAAAAACCCTAAAGCAAAACCACGCAAAGGGGGCAAAAAAAAACCCACCGTGCCGAACTAACGGCACGGCGGTACACCCTTTGCGTCTCAGAGCTTCCAGCAAAACAAAAGACAAGCTGGACAGAAAAAAAGCAACAAAAAAGCAAAAAGCACTTAGCTATACAGAGCAGCAGGTCACAGGAACAACCAGGAGAAGCTCAGATCCAACACTGAAACATTGACAAGGAGCAAGGATAGCAGCATCAGGCGGAGTTAAGTAATGAAGCAGTTAACGAGCTCACCAGAACACCTGAGGGAGGAAGCTCAGAAGCTGCAGTACCACTTGTGACCACAGGAGTGAATTCAGCCACAGAATTCACAACAGGTATCGCCGCCAGCTCAGGCCCCCCAGCACTTACTATACTCCCGCCATCTTCCCGGTCTCCTGGCTGTGACTTGTTCAGTCAGAGGGCGGCGCCGGCGCGCATTAAGCGTGTCATCGTGCCCTCTGAACTGAAGGTCACAGGCCGAAGACCGGGAAGATGGCGGCGCTCAGCGGTGGAACGCAGGACAGGTGAATGTGGCCGATACTCACCCTCCTGGCGGTCCCTGGTTCTCTGTTGGAGATCGCGGTGTGCGTTCAGTGTGAACGCATACCGCGATCTCCCGGGAGCGTCACTCTGTGAGGCCCAGACTGCGCCGGCGCTTGCGCCTGCGCAGTCTATAAAGGCTTCGGACAGAGTGACGCTCCCAGCGTTATATTATAGATATATATAGATATATATATCTATATATATAATTGCCTAAGGGTTTTTCCGTCTGTCTGTCTTTCTGTCTGTCTGTCTGTCTTTCTGTCTGTCTGTCTTTCTGTCTGTCTGCCTGTCCTGGAAATCCCGCGTCTCTGATTGGTCGTAGACATCTCACGTTTCTGATTCAGCGACGGGCACAGTATCGACGTAGATGTCATAATGGTTGCCTCGACCAATCAGCGACGGGCACAGTCTGCCGCGAATTCTGGAATCATCATTGTCCATATACTACGGGGACATGCATAATCTAGAATACCCGATGCGTTAGAATCGGGCCACAATCTAGTATATATATACATATATATAATATATATACATATATATAGTACATTCTACTGGGGGTATCTTTGTTGGAGAAACAGGTTAGAAACTCAGAGCAAGGATGAGTTGTCTTCGCCACATGATTAGAGACAAAAAAAATCCATCTATCTATGGTTAAACATTTCTGTG
Source organism: Ranitomeya imitator (assembly GCF_032444005.1). Classification (NCBI taxonomy): domain Eukaryota; kingdom Metazoa; phylum Chordata; class Amphibia; order Anura; family Dendrobatidae; genus Ranitomeya; species Ranitomeya imitator. The sequence continues at coordinate 532,152,536 of NC_091286.1, forward strand.
GTCCAAGACACAACATAAAGTTGTAATGATAAAAAGCAACTTCAAATCAAAAAGACACCGTAGGGCATCTTTCTGTGCTGGTCAGGGATTTTGTAGGGGAACATTTTGCCTGGAATTTCATTGTGAGGGTAGCATACTGTGTGTAAATTGTAATTTTCTGGGTCTTCGAACTGTAAAGGGAAATGGGATATCGTGGTGGGTGGCTTTAGTTGGGGCACAATTACTGTGTTTATGCCACAAGACATATCCCTTTTCCAATCTTTAAAACTTGAGAATTATTCTGTGAATGAGTTTATACATTATTACTGCACCTACTGTGCCAAAATATTTTATTTGGAAGGGTGGGAATGGCGGCTCAATTAGGACTTTTGCTATTGGACTTCTTGATATATCCACCTTAGTCTTTAGAATTCATAGTGTGAACTCCATTCCTAAGAGTCAATCTTATTAATTCTACATACATTTAAACATGTGATAATAAAAACGATACCTTACAATGTTTACATGACATTGTTTTGTAGTTGCAGCTCGCTCAGATTTTTCTTGCTAAATTTCCTTCTGAAAAATGTCTTGCTACAGGCAAATAGCCTTAACGATTTCTGCTATGTTTCTCTTGCTAGCTACCATAAAAGATCTAGTTAGCAGCAGCTGAAGTGTAATGATAGCAAAGTAAAGCAAACTGCAGGCTTATCTGGTATTCAACTGAAGTACATAGCCAACTGGGGATACAAGAGCTTAGTATATTCCTCTGTGATTCCCAATTTAGTTGTACAAATAGCACAACACAGTAAACACAATTTCCTCTTATTGCTCAACTGCACAGAAATGTGCCTAGGTCTGTGCTTCATGCTATCCCATGGGTAAAAGCCAACCTGATAGCAATCCACAACTTCCCAAGTTCTCCTCAAAATTGTTCATAGAGACAAAAGCTGAGACTTGCCACCATCATATTTTTGCATGAGTGATACAAATTGACCTGACTTAAAGCTTCATATCTACATAATACCCTGGTTACTTGCTGTATATTGTGTAAGTTTAGATATCAATGGAGTGAAGTAGGTGCTTTAGTCTGTAATGCCTACATTTAAATTAGATGTAGGTTACAATGTTCACCATTGTAAAAAAAAAAAAAGAAAAAAAAAGTATTTTTGTAATTTGTAAGCAAGCACATAAAAAATAAAGATACAAAATAAACTACAGAAAATTCTCAAAGCTTTTTTAAACACAAAATCAAGTAATTTTTTAATCAATCAGCTCTTTTCATAATTGTCTGAGAAAAATGTTCTGAGCAGTAGTATTATAGTAGTATCAAGACTAGTATTTTCACTCACTGTTCTGTGTGACATCAGCCATTGTCATCTAGTTAAATGGAACCTGTCACCCCCAAAATGAGGGTGAGCCAAGCCCACTGGCATTAGGGGCTTATCTACAGCATTCTGTAATGCTGTAGATAAGCCCCCGATGTATCCTAAAAGATGAGAAAAAGAGGTTAGATTATACTCACCTGGGTGGGCGGTCCAATCCGGTGGGCGTCGTGTTCCAGTCCAGGGCCTCCCATCTTCTTACGATGATGTCCTCTTCTGGTCTTCATGAGGCGGCTGCGGCGAAGGAGTACTTTGTCTGCCCTGTTGAGGGCAGAGCAAAGTACTGCAGTGCGCAGGCGCTGGGAAAGGTCAGAGAGGCCCGGCACCTGCGCACTGCAGCACTTTGCTCTGCCCTCAACCGGGCAGACAAACGCCTGCGCCACAGCCTCAGCTTGAAGACCAGAATAGGACATCATCTGATGAAGATGGGAGGCACCGGACTGGACCACGACACCCATTGGACCGCATTGGGATCGGGACCGCCCCTGGATCGGGACCGCCCCTGGATGAGTATAATCTAACCTCTTTTTCTTATCTTTTAGGATACATCGGGGGCTTATCTACAGCATTACAGAATGCTGTAGATAAGCCCCTGATGCCAGTGGGCTTGGCTCACCCTCGATTTTGGGGGTGACAGGTTCCCTTTAAAACAAACTTGGCAACTGTCTGTTCCATCTCCCATTGCCCTCTTGTGCAGCACAATTGCAGGATGCTGATTAGTTGTTATGGCATTCAGAGGCCCATTGAAAGTCTCATTGTCACTGTCAGCCATATTATCACAACTATAAAACTGAAACTTCAATACTACAGTATATTTAGTGTATAATGGATCAAATAACAGATTTCAGTCCCTTAAGAGAACTGATTAAAATAAAATTGTAAAAAAAAATTAAGAAATTTAAAAAAATGCATACAAATTTAAACCATAATCATATGGAATGCACATGTCATTCGTCTGGATTCAAACACTTGATTTTGTGGTCAGCGTCTCTTTCTACTGAGCCACAGCAGATACACCTTTTCTTTGGGTGGTTTAGTTCTTTTAATACATTTTGAGTAAGAGGTGCTTTTAGTTTTCTTTTTTCCTGCTCTTTCACCTTCCGGGTGCAGCTTTATATACCTTCCCCTGCTGTTTCCTACTGGTGATGGTCTTCCTTGGATTCATTCACTTTGCTGTAGTTCAAGTTGGTTGCAGTTGTTTCATATGTTATTCCTTTATTCATTATGGAATTGCTGCTGTATTGATACTAGAAGCTGATAAGGACATTTAGGGTAAGCTGCCTTTCAGTGGGGTCAGCATTGCATTATTTTAGGGTGCCAACCTCCGCTGTCAGACAGGGACAGAGCAGGATCAGGGAGGGGCTTTTCTTAGCTTGATCAGGGTTCTGTCAGGTTGGGGCATTTTTCTCACTGGTTTGTACACTACCTATATGAATGTGCTTTAGCAGTCATTACAACAGAGCAAATGAAATATACTTGCCATCACTGGAATACATGTGTAATTTAGAACCGTAATAAAATATTAAAATATTTGTCTTATAAGATGAACACCAAAAGGAAGAAAGTAAAACCAAGCCTAAATAACATAGAATGCAAAATACAAACAAACAAAAAAATCAATAATTATATTACTCACCTCACTGCTCACTTGTTCTGTGCTTCTACTTTTCGCTCTTTCCCATTTTGTGAAATTTGAAAATTCAATTCCTCCCAAATAAATTTGCCTGTGTCTAGATGCCTTGAAACAGTCTGCCAGTGTCTGCTAGTCACTTGGAATTTGATCTGAAATAATCACCTGATCACCGTAAGGTATTAATTTAGAGGAGGAGTTGGGTCATTTTTAGAGTTAAACATTTTGGAGGCACTTGTCTTATTGTTTATCATGGATTTGGAGGATCAACAAAAGTGTATAGTCACCCTTTTGGAAAAAAGAAGAAATGTACCTAATGTGCAATCCTATCAAAAAAGTCAAAAATATTACCGTATATACTCGAGCATAAGCCGAGATTTTCAGTCCACTTTTTTCGGCTGAAAGTCCCCCTCTCGGCTTATACTCGAGTCATACCCAGGGGTCAGCAGGTGAGGGGAGTGGGCACTGTCTAATTATACTCACCTACTCCTGGCGCTGTCCCTGCAGGTCCCTGGCTTCCCGCCACTGGCAGCTTCCTCCTGTACTGAGCGGTCACATGGTACCGCTCATTACAGTAATGAATATGCGGCTCCACCTCTCATAGAGGTGGAGCCGCATATTCATTACTGTAATGAGCAGTAACAGTGACCGCTCACTACAGAAAGAAGATGCAGCGCCAGGGAAGCAGGGACTGCACAGCGCCGGAGCAGGTAATTATAACGGGGAGGGGGAGCACAGCGCTGCACGATACTCACCTGCTCCTCGTTTCGGCACTGCTCCATCTTCAGCAGTGGCGCTCAGGTCAGAAGGTGCGGTGACGTAGTTAGTGCGCGCCCTCAGCCTGAACATCAGTGCTGAAGATGGAGCGGCGCCAGAATGAGGAGCACGTGAATATTGAAAGTGCCGGGGGCCTGAGCCACGGAGAGGTGAGTATGTGATTTTTTTTAATCACAGCATAATGTTTGTGCAACACTATAAGGGGCCATAACGTTTGGGCAGCACTATAAGGGGCCATAACGTTTGTGCAGCACTATAAGGGGCCATAACATTTGTGCAACACTATATGGGGCCATAACGTTTGTGCAGCATTATATGGGGCCATAATGTTTGTGCAGCACTATAAGGGACCATAACGTTTGTGCAGCATTATATGGGGCCATAATGTTTGTGCAGCACTATAAGGGGCCATAACGTTTGTGCAGCACTATAAGGGGCCATAATGTTTGTGCAGCACTATAAGGGGCCATAACATTTGTGCAGCACTATATGGGGCCATAACATTTGTGCTGCATTATATGGGGCCATAATGTTTGTGCAGCACTATATGGGGCCATAATGTTTGTGCAGCACTATAAGGGGCCATACCGTTTGTGCAGCATTATACGGGGCCATAACGTTTGTGCAGCACTATATGGGGCAAGTGTCTGTATGGGGCCATAATCAATGTTTGTGGAGCACTATATGGGGCAAATATCTTTATGGAGCATCTTATGGGGCCATAATCAGCATTTGCGCAGCATTATATTGGGCAAATATGTCTATGAAGCATCTTATGGGGCCATTATTAACCTTTATGCAGGATTATATGGGGCATATTTTAATATTGAGCATCTTATGGGGCCATAATGAACTTTATGGAGCATTATATGGGGCTCCTGATTCAATATGGATATTCAAAAACACTTAACCTACTGATGTCTCAATTAATTTTACTTTTATTGGTATCTATTTTTACTTTTGACATTTACCGGTAGCTGCTGTATTTCCCACCCTAGGCTTATACTCGAGTCATTAAGTTTTCCCAGTTTTTTGTGGCAAAATTAGGGGGGTCAGCTATACGGTACTTTTTATTTGAGAAAAGGGTCACTTCTCTCAAATAATGTTAAGTTATACCATAAACATTGATAAACCCAGCATTGTAAGCTAACAATAAGAGGAATAATTTTATGTTTATATTTTTTGTTACGGCTTTTCTACAAACATGAATTAAAAAATGTCCTGAAAACATGTCTTATCCCTACATGCAGTCCCTAAAGCTGTATACTTGTTACAAGTTCATATTTTTGCAAGCATTTCTAATTTCTACTAAAAAAAAATCTATCTTTTTCATGTCTTTTCTCCATCTCACCTTTTGTCAACAGTAATATTTCTTTTATTCATGATACTGACCTGTCTGAACTCACTATCAACCTTTTCCCAGTTTTACTTCTTAGGTTCCAGTCCCTACAGATTGATGCTCTGTATAGAGTTTAATAAGATTTATAGCCTTCACTGCTGTAAAGTCTATTTTCAAGCCCATTGAACCCCAAACTATACTCAGTGCTAGTAAGGAACGTAAACAGAAATTATACTTCCTACCTTTTTTATTGAACTATTCACAAATGGGTCACCAACATTTAGTATCAATGTGAATTATTTTATAAAATGAAAATATTTTATTCAATTATATAGTTATACAAATGTAAAAACACATGGAAAGGAGAAACCTAAAATCACGAATAAATGAGCAGCAACATGTACAATGGGGTATATATGATATACAGTAGGCAGCAGTAAATTATATCATGGGGCAATAGTACATAAACAGATTACATTATATATTATAATATGGATCTAAAATTACTGTTAAATCCAGTAATAATTAATTGTAATCATTAAATGAATAATACGAAAGTCAATAGATAGCATACAAAATAGATATATATTGTGATAGTCGGTACAGCACTAAACATCTAAGATCCCTGTAATAGCATCAATAAAATGTGATTAAAAAAACCCAGATTTTGATCACAGAACAAATGGTAGGTGGACTCATTTGCATTTTGCTGTTTATACCTCAGTGATGTAATCCAAAGAAGTGAGATTAATGTGCAACATGACATACCAGGTCTGGTAGTGGAGCAGTAAGTTCAAGGTAAAAAAAAAAAAAAAAAAAAAGGAAAAAAAGCAAATGGCTGAACAGGAAAAAATAAGATGAAGAAAAACACATAAAAAATAATAAAAAGTAAATGATAAAAGAAAAAAAAGAATAATAGTAATAATATGAAAAAAATGAAAAAACAACTCATGAAAGTGGAAGTAAAATAATGGAATAATTCAAGCCTTTATGAGACATAGTGTCAAGGATTGTGATCCAACATCTCTTTTTCAATGCAAGGGACCTTTCCCAATCACCACTCCTTTATCAGTCAGCATTGTGTTAATGCCCCTTACCTGTGTAAATCTAGAAGTGGGAAACAGAGCGCACAATAGGGTGATACCTAGTGATGAGCGAATATACTCATTACTCGGGTTTTCCAGAGCATGCTTGGGTGAGCGCCAAGTATTTATGACTGCTCGGGGATTTAGTTTTCCTTGCCTCAGCTGGATGATTTATGGCTGTTAGCCAGCCTGATTACATGTGGGGGTTGCCTGGTTGCTAGGGTATCCCCACATGTAATCAAGCTGTCGAGTAGCCGCAAATCATCTAGCTGCAGCAAGGAAAACTAAATCTCTGAGCAGTCAAAAATATTTGGAGACCACATAACGTGCTCTGGAAAACCCGAGCAACGAGTATACTCGCTTATCACTAGTGATACCATATGGAGGGAAAAAAGCAACTTATATGGCGTTTGTGCATGGTACGTATAATCATTTAATAATTTGTACCTGTATATAAAGGGACCATTTGCCCAATCATCCTTATCATAACAAAATCACTAAAAAAAAGATGATACCTGGTCGAGTAAAGTATCAAACTGTAACAACTTTATTATTAAAATCATCAGACAAAAGGTGAAAGGTAATGAATAAATGAGCCGCATCAAAAAGGATACTGTGCATACAAAAAGAGGCATGTGCCCAGGGAATCAGGTAAAAAATGGCTTGAATCAATAGTCTCACAGAGAGTTTCAATATAAATCATCTTTTAAATACAATGGTATCCAATATGTGTCCCAATTTGGACCAAATCATCCAACTAACTGTAGAGACCTAGCCATCCTAAAATCATTACTGCTGCTTGCGGGTGACAGACATCGCCATCCTAACAGTACTAGAGAACATTGTTTCAGCCTGCGGATAACAGAGTCATCATAGCAACTATAAACAAATAAATAATAGGAGAATAGTAAAGTGTAAACCGCCGTTTACCCACCGCACTGCAGCCGAGATCTCCTGGGACGCGCCTCCGCCCCAACGCGCATTTCGGAAAGCAACCTTCGTCAGATGGTATTCAATACCAAGTCGCAAGTGAGTTAAAAAAGTTTGACCCTGGAAGTGTATCACATACCTGCCCCGGAAACTGTAGCGCGCTGTCATGAACACCATGATGCCGGCGAGTATCCCAACACAGCGGCAGGAGGAGAGAGACCATGGGGGCCCCACATGATCTCAAACCACCCAGCTGAGGCAGGGAAGCACGCAGGCGCAGCAGGGCAGGAAAGTGCACACAGTACAGGATTGAATTATCGTGGGTTAAATAAATAAGGCAGCACACTGCAGCGCTAGAACATACAAACTTGAAATACGAAATTTGAACTGCATTACTGCACTAGAAATATGAAAAACGAGAGCGTTTAGCGCATAAAAATGGCCAATTTTATGTGTACCTGGTAGCCACTTTACGGCATCTCTCTTATACCAGGTCCTACGCTTGCCTTACCTCGCTGAGAATAAACGTCTCCATCTGAATGGGTACATGTGAAACCTCTTCCTAGACTAAAATTCTCTCTCTCTATGGAGGGGTATTGGACCTGCTGTAATTAAAACACCTGTGGCGAAAAGGCGGAGTGCACGATCAGAAGGCTAGAGAATACATTTCAAAAACCTGACCTGCACATCCAAACATAGACTAAGTGTGAACAGGTGCTGAACCTAGAGTCGCCAACTCGTATATAGTTAAATAAATAAGGCAGCACACTGCAGCGCTAGAACATACAAACTTGAAATACGAAATTTGAACTGCATTACTGCACTAGAAATATGAAAAATGAGAGCGTTTAGCGCATAAAAATGGCCAATTTTATGTGTACCTGGTAGCCACTTTACGGCATCTCTCTTATACCAGGTCCTACGCTTGCCTTACCTCGCTGAGAATAAACGTCTCCATCTGAATGGGTACATGTGAAACCTCTTCCTAGACTAAAATTCTCTCTCTCTATGGAGGGGTATTGGACCTGCTGTAATTAAAACACCTGTGGCTAAAAGGCGGAGTGCACGATCAGAAGGCTAGAGAATACATTTCAAAAACCTGACCTGCACATCCAAACATAGACTAAGTGTGAAGAGGTGCTGAACCTAGAGTCGCCAACTCGTATATAGTTAAATAAATAAGGCAGCACACTGCAGCGCTAGAACATACAAACTTGAAATACGAAATTTGAACTGCATTACTGCACTAGAAATATGAAAAATGAGAGCGTTTAGCGCATAAAAATGGCCAATTTTATGTGTACCTGGTAGCCACTTCACGGCATCTCTCTTGTACCAGGTCCTACGCTTGCCTTACCTCGCTGAGAATAAACGTCTCCATCTGAATGGGTACATGTGAAACCTTTTCCTAGACTAAAATTCTCTGGCTACCAGGTACACATAAAATTGGCCATTTTTATGCGCTAAATGCTCTCATGTTTCATATTTCTAGTGCAGTAATGCAGTTCAAATTTCGTATTTCAAGTTTGTATGTTCTAGCACTGCAGTGTGCTGCCTTATTTATTTAACTATATACGAGTTGGCGACTCTAGGTTCAGCACCTGTTCACACTTAGTCTATGTTTGGATGTGCAGGTCAGGTTTTTGAAATGTATTCTCTAGCCTTCTGATCGTGCACTCCGCCTTTTAGCCACAGGTGTTTTAATTACAGCAGGTCCAATACCCCTCCATAGACAGAGAGAATTTTAGTCTAGGAAGAGGTTTCACATGTACCCATTCAGATGGAGACGTTTATTCTCAGCGAGGTAAGGCAAGCGTAGGACCTGGTATAAGAGAGATGCCGTAAAGTGGCTACCAGGTACACATAAAATTGGCCATTTTTATGCGCTAAACGCTCTCATTTTTCATATTTCTAGTGCAGTAATGCAGTTCAAATTTCGTATTTCAAGTTTGTATGTTCTAGCGCTGCAGTGTGCTGCCTTATTTATTTAACTATATACGAGTTGGCAACTCTAGGTTCAGCACCTGATCACACTTAGTCTATGTTTGGATGTGCTGGTCAGGTTTTTGAAATGTATTCTCTAGCCTTCTGATCGTGCACTCCGCCTTTTAGCCACAGGTGTTTTAATTACAGCAGGTCCAATACCCCTCCATAGACAGAGAGAATTTTAGTCTAGGAAGAGGTTTCACATGTACCCATTCAGATGGAGACGTTTATTCTCAGCGAGGTAAGGCAAGCGTAGGACCTGGTATAAGAGAGATGCCGTAAAGTGGCTACCAGGTACACATAAAATTGGCCATTTTTATGCGCTAAACGCTCTCATTTTTCATATTTCTAGTGCAGTAATGCAGTTCAAATTTCGTATTTCAAGTTTGTATGTTCTAGCGCTGCAGTGTGCTGCCTTATTTATTTAACTATATACGAGTTGGCGACTCTAGGTTCAGCACCTGTTCTGTTATGTTTGCTAATGACAGGTGTTATGAAGGCAATCCAGAAACACAGTGTGCTTAGCGATCAGAGCGCACACAGTGATCTGACAAATACCCAAAAATACAAAAACGAGCTCTGAGACGTGGAAACTCTGTAGACTGCACACCTGATCCTATCCTAAACACAACTAAAAGCGGCTGTGGATTGCGCCTAACAACTACCTAGGCAACTCGGCACAGCCTAAGAAACTAGCTAGCCTGAAGATAGAAAAATAGGCCTGACTTGCCCCAGAGAAATTCCCCAAAGGAAAAGGCAGCCCCCCACATATAATGACTGTGAGTAAGATGAAAAGACAAAACGTAGGGATGAAATAGATTCAGCAAAGTGGGGCCCGATATTCTAGGACAGAGCGAGGACAGTAAAGTGAACTTTGCAGTCTACAAAAAACCCTAAAGCAAAACCACGCAAAGGGGCAAAAAAAAACCACCGTGCCGAACTAACGGCACGGCGGTACACCCTTTGCGTCTCAGAGCTTCCAGCAAAACAAAAGACAAGCTGGACAGAAAAAAAGCAACAAAAAAAGCAAAAAGCACTTAGCTATACAGAGCAGCAGGTCACAGGAACAATCAGGAGAAGCTCAGATCCAACACTGAAACATTGACAAGGAGCAAGGATAGCAGCATCAGGCGGAGTTAAGTAATGAAGCAGTTAACGAGCTCACCAGAACACCTGAGGGAGGAAGCTCAGAAGCTGCAATACCACTTGTGACCACAGGAGTGAATTCAGCCACAGAATTCACAACAGTACCCCCCCCTTGAGGAGGGGTCACCGAACCCTCACCAGAGCCCCCAGGCCGACCAGGATGAGCCGCATGAAAGGCACGAACAAGATCGGAAGCATGAACATCAGAGGCAAAAACCCAGGAATTATCTTCCTGAGCATAACCCTTCCATTTAACCAGATACTGGAGTTTCCGTCTAGAAACACGAGAATCCAAAATCTTCTCCACAATATACTCCAATTCCCCCTCCACCAAAACCGGGGCAGGAGGCTCAACAGATGGAACCATAGGTGCCACGTATCTCCGCAACAACGACCTATGGAATACATTATGTATGGAAAAGGAGTCTGGGAGGGTCAAACGAAAAGACACAGGATTGAGAACCTCAGAAATCCTATACGGACCAATAAAACGAGGTTTAAATTTAGGAGAGGAAACCTTCATAGGAATATGACGAGAAGATAACCAAACCAGATCCCCAACACGAAGTCGGGGACCCACACGGCGTCTGCGATTAGCGAAAAGTTGAGCTTTCTCCTGGGACAAGATCAAATTGTCCACTACCTGAGTCCAGATCTGCTGCAACCTATCCACCACAGAATCCACACCAGGACAGTCCGAAGACTCAACCTGTCCTGAAGAGAAACGAGGATGGAACCCAGAATTGCAAAAAAATGGAGAAACCAAGGTAGCCGAGCTGGCCCGATTATTAAGGGCGAACTCAGCCAACGGCAAAAAGGACACCCAATCATCCTGGTCTGCAGAAACAAAACATCTCAGATATGTTTCCAAGGTCTGATTGGTTCGTTCGGTCTGGCCATTAGTCTGAGGATGGAAAGCCGAGGAAAAGGATAGGTCAATGCCCATCCTACCACAAAAGGCTCACCAAAACCTTGAAACAAACTGGGAACCTCTGTCAGAAACAATATTCTCAGGAATGCCATGCAACCGAACCACATGCTGAAAGAACAAAGGTACCAAATCAGAGGAGGAAGGCAATTTAGCCAAGGGCACCAGATGGACCATTTTAGAAAAGCGATCACAGACCACCCAAATGACTGACATCTTTTGAGAAACGGGAAGGTCAGAAATGAAATCCATCGAAATATGTGTCCAAGGCCTCTTTGGGACCGGCAAGGGCAAAAGCAACCCACTGGCACGAGAACAGCAGGGCTTAGCCCTAGCACAAATCCCACAGGACTGCACAAAAGTACGTACATCCCGTGACAGAGATGGCCACCAGAAGGATCTAGCCACTAACTCTCTGGTACCAAAGATTCCAGGATGACCAGCCAACACCGAACAATGAAATTCAGAGATAAGTTTATTAGTCCACCTATCAGGGACGAACAGTTTCTCTGCTGGACAACGATCAGGTTTATTCGCCTGAAATTTTTGCAGCACCCACCGCAAATCAGGGGAGATGGCAGACACAATGACTCCTTCCTTGAGGATACCCGCTGGCTCAGATAAACCCGGAGAGTCGGGCACAAAACTCCTAGACAGAGCATCCGCCTTCACATTTTTAGAGCCCGGAAGGTACGAAATCACAAAGTCGAAGCGTGCAAAAAATAACGACCAACGGGCCTGTCTAGGATTCAAGCGCTTGGCAGACTCGAGATAAGTCAAGTTCTTATGATCAGTCAATACCACCACGCGATGCTTAGCTCCTTCAAGCCAATGACGCCACTCCTCGAATGCCCACTTCATGGCCAGCAACTCTCGATTGCCCACATCATAATTACGCTCAGCGGGGGAAAACTTCCTGGAAAAGAAAGCACATGGTTTCATCACTGAGCAATCAGAACCTCTCTGTGACAAAACCGCCCCTGCTCCAATCTCAGAAGCATCAACCTCGACCTGGAACGGAAGAGAAACATCTGGCTGACACAACACAGGGGCAGAACAAAAACGATGCTTCAACTCCTGAAAAGCTTCCACAGCAGCAGAAGACCAATTAACCAAATCAGCACCCTTCTTGGTCAAATCGGTCAATGGTTTGGCAATGCTAGAAAAATTACAGATGAAGCGACGATAAAAATTAGCAAAGCCCAGGAACTTTTGCAGACTTTTCAGAGATGTCGGCTGAATCCAATCCTGGATGGCTTGGACCTTAACTGGATCCATCTCGATAGTAGAAGGGGTAAAGATGAACCCCAAAAATGAAACTTTCTGCACACCGAAGAGACACTTTGATCCCTTCACAAACAAAGAGTTAGCACGCAGGACCTGAAAAACCATTCTGACCTGCTTCACATGAGACTCCCAATCATCTGAGAAGATCAAAATGTCATCCAAGTAAACAATCAGGAATTTATCCAGATACTCACGGAAGATGTCATGCATAAAAGACTGAAACACAGATGGAGCATTGGCAAGTCCGAACGGCATCACTAGATACTCAAAATGACCCTCGGGCGTATTGAATGCAGTTTTCCATTCATCTCCTTGCCTGATTCTCACCAGATTATACGCACCACGAAGATCTATCTTAGTGAACCAACTAGCCCCCTTAATCCGAGCAAACAAGTCAGATAACAATGGCAAGGGATACTGAAATTTAACAGTGATCTTATTAAGAAGGCGGTAATCAATACACGGTCTCAGCGAACCATCCTTCTTGGCTACAAAGAAGAACCCTGCTCCCAGTGGTGATGACGATGGGCGAATATGTCCCTTCTCCAGGGATTCCTTCACATAACTGCGCATAGCGGCGTGTTCGGGCACGGATAAATTAAATAATCGACCTTTAGGGAATTTACTACCAGGAATCAAATTGATAGCACAATCACAATCCCTATGCGGAGGTAGAGCATCGGACTTGGGCTCTTCAAATACATCCTGATAATCAGACAAGAACTCTGGGACCTCAGAAGGGGTGGATGACGAAATCGACAAAAATGGAACATCACCATGTACCCCCTGACAACCCCAGCTGGATACCGACATGGAATTCCAATCCAATACTGGATTATGGGTTTGTAGCCATGGCAACCCCAACACGACCACATCATGCAGATTATGCAACACCAGAAAGCGAATAACTTCCTGATGTGCAGGAGCCATGCACATGGTCAGCTGGGCCCAGTATTGAGGTTTATTCTTGGCCAAAGGTGTAGCATCAATTCCTCTCAATGGAATAGGACACCGCAAAGGCTCCAAGAAAAACCCACAACGTTTAGCATAATCCAAATCCATCAGATTCAGGGCAGCGCCCAAATCCACAAACGCCATGACAGAAAACGACGACAAAGAGCATATCAAGGTAATGGACAGAAGGAATTTGGACTGTACAGTACCAATGACGGCAGACCTAGCGGACCGCTTAGTGCGCTTAGGACAATCAGAAATAGCATGAGTGGAATCACCACAGTAGAAACACAGACCATTCAGACGTCTGTATTCCTGCCGTTCAACTCTAGTCATAGTCCTATCGCACTGCATAGGCTCAGGTTTAACCTCAGGCAGTACCGCCAAATGGTGCACAGATTTACGCTCGCGCAAGCGTCGACCGATCTGAATGGCCAAAGACAAAGACTCATTCAAACCAGCAGGCATAGGAAATCCCACCATGACATCCTTAAGAGCCTCAGAGAGACCCTTTCTGAACAAAGCTGCCAGCGCAGATTCATTCCACTGAGTGAGTACTGACCATTTCATAAATTTCTGACAATATACTTCTATATCATCCTGACCCTGGCACAAAGCCAGCAAATTTTTCTCAGCCTGATCCACTGAATTAGGCTCATCGTACAGCAATCCGAGCGCCAGGAAAAACGCATCGACACTACTCAATGCAGGGTCTCCTGGTGCAAGAGAAAATGCCCAGTCTTGAGGGTCGCCGCGCAAAAAAGAAATAATAATCAAAACCTGTTGAATAGGATTACCAGAAGAATGAGGTTTCAAGGCCAGAAATAGCTTACAATTATTTTTGAAACTTAGAAACTTAGTTCGATCTCCAAAAAACAAATCCGGAATAGGAATTCTTGGTTCTAACATAGATTTCTGATCAATAGTATCTTGAATTTTTTGTACATTTATAACGAGATTATCCATTGAAGAGCACAGACCCTGAATATCCATGTCCAAACCTGTGTCCAGAATCACCCAAATGTCTAGGGGAAAAAAAAAAAGTGAACACAGAGCAGAAAAAAAAAAAAAAAGATATCAGAACTTTTTCTTTCCCTCTATTGAGAATCATTAGTTTGGCTCCTTGTACTGTTATGTTTGCTAATGACAGGTGTTATGAAGGCAATCCAGAAACACAGTGTGCTTAGCGATCAGAGCGCACACAGTGATCTGACAAATACCCAAAAATACAAAAACGAGCTCTGAGACGTGGAAACTCTGTAGACTGCACACCTGATCCTATCCTAAACACAACTAAAAGCGGCTGTGGATTGCGCCTAACAACTACCTAGGCAACTCGGCACAGCCTAAGAAACTAGCTAGCCTGAAGATAGAAAAATAGGCCTGACTTGCCCCAGAGAAATTCCCCAAAGGAAAAGGCAGCCCCCCACATATAATGACTGTGAGTAAGATGAAAAGACAAAACGTAGGGATGAAATAGATTCAGCAAAGTGGGGCCCGATATTCTAGGACAGAGCGAGGACAGTAAAGTGAACTTTGCAGTCTACAAAAAACCCTAAAGCAAAACCACGCAAAGGGGCAAAAAAAACCCACCGTGCCGAACTAACGGCACGGCGGTACACCCTTTGCGTCTCAGAGCTTCCAGCAAAACAAAAGACAAGCTGGACAGAAAAAAAACAACAAAAAAAGCAAAAAGCACTTAGCTATACAGAGCAGCAGGTCACAGGAACAATCAGGAGAAGCTCAGATCCAACACTGAAACATTGACAAGGAGCAAGGATAGCAGCATCAGGCGGAGTTAAGTAATGAAGCAGTTAACGAGCTCACCAGAACACCTGAGGGAGGAAGCTCAGAAGCTGCAATACCACTTGTGACCACAGGAGTGAATTCAGCCACAGAATTCACAACACTGTTCACACTTAGTCTATGTTTGGATGTGCAGGTCAGGTTTTTGAAATGTATTCTCTAGCCTTCTGATCGTGCACTCCGCCTTTTAGCCACAGGTGTTTTAATTACAGCAGGTCCAATACCCCTCCATAGAGAGAGAGAATATTAGTCTAGGAAGAGGTTTCACATATACCCATTCAGATGGAGACGTTTATTCTCAGCGAGGTAAGGCAAGCGTAGGACCTGGTATAAGAGAGATGCCGTAAAGTGGCTACCAGGTACACATAAAATTGGCCATTTTTATGCGCTAAACGCTCTCATTTTTCATATTTCTAGTGCAGTAATGCAGTTCAAATTTCGTATTTCAAGTTTGTATGTTCTAGCGCTGCAGTGTGCTGCCTTATTTATTTAACTATATACGAGTTGCCGACTCTAGGTTCAGCACCTGTTCACACTTAGTCTATGTTTGGATGTGCAGGTCAGGTTTTTGAAATGTATTCTCTAGCCTTCTGATCGTGCACTCCGCCTTTTAGCCACAGGTGTTTTAATTACAGCAGGTCCAATACCCCTCCATAGAGAGAGAGAATTTTAGTCTAGGAAGAGGTTTCACATGTACCCATACAGATGGAGACGTTTATTCTCAGCGAGGTAAGGTAAGCGTAGGACCTGGTATAAGAGAGATGCCGTGAAGTGGCTACCAGGTACACTTAAAATTGGCCATTTTTATGCGGTAAACGCTCTCATTTTTCATATTTCTAGTGCAGTAATGCAGTTCAAATTTCGTATTTCAAGTTTGTATGTTCTAGCGCTGCAGTGTGCTGCCTTATTTATTTAACTATATACGAGTTGGCGACTCTAGGTTCAGCACCTGTTCATACTTAGTCTATGTTTGGATGTGCAGGTCAGGTTTTTGAAATGTATTCTCTAGCCTTCTGATCGTGCACTCCGCCTTTTAGCCACAGGTGTTTTAATTACAGCAGGTCCAATACCCCTCCATAGAGAGAGAGAATTTTAGTCTAGGAAGAGGTTTCACATGTACCCATTCAGATGGAGACGTTTATTCTCAGCGAGGTAAGGCAAGCGTAGGACCTGGTATAAGAGAGATGCCGTAAAGTGGCTACCAGGTACACATAAAATTGTCCATTTTTATGCACTAAACGCTCTCATTTTTCATATTTCTAGTGCAGTAATGCAAATCAAATTTCGTATTTCAAGTTTGTATGTTCTAGCGCTGCAGTGTGCTGCCTTATTTATTTAACTATATACGAGTTGGCGACTCTAGGTTCAGCACCTGTTCACACTTAGTCTATGTTTGGATGTGCAGGTCAGGTTTTTGAAATGTATTCTCTAGCCTTCTGATCGTGCACTCCGCCTTTTAGCCACAGGTGTTTTAATTACAGCAGGTCCAATACCCCTCCATAGAGAGAGAGAATTTTAGTCTAGGAAGAGGTTTCACATGTACCCATTCAGATGGAGATGTTTATTCTCAGCGAGGTAAGGCAAGTGTGGGACCTGGTATAAGAGAGATGCCGTAAAGTGGCTACCAGGTACACATAAAATTGGCCATTTTTATGCACTAAACGCTCTCATTTTTCATATTTCTAGTGCAGTAATGCAGTTCAAATTTCGTATTTCAAGTTTGTATGTTCTAACGCTGCAGTGTGCTGCCTTATTTATTTAACTATATACGAGGTGGCGACTCTAGGTTCAGCACCTGTTCACACTTAGTCTATGTTTGGATGTGCAGGTCAGGTTTTTGAAAGGTAGTCTCTAGCCTTCTGATCGTGCACTCCGCCTTTTAGCCACAGGTGTTTTAATTACAGCAGGTCCAATACCCCTCCATAGAGAGAGAGAATTTTAGTCTAGGAAGAGGTTTCACATGTACCCATTCAGATGGAGACGTTTATTCTCAGCGAGGTAAGGCAAGCGTAGGACCTGGTATAAGAGAGATGCCGTAAAGTGGCTACCAGGTACACATAAAATTGGCCATTTTTATGCGCTAAACGCTCTCATTTTTCATATTTCTAGTGCAGTAATGCAGTTCAAATTTCGTATTTCAAGTTTGTATGTTCTAGCGCTGCAGTGTGCTGCCTTATTTATTTAACTATATACGAGTTGGCGACTCTAGGTTCAGCACCTCTTCACACTTAGTCTATGTTTGGATGTGCAGGTCAGGTTTTTGAAATGTATTCTCTAGCCTTCTGATCGTGCACTCCGCCTTTTAGCCACAGGTGTTTTAATTACAGCAGGTCCAATACCCCTCCATAGAGAGAGAGAATTTTAGTCTAGGAAGAGGTTTCACATGTACCCATTCAAATGGAGACGTTTATTCTCAGCGAGGTAAGGCAGGCGTAGGACCTGGTATAAGAGAGATGCCGTAAAGTGGCTACCAGGTACACATAAAATTGGCCATTTTTATGCGCTAAACGCTCTCATTTTTCATATTTCTAGTGCAGTAATGCAGTTCAAATTTCGTATTTCAAGTTTGTATGTTCTAGCGCTGCAGTGTGCTGCCTTATTTATTTAACTATATACGAGTTGGCGACTCTAGGTTCAGCACCTGTTCACACTTAGTCTATGTTTGGATGTGCAGGTCAGGTTTTTGAAATGTATTCTCTAGCCTTCTGATCGTGCACTCCGCCTTTTAGCCACAGGTGTTTTAATTACAGCAGGTCCAATACCCCTCCATAGAGAGAGAGAATTTTAGTCTAGGAAGAGGTTTCACATGTACCCATTCAGATGGAGACGTTTATTCTCAGCGAGGTAAGGCAAGCGTAGGACCTGGTATAAGAGAGATGCCGTAAAGTGGCTACCAGGTACACATAAAATTGGCCATTTTTATGCGCTAAACGCTCTCATTTTTCATATTTCTAGTGCAGTAATGCAGTTCAAATTTCGTATTTCAAGTTTGTATGTTCTAGCGCTGCAGTGTGCTGCCTTATTTATTTAACTATATACGAGTTGGTGACTCTAGGTTCAGCACCTGTTCACACTTAGTCTATGTTTGGATGTGCAGGTCAGGTTTTTGAAATGTATTCTCTTGCCTTCTGATAGTGCACTCCGCCTTTTAGCCACAGGTGTTTTAATTACAGCAGGTCCAAAACCCCTCCATAGAGAGAGAGAATTTTAGTCTAGGAAGAGGTTTCACATGTACCCATTCAGATGGAGACGTTTATTCTCAGCGAGGTAAGGCAAGCGTAGGACCTGGTATAAGAGAGATGCCGTAAAGTGGCTACCAGGTACACATAAAATTGGCCATTTTTATGCGCTAAACGCTCTCATTTTTCATATTTCTAGTGCAGTAATGCAGTTCAAATTTCGTATTTCAAGTTTGTATGTTCTAGCGCTGCAGTGTGCTGCCTTATTTATTTAATTATATACGAGTTGGCGACTCTAGGTTCAGCACCTGTTCACACTTAGTCTATGTTTGGATGTGCAGGTCAGGTTTTTGAAATGTATTCTCCAGCCTTCTGATCGTGCACTCCGCCTTTTAGCCACAGGTGTTTTAATTACAGCAGGTCCAATACCCCTCCATAGAGAGAGAGAATTTTAGTCTAGGAAGAGGTTTCACATGTACCCATTCAGATGGAGACGTTTATTCTCAGCGAGGTAAGGCAAGCGTAGGACCTGGTATAAGAGAGATGCCGTAAAGTGGCTACCAGGTACACATAAAATTGGCCATTTTTATCCGCTAAACGCTCTCATTTTTCATATTTCTAGTGCAGTAATGCAGTTCAAATTTCGTATTTCAAGTTTGTATGTTCTAGCGCTGCAGTGTGCTGCCTTATTTATTTAACTATATACGAGTTGCCGACTCTAGGTTCAGCACCTGTAAACACTTAGTCTATGTTTGGATGTGCAGGTCAGGTTTTTGAAATGTATTCTCTAGCCTTCTGATCGTGCACTCCGCCTTTTAACCACAGGTGTTTTAATTACAGCAGGTCCAATACCCCTCCATAGAGAGAGAGAATTTTAGTCTAGGAAGAGGTTTCACATGTACCCATTCAGATGGAGACGTTTATTCTCAGCGAGGTAAGGCAAGCGTAGGACCTGGTATAAGAGAGATGCCGTAAAGTGGCTACCAGGTACACATAAAATTGGCCATTTTTATGCGCTAAACGCTCTCATTTTTCATATTTCTGGTGCAGTAATGCAGTTCAAATTTCGTATTTCAAGTTTGTATGCTCTAGCGCTGCAGTGTGCTGCCTTATTTATTTAACTATATACGAGTTGGCAACTCTAGGTTCAGCACCTGTTCACACTTAGTCTATGTTTGGATGTGCAGGTCAGGTTTTTGAAATGTATTCTCTAGCCTTCTGATCGTGCACTCCGCCTTTTAGCCACAGGTGTTTTAATTACAGCAGGTCCAATACCCCTCCATAGAGAGAGAGAATTTTAGTCTAGGAAGAGGTTTCACATGTACCCATTCAGATGGAGATGTTTATTCTCAGCGAGGTAAGGCAAGCGTAGGACCTGGTATAAGAGAGATGCCGTAAAGTGGCTACCAGGTACACATAAAATTGGCCATTTTTATGCGCTAAACGCTCTCATTTTTCATATTTCTAGTGCAGTAATGCAGTTCAAATTTCGTATTTCAAGTTTGTATGTTCTAGCGCTGCAGTGTGCTGCCTTATTTAACTATATACGAGTTGGCGACTCTAGGTTCAGCACCTGTTCACACTTAGTCTATGTTTGGATGTGCAGGTCAGGTTTTTGAAAGGTAGTCTCTAGCCTTCTGATCGTGCACTCCGCCTTTTAGCCACAGGTGTTTTAATTACAGCAGGTCCAATACCCCTCCATAGAGAGAGAGAATTTTAGTCTAGGAAGAGGTTTCACATGTACCCATTCAGATGGAGACGTTTATTCTCAGCGAGGTAAGGCAAGCGTAGGACCTGGTATAAGAGAGATGCCGTAAAGTGGCTACCAGGTACACATAAAATTGGCCATTTTTATGCGCTAAACGCTCTCATTTTTCATATTTCTAGTGCAGTAATGCAGTTTAAATTTCGTATTTCAAGTTTGTATGTTCTAGCGCTGCAGTGTGCTGCCTTATTTATTTAACTATATACGAGTTGGCGACTCTAGGTTCAGCACCTCTTCACACTTAGTCTATGTTTGGATGTGCAGGTCAGGTTTTTGAAATGTATTCTCTAGCCTTCTGATCGTGCACTCCGCCTTTTAGCCACAGGTGTTTTAATTACAGCAGGTCCAATACCCCTCCATAGAGAGAGAGAATTTTAGTCTAGGAAAAGGTTTCACATGTACCCATTCAAATGGAGATGTTTATACTCAGCGAGGTAAGGCAAGCGTAGGACCTGGTATAAGAGAGATGCCGTAAAGTGGCTACCAGGTACACATAAAATTGGCCATTTTTATGCGCTAAACGCTCTCATTTTTCATATTTCTAGTGCAGTAATGCAGTTCAAATTTCGTATTTCAAGTTTGTATGTTCTAGCGCTGCAGTGTGCTGCCTTATTTATTTAACTATATACGAGTTGGCGACTCTAGGTTCAGCACCTGTTCACACTTAGTCTATGTTTGGATGTGCAGGTCAGGTTTTTGAAATGTATTCTCTAGCCTTCTGATCGTGCACTCCGCCTTTTAGCCACAGGTGTTTTAATTACAGCAGGTCCAATACCCCTCCATAGAGAGAGAGAATTTTAGTCTAGGAAGAGGTTTCACATGTACCCATTCAGATGGAGACGTTTATTCTCAGCGAGGTAAGGCAAGCGTAGGACCTGGTATAAGAGAGATGCCGTAAAGTGGCTACCAGGTACACATAAAATTGGCCATTTTTATGCGCTAAACGCTCTCATTTTTCATATTTCTAGTGCAGTAATGCAGTTCAAATTTCGTATTTCAAGTTTGTATGTTCTAGCGCTGCAGTGTGCTGCCTTATTTATTTAACTATATACGAGTTGGTGACTCTAGGTTCAGCACCTGTTCACACTTAGTCTATGTTTGGATGTGCAGGTCAGGTTTTTGAAATGTATTCTCTTGCCTTCTGATAGTGCACTCCGCCTTTTAGCCACAGGTGTTTTAATTACAGCAGGTCCAAAACCCCTCCATAGAGAGAGAGAATTTTAGTCTAGGAAGAGGTTTCACATGTACCCATTCAGATGGAGACGTTTATTCTCAGCGAGGTAAGGCAAGCGTAGGACCTGGTATAAGAGAGATGCCGTAAAGTGGCTACCAGGTACACATAAAATTGGCCATTTTTATGCGCTAAACGCTCTCATTTTTCATATTTCTAGTGCAGTAATGCAGTTCAAATTTCGTATTTCAAGTTTGTATGTTCTAGCGCTGCAGTGTGCTGCCTTATTTATTTAACTATATACGAGTTGGCGACTCTAGGTTCAGCACCTCTTCACACTTAGTCTATGTTTGGATGTGCAGGTCAGGTTTTTGAAATGTATTCTCTAGCCTTCTGATCGTGCACTCCGCCTTTTAGCCACAGGTGTTTTAATTACAGCAGGTCCAATACCCCTCCATAGAGAGAGAGAATTTTAGTCTAGGAAGAGGTTTCACATGTACCCATTCAAATGGAGACGTTTATTCTCAGCGAGGTAAGGCAGGCGTAGGACCTGGTATAAGAGAGATGCCGTAAAGTGGCTACCAGGTACACATAAAATTGGCCATTTTTATGCGCTAAACGCTCTCATTTTTCATATTTCTAGTGCAGTAATGCAGTTCAAATTTCGTATTTCAAGTTTGTATGTTCTAGCGCTGCAGTGTGCTGCCTTATTTATTTAACTATATACGAGTTGGCGACTCTAGGTTCAGCACCTGTTCACACTTAGTCTATGTTTGGATGTGCAGGTCAGGTTTTTGAAATGTATTCTCTAGCCTTCTGATCGTGCACTCCGCCTTTTAGCCACAGGTGTTTTAATTACAGCAGGTCCAATACCCCTCCATAGAGAGAGAGAATTTTAGTCTAGGAAGAGGTTTCACATGTACCCATTCAGATGGAGACGTTTATTCTCAGCGAGGTAAGGCAAGCGTAGGACCTGGTATAAGAGAGATGCCGTAAAGTGGCTACCAGGTACACATAAAATTGGCCATTTTTATGCGCTAAACGCTCTCATTTTTCATATTTCTAGTGCAGTAATGCAGTTCAAATTTCGTATTTCAAGTTTGTATGTTCTAGCGCTGCAGTGTGCTGCCTTATTTATTTAACTATATACGAGTTGGTGACTCTAGGTTCAGCACCTGTTCACACTTAGTCTATGTTTGGATGTGCAGGTCAGGTTTTTGAAATGTATTCTCTTGCCTTCTGATAGTGCACTCCGCCTTTTAGCCACAGGTGTTTTAATTACAGCAGGTCCAAAACCCCTCCATAGAGAGAGAGAATTTTAGTCTTGGAAGAGGTTTCACATGTACCCATTCAGATGGAGACGTTTATTCTCAGCGAGGTAAGGCAAGCGTAGGACCTGGTATAAGAGAGATGCCGTAAAGTGGCTACCAGGTACACATAAAATTGGCCATTTTTATGCGCTAAACGCTCTCATTTTTCATATTTCTGGTGCAGTAATGCAGTTCAAATTTCGTATTTCAAGTTTGTATGTTCTAGCGCTGCAGTGTGCTGCCTTATTTATTTAATTATATACGAGTTGGCGACTCTAGGTTCAGCACCTGTTCACACTTAGTCTATGTTTGGATGTGCAGGTCAGGTTTTTGAAATGTATTCTCCAGCCTTCTGATCGTGCACTCCGCCTTTTAGCCACAGGTGTTTTAATTACAGCAGGTCCAATACCCCTCCATAGAGAGAGAGAATTTTAGTCTAGGAAGAGGTTTCACATGTACCCATTCAGATGGAGACGTTTATTCTCAGCGAGGTAAGGCAAGCGTAGGACCTGGTATAAGAGAGATGCCGTAAAGTGGCTACCAGGTACACATAAAATTGGCCATTTTTATCCGCTAAACGCTCTCATTTTTCATATTTCTAGTGCAGTAATGCAGTTCAAATTTCGTATTTCAAGTTTGTATGTTCTAGCGCTGCAGTGTGCTGCCTTATTTATTTAACTATATACGAGTTGCCGACTCTAGGTTCAGCACCTGTAAACACTTAGTCTATGTTTGGATGTGCAGGTCAGGTTTTTGAAATGTATTCTCTAGCCTTCTGATCGTGCACTCCGCCTTTTAACCACAGGTGTTTTAATTACAGCAGGTCCAATACCCCTCCATAGAGAGAGAGAATTTTAGTCTAGGAAGAGGTTTCACATGTACCCATTCAGATGGAGACGTTTATTCTCAGCGAGGTAAGGCAAGCGTAGGACCTGGTATAAGAGAGATGCCGTAAAGTGGCTACCAGGTACACATAAAATTGGCCATTTTTATGCGCTAAACGCTCTCATTTTTCATATTTCTAGTGCAGTAATGCAGTTCAAATTTCGTATTTCAAGTTTGTATGCTCTAGCGCTGCAGTGTGCTGCCTTATTTATTTAACTATATACGAGTTGGCGACTCTAGGTTCAGCACCTGTTCACACTTAGTCTATGTTTGGATGTGCAGGTCAGGTTTTTGAAATGTATTCTCTAGCCTTCTGATCGTGCACTCCGCCTTTTAGCCACAGGTGTTTTAATTACAGCAGGTCCAATACCCCTCCATAGAGAGAGAGAATTTTAGTCTAGGAAGAGGTTTCACATGTACCCATTCAGATGGAGATGTTTATTCTCAGCGAGGTAAGGCAAGCGTAGGACCTGGTATAAGAGAGATGCCGTAAAGTGGCTACCAGGTACACATAAAATTGGCCATTTTTATGCGCTAAACGCTCTCATTTTTCATATTTCTAGTGCAGTAATGCAGTTCAAATTTCGTATTTCAAGTTTGTATGTTCTAGCGCTGCAGTGTGCTGCCTTATTTAACTATATACGAGTTGGCGACTCTAGGTTCAGCACCTGTTCACACTTAGTCTATGTTTGGATGTGCAGGTCAGGTTTTTGAAAGGTAGTCTCTAGCCTTCTGATCGTGCACTCCGCCTTTTAGCCACAGGTGTTTTAATTACAGCAGGTCCAATACCCCTCCATAGAGAGAGAGAATTTTAGTCTAGGAAGAGGTTTCACATGTACCCATTCAGATGGAGACGTTTATTCTCAGCGAGGTAAGGCAAGCGTAGGACCTGGTATAAGAGAGATGCCGTAAAGTGGCTACCAGGTACACATAAAATTGGCCATTTTTATGCGCTAAACGCTCTCATTTTTCATATTTCTAGTGCAGTAATGCAGTTTAAATTTCGTATTTCAAGTTTGTATGTTCTAGCGCTGCAGTGTGCTGCCTTATTTATTTAACTATATACGAGTTGGCGACTCTAGGTTCAGCACCTCTTCACACTTAGTCTATGTTTGGATGTGCAGGTCAGGTTTTTGAAATGTATTCTCTAGCCTTCTGATCGTGCACTCCGCCTTTTAGCCACAGGTGTTTTAATTACAGCAGGTCCAATACCCCTCCATAGAGAGAGAGAATTTTAGTCTAGGAAAAGGTTTCACATGTACCCATTCAAATGGAGATGTTTATACTCAGCGAGGTAAGGCAAGCGTAGGACCTGGTATAAGAGAGATGCCGTAAAGTGGCTACCAGGTACACATAAAATTGGCCATTTTTATGCGCTAAACGCTCTCATTTTTCATATTTCTAGTGCAGTAATGCAGTTCAAATTTCGTATTTCAAGTTTGTATGTTCTAGCGCTGCAGTGTGCTGCCTTATTTATTTAACTATATACGAGTTGGCGACTCTAGGTTCAGCACCTGTTCACACTTAGTCTATGTTTGGATGTGCAGGTCAGGTTTTTGAAATGTATTCTCTAGCCTTCTGATCGTGCACTCCGCCTTTTAGCCACAGGTGTTTTAATTACAGCAGGTCCAATACCCCACCATAGAGAGAGAGAATTTTAGTCTAGGAAGAGGTTTCACATGTACCCATTCAGATGGAGACGTTTATTCTCAGCGAGGTAAGGCAAGCGTAGGACCTGGTATAAGAGAGATGCCGTAAAGTGGCTACCAGGTACACATAAAATTGGCCATTTTTATGCGCTAAACGCTCTCATTTTTCATATTTCTAGTGCAGTAATGCAGTTCAAATTTCGTATTTCAAGTTTGTATGTTCTAGCGCTGCAGTGTGCTGCCTTATTTATTTAACTATATACGAGTTGGTGACTCTAGGTTCAGCACCTGTTCACACTTAGTCTATGTTTGGATGTGCAGGTCAGGTTTTTGAAATGTATTCTCTTGCCTTCTGATAGTGCACTCCGCCTTTTAGCCACAGGTGTTTTAATTACAGCAGGTCCAAAACCCCTCCATAGAGAGAGAGAATTTTAGTCTAGGAAGAGGTTTCACATGTACCCATTCAGATGGAGACGTTTATTCTCAGCGAGGTAAGGCAAGCGTAGGACCTGGTATAAGAGAGATGCCGTAAAGTGGCTACCAGGTACACATAAATTGTCCATTTTTATGCACTAAACGCTCTCATTTTTCATATTTCTAGTGCAGTAATGCAAATCAAATTTCGTATTTCAAGTTTGTATGTTCTAGCGCTGCAGTGTGCTGCCTTATTTATTTAACTATATACGAGTTGGCGACTCTAGGTTCAGCACCTGTTCACACTTAGTCTATGTTTGGATGTGCAGGTCAGGTTTTTGAAATGTATTCTCTAGCCTTCTGATCGTGCACTCCGCCTTTTAGCCACAGGTGTTTTAATTACAGCAGGTCCAATACCCCTCCATAGAGAGAGAGAATTTTAGTCTAGGAAGAGGTTTCACATGTACCCATTCAGATGGAGATGTTTATTCTCAGCGAGGTAAGGCAAGCGTGAGACCTGGTATAAGAGAGATGCCGTAAAGTGGCTACCAGGTACACATAAAATTGGCCATTTTTATGCACTAAACGCTCTCATTTTTCATATTTCTAGAGCAGTAATGCAGTTCAAATTTCGTATTTCAAGTTTGTATGTTCTAACGCTGCAGTGTGCTGCCTTATTTATTTAACTATATACGAGGTGGCGACTCTAGGTTCAGCACCTGTTCACACTTAGTCTATGTTTGGATGTGCAGGTCAGGTTTTTGAAAGGTAGTCTCTAGCCTTCTGATCGTGCACTCCGCCTTTTAGCCACAGGTGTTTTAATTACAGCAGGTCCAATACCCCTCCATAGAGAGAGAGAATTTTAGTCTAGGAAGAGGTTTCACATGTACCCATTCAGATGGAGACGTTTATTCTCAGCGAGGTAAGGCAAGCGTAGGACCTGGTATAAGAGAGATGCCGTAAAGTGGCTACCAGGTACACATAAATTGTCCATTTTTATGCACTAAACGCTCTCATTTTTCATATTTCTAGTGCAGTAATGCAAATCAAATTTCGTATTTCAAGTTTGTATGTTCTAGCGCTGCAGTGTGCTGCCTTATTTATTTAACTATATACGAGTTGGTGACTCTAGGTTCAGCACCTGTTCACACTTAGTCTATGTTTGGATGTGCAGGTCAGGTTTTTGAAATGTATTCTCTAGCCTTCTGATCGTGCACTCCGCCTTTTAGCCACAGGTGTTTTAATTACAGCAGGTCCAATACCCCTCCATAGAGAGAGAGAATTTTAGTCTAGGAAGAGGTTTCACATGTACCCATTCAGATGGAGACGTTTATTCTCAGCGAGGTAAGGCAAGCGTAGGACCTGGTATA
Organism: Ranitomeya imitator; assembly: GCF_032444005.1. Classification (NCBI taxonomy): domain Eukaryota; kingdom Metazoa; phylum Chordata; class Amphibia; order Anura; family Dendrobatidae; genus Ranitomeya; species Ranitomeya imitator. Next base: position 532,179,511 of record NC_091286.1, read on the forward strand.
AGAGAGATGCCGTAAAGTGGCTACCAGGTACACATAAAATTGGCCATTTTTATGCGCTAAACGCTCTCATTTTTCATATTTCTAGTGCAGTAATGCAGTTCAAATTTCGTATTTCAAGTTTGTATGTTCTAGCGCTACAGTGTGCTGCCTTATTTATTTAACTATATACGAGTTGGCGACTCTAGGTTTAGCACCTCTTCACACTTAGTCTATGTTTGGATGTGCAGGTCAGGTTTTTGAAATGTATTCTCTAGCCTTCTGATCGTGCACTCCGCCTTTTAGCCACAGGTGTTTTAATTACAGCAGGTCCAATACCCCTCCATAGAGAGAGAGAATTTTAGTCTAGGAAGAGGTTTCACATGTACCCATTCAAATGGAGACGTTTATTCTCAGCGAGGTAAGGCAAGCGTAGGACCTGGTATAAGAGAGATGCCGTAAAGTGGCTACCAGGTACACATAAAATTGGCCATTTTTATGCGCTAAACGCTCTCATTTTTCATATTTCTAGTGCAGTAATGCAGTTCAAATTTCGTATTTCAAGTTTGTATGTTCTAGCGCTGCAGTGTGCTGCCTTATTTATTTAACTATATATGAGTTGGCGACTCTAGGTTCAGCACCTGTTCACACTTAGTCTATGTTTGGATGTGCAGGTCAGGTTTTTGAAATGTATTCTCTAGCCTTCTGATCGTGCACTCCGCCTTTTAGCCACAGGTGTTTTAATTACAGCAGGTCCAATACCCCTCCATAGAGAGAGAGAATTTTAGTCTAGGAAGAGGTTTCACATGTACCCATTCAGATGGAGACGTTTATTCTCACCGAGGTAAGGCAAGCGTAGGACCTGGTAAAAGAGAGATGCCGTAAAGTGGCTACCAGGTACACATAAAATTGGCCATTTTTATGCGCTAAACGCTCTCATTTTTCATATTTCTAGTGCAGTAATGCAGTTCAAATTTCGTATTTCAAGTTTGTATGTTCTAGCGCTGCAGTGTGCTGCCTTATTTATTTAACTATATATGAGTTGGCGACTCTAGGTTCAGCACCTGTTCACACTTAGTCTATGTTTGGATGTGCAGGTCAGGTTTTTGAAATGTATTCTCTAGCCTTCTGATCGTGCACTCCGCCTTTTAGCCACAGGTGTTTTAATTACAGCAGGTCCAATACCCCTCCATAGAGAGAGAGAATTTTAGTCTAGGAAGAGGTTTCACATGTACCCATTCAGATGGAGACGTTTATTCTCAGCGAGGTAAGGCAAGCGTAGGACCTGGTAAAAGAGAGATGCCGTAAAGTGGCTACCAGGTACACATAAAATTGGCCATTTTTATGCGCTAAACGCTCTCATTTTTCATATTTCTAGTGCAGTAATGCAGTTCAAATTTCGTATTTCAAGTTTGTATGTTCTAGCGCTGCAGTGTGCTGCCTTATTTAACTATATACGAGTTGGCGACTCTAGGTTCAGCACCTGTTCACACTTAGTCTATGTTTGGATGTGCAGGTCAGGTTTTTGAAATGTATTCTCTAGCCTTCTGATCGTGCACTCCGCCTTTTAGCCACAGGTGTTTTAATTACAGCAGGTCCAACACCCCTCCATAGAGAGAGAGAATTTTAGTCTAGGAAGAGGTTTCACATGTACCCATTCAGATGGAGACGTTTATTCTCAGCGAGGTAAGGCAAGCGTAGGACCTGGTATAAGAGAGATGCCGTAAAGTGGCTACCAGGTACACATAAAATTGGCCATTTTTATGCGCTAAACGCTCTCATTTTTCATATTTCTAGTGCAGTAATGCAGTTCAAATTTCGTATTTCAAGTTTGTATGTTCTAGCGCTGCAGTGTGCTGCCTTATTTATTTAACTATATACGAGTTGGCGACTCTAGGTTCAGCACCTGTTCACACTTAGTCTATGTTTGGATGTGCAGGTCAGGTTTTTGAAATGTATTCTCTAGCCTTCTGATCGTGCACTCCGCCTTTTCGCCACAGGTGTTTTAATTACAGCAGGTCCAATACCCCTCCATAGAGAGAGAGAATTTTAGTCTAGGAAGAGGTTTCACATGTACCCATTCAGATGGAGACGTTTATTCTCAGCGAGGTAAGGAAAGCGTAGGACCTGGTATAAGAGAGATGCCGTAAAGTGGCTACCAGGTACACATAAAATTGGCCATTTTTATGCGCTAAACGCTCTCATTTTTCATATTTCTAGTGCAGTAATGCAGTTCAAATTTTGTATTTCAAGTTTGTATGTTCTAGCGCTGCAGTGTGCTGCCTTATTTATTTAATTATATACGAGTTGGCGACTCTAGGTTCAGCACCTGTTCACACTTAGTCTATGTTTGGATGTGCAGGTCAGGTTTTTGAAATGTATTCTCCAGCCTTCTGATCGTGCACTCCGCCTTTTAGCCACAGGTGTTTTAATTACAGCAGGTCCAATACCCCTCCATAGAGAGAGAGAATTTTAGTCTAGGAAGAGGTTTCACATGTACCCATTCAGATGGAGACGTTTATTCTCAGCGAGGTAAGGCAAGCGTAGGACCTGGTATAAGAGAGATGCCGTAAAGTGGCTACCAGGTACACATAAAATTGGCCATTTTTATCCGCTAAACGCTCTCATTTTTCATATTTCTAGTGCAGTAATGCAGTTCAAATTTCGTATTTCAAGTTTGTATGTTCTAGCGCTGCAGTGTGCTGCCTTATTTATTTAACTATATACGAGTTGCCGACTCTAGGTTCAGCACCTGTAAACACTTAGTCTATGTTTGGATGTGCAGGTCAGGTTTTTGAAATGTATTCTCTAGCCTTCTGATCGTGCACTCCGCCTTTTAGCCACAGGTGTTTTAATTACAGCAGGTCCAATACCCCTCCATAGAGAGAGAGAATTTTAGTCTAGCAAGAGGTTTCACATGTACCCATTCAGATGGAGACGTTTATTCTCAGTGAGGTAAGGCAAGCGTAGGACCTGGTATAAGAGAGATGCCGGAAAGTGGCTACCAGGTACACATAAAATTGGCCATTTTTATGCGCTAAACGCTCTCATTTTTCATATTTCTAGTGCAGTAATGCAGTTCAAATTTCGTATTTCAAGTTTGTATGTTCTAGCGCTGCAGTGTGCTGCCTTATTTATTTAACTATATACGAGTTGGCGACTCTAGGTTCAGCACCTGTTCACACTTAGTCTATGTTTGGATGTGCAGGTCAGGTTTTTGAAATGTATTCTCTAGCCTTCTGATCGTGCACTCCGCCTTTTAGCCACAGGTGTTTTAATTACAGCAGGTCCAATACCCCTCCATAGAGAGAGAGAATTTTAGTCTAGGAAGAGGTTTCACATGTACCCATTCAGATGGAGATGTTTATTCTCAGCGAGGTAAGGCAAGCGTAGGACCTGGTATAAGAGAGATGCCGTAAAGTGGCTACCAGGTACACATAAAATTGGCCATTTTTATGCGCTAAACGCTCTCATTTTTCATATTTCTAGTGCAGTAATGCAGTTCAAATTTCGTATTTCAAGTTTGTATGTTCTAGCGCTGCAGTGTGCTGCCTTATTTAACTATATACGAGTTGGCGACTCTAGGTTCAGCACCTGTTCACACTTAGTCTATGTTTGGATGTGCAGGTCAGGTTTTTGAAATGTATTCTCTAGCCTTCTGATCGTGCACTCCGCCTTTTAGCCACAGGTGTTTTCATTACAGCAGGTCCAATACCCCTCCATAGAGAGAGAGAATTTTAGTCTAGGAAGAAGTTTCACATGTACCCATTCAGATGGAGACGTTTATTCTCAGCGAGGTAAGGCAAGCGTAGGACCTGGTATAAGAGAGATGCCGTAAAGTGGCTGCCAGGTACACATAAAATTGGCCATTTTTATGCGCTAAACGCTCTCATTTTTCATATTTCTAGTGCAGTAATGCAGTTCAAATTTCGTATTTCAAGTTTGTATGTTCTAGCGCTGCAGTGTGCTGCCTTATTTATTTAACTATATACGAGTTGGTGACTCTAGGTTCAGCACCTGTTCACACTTAGTCTATGTTTGGATGTGCAGGTCAGGTTTTTGAAATGTATTCTCTAGCCTTCTGATAGTGCACTCCGCCTTTTAGCCACAGGTGTTTTAATTACAGCAGGTCCAATACCCCTCCATAGAGAGAGAGAATTTTAGTCTAGGAAGAGGTTTCACATGTACCCATTCAGATGGAGACGTTTATTCTCAGCGAGGTAAGGCAAGCGTATGACCTGGTATAAGAGAGATGCCGTAAAGTGGCTACCAGGTACACATAAAATTGGCCATTTTTATGCGCTAAACGCTCTCATTTTTCATATTTCTAGTGCAGTACTGCAGTTCAAATTTCGTATTTCAAGTTTGTATGTTCTAGCGCTGCAGTGTGCTGCCTTATTTATTTAACTATATACGAGTTGGCGACTCTAGGTTCAGCACCTGTTCACACTTAGTCTATGTTTGGATGTGCAGGTCAGGTTTTTGAAATGTATTCTCTAGCCTTCTGATCGTGCACTCAGCCTTTTAGCCACAGGTGTTTTAATTACAGCAGGTCCAATACCCCTCCATAGAGAGAGAGAGAATTTTAGTCTAGGAAGAGGTTTCACATGTACCCATTCAGATGGAGACGTTTATTCTCAGCGAGGTAAGGAAAGCATAGGACCTGGTATAAGAGAGATGCCGTAAAGTGGCTACCAGGTACACATTAAATTGGCCATTTTTATGCGCTAAACGCTCTCATTTTTCATATTTCTAGTGCAGTAATGCAGTTCAAATTTCGTATTTCAAGTTTGTATGTTCTAGCGCTGCAGTGTGCTGCCTTATTTATTTAACTATATACGAGTTGGCGACTCTAGGTTCAGCACCTGTAAACACTTAGTCTATGTTTGGATGTGCAGGTCAGGTTTTTGAAATGTATTCTCTAGCCTTCTGATCGTGCACTCCGCCTTTTAGCCACAGGTGTTTTAATTACAGCAGGTCCAATACCCCTCCATAGAGAGAGAGAATTTTAGTCTAGGAAGAGGTTTCACATGTACCCATTCAGATGGAGACGTTTATTCTCAGCGAGGTAAGGCAAGCGTAGGACCTGGTATAAGAGAGATGCCGTAAAGTGGCTACCAGGTACACATAAAATTGGCCATTTTTATGCGCTAAACGCTCTCATTTTTCATATTTCTAGTGCAGTAATGCAGTTCAAATTTCGTATTTCAAGTTTGTATGTTCTAGCGCTGCAGTGTGCTGCCTTATTTATTTAACTATATACGAGTTGGCGACTCTAGGTTCAGCACCTGTTCACACTTAGTCTATGTTTGGATGTGCAGGTCAAGTTTTTGAAATGTATTCTCTAGCCTTCTGATCGTGCACTCCGCCTTTTAGCCACAGGTGTTTTAATTACAGCAGGTCCAATACCCCTCCATAGAGAGAGAGAATTTTAGTCTAGGAAGAGGTTTCACATGTACCCATTCAGATGGAGACGTTTATTCTCAGCGAGGTAAGGCAAGCGTAGGACCTGGTGTAAGAGAGATGCCGTAAAGTGGCTACCAGGCACACATAAAATTGGCCATTTTTATGCGCTAAACGCTCTCATTTTTCATATTTCTAGTGCAGTAATGCAGTTCAAATTTCGTATTTCAAGTTTGTATGTTCTAGCGCTGCAGTGTGCTGCCTTATTTATTTAACTATATACGAGTTGGCGACTCTAGGTTTAGCACCTGTTCACACTTAGTCTATGTTTGGATGTGCAGGTCAGGTTTTTGAAATGTATTCTCTAGCCTTCTGATCGTGCACTCCGCCTTTTAGCCACAGGTGTTTTAATTACAGCAGGTCCAATACCCCTCCATAGAGAGATAGAATTTTAGTCTAGGAAGAGGTTTCACATGTACCCATTCAGATGGAGACGTTTATTCTCAGCGAGGTAAGGCAAGCGTAGGACCTGCTATAAGAGAGATGCCGTAAAGTGGCTACCAGGTACACATAAAATTGGCCATTTTTATGCGCTAAACGCTCTCATTTTTCATATTTCTAGTGCAGTAATGCAGTTCAAATTTCGTATTTCAAGTTTGTATGTTCTAGCGCTGCAGTGTACTGCCTTATTTATTTAACTATATACGAGTTGGCGACTCTAGGTTCAGCACCTGTTCACACTTAGTCTATGTTTGGATGTGCAGGTCAGGTTTTTGAAATGTATTCTCTAGCCTTCTGATCGTGCACTCCGCCTTTTAGCCACAGGTGTTTTAATTACAGCAGGTACAATACCCCTCCATAGAGACAGAGAATTTTAGTCTAGGAAGAGGTTTCACATGTACCCATTCAGATGGAGACGTTTATTCTCAGCGAGGTAAGGCAAGCGTAGGACCTGGTATAAGAGAGATGCCGTAAAGTGGCTACCAGGTACACATAAAATTGGCCATTCTTATCCGCTAAACGCTCTCATTTTTCATATTTCTAGTGCAGTAATGCAGTTCAAATTTCGTATTTCAAGTTTGTATGTTCTAGCGCTGCAGTGTGCTGCCTTATTTATTTAACTATATACGAGTTGCCGACTCTAGGTTCAGCACCTGTAAACACTTAGTCTATGTTTGGATGTGCAGGTCAGGTTTTTGAAATGTATTCTCTAGCCTTCTGATCGTGCACTCCGCCTTTTAACCACAGGTGTTTTAATTACAGCAGGTCCAATACCCCTCCATAGAGAGAGAGAATTTTAGTCTAGGAAGAGGTTTCACATGTACCCATTCAGATGGAGACGTTTATTCTCAGCGAGGTAAGGCAAGCGTAGGACCTGGTATAAGAGAGATGCCGTAAAGTGGCTACCAGGTACACATAAAATTGGCCATTTTTATGCGCTAAACGCTCTCATTTTTCATATTTCTAGTGCAGTAATGCAGTTCAAATTTCGTATTTCAAGTTTGTATGTTCTAGCGCTGCAGTGTGCTGCCTTATTTATTTAACTATATACGAGTTGGCGACTCTAGGTTCAGCACCTGTTCACACTTAGTCGATGTTTGGATGTGCAGGTCAGGTTTTTGAAATGTATTCTCTAGCCTTCTGATCGTGCACTCCGCCTTTTAGCCACAGGTGTTTTAATTACAGCAGGTCCAATACCCCTCCATAGAGAGAGAGAATTTTAGTCTAGGAAGAGGTTTCACATGTACCCATTCAGATGGAGATGTTTATTCTCAGCGAGGTAAGGCAAGCGTAGGACCTGGTATAAGAGAGATGCCGTAAAGTGGCTACCAGGTACACATAAAATTGGCCATTTTTATGCGCTAAACGCTCTCATTTTTCATATTTCTAGTGCAGTAATGCAGTTCAAATTTCATATTTCAAGATTGTATGTTCTAGCGCTGCAGTGTGCTGCCTTATTTAACTATATACGAGTTGGCGACTCTAGGTTCAGCACCTGTTCACACTTAGTCTATGTTTGGATGTGCAGGTCAGGTTTTTGAAATGTATTCTCTAGCCTTCTGATCGTGCACTCCGCCTTTTAGCCACAGGTGTTTTAATTACAGCAGGTCCAACACCCCTCCATAGAGAGAGAGAATTTTAGTCTAGGAAGAGGTTTCACATGTACCCATTCAGATGGAGACGTTTATTCTCAGCGAGGTAAGGCAAGCGTAGGACCTGGTATAAGAGAGATGCCGTAAAGTGGCTACCAGGTACACATAAAATTGGCCATTTTTATGCGCTAAACGCTCTCATTTTTCATATTTCTAGTGCAGTAATGCAGTTCAAATTTCGTATTTCAAGTTTGTATGTTCTAGCGCTGCAGTGTGCTGCCTTATTTATTTAACTATATACGAGTTGGCGACTCTAGGTTCAGCACCTGTTCACACTTAGTCTATGTTTGGATGTGCAGGTCAGGTTTTTGAAATGTATTCTCTAGCCTTCTGATCGTGCACTCCGCCTTTTCGCCACAGGTGTTTTAATTACAGCAGGTCCAATACCCCTCCATAGAGAGAGAGAATTTTAGTCTAGGAAGAGGTTTCACATGTACCCATTCAGATGGAGACGTTTATTCTCAGCGAGGTAAGGAAAGCGTAGGACCTGGTATAAGAGAGATGCCGTAAAGTGGCTACCAGGTACACATAAAATTGGCCATTTTTATGCGCTAAACGCTCTCATTTTTCATATTTCTAGTGCAGTAATGCAGTTCAAATTTTGTATTTTAAGTTTGTATGTTCTAGCGCTGCAGTGTGCTGCCTTATTTATTTAATTATATACGAGTTGGCGACTCTAGGTTCAGCACCTGTTCACACTTAGTCTATGTTTGGATGTGCAGGTCAGGTTTTTGAAATGTATTCTCCAGCCTTCTGATCGTGCACTCCGCCTTTTAGCCACAGGTGTTTTAATTACAGCAGGTCCAATACCCCTCCATAGAGAGAGAGAATTTTAGTCTAGGAAGAGGTTTCACATGTACCCATTCAGATGGAGACGTTTATTCTCAGCGAGGTAAGGCAAGCGTAGGACCTGGTATAAGAGAGATGCCGTAAAGTGGCTACCAGGTACACATAAAATTGGCCATTTTTATCCGCTAAACGCTCTCATTTTTCATATTTCTAGTGCAGTAATGCAGTTCAAATTTCGTATTTCAAGTTTGTATGTTCTAGCGCTGCAGTGTGCTGCCTTATTTATTTAACTATATATGAGTTGCCGACTCTAGGTTCAGCACCTGTAAACACTTAGTCTATGTTTGGATGTGCAGGTCAGGTTTTTGAAATGTATTCTCTAGCCTTCTGATCGTGCACTCCGCCTTTTAGCCACAGGTGTTTTAATTACAGCAGGTCCAATACCCCTCCATAGAGAGAGAGAATTTTAGTCTAGCAAGAGGTTTCACATGTACCCATTCAGATGGAGACGTTTATTCTCAGCGAGGTAAGGCAAGCGTAGGACCTGGTATAAGAGAGATGCCGTAAAGTGGCTACCAGGTACACATAAAATTGGCCATTTTTATGCGCTAAACGCTCTCATTTTTCATATTTCTAGTGCAGTAATGCAGTTCAAATTTCGTATTTCAAGTTTGTATGTTCTAGCGCTGCAGTGTGCTGCCTTATTTATTTAACTATATACGAGTTGGCGACTCTAGGTTCAGCACCTGTTCACACTTAGTCTATGTTTGGATGTGCAGGTCAGGTTTTTGAAATGTATTCTCTAGCCTTCTGATCGTGCACTCCGCCTTTTAGCCACAGGTGTTTTAATTACAGCAGGTCCAATACCCCTCCATAGAGAGAGAGAATTTTAGTCTAGGAAGAGGTTTCACATGTACCCATTCAGATGGAGATGTTTATTCTCAGCGAGGTAAGGCAAGCGTAGGACCTGGTATAAGAGAGATGCCGTAAAGTGGCTACCAGGTACACATAAAATTGGCCATTTTTATGCGCTAAACGCTCTCATTTTTCATATTTCTAGTGCAGTAATGCAGTTCAAATTTCGTATTTCAAGTTTGTATGTTCTAGCGCTGCAGTGTGCTGCCTTATTTAACTATATACGAGTTGGCGACTCTAGGTTCAGCACCTGTTCACACTTAGTCTATGTTTGGATGTGCAGGTCAGGTTTTTGAAATGTATTCTCTAGCCTTCTGATCGTGCACTCCGCCTTTTAGCCACAGGTGTTTTCATTACAGCAGGTCCAATACCCCTCCATAGAGAGAGAGAATTTTAGTCTAGGAAGAGGTTTCACATGTACCCATTCAGATGGAGACGTTTATTCTCAGCGAGGTAAGGCAAGCGTATGACCTGGTATAAGAGAGATGCCGTAAAGTGGCTACCAGGTACACATAAAATTGGCCATTTTTATGCGCTAAACGCTCTCATTTTTCATATTTCTAGTGCAGTACTGCAGTTCAAATTTCGTATTTCAAGTTTGTATGTTCTAGCGCTGCAGTGTGCTGCCTTATTTATTTAACTATATACGAGTTGGCGACTCTAGGTTCAGCACCTGTTCACACTTAGTCTATGTTTGGATGTGCAGGTCAGGTTTTTGAAATGTATTCTCTAGCCTTCTGATCGTGCACTCAGCCTTTTAGCCACAGGTGTTTTAATTACAGCAGGTCCAATACCCCTCCATAGAGAGAGAGAGAATTTTAGTCTAGGAAGAGGTTTCACATGTACCCATTCAGATGGAGACGTTTATTCTCAGCGAGGTAAGGAAAGCGTAGGACCTGGTATAAGAGAGATGCCGTAAAGTGGCTACCAGGTACACATTAAATTGGCCATTTTTATGCGCTAAACGCTCTCATTTTTCATATTTCTAGTGCAGTAATGCAGTTCAAATTTCGTATTTCAAGTTTGTATGTTCTAGCGCTGCAGTGTGCTGCCTTATTTATTTAACTATATACGAGTTGGCGACTCTAGGTTCAGCACCTGTAAACACTTAGTCTATGTTTGGATGTGCAGGTCAGGTTTTTGAAATGTATTCTCTAGCCTTCTGATCGTGCACTCCGCCTTTTAGCCACAGGTGTTTTAATTACAGCAGGTCCAATACCCCTCCATAGAGAGAGAGAATTTTAGTCTAGGAAGAGGTTTCACATGTACCCATTCAGATGGAGACGTTTATTCTCAGCGAGGTAAGGCAAGCGTAGGACCTGGTATAAGAGAGATGCCGTAAAGTGGCTACCAGGTACACATAAAATTGGCCATTTTTATGCGCTAAACGCTCTCATTTTTCATATTTCTAGTGCAGTAATGCAGTTCAAATTTCGTATTTCAAGTTTGTATGTTCTAGCGCTGCAGTGTGCTGCCTTATTTATTTAACTATATACGAGTTGGCGACTCTAGGTTCAGCACCTGTTCACACTTAGTCTATGTTTGGATGTGCAGGTCAAGTTTTTGAAATGTATTCTCTAGCCTTCTGATCGTGCACTCCGCCTTTTAGCCACAGGTGTTTTAATTACAGCAGGTCCAATACCCCTCCATAGAGAGAGAGAATTTTAGTCTAGGAAGAGGTTTCACATGTACCCATTCAGATGGAGACGTTTATTCTCAGCGAGGTAAGGCAAGCGTAGGACCTGGTATAAGAGAGATGCCGTAAAGTGGCTACCAGGCACACATAAAATTGGCCATTTTTATGCGCTAAACGCTCTCATTTTTCATATTTCTAGTGCAGTAATGCAGTTCAAATTTCGTATTTCAAGTTTGTATGTTCTAGCGCTGCAGTGTGCTGCCTTATTTATTTAACTATATACGAGTTGGCGACTCTAGGTTTAGCACCTGTTCACACTTAGTCTATGTTTGGATGTGCAGGTCAGGTTTTTGAAATGTATTCTCTAGCCTTCTGATCGTGCACTCCGCCTTTTAGCCACAGGTGTTTTAATTACAGCAGGTCCAATACCCCTCCATAGAGAGATAGAATTTTAGTCTAGGAAGAGGTTTCACATGTACCCATTCAGATGGAGACGTTTATTCTCAGCGAGGTAAGGCAAGCGTAGGACCTGCTATAAGAGAGATGCCGTAAAGTGGCTACCAGGTACACATAAAATTGGCCATTTTTATGCGCTAAACGCTCTCATTTTTCATATTTCTAGTGCAGTAATGCAGTTCAAATTTCGTATTTCAAGTTTGTATGTTCTAGCGCTGCAGTGTACTGCCTTATTTATTTAACTATATACGAGTTGGCGACTCTAGGTTCAGCACCTGTTCACACTTAGTCTATGTTTGGATGTGCAGGTCAGGTTTTTGAAATGTATTCTCTAGCCTTCTGATCGTGCACTCCGCCTTTTAGCCACAGGTGTTTTAATTACAGCAGGTCCAATACCCCTCCATAGAGAGAGAGAATTTTAGTCTATGAAGAGGTTTCACATGTACCCATTCAGATGGAGATGTTTATTCTCAGCGAGGTAAGGCAAGCGTAGGACCTGGTGTAAGAGAGATGCCGTAAAGTGACTATCAGGTACACATAAAATTGCCCATTTTTATGCGCTAAACGCTCTCATTTTTCACATTTCTAGTGCAGTAATGCAGTTCAAATTTCGTATTTCAAGTTTGTATGTTCTAGCGCTGCAGTGTGCTGCCTTATTTATTTAACTATATACGAGTTGGCGACTCTAGGTTCAGCACCTGTTCACACTTAGTCTATGTTTGGATGTGCAGGTCAGGTTTTTGAAATGTATTCTCTAGCCTTCTGATCGTGCACGCCGCCTTTTAGCCACAGGTGTTTTAATTACAGCAGGTCCAATACCCCTCCATAGAGAGAGAGAATTTTAGTCTAGGAAGAGGTTTCACATGTACCCATTCAGATGGAGACGTTTATTCTCAGCGAGGTAAGGCAAGCGTAGGACCTGGTATAAGAGAGATGCCGTAAAGTGGCTACCAGGTACACATAAAATTGGCCATTTATATGCGCTAAACGCTCTCATTTTTCATATTTCTAGTGCAGTAATGCAGTTCAAATTTCGTATTTCAAGTTTGTATGTTCTAGCGCTGCAGTGTGCTGCCTTATTTATTTAACTATATACGAGTTGGCGACTCTAGGTTCAGCACCTGTTCACACTTAGTCTATGTTTGGATGTGCAGGTCAGGTTTTTGAAATGTATTCTCTAGCCTTCTGATCGTGCACTCTGCCTTTTAGCCACAGGTGTTTTAATTACAGCAGGTCCAATACCCCTCCATAGAGAGAGAGAATTTTAGTCTAGGAAGAGGTTTCACATGTACCCATTCAGATGGACCCGTTTATTCTCAGCGAGGTAAGGCAAGCGTAGGACCTGGTATAAGAGAGATGCCGTAAAGAGGCTACCAGGTACACATAAAATTGGCCATTTTTATGCGCTAAACGCTCTCATTTTTCATATTTCTAGTGCAGTAATGCAGTTCAAATTTCATATTTCAAGTTTGTATGTTCTAGCGCTGCAGTGTACTGCCTTATTTATTTAACTATATACGAGTTGGCGACTCTAGGTTCAGCACCTGTTCACACTTAGTCTATGTTTGGATGTGCCGGTGAGGTTTTTGAAAGGTATTCTCTAGCCTTCTGATCTTGCACTCCGCCTTTTAGCCACAGGTGTTTTAATTACAGCAGGTCCAATTCCCCTCCATAGAGAAAGAGAATTTTAGTCTAGGAAGAAGTTTCACATATACCCATTCAGATGGAGACGTTTATTCTCAGCGAGGTAAGGCAAGCGTAGGACCTGGTATAAGAGAGATGCCGTAAAGTGGCTACCAGGTACATATAAAATTGGCCATTTTTATGCGCTAAATGCTCTCATTTTTCATATTTCTAGTGCAGTAATGCAGTTCAAATTTCGTATTTCAAGTTTGTATGTTCTAGCGCTGTAGTGTGCTGCCTTATTTATTTAACTATATACGAGTTGGCGACTCTAGGTTCAGCACCTGTTCACACTTAGTCTATGTTTGGATGTGCAGGTCAGGTTTTTGAATGTATTCTCTAGCCTTCTGATCGTGCACTCCGCCTTTTAGCCACAGGTGTTTTAATTATAGCAGGTCCAATTCCCCTCCATAGAGAGAGAGAATTTTAGTCTAGGAAGAGGTTTCACATGTACCCATTCAGATGGAGACGTTTATTCTCAGCGAGGTAATGCAAGCGTAGGACGTGGTATAAGAGAGATGCCGTAAAGTTACTACCAGGTACACATAAAATTAGCCATTTTTATGCGCTAAACGCTCTCATTTTTCATATTTCTAGTGCAGTAATGCAGTTCAAATTTCGTATTTCAAGTTTGTATGTTCTAGCGCTGCAGTGTGCTGCCTTATTTATTTAACTATATACGAGTTGGCGACTCTAGGTTCAGCACTTGTTCACACTTAGTCTATGTTTGGATGTGCAGGTCAGGTTTTTGAAATGTATTCTCTAGCCTTCTGATCGTGCACTCCGCCTTTTAGCCACAGGTGTTTTAATTACAGCAGGTCCAATACCCCTCCATAGAGAGAGAGAATTTTAGTCTAGGAAGAGGTTTCACATGTACCCATTCAGATGGAGACGTTTATTCTCAGCGAGGTAAGGCAAGCGTAGGACCTGGTATAAGAGAGATGCCGTGAAGTGGCTACCAGGTACCCTTAGATTGGCCATTTTTATGCGCTAAACGCTCTCATTTTTCATATTTCTAGTGCAGTAATGCAGTTCAAATTTCGTATTTCAAGTTTGTATGTTCTAGCGCTGCAGTGTGCTGCCTTATTTATTTAACTATATACGAGTTGGCGACTCTAGGTTCAGCACCTGTTCACACTTAGTCTATGTTTGGATGTGCAGGTCAGGTTTTTGAAATGTATTCTCTAGCCTTCTGATCGTGCACTCCGCCTTTTAGCCACAGGTGTTTTAATTACAGCAGGTCCAATACCCCTCCATAGAGAGAGAGAATTTTAGTCTAGGAAGAGGTTTCACATGTACCCATTCAGATGGAGACGTTTATTCTCAGCGAGGTAAGGCAAGCGTAGGACCTGGTAAAAGAGAGATGCCGTAAAGTGGCTACCAGGTACACATAAAATTGGCCATTTTTATGCGCTAAACGCTCTCATTTTTCATATTTCTAGTGCAGTAATGCAGTTCAAATTTCGTATTTCAAGTTTGTATGTTCTAACGCTGCAGTGTGCTGCCTTATTTATTTAACTATATACGAGTTGGCGACTCTAGGTTCAGCACCTGTTCACACTTAGTCTATGTTTGGATGTGCAGGTCAGGTTTTTGAAATGTATTCTCTAGCCTTCTGATCGTGCACTCCGCCTTTTAGCCACAGGTGTTTTAATTACGGCAGGTCCAATTCCCCTCCATAGAGAGAGAGAATTTTAGTCTAGGAAGAGGTTTCACATATACCCATTCAGATGGAGACGTTTATTCTCAGCGAGGTAAGGCAAGCGTAGGACCTGGTATAAGAGAGATGCCGTAAAGTGGCTACCAGGTACACATAAAATTGGCCATTTTTATGCGCTAAATGCTCTCATTTTTCATATTTCCAGTGCAGTAATGCAGTTCAAATTTCGTATTTCAAGTTTGTATGTTCTAGCGCTGCAGTGTGCTGTCTTATTTAATTAACTATATACGACTTGGTGACTCTAGGTTCAGCACCTGTTCACACTTAGTCTATGTTTGGATGTGCAGGTCAGGTTTTTGAAATGTATTCTCTAGCCTTCTGATCGTGCACTCCGCCTTTTAGCCACAGGTGTTTTAATTACAGCAGGTCCAATACCCCTCCACAGAGAGAGAGAATTTTAGTCTAGGAAGAGGTTTCACATGTACCCATTCAGATGGAGACGTTTATTCTCAGCGAGGTAAGGCAAGCGTAGGACCTTGTATAAGAGAGATGCCGTAAAGTGGCTAACAGGTACACATAAATATGGCCATTTTTATGCGCTAAACGCTCTCATTTTTCATATTTCTAGTGCAGTAATGCAGTTCAAATTTCGTATTTCAAGTTTGTATGTTCTAGCGCTGCAGTGTGCTGCCTTATTTATTTAACTATATACGAGTTGGCGACTCTAGGTTCAGCACCTGTTCACACTTAGTCTATGTTTGGATGTGCAGGTCAGGTTTTTGAAATGTATTCTCTAGCCTTCTGATCGTGCACTCCGCCTTTTAGCCACAGGTGTTTTAATTACAGCAGGTCCAATACCCCTCCATAGAGAGAGAGAATTTTAGTCTAGGAAGAGGTTTCACATGTACCCATTCAGATGGAGACGTTTATTCTCAGTGAGGTAAGGCAAGCGTAGGACCTGGTATAAGAGAGATGCCGTAAAGTGGCTACCAGGCACACATAAAATTGGCCATTTTTATGCGCTAAACGCTCTCATTTTTCATATTTCTAGTGCAGTAATGCAGTTCAAATTTCGTATTTCAAGTTTGTATGTTCTAGCGCTGCAGTGTGCTGCCTTATTTATTTAACTATATACGAGTTGGCGACTCTAGGTTCAGCACCTGTTCACACTTAGTCTATGTTTGGATGTGCAGGTCAGGTTTTTGAAATGTATTCTCTAGCCTTCTGATCGTGCACTCCGCCTTTTAGCCACAGGTGTTTTAATTACAGCAGGTCCAATACCCCTCCATAGAGAGATAGAATTTTAGTCTAGGAAGAGGTTTCACATGTACCCATTCAGATGGAGACGTTTATTCTCAGCGAGGTAAGGCAAGCGTAGGACCTGGTATAAGAGAGATGCCGTAAAGTGGCTACCAGGTACACATAAAATTGGCCATTTTTATGCGCTAAACGCTCTCATTTTTCATATTTCTAGTGCAGTAATGCAGTTCAAATTTCGTATTTCAAGTTTGTATGTTCTAGCGCTGCAGTGTACTGCCTTATTTATTTAACTATATACGAGTTGGCGACTCTAGGTTCAGCACCTGTTCACACTTAGTCTATGTTTGGATGTGCAGGTCAGGTTTTTGAAATGTATTCTCTAGCCTTCTGATCGTGCACTCCGCCTTTTAGCCACAGGTGTTTTAATTACAGCAGGTCCAATACCCCTCCATAGAGAGAGAGAATTTTAGTCTATGAAGAGGTTTCACATGTACCCATTCAGATGGAGATGTTTATTCTCAGCGAGGTAAGGCAAGCGTAGGACCTGGTATAAGAGAGATGCCGTAAAGTGACTATCAGGTACACATAAAATTGCCCATTTTTATGTGCTAAACGCTCTCATTTTTCATATTTCTAGTGCAGTAATGCAGTTCAAATTTCGTATTTCAAGTTTGTATGTTCTAGCGCTGCAGTGTGCTGCCTTATTTATTTAACTATATACGAGTTGGCGACTCTAGGTTCAGCACCTGTTCACACTTAGTCTATGTTTGGATGTGCAGGTCAGGTTTTTGAAATGTATTCTCTAGCCTTCTGATCGTGCACTCCGCCTTTTAGCCACAGGTGCTTTAATTACAGCAGGTCGAATACCCCTCCATAGTGAGAGAGAATTTTAGTCTAGGAAGACGTTTCACATGTACCCATTCAGATGGAGACGTTTATTCTCAGCGAGGTAAGGCAAGCGTAGGACCTGGTATAAGAGAGATGCCGTGAAGTGGCTACCAGGTACACATAAAATTGGCCATTTTTATGCGCTAAACGCTCTCATTTTTCATATTTCTAGTGCAGTAATGCAGTTCAAATTTCGTATTTCAAGTTTGTATGTTCTAGCGCTGCAGTGTGCTGCCTTATTTATTTAACTATATACGAGTTGGCGACTCTAGGTTCAGCACCTGTTCACACTTAGTCTATGTTTGGATGTGCAGGTCAGGTTTTTGAAATGTATTCTCTAGCCTTCTGATCGTGCACTCCGCCTTTTAGCCACAGGTGTTTTAATTACAGCAGGTCCAATACCCCTCCATAGAGAGAGAGAATTTTAGTCTAGGAAGAGGTTTCACATGTACCCATTCAGATGGAGACGTTTATTCTCAGCGAGGTAAGGCAAGCGTAGGACCTGGTATAAGAGAGATGCCGTAAAGTGGCTACCAGGTACACATAAAATTGGCCATTTATATGCGCTAAACGCTCTCATTTTTCATATTTCTAGTGCAGTAATGCAGTTCAAATTTCGTATTTCAAGTTTGTATGTTCTAGCGCTGCAGTGTGCTGCCTTATTTATTTAACTATATACGAGTTGGCGACTCTAGGTTCAGCACCTGTTCACACTTAGTCTATGTTTGGATGTGCAGGTCAGGTTTTTGAAATGTATTCTCTAGCCTTCTGATCGTGCACTCCGCCTTTTAGCCACAGGTGTTTTAATTACAGCAGGTCCAATACCCCTCCATAGAGAGAGAGAATTTTAGTCTAGGAAGAGGTTTCACATGTACCCATTCAGATGGAGACGTTTATTCTCAGCGAGGTAAGGCAAGCATAGGACCTGGTATAAGAGAGATGCCGTAAAGAGGCTACCAGGTACGCATAAAATTGGCCATTTTTATGCGCTAAACGCTCTCATTTTTCATATTTCTAGTGCAGTAATGCAGTTCAAATTTCAAGTTTGTATGTTCTAGCGCTGCAGTGTACTGCCTTATTTATTTAACTATATACGAGTTGGTGACTCTAGGTTCAGCACCTGTTCACACTTAGTCTATGTTTGGATGTGCCGGTCAGGTTTTTGAAAGGTATTCTCTAGCCTTCTGATCGTGCACTCCGCCTTTTAGCCACAGGTGTTTTAATTACAGCAGGTCCAATTCCCCTCCATAGAGAGAGAGAATTTTAGTCTAGGAAGAGGTTTCACATATACCCATTCAGATGGAGACGTTTATTCTCAGCGAGGTAAGGCAAGCGTAGGACCTGGTATAAGAGAGATGCCGTAAAGTGGCTACCAGGTACATATAAAATTGGCCATTTTTATGCGCTAAATGCTCTCATTTTTCATATTTCTAGTGCAGTAATGCAGTTCAAATTTCGTATTTCAAGTTTGTATGTTCTAGCGCTGTAGTGTGCTGCCTTATTTATTTAACTATATACGAGTTGGCGACTCTAGGTTCAGCACCTGTTCACACTTAGTCTATGTTTGGATGTGCAGGTCAGGTTTTTGAATGTATTCTCTAGCCTTCTGATCGTGCACTCCGCCTTTTAGCCACAGGTGTTTTAATTACAGCAGGTCCAATACCCCTCCATAGAGAGAGAGAATTTTAGTCTAGGAAGAGGTTTCACATGTACCCATTCAGATGGAGACATTTATTCTCAGCGAGGTAAGGCAAGCGTAGGACCTGGTATAAGAGAGATGCCGTAAAGTGGCTACCAGGTACACATAAAATTGGCCATTTATATGCGCTAAACGCTCTCATTTTTCATATTTCTAGTGCAGTAATGCAGTTCAAATTTCGTATTTCAAGTTTGTATGTTCTAGCGCTGCAGTGTGCTGCCTTATTTATTTAACTATATACGAGTTGGCGACTCTAGGTTCAGCACCTGTTCACACTTAGTCTATGTTTGGATGTGCAGGTCAGGTTTTTGAAATGTATTCTCTAGCCTTCTGATCGTGCACTCCGCCTTTTAGCCACAGGTGTTTTAATTACAGCAGGTCCAATACCCCTCCATAGAGAGAGAGAATTTTAGTCTAGGAAGAGGTTTCACATGTACCCATTCAGATGGAGACGTTTATTCTCAGCGAGGTAAGGCAAGCATAGGACCTGGTATAAGAGAGATGCCGTAAAGAGGCTACCAGGTACACATAAAATTGGCCATTTTTATGCGCTAAACGCTCTCATTTTTCATATTTCTAGTGCAGTAATGCAGTTCAAATTTCATATTTCAAGTTTGTATGTTCTAGCGCTGCAGTGTGCTGCCTTGTTTATTTAACTATATACGAGTTGGTGACTCTAGGTTCAGCACCTGTTCACACTTAGTCTATGTTTGGATGTGCCGGTCAGGTTTTTGAAAGGTATTCTCTAGCCTTCTGATCGTGCACTCCGCCTTTTAGCCACAGGTGTTTTAATTACAGCAGGTCCAATTCCCCTCCATAGAGAGAGAGAATTTTAGTCTAGGAAGAGGTTTCACATATACCCATTCAGATGGAGACGTTTATTCTCAGCGAGGTAAGGCAAGCGTAGGACCTGGTATAAGAGAGATGCCGTAAAGTGGCTACCAGGTACATATAAAATTGGCCATTTTTATGCGCTAAATGCTCTCATTTTTCATATTTCTAGTGCAGTAATGCAGTTCAAATTTCGTATTTCAAGTTTGTATGTTCTAGCGCTGTAGTGTGCTGCCTTATTTATTTAACTATATACGAGTTGGCGACTCTAGGTTCAGCACCTGTTCACACTTAGTCTATGTTTGGATGTGCAGGTCAGGTTTTTGAATGTATTCTCTAGCCTTCTGATCGTGCACTCCGCCTTTTAGCCACAGGTGTTTTAATTACAGCAGGTCCAATACCCCTCCATAGAGAGAGAGAATTTTAGTCTAGGAAGAGGTTTCACATGTACCCATTCAGATGGAGACGTTTATTCTCAGCGAGGTAAGGCAAGCGTAGGACCTGGTATAAGAGAGATGCCGTAAAGTTACTACCAGGTACACATAAAATTGGCCATTTTTATGCGCTAAACGCTCTCATTTTTCATATTTCTAGTGCAGTAATGCAGTTCAAATTTCGTATTTCAAGTTTGTATGTTCTAGCGCTGCAGTGTGCTGCCTTATTTATTTAACTATATACGAGTTGGCGACTCTAGGTTCAGCACCTGTTCAGACTTAGTCTATGTTTGGATGTGCAGGTCAGGTTTTTGAAATGTATTCTCTAGCCTTCTGATCGTGCACTCCGCCTTTTAGCCACAGGTGTTTTAATTACAGCAGGTCCAATACCCCTCCATAGAGAGAGAGAATTTTAGTCTAGGAAGAGGTTTCACATGTACCCATTCAGATGGAGACGTTTATTCTCAGCGAGGTAAGGCAAGCGTAGGACCTGGTATAAGAGAGATGCCGTGAAGTGGCTACCAGGTACACTTAAAATTGGCCATTTTTATGCGCTAAACGCTCTCATTTTTCATATTTCTAGTGCAGTAATGCAGTTCAAATTTCGTATTTCAAGTTTGTATGTTCTAGCGCTGCAGTGTGCTGCCTTATTTATTTAACTATATACGAGTTGGCGACTCTAGGTTCAGCACCTGTTCACACTTAGTCTATGTTTGGATGTGCAGGTCAGGTTTTTGAAATGTATTCTCTAGCCTTCTGATCGTGCACTCCGCCTTTTAGCCACAGGTGTTTTAATTACAGCAGGTCCAATACCCCTCCATAGAGAGAGAGAATTTTAGTCTAGGAAGAGGTTTCACATGTACCCATTCAGATGGAGACGTTTATTCTCAGCGAGGTAAGGCAAGCGTAGGACCTGGTAAAAGAGAGATGCCGTAAAGTGGCTACCAGGTACACATAAAATTGGCCATTTTTATGCGCTAAACGCTCTCATTTTTCATATTTCTAGTGCAGTAATGCAGTTCAAATTTCGTATTTCAAGTTTGTATGTTCTAACGCTGCAGTGTGCTGCCTTATTTATTTAACTATATACGAGTTGGCGACTCTAGGTTCAGCACCTGTTCACACTTAGTCTATGTTTGGATGTGCAGGTCAGGTTTTTGAAAGGTATTCTCTAGCCTTCTGATCGTGCACTCCGCCTTTTAGCCATAGGTGTTTTAATTACAGCAGGTCCAATTCCCCTCCATAGAGAGAGAGAATTTTAGTCTAGGAAGAGGTTTCACATATACCCATTCAGATGGAGATGTTTATTCTCAGCGAGGTAAGGCAAGCGTAGGACCTGGTATAAGAGAGATGCCGTAAAGTGGCTACCAGGTACACATAAAATTGGCCATTTTTATGCGCTAAATGCTCTCATTTTTCATATTTCCAGTGCAGTAATGCAGTTCAAATTTCGTATTTCAAGTTTGTATGTTCTAGCGCTGCAGTGTGCTGTCTTATTTAATTAACTATATACGAGTTGGTGACTCTAGGTTCAGCACCTGTTCACACTTAGTCTATGTTTGGATGTGCAGGTCAGGTTTTTGAAATGTATTCTCTAGTCTTCTGATCGTGCACTCCGCCTTTTAGCCACAGGTGTTTTAATTACAGCAGGTCCAATACCCCTCCATAGAGAGAGAGAATTTTAGTCTAGGAAGAGGTTTCACATGTACCCATTCAGATGGAGACGTTTATTCTCAGCGAGGTAAGGCAAGCGTAGGACCTTGTATAAGAGAGATGCCGTAAAGTGGCTACCAGGTACACATAAATTTGGCCATTTTTATGCGCTAAACGCTCTCATTTTTCATATTTCTAGTGCAGCAATGCAGTTCAAATTTCGTATTTCAAGTTTGTATGTTCTAGCGCTGCAGTGTGCTGCCTTATTTATTTAACTATATACGAGTTGGCGACTCTAGGTTCAGCACCTGTTCACACTTAGTCTATGTTTGGATGTGCAGGTCAGGTTTTTGAAATGTATTCTCTAGCCTTCTGATCGTGCACTCCGCCTTTTAGCCACAGGTGTTTTAATTACAGCAGGTCCAATACCCCTCCATAGAGAGAGAGAATTTTAGTCTAGGAAGAGGTTTCACATGTACCCATTCAGATGGAGACGTTTATTCTCAGCGAGGTAAGGCAAGCGTAGGACCTGGTATAAGAGAGATGCCGTAAAGTGGCTACAAGGTACACATAAAATTGGCCATTTATATGCGCTAAACGCTCTCATTTTTCATATTTCTAGTGCAGTAATGCAGTTCAAATTTCGTATTTCAAGTTTGTATGTTCTAGTGCTGCAGTGTGCTGCCTTATTTATTTAACTATATACGAGTTGGCGACTCTAGGTTCAGCACCAGTTCACACTTAGTCTATGTTTGGATGTGCAGGTCAGGTTTTTGAAATGTATTCTCTAGCCTTCTGATCGTGCACTCCGCCTTTTAGCCACAGGTGTTTTAATTACAGCAGGTCCAATACCCCTCCATAGAGAGAGAGAATTTTAGTCTAGGAAGAGGTTTCACATGTACCCATTCAGATGGAGACGTTTATTCTCAGCGAGGTAAGGCAAGCGTAGGACCTGGTATAAGAGAGATGCCGTAAAGAGGCTACCAGGTACACATAAAATTGGCCATTTTTATGCGCTAAATGCTCTCATTTTTCATATTTCTAGTGCAGTAATGCAGTTCAAATTTCGTATTTCAAGTTTGTATGTTCTAGCGCTGTAGTGTGCTGCCTTATTTATTTAACTATATACGAGTTGGCGACTCTAGGTTCAGCACCTGTTCACACTTAGTCTATGTTTGGATGTGCAGGTCAGGTTTTTGAATGTATTCTCTAGCCTTCTGATCGTGCACTCCGCCTTTTAGCCACAGGTGTTTTAATTACAGCAGGTCCAATACCCCTCCATAGAGAGAGAGAATTTTAGTCTAGGAAGAGGTTTCACATGTACCCATTCAGATGGAGACGTTTATTCTCAGCGAGGTAAGGCAAGCGTAGGACCTGGTATAAGAGAGATGCCGTAAAGTTACTACCAGGTACACATAAAATTGGCCATTTTTATGCGCTAAACGCTCTCATTTTTCATATTTCTAGTGCAGTAATGCAGTTCAAATTTCGTATTTCAAGTTTGTATGTTCTAGCGCTGCAGTGTGCTGCCTTATTTATTTAACTATATACGAGTTGGCGACTCTAGGTTCAGCACCTGTTCACACTTAGTCTATGTTTGGATGTGCAGGTCAGGTTTTTGAAATGTATTCTCTAGCCTTCTGATCGTGCACTCCGCCTTTTAGCCACAGGTGTTTTAATTACAGCAGGTCCAATACCCCTCCATAGAGAGAGAGAATTTTAGTCTAGGAAGAGGTTTGACATGTACCCATTCAGATGGAGACGTTTATTCTCAGCGAGGTAAGGCAAGCGTAGGACCTGGTAAAAGAGAGATGCCGTAAAGTGGCTACCAGGTACACATAAAATTGGCCATTTTTATGCGCTAAACGCTCTCATTTTTCATATTTCTAGTGCAGTAATGCAGTTCAAATTTCGTATTTCAAGTTTGTATGTTCTAACGCTGCAGTGTGCTGCCTTATTTATTTAACTATATACGAGTTGGCGACTCTAGGTTCAGCACCTGTTCACACTTAGTCTATGTTTGGATGTGCAGGTCAGGTTTTTGAAAGGTATTCTCTAGCCTTCTGATCGTGCACTCCGCCTTTTAGCCACAGGTGTTTTAATTACAGCAGGTCCAATTCCCCTCCATAGAGAGAGAGAATTTTAGTCTAGGAAGAGGTTTCACATATACCCATTCAGATGGAGACGTTTATTCTCAGCGAGGTAAGGCAAGCGTAGGACCTGGTATAAGAGAGATGCCGTAAAGTGGCTACCAGGTACACATAAAATTGGCCATTTTTATGCGCTAAATGCTCTCATTTTTCATATTTCCAGTGCAGTAATGCAGTTCAAATTTCGTATTTCAAGTTTGTAAGTTCTAGCGCTGCAGTGTGCTGTCTTATTTAATTAACTATATACGAGTTGGTGACTCTAGGTTCAGCACCTGTTCACACTTAGTCTATGTTTGGATGTGCAGGTCAGGTTTTTGAAATGTATTCTCTAGCCTTCTGATCGTGCACTCCGCCTTTTAGCCACAGGTGTTTTAATTACAGCAGGTCCAATACCCCTCCATAGAGAGAGAGAATTTTAGTCTAGGAAGAGGTTTCACATGTACCCATTCAGATGGAGACGTTTATTCTCAGCGAGGTAAGGCAAGCGTAGGACCTTGTATAAGAGAGATGCCGTAAAGTGGCTACCAGGTACACATAAAATTGGCCATTTTTATGCGCTAAACGCTCTCATTTTTCATATTTCTAGTGCAGTAATGCAGTTCAAATTTCGTATTTCAAGTTTGTATGTTCTAACGCTGCAGTGTGCTGCCTTATTTATTTAACTATATACGAGTTGGCGACTCTAGGTTCAGCACCTGTTCACACTTAGTCTATGTTTGGATGTGCAGGTCAGGTTTTTGAAAGGTATTCTCTAGCCTTCTGATCGTGCACTCCGCCTTTTAGCCACAGGTGTTTTAATTACAGCAGGTCCAATTCCCCTCCATAGAGAGAGAGAATTTTAGTCTAGGAAGAGGTTTCACATATACCCATTCAGATGGAGACGTTTATTCTCAGCGAGGTAAGGCAAGCGTAGGACCTGGTATAAGAGAGATGCCGTAAAGTGGCTACCAGGTACACATAAAATTGGCCATTTTTATGCGCTAAATGCTCTCATTTTTCATATTTCCAGTGCAGTAATGCAGTTCAAATTTCGTATTTCAAGTTTGTAAGTTCTAGCGCTGCAGTGTGCTGTCTTATTTAATTAACTATATACGAGTTGGTGACTCTAGGTTCAGCACCTGTTCACACTTAGTCTATGTTTGGATGTGCAGGTCAGGTTTTTGAAATGTATTCTCTAGCCTTCTGATCGTGCACTCCGCCTTTTAGCCACAGGTGTTTTAATTACAGCAGGTCCAATACCCCTCCATAGAGAGAGAGAATTTTAGTCTAGGAAGAGGTTTCACATGTACCCATTCAGATGGAGACGTTTATTCTCAGCGAGGTAAGGCAAGCGTAGGACCTTGTATAAGAGAGATGCCGTAAAGTGGCTACCAGGTACACATAAAATTGGCCATTTTTATGCGCTAAACGCTCTCATTTTTCATATTTCTAGTGCAGTAATGCAGTTCAAATTTCGTATTTCAAGTTTGTATGTTCTAGCGCTGCAGTGTGCTGCCTTATTTATTTAACTATATACGAGTTGGCGACTCTAGGTTCAGCACCTGTTCACACTTAGTCTATGTTTGGATGTGCAGGTCAGGTTTTTGAAATGTATTCTCTAGCCTTCTGATCGTGCACTCCGCCTTTTAGCCACAGGTGTTTTAATTACAGCAGGTCCAATACCCCTCCATAGAGAGAGAGAATTTTAGTCTAGCAAGAGGTTTCACATGTACCCATTCAGATGGAGACGTTTATTCTCAGCGAGGTAAGGCAAGCGTAGGACCTGGTATAAGAGAGATGCCGTAAAGTGGCTACCAGGTACACATAAAATTGGCCATTTATATGCGCTAAACGCTCTCATTTTTCATATTTCTAGTGCAGTAATGCAGTTCAAATTTCGTATTTCAAGTTTGTATGTTCTAGCGCTGCAGTGTGCTGCCTTATTTATTTAACTATATACGAGTTGGCGACTCTAGGTTCAGCACCTGTAAACACTTAGTCTATGTTTGGATGTGCAGGTCAGGTTTTTGAAATGTATTCTCTAGCCTTCTGATCGTGCACTCCGCCTTTTAGCCACAGGTGTTTTAATTACAGCAGGTCCAATACCCCTCCATAGAGAGAGAGAATTTTAGTCTAGGAAGAGGTTTCACATGTACCGATTCAGATGGAGACGTTTATTCTCAGCGAGGTAAGGCAAGCGTAGGACCTTATATAAGAGAGATGCCGTAAAGTGGCTACCAGGTACACATAAAATTGGCCATTTTTATGCGCTAAACGCTCTCATTTTTCATATTTCTAGTGCAGTAATGCAGTTCAAATTTCGTATTTCAAGTTTGTATGTTCTAGCGCTGCAGTGTGCTGCCTTATTTATTTAACTATATACGAGTTGGCGACTCTAGGTTCAGCACCTGTTCACACTTAGTCTATGTTTGGATGTGCAGGTCAGGTTTTTGAAATGTATTCTCTAGCCTTCTGATCGTGCACTCCGCCTTTTAGCCACAGGTGTTTTAATTACAGCAGGTCCAATACCCCTCCATAGAGAGAGAGAATTTTAGTCTAGGAAGAGGTTTCACATGTACCGATTCAGATGGAGACGTTTATTCTCAGCGAGGTAAGGCAAGCGTAGGACCTGGTATAAGAGAGATGCCGTAAAGTGGCTACCAGGTACACATAAAATTGGCCATTTTTATGCGCTAAACGCTCTCATTTTTCATATTTCTAGTGCAGTAATGCAGTTCAAATTTCGTATTTCAAGTTTGTATGTTCTAGCGCTGCAGTGTGCTGCCTTATTTATTTAACTATATACGAGTTGGCGACTCTAGGTTCAGCACCTGTTCACACTTAGTCTATGTTTGGATGTGCAGGTCAGGTTTTTGAAATGTATTCTCTAGCCTTCTGATCGTGCACTCCGCCTTTTAGCCACAGGTGTTTTAATTACAGCAGGTCCAATACCCCTCCATAGAGAGAGAGAATTTTAGTCTAGGAAGAGGTTTCACATGTACCCATTCAGATGGAGACGTTTATTCTCAGCGAGGTAAGGCAAGCGTAGGACCTGGTATAACCCTCCGTCACATACAACTGATCTGACAGGCGCTTCTCTTTTACTTTCATTTCTCCTTCCTCACCAGATTGTGAGGAAACCCCCTCCCTCCAGGTAGTCTCCTGTCTCTTGAAGGTCTGTGAAACCTGATATCACAGTTGGATTTCAGAGCTTCAGGGGAGAGGATATAGCTGCACAGATCTCTCAGGCTCATTGTATGTGAATACGTCACATTCAGTAAGGTTGGTATTTTATGTTTTTATTCATCACAATAGTTTATTTAGCTTGTTTTATGAATGTATAGCACAAAATGTGAGGATATTTCATAGAAATAAGGGAGATTTTATAAAAGAAAGTGTGCTGCTCAGGCATATACAGTAGTTCCCTAACATATTAATTCTCTTGCTTCAGATTATCTGCTGAAATGGAGAGGAAAATGTACAATTTATCCAAACAACTTGATGTTGAGGAAGTAACAAACATGCTGTTAGATGATAGAGACCTCACACTGAATGAGGATTTAGGAGAGGAAAGTGAGATTGATTCTCATGATGAGGTGGAAGAATGTGTCCTGGATTCTGAAACAGAGCAAGATGGTGACAGTGATCTTGAAAACAAGCTTGAACCACTCCGTAGACGATTGTATCTGAAAAAATTGGCCCATGAACTAGTACTTGGAGAGCTACGCAGGAGAAGCGTGAAAACAATCGGCATCCCCTCTCGCCTTCAAGTTCAGCTCAAAAGGTTCCGCCCAGAAGATGATGGTGAAAAGTCACCATCTGCACCACCTCACAAAAGAAGGAGATGCACCACCTGCCAAACGGAAAGCGGAACCAGAAGGCTTTCAAATTATGAATGTCTCAAATGTCATAAAGCAATTTGCCTGACACATGCAAAAATGGTGTGTAATTCTTGCTATTTGCTCTGCAAGTGTGACTTTTCTGGGGAAACCTCAGCATCTACTTCTGATTGAATATGTTTTTAATAGTACTTAAGGTACCTTAAAATTAAGTTTGTGTTCAAAAATTTTCTCTGTACATTTTTTTGAGAGAGTTGAACTGGGGACTATTTGGCGGGAGTTTTGAAAAGTTTGTATTTCATAGTTATTAGTTTTATGTTAAGTAAATGTTTTTTTTTGCAACTGATTATGTGTAGTCTCTTTTATTACATCCCTATGAAGGTCACTGATCACTTCTAGAGCACTGAAATTGCAAACATTAGATATTATAGGTATTTTTCCAGCAGGCGCCTGACAGGCACATTGTATGTGAACTCGTTAGTCCGAATATTGTATGTGACGGAGGGATAAGAGAGATGCCGTAAAGTGGCTACCAGGTACACATAAAATTGGCCATTTTTATGCGCTAAACGCTCTCATTTTTCATATTTCTAGTGCAGTAATGCAGTTCAAATTTCGTATTTCAAGTTTGTATGTTCTAGCGCTGCAGTGTGCTGCCTTATTTATTTAACTATATACGAGTTGGCAACTCTAGGTTCAGCACCTGTTCACACTTAGTCTATGTTTGGATGTGCAGGTCAGGTTTTTGAAATGTATTCTCTAGCCTTCTGATCGTGCACTCCGCCTTTTAGCCACAGGTGTTTTAATTACAGGAGGTCCAATACCCCTCCATAGAGAGAGAGAATTTTAGTCTAGGAAGAGGTTCCACATGTACCCATTCAGATGGAGACGTTTATTCTCAGCGAGGTAAGGCAAGCGTAGGACCTGGTATAAGAGAGATGCCGTAAAGAGGCTACCAGGTACACATAAAATTGGCCATTTTTATGCGCTAAACGCTCTCATTTTTCATATTTCTAGTGCAGTAATGCAGTTCAAATTTCATATTTCAAGTTTGTATGTTCTAGCGCTGCAGTGTACTGCCTTATTTATTTAACTATATACGAGTTGGCGACTCTAGGTTCAGCACCTGTTCACACTTAGTCTATGTTTGGATGTGCCGGTCAGGTTTTTGAAAGGTATTCTCTAGCCTTCTGATCGTGCACTCCGCCTTTTAGCCACAGGTGTTTTAATTACAGCAGGTCAAATTCCCCTCCATAGAGAGAGAGAATTTTAGTCTAGGAAGAGGTTTCACATATACCCATTCAGATGGAGACGTTTATTCTCAGCGAGGTAAGGCAAGCGTAGGACCTGGTATAAGAGAGATGCCGTAAAGTGGCTACCAGGTACACATAAAATTGGCCATTTTTATGCGCTAAATGCTCTCATTTTTCATATTTCTAGTGCAGTAATGCAGTTCAAATTTCGTATTTCAAGTTTGTATGTTCTAGCGCTGTAGTGTACTGCCTTATTTATTTAACTATATACGAGTTGGCGACTCTAGGTTCAGCACCTGTTCACACTTAGTCTATGTTTGGATGTGCAGGTCAGGTTTTTGAATGTATTCTCTAGCCTTCTGATCGTGCACTCCGCCTTTTAGCCACAGGTGTTTTAATTACAGCAGGTCCAATACCCCTCCATAGAGAGAGAGAATTTTAGTCTAGGAAGAGGTTTCACATGTACCCATTCAGATGGAGACGTTTATTCTCAGCGAGGTAAGGCAAGCGTAGGACCTGGTATAAGAGAGATGCCGTAAAGTTACTACCAGGTACACATAAAATTGGCCATTTTTATGCGCTAAACGCTCTCATTTTTCATATTTCTAGTGCAGTAATGCAGTTCAAATTTCGTATTTCAAGTTTGTATGTTCTAGCGCTGCAGTCTGCTGCCTTATTTATTTAACTATATACGAGTTGGCGACTCTAGGTTCAGCACCTGTTCACACTTAGTCTATGTTTGGATGTGCAGGTCAGGTTTTTGAAATGTATTCTCTAGCCTTCTGATCGTGCACTCCGCCTTTTAGCCACAGGTGTTTTAATTACAGCAGGTCCAATACCCCTCCATAGAGAGAGAGAATTTTAGTCTAGGAAGAGGTTTCACATGTACCCATTCAGATGGAGACGTTTATTCTCAGCGAGGTAAGGCAAGCGTAGGACCTGGTAAAAGAGAGATGCCGTAAAGTGGCTACCAGGTACACATAAAATTGGCCATTTTTATGCGCTAAACGCTCTCATTTTTCATATTTCTAGTGCAGTAATGCAGTTCAAATTTCGTATTTCAAGTTTGTATGTTCTAACGCTGCAGTGTGCTGCCTTATTTATTTAACTATATACGAGTTGGCGACTCTAGGTTCAGCACCTGTTCACACTTAGTCTATGTTTGGATGTGCAGGTCAGGTTTTTGAAAGGTATTCTCTAGCCTTCTGATCGTGCACTCCGCCTTTTAGCCACAGGTGTTTTAATTACAGCAGGTCCAATTCCCCTCCATAGAGAGAGAGAATTTTAGTCTAGGAAGAGGTTTCACATATACCCATTCAGATGGAGACGTTTATTCTCAGCGAGGTAAGGCAAGCGTAGGACCTGGTATAAGAGAGATGCCGTAAAGTGGCTACCAGGTACACATAAAATTGGCCATTTTTATGCGCTAAATGCTCTCATTTTTCATATTTCTAGTGCAGTAATGCAGTTCAAATTTCGTATTTCAAGTTTGTATGTTCTAGCGCTGTAGTGTGCTGCCTTATTTATTTAACTATATACGAGTTGGCGACTCTAGGTTCAGCACCTGTTCACACTTAGTCTATGTTTGGATGTGCAGGTCAGGTTTTTGAATGTATTCTCTAGCCTTCTGATCGTGCACTCCGCCTTTTAGCCACAGGTGTTTTAATTACAGCAGGTCCAATACCCCTCCATAGAGAGAGAGAATTTTAGTCTAGGAAGAGGTTTCACATGTACCCACTCAGATGGAGACGTTTATTCTCAGCGAGGTAAGGCAAGCGTAGGACCTGGTATAAGAGAGATGCCGTAAAGTTACTACCAGGTACACATAAAATTGGCCATTTTTATGCGCTAAACGCTCTCATTTTTCATATTTCTAGTGCAGTAATGCAGTTCAAATTTCGTATTTCAAGTTTGTATGTTCTAGCGCTGCAGTGTGCTGCCTTATTTATTTAACTATATACGAGTTGGCGACTCTAGGTTCAGCACCTGTTCACACTTAGTCTATGTTTGGATGTGCAGGTCAGGTTTTTGAAATGTATTCTCTAGCCTTCTGATCGTGCACTCCGCCTTTTAGCCACAGGTGTTTTAATTACAGCAGGTCCAATACCCCTCCATAGAGAGAGAGAATTTTAGTCTAGGAAGAGGTTTCACATGTACCCATTCAGATGGAGACGTTTATTCTCAGCGAGGTAAGGCAAGCGTAGGACCTGGTATAAGAGAGATGCCGTAAAGAGGCTACCAGGTACACATAAAATTGGCCATTTTTATGCGCTAAACGCTCTCATTTTTCATATTTCTAGTGCAGTAATGCAGTTCAAATTTCGTATTTCAAGTTTGTATGTTCTAGCGCTGCAGTCTGCTGCCTTATTTATTTAACTATATACGAGTTGGCGACTCTAGGTTCAGCACCTGTTCACACTTAGTCTATGTTTGGATGTGCAGGTCAGGTTTTTGAAATGTATTATCTAGCCTTCTGATCGTGCACTCCGCCTTTTAGCCACAGGTGTTTTAATTACAGCAGGTCCAATACCCCTCCATAGAGAGAGAGAATTTTAGTCTAGGAAGAGGTTTGACATGTACCCATTCAGATGGAGACGTTTATTCTCAGCGAGGTAAGGCAAGCGTAGGACCTGGTAAAAGAGAGATGCCGTAAAGTGGCTACCAGGTACACATAAAATTGGCCATTTTTATGCGCTAAACGCTCTCATTTTTCATATTTCTAGTGCAGTAATGCAGTTCAAATTTCGTATTTCAAGTTTGTATGTTCTAACGCTGCAGTGTGCTGCCTTATTTATTTAACTATATACGAGTTGGCGACTCTAGGTTCAGCACCTGTTCACACTTAGTCTATGTTTGGATGTGCAGGTCAGGTTTTTGAAAGGTATTCTCTAGCCTTCTGATCGTGCACTCCGCCTTTTAGCCACAGGTGTTTTAATTACAGCAGGTCCAATACCCCTCCATAGAGAGAGAGAATTTTAGTCTAGGAAGAGGTTTCACATGTACCCATTCAGATGGAGACGTTTATTCTCAGCGAGGTAAGGCAAGCGTAGGACCTGGTATAAGAGAGATGCCGTAAAGTGGCTACCAGGTACACATAAAATTGGCCATTTTTATGCGCTAAACACTCTCATTTTTCATATTTCTAGTGCAGTAATGCAGTTCAAATTTCGTATTTCAAGTTTGTATGTTCTAGCGCTGCAGTGTGCTGCCTTATTTATTTAACTATATACGAGTTGGCGACTCTAGGTTCAGCACCTGTTTACACTTAGTCTATGTTTGGATGTGCAGGTCAGGTTTTTGAAATGTATTCTCTAGCCTTCTTATCGTGCACTCCGCCTTTTAGCCACAGGTGTTTTAATTACAGCAGGTCCAATACCCCTCCATAGAGAGAGAGAATTTTAGTCTAGGAAGAGGTTTCACATGTACCCATTCAGATGGAGACGTTTATTCTCAGCGAGGTAAGGCAAGCGTAGGACCTGGTATAAGAGAGATGCCGTAAAGTGGCTACCAGGTACACATAAAATTGGCCATTTTTATGCGCTAAATGCTCTCATTTTTCATATTTCTAGTGCAGTAATGCAGTTCAAATTTCGTATTTCAAGTTTGTATGTTCTAGCGCTGCAGTGTGCTGCCTTATTTATTTAACTATATACGAGTTGGCGACTCTAGGTTCATCACCTGTTCACACTTAGTCTATGTTTGGATGTGCAGGTCAGGTTTTTGAAATGTATTCTCTAGCCTTCTGATAGTGCACTCCGCCTTTTAGCCACAGGTGTTTTAATTACAGCAGGTCCAATACCCCTCCATAGAGAGAGAGAATTTTAGTCTAGGAAGAGGTTTCACATGTACCCATTCAGATGGAGACGTTTATTCTCAGCGAGGTAAGGCAAGCGTAGGACCTGGTATAAGAGAGATGCCGTAAAGTGGCTACCAGGTACACATAAAATTGGCCATTTTTATGCGCTAAACGCTCTCATTTTTCATATTTCTAGTGCAGTAATGCAGTTCAAATTTCGTATTTTAAGTTTGTATGTTCTAGCGCTGCAGTGTGCTGCCTTATTTATTTAACTATATACGAGTTGGCGACTCTAGGTTCAGCACCTGTTCACACTTAGTCTATGTTTGGATGTGCAGGTCAGGTTTTTGAAATGTACTCTCTAGCCTTCTGATCGTGCACTCCGCCTTTTAGCCACAGGTGTTTTAATTACAGCAGGTCCAATACCCCTCCATAGAGAGAGAGAATTTTAGTCTAGGAAGAGGTTTCACATGTACCCATTCAGATGGAGACATTTATTCTCAGCGAGGTAAGGCAAGCGTAGGACCTGGTATAAGAGAGATGCCGTAAAGTGGCTACCAGGTACACATAAAATTGGCCATTTTTATGCGCTAAACGCTCTCATTTTTCATATTTCTAGTGCAGTAATGCAGTTCAAATTTCGTATTTCAAGTTTGTATGTTCTAGCGCTGCAGTGTGCTGCCTTATTTATTTAACTATATACGAGTTGGCGACTCTAGGTTCAGCACCTGTTCACACTTAGTCTATGTTTGGATGTGCAGGTCAGGTTTTTGAAATGTATTCTCTGGCCTTCTGATCGTGCACTCCGCCTTTTAGCCACAGGTGTTTTAATTACAGCAGGTCCAATACCCCTCCATAGAGAGAGAGAATTTTAGTCTAGGAAGAGGTTTCACATGTACCCATTCAGATGGAGACGTTTATTCTCAGCGAGGTAAGGCAAGCGTAGGACCTGGTATAAGAGAGATGCCGTAAAGTCGCTACCAGGTACACATAAAATTGGCCATTTTTATGCGCTAAACGCTCTCATTTTTCATATTTCTAGTGCAGTAATGCAGTTCAAATTTCGTATTTCAAGTTTGTATGTTCTAGCGCTGCAGTGTGCTGCCTTATTTATTTAACTATATACAAGTTGGCGACTCTAGGTTCAGCACCTGTTCACACTTAGTCCATGTTTGGATGTGCAGGTCAGGCTTTTGAAATGTATTCTCTAGCCTTCTGATCGTGCATTCCGCCTTTTAGCCACAGGTGTTTTAATTACAGCAGGTCCAATACCCCTCCATAGAGAGAGAGAATTTTAGTCTAGGAAGAGGTTTCACATGTACCCATTCAGATGGAGACGTTTATTCTCAGCGAGGTAAGGCAAGCGTAGGACCTGGTATAAGAGAGATGCCGTAAAGTGGCTACCAGGTACACATAAAATTGGCCATTTTTATGCGCTAAGCGCTCTCATTTTTCATATTTCTAGTGCAGTAATGCAGTTCAAATTTCGTATTTCAAGTTTGTATGTTCTAGCGCTGCAGTGTGCTGCCTTATTTATTTAACTATATACGAGTTGGCGACTCTAGGTTCAGCACCTGTTCACACTTAGTTTATGTTTGGATGTGCAGGTCAGGTTTTTGAAATGTATTCTCTAGCCTTCTGATCGTGCACTCCGCCTTTTAGCCACAGGTGTTTTAATTACAGCAGGTCCAATACCCCTCCATAGAGAGAGAGAATTTTAGTCTAGGAAGAGGTTTCACATGTATCCAATCAGATGGAGACGTTTATTCTCAGCGAGGTAAGGCAAGCGTAGGACCTGGTATAAGAGAGATGCCATAAAGTGGCTACCAGGTACACATAAAATTGGCCATTTTTATGCGCTAAATGCTCTCATTTTTCATATTTCTAGTGCAGTAATGCAGTTCAAATTTCGTATTTCAAGTTTGTATGTTCTAGCTCTGCAGTGTGCTGCCTTATTTATTTAACTATATACGAGTTGGCGACTCTAGGTTCAGCACCTGTTCACACTTAGTCTTTGTTTGGATGTGCAGGTCAGGTTTTTGAAATGTATTCTCTAGCCTTCTGATCGTGCACTCCGCCTTTTAGCCACAGGTGTTTTAATTACAGCAGGTCCAATACCCCTCCATAGAGAGAGAGAATTTTAGTCTAGGAAGAGGTTTCACATGTACCCATTCAGATGGAGACGTTTATTCTCAGCGAGGTAAGGCAAGCGTAGGACCTGGTATAAGAGAGATGCCGTAAAGAGGCTACCAGGTACACATAAAATTGGCCATTTTTATGCGCTAAACGCTCTCATTTTTCATATTTCTAGTGCAGTAATGCAGTTCAAATTTCGTATTTCAAGTTTGTATGTTCTAGCGCTGCAGTCTGCTGCCTTATTTATTTAACTATATACGAGTTGGCGACTCTAGGTTCAGCACCTGTTCACACTTAGTCTATGTTTGGATGTGCAGGTCAGGTTTTTGAAATGTATTATCTAGCCTTCTGATCGTGCACTCCGCCTTTTAGCCACAGGTGTTTTAATTACAGCAGGTCCAATACCCCTCCATAGAGAGAGAGAATTTTAGTCTAGGAAGAGGTTTGACATGTACCCATTCAGATGGAGACGTTTATTCTCAGCGAGGTAAGGCAAGCGTAGGACCTGGTAAAAGAGAGATGCCGTAAAGTGGCTACCAGGTACACATAAAATTGGCCATTTTTATGCGCTAAACGCTCTCATTTTTCATATTTCTAGTGCAGTAATGCAGTTCAAATTTCGTATTTCAAGTTTGTATGTTCTAACGCTGCAGTGTGCTGCCTTATTTATTTAACTATATACGAGTTGGCGACTCTAGGTTCAGCACCTGTTCACACTTAGTCTATGTTTGGATGTGCAGGTCAGGTTTTTGAAAGGTATTCTCTAGCCTTCTGATCGTGCACTCCGCCTTTTAGCCACAGGTGTTTTAATTACAGCAGGTCCAATACCCCTCCATAGAGAGAGAGAATTTTAGTCTAGGAAGAGGTTTCACATGTACCCATTCAGATGGAGACGTTTATTCTCAGCGAGGTAAGGCAAGCGTAGGACCTGGTATAAGAGAGATGCCGTAAAGTGGCTACCAGGTACACATAAAATTGGCCATTTTTATGCGCTAAACACTCTCATTTTTCATATTTCTAGTGCAGTAATGCAGTTCAAATTTCGTATTTCAAGTTTGTATGTTCTAGCGCTGCAGTGTGCTGCCTTATTTATTTAACTATATACGAGTTGGCGACTCTAGGTTCAGCACCTGTTTACACTTAGTCTATGTTTGGATGTGCAGGTCAGGTTTTTGAAATGTATTCTCTAGCCTTCTTATCGTGCACTCCGCCTTTTAGCCACAGGTGTTTTAATTACAGCAGGTCCAATACCCCTCCATAGAGAGAGAGAATTTTAGTCTAGGAAGAGGTTTCACATGTACCCATTCAGATGGAGACGTTTATTCTCAGCGAGGTAAGGCAAGCGTAGGACCTGGTATAAGAGAGATGCCGTAAAGTGGCTACCAGGTACACATAAAATTGGCCATTTTTATGCGCTAAATGCTCTCATTTTTCATATTTCTAGTGCAGTAATGCAGTTCAAATTTCGTATTTCAAGTTTGTATGTTCTAGCGCTGCAGTGTGCTGCCTTATTTATTTAACTATATACGAGTTGGCGACTCTAGGTTCATCACCTGTTCACACTTAGTCTATGTTTGGATGTGCAGGTCAGGTTTTTGAAATGTATTCTCTAGCCTTCTGATAGTGCACTCCGCCTTTTAGCCACAGGTGTTTTAATTACAGCAGGTCCAATACCCCTCCATAGAGAGAGAGAATTTTAGTCTAGGAAGAGGTTTCACATGTACCCATTCAGATGGAGACGTTTATTCTCAGCGAGGTAAGGCAAGCGTAGGACCTGGTATAAGAGAGATGCCGTAAAGTGGCTACCAGGTACACATAAAATTGGCCATTTTTATGCGCTAAACGCTCTCATTTTTCATATTTCTAGTGCAGTAATGCAGTTCAAATTTCGTATTTTAAGTTTGTATGTTCTAGCGCTGCAGTGTGCTGCCTTATTTATTTAACTATATACGAGTTGGCGACTCTAGGTTCAGCACCTGTTCACACTTAGTCTATGTTTGGATGTGCAGGTCAGGTTTTTGAAATGTACTCTCTAGCCTTCTGATCGTGCACTCCGCCTTTTAGCCACAGGTGTTTTAATTACAGCAGGTCCAATACCCCTCCATAGAGAGAGAGAATTTTAGTCTAGGAAGAGGTTTCACATGTACCCATTCAGATGGAGACATTTATTCTCAGCGAGGTAAGGCAAGCGTAGGACCTGGTATAAGAGAGATGCCGTAAAGTGGCTACCAGGTACACATAAAATTGGCCATTTTTATGCGCTAAACGCTCTCATTTTTCATATTTCTAGTGCAGTAATGCAGTTCAAATTTCGTATTTCAAGTTTGTATGTTCTAGCGCTGCAGTGTGCTGCCTTATTTATTTAACTATATACGAGTTGGCGACTCTAGGTTCAGCACCTGTTCACACTTAGTCTATGTTTGGATGTGCAGGTCAGGTTTTTGAAATGTATTCTCTGGCCTTCTGATCGTGCACTCCGCCTTTTAGCCACAGGTGTTTTAATTACAGCAGGTCCAATACCCCTCCATAGAGAGAGAGAATTTTAGTCTAGGAAGAGGTTTCACATGTACCCATTCAGATGGAGACGTTTATTCTCAGCGAGGTAAGGCAAGCGTAGGACCTGGTATAAGAGAGATGCCGTAAAGTCGCTACCAGGTACACATAAAATTGGCCATTTTTATGCGCTAAACGCTCTCATTTTTCATATTTCTAGTGCAGTAATGCAGTTCAAATTTCGTATTTCAAGTTTGTATGTTCTAGCGCTGCAGTGTGCTGCCTTATTTATTTAACTATATACAAGTTGGCGACTCTAGGTTCAGCACCTGTTCACACTTAGTCCATGTTTGGATGTGCAGGTCAGGCTTTTGAAATGTATTCTCTAGCCTTCTGATCGTGCATTCCGCCTTTTAGCCACAGGTGTTTTAATTACAGCAGGTCCAATACCCCTCCATAGAGAGAGAGAATTTTAGTCTAGGAAGAGGTTTCACATGTACCCATTCAGATGGAGACGTTTATTCTCAGCGAGGTAAGGCAAGCGTAGGACCTGGTATAAGAGAGATGCCGTAAAGTGGCTACCAGGTACACATAAAATTGGCCATTTTTATGCGCTAAGCGCTCTCATTTTTCATATTTCTAGTGCAGTAATGCAGTTCAAATTTCGTATTTCAAGTTTGTATGTTCTAGCGCTGCAGTGTGCTGCCTTATTTATTTAACTATATACGAGTTGGCGACTCTAGGTTCAGCACCTGTTCACACTTAGTTTATGTTTGGATGTGCAGGTCAGGTTTTTGAAATGTATTCTCTAGCCTTCTGATCGTGCACTCCGCCTTTTAGCCACAGGTGTTTTAATTACAGCAGGTCCAATACCCCTCCATAGAGAGAGAGAATTTTAGTCTAGGAAGAGGTTTCACATGTATCCAATCAGATGGAGACGTTTATTCTCAGCGAGGTAAGGCAAGCGTAGGACCTGGTATAAGAGAGATGCCATAAAGTGGCTACCAGGTACACATAAAATTGGCCATTTTTATGCGCTAAATGCTCTCATTTTTCATATTTCTAGTGCAGTAATGCAGTTCAAATTTCGTATTTCAAGTTTGTATGTTCTAGCTCTGCAGTGTGCTGCCTTATTTATTTAACTATATACGAGTTGGCGACTCTAGGTTCAGCACCTGTTCACACTTAGTCTTTGTTTGGATGTGCAGGTCAGGTTTTTGAAATGTATTCTCTAGCCTTCTGATCGTGCACTCCGCCTTTTAGCCACAGGTGTTTTAATTACAGCAGGTCCAATACCCCTCCATAGAGAGAGAGAATTTTAGTCTAGGAAGAGGTTTCACATGTACCCATTCAGATGGAGACGTTTATTCTCAGCGAGGTAAGGCAAGCGTAGGACCTGGTATAAGAGAGATGCCGTAAAGTCGCTACCAGGTACACATAAAATTGGCCATTTTTATGCGCTTAAACGCTCTCATTTTTCATATTTCTAGTGCAGTAATGCAGTTCAAATTTCGTATTTCAAGTTTGTATGTTCTAGCGCTGCAGTGTGCTGCCTTATTTATTTAACCATATACGAGTTGGCGACTCTAGGTTCAGTACCTGTTCACACTTAGTCTATGTTTGGATGTGCAGGTCAGGTTTTTGAAATGTATTCTCTAGCCTTCTGATCGTGCACTCCGCCTTTTAGCCACAGGTGTTTTAATTACAGCAGGTCCAAAACCCCTCCTTAGAGAGAGAGAATTTTAGTCTAGGAAGAGGTTTCACATGTAC
Organism: Ranitomeya imitator; assembly: GCF_032444005.1. NCBI lineage: Eukaryota > Metazoa > Chordata > Amphibia > Anura > Dendrobatidae > Ranitomeya > Ranitomeya imitator. The sequence goes on from NC_091286.1 coordinate 532,218,363, forward strand.
CCATTCAGATGGAGACGTTTATTTTCAGCGAGGTAAGGCAAGCGTAGGACCTGGTATAAGAGAGATGCCGTAAAGTGGCTACAGGTACACATAAAATTGGCCATTTTTATGCGCTAAACGCTCTCATTTTTCATATTTCTAGTGCAGTAATGCAGTTCAAATTTCGTATTTCAAGTTTGTATGTTCTAGCGCTGCAGTGTGCTGCCTTATTTAACTATATACGAGTTGGCGACTCTAGGTTCAGCACCTGTTCACACTTAGTCTATGTTTGGATGTGCAGGTCAGGTTTTTGAAAGGTATTCTCTAGCCTTCTGATCGTGCACTCCGCCTTTTAGCCACAGGTGTTTTAATTACAGCAGGTCCAATTCCCCTCCATAGAGAGAGAGAATTTTAGTCTAGGAAGAGGTTTCACATATACCCATTCAGATGGAGACGTTTATTCTCAGCGAGGTAAGGCAAGCGTAGGACCTGGTATAAGAGAGATGCCGTAAAGTGGCTACCAGGTACACATAAAATTGGCCATTTTTATGCGCTAAATGCTCTCATTTTTCATATTTCTAGTGCAGTAATGCAGTTCAAATTTCGTATTTCAAGTTTGTATGTTCTAGCGCTGTAGTGTGCTGCCTTATTTATTTAACTATATACGAGTTGGCGACTCTAGGTTCAGCACCTGTTCACACTTAGTCTATGTTTGGATGTGCAGGTCAGGTTTTTGAATGTATTCTCTAGCCTTCTGATCGTGCACTCCGCCTTTTAGCCACAGGTGTTTTAATTACAGCAGGTCCAATACCCCTCCATAGAGAGAGAGAATTTTAGTCTAGGAAGAGGTTTCACATGTACCCATTCAGATGGAGACGTTTATTCTCAGCGAGGTAAGGCAAGCGTAGGACCTGGTATAAGAGAGATGCCGTAAAGTTACTACCAGGTACACATAAAATTGGCCATTTTTATGCGCTAAACGCTCTCATTTTTCATATTTCTAGTGCAGTAATGCAGTTCAAATTTCGTATTTCAAGTTTGTATGTTCTAGCGCTGCAGTCTGCTGCCTTATTTATTTAACTATATACGAGTTGGCGACTCTAGGTTCAGCACCTGTTCACACTTAGTCTATGTTTGGATGTGCAGGTCAGGTTTTTGAAATGTATTATCTAGCCTTCTGATCGTGCACTCCGCCTTTTAGCCACAGGTGTTTTAATTACAGCAGGTCCAATACCCCTCCATAGAGAGAGAGAATTTTAGTCTAGGAAGAGGTTTGACATGTACCCATTCAGATGGAGACGTTTATTCTCAGCGAGGTAAGGCAAGCGTAGGACCTGGTAAAAGAGAGATGCCGTAAAGTGGCTACCAGGTACACATAAAATTGGCCATTTTTATGCGCTAAACGCTCTCATTTTTCATATTTCTAGTGCAGTAATGCAGTTCAAATTTCGTATTTCAAGTTTGTATGTTCTAACGCTGCAGTGTGCTGCCTTATTTATTTAACTATATACGAGTTGGCGACTCTAGGTTCAGCACCTGTTCACACTTAGTCTATGTTTGGATGTGCAGGTCAGGTTTTTGAAAGGTATTCTCTAGCCTTCTGATCGTGCACTCCGCCTTTTAGCCACAGGTGTTTTAATTACAGCAGGTCCAATACCCCTCCATAGAGAGAGAGAATTTTAGTCTAGGAAGAGGTTTCACATGTACCCATTCAGATGGAGACGTTTATTCTCAGCGAGGTAAGGCAAGCGTAGGACCTGGTATAAGAGAGATGCCGTAAAGTGGCTACCAGGTACACATAAAATTGGCCATTTTTATGCGCTAAACACTCTCATTTTTCATATTTCTAGTGCAGTAATGCAGTTCAAATTTCGTATTTCAAGTTTGTATGTTCTAGCGCTGCAGTGTGCTGCCTTATTTATTTAACTATATACGAGTTGGCGACTCTAGGTTCAGCACCTGTTTACACTTAGTCTATGTTTGGATGTGCAGGTCAGGTTTTTGAAATGTATTCTCTAGCCTTCTTATCGTGCACTCCGCCTTTTAGCCACAGGTGTTTTAATTACAGCAGGTACAATACCCCTCCATAGAGAGAGAGAATTTTAGTCTAGGAAGAGGTTTCACATGTACCCATTCAGATGGAGACGTTTATTCTCAGCGAGGTAAGGCAAGCGTAGGACCTGGTATAAGAGAGATGCCGTAAAGTGGCTACCAGGTACACATAAAATTGGCCATTTTTATGCGCTAAATGCTCTCATTTTTCATATTTCTAGTGCAGTAATGCAGTTCAAATTTCGTATTTCAAGTTTGTATGTTCTAGCGCTGCAGTGTGCTGCCTTATTTATTTAACTATATACGAGTTGGCGACTCTAGGTTCATCACCTGTTCACACTTAGTCTATGTTTGGATGTGCAGGTCAGGTTTTTGAAATGTATTCTCTAGCCTTCTGATAGTGCACTCCGCCTTTTAGCCACAGGTGTTTTAATTACAGCAGGTCCAATACCCCTCCATAGAGAGAGAGAATTTTAGTCTAGGAAGAGGTTTCACATGTACCCATTCAGATGGAGACGTTTATTCTCAGCGAGGTAAGGCAAGCGTAGGACCTGGTATAAGAGAGATGCCGTAAAGTGGCTACCAGGTACACATAAAATTGGCCATTTTTATGCGCTAAACGCTCTCATTTTTCATATTTCTAGTGCAGTAATGCAGTTCAAATTTCGTATTTTAAGTTTGTATGTTCTAGCGCTGCAGTGTGCTGCCTTATTTATTTAACTATATACGAGTTGGCGACTCTAGGTTCAGCACCTGTTCACACTTAGTCTATGTTTGGATGTGCAGGTCAGGTTTTTGAAATGTACTCTCTAGCCTTCTGACCGTGCACTCCGCCTTTTAGCCACAGGTGTTTTAATTACAGCAGGTCCAATACCCCTCCATAGAGAGAGAGAATTTTAGTCTAGGAAGAGGTTTCACATGTACCCATTCAGATGGAGACATTTATTCTCAGCGAGGTAAGGCAAGCGTAGGACCTGGTATAAGAGAGATGCCGTAAAGTGGCTACCAGGTACACATAAAATTGGCCATTTTTATGCGCTAAACGCTCTCATTTTTCATATTTCTAGTGCAGTAATGCAGTTCAAATTTCGTATTTCAAGTTTGTATGTTCTAGCGCTGCAGTGTGCTGCCTTATTTATTTAACTATATACGAGTTGGCGACTCTAGGTTCAGCACCTGTTCACACTTAGTCTATGTTTGGATGTGCAGGTCAGGTTTTTGAAATGTATTCTCTGGCCTTCTGATCGTGCACTCCGCCTTTTAGCCACAGGTGTTTTAATTACAGCAGGTCCAATACCCCTCCATAGAGAGAGAGAATTTTAGTCTAGGAAGAGGTTTCACATGTACCCATTCAGATGGAGACGTTTATTCTCAGCGAGGTAAGGCAAGCGTAGGACCTGGTATAAGAGAGATGCCGTAAAGTCGCTACCAGGTACACATAAAATTGGCCATTTTTATGCGCTAAACGCTCTCATTTTTCATATTTCTAGTGCAGTAATGCAGTTCAAATTTCGTATTTCAAGTTTGTATGTTCTAGCGCTGCAGTGTGCTGCCTTATTTATTTAACTATATACAAGTTGGCGACTCTAGGTTCAGCACCTGTTCACACTTAGTCCATGTTTGGATGTGCAGGTCAGGCTTTTGAAATGTATTCTCTAGCCTTCTGATCGTGCATTCCGCCTTTTAGCCACAGGTGTTTTAATTACAGCAGGTCCAATACCCCTCCATAGAGAGAGAGAATTTTAGTCTAGGAAGAGGTTTCACATGTACCCATTCAGATGGAGACGTTTATTCTCAGCGAGGTAAGGCAAGCGTAGGACCTGGTATAAGAGAGATGCCGTAAAGTGGCTACCAGGTACACATAAAATTGGCCATTTTTATGCGCTAAGCGCTCTCATTTTTCATATTTCTAGTGCAGTAATGCAGTTCAAATTTCGTATTTCAAGTTTGTATGTTCTAGCGCTGCAGTGTGCTGCCTTATTTATTTAACTATATACGAGTTGGCGACTCTAGGTTCAGCACCTGTTCACACTTAGTTTATGTTTGGATGTGCAGGTCAGGTTTTTGAAATGTATTCTCTAGCCTTCTGATCGTGCACTCCGCCTTTTAGCCACAGGTGTTTTAATTACAGCAGGTCCAATACCCCTCCATAGAGAGAGAGAATTTTAGTCTAGGAAGAGGTTTCACATGTATCCAATCAGATGGAGACGTTTATTCTCAGCGAGGTAAGGCAAGCGTAGGACCTGGTATAAGAGAGATGCCATAAAGTGGCTACCAGGTACACATAAAATTGGCCATTTTTATGCGCTAAATGCTCTCATTTTTCATATTTCTAGTGCAGTAATGCAGTTCAAATTTCGTATTTCAAGTTTGTATGTTCTAGCTCTGCAGTGTGCTGCCTTATTTATTTAACTATATACGAGTTGGCGACTCTAGGTTCAGCACCTGTTCACACTTAGTCTTTGTTTGGATGTGCAGGTCAGGTTTTTGAAATGTATTCTCTAGCCTTCTGATCGTGCACTCCGCCTTTTAGCCACAGGTGTTTTAATTACAGCAGGTCCAATACCCCTCCATAGAGAGAGAGAATTTTAGTCTAGGAAGAGGTTTCACATGTACCCATTCAGATGGAGACGTTTATTCTCAGCGAGGTAAGGCAAGCGTAGGACCTGGTATAAGAGAGATGCCGTAAAGTCGCTACCAGGTACACATAAAATTGGCCATTTTTATGCGCTTAAACGCTCTCATTTTTCATATTTCTAGTGCAGTAATGCAGTTCAAATTTCGTATTTCAAGTTTGTATGTTCTAGCGCTGCAGTGTGCTGCCTTATTTATTTAACCATATACGAGTTGGCGACTCTAGGTTCAGTACCTGTTCACACTTAGTCTATGTTTGGATGTGCAGGTCAGGTTTTTGAAATGTATTCTCTAGCCTTCTGATCGTGCACTCCGCCTTTTAGCCACAGGTGTTTTAATTACAGCAGGTCCAAAACCCCTCCTTAGAGAGAGAGAATTTTAGTCTAGGAAGAGGTTTCACATGTACCCATTCAGATGGAGACGTTTATTTTCAGCGAGGTAAGGCAAGCGTAGGACCTGGTATAAGAGAGATGCCGTAAAGTGGCTACAGGTACACATAAAATTGGCCATTTTTATGCGCTAAACGCTCTCATTTTTCATATTTCTAGTGCAGTAATGCAGTTCAAATTTCGTATTTCAAGTTTGTATGTTCTAGCGCTGCAGTGTGCTGCCTTATTTATTTAACTATATACGAGTTGGCGACTCTAGGTTCAGCACCTGTTCACACTTAGTCTATGTTTGGATGTGCAGGTCAGGTTTTTGAAATGTATTCTCTAGGCTTCTGACCGTGCACTCCGCCTTTTAGCCACAGGTGTTTTAATTACAGCAGGTCCAATACCCCTCCATAGAGAGAGAGAATTTTAGTCTAGGAAGAGGTTTCACATGTACCCATTCAGATGGAGACGTTTATTCTCAGCAAGGTAAGGCAAGCGTAGGACCTGGTATAAGAGAGATGCCGTAAAGTGGCTACCAGGTACACATAAAATTGGCCATTTTTATGCGCTAAACGCTCTCATTTTTCATATTTCTAGTGCAGTAATGCAGTTCAAATTTCGTATTTCAAGTTTGTATGTTCTAGCGCTGCAGTGTGCTGCCTTATTTATTTAACTATATACGAGTTGGCGACTCTAGGTTCAGCACCTGTTCACACTTAGTCTATGTTTGGATGTGCAGGTCAGGTTTTTGAAATGTATTCTCTAGCCTTCTGATCGTGCACTCCGCCTTTTAGCCACAGGTGTTTTAATTACAGCAGGTCCAATACCCCTCCATAGAGAGAGAGAATTTTAGTCTAGGAAGAGGTTTCACATGTACCCATTCAGATGGAGACGTTTATTCTCAGCGAGGTAAGGCAAGCGTAGGACCTGGTATAAGAGAGATGCCGTAAAGTGGCTACCAGGTACACATAAAATTGGCCATTCTTATGCGCTAAACGCTCTCATTTTTCATATTTCTAGTGCAGTAATGCAGTTCAAATTTCGTATTTCAAGTTTGTATGTTCTAGCGCTGCAGTGTGCTGCCTTATTTATTTAACTATATACGAGTTGGCGACTCTAGGTTCAGCACCTGTTCACACTTAGTTTATGTTTGGATGTGCAGGTCAGGTTTTTGAAATGTATTCTCTAGCCTTCTGATCGTGCACTCCGCCTTTTAGCCACAGGTGTTTTAATTACAGCAGGTCCAATACCCCTCCATAGAGAGAGAGAATTTTAGTCTAGGAAGAGGTTTCACATGTACCCATTCAGATGGAGACGTTTATTCTCAGCGAGGTAAGGCAAGCGTAGGACCTGGTATAAGTGAGATGCCGTAAAGAGGCTACCAGGTACACATAAAATTGGCCATTTTAATGCGCTAAACGCTCTCATTTTTCATATTTCTAGTGCAGTAATGCAGTTCAAATTTCGTATTTCAAGTTTGTATGTTCTAGCGCTGCAGTGTGCTGCCTTATTTATTTAACTATATACGAGTTGGCGACTCTAGGTTCAGCACCTGTTCACACTTAGTCTATGTTTGGATGTGCAGGTCAGGTTTTTGAAATGTATTATCTAGCCTTCTGATCGTGCACTCCGCCTTTTAGCCACAGGTGTTTTAATTACAGCAGGTCCAATACCCCTCCATAGAGAGAGAGAATTTTAGTCTAGGAAGAGGTTTCACATGTACCCATTCAGATGGAGACGTTTATTCTCAGCGAGGTAAGGCAAGCGTAGGACCTGGTATAAGAGAGATGCCGTAAAGTGGCTACCAGGTACACATAAAATTGGCCATTTTTATGCGCTAAACGCTCTCATTTTTCATATTTCTAGTGCAGTAATGCAGTTCAAATTTCGTATTTCAAGTTTGTATGTTCTAGCGCTGCAGTGTGCTGCCTTATTTATTTAACTATATACGAGTTGGCGACTCTAGGTTCAGCACCTGTTCACACTTAGTCTATGTTTGGATGTGCAGGTCAGGTTTTTTAAATGAATTATCGTGGGAACACACAATGCCTGTACATGTAACATCTGATATACAATATATAATTTATAATTTCCCAGAACATATTACTAATATTAAGCAAAGTATTACAAAGATGTCTAAGAAATACCTATAATGCATAAACAATAACTTGTCACACAGAATCATGAATAGTGTGCATTGTAACCCCCTAAAAAAGGCTTACCATGGCGCAAACCATTCGGCACATAAAGTAGAGAAGTAGCATTAATAATTATAGAAATCAATCCTATCCATAAGGATATAAGATATCAATATAGGCATAATACAATCATAGAAACCTACCAATTATTAATGTGCCACTAGGATGCGCCAACCGGATGCCCATGACCCGGGTCACATAAACACAATTAATATCAAATGTACATGCCTATCACAGTGCATCTAAACCGGGATTTGGATGTTTCACCCCAAGCAGTTCGCCCCCAGAAGTTTGCCCCCAGCATTTCGCCCCTAAACATTTGATCCCCAGCATTTGGCCCCCAGGATGTTTTGCACCCGCACATTTCACCCCTGCTCATTTTGCCCCCAGCAGTTCACCCCCAGCAGTTTGCGCCCAGCAGTTCACCCCCAGGAGTTCGCCCCTGAGTACATTTCTCCCACGCACATTTCGTCCCCAGCATTTGGCCCCAGGATGTTTCGCCCTGCACATTTCACCCCCAGCAGCTCACCTTAGGGTACATTTCTCCCCTGCACATTTCATCCCCAGCATTTGGCCCCTGGATGTTTTGCCCCTAGCAGTTCACCCCCGGATGTTTGTACCCTTGTGATTCATGAATTCCCATCCATCATCACTGTTTCTCCCACAGCAGTTCGCCCCCGGTAGTTTGCCCCCAGATGTTTGTACCCTTGTGGTTCATGAATTCATGTCTGTCATCAATCTTTCGTCCCCAGCAGAACGCCCCCGGCAGTTCACCCCCGGATGCTTGCACCCTTGTGGTTCATGAATTCCCTTCCGTCACCATTGTTTCGCCCCCAGCAGTTCGCCCCCAGTAGTTCACCCCCAGATGTTTGTACTCTAGTGGTTCATGAATTCCTGTCCATCATCAATCTTTTGCCCCCAGCAGAACGCCCCCGGCAGTTCGCCCTCGGATGAATGTACCCTTGTGGTTCTTGAATTCCTGTCCGTCATCAATCTTTCGCCCCCAGCAAAATGCCCCTGGCAGTTCGGCCCCCGGATGTTTGTACCCTTGTGGTTCTTGAATTCCTGTCCGTCATCAATCCATATGCCACAAAAGTACTGTACAGAGTGCTGCACTTTTCTGACATGTTAAATCAACTGTTTCCATCTGTTAACCTCACAACTGATTGCATTATAGTGTCAGAGTATTTTGCCCGCAAATTTAACAAGACATTTTCCAAAACTTTTCTAAAACGTTTTTGTGTTACAAAAACATAACACAAAAAAAATAAACGGATTAAAAAAATGTAGTTTGAATGAGGCCTGATTTAGGTGGGGAATGTAAACCACTCTAAAATAAAAACATTTTGTGATCTTTTACCTGACCCAGCACTGACCTGCTTTTTTGCAAGTTTTGTTGCAGATGTAACTATATTCATGTCAGGTTTCCTCCTGCAAGTTACCTTAGACTAGCGTTTATTCCATCTTTACATCAGAATATAGCAGTGTCTAAAATCTCTACAAAGAGAGAGGTGTACTAGCACAAAAAATCAGTCAGCTTCCACAGCAATTCATTTTCTACAAGTATGAATTGAGTTCTATCCAAACGTGGGAAGAAGAAGTTGGTCTACGAGAATCACATTTATGTATTTTTCAAACGAACTGCTGACGATGTCCATTCCATCTGGGTGTGTGAAAAACGGTCGACTTGCAAGGGACGTGTTTGGACCATTGAAGCGGTGAAAGTAATCAATCCCCACAACCACGCAGCACAAGCAGCAAGACCCAAAGCAATCCGACTTGTCAATGAGGCGGTCACCAGGGCAAGGACAACACAGTAGACACCACAACAGATCTCACAGAAGTAATTTAAGGAGCCCATTCTAATGTTGTAGCACTTCTCCCAAAGAAAGCATCACTGAAGAAAGCAATATGATTATCATGGCAACTTGGCAATATTCTAAGGTTGCCCCAAACCCTTGATTAACATGTTATTCCCTAGGAGTTCCAGGGGATCAATATTGATGGCATTCAGCAGCAGTTCCTTCTGCATGACTCTGGTAAGCATTTAACATTTCCATTATGCAGAATTATTGCAAAGTTTATGTTGCACAAATGTGAAAATGTATATACTACAAAGAGCTGATATAGAATACTATGTGATTTTTTTGCCTTAAAGGAAAACTTTGAGGATAGTATAATGTAGGATGAGACCTACTGATTCCCACTATGCCTCACATGTTTAGTTGCAGTTTAATTCTCTGCTCAGCTTCAAAGTAGAAGTCCTGCCTTTAAGATACAGTGGTCTGCCATGTTCATAAGCAGAGTGGAAACCTTGTCCACCAACCATGATTTGCAGGTATCCAGCCATTATCAATCACAGCCAGAGGACAAGGTTGTCGCATCAAACCTGCATCACTAGATGTTAATTTTAGTGTAGAATTTTCTGCTATAAATTAGCTGCAGATTGGCTGCTGCAACTACTTAGTGCATGTGAATGGACCATAAAGGGAACCTGTCACCCAATTTTTCACCTATAAGCTGTGGTCTCCGACATCAAGGGCTTATCTACAGCATTCTGTAATGCTGTAGATAAGCCCCCGATGTATCCTTAAAGATGAGAAAAAGAGGTTCGATTATACTCACCCAGGGGCGGTCCCGGTTCTGTTCTGGTCCGATGGGTGTCTGGTCTGGGGCCTCCCATCTTCTTACGATGATGTCCTCTTCTTGTCTCATGCTGCGGCTCTGGCACAGGTGTACTTTTCCTGCCCTCTTGAGGGCAGAGCAAATACTGCAGTGCGCAGGCGCCTGGAAAGGTCAGAGAGGCCCAGATTCTGCGCACTGCAGTACAATCTTCATCTGCTGGCCCAAAGTAAAGAGTGGTTTGCCGATTGCATTTTTTCCACTACACTATCCCTGTTAAAGCAACTTTATTCAAATCATGTAGTCGACAGTGGCCTTGTTGTTCCTGTAGTGTACGCCTTACTGACGGACAAGAGCCATTCAACATACCAGAAATTGCTACAAGAGCTGAAGAACATGCAACCTGGACTGCAGCCACACAACCTGATCTTGGATTTTGAACTAGCTGCAATCCAGGCATTTGAGAATGAATTCCTCCATCTCAAGAAGACCGGTTGATTATTCCACCTATCACAGTCAGTTTGGCGTAAAGTTCAAAATGAAGGACTCAAGGTGCAATATCAAGGTGACCATGAATTTGCTCGTTGGATATGCATGATACCTGCCCTTGCCTTTCTACCAACACAGAATGCTGTTCCTTCATTGGAAGAGTTAGTGGGAAATCCTGAATTTCCACAAGAAACCATACCCTTTGCCAACTATTTTGAAGATACCTATATTGGTCAAATGACTCGCAGAGGACATCAGGCACCTTTGTTTCCAGTTGAACTTTGGAATATGTATGAACGAACATTAAATGATCAACAGCGAACAAATAATAATGTTGAAGGAGGGAACCGTAGCTTTCAAGAAACATGTGGCACTCTTTTCCCAAATATATACCGGTTCATTAACTGTCTGAAACATCAGCAAGAGCTCCACAGTTTATTAATTATTCAGATAATAGCAGGAAATCTCACCACTGCAAGAAACAAAAAATACGCTGCAATTTCAGCAAGGGTTAAACATTTTGTGCAAGATTTCAGCAATAGAAGCATGATAGATTATCTGAGAGGCATAGCCTACAGCTTTGAATTTTAGTTGATGGTCACATACTTAGCTGTAAAATAATTTAAACATTAACACCTGCAATTTTTCTTTTCTTTCCTCTTTTTCTCTAACCCTTCCCCCTCTATACCATTTATGTTTCTTGTTTAACAGTTTTAATTTATACAGTTAAAGCGTAACTCTAAAAAAAACAAGTTTTGCTATGTTATAGTACCTGTGGCACTAATCTTCTTTTTCAATGGAGAACCCCTTCCAGCAACTTCAATTCTGTGTAAAAAGTCCCATCCAAGTTTCACAGCAGCTCCATGTGTTGTGCAGGATTTCAGTGGCTAATAAGGAGGCCGTTTTGCCTTAGTAGCAGAACTTGGGGATCGACTCTAGGGGGCATGGCTACACGGGACGTGCAACTGTCAGGCCTCTTTCAGACTAGCGGTTTTGCTGGCGATTATCGCAGCAGTTTCAAACTGCGGCGGTAGTCGCCAGCAAAACCACTACATAGCACTCGATTTCCCTTATGCAAGTCAACAGGCTCAAATCGCGGGAAAACTGTGCAGCAAAAGCCGAACAGTTTTCCATTTTAAAACATGTTCCATCTTCCTGGCGATTACCGCCGCAGTTTTAAACTGCTGCGGTAATTGCCAGGAAAACAGCAAGTCTGAAAGAGGCATCAACGTGCTCCCTATGTTGTATACAGGGCTGCTGGTTCACAGCTCCCTGAAAAGCTCCCCAACGCCCCATGTGCTCAGTCCTTTACTGGCTTTACACAGGGGGAAGCCCTCCTCTTGTCCAGGACCTAGCACATGAGGGGAGGGAGAAGGGGAACTTTCCAGAGGGCTGTGATCGAACAGCCCTGAATGCATCACAGGAAGCCTGAATCCGCCCACAATTTCTGCTACCAAGGGGGCCCGATTTCCTTCGTAACCACTGAAATACTGCAGCACATAGAGCCTGCTGCTGTAACTCGGATGCGACTTTTCACACAAAACTAAATAAAATTTACAAAATATTGTATTTAAAAAAATAAACTAAAGCTACTTGAAGGGGTTCTACATTGGAAAAGATCAGTGACCCAGGTACTATAACATATCAAAAGGTTTTGGGCTTTTTTTAGAGTTACGCTTTAAATATATTGTTCTGCAATGTTGGTTGGTTTGACCAATTATTAATATTTTTCTGTCTATTTGTAAAGTTACTTGTCTAGAAAACTCAAAGTTTTGGAATAAAAAAAATATATATATATATATTGCTACTTACCCCTTTGCTGAGGTACCGACAGACGCGGAGGGTCCTCTTCCATGCACTTCCACATTGTGTAAATAGGTCATCCTACCCGAGGGAATCCCTTTCAGGATTCCTAGCTAGGGATTCCCTTGGTCAAGAAGACTCTCCACACAGGTCGGGACCTCAGCAAAAGGGAGAGAAGTAATTTTTATTTTCTGATGAGCAAACTCCGAACATTGCCTGTTTGGGGTTGGTGTGGTTGAACCCGAGCAGGCAATGTTTGATACAAACCCTGAACTTTCCAGATCGGGTTTGCTCATCACTAGATACAGTATGATATGTAATGGATAACAAAAAGAAGCCATTAAGTGTAACACCACTAGTACATGACAGTAAAATGATGGTCACTTGTCTTAGATCAGACTCATATTCACCAAGGGCCACACAAATTTAATGGTTGTCCCCAAAGGGCCATTTGTTGCTGAAAGACAGAATGCCACAACCGAGTCCCATCCAGAACATGCATTTCTCTGCACAGAGCAGTGCATGCCCCTGTATAAGGCATGGTACAGTGGATCAGCTCTTTGCCAGGCACTGTCACATTTTCCCTGGATCTCACTGAAATCATGGAGAGCTATGGCTGCAGCTTTCAGTCACTTGTCATTGTCGTTGGTGCTGAAAGTTGCTGATAAACAGCTAGTTCAATGCAGAATACAACTGGACCCTATTCTTGGCCTAATCTGAGGAATGGGTATCTATAGAAAAAGGATCCTGAAGTGAGAATACCATTTTTATCTGCTGCTCCATTCTTTTGTATACTGGCAGAGTGTTCTGTGAGGGCTAATAAAAAAAAAACCCCATCTGAAGACCTGATAAAGAGGTTCTGTAGAAGCTGGTTAACCACCACTTTAGTTCAGCAAAGCTAATATCTCAGTTCTGCAGAGATAGTTGGTGGGATTAACCCTGTAGTCAGTCAACAAAACCCCTGCTTCCATACATAGCCTGCATTAAAGGGGTATTCTCATGCCGAACAGCAAGATCAAAATAAGGCAGCATGCTTTCAGCAATCATGTTGCAGTAAGCATGCTGCCAATCTTCCCTTCCTGGCACTTACCTAGAGGTCTTCTGCTCATCTTTGCCTAATCTTCTCCTGGCTGTGTGGGCAGGTGATGGCCATGCTGGATCCGGAGGCCACCATGAATATTGGTGACAGCAGATAGAAGAAAAAGCCGGTCATAGGAGTGCAGAAAAAAGGACTCTGACACCATGTTGAGTTGAGCTGTCTTCTTCAGGTGTAACACCTGAAGAAGACGGTGTATGCCGTTGAAACGCGTTGTGGCTCAACTCAACCTGGTGTCAGAGTTCTTTTTTCTACACTCCTAGGACTGTCTTTTTCTTCTATAACCTGTTATTATATCCTCTATTGGGGGTGCCCGGCTGGAGCTGCGGGGACTCGGCTGTCTACCTTCCCCTTTCTGGGACTACTGTCAGCGCTCTACTTACAAACCGCCAACTATTGATCTATATATGCAATTCCTTGGTGACAGGAGAGGCATCCTGCCCCCTGGATTGACTGATGAATGGGGCAGGAGTGAAGTCATGTCAGTGAGCGGCCTGGAGACATTCGGCCTAACTGCTGTGGCATTCATCATGCTTCATGGATCAGTGATCCAGGGAAGATGAAAAGACAGCCAGAAGCAGGAGAAGACATTATGGAGAACTGCTTGACAGCACTCCGTGACCCAAGGAGCTGCAGCTGCGACTGATAAGTATGTCCATTTTTTTTTGTTCTAGGGTGATACTTTAAGGCTAGCCAGAAGAGACACTGGGCGAGCTGCTGAAAAGGCAGCCACAGGAATCCCCAACAATTTGGGTCCTGAATATTTTACCCCCAGTTATGTTCAGCCCTAGATGTTTTGATCCCTGCATGTTGACCCCAAAAGTTGAGGGTGAAACATCTGGGGTAAAAATGTTAGGGGCGAAACATCAGATGGTGACACATCCAGGGACAAAATGCTGTAGGAGAAACATTTGGGGGTGAAACATCTGGGGGCGAACTGCTGGGGGCAAACTGCTGGGGGGAAACATTGATGATGGACGGGAATTCATGAACCACAAGGGTACAAACATCTGGGGGTGAACTGCAGGGGAGAACTGTTGGGGCGAAACATTGATCACGGACGGGAATTCATGAACCACAAAGGGTACAAACATCCGGGGGCGAACTGCCAGGGGCAAACTTCTGGGGGCAAAACATTGATGATGGAAAGGAATTCATAAACAACAAGGGTACAATCATCTGGGGGTGAACTGCCGGGGGCAAGCGGCTGGGGGCGAAATACTGATGATGGACGGGGTGAAAACATCTGGGGCAAACTGCCGGGGGCGAAACATCCAAGGATGTACTGCCTGGGACAAAACATTCAGGGGCCAAATGCTGGGGACGAAATCTGTGGGGGCGAAATGTACCCAGGGGTGAACTGCTGGGGGCGAAATGTGCGGGGGTGAAATGTGCAAGGGCGAAACATCCTGGGGGCCAAAGGCTGGGGACGAAATGTGCGGGGGCCAAATGTACCCTGGGGCAAACTGCTGGGGCGAACTACTTGGGGCAAAACATCCTAGGACCATCTAAACCGGACACATGACAAATCAAAATCACACAATATAGGTGTTAGGAGTCGAGTTTCCTCTGCTGCACAGGAGGAATCTTGATCCGTGTCTGCTGCGGTCTCCCATTCTGCATCGGCCGCAGTGGGGCCTGCTCAGCGGAGGCGTTGCTCCCAGCATCTTGCTGGGACTGATTCTGTGCAGAGGGTTACTACTGCCTTTTCTGGCTCTCCTGTTGTACCGTGCACTGATCTGCGGCGAGCAGGCTTCTCTGGGACTAAGTCTTTATTTTCACACACTGAGCATGCCCAGGGCAAGATCTCCCGTTGGAGATCAAGGGTCACATGCTCAGGTACTTCAGCACATTCCATTGGTCCTCCAGGAAGGTCCTGAAAGGGCAAAACTTCGGTAGCAGCTTCCTGTGCTGCAACTATATAAACTGCGCATGACCGCACGGCCATGCGCTAGTATTGTCTTGATAATATGTGTGTGTGTTGTGAGTGAAAGTCGCTCTTTAAAATACCCTCCCTATTGGATGACTGTTCGCGGAAGGTGTATGTTTGCTATCTAGCGCCCGACTTATCCAACAGCACGTTACACACATAACAGCGTCTAGTTGCTGTGACCGCCTGTACGGCGCCATGCGCTTCCTCTGCGCTTTTCTTACCCAAGCCTGGGTGGTTAGTGGCGTCCGTCAGTGCGGCACTGCATGCACTCTCGTGCCTTTACATACTATTTTAATAGTTTCCTTACACACCCAGTTGCAGTGTTGTGCCAGCAAGTGGTCTAATCTGACTTCAATCCTGTGTTGGGGTTGTGTTCACTGACTTCTTGCTCGCGCTCTATGTGCGGTACCGCGGTCCTGTGACTCAACAGGATTGCTTCCTTCACGCAGGGTGAAATTAACCCGTGGGTGTATACCTATAGTACCGCCATATAGTCCGTCTTACTAGCAGCAGGGTTTTTACCTGCACGGTGGACCTCAGACTGCGAACGCACCTAGTTTCATATCTTCTATATTTGGTGCGTTCCGCCAGTCCTTAACAATAGGTGCATACAGCAGATGAATTGTGCCAATAATAGTCTGTATCTGTTTTTTCCATCTTTTGACAAGCACTTGCTTATTACTGTGATTTTTTTACAACAGAGTATTTTTGACCTCACTGTGGTCTTTTGTGTCTTCAAGTTTTTTGGTGGTGTGAACAGGTTTCATCCTGCATGTCCACATGGATATTCCTTCTCTGAACCCTGCTTATACAGGTACTATACAGATGATCAGGTTTTAAATACATCAGATAGGAATTATATACATTAGATAGGACTGCTCCATAAGGGTATACCTTGACGATTGGGGGAACAGCTTAGTATACATTTTTTTGCTAAAAAACGTATCAACTAAATACCCTGTTTTTTCCATCTTTTGACAAGCATTTGCTTATTACTGTGATTTTTTTACAACCAAGTATTTTTGACCTCACTGTGCTCTTTTGTGTCAATAGTCTGTATCAGTCTAAATAACTTATTGTGTAGTGATCTCCATTATCGTTTCTTTATACTGGATAGCCGGATTCTTCAGGATATAAGGAAACCCACTTGAAATTTAATCAGTATCATGATGGAAATCCATGATAGAAGAAAAGATGGAGGACTAAGTTGCATGAAGATGGCATCCATGGTATACCCACTCCACCGGAATCAATCATCTGAATAAGAACTAAAACCATAAAAGATATGTACAATTAAAAACAATACAGCACTCACCAAGATAAAGCTCAGATACTCAGCAAAAAAATCAGAAAAGGGGCATAGCTAATACTCTCATTAAGTCCCGCTGGATGGACTGTGTTCAAAGTCAGATCCATCTGGATTCAATCCGGGCCAGGTGCTGAAAATTACCACCACTCCGAATGCCCACCTTTAGCAAACTGTTGTTACAGTTTGATACTTTACTCAACTTGGTATCATCTTTTTCCTATGGAGGGAGAGTAGGAAAGTGCTGGTTACACTCACCTGATGGAGTTGTGACAGGAACAACTCCTATGTAGGCATGAACAAAAATATCTGCTACCCCATGGCTGGTGAATAAATCCTCCAGGAGATATTGGATTCAGTTGGATAAACACGTGGGTGGACTGCTGGAGTGAATCAATTCTTCAGAAAAGGTTTTTTATTCACAACGTTTTTCAATGCCGTACCAACATTTTTTTCAAGTGAAAAAAACTAGTCATGAGTGAACGTGATCGCCACTACTCAGTACTTGCCCTAGTATAACTGATCGATGTACTCGGCGAGCACTGAGTATTTCCGGGATTATTCGGCAGGAGCTCGGGTCTCCGCCCTGCAATTCTGGCGCTCTTTAGAGAGCCAATGACACTGCAGGGATTGTTTGCCATGCACTGTAATGCCGCATCCATCTTTTTTGAAGTATTACAGTGATTGGCTGGCCGCACAGCGTCCTCAGGTCTATAAGAGACCAGGCGCCTCACTGCTCACTGCATTCTGCTCCGGACTTAGCAAGTGTAAGGAGAGCTGCTGCTGAGATAGGGTCAGAATCGTCCTTTTAATAGTTAGTGTAGGTCTGCAACTGTTCAGTTCACAACTCCTGAAAAACTAACAGTCCTTTTTAGGGCTAATTTGGTTGTACAGTGATTGCAGCACTGAGTAGGCAGGGGAGTCTATGTGCACATATCCACATCAGTGCAAATCCTGCAGACACTGTATATGAATACATAGCTCTCACTGCATACCTTCTAAAGCTCCATTACTGTCTGCTGCTTATTTAAGATATACTTAGCTGCATTTATCGGTGGCATTTTTTTTCTTCGCTTTATACCTGCTCCTTTTATTGTAAAGCAATCCATAGCCTTCTTATTTCTACATTTATTTGATTCGTCACGCTGCAGACTACAGCCAAGTCATTCTAATCGAAGAGCATGCAAATCTAATAATTTTTTTTTTGTCCCAAGCATCATATGTGATTACGCCAATTTTTTTTTCTGTCATAGCCAACTTGTTGACACAATTTAGGTGTGCCCCCCAAAAACAAGGCCACATTAGGTCAGTGTGTTATGTCAGGCTGAGGCCTCGTGTATCTGTGGTGGCAAAATTGAAGTTTCACAGGCATATGTACCATAGTTCTGTGTGCTAGCCTTGTTCTACTTTTTTTTTTCTTTCAAAAATTCACCAAAAACCAAAACAATATTTCATACAGTCTATTATGTCAGGCTAGGGCCTTGTGTATCTGTGGTGGAAAAATCGTAGTCTCGCAGGCATACGTACCATAGTTCTATGTGCTAGCCTTGTTCTACTTTTCTTTTTTTTTTTCAAAAAATCACCAAAAACCCAAAAACTATTTTATACAGTCTTTTATGCCAGGCTGAGGCCTGTTGTATCTGTGGTTGAAAAATCATAGTCTCGCAGGCATGCATACCATAGTTCTTTGTGCTAGCTTTGTTCTACTCTTTTGTTATTTTTTTCAGAAATTCACAAAAAAATTTTTTACACAGCCTGTTATGTCAGGCTGAGGCCTGGTGTGTCTGTGGTGGAAAAATCATTGTCTTGCAGGCATACGTACCATAGTTCTGTGTGCTAGCCTTGTTCTACTTTTTTTGTTTCAAAAATTCAACAAAAACAAAAAAAAATTCATACAGTGTGTTATGTCAGGTTGATGCCTGTTGTATCTGTGGTGGAAAAATTGTAGTCTCGCAGGCATACATAGCATAGTTCTGTGTGCTAGCTTTGTTCTACTCTTTCTAAATTTCACATACAATAGAACAAATAATTATACAGTCTGCTAGCTGTGGCTGCAGCCTGTAGTATCTGGGGAACAAAAATCGAAGCTTTGCAGGCATACTGATCAGATAATTTTGCTCCAAATAAATACATTTGTGTTGAGCTTTTGAAATAGTTCAGTAGTCCATTTAAAATGGGCAAGGCAAGAGACAGGGAAGTGGCCATGGTGCTGATGGTGTATGCAGAAGATGAGGCCGTGGCCAAGCTGAAAGTGAGCCACAAAAAAGACCCACATCTTTCTGCTTGACCTTCCTGTCCCAGTTTCTAGGGGATTGCAGCACACCACTATTGAAGCCAGAGCAGTGTGAAACGGTTGTTGGTTGGATAGCAGATAATGCTTTCAGTCACTTAACCACCACCACCACCATGTCTTCCACATGGTCAAATCTGAGTAGCCGTGAGTGTGGACCAGATATTGTTCACCCTAATCCTCCTTCTTCCCACCATGCCGAGTGCCTTGAGACAACTGATCCCACTCTTGGACACTCCGAAGAGCTGTTCAATTTTCCCTTTCATTATTCCAGACTCTTGGCCAGTCAACTTAAAGTTGGGCCAGATGAAATCGCATGTAGCGATGCCCAAAGCTTTGACTAGCCACGATCACACAAAGGTGATGGTGGGAGAGTGTCACAAGAGGTGGACGATGATGAGACACCATTGCCAGAAAGTCAGGAGGAGGAGCAGGGTGCGGATGTCGAAGACAGGGTGGTGGAAGACATAGAAACTGACCCAACCTGGCAGGAGGACATGCATAGCGAGGACAGCAGCACACATGGGGGAGGAGGCATATCACCCCAACAGGCAGGAAGATGCAGTGTGGTGGCCACAGACAGAATGCGTGCATCCGTTCCCCGTAACACCAACATGATGGAAGTTTCCATTTCAACTGTTAGATCTTCCAGAGTCTGGTTATTTTTTAAAGACTTTGATGATAACCCCAAAGAGGTTATTTGCAGCACCTGCCATGCCCGCATCAGCAGGGGTAGCAAAACTACCAGCCTGATCACCACCAGCATGATCAGGCACATGGCAGAAAAGCACCCAACTTTGTGGGCCAAACCCCAGGCTCCAGGAACACTGTCTGCAGGTGACACCACTGCTTCTTCCACTGTTTTGCTTAGAAGCCAATCCCCAGTCCACTGTGCATGTGAAGATGCCTCTAGCCCTGCACCTGTTGCTGCCCACAGTCAACCAGCACCATCTAAAGCCTGTCCATGTCCTTGTCCCAGCACAGCCTTCAGTTGTCTATACCCCAGTCATTAGAATGCAAGCAGAAATACCCAGCAAATGCACCACAGGCCATAGTCCTAAATTCTAACATTTCTCTTCTGCTTCTGCTCAAAATGTTGCCTTTTAGGCTCCTTGGCATGGAAGCTTTCCACATCCCGATAGCGATGGCCTTCCCAAGGTACTCAGTCCCCAGTCACCACTATTTCTCCTGGAGTGCGATCCCCGCATCACACCAGCATGCGTCCCACAACATTACCGGTGCCCTCAACAATGCTGTTACTGGGAAAGTCCACCTAACTACAGACACATGGACAAGAGCTTGTGAGCAGGGATGGTACATCTCACTGACAGCACACTGAGTTAACATAGTGGATGCCGGGACCCAGTCAGACCTTGGGATGGAACACATCCTCCCCACACTGAGAATTGTTGGCCCTACATCAATCAGGGTTGCCCCCACAGATTACAGCTCCTGCATCTCCTCCTCCTCTTCAGCCTCCATCTCTGAAATCAACACATCAGTCAGAAGCTGGAAGCATTGCAGCACTGTCTCAGCCAAGCGGCAACAGGCTATGCTGAAGATAATCTGCATAGGTGACAAACCGCACAATGCAGAAGAGTTGTGAACAGTGCTGAAAGAGCAATCAGATATTTAGATGACACTGGTGAACCTACAGCCAGGCATGGTCGTGTGTGACAATGGCTGGAACCTAGTGGCGGCTCTGAGGCAAGGTGAGGTCACACATGTACCTCGCCTTTCCCATGTGCTTAACCTCGTAGTTCAACATTTTTTGAAAAGCTACCCGGAGCTGCTGGATCTGCTAGTGAAAGTAAGCCACCTGTCTGCCCATTTTAGAAAGTCAGCTACAGCTTCAGCCGCCGTTGACATGTTCAGCAGCATTTGCAGCTTCCAGCTTACTGACTGGTGTGTGATGTCCCCACGTGTTGGAACTCTACACTGCATATGTTGGAAAGGATTTGTGAGCAGAAGAGGGCAGTTGTTGACTAACAACATCAACAAGGCCGTCAATATTCAGTTCAGACTCCACACATAAGACCTCAGGAGTGGACATGGATGTCTGACATATGTACCATCCTCCAAAACTTGAGGACTGCACCAAGATGGTGAGCGGTGATGACGCAATAAATAGCATCACCATTCTGCTTCTCTGCATTCTGAAAACTCCTCTGCTCACAATTAAAGAGGATGAATTATTGCAGGCAGCGCAATGAGGACATGGAGCAAGGAACCATACTGGGGGATTACACTCAGCCCAGCCTCATGTCTTCCCAACGTGAATTGGTAGGCAATGAGGAGGATGAAGAACAGGAGCTACTTTCATGCGCTATAGATGGTACTACAAGCACAGCTGTCATGCTGTCTGTTCAGCGGGGATGGCCTGAGAACAGGGAGGAGGAGGATACGGAGGAGGCGGACAGCATAGTCAGTCATCTTGTTGGTGAGGACAAGAAAGTCTTGCCTGTTAGCAGTCTGGCACGCATGGCTGACTTTATGTTGTGCTGCGTTTCACGTGACCCTCGCATTATAAACATTTTTGGTGACACTCATTACTGGTTGTTGACACTTCTAGACCCATGCTACAAGGTGTTAGGGCTAGCGGAACGCACCAAATACTAAGACAGATAGAGTATGGTGCGTTCGCAGCCCGGGGTCCACCGTGCAGAGATGGAACCTGCTGCCAAGTAATGACGGACTATATAGCGGTACTCATAAGTATACACACGTGGGTTAAACTTCACCCAGCGTGAAGGAAGCGATCCTGTTGCGTCACAGGAACGCGGTACCGCACATAGAGCGCGAGCAAGTAGTCAGCGAACTCAACCCCAACTAGGATTGAAGTCCGATTAGACCCTTGCTGGCACAACACCGCAACTGGGTGTGTAAGGAAGCTAGAGTGCATGCGGTGCCGCACTGACGAACGCCACTAACCACCCAGGCTTGGGTAAGGAAAGCACAGAGGAAGTGCACGGCGCCGTACTGGCGGTCACAGCAACTGGACGCTGTAATGTGTGATTCGTGCTGTAGGATAAGTCGGGCGCTAGATAGCAACCATACACCTTCCGCGAACAGACATTCAATAGGGTAGGGGTATCCAAGGACGACTTGCACTCACAACAAACACACGTATGCAAATGTACACTAGCGCATGGCCGTGCGGTCATGCGCAGTTTATATAGTTGCAGCATAGGAAGTGGCCACAGAAACTTTGCCCTTCCAAGACCTGCCAAGAGGACCAATGGAATGTGCTGCAGGGCCTGAGCACATGACCCTCGATCTCCAACGGGAGATCTTGCCCTGGGCATGCTCAGTGTGTGCAGACAAGGACTTAGTCCCAGAGAAGTCTGCTCGCTGCTGACCAGCACTGGCTTTAATGGCAGAAGCTGAAGAAGCAGCAGTAACTCTCTGTACAGAGTGAGACTGAGCAAGACGCTGGGACCGACGTCCCTGCTGAGCAGACTCCACTGCGGCTGGATAAGAATGGGAGACCGCAGCGGAGATGGCTTGAGATTCCCCCTTTGCAGAAGCGGGAACTCGAGACCTAACACAAGGAGAACTTTCAATCTCTTCTGCCAAAGGCAGAGAAGTGTACTAAAATTTTGCAGTACCAGAGGGCCCTTGTAGCAGAATTACTAAGAAAATTCCCATGTGAGAACGCTGGCAGCAAATGTCAGAGTTTGTTGTACATCCAAGGAGTCCAAGCGAGAGAGAGAAGTACAATCCAGCTCAGGCAGGGGAACAATGGCAAAGTTCTGGGACAGTTTTCTCCGGCCCTCCCAACGTGTCAGCACAGAAGCAAGGCATGCTGTCACAAGAAGTGCGATGTTTGGGAAGATGCTGAGGGAGTACCTTGCAGATCGTACAAACGTCCTCTGTCATTCCTCTGTGCCTATTAATTATTAAGTATCCAAGCTGGACACGTGGCATGAGCTGGCTCTCTACTCCTTGGAGGTCCTGGCCTTCCCTGCTGGTAGCATTCTGTCAGAGCGGGTTTTTAGTGCTGCTGGTGGCATTATAACAGATAAGCGCATCTGCCTTTCAACTGAATATGCTGACAGGCTGACTCTTATAAAAATGAACAAGGGCTGGATTGAGCAAGATTTCCGTACACCACCAAGTGAAAACAGTGAAACATAACCTCTAATGCATTGTCTTTTTTGTGGAGATGTATTCTCATTAGTGTTGAGCGATACCGTCCGATACTTGAAAGTATCGGTATCGGATAGTATCGGCCGATACCCGAAAAATATCGGATATCGCCGATACCGATATCCGATACCAATACAAGTCAATGGGACATCAAGTATCGGAAGGTATTCTCATGGTTCCCAGGGTCTGAAGGAGAGGAAACTCTCCTTCAGGCCCTGGGATCCATAGGGATGTGTAAAATAAAGAATTAAAATAAAAAATATTAATATGCTCACCTCTCCGGCAGCCCCTGGACATCACGCTGCTAACCGGGAGGCTTCTTTGTTTAAAATGCGCGCCTTTAGGACCTGCGAATGACGTCCCGGCTTCTGATTGGTCGCGTGCTGCCCATGTGACCGGCACGCGACCAATCAGAAGCCGCGACGTCATTCGCAAGTCCTTAATTCCTAGAATTAGGAGTTTTTGTGAATGAGAATGACGTCGCGGCTTCTGATTGGTCGCGTGCCGGTCACATGGGCGGCACGCGACCAATTAGAAGCCGCGACGTCATTCTCATTCACTAAACTCCTAATTCTAGGAATTGAGGACCTGCGAATGACGTCACGGCTTCTGATTGGTCGCGTGCCGGTCACATGGGCGGCACGCAACCAATCAGAAGCCGGGACGTCATTCGCAGGTCCTAAAGGCGCGCATTTTAAACAAAGAAGCCTCCCTGTTAGCAGCGTGATGTCCAGGGGCCGCCGGAGAGGTGAGCATATCAATATTTTTTATTTTAATTCTTTATTTTACACATCCCTATTGATCCGATACCGATACCCAATATCACAAAAGTATCGGATCTCGGTATCGAAATTCCGATACCGCAAGTATCGGCCGATACCCGATACTTGCGGTATCGGAATGCTCAACACTAATTCTCATGCACCTCTCCCAAACCACACATGGCTAACCTCTTCCTGATTTTGTCTGTTTGGTGTTGTCCTTATCCTTATCCTCATCCTCATCATTCACAACCAGTAGAACACCAGGGTGAACATATTCCATGATTAGTGTTGAGCATTCCGATACCGCAAGTATCGGGTATCGGCCGATATTTGCGGTATCGGAATTCCGATACCGAATTCCGATACTTCCCGTGTATCGGATACCGGAATCGGAAGTTCCCAGAATTCAAACTGAACGCAGCAGCCAATGAGGAATGATTGGAAGTGTGGGCACATCCTGTTTAGCATGGTGGGCATGTAAGTACTGGCAAGGCTTGGATTGGCTGCTGAAATGATGTCACTCTGCACTATAAAAAACGCTGCCGCCATTTTGCGCTCACTCTGCTGTGATTTCAGTTAGGGACAGGACGCTGTGTTCTAACTGAGGGCCAGTCGACCTAGCTAATTGCTTTATTTTCCTTTCCAAAGGCTAATTTAGCAAGACGCTGTGTGTTCTTCACTGTTCACCTTGCTCTTGCCTTGCAGCGCTGTTTTAACAGCGTTCTGCAAGGTCTCTGTGTGTGTGTGTGTGCAGCTCACTCTGTAGTCTGTGTGCAGCCATATACCCGGTTGTATTCAGCTCAGGGGGGGTTCACACTGCCTCACACAGTTGTCCTTTTTTGCTCTTAGTGCAGCCTGCTGCACATTTTTTCTCAAATTTCCTATTAGTGTTTTTCCACCAGTCTCCAGCTCTATTGTGGAAAAACACTACATAGGATAACCTAGAGGGGGGTTTTTGGGCCTTGCAGCGCCGTTTACGGCTGTCTGCACGGTCTCCGTGTGAGCCCAGCTCGCCCTGTAGTCTGTGTGCAGCCATAGCCGGTTGGATTCAGCTCAGGGTTCGTTACTGGCTCATACCTTGAGAAAAATTTTACTTTTTTTCAAATAGTGCAGCCTGTTTAAAATTTGAAAAAAAAAAATTCCTATTAGTGTCTTTCCACTCGTATCCAGCTAAATAGTGGAAAAACACTATATAGGATAACCTAGAGGAGGGTTTTTTGGCCTTGCAGCGCCGTTTACGGCTGTCTGCACGGTCTCCGTGTGAGCCCAGCTCGCCCTGTAGTCTGTGTGCAGCCATAGCCGGTTGGATTCAGCTCAGGGTTCGTTACTGGCTCATACCTAGAGAAAAATTTTACTTTTTTTCAAATAGTGCAGCCTGTTTAAAATTTGAAAAACAAAAATTCCTATTAGTGTCTTTCCACTCGTATCCAGCTAAATAGTGGAAAAACACTATATAGGATAACCTAGAGGAGGGTTTTTTGGCCTTGCAGCGCCGTTTACGGCTGTCTGCACGGTCTCTGTGTGAGCGCAGCTCGCCCTGTAGTCTGTGTGCAGCCATAGCCGGTTGGATTCAGCTCAGGGTGCATTACTGCCTCATACCTTGAAAAACAATTTCCTTTTTTTCAAATAGTGCAGCCAGTTTAAAATTTGAAAAAAAAAATTCCTATTAGTGTCTTTCCACTCGTATCCAGCTAAATAGTGGAAAAACACTATATAGGATAACCTAGAGGAGGTTTTTTTGGCCTTGCAGCGCCGTTTACGGCTGTGCACGGTCTCCGTGTGAGCCCAGCTCGCCCTGTAGTCTGTGTGCAGCCATAGCCGGTTGGATTCAGCTCAGGGTTCGTTACTGCCTCATACCTTGAGAAAAATTTTACTTTTTTTCAAATAGTGCAGCCTGTTTAAAATTTGAAAAAAAAAATTCCTATTAGTGTCTTTCCACTCGTATCCAGCTAAATAGTGGAAAAACACTATATAGGATAACCTAGAGGAGGGTTTGTTGGCCTTGCAGCGCCGTTTACGGCTGTCTGCACGGTCTCTGTGTGAGCGCAGCTCGCCCTGTAGTCTGTGTGCAGCCATAGCCGGTTGGATTCAGCTCAGGGTGCGTTACTGCCTCATACCTTGAAAAACAATTTCCTTTTTTTCAAATAGTGCAGCCAGTTTAAAATTTGAAAAAAAAATTCCTATTAGTGTCTTTCCACTCGTATCCAGCTAAATAGTGGAAAAACACTATATAGGATAACCGAGAGGAGGGTTTTTTGGCCTTGCAGCGCCGTTTACGGCTGTCTACACGGTCTCCGTGTGATTTAAACTAGCTCTGTAGCCCGATCTGCACCAAAAAAAAAGTTAAGTTCACCAAACACAACTTAACACTTGTGTAGGCCACATTTGAAAAATAATAAAGTTTAGTCCACAATTTACAACATTAGTGTTTCTTACACCTGTTAGGAGGAGCATTTCAGGAATAAGCACACTAAGGCCTTAGTACTTTTCTGCTTATCTTTATCTGTCAACCAAGATGAAGAGGGCAGGGAGTAAGGCACGTGGGCGTGGGCGCGGAGCAGGGAGAGGAGCAGGGAGAGGACGTGGTGATTCTGTGCCTGCTGCGGGCGCCGGTGACTCGTCGTCACTCAGTTTCAGCAGGGAACAGTCCTTCATGCGCAGCTTTGTCGGAGAGCGCCGTGCACCGCTGCTACGTGAAGACCAAATTGAAGCCGTTGTCTGGTGGATGGCAGCTAACGCCTCGGCATCGACTTCAGTTAGTGCCACATCCTCTCAGGCACAGAGCACTGGAGAGCAGCCATCTGTCTCTTCACCACCTGCCAAATTGGCCAGGCAGTCAGAGAGCCCAGGACAGGAGCCGTCTCTACTTCTGTTCTCTGAATCTCTTGGCTTGGAAACAGGGGGCCAGCCAAGCAGCATTGGAGAAATGGAAGAAGAGGCAGTGTGCAGTGATGCCCAAAAGCTTTATCTCTCTGACTCTGAAGAGGCAGGTGGGCCAGTGCCTCCGGTGACCACAGCGCAGTACGCATCTGATGATGAAACTCAGGTGCCGCTTTCTGATGCGTACTGTGCTGCCGAGACTACCGAGGAGGAGCAGTTGGTGGCAGAGGGTAGTGGAGATGATGAGGTCCTTGACCCATCGTGGCGTGAGGAACAGGAAGGTGGTGGGAGCAGCTCTGAGGAAGAGCTTCCCCTTACGGGCCAAAGAGGGAGAGGGAGGGGGAAGACTGCGGAGCCTGTAGCCTCCACTTTGGCACCCGTTAGGAGCCTGTCTCTTTCCAAAGCCAAAAAGAGCGCTCCCAAGACTTGCAGTGCCTGGTCCTTTTTTGACACAGTTGCAGATGACATTTGTTTTGTCAAATGCAAGCTGTGTCATCAGAAAGTAAAAAGAGGTAAAAGTGTCAGCAACCTCAATACCACAAATATGTGGAAACATGTGCGGAACAGGCACGCGGTGGAGTTACAGAAACACAGTGAAGACGTAGGCCAACCAACAGCGGCAGCTACCACCTCTTCATCTCGTGTTGCCTCTTCCTCCACTGTTGTCCAGAGACCTAGTGTAATTCCACCCACAGCACCACCTTCCCAGTCATCTTCACACTCCCAGTCTACTCTACAGCCATCGGTAGTCCAGGCATGGGAGAAAAGGCGGGCATTCTCGGCCAACCACCCCCGAGCACAGGCTCTGAATGCAGGCATTGCCAAACTGTTGTCCCTGGAAATGCTCTCGTTCAGGCTGGTGGAGACTGACAGCTTCCGTGACTTGATGGCATTGGCAGTCCCACAGTACAAGGTGCCCAGCCGCTTTTACTTCAGCAGGCAGGCTGTCCCTGCCCTGCACAGGCATGTTGAGGCAAACATAAAACATGCGCTACTGAACGCCGTCAGTAGCAAGGTCCACCTCACCACCGATGCGTGGACCAGTCAGCATGGACAGGGGCGATATGTTTCCCTCACTGCCCATTGGGTTAATGTTGTTGAGCCAGGTACAGATCGTGCGAGTGGCGCAGGACGTGTCCTGCCCACTCCAAGGATTGCAGGAATCCAGTCTGTACGCATCGACTCCTCCTCTTACACCAGTTCCTCTGATTCCTCTCTGCTGGATCCGTCACAGTCCACCTCCACATGGACCCGTGAACGTTTACCTATGACCGACATGAGCACAGCCATGGCCAAACGTCAGCAGGCCATCTTGAAACTAGTTTCATTGGGGCATCGAAGCCACACAGCGCAGGAGCTCTGGAATGCCATCAAGCAGGAGAGCGATGTGTGGTTACTGCCAGCGAATCTCCAGCCAGGCATGGTAGTGTGTGACAATGGCCGAAATCTGGTGGCAGCTTTGGCCCTTGGCAACCTCACTCACATCCCATGTCTGGCACATGTGCTCAATTTGGTTGTGCAGAGTTTTCTGAGGGACTATCCGGATCTTGATGCCCTGCTGCACAAGGTCCGCCTAGAGTGTGCTCACTTGCGGCGTTCCAGCTTGGCCAGATCCCGCATTGCTGCTCTGCAGCGCCGATTCCGCCTTCCGGAACACCGCATCATATGTGACCTACCTACCCGGTGGAATTCCACGTTACATATGTTGGAGCGGTTGTGTGAGCAGCAGCAAGCAGTTATGGAGTACCAGCTGCATCAGGCGCAAAGAAGTCGCAGTCAGCGCCGATCAGACTTCACAACCACAGAGTGGGCCACTATGAAGGACGTCTGCCAGGTTTTGCGTCCTTTTGATTATTCCACGCGGATGGGAAGTGCAGATGATGCACTAGTCAGCATGACTGTCCCCCTTATCTGCCTGCTTCAGCAAACTTTGCAAGGGTTAAGGGATGATGTGGTGGAAGAGGTGGAGGATGAGGAGTCACCTTTTCCATCAGCTTCTGGAGAGTCAGCGCCACGTGGTTCCTCACAAAGGGGTACGCAGGGGCCAATTTGTGAGGAGGATGAGGAGGAGTCAATGGAGGAGGAAGAGCTCCGTCCAGAGGAGGGAGCGACACAATTGTCCAGTGGTCAGTGTGTACAGCGAGGGTGGGGTGATGACGAGCGGGCAGAGATCATGTCTCAAGCAGGGGACAGCGTTTCTGGGCCAGTTGGCACTCTGCAGCACATGGTGGATTTCATGCTGCAGTGCCTGAGAAACGACCGCCGCATCGACCACATTCTCAACATGCCTGATTATTGGGTGTTCACCTTCCTCGATCCTCGCTACCGGGACAACGTCCAAAACCTCATCCCTGCGTTGACCCGGGAGCGTAAATTGCGGGAGTACCACGACACACTGGTGAATTCCATCATCTTCTCCTGTCCAACTGAGAGGAGTGCTGCTAGTGCTTTACAAAGCAGCTCAGTGCGTCGAGGCAGTGGGGGAGGCTCTGCCCAAAGAGGGAGCAGAAGCAGTGCCTCTGCCCAAGGCAAGCCCAGTATGGCACAACTCTGGCACACTTTTGTGTGCCCGCCCCAAATGTCTACACCATCACCAGCGGCTCCAGTCAGCAGGAGGCAACGGTTCCGTCAGATGGTGACAGACTACATGGCTTGCCCTCTTACTGTACTCCCAGACGGCTCTTCCCCGTTCAAGTTTTGGGTCTCTAAGCTGGATACATGGCCAGAGCTAAGCCAGTATGCATTGGAGGTGCTGGCTTGCCCTGCGGCTAGTGTCTTATCGGAACGTGTCTTTAGTGCCGCAGTTGGTGTACTAACAGACCGTCGCATGCGACTATCCTCCGATAACGTTGACCGGCTTACTTTCCTGAAAATGAACCAGGCCTGGATCTCGCAGGAATTTGCCACTCCTCTGCCTGATTAAGTAATTGGGTGTCATCCAGGTCTCCTGCTGTGTTCATCTTTCTACCACCTGAACTGCTATTCCTGGGCTCCAACACCGCCAGTTGCGGCTCAGAAGTGCAGGCTGCACAGTAAAAACATACGACCCAGTGTTATTGGGTTTCAGTAACGTCAGCTGATCCCCAGCTGTGTAGCCGGCAATGTGTCCTGCGACCGCCACGCTGGCACAACAACCTAAATGTAAGGGAACCTGTCCCTCCCCCCCCCCCCGTCGTTTGTTACTGAAAAAGCCATCTTGTGCAGCAGTAATGCTGCACAAGGAAGAGGTAGCTCTTTTTTTTTAGCTCTTTGCACACGCAGAACTTAACACTTATAAAATGTGTTCACTGATACCGTTATACCGTCCCGGAGCTGGGACTTTCCTTCGTAATGTGACGCAGCACAGCCGTCATTCCTACCCCCTTGGTGCCATGCGCTGCCTCCTCAGCGTTGTTTTAAGCTGTCACGGAGCCTGCGCTGTTCTGTTATCCCTTGGGCATGCCCTATTTGCGCTGCCTGTCTTCTGACATAATTTGGTGTCAGGCTGGCTGCGCCTGTGCGGCCGCGCTGCCCGAGATCCCGCCTCGCAGTGTCTTCTGATTGAGTCACACTGCGGGCCTGGGATCCATGGGCATGCGCAGTGCATATCTTCCCCTCGGGCTTTCGCTCATTTCCCTCCGCCTTCTTTAGACTGTGCGCCGTCAGCTGATCCCTAGCATGCCACGGCCGTGACACCGCACAGTCTGAAGAAGAGGGAAGGAGGGGAGTGAGAGTCGAGGTTATGCACTGTGCATGCCCATGGTTCCAAGGCCCGCAGTGGGATTACAATAGACGACACTGCGAGGTGAGATCTGGAGCAGCCTGGACGCACAGGCACTGACAGCCTGACACCAAATTATGTCAGAAGACAGGCAGCGCTAATTGGGCATGGCCAAGGGCTAACAGAACAGCGCAGGCTCCGTGACAGCTTAAAACAACGCTGAGGAGGCAGCGCACGGCATCAAGGGGATAGGAAAGACAGCTGTGCTGTGTCCCATTACGAAGGAAATTCGCACCTCCGGAACGGTTTAACGGTATAAAGGGACACATTTTTAGTGTTTACTTCGGTGTTTGCAAGGAGCATAATTACAAGAGCAACCTTTTCCTTTTGCATCCTTAGTGCTGCACAAGATGGCTCTTTCAGCTACAAACGTCTTGGGGGGGGGGGTTAAAGGTTTCCTTTCAACTTGCTCCAATCAGGCTTCGGCCTACACTCTGTTCCTCTGCTCCTCCTGCTGTCCCTGGGCTCTAACACCGCCAGTTGGTGCCTGGAAGTGCTGTGTGCACAGTCAACAGTCGCTCCTCTGTTATTGGGGTTCAGTAACGTCAGCTGATCCCCAGCTGTGTGTGCGGCAATACCTCCAATCTGCTCCTCCTGCTGTCCCTGGGCTCTAACACCGCCAGTTGGTGCCTGGAAGTGCTGTGTGCACAGTCAACAGTCGCTCCTCTGTTATTGGGGTTCAGTAACGTCAGCTGATCCCCAGCTGTGTATCCGGCAACGTGTCATGCGACCGCCACGCTGGCACAACTAAAATGTAAGGGGACCTGTCCCCCCCCCCCTAGGCGTTTGTTACTGAAAGAGCCACCATGTGCAGCACTAATACTGCACAAGGGAAAGGTCGCTCTTGAAATTATGCTCCTTGCAAACGCTGAACTACACACTCATGTAATGTGTCCCCTCACACCGTCCAACCGTCCCGGAGGTGGGACTTTCCTTTGTAATGTGACGCAGCACAGCCGTCATTGCTACCCCCTTGGCACCGTGTGCTGCCTCCTTAGCGTTGTTTGATTCCATCATGGACCCTGCGCTGTTATGTTATCCCTTGGCCATGCACAGTTTGCGCTGCCCGTCCTCTGACATCATTTGTTGTCGTCCTGGCTGCGCCTGTGCGTCCACGCTGCCCGAAATCACACCTCGCAGTGTCGTCTAATGTGATCCCACAGTGGGCCTGGTATCCATGGTCATGCGCAGTGCATATACTAGCCTCTCACTCCCCTTCTTCACGCTTCTTCAGACTAGGCGGCGTCAGCTGATCCCTAATAGCATGCCACGGCCGTGACGCCGCACAGTCTGAAGAAGCAGGAAGGAGGTGAGTGAGAGGCGATGATATGCACTGCGCATGCCCATGTGTTGTGAATTCTGTGGCTGAATTCACTCCTGTGGTTACAAGTGGTACTGCAGCTTCTGAGCTTCCTCCCTCAGGTGTTCTGGTGAGCTCGTTAACTGCTTCATTACTTAACTCCGCCTGATGCTGCTATCCTTGCTCCTTGTCAATGTTTCTGTGTTGGATCTGAGCTTCTCCTGATTGTTCCTGTGACCTGCTGCTCTGTATAGCTAAGTGCTTTTTGCTTTTTTTGTTGCTTTTTTTCTGTCCAGCTTGTCTTTTGTTTTGCTGGAAGCTCTGAGACGCAAAGGGTGTACCGCCGTGCCGTTAGTTCGGCACGGTGGGTTTTTTTTGCCCCCTCTGCGTGGTTTTGCTTTAGGGTTTTTTGTAGACTGCAAAGTTCGCTTTACTGTCCTCGCTCTGTCCTAGAATATCGGGCCCCACTTTGCTAAATCTATTTCATCCCTACGTTTTGTCTTTTCATCTTACTCACAGTCATTATATGTGGGGGGCTGCCTTTTCCTTTGGGGAATTTCTCTGGGGCAAGTCAGGCCTATTTTTCTATCTTCAGGCTAGCTAGTTTCTTAGGCTGTGCCGAGTTGCCTAGGTAGTTGTTAGGCGCAATCCACAGCCGCTTTTAGTTGTGTTTAGGATAGGATCAGGTGTGCAGTCTACAGAGTTTCCACGTCTCAGAGCTCGTTCTTGTATTTTTGGGTATTTGTCAGATCACTGTGTGCGCTCTGATCGCTAAGCACACTGTGTTTCTGGATTGCCTTCATAACACCTGTCATTAGCAAACATAACACCCATGGATCCCTGGCCCGCAGTGGGACTACATTAGATGACACTGCAAGGTTGGATCTCGGGCAGCTTGGACGCACAGGCACTGCCAGCCTGACTCCTACATGATGTCAGAAGACGGGCACCGCTAACTGTGCATGGCCAAGGGATAACATTACAGCGCGGGCTCCGTGACAGAACCAAACAACGTTGAGGAGGTGGCGCCCGGCACCAAGGGGGTTGGAATGACGGCTGTGCTGTGTCACATTACAAAGGAAAGTCCCACTTCCGGGATGGTT
Organism: Ranitomeya imitator; assembly: GCF_032444005.1. Classification (NCBI taxonomy): domain Eukaryota; kingdom Metazoa; phylum Chordata; class Amphibia; order Anura; family Dendrobatidae; genus Ranitomeya; species Ranitomeya imitator. Next base: position 532,251,095 of record NC_091286.1, read on the forward strand.
TGACGGTGTGAGGGGACACATTATATGAGTGTGTACTTCAGCGTTTGCAAGGAGCATAATTTTCGGAGCCACCATTTTCCATGTGCAGTATTACTGCTGTACAAGATGGCTCTTTCAGCAACAAATGCCTGGGGGGGGGTTAAAGGTTCCCTTTCAACTTGCTCCACTGCAGGCTTCGGCCTACACTCTGCTCCTCTTTGATTCCCTGGGTTTCAACACTGTCAGTTGCCACCTGGAAGTGTTGTCTACACAGAAAAAACACTAGGTGATGTGTCAGTGGGGTTCAGCACCGCCAGCTGTTCCCCTGCTGTGTAGTCGGCAACGTGTCCAGCACAAGCCACGCTGGCACAACAGAACAAAAGCTGCCACCAGTGCAGGCTTCGGCCTACACTCTGCTCCTCTCCTCCTCCTGCTGACCCTGGGCTCAAACACCGCTAGTTTTTGCCCGGAAGTGCTAGCTGCACAGAGAAAAACACCAGCCAATGTGTTAGTGGGGTTCAGCAACGCCTGCTGTTCCCCTGCTGTGTAGCCGGCAACGTGACCTGCAAACGCCACGCAGGCACATGAACTGAAATTAAAGGGAACCTGGCCCCACCCCCCCCAGGTGTTTCTATGTATAACAGCCACCTAGTACAGCAGTACTGCTGCATTTGTACAAGGTGGCTGACTTTTTCTCCTTGCCCACGTGGAACTCAACACGTACAAAATGTGTCTCATTGAGACCATTCCACTGTCCCTGAGGTGTGACTTTCCTTTCTAATGATACGCAGCACCCCCCTTGGTAGCGTTTCCCGTCTTTTGTCATCATGGTTAGCTGGCTGCGCCTGTGCATCCGCCCTGCTAGAAACAACGCCCCTCGTTGTCATATTTATTTTGTCAGCGAGGGTGTGGTTTATGGGCACGAGCAGTGCATATGTTCGCCTGTCTTAACTCATCTCCTTCCGCCTTCTTCAGACTGTGCGGCCTCCTGGCCGTGGTAGGCGATAAGGGATCAGCTGAGGCCGCCCAGTCTGGAGCAGGTGTAAGGACATGTGTAAGCGGCAAACCTATTTACTGCACAAGGCCACGAATCCCAGCCACGCAGTGTGATTTTTTGAAAACACACTGTGGGTCTGGGATTCATGTCCATCGTTAACCGCAACGGCTGACATTAAATGAGGTCAGAAGACAGGAAGCGCTCACAGCGCATGGCCAAGGGATCCCAATAGCGCAGACTCCTGTACAGCAAATAACAACGCTCAGGAATCTGCGCACAGCAGCTAGGTGTAAATTTTGACACCTGTGCTGCATCTCCTTAAAAAGACTAGTAGTCACGCCTCCACTACTGTTTGACAGTATAATGGGCTAAATAGTGTACGTGTTTTATTCAGCGTGTGCAAGGAGCAAAATTAAATAGAGCAACCTTTGACTTGTGCATCATTAATGCTGTTCAAGGTGTGGCTCTTGTACCTTGCAACACCTGAGGGGGGGGGGTTAAAGGTAACCTTTGAAATTGGTTCAACTAGGCTTCGGCCTACACTCTGCTCCTCTCCTCCTCCTGCTGACCCTGGGCTCAAACAACGCCAGTTTCTGCCCGGACATGCTAGCTGCACAGAGAAAAACACCAGCCAATGTGTTAGTGGGGTTCAGCACCGCCAGCTGTTCCCCTGCTGTGTAGTCGGCATCGTGTCCAGCACAAGCCACGCTGGCACAACTGACCAAAAGCTGCCACCAGTGCAGGCTTCGGCCTACACTTTGCTCCTCTCCTCCTCCTGCTGACCCTGGGCTCAAACAACGCCAGTTTCTGCCCGGACATGCTAGCTGCACAGAGAAAAACACCAGCCAATGTGTTAGTGGGGTTCAGCACCGCCAGCTGTTCCCCTGCTGTGTAGTCGGCATCGTGTCCAGCACAAGCCACGCTGGCACAACTGACCAAAAGCTGCCACCAGTGCAGGCTTCGGCCTACACTTTGCTCCTCTCCTCCTCCTGCTGACCCTGTGCTCAAACAACACCAGTTTCTGCCCGGACATGCTAGCTGCACAGAGAAAAACACCAGCCAATGTGTTAGTGGGGTTCAGCACCGCCAGCTGTTCCCCTGCTGTGTAGCTGGCAACATGTCCTGCAAACGCCACGCAGGCACATGAACTGAAATTGAAGGGAGCCTGCCCCCCACCCCCAGGTGTTTCTATGTAAAACAGCCACCTTGTACAGCAGTACTGCTGCATTTGTACAAGGTGGCTGACTTTTTCTCCTTGCCCACGTGGAACTCAACACGTACAAAATGTGTCTCATTGAGACCATTCCACTGTCCCTGAGGTGTGACTTTCCTTTCTAATGATACGCAGCACCACCCTTGTTAGCGCTGCCCGTCTTTTGACATCATTGGTTAGCTGGCTGCGCCTGTGCGTCTGCCCTGCTCGAAACAACGCCCCTCGGTGTCTTATTTTTTTGAACAGCGAGGGTGTGATTGATGGGCATGTGCAGTGCATATGTTTGCCTGTGTTCACTCATCTCCTTCCGCCTTCTTCAGACTGGGTGTCCTCATGGCCGCGGCAGGCGATAAGGGATCAGATGAGGCCGCCCAGTCTGAAGCAGGTGTAAGGACATGTGTGAGCGTCAAACATATTTACTGAACAAGGCCACGAATCCCAGCCACGCAGTGTGATTTTTTGAAAACACACTGTGGGTCTGGGATTCATGTCCATCGCTAACCGTAACGGCCGACATTAAATGAGGTCAGAAGACAGGAAGCGCTCACAGCGCATGGCCAAGGGATCCCAATAGCGCAGACTCCTGTACAGCAAATAACAATGCTCAGGAATCTGCGCACAGCAGCTAGGTGTAAATTTTGACACCTGTGCTGCATCTCCTTAAAAAGACTAGTAGTCACGCCTCCACTACTGTTTGACAGTATGATGGGCTAAATAGTGTACGTGTTTTATTCAGCGTGTGCAAGGAGCAAAATTAAATAGAGCAACCTTTGACTTGTGCATCATTAATGCTGTTCAAGGTGTGGCTCTTGTACCTTGCAACACCTGAGGGGGGGGTTAAAGGTAACTTTTGAAATTGGTTCAACTAGGCTTCGGCCTACACTCTGCTCCTCTCCTCCTCCTGCTGACCCTGGGCTCAAACAACGCCAGTTTCTGCCCGGACATGCTAGCTGCACAGAGAAAAACACCAGCCAATGTGTTAGTGGGGTTCAGCACCGCCAGCTGTTCCCCTGCTGTGTAGTCGGCATCGTGTCCAGCACAAGCCACGCTGGCACAACTGACCAAAAGCTGCCACCAGTGCAGGCTTCGGCCTACACTTTGCTCCTCTCCTCCTCCTGCTGACCCTGGGCTCAAACAACGCCAGTTTCTGCCCGGACATGCTAGCTGCACAGAGAAAAACACCAGCCAATGTGTTAGTGGGGTTCAGCACCGCCAGCTGTTCCCCTGCTGTGTAGCTGGCAACGTGTCCTGCAAACGCCACGCAGGCACATGAACTGAAATTGAAGGGAGCCTGCCCCCCACCCCCCCAGGTGTTTCTATGTATAACAGCCACCTTGTACAGCAGTACTGCTGCATTTGTACAAGGTGGCTTACTTTTTCTCCTTGCACACGTGGAACTCAACAAGTACAAAATGTGTCTCATTACAGACCATTACAACGTCCCTGAGGTGTGACTTTCCTTTTTAATGACACGCAGCACCCCCATTGTTAGCGTTGCCCGTCTCCTGACATCATTGGTTGGCTGTCTGTGCCTGTGCGTCCCCCCTGCCCGACACAACGCCCTCCGTTGTCTCATATATTTTGACTGCGAGGGTGTGATTGATGGGCACGAGCAGTGCATATGTTCCCCTGTCTTCACTCCCCTCCTTCCGCCTTCTTCTGACTGTGCGGCCTCATGGCCGCGGCATGCGATAAGGGATCAGCTGAGGCCGCCCAGTCTGAAGCAGGTGTAAGGACATGTGTGAGCGGCGAACATATTTACTGCACAAGGCCACGAATCCCAGCACCGCAGTGTGACTTTAGGAAAAGCCACTGTGGGTCTGGGATTTATGGCCATCGTTAACCGCAACGGCCAACATGAAATGAGGTCATGAGACGGCCTGCACTAACAGGGTATTGCCAAGGGATAACACAAGAGCGCAGTTTCCTGTACTGCAAATAACAACGGTAAGGAATCTGCGACAGCGCCTAGGTGTAAATTTGTACACCTGTGCTGCGTATCCTTAAAAAGACTAGTAGTCACGCCTCCACTACTGTTTGACAGTATAATGGGCTAAATAGTGTACGTGTTTAATTCAGCGTGTGCAAGGAGCAAAATTAAATAGAGCAACCTTTGACTTGTGCATCATTAATGCTGTTCAAGGTGTGGCTCTTGTACCTTGCAACACCTCAGGGGGGGGTTAAAGGTAACCTTTGAAATTGGTTCAACTAGGCTTCGGCCTTCACTCTGCTCCTCTACTCCTCCTGCTGACCCTGGGCTCAAACACCGCTAGTTTTTGCCCAGAACTGCTAGCTGCACAGAGAAAAACACCAGTCAATGTGTTAGTGGGGTTCAGCAACGCCAGCTGTTCCCCTGCTGTGTAGTCGGCAACGTGTCCAGCACAAGCCACGCTGGCACAACAGAACAAAAGCTGCCACCAGTGCAGGCTTCGGCCTACACTTTGCTCCTCTCCTCCTCCTGCTGACCCTGGGCTCAAACAACGCCAGTTTCTGCCCGGACATGCTAGCTGCACAGAGAAAAACACCAGCCAATGTGTTAGTGGGGTTCAGCACCGCCAGCTGTTCCCCTGCTGTGTAGTCGGCATCGTGTCCAGCACAAGCCACGCTGGCACAACTGAACAAAAGCTGCCACCAGTGCAGGCTTCGGCCTACACTTTGCTCCTCTCCTCCTCCTGCTGACCCTGGGCTCAAACAACGCCAGTTTCTGCCCGGACATGCTAGCTGCACAGAGAAAAACACCAGCCAATGTGTTAGTGGGGTTCAGCACTGCCAGCTGTTCCCCTGCTGTGTAGCTGGCAACGTGTCCTGCAAACGCCACGCAGGCACATAAACTGAAATTGAAGGGAGCCTGCCCCCCACCCCCAGGTGTTTCTATGTATAACAACCACCTTGTACAGCAGTACTGCTGCATTTGTACAAGGTGGCTGACTTTTTGTCCTTGCCCACGTGGAACTCAAAACGTACAAAATGTGTCTCATTGAGACCATTCCACTGTCCCTGAGGTGTGACTTTCCTTTCTAATGATACGCAGCACCCCCCTTGGTAGCGCTTGCCGTCTTCTGACATCATTGGTTGGCTTGTTGCGCCTGTGCGTCCGCCCTGCCTGAAACAATGCTCCTCGTTGTCTTATTTTGACTGCGAGGGTGTGATTGATGGGCACGAGCAGTGCATATCTTCACCTGTCTTAACTCATCTCCTTCCGCCTTCTTCAGACTGTGCAGCCTCATGGCCGCGGCATGCGAGAAGGGATCAGCAGAGGCCGCCCAGTCTGAAGCAGGTGTAAGGACGTGTGTGAGCGGCCAAAATATTTACTGCTCAAGGCCACGAATCACAGCACCGCAGTGTGACTTTATGAAAAGGCACTGTGGGTCTGGGATTTATGGCCATCGTTAACCGCACCGGCCAACATGAAATGAGGTCATAAGACGGGCAGCTCTAACAGGGCATTGCCAAGGGATAACACAAGAGCGCAGACTCCTGTACAGCAAATAACAACACTCAGGAAGCTGCGCCAAGCACCAAGGCGTTATTTGGGACACCTGTGCTGCGTCTCCTTAAAAAGCCAAGTCACGCATCCACTACAGTTTGACTGTAGAATGGGCTAAATTGTGTACGTCTTTCATTCAGCGTGTGCAAGTAGACAAATTAATAGAGCAACCTTTCACTTGTGCAGCATTAATACTGCACAAGGTGTGTCTCTTGTACTTTGTAACACCTGAGGGGGGGTTAAAGGTTTCCTTTGAAATTGGTTCCAATAGGCTTCGGCCTACACTCTGCTCCTCTCCTCCTCCTCCTGCTTCAACACGGGCTCTAACATCGCTAGTTTTTGACCGCAAGTGCTAGCTGCACAGAGAAAAACACACGCCATTGTGTTAGTGGGGTTCAGCAACGCCAGCTGTTCCCCCACTGTGTAGCCGGCAAAGTGTCCTGCAAACGCAACGCAGACACAAAGCTGCCTCAAGTGCAGGCTTCGGCCTACACTCTGCTCCCCCTGCTTACCCTTAGCTCCAACACCGCTAGTTGGGGCTCTAGGAAGACAATCTTTAATAGGCAACGCATCTGGGTTCCAGCACCGCCAGCTGGTTCTCGGCAGTGTTCTTGTCACAGGTACTCCCTCGTGCCAAGCCTGGTTTCAGCACCGTCAGCTGTTTCCGGGTTGTGTCAAGCTCACTGAGACGCCTATGCTTGCCCCGTCGTGGTGCGGTCGGGTTAGCCAACTCCAGGGTGCCTCCAGTTTAGGAGCTTCCTATGTGGGCTGCGTGACCTGGTAGTCAAGGCTGGTTCTGTAGTGCCAGTAGGCCCAGCTCCCCCTGTAGGACTGTTGGGGTTCGGTAACTGCGGCTGCCTCGCGGCCTAGCTGTTCTCTCCTCTCCTGTGGACCTTGGGGTCCACCACCTGGTTCCAGCACCGTCAGCTGGTTCCGGGCCGAGCCTTTGGCTTAGGTGCCTCCTCCTGGGTATCCGAGTTCCGCCAACGTCAGGCGGTCCTTGGTAGTGCTTTTAAGCGCGGGCACCTACAGCTTAGTAACCGTGTTCCAGCACCGCCAGCTGGTCCTCGGTCGTGCCATTGGCTCTTGCACACTGGGGCAACGCATCTGGGTTCCAGCACCGCCAGCTGGTTCTCGGCAGTGTTTTTGTCACATGTACTCCCTCGTGCCAAACCTGGTTTCAGCACCGTCAGCTGTTTCCGGGGTGTGTCAAACTCGCTGAGACGCCTATGTTTGCCCCGTCGTGTTGCAGTCGGGTTAGCCAACTCCAGGGTGCCTCCAGTTTAGGAGCTTCCTATGTGGGCTGCGTGAACTGGTAGTCAAGGCTGATTCTGTAGTGCCAGTAGGCCCAGCTCCCCCTGTAGGACTGTTGGGGTTCGGTAACTGCGGCTGCCTCGCGGCCTAGCTGTTCTCTCCTCTCCTGTGGGCCTTGGGGTTCACCACCTGGTTCCAGCACCGTCAGCTGGTTCCAGGCCGAGCCTTTGGCTTAGGTGCCTCCTCCTGGGTATCCGAGTTCCGCCAACGTCAGGCGGTCCTTGGTAGTGCTTTTAAGCGCGGGCACCTACAGCTTAGTAACCGGGTTCCAGCACCACCAGCTGGTCCTCGGTCGTGCCATTGGCTCTTGCACACTGGGGCAACGCATCTGGGTTCCAGCACCGCCAGCTGGTTCTCGGCAGTGTTCTTGTCACAGGTACTCCCTCGTGCCAAGCCTGGTTTCAGCACCGTCAGCTGTTTCCGGGTTGTGTCAAGCTCACTGAGACGCCTATGCTTGCCCTGTCGTGGTGCGGTCGGGTTAGCCAACTCCAGGGTGCCTCCAGTTTAGGAGCTTCCTATGTGGGCTGCGTGAACTGGTAGTCAAGGCTGGTTCTGTAGTGCCAGTAGGCCCAGCTCCCCCTGTAGGACTGTTGGGGTTCGGTAACTGCGGCTGCCTCGCGGCCTAGCTGTTCTCTCCTCTCCTGTGGGCCTTGGGGTCCACCACCTGGTTCCAGCACCGTCAGCTGGTTCCGGGCCGAGCCTTTGGCTTAGGTGCCTCCTCCTGGGTATCCGAGTTCTGCCAACGTCAGGCGGTCCTTGGTAGTGCTTTTAAGCGCGGGCACCTACAGCTTAGTAACCGTGTTCCAGCACCGTCAGCTGGTCCTCGGTCGTGCCATTGGCTCTTGCACACTGGGGCAACGCATCTGGGTTCCAGCACCGCCAGCTGGTTCTCGGCAGTGTTCTTGACACAGGTACTCCCTCGTGCCAAGCCTGGTTTCAGCACCGCCAGCTGTTTCCGGGTTGTGTCAAGCTCACTGAGACGCCTATGCTTGCCCCGTCGTGGTGCGGTCGGGTTAGCCAACTCCAGGGTGCCTCCACTTTAGGAGCTTCCTATGTGGGCTGCGTGAACTGGTAGTCAAGGCTGGTTCTGTAGTGCCAGTAGGCCCAGCTCCCCCTGTAGGACTGTTGGGGTTCGGTGACTGCGGCTGCCTCGCGGCCTAGCTGTTCTCTCCTCTCCTGTGGACCTTCAGGTCCACCACCTGGTTCCAGCACCGTCAGCTGGTTCTCGGCAGTGTCTTTTGCTCTTGTACCTTCTGCTCCCCATCCTGGTTCCAGTACCGTCAGCTGGTTCCGGGCAGAGCCTTTGGCTTAGGTGCCTCCTTCTGGGTATCCAAGTTCCACCAACGTCAGGTGGTCCTTGGTAGTGCTTTCGGGCACGGGTACCTCCTGCTTAGTAACCGGGTTCCAGTAACGTCAGCTGGTCCTCGGTAGTTCCATTGGCTCTTGGACCTTCGGCTACCCATCCGGGTTCCAGTACCGTCAGCTGGTTCTCGGCAGTGTCTTTTGCTCTTGTACCTTCTGCTCCCCATCCTGGTTCCATTACCGTCAGCTGGTTCCGGGCAGAGCCTTTGGCTTAGGTGCCTCCTTCTGGGTATCCGAGTTCCGCCAACGTCAGGCGGTCCTTGGTAGTGCTTTTTAGCACGGGTACCTCCTGCTTAGTAACCGGGTTCCAGTAACGTCAGCTGGTCCTCGGTAGTTCCATAGGCTCTTGAACCTTCGGGTAGCCATCCGAGTTCCAGTTCCATCAGCCGGTTCTTGGCATTTTCTCAGCCTTCTTGTACCTTCTGCTACATTTCCAAGTTGAAGACCCTAAAGTCGACGACCCGGAAGACCACCCCGATGCCGACGACGACGACCCGGAAGACCACCCCGATGACGACGACGGCGGAGACGACGACGGCTGAGACGACGACGGCGGAGATGACGACACTGGAGACGACGACCCTGGAGACGACAACATGGAAGACCGAGAAGCAGAAGAACAAGAGGCTGCAGAACAAAGAGCAGAAGAACATTAAGCATAAGACTTAATATCAGAGCAAAAGATATTATCTAAATTATATGCAGAAGAAGACTAAGCAGTGTATGGGGGTGAGTCCGTTCCTCCTCGTGGTGCCCCTGGATAACGCCTGATGCTGCAGGCCAAACTGAACGCGGACAAATGTAACTTTTGTGACTGGCAGAACGGAAGGTGTAATCTTCCAACTTTTATAGATAACAACTACGGGAATGCCTGTCACAAATGAGAATATGATGAAGAAGTAGAACAGGAAGAATAATAACAGTGGAATAAAAAGAATATGTAGAATAGGAAGAATAATAATAGTTGAATAAAATGAATGTGAAGAATATAATAAAAAAAAAAAATAGGTAGAAGATGAAGAAGAAGATGAATAAGGTGAAGAAGAAGTTGATGTCAAAGATGCTGATGATGATGAAGATGAAAGTGTGGGAAAAGTAAAAAAAAAAAAGAAAAAAAAAGAAGGGGAAGGGCGTGGAATAGTGAAACATCAATATCTGACAAAATAAAAAAAAATTTACATACTCAATATCTTTTTCACTCCGAACGTCTTAAAAAAAAACAAAAACATGCTATTCTATTTGATTGGGCTAAACCTCATTGCCTTTAATGTCTCCGCCACCTCCCACAATACATCCTACATTATTCTTAGTTGTTTTCCTTCATGTAGAATGAACCTACAAGGCAAGAAAGGGTTTATTTTAATTCCGATATTTTGGTCCCATTGACTTGCATTGGGATCGGGTATTGGTATCGGCGATATCCGATATTTTTTGAATATCGGCCGATCCTATCCGATACCGATACTTTCCGATATCGGAAGGTATCGCTCAACACTATCCATGATGCAAAAGTCACTCAATTTTTGTGCAAGGGTGTTTTACAGATGCCCGTTACTAATTAGAAACCAAAATAAACTCCCCCCGGTGGAACTGTCATCAAAATGAGATGTACATATATTTTCCCCATTTATTCTTATATATTCCAGTTTTAATATCTCTGCACCGTCCATTTATGACTCAGTGTATATCTCTACAGTATGAAAATATTGAAATACTATTATGTATATTTTTTTTATATCCCTGTTTCTAAGCTGTTGCTAGGGAGAAACAAATCTCGTTGGACACAATCTGGCATCATATATATGAACTTGTGTTCACCCCTCCTTTTTGTTATTTACTTTCATCGGTGTATTCACATCCTTTTTATTTATTTCAGTATAATTTATCTTTATGTCCCCTCATTCTCCACCACTAAAATACCAGGCTTAATGTCTTCTATGCCGCTACAGGCAGTCCAATTTTTGGCAAGGGTGTCTATGATGCCCATAGTATATTTGTAAAAAATGTATCCCCCTTGGGGAAATGTTTGTCAGACCATGCACTGCGTGCATGGGTATTACAAGTGTACAAGACACACTCCTTTACATTGGGCCTAGTTTTTAAAGGGAACCTGTCACCTGAATTTGGAAAGACCGTTTTTTGGTCATATGGGCGGAGTTTTCGGGTGTTTGATTCACCCTTTCCTTACCCGCTAGCTGCATGCTGGCCGCAATATTGGATTGAAGTTCATTCTCAAGATTGCCTTGCGCAGGCATGTACTACGGAGGACAGAGAATGAACTTCAATCCAATATTGCGGCCAGCATGCAGCCAGCGGGTAAGGAAAGGGTGAATCAAACACCTGAAAACTCCGCCCATTTGACCGAAAACCGGTCCCGCCAAATTCAGGTGACAGGTTCCCTTTAATGAGGCCTTCAGCAAGGTCTCCTCATTCCCCACCACTAGATCACCATTTACCATGCTTAATGTGTTCTGTTCTACTATAGGCAGTCCAATTTTTGGCAAGGGTGTCTATGATGGCCATAGTATATTTTTTTTTAAATGTATCCCCCTTGGGGAAATGTTTGTCATCCCATGTACTGCATGTATGGGCACTACAAGTCTAGGAGATGCACTCCTTTACATTTTGCCTATTTTTTCATGAGGCCGTCAGCAATGCCTCCTCATTCTCCACCACTAGATCACTAGGCTTAACATCTTCTGTGCCGCTACCGGCAGTCCAATTTTTGGCAAGGGTGTCTATGATGCCCATAGTATATTTTTTAAAAATGTATCCCCCTTGGAGAAATGTTTGTCAGTCCATGCACTGCGTGTATGGTTATTACAAGTGTAGGAGACACACTCCTTTATATTGTACCTATTTTTTCATGAGTCCTTCAGCAATGTCTCGTCATTCTCCACCACTAGATCACCACGCTTAATGTGTTCTATGCTGCTACAGGCAGTCCAATTTTTGCCAAGCCTTTCTATGATGTCCGTAAAAGATATTTAAAAAAGGTACCCCCCCCATGGTGAAATGTTTCTCAGCCCATGCACTTCATGTATGGGTGTTACAAGCCTAGTAGACCCGCTCCTTATCATTGGGCCTAGTTTTTAATTGTGCTAGTTGGGCAGGGGAGTCTATGTGCACATATCCACATAACTGCAAGGCTTGCAGACACTGCATGTGAGTGTATAGATCTCCCTGCATACATCAAAAGGCTCTAATACTGTCTGCTGCTGCATATTTTATACACTGTGTTCCAAATTATTATGCAGATGACATTTTTCTCGGATTTTCCTAAATGGTCGGTGCAAATGACAGTCAGTCTAGTAAAAGTCATCACCCGTTAGAGTATACATCTAATTTTATTGAAGAAACCTCCCAATGATAACAGTATAATCTCCAAAATGAATAAACACTCAAAAAGCTCTGTTCCAAATTATTAGGCACAGTAGAATTTCTAAACATTTGATATGTTTTAAAGAACTGAAAATGCTCATTTGTGGAATTTGCAGCATTAGGAGGTCACATTCACTGAACAAAAAAGCTATTTAACTCCAAAACATCTTAACAGTAGTGTTGAGCGATACCTTCCGATATCGGAAAGTATCGGTATCGGATTGGATCGGCCGATATTCAAAAAATATCGGATATCGCCGATACCGATACCCGATCCCAATGCAAGTCAATGGGACCAAAATATCGGAATTAAAATAAACCCTTTCTTGCCTTGTAGGTTCATTCTACATGAAGGAAAACAACTAAGAATAATACCGGATGTATTTGGGGAGGTGGCGGAGACATTAAAGTCATAGAGGTTTATCCCAATCAAATAGAATAGCATGTTTTTTTTTTCTTTTTAAGACGTTCGGAGTGACAAAGATATTGACTATGTAAATTTTTTTTTTTATTTTGTCAGATATTGATGTTTCACTATTCCACGCCCTTCCCCTTCTTTTTTTTCTTTTTTTTTTTCTTTTCCCACACTTTCATCTTCATCATCATCAGCATCTTTGACATCAACTTCTTCTTCACCTTATTCATCTTCTTCTTCATCCTTTACCTTTTTTTTTTTTTTGATTACATTCTTCATATTCATTTTATTCAACTATTATTATTCTTCCTATTCTACATATTCTTTTTATTCCACTGTTATTATTCTTCCTATTCTACTTCTTCATCATATTCTCATTTGTGACAGGCATTCCCGTAGTTGTTATCTATAAAAGTTGGAAGATTACACCTTCCGTTCTGCCAGTCACAAAAGTTACATTTGTCCGCGTTCAGTTTGGCCTGCAGCATCAGGCTTTATCCAGGGGCACCACGAGGAGGAACGGACTCACCCCCATACACTGCTTAGTCTTCTTCTGCATATAATTTAGATAATATCTTTTGCTCTGATATTAAGTCTTATGCTTAATGTTCTTCTGCTCTTTGTTCTGTAGCCTCTTGTTCTTCTGCTTCTCGGTCTTCCATGTCGTCGTCTCCAGGGTCGTCGTCTCCAGTGTCGTCATCTCCGCCGTCGTCGTCTCAGCCGTCGTCGTCTCCGCCGTCGTCGTCTCCGCCGTCGTCGTCTCCGCCGTTGTCGTCATCGTCATCGGGGTGGTCTTCTGGGTCGTCGTCGTCGGCATCGGGGTGGTCTTCCGGGTCGTCGACTTTAGGGTCTTCAACTTGGAAATGTAGCAGAAGGTACAAGAAGGCTGAGAAAATGCCAAGAACCAGCTGATGGAACTGGAACTCGGATGGCTACCCGAAGGTTCAAGAGCCTATGGAACTACCGAGGACCAGCTGACGTTACTGGAACCCGGTTACTAAGCAGGTGGTACCCGTGCTAAAAAGCACTACCAAGGACAGCCTGACGTTGGCGGAACTCGGATACCCAGAAGGAGGCACCTAAGCCAAAGGCTCTGCCCGGAAACAGCTGACGGTACTGGAACCAGGATGGGGAGCAGAAGGTACAAGAGCAAAAGACACTGCCGAGAACCAGCTGACGGTACTGGAACCCGGATGGGTAGCCGAAGGTCCAAGAGCCAATGGAACTACCGAGGACCAGCTGACGTTACTGGAACCCGGTTACTAAGCAGGAGGTACCCGTGCCTGAAAGCACTACCAAGGACCACCTGACGTTGGTGGAACTTGGATACCCAGAAGGAGGCACCTAAGCCAAAGGCTCTGCCCGGAACCAGCTGACGGTACTGGAACCAGGATGGGGAGCAGAAGGTACAAGAGCAAAAGACACTGCCGAGAACCAGCTGACGGTGCTGGAACCAGGTGGTGGACCTGAAGGCCCACAGGAGAGGAGAGAACAGCTAGGCCGCGAGGCAGCCGCAGTTACCGAACCCCAACAGTCCTACAGGGGGAGCTGGGCCTACTGGCACTACAGAACCAGCCTTGACTACCAGTTCACGCAGCCCACATAGGAAGCTCCTAAACTGGAGGCACCCTGGAGTTGGCTAACCCGACCGCACCACGACGGGGCAAGCATAGGCGTCTCAGTGAACTTGACACAACCCGGAAACAGCTGACGGTGCTGAAACCAGGCTTGGCACGAGGGAGTACCTGTGACAAGAACACTGCCGAGAACCAGCTGGCGGTGCTGGAACCCAGATGCGTTGCCCCAGTGTGCAAGAGACAATGGCACGACCGAGGACCAGCTGGCGGTGCTGGAACCCGGTTACTAAGCTGTAGGTGCCCGCACTTAAAAGCACTACCAAGGACCGCCTGACGTTGGCGGAACTCGGATACCCAGGAGGAGGCACCTAAGCCAAAGGCTCGGCCTGGAACCAGCTGACGGTGCTGGAACCAGGTGGTGGACCCGAAGGCCCACAGGAGAGGAGAGAACAGCTAGGCCGCGAGGCAGCCGCAGTTACCGAACCCCAACAGTCCTACAGGGGGAGCTGGGCCTACTGGCACTACAGAACCAGCCTTGACTACCAGTTCACGCAGCCCACATAGGAAGCTCCTAAACTGGAGGCACCCTGGAGTTGGCTAACCCGACCGCACCACGACGGGGCAAGCATAGGCGTCTCAGTGAGCTTGACACAACCCGGAAACAGCTGACGGTGCTGAAACCAGGCTTGGCACGAGGGAGTACCTGTGTCAAGAACACTGCCGAGAACCAGCTGGCGGTGCTGGAACCCAGATGCGTTGCCCCAGTGTGCAAGAGCCAATGGCACGACCGAGGACCAGCTGGCGGTGCTGGAACCCGGTTACTAAGCTGTAGGTGCCCGCGCTTAAAAGCACTACCAAGGACCGCCTGACATTGGCGGAACTCGGATACCCAGGAGGAGGCACCTAAGCCAAAGGCTCGGCCTGGAACCAGCTGACGGTGCTGGAACCAGGTGGTGGACCCGAAGGCCCACAGGAGAGGAGAGAACAGCTAGGCCGCGAGGCAGCCGCAGTTACCGAACCCCAACAGTCCTACAGGGGGAGCTGGGCCTACTGGCACTACAGAACCAGCCTTGACTACCAGTTCACGCAGCCCACATAGGAAGCTCCTAAACTGGAGGCACCCTGGAGTTGGCTAACCCGACCGCACCACGACGGGGCAAGCATAGGCGTCTCAGTGAGCTTGACACAACCCGGAAACAGCTGACGGTGCTGAAACCAGGCTTGGCACGAGGGAGTACCTGTGTCAAGAACACTGCCGAGAACCAGCTGGCGGTGCTGGAACCCAGATGCGTTGCCCCAGTGTGCAAGAGCCAATGGCACGACCGAGGACCAGCTGGCGGTGCTGGAACCCGGTTACTAAGCTGTAGGTGCCCGCGCTTAAAAGCACTACCAAGGACCGCCTGACGTTGGCGGAACTCGGATACCCAGGAGGAGGCACCTAAGCCAAAGGCTCGGCCTGGAACCAGCTGAAAGTGCTGGAACCAGGTGGTGGACCCGAAGGCCCACAGGAGAGGAGAGAACAGCTAGGCCGCGAGGCAGCCGCAGTTACCGAACCCCAACAGTCCTACAGGGGGAGCTGGGCCTACTGGCACTACAGAACCAGCCTTGACTACCAGTTCACGCAGCCCACATAGGAAGCTCCTAAACTGGAGGCACCCTGGAGTTGGCTAACCCGACCGCACCACGACGGGGCAAGCATAGGCGTCTCAGTGAGCTTGACACAACCCGGAAACAGCTGACGGTGCTGAAACCAGGCTTGGCACGAGGGAGTACCTGTGTCAAGAACACTGCCGAGAACCAGCTGGCGGTGCTGGAACCCAGATGCGTTGCCCCAGTGTGCAAGAGCCAATGGCACGACCGAGGACCAGCTGGCGGTGCTGGAACCCGGTTACTAAGCTGTAGGTGCCTGCGCTTAAAAGCACTACCAAGGACCGCCTGACGTTGGCGGAACTCGGATACCCAGGAGGAGGCACCTAAGCCAAAGGCTCGGCCTGGAACCAGCTGACGGTGCTGGAACCAGGTGGTGGACCCGAAGGCCCACAGGAGAGGAGAGAACAGCTAGGCCGCGAGGCAGCCGCAGTTACCGAACCCCAACAGTCCTACAGGGGGAGCTGGGCCTACTGGCACTACAGAACCAGCCTTGACTACCAGTTCACGCAGCCCACATAGGAAGCTCCTAAACTGGAGGCACCCTGGAGTTGGCTAACCCGACCGCACCACGACGGGGCAAGCATAGGCGTCTCAGTGAGCTTGACACAACCCGGAAACAGCTGACGGTGCTGAAACCAGGCTTGGCACGAGGGAGTACCTGTGTCAAGAACACTGCCGACAACCAGCTGGCGGTGCTGGAACCCAGATGCGTTGCCCCAGTGTGCAAGAGCCAATGGCACGACCGAGGACCAGCTGGCGGTGCTGGAACCCGGTTACTAAGCTGTAGGTGCCCGCGCTTAAAAGCACTACCAAGGACCGCCTGACGTTGGCGGAACTCGGATACCCAGGAGGAGGCACCTAAGCCAAAGGCTCGGCCTGGAACCAGCTGACGGTGCTGGAACCAGGTGGTGGACCCGAAGGCCCACAGGAGAGGAGAGAACAGCTAGGCCGCGAGGCAGCCGCAGTTACCGAACCCCAACAGTCCTACAGGGGGAGCTGGGCCTACTGGCACTACAGAACCAGCCTTGACTACCAGTTCACGCAGCCCACATAGGAAGCTCCTAAACTGGAGGCACCCTGGAGTTGGCTAACCCGACCGCACCCCGACGGGGCAAGCATAGGCGTCTCAGTGAGCTTGACACAACCCGGAAACAGCTGACGGTGCTGAAACCAGGCTTGGCACGAGGGAGTACCTGTGTCAAGAACACTGCCGAGAACCAGCTGGCGGTGCTGGAACCCAGATGCGTTGCCCCATTGTGCAAGAGCCAATGGCACGACCGAGGACCAGCTGGCGGTGCTGGAACCCGGTTACTAAGCTGTAGGTGCCCGTGCTTAAAAGCACTACCAAGGACCGCCTGACGTTGGCGGAACTCGGATACCCAGGAGG
Source organism: Ranitomeya imitator (assembly GCF_032444005.1). Taxonomy (NCBI): domain Eukaryota; kingdom Metazoa; phylum Chordata; class Amphibia; order Anura; family Dendrobatidae; genus Ranitomeya; species Ranitomeya imitator. The sequence goes on from NC_091286.1 coordinate 532,267,857, forward strand.
AGGCACCTAAGCCAAAGGCTCGGCCTGGAACCAGCTGACGGTGCTGGAACCAGGTGGTGGACCCGAAGGCCCACAGGAGAGGAGAGAACAGCTAGGCCGCGAGGCAGCCACAGTTACCGAACCCCAACAGTCCTACAGGGGGAGCTGGGCCTACTGGCACTTCAGAACCAGCCTTGACTACCAGTTCACGCAGCCCACATAGGAAGCTCCTAAACTGGAGGCACCCTGGAGTTGGCTAACCCGACCGCACCACGACGGGGCAAGCATAGGCGTCTCAATGAGCTTGACACAACCCGGAAACAGCTGACGGTGCTGAAACCAGGCTTGGCACGAGGGAGTACCTGTGTCAAGAACACTGCCGAGAACCAGCTGGCGGTGCTGGAACCCAGATGCGTTGCCCCAGTGTGCAAGAGCCAATGGCACGACCGAGGACCAGCTGGCGGTGCTGGAACCCGGTTACTAAGCTGTAGGTGCCCGCGCTTAAAAGCACTACCAAGGACCGCCTGACGTTGGCGGAACTCGGATACCCAGGAGGAGGCACCTAAGCCAAAGGCTCGGCCTGGAACCAGCTGACGGTGCTGGAACCAGGTGGTGGACCCGAAGGCCCACAGGAGAGGAGAGAACAGCTAGGCCGCGAGGCAGCCGCAGTTACCGAACCCCAACAGTCCTACAGGGGGAGCTGGGCCTACTGGCACTACAGAACCAGCCTTGACTACCAGTTCACGCAGCCCACATAGGAAGCTCCTAAACTGGAGGCACCCTGGAGTTGGCTAACCCGACCGCACCACGACGGGGCAAGCATAGGCGTCTCAGTGAGCTTGACACAACCCGGAAACAGCTGACGGTGCTGAAACCAGGCTTGGCACGAGGGAGTACCTGTGTCAAGAACACTGCCGAGAACCAGCTGGCGGTGCTGGAACCCAGATGCGTTGCCCCAGTGTGCAAGAGCCAATGGCACGACCGAGGACCAGCTGGCGGTGCTGGAACCCGGTTACTAAGCTGTAGGTGCCCGCGCTTAAAAGCACTACCAAGGACCGCCTGACGTTGGCGGAACTCGGATACCCAGGAGGAGGCACCTAAGCCAAAGGCTCGGCCTGGAACCAGCTGACGGTGCTGGAACCAGGTGGTGGACCCGAAGGCCCACAGGAGAGGAGAGAACAGCTAGGCCGCGAGGCAGCCGCAGTTACCGAACCCCAACAGTCCTACAGGGGGAGCTGGGCCTACTGGCACTACAGAACCAGCCTTGACTACCAGTTCACGCAGCCCACATAGGAAGCTCCTAAACTGTAGGCACCCTGGATTTGGCTAACCCGACCGCACCACGACGGGGCAAGCATAGGCGTCTCAGTGAGCTTGACACAACCCGGAAACAGCTGACGGTGCTGAAACCAGGCTTGGCACGAGGGAGTACCTGTGTCAAGAACACTGCCGAGAACCAGCTGGCGGTGCTGGAACCCAGATGCGTTGCCTATTAAAGATTGTCTACCTAGAGTCCCAACTAGCGGTGCTGGAGCAAAGGGTAAGCAGGGGGAGCAGAGTGTAGGCCGAAGCCTGCACTGGAGGCAGCTTTGTGTCAGCGTTGCGTTTGCAGGACACTTTGCCGGCTACACAGTGTGGGAACAGCTGGCGTTGCTGAACCCCACTAACACAATGGCGGGTGTTTTTCTCTGTGCAGCTAGCACTTCCAGGCTACAACTGGCGGTGTTATAGCCCAGGGTCAGCAGGAGGAGGAGAGGAGCAGAGTGTAGGCCGAAGCCTAGTTGAACCAATTTCAAAGGAAACCTTTAACCCCCCTCAGGTGTTGCAAGGTACAAGAGCCACACCTTGAACTGCATTAATGATGCACAAGTCAAAGGTTGCTCTCTTAATTTTGCTCCTTGCACACGCTGAATAAAACACGTACACTATTTAGCCCATTATACTGTCAAACAGTAGTGGAGGCGTGACTTGTCTTTTTAAGGAGACGCAGCACAGGTGTACAAATTTACACCTAGGTGCTGGGCGCAGATTCCTTACCGTTGTTATTTGCAGTACAGGAAACTGTGCTCTTGTGTTATCCCTTGGCAATACCCTGTTAGTGCAGGCCGTCTCATGACCTCATTTTATGTTGGCCGGTGCGGTTAACGATGGCCATAAATCCCAGACCCACAGTGCCTTTTCCTAAAGTCACACTGCGGTGCTGGGATTCGTGGCCTTGTGCAGTAAATATGTTCGCCGCTCACACATGTCCTTACACCTGCTTCAGACTGGGCGGCCTCAGCTGATCCCTTATCGCATGCCGCGGCCATGAGGACGCACAGTCAGAAGAAGGCGGAAGGAGGGGAGTGAAGACAGGGGAACATATGCACTGCTCGTGCCCATCAATCACACCCTCGCAGTCAAAATATATGAGACAATGAGGGGCGTTGTGTCGGGCAGGGCGGACGCACAGGCACAGCCAGCCAACCAATGATGTCAGAAGACGGGCTGCGCTAACAATGGGGGTGCTGCGTGTCATTAGAAAGGAAAGTCACACCTCAGGGACAGTGGAATGGTCTCTAATGAGACACATTTTGTACGTGTTGAGTTCCACGTGGGCAAGGAGAAAAAAGTCAGCCACCTTGTACAAATGCAGCAGTACTGCTGTACAAGGTGGCTGTTATACATAGAAACATCTGGGGGTGGGGGGCAGGCTCACTTCAATTTCAGTTCATGTGCCTGCGTGGCGTTTGCAGGACACGTTGCCGGCTACACAGCAGGGGAACAGCTGGCGGTGCTGAACCCCACTAACACATTGGCTGGTGTTTTTCTCTGTGCAGCTAGCAGTTCCGGGCAAAAACTAGAGGTGTTTGAGCCCAGGTTCAGCAGGAGGAGGAGAGGAGCAGAGTGTAGGCCGAAGCCTGCACTGGTGGCAGCTTTTGGTCGGTTGTGCCAGCGTGGCTTGTGCTGGACACGATGCCGGCTACACAGCAGGGGAACAGCTGGCGGTGCTGAACCCCACTAACACATTGGCTGGTGTTTTTCTCTGTGCAGCTAGCACTTCCGGGCAGAAACTGGAGGTGTTTGAGCCCAGGGTCAGCAGGAGGAGGAGAGGAGCAGAGTGTAGGTCGAAGCCTGCACTGGTGGCAGCTTTTGGTCAGTTGTGCCAGCGTGGCTTGTGCTGGACACGATGCCGGCTACACAGCGGGGGAACAGCTGGCGGTGCTGAACCCCACTAACACATTGACTGGTGTTTTTCTCTGTGCAGCTAGCAGTTCCGGGCAAAAACTAGCGGTGTTTGAGCCCAGGGTCAGCAGGAGAGGAGCAGAGTGTAGGCCGAAGCCTATTTGAACCAATTTCAAAGGTTACCTTTAACCCCCCCTCAGGTGTTGCAAGGTAATTAATGCTGCACAAGTAAAAGGTTGCTCTATTTAATTTGCTCCTTGCACACGCTGAATAAAACACGTACACTATTTAGCCCACTATACTGTCAAACAGTAGTGGAGGCGTGACTTGTCTTTTTAAGGAGATGCAGCACAGGTGTCAAAATTTACACCTAGCTGCTGGGCGCAGATTCCTGAGCGTTGTTATTTGCTGTACAGGAGTCTGCGCTATTGTGATCCCTTGGCCATGCGCTGTGACTGAGCGCTTCCTGTCTTCTGACCTCATTTCATGTCGGCCGTTGCGGTTAGCGATGGACATGAATCCCAGACCCACAGTGTGTTTTCAAAAAATCACACTGCGTGGCTGGGATTCGTGGCCTTGTGCAGTAAATAGGTTTGCCGCTCACACATGTCCTTACACCTGCTTCAGACTGGGCGGCCTCATCTGATCCCTTATCGCCTGCCGCGGCCATGAGGACACCCAGTCTGAAGAAGGCGGAAGGAGATGAGTGAACACAGGCAAACATATGCACTGCACATGCCCATCAATCACACCCTCGCTGTCCAAAAAAATAAGACACCGAGGGGCGTTGTTTCGAGCAGGGCAGACGCACAGGCGCAGCCAGCTAACCAATGATGTCAAAAGACGGGCAGCGCAAACAAGGGTGGTGCTGCGTATCATTAGAAAGGAAAGTCACACCTCAGGGACAGTGGAATGGTCTCAATGAGACACATTTTGTACGTGTTGAGTTCCACGTGGGCAAGGAGAAAAAGTCAGCCACCTTGTACAAATGCAGCAGTACTGCTGTACAAGGTGGCTGTTATACATAGAAACACCTGGGGGTGGGGGGCAGGCTCCCTTCAATTTCAGTTCATGTGCCTGCGTGGCGTTTGCAGGTCACGTTGCAAGCTACACAGCAGGGGAACAGCTGGCGTTGCTGAACCCCACTGACACATTGACTGGTGTTTTTCTCTGTGCAGCTCGCATGTCCGGGCAAAAACTGGCGGTGTTACAGCCCAGGGTCAGCAGGAGGAGGAGAGGAGCAGAGTGTAGGCCGAAGCCTGCACTGGTGGCAGCTTTTGGTCGGTTGTGCCAGCGTGGCTTGTGCTGGACACGATGCAAGCTACACAGCAGGGGAACAGCTGGCGGTGCTGAACCCCACTAACACATTGGCTGGTGTTTTTCTCTGTGCAGCTAGCACTTCCGGGCAGAAACTGGAGTTGTTTGAGCCCAGGGTCAGCAGGAGGAGGAGAGGAGCAGAGTGTAGGCCAAATCCTGCACTGGTGGCAGCTTTTGGTCAGTTGTGCCAGCGTGGCTTGTGCTGGACACGATGCCGGCTACACAGCGGGGGAACAGCTGGTGGTGCTGAACCCCACTGACACAATGGTGGGTATTTTTCTCTGTGCAGCTAGCATGTCCGGGCAGAAACTGGCGGTGTTTGAGCCCAGGGTCAACAGGAGGAGGAGAGGAGCAGAGTGTAGGCCAAAGCCTGCACTGGTGGCAGCTTTTGGTCAGTTGTGCCAGCGTGGCTTGTGCTGGACACGATGCCGACTACACAGCAGGGGAACAGCTGGCGGTGCTGAACCCCACTAACACATTGCCTGGTGTTTTTCTCTGTGCAGCTAGCACTTGCGGGCAAAAACTAGCGGTGTTTGAGCCCAGGGTCAGCAGGAGAGGAGCAGAGTGTAGGCCGAAGCCTAGTTGAACCAATTTCAAAGGTTACCTTTAACCCCCCCTCAGGTGTTGCAAGGTACAAGAGCGACACCTTGTGCAGCATTAATGCTGCACAAGTAAAAGGTTGCTCTATTTAATTTGCTCCTTGCACACGCTGAATAAAACACGTACACTATTTAGCCCACTATACTGTCAAACAGTAGTGGAGGCGTGACTTGTCTTTTTAAGGAGATGCAGCACAGGTGTCAAAATTTACACCTAGCTGCTGGGCGCAGATTCCTGAGCGTTGTTATTTGCTGTACAGGAGTCTGCGCTATTGGGATCCCTTGGCCATGCGCTGTGAGCGCTTCCTGTCTTCTGACCTCATTTCATGTCGGCCGTTGCGGTTAGCGATGGACATGAATCCCAGACCCACAGTGTGTTTTCAAAAAATCACACTGCGTGGCTGGGATTCGTGGCCTCGTGCAGTAAATAGGTTTGCCGCTCACACATGTCCTTACACCTGCTTCAGACTGGGCGGCCTCAGCTGATCCCTTATCGCCTACCACGGCCAGGAGGCCGCACAGTCTGAAGAAGGCGGAAGGAGATGAGTTAAGACAGGCGAACATATGCACTGCTCGTGCCCATAAACCACACCCTCGCTGACAAAATAAATATGACAACGAGGGGCGTTGTTTCCAGCAGGGCGGATGCACAGGCGCAGTCAGCTAACCATGATGACAAAAGACGGGAAACGCTACCAAGGGGGGTGCTGCGTATCATTAGAAAGGAAAGTCACACCTCAGGGACAGTGGAATGGTCTCAATGAGACACATTTTGTACGTGTTGAGTTCAACGTGGGCAAGGAGAAAAAGTCAGCCACCTTGTACAACTGCAGCAGTACTGCTGTACTAGGTGGCTGTTATACATAGAAACACCTGGGGGGGTGGGGCCAGGTTCCCTTTAATTTCAGTTCATGTGCCTGCGTGGCATTTGCAGGTCACGTTGCCGGCTACACAGCAGGGGAACAGCTGGCGTTGCTGAACCCCACTAACACATTGGCTGGTGTTTTTCTCTGTGCAGCTAGCAGTTCCGGGCAAAAACTAGAGGTGTTTGAGCCCAGGTTCAGCAGGAGGAGGAGAGGAGCAGAGTGTAGGCCGAAGCCTGCACTGGTGGCAGCTTTTGGTCGGTTGTGCCAGCGTGGCTTGTGCTGGACACGATGCCGGCTACACAGCAGGGGAACAGCTGGCGGTGCTGAACCCCACTAACACATTGGCTGGTGTTTTTCTCTGTGCAGCTAGCACTTCCGGGCAAAAACTAGCGGTGTTTGAGCCCAGGGTCAGCAGGAGGAGGAGAGGAGCAGAGTGTAGGCCGAAGCCTGCACTGGTGGCAGCTTTTGTTCTGTTGTGCCAGCGTGGCTTGTGCTGGACACGTTGCCGACTACACAGCAGGGGAACAGCTGGCGGTGCTGAACCCCACTGACACATCACCTAGTGTTTTTTCTGTGTAGACAACACTTCCAGGTGGCAACTGACAGTGTTGAAACCCAGGGAATCAAAGAGGAGCAGAGTGTAGGCCGAAGCCTGCAGTGGAGCAAGTTGAAAGGGAACCTTTAACCCCCCCCCAGGCATTTGTTGCTGAAAGAGCCATCTTGTACAGCAGTAATACTGCACATGGAAAATGGTGGCTCCGAAAATTATGCTCCTTGCAAACGCTGAAGTACACACTCATATAATGTGTCCCCTCACACCGTCAAACCATCCCGGAAGTGGGACTTTCCTTTGTAATGTGACACAGCACAGCCGTCATTCCAACCCCCTTGGTGCCGGGCACCACCTCCTCAACGTTGTTTGGTTCTGTCACGGAGCCCGCGCTGTAATGTTATCCCTTGGCCATGCACAGTTAGCGGTGGCCGTCTTCTGACATCATGTAGGTGTCAGGCTGGCAGTGCCTGTGCGTCCAAGCTGCCCGAGATCAAACCTTGCAGTGTCATCCAATGTAGTCCCACTGCGGGCCAGGGATCCATGGGCATGCGCAGTGCATATCATCGCCTCTCACTCACCTCCTTCCTGCTTCTTCAGACTGTGCGGCGTCACGGCCGTGGCATGCTATTAGGGATCAGCTGACGCCGCCTAGTCTGAAGAAGCGTGAAGAAGGGAAGTGAGAGGCTAGTAGATGCACTGCGCATGGCCATGGATACCAGGCCCACTGTGGGATCACATTAGACGACACTGCGAGGTGTGATTTCGGGCAGCGTGGACGCACAGGCGCAGCCAGGACGACAACAAATGATGTCAGAGGACGGGCAGCGCAAACTGTGCATGGCCAAGGGATAACATAACAGCGCAGGGTCCATGACGGAATCAAACAACGCTAAGGAGGCAGCGCACGGTGCCAAGGGGGTAGCAATGACGGCTGTGCTGCGTCACATTACAAAGGAAAGTCCCACCTCCGGGACGGTTGGACGGTGTGAGGGGACACATTACATGAGTGTGTAGTTCAGCGTTTGAAAGGAGCATAATTTCAAGAGCGACCTTTCCCTTGTGCAGTATTAGTGCTGCACATGGTGGCTCTTTCAGTAACAAACGCCTAGGGGGGGGGGGACAGGTCCCCTTACATTTTAGTTGTGCCAGCGTGGCGGTCGCATGACACGTTGCCGGATACACAGCTGGGGATCAGCTGACGTTACTGAACCCCAATAACAGAGGAGCGACTGTTGACTGTGCACACAGCACTTCCAGGCACCAACTGGCGGTGTTAGAGCCCAGGGACAGCAGGAGGAGCAGATTGGAGGTATTGCCGCACACACAGCTGGGGATCAGCTGACGTTACTGAACCCCAATAACAGAGGAGCGACTGTTGACTGTGCACACAGCACTTCCAGGCACCAACTGGCGGTGTTAGAGCCCAGGGACAGCAGGAGGAGCAGATTGGAGGTATTGCCGCACACACAGCTGGGGATCAGCTGACGTTACTGAACCCCAATAACAGAGGAGCGACTGTTGACTGTGCACACAGCACTTCCAGGCACCAACTGGCGGTGTTAGAGCCCAGGGACAGCAGGAGGAGCAGAGGAACAGAGTGTAGGCCGAAGCCTGATTGTAGCAAGTTGAAAGGGAACCTTTAACCCCCCCCCCCAAGACGTTTGTAGCTGAAAGAGCCATCTTGTGCATCACTAACGATGCAAAAGGAAAAGGTGGTTCTTTTAATTATGCTCCTTGCAAACACCGAAGTAAACACTAAAAATGTGTCCCCTTATACCGTTAAACCGTCCCGGAGGTGCGAATTTCCTTCGTAATGGGACACAGCACAGCTGACATTCCTATCCCCTTGGTGCCGTGCGCTGCCTCCTCAGCGTTGTTTTAAGCTGTCACGGAGCCTGCGCTGTTCTGTTAGCCCTTGGCCATGCCCAATTAGCGCTGCCTGTCTTCTGATATAATTTGGTGTCAGGCTGTTACTGCCTGTGCGTCCACGCTGCTCCAGATCCCACCTCGCAGTCTCGTCCAACGTAATCCCACTGCGGGCCTTGGAACCATGGACATGCACAGTGCATATCCTCGACTCTCACTCCCCTCCTTCCCTCTTCTTCAGACTGTGCGGTGTCACGGCCGTGGCATGCTATTAGGGATCAGCTGACGGCGCACAGTCTAAAGAAGGCGGAGGGAAATGAGCGAGAGCCCGAGGGGAAGATATGCACTGCGCATGGCCATGGATCCCAGGCCCGCAGTGTGACTCAATCAGAAGACACAGCGAGGCGGGATCTCGGGCAGCGCGGCCGCACAGGCGCAGCCAGCCTGACACCAAATTATGTCAGAAGACAGGCAGCGCAAATAGGGCATGCCCAAGGGATAACAGAACAGCGCAGGCTCCGTGACAGCTTAAAACAACGCTGAGGAGGCAGCGCATGGCACCAAGGGGGTAGGAATGACGGCTGTGCTGCGTCACATTGCGAAGGAAAGTCCCAGCTCCGGGACAGTATAACGGTATCAGTGAACACATTTTATAAGTGTTAAGTTCTGCGTGTGCAAGGAGCTAAAAAAAAAGAGCTACCTTTTCCTTGTGCAGCATTACTGCTGCACAAGATGGCTCTTTCAGTAACAAACGACGGGGGGGAGGGGACAGGTTCCCTTACATTTAGGTTGTTGTGCCAGCGTGGCGGTCGCAGGACACATTGCCGGCTACACAGCTGGGGATCAGCTGACGTTACTGAAACCCAATAACACTGGGTCGTATGTTTTTACTGTGTAGCCTGCACTTCTGAGCCGCAACTGGCGGTGTTGGAGCCCAGGAATAGCAGTTCAGGTGGTAGAAAGATGAACACAGCAGGAGACCTGGATGACACCCAATTACTTAATCAGGCAGAGGAGTGGCAAATTCCTGCGAGATCCAGGCCTGGTTCATTTTCAGGAAAGTAAGCTGGTCAACGTTATCGGAGGATAGTCGCATGCGACGGTCTGTTAGTACACCACCTGTGGCACTAAAGACACGTTCCGATAAGACACTAGCCGCAGGGCAAGCCAGCACCTCCAATGCATACTGGCTTAGCTCTGGCAATGTATCCAGCTTAGAGACCCAAAACTTGAACGGGGAAGAGCCGTCTGGGAGTACAGTAAGAGGGCAAGCCATGTAGTCTGTCACCATCTGACGGAACCGTTGCCTCCTGCTGACTGGAGCCGCCGGTGATGGTGTAGACATTTGGGGCGGGCACACAAAAGTGTGCCAGAGTTGTGCCATACTGGGCTTGCCTTGGGCAGAGGCACTGCTTCTGCTCCCTCTTTGGGCAGAGCCTCCCCCACTGCCTCGACGCACTGAGCTGCTTTGTAAAGCACTAGCAGCACTCCTCTCAGTTGGACAGGAGAAGATGATGGAATTCACCAGTGTGTCGTGGTACTCCCGCAATTTACGCTCCCGAGTCAACGCAGGGATGAGGTTTTGGACGTTGTCCCGGTAGCGAGGATCGAGGAGGGTGAACACCCAATAATCAGGCATGTTGAGAATGTGGTCGATGCGGCGGTCGTTTCTCAGGCACTGCAGCATGAAATCCACCATGTGCTGCAGCGTGCCAACTGGCCCAGAAACGCTGTCCCCTGCTTGAGACATGATCTCTGCCCGCTCGTCATCACCCCACCCTCGCTGTACACACTGACCACTGGATAATTGTGTCGCTCCCTCCTCTGGACGGAGCTCTTCCTCCTCCATTGACTCCTCCTCATCCTCCTCACAAATTGGCCCCTGCGTACCCCTTTGTGAGGAACCACGTGGCGCTGACTCTCCAGAAGCTGATGGAAAAGGTGACTCCTCATCCTCCACCTCTTCCACCACATCATCCCTTAACCCTTGCAAAGTTTGCTGAAGCAGGCAGATAAGGGGGACAGTCATGCTGACTAGTGCATCATCTGCACTTGCCATCCGCGTGGAATAATCAAAAGGACGCAAAACCTGGCAGACGTCCTTCATAGTGGCCCACTCTGTGGTTGTGAAGTCTGATCGGCGCTGACTGCGACTTCTTTGCGCCTGATGCAGCTGGTACTCCATAACTGCTTGCTGCTGCTCACACAACCGCTCCAACATATGTAACGTGGAATTCCACCGGGTAGGTAGGTCACATATGATGCGGTGTTCCGGAAGGCGGAATCGGCGCTGCAGAGCAGCAATGCGGGATCTGGCCAAGCTGGAACGCCGCAAGTGAGCACACTCTAGGCGGACCTTGTGCAGCAGGGCATCAAGATCCGGATAGTCCCTCAGAAAACTCTGCACAACCAAATTGAGCACATGTGCTAGACATGGGATGTGAGTGAGGTTGCCAAGGGCCAAAGCTGCCACCAGATTTCGGCCATTGTCACACACTACCATGCCTGGCTGGAGATTCGCTGGCAGTAACCACACATCGCTCTCCTGCTTGATGGCATTCCAGAGCTCCTGCGCTGTGTGGCTTCGATGCCCCAATGAAACTAGTTTCAAGACGGCCTGCTGACGTTTGGCCACGGCTGTGCTCATGTCGGTCATAGGTAAACGTTCACGGGTCCATGTGGAGGTGGACTGTGACGGATCCTGCAGAGAGGAATCTGAGGAACTGGTGTAAGAGGAGGAGTTGATGCGTACAGACTGGATTCCTGCAATCCTTGGAGTGGGCAGGACACTTCCTGCGCCACTCGCACGATCTGTACCTGGCTCAACAACATTAACCCAATGGGCAGTGAGGGAAACATATCGCCCCTGTCCATGCTGACTGGTCTACGCATCGGTGGTGAGGTGGACCTTGCTACTGACGGCGTTCAGTAGCGCATGTTTTATGTTTGCCTCAACATGCCTGTGCAGGGCAGGGACAGCCTGCCTGCTGAAGTAAAAGCGGCTGGGCACCTTGTACTGTGGGACTGCCAATGCCATCAAGTCACGGAAGCTGTCAGTCTCCACCAGCCTGAACGAGAGCATTTCCAGGGACAACAGTTTGGCAATGCCTGCATTCAGAGCCTGTGCTCGGGGGTGGTTGGCCGAGAATGCCCGCCTTTTCTCCCATGCCTGTACTACCGATGGCTGTAGAGTAGACTGGGAGTGTGAGGATGACTGGGAAGGTGGTGCTGTGGGTGGAATTACACTAGGTCTCTGGACAACAGTGGAGGAAGAGGCAACACGAGATGAGGAGGTGGTAGCTGCCGCTGTTGGTTGGCCTACGTCTTCACTGTGTTTCTGTAACTCCACCGCGTGCCTGGTCCGCACATGTTTCCACATATTTGTGGTATTGAGGTTGCTGACACTTTTACCTCTTTTTACTTTCTGATGACACAGCTTGCATTTGACAAAACAAATGTCATCTGCAACTGTGTCAAAAAAGGACCAGGCACTGCAAGTCTTGGGAGCGCCCTTTTTGGCTTTGGAAAGAGACAGGCTCCTAACGGGTGCCAAAGTGGAGGCTACAGGCTCCGCAGTCTTCCCCCTCCCTCTCCCTCTTTGGCCCGTAAGGGGAAGCTCTTCCTCAGAGCTGCTCCCACCACCTTCCTGTTCCTCACGCCACGATGGGTCAAGGACCTCATCATCTCCACTACCCTCTGCCACCAACTGCTCCTCCTCGGTAGTCTCGGCAGCACAGTACGCATCAGAAAGCGGCACCTGAGTTTCATCATCAGATGCGTACTGCGCTGTGGTCACCGGAGGCACTGGCCCACCTGCCTCTTCAGAGTCAGAGAGAAAAAGCTGTTGGGCATCACTGCACACTGCCTCTTCTTCCATTTCTCCAATGCTGCTTGGCTGGCCCCCTGTTTCCAAGCCAAGAGATTCAGAGAACAGAAGTAGAGACGGCTCCTGTCCTGGGCTCTCTGACTGCCTGGCCAATTTGGCAGGTGGTGAAGAGACAGATGGCTGCTCTCCAGTGCTCTGTGCCTGAGAGGATGTGGCACTAACTGAAGTCGATGCCGAGGCGTTAGCTGCCATCCACCCGACAACGGCTTCAATTTGGTCTTCACGCAGCAGCGGTGCACGGCTCTCTCCGACAAAGCTGCGCATGAAGGACTGTTCCCTGCTGAAACTGAGTGACGACGAGTCACCGGCGCCCGCAGCAGGCACAGAATCACCACGTCCTCTCCCTGCTCCTCTCCCTACTCCGCGCCCACGCCCACGTGCCTTACTCCCTGCCCTCTTCATCTTGGTTGACAGATAAAGATAAGCAGAAAAGTACTAAGGCCTTAGCGTGCTTATTCCTGAAATGCTCCTCCTAACAGGTGTAAGAAACACTAATGTTGTAAAGTGTGGACTAAACTTTATTATTTTTCAAATGTGGCCTACACAAGTGTTAAGTTGTGTTTGGTGAACTTTACTTTTTTTTTTGTGCAGATCGGGCTACAGAGCTAGTTTAAATCACACGGAGACCGTGCAGACAGCCGTAAACGGCGCTGCAAGGCCAAAAAACCCTCCTCTAGGTTATCCTATGTAGTGTTTTTCCACTATTTAGCTGGAGACGGGTGGAAAGACACTAATAGGAATTTTTTTTTTTTTAATTTTAAACAGGCTGCACTATTTGAAAAAAAGGAAATTGTTTTTCAAGGTATGAGGCAGTAACGCACCCTGAGCTGAATCCAACCGGCTATAGCTGCACACAGACTACAGGGCGAGCTGCGCTCACACAGAGACCGTGCAGACAGCCGTAAACGGCGCTGCAAGGCCCAAAAACCCTCCTCTAGGTTATCCTATGTAGTATTTTTCCACTATTTAGCTGGAGACGGGTGGAAAGACACTAATAGGATTTTTTTAAAAAAATTTTAAACAGGCTGCACTATTTGAAAAAAAAGGAAATTGTTTTTCAAGGTATGAGGCAGTAACGCACCCTGAGCTGAATCCAACCGGCTAGAGCTGCACACAGACTAAAGGGCGAGCTGGGCTCACACGGAGACCGTGCAGACAGCCGTAAACGGCGCTGCAAGGCCCAAAAACCCCCCTCTAGGTTATCCTATGTAGTGTTTTTCCACAATTTAGCTGGAGACGGGTGGAAAAACACTAATAGGGAATTTGAGAAAAAATGTGCAGCAGGCTGCACTATGAGCAAAAAAGGACAACTGTGTGAGGCAGTGTGAACCCCCCCTGAGCTGAATACAACCGGGTATATGGCTGCACACAGACTACAGAGTGAGCTGCACACACACACACACACAGAGACCTTGCAGAACGCTGTTAAAACAGCGCTGCAAGGCAAGAGCAAGGTGAACAGTGAAGAACACACAGCGTTTTGCTAAATTAGCCTTTGGAAAGGAAAATAAAGCAATTAGCTAGCTCAACTGGCCCTCAGAACACAGCGTCCTGTCCCTAACTGAAATCACAGCAGAGTGAGCGCAAAATGGCGGCAGCGTTTTTTATAGTGCAGAGTGACTTCATTTCAGCAGCCAATCACAGCCTTGCCAGTACTTACATGCCCACCATGCTAAACAGGATGTGCCCACACTTCCAATCATTCCTCATTAGCTGCTGCGTGCAGTTTGAATTCTGGGAACTTCCGATTCCGGTATCCGATACGCGGGAAGTATCAGAATTCGGTATTGGAATTCCGATACCGCAAATATCGGCCGATACCCGATACTTGCGGTATCGGAATGCTCAACACTACTTAACAGGACCCCTTCTTTGATATCACCTTCACAATTCTTGCATTCTTGAGTTTTTGGAGAGTTTCTGCTTGTATGTCTTTGCATGAAGTCAGAGTAGCTTCCCAGAGCTGCTGCTTTGATGTGAACTGCCTCCCACTCTCATAGATCTTGTGCTGGATGATACTCCAAAGGTTTTCTATAGGGTTGAAGTCAGGAGAAGATGGTGGCCACACTATGAGTTTATCTCCTTTTATGCTCATAGCAGCCAATGACTCAGAGGTATTATTTGCAGCATGAGATGGGGCATTGTCATGCATGAAGATGATTTTGCTCTTGAAGGCACGTTTCTGCTTTTAGACCATGGAAGAAAGTTGTCAGTCAGAAACGCTATTTACTTTACAGTGGTCATTTTCACATCTTCAGGAACCTTAAAGGGCCCCACCAGCTGTTTCCCCATGATTCCGGCCCAAAACATGATTTCTCCACCTCCTTGCTGACGTCGCAGCCTTGTTGCGACATGGTGGCCATCCACCAACCATCCACTACTCCATCCATCTGGACCATCCAGGGTGGCTCGACACTCATCAGTAAACAAGACTGTTTGAAAATTAGTCTTCATGTATGTCTGGGCCCACTGCAACCGTTTCCGCTCATGAACACTGTTTAGGGGTGGCTGAATAGTAGGTTTATGCACCACAGCAAGCCTTTGAAGGATCATACACCTTGAGGTTCGATGGACTGCAGAGGCACCAGCAGCTTCAAATAACTGTTTGCTGCTTTGTAATGGTATTTTGGCACCTGCTCTCTTAATCCAATGAATTTGTCTGGCAGAAACCTTCCTCATTATGCCTTTATCTGCATGAACTCTGTCTGTGCTCTGTTTCAGTCACAAATCTCTTCACAGTATGATGATCACAAAGTTTTTGTGAAGTATCTAATTTTTTCATACCTTGTCCCAGGCATTGCACTATTTAACGCTTTTCAGCAACAGAGAGATCCTTTTTATTTCTCATATTGCTTCAAACCTTTGGCCTGCTTAATAATGTGAAACATCATTTTTAAGTAGTTTTCCTTTAATTAGAATCACCTGGAAAACTAATTATCACATGTGTTTAAGATTGATTTCAGTTATCTATTGAGCCCTGAGACACAATACCATCCATGAGTTTATTTGAAAAACAAAACAATTAAATCTTTATGACACTTAAATCCAATTTGCATAATAATTTGGAACACAGTGTATAGACATAGCTGCAGTTATCCGTGGCAATTTTTTTTTAAAGATTATACCTGCTCATTTTGTAATAGAGCAATCCATAACCCCCTTTTTTCGACATTTATTTGCTTGGTCATGCTGCAGACTACAGCTAGGTCATTGCAATACAAGAGCATGTAAATATAATTTTTAACCTATTTTTTGGATGGCACAGGCAACAGATGTGAGTGAGCCTACCAATCTGTCCTTTTTTGGGGGTACTATCTAATATTTTGTAGTGTCTTATAACATTTTTGGACACCATTTTGCTGCCCCCAAAAACTTTAGCTGGTCCCTAAAAAATGTGCTACAGTTGTTATATTTATCACTATGTGTTGTACACCACACAAATCGCATATCATTGCTCTAAATATCTTAAAATATTAGTACTCAAATTTTATTTTTGGGTGTCATAGCCAACTTTTTAACAAAATTTTGGTGTGCCAAAAAAAGGCCACATTTTGATCAGTCTGTTATCTCTGACTGATGCCTGGTGTTTCAGTGGTGTTAAAATCCGTGCTTTGCATATGTTGCATTTTTCTGTCTGCTACCTTTGGTCTGCTCAGTATTTATTGTTTAAAAAATATAAAAAATTATACAGTCTGTTATCTACGTCACATGCCTGGCGTATCTGTGGTGCAAAAATCTTCTGTTTGCAGGCATACGTTGCATTGTTCTGTCTGCTATCCTTGGTGTACTCAGTATTTATAGTTTTACAACAAAAAAAGCTAAAGAAAATTTATACAGTCTGCTATGTCATACTGACGCCTGGTGTAGCTGTGGTGGAAGAATCGTAGCTTCGCAGGCACAAGTTGCATAGTTTTGTCTGCTAGCCTTGTTCTACTTTTTCAAAAGAAGTTCTCGACTTCAACCAACACCGACGGTTCATCTTGATGTGCATTTGCTGTGTGATCTTAAACGGGTTCTGCAGAAGAGCATTCACCGCATCCTAATATATGTAGGTGTAAAAAATCAGCCAAGTATTCATATCTCGGGGGCTGATCAGGATGGGACCCCTCTGCTCACGCCACCAATCCGCAAACTGTGGATTATATTCAGCAGATTTGTCTATTTGCATGATTTATTTCCGGAGGTGCGATTCTCCCTTCGAACTGTAGCAGTTCGGTATCGAAATTCAGCCCCCAGTCAGCTCTTTCTGAACACTCTCATCCTTGTGTATGTAGTTCATGAACTTCCCAACTTGCCGCTCCCTCTGTTCTGGTGGTAAGCGGGTGTGAACGGCCTGGTCTTTCATGACATTGAAGTCGTTTCTCATTCTGTCGGTCAGACCTGTTAGGTTACAGAACTCTGGCACCGGTATGATGGCTTCATCTGTGGCTCCCGGCTTGGGTGTCCAGGGAATGTTCACGATTAGTGGCTGGATGATGTCTTTCACTTGTTCATTGTATTGGTTCTTATAGTAGTCCACAAAGCTGATCTCACTTCCGTCTGCCTTCTTGAAGGCGGACACTGTAGTCATGTTCCAAGGGATCTCGTCTATATGGTAGGTTTTAGTATTGGACTTGGTGAGGATGATCTGTCCGATCAGCTTCTTGCAGCAGGCGTCCTGGAACCACTCAGGGCCACACGAGGAGTAGGGGCTGCTCATGATGTCGTGCACGGTCTCGTTTCTGAGGACTTTATGGCTGACATCAATGCTCAACATGATGCTGGACAAGTACAGGAGGATAGAGGTGGAAAATCCCTTGGCAGATAGAGAGTCAGTGGGCTCTGACTTTTGCGGCATCGCTCGGGTTGTAATAGTTGCGTCCTATCTGCTTCATATCCATTATCTTCAGGAGTCTTCGGAAAATGATGTTATAGAAATGGAAACAGGTGGACGAGGTGGGTGGAAGCTCGTTGGTCAGGGTGATTGTTATCCGCACGTTCTCTCCATTTCGAGTTTGGCTGAACACCTCGGTGACCTCATTCAGTCTTTTTGGTAAAAACAACACAGTTTCCAGAGGGGCCAGTTTTCGATTTTTGGACGTGTTCGATAGTCTGACGGGTGTTCACCCCGATGTCATGGAAGTCACGCCTATGGTCACCCCGATAGACACTTCTGCAAGTCCAGCTGACACCTGCAGAACCTCGGGCGATGGTCTCTCTGCTACCGCTGCTGGCAGACCTCTCTAGTGCCCTCTTCCGATGAGCAAAGGCTCAAAGGCTGGCTGCTGAGATCTGACTGCTGGCCTTGGGGCTGCTGTACCTGTCCAAGTGGTCTTTGTGGGGCCTGCTCCTGCACATGAGCTCGGCCGCAGGCCCGGGATCTTGCTGGTCAGCTCATCTTTTACTTCATACACAAACCAAGCACTAGTGTGTATTGTGCCTAGTTTTTAATGAGGCCTTCATCAATGTTTCCTCATTCTCCACCACTAGATCACCATGGTGAACATGTTGTAGGCTGCTACAGCCATTAAATTAATTAGGCAAGGGTGTCTATGATACAACCCATAAATAATTTTTTAAAACTTTAACCCCCATGGGGAAATGTTTGACAGCCCATGCACTTAGTGTATGAGCATTACAAGTCTAGGAGACCCGCTCCTTTAAATTGGGCCTGGTTTTTAATGAGGCCTTCCTCCATCTCTCATCACTTTCCACCACTAGATCACCAGGTTCACGTGTTCCGTGCTGCTACAGTCAGTCAATTTTTTGGCAAGGGTGTCTATAATCCCCACTAAATATTTTTTTTAAAATTTACCCCATGGGCAAATGTTTGTCAGCTAATACACTTAGTGTTTGGGTATTACAAGTCAAGGAGACACGCTCCTTTAAATTGGGCCTAGTTTTTAATGAGGTCTTCCTCCACCTCTCATGATTTTCAACCACAAGATCACCAGGGTTAACGATTTCCCTGCTGCTACATACAGTCAATTTTTTGGCAAGGGTGTCTATAATCTCCATAAACCCCTTTACCCCCAAGGGTGGTTTGCACGTTAATGACCGGGCCAATTTTTACAATTCTTCCTGACCACGGTCCCTTTATGAGGCTATAACTCTGGAACGCTTCAACGGATCCTGATGAATCTGACATTGTTTTCTTATTGTACTTCATGATAGTGGTAAAATTTATTTGATATTACCTGCGTTTATTTGTGAACAAAACAGAAATTGGGGGAAAATTTAGAAAATTTTGCAATGTTCCAACTTTGAATTTTTATGCCCTTAAATCACAGATATACAGTATGTCACACAAAATACTTAATAAATAACATTCCCCACATGTCTACATTACATCAGCACAATTTTGGAAACACAATTTTTTTGTTAGGGAGTTATAAGGGTTAAAAGTTGACCAGCAATTTCTCATTTTTACAACACCATTTTTTTTAGGGACCACATCACATTTGAAGTCATTTTGAGGGGTCTATATGATAGAAAATAACCAGTGTGACACCATTCTAAAAAATGAACCCCGCAAGGTGCTCAAAACCACATTCAAGAAGTTTATTAATCCTTCAGGTGTTTCACAGGAATTTTTGGAATGTTTAAACAAAAATGAACATTTAACCTTTTTTCACAAAAAATTTATTTCAGCTCCAATTTGTTTTATTCTACCAAGGGTAACAGGAGAAAATGGAGAGCAAAAGTTGTTGCTCAATTTGTCCTGAAGTAAGCTGATACCCAATATGTGGAGGTAAACCACTATTTGGGCGCATGGCAGAGCTCGGAAGGGAAGGAGCTCCGTTTGACTTTTCAATGCAAAATTGACTGGAATTGAGATGGGACGCCATGTTGCGTTTAGAGAGCCCCTGATGTGCCTAAACATTGAAACCCCCCTCAAGTGACACTATTTTGGAAATTAGACCCCCTAAGGAACTTATCTAGATGTGTGGTGAGCACTTTGACCCTCCAAGTTCTTCACAGAAGTTTATAATGCAGAGCCATAAAAATAAAAAATCTAATTTTTACACAAAAATATTTTCGCACCCAATTTGTTTTTTTTTAACCAAGGGTAAGAGTAGAAATTGGGCCCCAAAAGTTGTTGTGCAATTTGTCCTTAGCATTTGAATACTCCATATGTGGGGGTAAACCACTGTTTGGGCGCATGGCAGAGCTCGGAGTCAAAGAAGCGCCATTTGACTTTTCAATGCAAAATTGACTGGAATTGAGATGGGACACCATGTCGCGTTTGGAGAGCCCCTGATGTGCCCAAACATTGAAACCCCCCACAAGTGACACCATTTTGGAAAGTAGACCCCCTAAGGAAGTTATCTAGATGTGTTGTGAGAGCTTTGAACCCCCAAGTGTTTGACTACAGTTTATAACGTAGAGCCGTGAAAATAACAATTCTTTTTTTTCACAAAAATTATATTTTAGCCCTCAGTTTTGTATTTTCCCAAGGAGAAATTGGACCCCAAAAGTTGTTGTCCAATTTTGTACTGAGTACGCTGATACCCCATATGTGGGGGAAAAAACATCGTTTGGGCGTATAGCAGAGCTCCAAAGGGAAGGAGCGCCGTTTGGAATGCAGACTTAGATGGAATGGTCTGCAGGCGTCACATTGCGTTTGCAGAGCCCGTAATGTACCTAAACAGTAGAAACTCCCCACAAATGACCCCATGTTGGAAACTAGACCACCAAGGAACGTATCTAGATGTGTTTTGAGAGCTTTGATCCCTCAAGTGTTTCACTACAGTTTATAGCGCAGAGCCGTGAAAATAAAAAATCATTTTTTTCCCACAAAAAGGGTTTTTTAGCCCCCCAAATTTTTATTTTCCCAAGGGTAACAAGAGAACGTTGTTGTACAATTTGTCCTGAGTACGCTGATACCCCATATGTTGGGGTAAACCCTTGTTTGGGCACACAGGAGAGCTCGGAAGGGAAGGAACACTGCTTTACTTTTTTAACGCACAATTGGCTGGAATTGAGATCGGACACCATGTCACGTTTGGAGATCCCTTGATGTGCCTAAACAGTGGAAACCCCCAATTCTAACTGAAACCCTAACCCAAACACACCCCTGACCCAAACACACCCCTAACCCTAATCTCAACTCTAACCATAACCTTAACCACACTCCTTACTGAACATGCCCCTAACCCTAATCTCAACCACACCCCTAACCCCAACCACACCCCATAACTCCAACACACCGCTAACCCTAATCCCAACCCTAACCACACCCCTAAATCCAGCACACCCCTAACACTAACTCAATCAACCCTAACCACACCCCTAACTCTGACACACCCCTAACCCTGATCCCAACCATAAATGTAATCCAAACCCTTACCCTAACTTTAGCCCCAACCCTAACCAAACTTTAGCCCCAACCCTAACCATAAATGTAACCCTAACCCTAACTTTAGCCCCAACCCTAACTATAGCCCTAACCCCAACCCTAAACCTAGCCCCAACCCTAACCCTAGCCCAACCCTAGCCCTAACCCTAAGCCTAACTCTAGCTCCAACCCTAGACCCAACCCTAACCCTAGACCTAGCACTAACTCTAATGGAAAATGGAAATATATACATTTTTTAAATTTTATTATTTTTCCCTAACTAAGGGGGTGATGAAGGGGGGTTTTATTTACTTTTATAGCGGGGTTTTTAGTGGATTTTTATGATTGACAGCTGTCACACACTAAAAGACGCTTTTTATTGCAAAAAATAGTTTTTGCGTCTCCACATTTAGAGGGCTATAATTTTTCCATATTTTGGTCCACAAAGTCATGTGAGGTCTTGTTTTTTGCGGGACAAGATGACATTATTATTGGTACCATTTTTGGGCATGTGAAATTTTTTGATCGCTTTTTATTCCGATTTTTGTGAGGCAGAATGAACAAAAACTAGATATTCATGAATTTCTTTTGGGGGGGGGCGTTTATATCGTTCCGCATTTGGTGAAATGGATAAAGCAGTTTTATTCTTCGGGTCAATATCTTTACACCGATACCTCATTTACATTTTTTTTTATGTTTTGGCGCTTTTATACGATAAAAACTATTTTATAGAAAAAATAATTATTTTTGCATCGCTTTATTCTGAAGACTATAACTTTTTTATTTTTTCGTTGATGATGCTGTATGGCAGCTCATTTTTTGCGGGACAAGATGACGTTTTCAGCGGTGCCATGGTTATTTACATCCATTTTTTTGATCGCATGATAAAGCATTGTTTTTTGCCTCTTTCTTACGGTGTTCACTGAAGGGGTTAACTAGTGGGACAGTTTTATAGGTCGGGTCGTTACGGATGCGGCGATATTAAATATTTGTACTTTTACTGTTTTTTTATTTTATTTAGATAAACAAATGTATTTATTTGAACAATATATATTTTTTTCTTTATTTAGGAATTTTTTTAAAAATTTTTTACTCTCCTGAATATTTTTTTTTTACACTATAACATTGCCCCGGGGGGGACATCATGTTATATGGTCAGATTGCTGATCTGACAGGCAGGGCTGCATTCTTACCAGCGCTTGCTCTGAGCAGGCGCTGGTAAGCAACCTCCCTGCAGGACCCGGAAGCAGCCCCACGGCCATTTTGCATCTGGGGCCTGCAGGGAGAAGGAGGTAGGAGACCCTCGGAGCAACGCGAGCACATCGCGTTGCTCCGAGGGTCTCAGGGAAGCACGCAGGGGGCCCCCTCCCTGCGCGATGCTTCCCTATACTGGCAGAACACTGCGATCATGTTTGATCGTGGTGTTACGGGGGTTCATGTGCCAGGAGCTGTCCGTGACCAATCCTGGCACATAGTGCCAGATGTCAGCTGCAATAGTCAGCTGACACCCAGCCAAGATCGCATATGACATACTATCCCATCGGTGGTCATATGGGCCCACCCCACCTCGACGGGATAGTACGTCATATGTCAGAAAGGGGTTAAATATTTTTTAAAAATCTACCCCATGGGGAAATGTTTGTCAGCCCATACACTTAGTGTGTGAGCCTTACAAGTCTAGGAGACCTGCTCCTTTATATTGGGCCTAGTTTTTAATGAGGCCTTCCTCCACTTCTCATCATTTTCCACGACTAGACAACCAGTGTTCACGTGTTCGGTGCTGCTACAGTACATTTTTTGGCAAGGATGTCTGATGTAAATTAAATATTTTTTAAAAATGTATCCCCCATGGGGAAATGTTTGTCAGCCTATACACTTAGTGTACGTGTATTACAAGTCTAGGAGACCAACTCCTTTAAATTGGGGCTAGTATTTAAAGAGGCCTTCCTCCACCTCTCATAAAATTCCACCACTAGACCACCAGTGTTCACGTGTTCCGTGCTGCTACAGTAAATTTTTTGGCAAGGTTGTCTGTGATCCCCATTAAATATTCTTTAAAAATTTACCCCCATGGGGAAATGTTTGTCAGCCCATACATTTAGTGTGTGGGCATTACAAGTCTAGGAGACCCGCTCCTTTGTAATGGGACAGTTTTTTTATGAGGCCCTCCTCCAAGTTTCTTTCAAGGGGGATTGGGGTGAGTGCAAATTTGGGTCAAGGCGGTCCTTGCATTCAATGCATAAGGAAACAGTATGGCAAGACCAAGTGAATTATGTGAAGTGGGTTTTCCAGTGGTCATCCAGTACCTGGGTTTAAAGGCTTATTGGGGTGCATATGACTTGGTAGCAGGGCAGGCCTTGCAGTTAACACATAAGAAAAGAGTATGGTAGGACCAAGTGAAGAATGTGAAGTGGGTTTTCCTGTGGCCATCCATTACCTGGGTTCAAAGGCTTATTGGGGTGCATATGACTTGATAGCAGGGCATATACATATAAGAGGAACTTGGCACTCAACTTAATTTTATGATGCACTTAATGTATTCGTAGTACCAATAAACGTTTCGGTCACAGGGGACCTTCATCAGTTACGTACTAATGCAGTTGATAGAAATATATGAGGATTAATCATAAATCTGTAGCCGCATGCTCTGATTAATTAAGTTTATCTGGCTAGATGGACAGTTAACTCTAAGTTGAGTGCCAGGTTCTTCTTAAATATATATATACGCACAGTGTGAGAACCTACCTGTGCACCCTTCTCAGTAATGCTCACGTTTTGTCTTTTCATTGATAGCAGGGCAAGCCTTGCATTCAATGCAACATTTTTTCAAGAAGCGTCCTGTACGTCTCGTGAAAGGGGTATTGGGGTGCGTTGTAATTGTTGGCAGCCCAGCCACTCACTGCATAGGCAATAAGAGCATAGGAGACCCACTGTTTAATAAAGGCCCTTTAAGAATATTAATGCCACCTGATGCCCATGTAAAAATAGGCTTTGTGATTTTAAGAGTCCCTCCTTCATAAATGAAACAAGATGTGTCTCCTTATGTGTCACAAACCACATGGCAATCTAGGGTTGTTAAATGTTACAATGACATTTCCCAGTGAATGCATTTGTATTGGTTGAAAGCAATGTTAAAGTTGAAAAACGCATCAAAAACGCTGCGTGTAAACATAGCCCAAGTGGTGGAGGAACATTTTGGTCTATAGTTAATTATTTTGCCTTACATACAAGTCATTACCCTGGAAAGGATGTACCTTAACATATATCCCAGCAAAATCCATTTTGGTTTCATTTTTGTATGTTTTTTGGTTCACATGTAAAAATGGCGTGAAACTCTGACAACATTGCTTACAGCTGTGGCCTTGGAGTCAAAAATTCTTCCAGGGGCAATCCCCATGATGTTCCTATGTCATTTGAGGAGTGTTTCCATAATTTTCAGATGTTTTTAGACCTTAAATGTATACCCAGGTGGGATCATGGTAAAAATACTTGGGTTTCCCATAGGCTTACATTGGGCTTGTTGCTTGGGTCGAGTACCCGAGTATTTCAATTTGCTCAACGCAAGACCAAGCAACCGAGCATTTTAGCGCTTGCTCATCACTAAAAAAAACAAATGTGCAAAACATCACAAGAGAATGCTTTTTAACTCCTTTCTACCATTGGATGTACCATTTCGTCTATGTGGGGTGGGCCCTACTTCCCATGGACAGAATAGTACATCCAGCCCGATCACGGCCGGGTGTTAGCCAACTATCGCAGCTGACATTCGGCACTATGTGCCAGGAGTGGTCATGGACCACTCCTGGCACAATAACCCCCGGAAAGCTACAATCAAAGATGATCGCAGCATTCTGGCGGCATAGGGAAGCATCGCGCAGGGAGGGGGCTCCCTGCGTACTTCCCTGAGACCCTCGGAGCAACACGATGTGATCGAGTTGCTCCGAGGGTCTCCTACCTCCTCCTTCCTGCTCAGATCAGGCGCCGGGAAGCTTCCCTGCAGTGCCTGTGTGATTGCTGATCTGACAGTGCACTGCAAAGTGTCAGATCATATATATAGTGATGTCCCCCCTGGGGCAATGTAAAGCAGTAAAAAAAAAAACACATTTTCATGTGTAAAAAAAAAACCATCCTAAATAAAGAAAAAAAATATATATATAGTGCCAATAAAAACATTTTTTTATCTAAATAAAAAAAACAATAAAAGTACACATATTTAGTAACGCCGCGTCCGTAACGACCCGACGCCGCAGCTGCATATGTCGCAGCTGTGTGACAGTCACAGCACATGCATGGAGAGCCTGTTTGTTGCTTGCCTCATCTTTCCTGGGAGGCTCATCTGTTAAATGTTCTCACTATGGCTTCTATTCACTGGCCCATCCTGGGTTCTTCTCCTACATTCCAGTCATTTGTCCTCTATTCATCGGTTTACTTTTTAGCAATAAGAATGGTCTTCTTTTTTTTTCTTTGCTCTACCTTTAATCAATTTGTAATTACCAGCTTAACTTGCCTCCCCTTACTAATTTCCCCATTGGTTTAAGTGTTCTTGTGGGTGTTCACTATGTAATTGGCATCCATTTTGGGCCTTTAACCCCTTTACCCCCAAGGATGGTTTGCACGTTAGTGACCGGGCAAATTTTTACAATTTTGACAACTGTCCATTTATGAGGTTATAACTCTGGAATGTTTCAACAGATATTAGTGATTTTGACACTGTTTTCTCGTGACATATTGTACTTCATGATAGTTGTAAAATTTCTTTGATATTACCTGCGTTTATTTGTGAAAAACACAGAAATTTGGCGAAAAGTTTGAAAATTTCGCAATTTTACAACTTTGAATTTTTATGCCCTTAAATTCCAGAGTTATGTCACACAAAATACTTAATAAGTAACATTTTTCACATGTCTACTTTACATCAGCACAATTTTGGAACCAAAATTGGTGTCACACTTGGGTATTTTCTATCATATAGAGTCCTCAAAGTGACTTCAAATGAGATGTGGTCCCTTAAAAAAATGGTGTTGTAAAAATGAGAAATTGCTGGTCAACTTTTAACCCTTATAACTCCCTAAAAAAATTTTTGGTTCCAAAATTGTGCTGATGTAAAGTAGACATGTGAAAAATGTTACTTATTAAGCATTTTGTGTGACATAACTCTGGAATTTAAGGGCATAAAAATTCAAAGTTGTAAAATTGCGAAATTTTCAAACTTTTCGCCAAATTTCTGTGTTTTTCACAAATAAACGCAGGTAATATCAAAGAAATTTTACAACTATCATGAAGTACAATATGTCACGAGAAAACAGTGTCATAATCACTAATATCTGTTGAAACATTCCAGAGTTATAACCTCATAAATTGACAGTTGTCAAAATTGTAAAAATTTGCCTGGTCACTAACGAGCAAACCATCCTTGGGGGTAAAGGGGTTAAAGGCCCAAAATGGATGCCAATTACATAGTGAACACCCACAAGAACACTTAAACCAATGGGGAAATTAGTAAGGGGAGGCAAGTTAAGCTGGTAATTACAAATTGATTAAAGGTAGAGCAAAGAAAAAAAAGAAGACCATTCTTATTGCTAAAAAGTAATCCGATGAATAGAGGACAAATGACTGGAATGTAGGAGAAGAACCCAGGATGGTCCAGTGAATAGAAGCCATAGTGAGAACATTTACCAGATGAGCCTCCCAGGAAAGATGAGGGAAGCAACAAACAGGCTCTCCATGCATGTGCTGTGACTGTCACACAGCTGCGACATATGCAGCTGCGGCGCCGAACAGCTGATTATTGGGAGTGCTCCAAGCATCCGGGTTCCCGATGCAGCTATTTGGTAAGCACTATAGATATTTAGATAAGGATTTATCTGAAGCTATTCGCTCATCCCTAATAATTGGTAATTGATCCTGGAATGATCCATTGAATAGAAGTAATAAAAAAGCAACATTAAATGTAGGAGCCACATAGGTACTGTAGATGAGGGAAAAGTCATACAGAAAAGTAAACTAAATATATAACTGATAAGACATAATTAGATCAATAAAGTGTTGGAAAGAAAGTAGGGGAAGGGAAATGGGATTAGAAACCAGGATGAACCCATGAATAAGAACCAGAGGGACATTAAACAGAGGGGCCACAAAGGTAGGTAAGGAAAAGGTAAAACAAAAAAGGAAATTATACATACAGTTGAATCAGAATAAACCTTTCTCGTTTTAGGTCCATTATTATTATTATTATTATTATTATTTTTATTACTATTATTTATTTATTTATATAGCACCATTAAATCCATGGTGCTGTACATGAGAAGGGGTTACATCAAAATACAAATATAATTTACAGTAAACAAACTAACAATGACAGACTGGTACAACGGGAAGGAGACCCTGCCCTTGCGGGCTTACATTCTACAGGGTTATGGGGAAGGAGACACTAGGTCGGGAGTTGCATGGCCATGGCCATGTGGTCAGTACAGGTTGTAAGCTTTCTTGAAGAGGTGGGTTTTCAGGTTTCTTTTGAAGGATCCAAATGTGGTGGATAACCGGACGTGTTGGGGCACAGAATTCCAGAGGATGGGGGATATTCGGGAGAAGTCTTGGAGGCGATTGCGTGAGGAGCGAATAAGGGTGGAGGAGAGAAGGAGGTCTTGGGAGGATCAGAGATTATGCGAGGGATGATATTGAGAGATTAGTTTGGAAATTGATAGAGGAGAAAGGTTTTGGATGGCTTTGTAGGTCAGTGTTAGTAGTTTAAACTGGATACGCTAGGAAATTGGGAGCCAGTGAAGGAATTTGAAAAGAGGGGAAACAGGAGTGCAGTGAGGAGAGAGATTAATTAGTTGGGCAGCAGAGTTAAGGACGGACTGGAGGGGTGTGAGAGTTTTAGATGGTAGGCCACAAAGAAGGATGCTGCAGTAGTCGAGGCAGGAGATGATTAGGGAATGCACAAGCATTTTGGTAGAGTGAGGGTTGAGGAAAGGACGGATTCTGGAAATATTTTTGAGCTGAAAGCGACAAGAGGTGGTGAGACCTTGGATGTGCGGTTTGAAGGACAGGGCAGAGTCAAGGGTTACTCCGAGGCAGCGGATTTTGGGGACAGCGGAAAGTGTGATCTCATTAATTTTGATAGATAGATCAGGTAGGGAAGATATACTGGATGGAGGAAAGATAATTAGTTCAGATTTGTCCACATTGAGCTTGAGGAAGCGAGAGAAGAAGAAGTTGAATATGGCTGATAGACACTCTGGGATTCTGGAGAGCAGAGAGGTGACATTTGGGCCAGAGAGTTAGATCTGAGTGTCATCAGCATATAGATGTTACTGGAAGCCATAGGACCTTATGAGTTGTCCAAGGCTGAGTGTATAAATTGAGAAGAGTAAGGGTCCTACGACAGAGCCTTTAGGGACACCAACAGAGATGGGGCCAGATGAGGAGGTAGTATGGGTGTAGGAAACGCTAAATGTGTGGTTGGTAAGGTTTGAGGAGATCCATGATAGGGCAAGGTCTTTGACACCAAAGGAGGAGAGGATCTGTAGTAGGAGGTAGTGGTCAACTGTGTCGAAGGCAGAGGACAGGTCAAGAAGGAGGAGTATAGAGAATTGTCTGTTAGCTTTGGCTGTAAGTAAGTCGCTAGTAATTTTGATCAGGGCAGTGTCAGTGGAATGGTGGGGACGAAAGCTAGATTGTAGGTTGTCGAAGAGAGCGTTAGATTCAAAGTGAGAGGAAAGTTCAGCATCGACGTGCTTCTCAAGGAGTTTGTAAGCAAATGGCAGCAAAGATATGGGGCGATAGCTGGACATAGCGCTCGGGTCAAGGGATGGCTCTTTGAGGATAGGTGTGATTGTGGCATGTTTGAAAGCAGAGGGGAAGGTACCAGAAGTTAGTGATAGGTTGAAGAGATGGGTTAGGGATAGGATTAGTGTGGTGGTAAGGTTGGGGAGGAGATGGGATGGGGTCAAGCAAAAAAGTGGTGAGGTGTGATTTGGAAAGAAGATGAGCAAGCTCCCCTTCAGTGAATATGGAGAGGGAAGTTGTGGGGTTTGAGCATTGGTCTGGTATACAAAGGGGTCAATAAGAATTATCATAATTATTAATATTTGCTAAATGCCAGAGTAATGTGATAGAGAGAGTATTTTAAGGCATTTTTATTACTTACTGCAAAGTCATATTGTGATATATAGAATTAAAAATGGGGATATTAATACAAGTGTATATTAAAATAACAATCAGAAGGGATTTATAATACATAAGAAAGATGATTTCTGACCCTATTACCCCTTATTTATGTATACACAATATTTTTTCCTCTATGCAGTCATTCAATAGGGTCACAAATCTTCTTTCTTATTTATTTTAAATCCCTTCTGATTGTATCGTTCCAGGGTTTAAGGAGAGGTAGTTAAGGGGCGTAGATTGGGATTGTGTGGATTAGGAAAAAACTAGGGTTAAGGAATGGATCAAGAAAGTTTTCTTTCTTCTTTCTTTTTTCAGGAATTGCAGGAACACCTGCGGCAGTGATGACAAATACTTCAAAAAGTTTGTGGCAACACAAGGCATAGCACAGTCTGACAGGACAGCAGTATAACCGCTCTGCACATGTCCGAAGCTAGAATGAGGAAGTGCAGGGTGATCATACTGAGGTCAGATCACCTCTGTACATTCTGGTGTGATCTACGTCATCGTCTGATCTCTCCAATCAGAGTTTGCCCTGGTGATGCTGCCGTTGCTAGACTCCAGCTTATGATTGGTATTGTTACAGCATCAATCCCAGGCTGGATATAAGTGTTTTAGCCAATTTGATTTCCTGAAATGCTAAAAATGCTGTGATAGGCTGTTCAATCCTGAACAGCCAATCACAGCAATCGTAGTCGCGGGGGAGCAGTCGAAAACCCCAGTAATGACGAGCCCAGGTGCCCGGTTAAAAATAGCAGGCACCATAATATTATCATCGTCATTGCGGTCGTGGAGCCAGTACTTGCCAACCATGACGTGCTGAGTACGCCCAAAGTAGTGAAGGAATTAGACAAGATTTACATGAATCGTAATATACCTGTGAAAAACAGATTAGTGAGACAAAAGGAATGAATTTTCTCATATAAAAAATATTATTTTCAACCAACTGTGAATGCAAGGAAAGGAAGACATCAATATCATATCCCCTGTTTCCACAGACACTAAATGTAATGCATCTTCCAAATCCTCAAAAATTACCTGATTTTGCTGAGGAACTAAAACCCCTATAAAGGTCCAGGAAATAAGAAAAATACAAATCATGAAGCAACAAACCCGCAGGCATCCCTGAAGGTAATTCATCTTTCTCAGAGAATATTAGATCCACCATAAATTGGTGTCCTATGTTGTGACTTAACTTTTCCCCTCTAATGCAAATGTAATTACTTTAAAACACTAAATGATTTACACTTGTTTGCAAGTAAAATGATTTTTAAGAAGACATTTTTCAATTGAGGGGATTCTACTGTATTTACCACAGAAATGTGAGGCAATAAATACCATCTAGAGCCTTTTAGATGAACAACAGTTACCCATACTAGGTATAGTCCTGTTCATCGTTATTGGCACCCATGCAGTATCAGTACGTAATTGGGAATATCTCCTGAGAAAACTGAATCAAATTAAACAGTTTTTTTTTGTATAGAGCACTAGTGTTCAATACAAAAGAGCAAATTATAATAATCAATAGGATATAAAAATAGAAAAACCTAAAACTTGCTGTGACACTGGTATTGGCATCCTTTTGCATTAAATTAGTATGGAAACACATTTTGACTCACCTGTGACAATTCACAAATTAGAATCACCTGTGATTAATTGTTGGTGCCTGTGTGACATTAATTAGCCAATGAATGATGACTAGGGTTGAGCGAAACAGATCGGCCAATTTCAAAAGTTGTTTCGTTTCGTTATATATATGTATATATATATATGTCATAGAGACACATATATATATATATATACAGTATTTATATTTACTTCAGCTCGATAATGTTCAACAGCCGGTAATTCAATTGCCGGCTTTTCATTTCTCCTTCCTAAACCCGACATGATATGAGACATGGTTTACATACAGTAAGCCATGTCATATTCCCATTTGTTTGCATATTCCACACTACTAATGTTAGTAGTGTGTATGTGCAAAATTTGGTCGCTGTAGCTATTAAATTTAAGGGTTAAATCGCGGAAAGAAATTGGTGTGGGCTCCTGCGCAATTTTCTCCGCCAGAGTAGTAAAGCCAGTGACTGAGGGCGGTGATGCGCCCTCTGCTGGATGTCCTCAAATGACCTCGAGTGTGGGAACTTTCCTGGAAGGCTCCCAGGCTCTATTTCATATGAGGACATCCAGCAGAGGGCGCATCACCGCGACTGAATGTAACTATAGGTCATTGACCTACATTACCTCCTTCATTCCCCGGGGTTTTACAGGCACGAGCACAGCTGCATTATAGCAGAGCTCCTGCCTGTAAAATATTTTAACCCCTTCAAATGGATTTACATCGTGGTACGTTACAGATCAACGGAAGGTATGTATATTGTTGGTTTATTATTTTTAATTTGTTATAGAACGAGGGTCTTCTGGTGGATTGAGAGAGCAATAAAACATTAAAACAACCTGTGTGTTTATTTCATTAAAATACTTTTTAATAATGTGTGTGTTTTTTTAACCCTTTCATACAATTGGATTAATAATGGATAGGTGTCAGAATTGACGCCTCTCCATTATTAATCTGGCTTAATGTCACCCTACAATAGCAAGGTGACATTAACCCTTCATTACCCCATAATATCCCACCACTACACAGGAATGGGAAGAGAGTGGCCAAGTGCCAGAATAGGCGCATCTTACAGATGTGCCTCTTCTGGGGTGGCTGGGGGAAGATGTTTTTAGCCAGGGGGGGCAATAGCCATGGACCCTCTCCAGGCTATTAATATCTACCCTCAGTCACTGGCTTTACCACTCTGGCGGAGAAAATTGCGCGGGAGTGCACGCCAATTTTTTCCGCGATTAAACCCTTAAATTTAATAGCTAGAAATTTTGCACATACACGCTACAAACATTAGTAGTGTGTAATATGCAAAAAAAAGAGGGATATGACATGGTTTACTGTATGTAATCCATGTCTCATATCATGTCAGGTTTAGGCAGGAAAAATGAAAAGCTGGCAATTGAATTACCGGCTTTTCTGGTATATCGCGCTGAAGTAAATATATAACAAAAAAATTCCCATTGTCTTGCACTGGGTTTCGTGTTTTGGTCGATCCCCGACTTTTCAATAGGATCGGCCGATTTCACTCGACCCGACTTTTGAGAAAGTCGGGTTTCGCAAAACCCGACTCGACCTCAAAAAATGAAAAGTCGCTCAACCCTAATAATGACTTCAGTGTTTTAAAAAGCCATATGGTAGGCCCTGTCCCTTTGTCACAATGGTGATGACAAAGGAACTGTCTAAGGACATCAGAACTGCTATTAGCAAAGAAAAGACTTCCAAAAGGTGTCAGGCCATCTCCAAAGATCTTGGTATCTCAGTTTCAACAGTGAGAAATGTTATTAAGAAAAGTTAAAATACTAGGAAATGTCATAAACAAGGTTCCCCATACAGGACTGTGATTAACAAGATGTGTTTACCTTAATATCAAAGAAAAGGAAATCTGTGTCCAGTGCTGACTTGCGGAAAGGTCCTTCACTCATGTGCTGAAAGGTTGGTATCTGAAGCCTTCTCTGAATCTCTGTTCCGGAAATATCCAATATGTTGCAGAGCAAATAGTAGTATAGGAGACGCTGTCCCGGCCGGTGACTAGCGTGCTCCCCCAGAGCTTGGTAACTGCCGTGCACAGGAAGTGGCGGCCGCGTGTATAGAGCTGAAGCTGACAAGGTGCAGGACCTTGTGTGACATCACAGTCACGTGATGTGTAGACGTGACCAGCTGCAAAGCTGCGGAGCTACGAATAGCACACAGGACCAACTAATCCTACGCGTTTCAGAGCCACTGACTCCTTCCCTGATGAAGGCCAAGATCTGAAGGCCAATCTGGAACAGTTTGAGGTTATAGTTTTAACAAGTGACATACACCCGCATACTAAAGGAAATTCACGAGCGAAGGCCAAGGAAGAAACCATTACTGAAGAAAAAACATAAAAAAGAAAAAAGTGAGATTTCCAAAGATTGTGATTCTGACTGTGCACTCCTTCCAGCTGCCTAAGGCTGTTTGTAATTAATGCTGGATCCAACTGCTCTTTAAATGTTTAAGCCTTTAGCCTAGTAAAGGCATATTTGATAATTATTAGGTATATGTTCCCATCAAAGAAATGTTGCCATGTGGTGGCTAATGGGGGCTGTCATGAATTGACCAATTTATGAGCCAAGTACATTCATTTTTATAAGTGTATTCTATATTGCAGTAATGCAGTTCAAAATTTATATATCCAGTGTTGCCAAGCAATATTTGCATATACCTAGTGCTTACAGAGTGCTGCTGTGTTTTTGTTTTTCATAATAAAATAATTATAATCATATGCATCTCATCGCTTGGCAATTTTTTGTACTATTATTCAAAAAGTTGGAGCAATCTATCTCTTCACCAGCAATGCTTGATCCACATAAAAATTGCTGTACTTTTATGGCATACTCAGGAATATGCCATTTAAGTACAAAATAGAAATATCTCACTAAGAAAAAAGGTTCATAAAGTGTCATTTCATTTATGGCGTAAAGTATTTTATATCTACATTTGAGCAAATCTATGAGTTTCATTTAACATTGATTCACAAATCTACCAATTCCATATTTGAGTCTATATTTTCATATTGCTATACAAACATGTGTGTCACGGGTTTACCGAGACAGAGAGGAGCCAGAATACCGCATCGTCTGATTTCTCCTACCCCTGCACTGATTAGAAGCACTTCACATTCATATTAAATGATGCAAGTTTCTTTTAGCAGTGTAGGGGTAAATCTGTTCAGTGGCGCACTCCTGGAAGCTTTCCTACATTAAGGTTAAGCTGTTCACAGTTAGCCACTCCTATCTTCTATTGTGGTAGAGCATTCCAGAGTGGGGGGATGCACTGGAGAAATCTTGTATGTGATTGTGGGAAGAGGAGATAAGAGGGAAGTAGAGAAGGAGATCTTGTGAGGATATGAGGTTTCATGCAGGCAGGTACCAGGGACTAGGTTACAGATGTATGGAGGAGACAGGTTGTGGCTGGCTTTGTATAGCATGGTTAGGGCTTTGAACTCGAGTTTCTGGGTAATGGGGAGCCAGTTTATGGGAGAGAACGGGGAATAGTCGGGTAGCAAAAGTTTATGAAGATAAGAGGGGTACGAGAGTGTTTGAGGGGAGGACAAAGAGCAGGAGGTTGCAATAGTCAAAGCGGGAGATGATGAGGGCATGCACTAGTGTTTTTGCAGACTGTTGGTTGTTGGTTGGGGAATGTGTGGATCTGGGAAATATTTTTGGGTTGAAGTCATCAGGAAGTGAAGAGGGCTTGGATATGTGGTTTGAAGGAGAGACCAGGGTCAAGGATTATCCCGAGCCAACAAGTTTGTGGGACTGGGGAGAGGGAGCAGCCATTTACTTTAATGGATAGGTCTGCTGAGGGAGTCGGGTGAGATGGGGGAAAGATGATGAATTCTGTTTTGTTCATAATAAGTTTTAGAAATCTCATGGAGTAGAAGGATGAAATAGTGGACAGACATTGTGGGATTCTGGTTAGTAGGAATGTGATATCTGGTCCAGAGATGTAGATCTGTGTGTCATCAGCATAGAGGTGATACTGAAAGCTGTGAGATTCTATGAGCTGTCCCAGGCCGAAGGTATGAATGGAGAAGAGATGGGGCCATAGAACTGAACCTTGTGTGATTCTGACAGATAGGGGGTGAGGTGAAGAGGTGGTGTGCGAGGGGGAGACGCTGAATATCTGGTCTGCTAGGTATGACGAGATCCAAGATAGGGCCAAGTCTGTGATGCCAAGAGATGAGAGGGTCTGTAGTAATAGGGAATGGTAAACTGTCTCAAAGGCAGAGGACAGGTCAAGGAATGTGGAAGACAGAGTAGTGTTGCTTTGCTTTTTGAGTTAATAGGCGGTTGACAATAGTTAATTGTTAGTGGCTATTATTGGAGAAGGCGTTTGGTGGATTTATCTGTGACTGTTGCTAGGTTTTGGATGTGAGATAATTTCCCTTCTCCTACTTTGGTTTAACAAATATTTACTGTTGAAGATGTAGATCACTTTAAAATAATGTTAATAATGTTTACACAATCTTGAACACTGCGACTCCCTGTAGATAGATCATAAAAAAATAAAAATATGCTGTTGCTAGGGCAGGGCATATACTACCAAATATCTCCATACCTGCCCTTTTATATTTTTTTGTTGTGTGGTTTCTGCTGCTGCCACTGTACAACCACCCCAGCCACACATTCCTAGCTGCTCATTGTGATTTGTAAATATACTTTTTTACTTCTAGTTGAAAAGGAATTGCTTTTTCACTTTCAAAACAACTCACCTGTTTTTGTTCCCTAAATAATAGGATACTTTTGGGGCAAAAATGTGCTGAGATGAAACATGAAAGTGGTACACGAAAGTGTTTTTTCAGCCCTGCTGATAACCATCCACAGGAAGGATCTAGGACACACAAGGGCTTAAGCAATACAGTTTTATTATTGATACATTTTGAAGTTCTCAAACTTCTTCTAGCTGATTCTTGTGTTCTTTGTTGTACTCTTCATTATAATATTAGTCATTATAGTAATTGCACCAAGAACATTTCCATGACTGCAAAATCAACAATATTTATGATTAAGGCAATAGTGCTGAATATGGAACTGAAGATGTTTAGGGAGAGAAATCCTATGATCAAGCAGACAGTAGGTTTAGGATGAGCAGTAAGTGTCTTAACTCCTGCAATAATGTAAAAAATTGGCCACCTGTTAATAAAACTGTTATTTATATAGCACTAACATATTCCTCGGCACTTTACAATTCTGAGATTATATGTGAAAATAATATCAGCTGAGATGGAACATGAAATTGATTTTTCTGCACTGATGAAAACCATCCACAGGATGGATCCAGGACACATGAGGGCTTAAGGAATGCAGTTATTAATGTTATCTGCAGTTCTTTAACGCTTCATGATGCATGTATTTGTTTTTATTTCTTAGTCTTAATCTACATCAAAGATCATCTACATTCTCACTATCTAGGGAATGGAAAGGATATACAAGTGATAATTTGAAGAAGAACAGTTTTTAATTCTCTGTAACTCTTAATGGGGATAGATGTGTGACCTTGACATCCGTTGTGTCACCAGACATATCCCTGAGCCAGACAGAACAACATCGTCTGGATGCTGGACCACTGCACAAAGTCGATGGCATATGTGAAACCAGCTGTAGAAGAAGCTCACATTTTGGCAATGTAATTGCACACATATCAGCATTAAAGTTAGGTATTAAAAAGAGGCTTCTGATAGTTTAGATGTATATTGGGAGTTGTATATGTTTATTTATGTTCAAAGATTAAAATGTGACAAAAGTAAAACTATAAGTAGAAAAACAAAAGCCGAAATATATCAAAAGAATAATATTAGCAGATGATTCACTTTTAAAATTACCTTTGAGGTACTGTAGGTTATTACAAAAATACATAAAGTCACCGAATTATAATATTCTAAAAGACAAGCTGAAATCAGCGTTGGTCATGCTCCGTGCTGAGCTGAATTACCTTGGAATGCCAAATTTAGAAACAGGCAAAATGCAGGGCTACATACAAATAGATTCTGACACTTGACTGAAAGGGAGCTAGCTCCATGCTATGATTTTTAATGGAGAACTAATTACAAAGTTCAGAAACATTATTATCACCCACAGAGAAAGGCCTTTTTGTAATTCCAGCTTTTGATTTTATTTAATAGTGCTCAGTGTTTTCCAATCGCGTGAGTCTTTTCTTGGCATAATAGGATACACAGATTTTATCTACAAGTACATAGCATTTTTTGTACATTGTCTACATATAGCAATATAAAAAAAATATAAATTCGCTAAGACATATGCAAGAACTTAAACCCCTTGCCTAGCTTATTATCTACTTTTAATCAATATTCTACAAGTGGGCATTTTATTAAAGAGCATCATATTTCAAATAGATATCTCCTTAGCAGATGAAAAACAGTAAAGTATTTTTTGTTCCACAAACAGCAATTTAAAAGGATTGAACAATTCATTCTCTGATTGAATTTATCTCATTTAGAAATTGGTGATAGGTCTAGCTCTTATTGATAACTCGGAGACCATCCGACACATTATTCCTTTTAAATTGCACCAAAAGAGATTGACTTCTTGGACATTAAGATCTGGGTAGATCCTGCAGCTAGTATTCAAACTGATGTTTTCTGCAAGGAAACTTCAATGAATTCACTATTACACACAACCTCAGCACATACGTCCTCAACAATAAGAGCAGTGCCAATTGGACAATTTCTGAGGTTGAAGAGAATTTGTTCATTGGATGGGGTTTTCGAGAACCAAGCTCAGGACCTATCCAGGAGATTCCGGGATCGGGGATACAGTAACAAGAGCATAAGAATTGGTTATTCCCGTTCCAGGAGACAACCAGGAGATAAGTTACTCTGTAGAGCACCACCAAAGGCCATGAAAGATCCATCATTGAGATTCATCTCAACATATAACAATGAATGGGATTGGATGCGTTTAATATTACAGAAGCACTGGGCGGTGCTCAAGACAGAGCCTACTTTGAAACGTGTTATTCCCAATCATCCTTTAATAACAGCTAGGATAGGGAGAAAGCTCAAGGATTTGTTGGTGAGGAGCCACTATGTGGCTAACCCTCCAAGCTTTTTTGGTACATCTAAACAGAAGTGGGGTTGTTTTCCTTGTGGGTCTTGCTTGGCACGTCAGAATTTTGATCGTGCTACATTGTTTACAACATGTATGCCCTCTAATGCTGATATTCAGGTGACCTTCCCTTTAAATTCGTTTACAACTTGACCTTTGCCATAACCCAGGCAATTTGGCCAGCTAGATATAGCCTTTCCCTTCCCCCAAGCAAGGCTTGACTGTCCTATGCAGTATACAAATAGGCTCACATAGGTTACGCTACAGCCATAGACACTATCATTCTATGCTCCCCACTCTAGAACGAGATTTGTCATGGTGCATGCGCATCCGGGACATATGCGAGCACATGACCGCTATGATGTGGCCTACCCATGTGACGCATCTCCAGCCGAGATTTAAACCCAGAAGTACTTCAGGAACACAGTGTTCCTCTTGCTTTATGACATCCCTGCACCATGATCCTGGACATACAGGTAATACAGGGAGAGAAAGCCTCGGCCGGACTCCCTTCTACCCACTGTACCTAACTGCTCAACCCTTTTACTAAAGCGCTGTTCGTTTGCAACTGAGTTGCCCCTGTCTGATGCGCTTTCCTCGCCTTGCGGTATCCAGCAGTCCCCAGGTATATTGCACAACCTTTTAGGACTACTAGATCTTATACCCATATCTATAGCCGATATATGATGCCTATACTTTATCTTTGTCCTCTCTCTAGCACATACCCACTATAGCCGGCTCCTACAATCCGGACACTCTCTTGCTCTTAAAGAGCAAATCGAGGTACAAAACATACTAAGTGACCTCATGTATATATATATTACTTCTCTGCCACGTCACCTTTTATGGGTCCCTGCCATGCATTAGGTTGCCGCTCTACATAGTGCTACATGAGTCATCATTGTCACCATATGTTCAGCTATTAGTCTAACACTCGCGACCTTTATCTTACAGCACAATAGACACTGTTCTGTATCTAAAATGGTTTATGTTCAGACTTATTTATTAGGTACTCACCTCATAGTCATCATAATCCGTTCTATAGAACTATACCAGCGCTTCTATCAAGTGCACCTGAAATTTTTTCAAA
Organism: Ranitomeya imitator; assembly: GCF_032444005.1. Taxonomy (NCBI): domain Eukaryota; kingdom Metazoa; phylum Chordata; class Amphibia; order Anura; family Dendrobatidae; genus Ranitomeya; species Ranitomeya imitator. Next base: position 532,306,364 of record NC_091286.1, read on the forward strand.
GTCGAGATACGATCCTTCACTATATTTCAGTGCTTCACCATTAGTACACTAATATGTGTACACCTCATGTCTGTATCACTGCAGCTGTTTCCCTTAACGATCAACACAGCACAGATTGAACCTCCACTGGTAGTATTATAGCACACAGAGCACATTAGGATCAGATTTCTGTTGTCACTGATCCACCTCTACCTTCAATTTTATGGACATATCATCACCAATGCTATATGCCAGTTTATAACTCTTTGATTATGCATTATGTGACATTACCTTTTTTCTAATTATCTTTATTTTATGTACAATATAGTTCATGTCAAATAATGTTCTGATGAAGGTCTTATGACGGACCGAAAACGTTCATATTCATTTCTGGATGCACAATAAAAGGAAGCTCTATTTTTTCATATACTGAGTGCCAAGTTTGTTATTATATGTTATATATAAAGTATGTTTTGTGGGGAGTAGTTCAGAACTTCACGCTTACATTACCATTTCTTAGTCATCATTTTCCTTTTATATCTTTTGCACTATACTATAGTGGTGATTTGAAAGATTATATTTGTAAATATTTATTATATACCTAAATTTTTAGGTGAGTTCCTCGATATCTGATGTAATTTTCATACATTAAAGGGGTATTCTTAAATTTAAAAGTTCTAAACTATCCTTTGGATAAGGGATATGTTTTAAACTTCAGATCACCCCTTTAAGTTTTCTGCTATTCAATTAATTTATGTTATTTTTAACTTTATTATCTAATAAAATTATATTTCATGTGCAAATTGTGAGTGGGTGTGCATTTTCTATATACATATTCTTGCCTTCTATAACTCACTCAGCCAAAGCATTTGTGACATATTATTGTCTTTAGGTTTATGTAGATTGTGCTTTTTGTAGCTTGTTATCATTCACATCAGTCCCTGTCTACAATTCAGCTCACAAGCTTAGTTCTTTTTCTTAGAGACACAGAGGCGTCCATTTCAAGCGAATCAAGTTGAGAACATGAGAACATTTGGAGTAGACTTGGATGCTTGCCCTTGATTGCCCTTGGTTGGATTTCAACAGAGGATCGCAGGAAGGCAGCTGATTTAAGCGCACAGTGAAAGAACTGCCCACTAACTGAATGTAGCCATATTCAGACATGAGTACTTCAAAATTTCAGAGTATCACATAACATGTATGCAATAAGTTAATATCTTATGTGTCATAGTTGACTATCAAAGTAAGATAGATAGATAATAGATAGATAGTAAACTAAGGCAAGTTAAAATAGTGAAAAACCAGCTCACCTATTAGGCATTTGTTGTGGGGAAGCCCGGATACCGTGCAGTCATCACGTGGAACGATAAGGCAAACAGGAAAAGAAATCCAGCTTCCAAAAATATCAAGATTTATTGAGGATCAAATCCAAAGTCCAATGACATGGTTCACAGGAGAATGAGTAGCAGCAGGCTACGCGTTTCGAACAATGAGTTCTTTTTCAAAGCTTTGAAAAAGAACTCATTGTTCAAAACGCGTAGCCTGCTGCTACTCATTCTCCTGTGAACCATGTCATTGGACTTTGGATTTTATCCTCAATAAATCTTGATATTTTTGGAAGCTGGATTTCTTTTCCTGTTTGCCTTAAGGCAAGTTAAACCTTTCAAAAATACAGCTGAAAATGGGCAGCATCGCTTACCTGCCCTTGTCTCTGAAAAAATGCACTACAGGATGCAGCCAACCCATGTAGCAACGATGTTGGCAACACAGGCGCAAAATACTAAATAGACAGCCACTCACAACCTACCAGCTAATGGAGGGGGTGACTGCTTTGTATATGTTTGCACAATAAAGGCCTGTATAGAGCGCTGTTCACATGCAAGTAATGCATAGTGTCTGATTCAAAGCCTATTAGTCACGCCCCTACTATTCGATCAGGCGGGCTGGCCAGCACTCTATAAATGCATCCCATGTGAACACCCCTGTATACGAGACCCAATGTGCTGGGCTTGGCTGCACCCTCAAAAATAAGTGCACAAAATGCATATAAATATGTGAGGTATTGGTCGATATTTTGGCCAAGATATGCAAGCTCACAACCCAACGTCAAGGGTCCTCACGCTTGCGAGAAGTTAAACCATTCCCAAAAGTGGCTTTAAAAATAAATTTTGAATGAAATTAAACCATAATACAGTTTTTTTTAAAGCTATGCATAGCTGTAAAGCACATTGCTACTTGATGACAGCACCATTTGTTTAATTAGTGCCACAATTAAAATGTAATATTGTCTTGGCTCACATCCTGGCAATAGTTTCTGATTCATTTTAATGAGTTCTTTGAATATTCTGTAGCTGGCATATCAATCAGAATGATTGAAGAGTCTTCAGTCAAACAGTTCTAGGTTTTCCTGCTTATTCTTCAAATTCTTTGTTTGATACCCATTATATATTGTGACTAAAATTATTGGAGTAATTTGAGATTAGTTGTGCATCATCCTGTTTAATTACGTTCTGATTATTTCGAACAATTTAAAGTTAGAACAAAAAATATACTCCCTCTCATCAGAAACAGCACCACTGTTTGTTGTAGCTAATATGGCAGTTCAACACAATTTATTTAGAAAAAAGATGAGCTGCAATACCAGTTACAGTGAATAGTTAGGGAAAAGTTAACTCAACACCTTGTTTTCCAATACAGCTTTTTTATTCTTTTTTTTTTAAACACAGTTTTTGTAGCAGTCTACTGTTTCTTCTTTTTTCTTTTGTTCGGATTTTTTTTTTCATTAAAGCAGTGTTCCCCAAGTCCGGTCCTCAAGAGCCACCAACAGGTCATGTTTTCAGGATTTCCTTAGTATTGCACAGGTGATAATTGCATCACATGCACAGGCAATAATTCCATCACCTGTGCAATACTAAGGAAATCAGGAAAACATGACCTGTTGGTGGCTCTTGAGGACCGGGCTTGGGGAACACTGTATTAAAGCTACAATCATATTCTAGAGGTAAGGGATATGTAGGGAAGTGATTTATATTTCAAATTAGGTCCATTTCTGGCTATTGATCAATAACCTGCATCAGAAATTGCACCAAAATTTGCATGTGTGCATTTTTTAGTTTATTCTATGGGTGTACAGAAAATAGAGAAATACAAGGGTTCCATTTATATTCTTCATTCTATCTGTGTCCACTCCTGGCTATGACTTCAAAAACTGAATCCAAATCTGATGTGTGATTCTAGTCTATGAGTAAAATCACATATTCAGTTTTTGGTGATGTTCTTGATGCATTTTGATGTGCCAATGCAGGTTAAGTATTTTGTGTCAAGTCTGAATCTTTCCTGTTATATTATCAATTCCCTTGAAATCCACTCCTGGTTTTGGCAAAAAAAAAATGCAACAAAACCTGCAAATATGGTTCCAGGCTCTGATTTATTCAATTTAGTTGGTAAACCTGAACAATAGGATTACACAACATAATCATATTGAAATATGAAAGATTACCAACACCTTCCGGTTATAAAACAATAATGCCATACTCATGGTTTACTTTAGTAGCCATTTTAGTGGGAGGCCAAATCTTAGCATTTTTTTTTCATAAGAGCAAACAATTGGATTATCCAGTACTAAGCATATTGCTTTCTATCATAAAATTTGTATAAAATAGATTACATTACAATGCTTGAATGAATATTAATAGCATGCTAAATTTGAACTATTGCTTGTGTTTTTTCCCTAAAGGCAGATTGAAATACAATTTTCAGGATATTACATTTTCAGAGAAATGTACTTAGCTGCAAGGTCTTAGATGGTTCTGGCACCCAATTATTCCTGGAATAAAGATTTATATTGATCTCGTATCTGCATGTTGAATCATACAAGTGCTTTTAAAAAGTGTTTAAAATAGATTTTTCTTGACTATAAATGTAAAAGGAATAAAAAACAGAAAGAAAACAAAGATGCATTACTTTTTTTTTGCATGAACAAGTGTTAATTTTTGCTTTTCATGGTGTGTCTGGATATAGTGATATTTTTCTTTCAATTCTGTGAAACTCAAATGGCTGATTACCTTTACCATAATCTTAGATTGCTATAGTTAACTAGCCAAGTGTGTCTGAATTAAAAAGAATATTCCACTTTATGGAATGAATGACTCCTTCATTTACCCTGTAACTGCTACTTGAAATACGCGGAAGAAATATATGTTCTGCTACAGTGAGTAGATATATATTTCCAATGGCACAGCCACTTACTCCAAAACTAATATTTGTAAATGCAAACCTATTTGATTTTGGTCATACATGGAAAACCTGCAGTACTTGATGTGCTTCAGAGTTTACTGTTAAATCCCCAAGAATAGATTTTTATTTTATCAAATGTCTTTCCACATTACACAGATATTTTCTTTGTTACTTTTTAGTATATCACCTATACATTGAGGCACTAGATAAGAGAGTATTTTTTCTGACTGAGAAGGTAGTCAGTGGTAGATTAAAGGTGATGTGAGGTGAAAACAAGTTATCACCTATCCATCGGACTGATAGCTGGCGATCCAACTGCTTGGACTCGTACCAATGGGCAGAGTGGTGCATTTTTATCCTCATTAGAATGGAGTGATAGTGTGCATGTACTTTTACCGATCCATTCATTCCCTACTGGTTTGTGCGTTCACTTGACCTTTTCCTGCAGCACTATAGATAATTAATTGATTCGCAGTTAGTTGTCCATTCAGCCTGACGCTCCATTTTCTAATGATGTAAAAACGTTGAAATTCTGATTTGGCTTTTATCCTAAGTCATATTGCAAGACTCGTTAAAGGGTTGATTGTGACTTGTCAAATCGCTACTTCCAACAGGTGGTACTATAGCGTTCAAGTCCTCTTCCTCTCCGAAGAGGCAATTTGCATATTAAATTTCCCTTAGGAGCATTGCACGGCGAATAAGCCTCCTTACCTTGACAAGTCAGAGCTGTTATGTCTTTCTCCACAAGGAGAAACCTTACCCTTTAGACCTCAATCGGGAGTAAAAAATTCTGTAGCTCAATGCCGTCCCAGCGATTAAACCCCCAACTATCCGTGAGTAATCTTTTTAGCATTTTAGATTTAATTTATAAGTGATCTCCTCTATTGTGTTATAGCACTATGAATCGCAGTTACAATTAACATTTATATATGCATCTTCACTTGTGATTGAAAAAAAAAGCAGCTTGCTCAAAGAACATAGAGCACTATACTTTATTTTCATTTAGATGAACAGTCAGATTTTTAATGTGTGGTCTATTTTACGTTTCATTTGTAATTAATGAAGATTGGACATACAGTATTGCGAAAGTTTTAAGTAGTCAGGTGTGGAAAAATGCTGAAAAGTAAGAAATTTAGAAATAGAAATGTTATTTGATTTTTATCAACTAATAAAATGCAAAGTGAGTGAAGAAAAGATACATTTAAATCATATCAATATTTGGAATGATCACCCTTTGGCTTCAAAGCAGCATCAATTCTTCTAGACACACTTGCACACACTTGCACACAGCAAGGTTGATTTAAACACCTTGGAGAACTAAGCCCAGATTCTGTGGTGCAGGATTTCTGACTCTTCATGTAATCCAAAACATACTCAATGATGTTTAGATCATGGATCTGTGGGGGGGCATTTCTTCACTTCAAACACTACTTTTTCTTCTTCTTTACGATGAAGATAGTTCTTAGTGACATTTGCTGTATTTTTGGGATCATTGACCTGATACAGAATAAATTTGGAGTCAATCAGAAACCTTCCTGATAGTAATGCATGGTAGATAAATATCTCTCTGTATTTCTCAGTGTCATGCCTCGGTTTGGGGATTTGATGCAGTGATCTCTTGTTCGGTTCTCCAGTCTACTGAGCTACTGCCCTTGTCTTCCCTATCCTTATGCTGATTTTTCCTATTGCCTTTTTTTTTCCTTTCTGGATTTACTCTTCTTCAGGTGTTTCTCATTGAACCGTCTTGGTTAATCTATCACATTCTATGTTGGGCATTATATATTCTACCTTTACTGCTCTTCCTTGCCGGATATACTTCTAAATGGATTAGTGCGAAGGAGTTTCAGCTCTTCAGCAAAGGGATTTTTCCCTCATAGGCAAGCACTGTTTGTGTTTAAGTTCTGTGTTTGCCTGCCTTTATTTCATTTATTACCTTCCTAAGTTTTCCTTATTTCCCCTTCATACAGTCCTTTAAGTTTTCTCACTCTGGGTTCTCATACCCCTCTGCACACTTTCCCTCCCTTGGTCAACTGTGCGAAGGGGCCTCCCTTTTGGTCCTCAGGAGGGACTAGAAACCCCTGACGGCCTTTCAGGGATCCGAGGTGGTGTTTTTAAGTTCTGCTGCTGGGGATTGTCTAGTCTGTACAGGGACCAGCAGAGTATGGATGTGGCTTCTCTATGTTGTAGGCTTTAATATTCCTGTTACCCATGTGTGGTTTTGTTACATGCATAGCACTCAGCATTAAATACATATGGTAATTAATAGGGTTGAGCGAAACGGGTCGTTCATTTTCAAAAGTAGCCGACTTTTGGCAAAGTCGGGTTTCATGAAACCCGATCCGACCCCTGTGCGGGGTCGGCCATGCGGTACGCGACTTTCGCGCCAAAGTCGCGTTTCAATGACGCGAAAAGTGCCATTTCTCAGCCAATGAAGGTAAACGCAGAGTGTGGGCAGCGTGATGACATAGGTCCTGGTCCCCACCATCTTAGAGAAGGGCATTGCAGTGATTGGCTTGCTGTCTGCGGCGTCACAGGGGCTATAAAGGGGCGTTCCCGCCGACCGCCATGTTACTGCTGCTGATCTGAGCTTAGGGAGAGGTTGCTGCCGCTTCATCAGAAGCAGGGATAGCGTTAGGCAGGGTCCATTAACCACCAAACCGCTTGCGCTGTAGCGATTTCCACTGCCCAACACCACCTTCGGTGTGCAGGGACAGTGGAACCTACATTTTTTTTTTTCCCCTCAGCGCTGTAGCTCATTGGGCTGCCCTAGAAGGCTCCCTGATAGCTGCATTGCTGTGTGTACGCCGCTGTGCAAACCAACTGCTTTTTTCAAAGCACAAATCCTCTTGTTCCTTCCTTTCTGCACAGCTATCTTTTTTGTTTGTACACACTTTTTATTTAATTTGTGCATCAGTCCACTCCTTATTGCTGCCTGCCATACCTGGCTGAGATTACTGCAGGGAGATAGTAATTGAAGGACACTCCCTGTTTTTTTTTTTTTGTTTTTTTTTGTGGGAGATTAAGATTGACATTTCTGCTAGAGTGCCATCCCTGTGTGTGCCATCTCTCACTCAGTGGGCCATAGAAAGCCTATTTATTTTTTTGCTTGATTTGGGTTATAAAATCTACCTGAAAAAATCACTACATCAATCAGTGGGAGAAAAATATTGGCCTCAGGGCTTGTGTGCCACTCTTGACTCCTGTGTGTGCCATCTCTCAGTCAGTGAGCCATAGAAAGCCTATTTATTTTTTTGCTTGATTTTGGTTCTAAAATCTACCTGAAAAAATCACTACATCAATCAGTGGGAGAAAAATATTGGCCTCAGGGCTTGTGTGCCACTCCTGACTCCTGTGTGCATCATCACTCACTCAGTGGGCCATAGAAAGCCCATTTTTTTTTTTTTTGCTTTATTTGGGTTCTAAATTCTACCTGAAAAAATCAATAAATCAATCAGTGGGAGATTAATATTGGCCTTTGGGCTTGTGTGCCAGTCCTAAGCGTGCCATCTCTCTCTCTCAGATAGTGGGCCATAGAAAGCCTATTTATTATTTTTTTTATTGGGTTTATAAATTTTCCCTGGAACAAAAAAAAAAAAGTGGGAGATTAATATTGGCCTCTGGGCTTGTGTGCCAGTCCTGAGCGTGCCATCTCTCTCACAAATAGTGGGCCATAGAAAGCCTATTTATTTTTTTGCTTGATTTGGGTTCTAAAATCTACCTGAAAAAATCACTACATCAATCAGTGGGAGAAAAATATTGGCCTCAGGGCTTGTGTGCCACTCCTGACTCCTGTGTGCATCATCACTCACTCAGTGGGCCATAGAAAGCCCTTTTTTTTTTTTTTTTTGCTTTATTTGGGTTCTAAATTCTACCTGAAAAAATCAATAAATCAATCAGTGGGAGATTAATATTGGCCTTTGGGCTTGTGTGCCAGTCCCAAGCGTGCCATCTCTCTCTCTCAGATAGTGGGCCATAGAAAGCCTATTTATTATTTTTTTTATTGGGTTTATAAATTTTCCCTGGAACAAAAAAAAAAAAGTGGGAGATTAATATTGGCCTCTGGGCTTGTGTGCCAGTCCTGAGCGTGCCATCTCTCTCACAAATAGTGGGCCATAGAAAGCCTATTTATTTATTTTTTTTTGGTTTTATAAATTCTCCCTGAAAAAAAAAAGGGAGATTAATATTGGCCTTTGGGCTTGTGTGCCAGTCCTAAGCGTGCCATCTCTCTCTCTCTCTCAGATAGTGGGCCATAGAAAGCCTATTTATTTTTTTTTTTATTGGGTTTATAAATTTTCCCTGGAACAAAAAAAAAAAAGTGGGAGATAAATATTGGCCTCTGGGCTTGTGTGCCACTCCTGACTCCTGTGTGCGTCATCTCTCACTCAGTGGGCCATAGAAAGCCTTTTTTTGTTTTATTTGTTTTCTAAATTCTCCCTGAAAAAATCATTTTATTTTATTTGGTTTCTAAATTCTTCCTGAAAAAATCATTTTATTCTATTATTTTTTTTTCCTAAAGTCTCCCTGAAAAAAAAAAAAAAAACAAATCAGTGGGAGATTAATATTGCCCTTTCTGCTTGTGTGCCAGTCTTGACTCCTGGGTGTGCCATCTCTCTCTCTCTCTCTCTCCAATTGTGGGCCATAGAAAGCCTATTATTTTTTTAGCTTGATTTTGGTTCCAAAATCTACCTGAAAAAATCACTACATCAATCAGTGGGAGATAAATATTGGCCTCTGGGCTTGTGTGCCACTCCTGACTCCTGTGTGCGTCATCTCTCACTCAGTGGGCCATAGAAAGCCTTTTTTTGTTTTATTTGTTTTCTAAATTCTCCCTGAAAAAATCATTTTATTTTATTTGGTTTCTAAATTCTTCCTGAAAAAATCATTTTATTCTATTATTTTTTTTTCCTAAAGTCTCCCTGAAAAAAAAAAAAAACAAATCAGTGGGAGATTAATATTGCCCTTTCTGCTTGTGTGCCAGTCTTGACTCCTGGGTGTGCCATCTCTCTCTCTCTCTCCAATTGTGGGCCATAGAAAGCCTATTATTTTTTTAGCTTGATTTGGGTTCCAAAATCTACCTGAAAAAATCACTACATCAATCAGTGGGAGATAAATATTGGCCTCTGGGCTTGTGTGCCACTCCTGACTCCTGTGTGCGTCATCTCTCACTCAGTGGGCCATAGAAAGCCTTTTTTTGTTTTATTTGTTTTCTAAATTCTCCCTGAAAAAATCATTTTATTTTATTTGGTTTCTAAATTCTTCCTGAAAAAATCATTTTATTCTATTATTTTTTTTCCTAAAGTCTCCCTGAAAAAAAAAAAAAAAAACAAATCAGTGGGAGATTAATATTGCCCTTTCTGCTTGTGTGCCAGTCTTGACTCCTGGGTGTGCCATCTCTCTCTCTCTCTCCAATTGTGGGCCATAGACAGCCTATTATTTTTTTAGCTTGATTTGGGTTCCAAAATCTACCTGAAAAAATCACTACATCAATCAGTGGGAGATAAATATTGGCCTCTGGGCTTGTGTGCCACTCCTGACTTCTGTGTGCGTCATCTCTCACTCATTGGGCCATAGAAAGCCTTTTTTTGTTTTATTTGTTTTCTAAATTCTCCCTGAAAAAATCATTTTATTTTATTTGGTTTCTAAATTCTTCCTGAAAAAATCATTTTATTCTATTATTTTTTTTCCTAAAGTCTCCCTGAAAAAAAAAAAAAACAAATCAGTGGGAGATTAATATTGCCCTTTCTGCTTGTGTGCCAGTCTTGACTCCTGGGTGTGCCATCTCTCTCTCTCTCTCTCCAATTGTGGGCCATAGAAAGCCTATTATTTTTTTAGCTTGATTTGGGTTCCAAAATCTACCTGAAAAAATCACTACATCAATCAGTGGGAGATAAATATTGGCCTCTGGGCTTGTGTGCCACTCCTGACTCCTGTGTGCGTCATCTCTCACTCAGTGGGCCATAGAAAGCCTTTTTTTGTTTTATTTGTTTTCTAAATTCTCCCTGAAAAAATCATTTTATTTTATTTGGTTTCTAAATTCTTCCTGAAAAAATCATTTTATTCTATTATTTTTTTTTCCTAAAGTCTCCCTGAAAAAAAAAAAAAAAAAAAAATCAGTGGGAGATTAATATTGCCCTTTCTGCTTGTGTGCCAGTCTTGACTCCTGGGTGTGCCATCTCTCTCTCTCTCTCTCCAATTGTGGGCCATATTATTTTTTTAGCTTGATTTGGGTTCCAAAATCTACCTGAAAAAATCACTACATCAATCAGTGGGAGATAAATATTGGCCTCTGGGCTTGTGTGCCACTCCTGACTCCTGTGTGCGTCATCTCTCACTCAGTGGGCCATAGAAAGCCTTTTTTGTTTTATTTGTTTTCTAAATTCTCCCTGAAAAAATCATTTTATTTTATTTGGTTTCTAAATTCTTCCTGAAAAAATCATTTTATTCTATTATTTTTTTTCCTAAAGTCTCCCTGAAAAAAAAAACCAAACAAATCAGTGGGAGATTAATATTGCCCTTTCTGCTTGTGTGCCAGTCTTGACTCCTGGGTGTGCCATCTCTCTCTCTCTCTCCAATTGTGGGCCATAGAAAGCCTATTATTTTTTTAGCTTGATTTGGGTTCCAAAATCTACCTGAAAAAATCACAACATCAATCAGTGGGAGATAAATATTGGCCTCTGGGCTTGTGTGCCACTCCTGACATTTGTGTGCGTCATCTCTCACTCAGTGGGCCATAGAAAGCCTTTTTTTGTTTTATTTGTTTTCTAAATTCTCCCTGAAAAAATCATTTTATTTTATTTGGTTTCTAAATTCTTCCTGAAAAAATCATTTTATTCTATTATTTTTTTTTCCTAAAGTCTCCCTGAAAAAAAAAAAAATCAAATCAGTGGGAGATTAATATTTACATTTGTGCTTCAGTGACAGTCCTGCGTGTGTGGCATCTCTCTCATTTGTTGCCACCAACAACAGAGTGTGTAACATTGTGCCTGATTTTTGTTGTGGTCTCACTCACCTGTAAAGGGGTAGCTAAATCATACTGAAGTTATAGCTCACCGTGTAATTTGTGTGACAGCAACAAATACCGTTAGTTTGTTTACGTTTTTAAAACAATGAGGAAGTCTGGTGGAAGAGGTCGTGGCCGGGGGCGTTCATTGTCAGCTGGTAATGAGGGTAGTGGTAGTGGTGGAGCATCAGCTGGTCGTGGGAAAAAAAATATTGCACCTAAGTCTGGAGCTGTGGAGCCAGGTTCGTCGTCTGGCTACACAAGGCCTCGAACGCTCCCTTTTCTGGGAGTAGGAAAACCGCTTTTAAAGCTGGAGCAGCAAGAGCAAGTTTTGGCTTATCTTGCTGACTCAGCCTCTAGCTCTTTTGCCTCCTCTCGTGAAACTGGTAAATGTCAAAGCAGCGCGTCGTTAGTGGATGTTCACGGTCAGGGACAAGTCGCTTCCTTGTCCTCTTCAGCAAAAACAACAACAGAGAAGAATGCAGCAGGCGACACAACGGGTTACTCCATGGAGCTCTTTACACATACCGTCCCTGGCTTAGAAAGTGAAGCAGTTAACAGTCCATGCCCATTACAAGTTGAATCTGACATGGAGTGCACTGATGCACAGCCACAGCCAGACTACTATGCTGGTCCTTTGACTCAGACCACAACATTGCCCTCCCAGGGTAATGATCAAGAATCAGACCCTGATGAGACTATGTTGCCCCATCACGAACGCTATACCACCGACCAACACGGTGACACAGACGAAGTTGCACACGAGCTACAAGAAGAGGTAATAGATGACCCAGTTCTTGACCCCGATTGGCAGCCATTGGGGGAACAGGGTGCAGGCGGCAGCAGTTCTGAAGCGGAGGAGGAGGGGCCTCAGCAGGCATCAACATCGCAGCAGGTTCCATCTGCCGGGCCCGTATCTTGCCCAAAACGCGTGGCAAAGCCAAAACCTGTTGGAGGACAGCGTGGCCATCCGGTTAAAGCTCAGTCTGCAATGCCTGAAAAGGTATCCGATGCTAGAAAGAGTGCAGTCTGGCATTTTTATAAACAACATCCAATTGATCAGCGCAAAGTCATCTGTCAAAAATGTTCAACTACCTTAAGCAGAGGACAGAATCTGAAAAGTCTCAATACAAGTTGCATGCATAGACATATAACCACCATGCATTTGCAAGCCTGGACTAACTACCAAGCGTCCCTTAAGGTTGTAGCACCCTCGGCCAATGAAGCTAGTCAGCAACGCAACATCCCTTCCGGCAGTGTAGGGCCACCATTTTCCGCACCACCTGCAGTATCTGTGCAGGTTTCTTTGCCAGGCCAAAGCAGTCAGGGTCAGGGAATCACCAGTTTCGTAGTAGGAAACACTGCATCTAGGACACCGGCGGCAACAATACCATCTCCCACCGTCTCTCAGTCTGCCATGTCCACCGGCACCCCCGCTAGTTCCACGATCTCCCGCTCTCCAGTCCAGCTCACCCTACATGAGACTATGGTTAGAAAAAGGAAGTACTTAGCCTCGCATCCGCGTACACAGGGTTTGAACGCCCACATAGCTAGACTAATCTCGTTAGAGATGATGCCCTACCGGTTAGTTGAAAGCGAAGCTTTCAAAGCCCTGATGGACTACGCTGTACCACGCTACGAGCTACCCAGTCGACACTTTTTTTCCAGAAAAGCCATCCCAGCCCTCCACCAGCATGTTAAAGAGCGCATCGTCCATGCACTCAGGCAATCTGTGAGCACAAAGGTGCACCTGACAACAGATGCATGGACCAGTAGGCATGGCCAGGGACGTTACGTGTCCATCACGGCACACTGGGTAAATGTGGTGGATGCAGGGTCCACAGGGGACAAGTTTGGGACAGTTCTGCCTAGCCCACGGTCTAGGAAACAGTTGGCTGTAGCCGTTCGCACCCCCTCCTCCTCCTCTTCGTCTTCCTGCAGAAGCGAGAGCTCGTTCACAGACCGCAGTCGCACAACCACTCCATCCGCAGCTGCCACTGTTGCACACCAGGTCTCCCATTATGGGGCAGCTACTGGCAAACGTCAGCAGGCTGTATTGGCTATGAAGTGTTTGGGCGACAACAGACACACCGCGGAAGTTCTGTCCGAGTTCTTGCAGAAAGAAACGCAGTCATGGCTGGGCACTGTAGATCTTGAGGCAGGCAAGGTAGTGAGTGATAACGGAAGGAATTTCATGGCTGCCATCTCCCTTTCCCAACTGAAACACATTCCTTGCCTGGCTCACACCTTAAACCTGGTGGTGCAGTGCTTTCTGAAAAGTTATCCGGGGTTATCCGACCTGCTCCTCAAAGTGCGTGGACTTTGCTCACATATCCGCCGTTCGCCCGTACACTCCAGCCGTATGCAGACCAATCAGCGTTCTTTGAACCTTCCCCAGCATCGCCTAATCATAGACGTTGCAACAAGGTGGAACTCAACACTGCACATGCTTCAGAGACTGTGCGAACAGAGGCGGGCTGTTATGTTTTTGTGGGAGGATACACATACACGGGCAGGCAGTAGGATGGCAGACATGGAGTTGTCAGGTGTGCAGTGGTCGAAGATTCAAGACATGTGTCAAGTCCTTCAGTGTTTTGAGGAATGCACACGGCTGGTTAGTGCAGACAACGCCATAATAAGCATGAGCATCCCCCTAATGCGTCTGCTGATGCAAAGTTTGACGCACATAAAGGATCAGGCGTCTGCAGCTGAGGAAGAGGAAAGCCTTGATGACAGTCAGCCATTGTCTGGCCAGGGCAGTGTACAGGACGAGTTAGCGGGCGAAGAGGAGGAGGAGGACGAGGAGGATGATGGGGATGATTATATTTGTAATGAGGAAGCTTTTCCGGGGCCACTGGAAATTGGTGGCGCGGCAAGGCCGGGTTCTGGTTTTTGGAGGGACACAAGTGACGTGGATTTGCCTGAAACTGCCCCTCAACCAAGCACAACCGGAGATTTGAGAACTGGAACTTTGGCCCACATGGCGGATTATGCCTTACGTATCCTCAAAAGGGACACACGCATAACTAAAATGATGAACGATGACGATTACTGGTTGGCCTGCCTCCTTGATCCTCGCTATAAAGGCAAATTGCAAAATATAATGCCACATGAGAACTTGAAACTAATATTAGCAACCAAACAATCAACTCTTGTTGACCGTTTGCTTCTGGCATTCCCTGCACACAGCGCCCGTTATCGTTCTCACACGAGCTGCAGGGGCCAGCAGACCAGAGGAGTTAGAGGGGCAGAAATCAGAAGTGGCGTTGGCCAGAGGGGTTTTCTGACCAGGTTGTGGAGTGATTTTGCTATGACCGCAGACAGGACAGGTACTGCAGCATCAATTCAAAGTGACAGGAGACAACATTTGTCCAGTATGGTTACAAACTATTTTTCAACCCTTATCGATGTTCTCCCTCAACCGTCATTCCCATTTGATTACTGGGCATCAAAATTAGACACCTGGCCAGAATTGGCAGAATATGCATTGCAGGAGCTTGCTTGCCCGGCAGCTAGTGTCCTATCAGAAAGAGTATTCAGTGCTGCAGGTTCAATACTAACAGAAAAAAGGACTCGTCTGGCTACCCAAAATGTAGATGATCTAACCTTCATTAAAATGAACCACAACTGGATTTCGAAATCTTTTGCCCCACCTTGCCCGGCTGACACCTAGCTTTCCTATGTAAAGGTCTTGCCTGTGGACTATTCTGAACGACTTTTCCAATCTCGTAATTTGCAGCACCTGATTGTCCAGCATCCGACATGTTAACACCTCCCTAAATGGCCAAAGTCCCCACACGGGGCCGTGGTATCGCCACTTGGCGCCAGCACCCGTGAGAGTACTGTTTGTCTGAAGAGGTGGGTGTGCCCGCTTTTGGTCGACGGCACTGCCACTAGGTCCCTCATAGTACAATAAAGTGTCTGGCGGTGGTGGTGCGCACCCAACGTCAGACACACCGTTGTAATATGAGGGGCCCTGGGCCTGTACCGCCGGCTACAAGACAGTCCCCCCCCAGGTCAAACAGTGCTCTACGACTTGCAAAATTTTCTCTCACAGCTCCACCAATGTTTAGTCTATGCGCTGACATCCTTCAATGCCTGGCACTGTCAATAACATTGTATTGACATTTTCTTATGTTAGGCCTTCGAAGCCTGTCTGCGGTCACTCCTTCCACTAGGCCTCCACTGACCTGTCTACTGCTGCCCGTGTTCCCCTGGAACCAATTTTAAATTGCCTACAGCCAGCCCAATTTATTATGTTAGGGCTTCGAAGCCTGTCTGCGGTCCCTCCTTCCACTAGGCCTCCACTGACCTGTCTACTGCTGCCCGTGTTCCCCTGGAACCAATTTTAAATTGCCTACAGCCAGCCCAATTTATTATGTTAGGGCTTCGAAGCCTGTCTGCGGTCCCTCCTTCCACTAGGCCTCCACTGACCTGTCTACTGCCACCCGTGTTCCCCTGGAACCAATTTTAAATTGCCTACAGCCAGCCCAATTTATTATGTTAGGGCTTCGAAGCCTGTCTGCGGTCCCTCCTTCCACTAGGCCTCCACTGACCTGTCTACTGCCGCCCGTGTTCCCCTGGAACCAATTTTAAATTGCCTACAGCCCAATTTTTGTTATGTTAGGCCTTCGAAGCCTGTCTGCGGCCCGTTATTTCCACTACTACTACACTGACTTGGCTACTGCCGCCCGTGTTCCCTTGGAACCAATTTTAAATTGCCTACAGCCCAATTTTTGTTATGTTAGGCCTTCGAAGCCTGTCTGCGGCCCGTTCTTTCCACTACTACTACACTGACCTGGCTACTGCCGCCCGTGTTCCCCTGGAACCAATTTTAAATTGCCTACAGCCAGCCCAATTTATTATGTTAGGGCTTCGAAGCCTGTCTGCGGTCCATCCTTCCACTAGGCCTCCACTGACCTGTCTACTGCTGCCCGTGTACCCCTTGAACCAAGATCAGAAAATATAAAAATAAGTATTTTGCTTATAAAAAAGAAAACACTGGAGAGATATCAAATGCAGACATTTTAACATTAAAAACAAACACATACAACAAAAATCTGGTACAGTACTAAAAATGGCCACCAGCTACAATAACTTTCTCCTGCAAGTAGTTAACTGAAAGTTTTTTTCAATTTAAAACACAGATATGGCATCCACCGAGTGTTGTCCTGTCGCGTCTTCTTTATATTATTGCCAAGAAGATGCAAAACAATGAAAATAATAAAATCATTATTTACCAAAAAAATAGAGTAAGTCAAAACCACATTGCAAATAAACATTCATTACGAATAAAGAAGCAGGGCGCGTCCGAGGGTGAGTATATGCCTAATAAGAATATAATCACCCTCGGACGCGCCCTGCTTCTTTCCGACAGCCTTCCTTCCTAAGAATCAGCCCTTCCGTGGTGTAGAGAGAGGGTTTGTTACACTCCAAGGTGTTCCCCAGGTTGCCTTTCCTGAGCTTCGATCTTCATGCTCTCGTTTAGTAGTTGTCGGAAAGTAGGCTGCATTAGGCCTACAAATTGGGTATGGGGTGGAGAGAGATGGTGTGTTACACTCCAAGGTGTTCCCCAGGTTTCCTTGCCATTGCTTCGGTCTTCCGACTCTCGTTTAGTAGTTGTAGAAAACTACACTGCATTAGGCCTACAAATTGGGTATCGGGTGGAGAGAGATGGTGTGTTACACTCCAAGGTGTTCCCCAGGTTGCCTTTCCTGAGCTTCGATCTTCCGGCTCTCGTTTAGTAGTTGTTGGAAACTACACTGCATTAGGCCTACAAATTGGGTATGGGGTGTAGAGAGATGGTGTGTTCCACTCCAAGGTGTTCTCCAGGTTGCCTTTCCTGAGCTTCGATCTTCCGGCTCTCGTTTAGTAGTTCTTGGAAACTACACTGCATTAGGCCTACAAATTGGGTATGGGGTGTAGAGAGATGGTGTTTTCCACTCCAAGGTGTTCTCCAGGTTGCCTTTCCTGAGCTTCGATCTTCCGGCTCTCGTTTAGTAGTTGTTGGAAACTACGCTGCATTAGGCCTACAAATTGGGTATGGGGTGTAGAGAGATGGTGTGTTCCACTCCAAGGTGTTATCCAGGTTGCCTTTCCTGAGCTTCGATCTTCCGGCTCTCGTTTAGTAGTTGTTGGAAACTACACTGCATTAGGCCTACAAATTGGGTATGGGGTGTAGAGAGATGGTGTGTTCCACTCCAAGGTGTTCTCCAGGTTGACTTTCCTGAGCTTCGATCTTCCGGCTCTCGTTTAGTAGTTCTTGGAAACTACACTGCATTAGGCCTACAAATTGGGTATGGGGTGTAGAGAGATGGTGTGTTCCACTCCAAGGTGTTCTCCAGGTTGCCTTTCCTGAGCTTCGATCTTCCGGCTCTCGTTTAGTAGTTCTTGGAAACTACACTGCATTAGGCCTACAAATTGGGTATGGGGTGTAGAGAGATGGTGTGTTCCACTCCAAGGTGTTCCCCAGGTTTCCTCGCCAATGCTTCGATCTTCATGCTCTCGTTTAGTAGTTGTTGGAAACTACGCTGCATTAGGCCTACAAATTGGGTATGGGGTGTAGAGAGATGGTGTGTTCCACTCCAAGGTGTTCTCCAGGTTGCCATTCCTGAGCTTCGATCTTCCGGCTCTCGTTTAGTAGTTCTTGGAAACTACACTGCATTAGGCCTACAAATTGGGTATGGGGTGTAGAGAGATGGTGTGTTCCACTCCAAGGTGTTCTCCAGGTTGCCTTTCCTGAGCTTCGATCTTCCGGCTCTCATTTAGTAGTTGTTGGAAACTACGCTGCATTAGGCCTACAAATTGGGTATGGGGTGTAGAGAGATGGTGTGTTCCACTCCAAGGTGTTCTCCAGGTTGCCTTTCCTGAGCTTCGATCTTCCGGCTCTCGTTTAGTAGTTCTTGGAAACTACACTGCATTAGGCCTACAAATTGGGTATGGGGTGTAGAGAGATGGTGTGTTCCACTCCAAGGTGTTCCCCAGGTTTCCTCGCCAATGCTTCGATCTTCATGCTCTCGTTTAGTAGTTGTTGGAAACTACGCTGCATTAGGCCTACAAATTGGGTATGGGGTGTAGAGAGATGGTGTGTTCCACTCCAAGGTGTTCTCCAGGTTGCCTTTCCTGAGCTTCGATCTTCCGGCTCTCGTTTAGTAGTTCTTGGAAACTACACTGCATTAGGCCTACAAATTGGGTATGGGGTGTAGAGAGATGTTGTGTTCCACTCCAAGGTGTTCTCCAGGTTGCCTTTCCTGAGCTTCGATCTTCCGGCTCTCGTTTAGTAGTTGTTGGAAACTACGCTGCATTAGGCCTACAAATTGGGTATGGGGTGTAGAGAGATGGTGTGTTCCACTCCAAGGTGTTCTCCAGGTTGCCTTTCCTGAGCTTCGATCTTCCGGCTCTCGTTTAGTAGTTCTTGGAAACTACACTGCATTAGGCCTACAAATTGGGTATGGGGTGTAGAGAGATGGTGTGTTCCACTCCAAGTTGTTCTCCAGGTTGCCTTTCCTGAGCTTCGATCTTCCGGCTCTCGTTTAGTAGTTGTTGGAAACTACGCTGCATTAGGCCTACAAATTGGGTATGGGGTGTAGAGAGATGGTGTGTTCCACTCCAAGGTGTTCCCCAGGTTTCCTCGCCAATGCTTCGATCTTCATGCTCTCGTTTAGTAGTTGTTGGAAACTACGCTGCATTAGGCCTACAAATTGGGTATGGGGTGTAGAGAGATGGTGTGTTCCACTCCAAGTTGTTCTCCAGGTTGCCTTTCCTGAGCTTCGATCTTCCGGCTCTCGTTTAGTAGTTGTTGGAAACTACGCTGCATTAGGCCTACAAATTGGGTATGGGGTGTAGAGAGATGGTGTGTTCCACTCCAAGGTGTTCTCCAGGTTGCCTTTCCTGAGCTTCGATCTTCCGGCTCTCGTTTAGTAGTTCTTGGAAACTACGCTGCATTAGGCCTACAAATTGGGTATGGGGTGTAGAGAGATGGTCTGTTCCACTCCAAGGTGTTCCCCAGGTTTCCTCGCCAATGCTTCGATCTTCATGCTCTCGTTTAGTAGTTGTTGGAAACTACGCTGCATTAGGCCTACAAATTGGGTATGGGGTGTAGAGAGATGGTGTGTTCCACTCCAAGGTGTTCTCCAGGTTGCCTTTCCTGAGCTTCGATCTTCCGGCTCTCGTTTAGTAGTTCTTGGAAACTACACTGCATTAGGCCTACAAATTGGGTATGGGGTGTAGAGAGATGGTGTGTTCCACTCCAAGGTGTTCTCCAGGTTGCCTTTCCTGAGCTTCGATCTTCCGGCTCTCGTTTAGTAGTTGTTGGAAACTACGCTGCATTAGGCCTACAAATTGGGTATGGGGTGTAGAGAGATGGTGTGTTCCACTCCAAGGTGTTCTCCAGGTTGCCTTTCCTGAGCTTCGATCTTCCGGCTCTCGTTTAGTAGTTCTTGGAAACTACACTGCATTAGGCCTACAAATTGGGTATGGGGTGTAGAGAGATGGTGTGTTCCACTCCAAGGTGTTCCCCGGGTTTCCTCGCCAATGCTTCGATCTTCATGCTCTCGTTTAGTAGTTGTTGGAAACTACGCTGCATTAGGCCTACAAATTGGGTATGGGGTGTAGAGAGATGGTGTGTTCCACTCCAAGGTGTTCTCCAGGTTGCCTTTCCTGAGCTTCGATCTTCCGGCTCTCGTTTAGTAGTTGTTGGAAACTACGCTGCATTAGGCCTACAAATTGGGTATGGGGTGTAGAGAGATGGTGTGTTCCACTCCAAGGTGTTATCCAGGTTGCCTTTCCTGAGCTTCGATCTTCCGGCTCTCGTTTAGTAGTTGTTGGAAACTACACTGCATTAGGCCTACAAATTGGGTATGGGGTGTAGAGAGATGGTGTGTTCCACTCCAAGGTGTTCTCCAGGTTGACTTTCCTGAGCTTCGATCTTCCGGCTCTCGTTTAGTAGTTCTTGGAAACTACACTGCATTAGGCCTACAAATTGGGTATGGGGTGTAGAGAGATGGTGTGTTCCACTCCAAGGTGTTCTCCAGGTTGCCTTTCCTGAGCTTCGATCTTCCGGCTCTCGTTTAGTAGTTCTTGGAAACTACACTGCATTAGGCCTACAAATTGGGTATGGGGTGTAGAGAGATGGTGTGTTCCACTCCAAGGTGTTCCCCAGGTTTCCTCGCCAATGCTTCGATCTTCATGCTCTCGTTTAGTAGTTGTTGGAAACTACGCTGCATTAGGCCTACAAATTGGGTATGGGGTGTAGAGAGATGGTGTGTTCCACTCCAAGGTGTTCTCCAGGTTGCCATTCCTGAGCTTCGATCTTCCGGCTCTCGTTTAGTAGTTCTTGGAAACTACACTGCATTAGGCCTACAAATTGGGTATGGGGTGTAGAGAGATGGTGTGTTCCACTCCAAGGTGTTCTCCAGGTTGCCTTTCCTGAGCTTCGATCTTCCGGCTCTCATTTAGTAGTTGTTGGAAACTACACTGCATTAGGCCTACAAATTGGGTATGGGGTGTAGAGAGATGGTGTGTTCCACTCCAAGGTGTTCTCCAGGTTGCCTTTCCTGAGCTTCGATCTTCCGGCTCTCGTTTAGTAGTTCTTGGAAACTACACTGCATTAGGCCTACAAATTGGGTATGGGGTGTAGAGAGATGGTGTGTTCCACTCCAAGGTGTTCCCCAGGTTTCCTCGCCAATGCTTCGATCTTCATGCTCTCGTTTAGTAGTTGTTGGAAACTACGCTGCATTAGGCCTACAAATTGGGTATGGGGTGTAGAGAGATGGTGTGTTCCACTCCAAGGTGTTCTCCAGGTTGCCTTTCCTGAGCTTCGATCTTCCGGCTCTTGTTTAGTAGTTCTTGGAAACTACACTGCATTAGGCCTACAAATTGGGTATGGGGTGTAGAGAGATGTTGTGTTCCACTCCAAGGTGTTCTCCAGGTTGCCTTTCCTGAGCTTCGATCTTCCGGCTCTCGTTTAGTAGTTGTTGGAAACTACGCTGCATTAGGCCTACAAATTGGGTATGGGGTGTAGAGAGATGGTGTGTTCCACTCCAAGGTGTTCTCCAGGTTGCCTTTCCTGAGCTTCGATCTTCCGGCTCTCGTTTAGTAGTTCTTGGAAACTACACTGCATTAGGCCTACAAATTGGGTATGGGGTGTAGAGAGATGGTGTGTTCCACTCCAAGTTGTTCTCCAGGTTGCCTTTCCTGAGCTTCGATCTTCCGGCTCTCGTTTAGTAGTTGTTGGAAACTACGCTGCATTAGGCCTACAAATTGGGTATGGGGTGTAGAGAGATGGTGTGTTCCACTCCAAGGTGTTCCCCAGGTTTCCTCGCCAATGCTTCGATCTTCATGCTCTCGTTTAGTAGTTGTTGGAAACTACGCTGCATTAGGCCTACAAATTGGGTATGGGGTGTAGAGAGATGGTGTGTTCCACTCCAAGGTGTTCTCCAGGTTGCCTTTCCTGAGCTTCGATCTTCCGGCTCTCGTTTAGTAGTTCTTGGAAACTACACTGCATTAGGCCTACAAATTGGGTATGGGGTGTAGAGAGATGGTGTGTTCCACTCCAAGGTGTTCTCCAGGTTGCCTTTCCTGAGCTTCGATCTTCCGGCTCTCGTTTAGTAGTTCTTGGAAACTACACTGCATTAGGCCTACAAATTGGGTATGGGGTGTAGAGAGATGGTCTGTTCCACTCCAAGGTGTTCCCCAGGTTTCCTCGCCAATGCTTCGATCTTCATGCTCTCGTTTAGTAGTTGTTGGAAACTACGCTGCATTAGGCCTACAAATTGGGTATGGGGTGTAGAGAGATGGTGTGTTCCACTCCAAGGTGTTCTCCAGGTTGCCTTTCCTGAGCTTCGATCTTCCGGCTCTCGTTTAGTAGTTCTTGGAAACTACACTGCATTAGGCCTACAAATTGGGTATGGGGTGTAGAGAGATGGTGTGTTCCACTCCAAGGTGTTCTCCAGGTTGCCTTTCCTGAGCTTCGATCTTCCGGCTCTCGTTTAGTAGTTGTTGGAAACTACGCTGCATTAGGCCTACAAATTGGGTATGGGGTGTAGAGAGATGGTGTGTTCCACTCCAAGGTGTTCTCCAGGTTGCCTTTCCTGAGCTTCGATCTTCCGGCTCTCGTTTAGTAGTTCTTGGAAACTACACTGCATTAGGCCTACAAATTGGGTATGGGGTGTAGAGAGATGGTGTGTTCCACTCCAAGGTGTTCCCCAGGTTTCCTCGCCAATGCTTCGATCTTCATGCTCTCGTTTAGTAGTTGTTGGAAACTACACTGCATTAGGCCTACAAATTGGGTATGGGGTGTAGAGAGATGGTGTGTTCCACTCCAAGGTGTTCTCCAGGTTGCCTTTCCTGAGCTTCGATCTTCCGGCTCTCGTTTAGTAGTTGTTGGAAACTACGCTGCATTAGGCCTACAAATTGGGTATGGGGTGTAGAGAGATGGTGTGTTCCACTCCAAGGTGTTCTCCAGGTTGCCTTTCCTGAGCTTCGATCTTCCGGCTCTCGTTTAGTAGTTCTTGGAAACTACACTGCATTAGGCCTACAAATTGGGTATGGGGTGTAGAGAGATGGTGTGTTCCACTCCAAGGTGTTCTCCAGGTTGCCTTTCCTGAGCTTCGATCTTCCGGCTCTCGTTTAGTAGTTCTTGGAAACTACGCTGCATTAGGCCTACAAATTGGGTATGGGGCGTAGAGAGATGGTGTGTTCCACTCCAAGGTGTTCTCCAGGTTGCCTTTCCTGAGCTTCGATCTTCCAACTCTCGTTTAGTAGTTCTTGGAAACTACACTGCATTAGGCCTACAAATTGGGTATGAGGTGTAGAGAGATGGTGTGTTCCACTCCAAGGTGTTCTCCAGGTTGCCTTTCCTGAGCTTCGATCTTCCGGCTCTCGTTTAGTAGTTGTTGGAAACTACGCTGCATTAGGCCTACAAATTGGGTATGGGGTGTAGAGAGATGGTGTGTTCCACTCCAAGGTGTTCCCCAGGTTTCCTCGCCAATGCTTCGATCTTCATGCTCTCGTTTAGTAGTTGTTGGAAACTACGCTGCATTAGGCTTACAAATTGGGTATGGGGTGTAGAGAGATGGTGTGTTCCACTCCAAGGTGTTATCCAGGTTGCCTTTCCTGAGCTTCGATCTTCCGGCTCTCGTTTAGTAGTTGTTGTAAACTACACTGCATTAGGCCTACAAATTGGGTATGGGGTGTAGAGAGATGGTGTGTTCCACTCCAAGGTGTTCTCCAGGTTGCCTTTCCTGAGCTTCGATCTTCCGGCTCTCGTTTAGTAGTTCTTGGAAACTACGCTGCATTAGGCCTACAAATTGGGTATGGGGCGTAGAGAGATGGTGTGTTCCACTCCAAGGTGTTCTCCAGGTTGCCTTTCCTGAGCTTCGATCTTCCAACTCTCGTTTAGTAGTTCTTGGAAACTACACTGCATTAGGCCTACAAATTGGGTATGGGGTGTAGAGAGATGGTGTGTTCCACTCCAAGGTGTTCTCCATGTTGCCTTTCCTGAGCTTCGATCTTCCGGCTCTCGTTTAGTAGTTGTTGGAAACTACGCTGCATTAGGCCTACAAATTGGGTATGGGGTGTAGAGAGATGGTGTGTTCCACTCCAAGGTGTTCCCCAGGTTTCCTCGCCAATGCTTCGATCTTCATGCTCTCGTTTAGTAGTTGTTGGAAACTACGCTGCATTAGGCTTACAAATTGGGTATGGGGTGTAGAGAGATGGTGTGTTCCACTCCAAGGTGTTATCCAGGTTGCCTTTCCTGAGCTTCGATCTTCCGGCTCTCGTTTAGTAGTTGTTGGAAACTACACTGCATTAGGCCTACAAATTGGGTATGGGGTGTAGAGAGATGGTGTGTTCCACTCCAAGGTGTTCTCCAGGTTGCCTTTCCTGAGCTTCGATCTTCCGACTCTCGTTTAGTAGTTGTTGGAAACTACGCTGCATTAGGCCTACAAATTGGGTATGGGGTGTAGAGAGATGGTGTGTTCCACTCCAAGGTGTTCTCCAGGTTGCCTTTCCTGAGCTTCGATCTTCCGGCTCTCGTTTAGTAGTTCTTGGAAACTACACTGCATTAGGCCTACAAATTGGGTATGGGGTGTAGAGAGATGGTGTGTTCCACTCCAAGGTGTTCTCCAGGTTGCCTTTCCTGAGCTTCGATCTTCCGGCTCTCGTTTAGTAGTTGTTGGAAACTACGCTGCATTAGGCCTACAAATTGGGTATGGGGTGTAGAGAGATGGTGTGTTCCACTCCAAGGTGTTCTCCAGGTTGCCTTTCCTGAGCTTCGATCTTCCGGCTCTCGTTTAGTAGTTGTTGGAAACTACACTGCATTAGGCCTACAAATTGGGTATGGGGTATAGAGAGATGGTGTGTTCCACTCCAAGGTGTTCTCCAGGTTGCCTTTCCTGAGCTTCGATCTTCCGGCTCTCGTTTAGTAGTTCTTGGAAACTACACTGCATTAGGCCTACAAATTGGGTATGGGGTGTAGAGAGATGGTGTGTTCCACTCCAAGGTGTTCTCCAGGTTGCCTATCCTGAACTTCTATCTTCAGGCTCTCATTAAATTGTGGTTAAACGGAACAACTGCATTTGGAGTACTAGTTGGTTTGGGGCCTACTATCGGTGTCTGCCACTCCTTGCTGTTCTCCTGGTTTCCTGTCCTGAAATTCCGTTTTCAGGCGCTCGTTAAGTAGTTGTTAATGTTAGACTGCATTTGGCCTACTAGTTGGGTTGGGGCCTACTATCGGTGTCTGCCACTCCTTGCTGTTCTCCTCCACTGAACAAAGCTGTGCCGCCTGTTTACTACGGTTGCCAATTTTGAACTGCATTTCGACTACTTACTGATTTGGGCCTACTCTCTGTCAGCCTCTCATTCCAGTTGTCCTCCACTGCAATGCCCCCTGGTTATTCCTGTGTTACCAATTTTGAACTGCATTTAGCCAACTTTATTCTTTGGGCAAATTTCTGTGTTTCCTCCTCATCCTGCCCATTGCCCAGCCAGTGATAGATGAGTCTGCTGGTACATTGACCCATAACGCAACATTCCCCGTGCACGCTACACAACAACATTGTGACCCTGCTGAAAGTCAGGTTGCTCTTCCCGCATACCATACCACCTTACACGGGGACAAAGAGGAAGGTGCAGATGAAGGTGCAGGTTCCTTCATCAGGTGGGGGGAGGAATACTAGTTGGCGACGTCACTGGCACAGGGCCTCTCATAGTACGCAAAAGTGTTGCTGCCGGTGGGAGGCGCCCCCGCCGTGCAAACACACCACTGTACTTTGAGGGGCCCTGTGCCAGTGCCAGTGCCAATGCCAACGAGTGGGCCCCCCCTGCTTGCTCAGGTTCACAGCACTTGCAAAGTTGAAATACTTACCTCTCCCTGCTCCACTGCCGTGACGTGGTCCAGATTTCCTGGGCCCACTAATTACTTGAACCAGCCCTACCCACCACAACTTTAGCCAAATGACCCCCAATTTCAAATGCCTTCCAATTATTATAAGGTAAATTACGCTTGACAAGCTTCATTAAGAAGAATGGATGGTTTTGACATTAAAATGGGCACTCTAGGTGTTTTCCTGGCCCCCACTCACTGCCGACTATGCTGCCCCATTGACTTGCATTGGGTTTCGTGTTTCGGTCGATCCAGACTTTACGTCATAATCGGCCGATTTCACTCGACCCGACTTTTGAGATAGTCGGGTTTCGCGAAACCCGGCTCGACTCTAAAAAGGTCAAGGTCGCTCAACTCTAGTAATTAATCCTGAAAAAATCTTCAACTCCATTTACTGAAATGCAGTCCAAAACTAACAAGAAATGTCCACCATGCATTCTTGTAGAATACAGTCACACATTACTGTACCGCTCTCCTACCTTTTGACAATCAGTCTGTTATACTATATAGCCAAATATTTCACATTTTACCTCCTCAGTCCAGATCACTTGTTGCCTTTTCTCTGTACCACATTTCTTAATTTTTGGGCATAAGTCAGTAGCTTGGCCTTGTTTCCTGTTCTGATCTGGTGGTTCGAACAAATAGTGGATCTGGTAGTTAGAGCACCAGAAAAGACCTGATAGCACATTAATACAGGACAAGCTCTGGGAAGTGGAACCTCTGCTGACCGCAATCCCTAATCCTATCACGCACACTAGAAATAGCCGTGGAGCGCTCCTATCATGACCTAGGCGCCTCGTCACAGCCTCAGAACTAGCTAGCCCTAGAGATAGGAAAAATAAGCCTATCTTGCCTCAGAGAAAATTCCCCAAAGGAAAAGGCAGCCCCCCACATATATTGACTGTGAGTAAGATGAAATCACAAACACAGAGATGAAATAGATTTAGCAAAGAGAGGCCCGACTTACTAAACAGACAGAAGATAGGAAAGGTCACTTTGCAGTCAGCACAAAACCCTACAAAAGCCACACAGA
The DNA here is from genome assembly GCF_032444005.1 of Ranitomeya imitator. Classification (NCBI taxonomy): domain Eukaryota; kingdom Metazoa; phylum Chordata; class Amphibia; order Anura; family Dendrobatidae; genus Ranitomeya; species Ranitomeya imitator. The sequence goes on from NC_091286.1 coordinate 532,332,995, forward strand.
GAGTGCAGGGAAAAATACCTTCCGCACCGACTAACGGAGCGGAGGCGCCCCTCTGCGTCCCAGAGCTTCCAGCAAGCAAGGCAAAATTCACATAAGCATGCTGGACAGAAAAAATAGCAAACAAGAAAAAAGCAAAGCGAAACTTAGCTTCTGCTGGAGAAAACAGGATACCAGGAAGATCCAGGAGCGAACTAGACCAATGCTACAACATTGACAGCTGGCATGGGACAAAGATCTAAGTGGAGTTAAATAGAGCAGCCCACTAACGAATTAGCCTCGTCACCTGTGGAAGGAAACTCAGAAACACCCACAGGCATCAGAGAAAGTCCATGGACAGAACCAGCCGAAGTACCATTCATGACCACAGGAGGGAGCCCGAAAACAGAATTCACAACAGTACCCCCCCCTTGAGGAGGGGTCACCGAACCCTCACGAGAGCCCCCAGGCCGACCAGGATGAGCCAAATGAAAGGCACGAACTAGATCGGCCGCATGAACATCCGAGGCAAAAACCCAGGAATTATCATCCTGACCATAACCCTTCCACTTGACCAAGTACTGGAGTTTCTGTCTCGAAATACGAGAATCCAAAATCTTCTCCACCACATACTCCAACTCCCCCTCAACCAACACCGGAGCAGGAGGGTCAATGGATGGAACCACAGGCGCCACGTATCTCCGCAATAACGACCTATGGAACACATTATGGATGGCAAAAGAATCTGGAAGGGCCAAACGAAATGACACAGGATTGATAACCTCAGAAATTTTATACGGACCAATGAAACGAGGCTTAAACTTAGGAGAGGAAACCTTCCTAGGAACATAACGAGACGACAACCAAACTAAATCCCCAACACGAAGTCGGGGACCCACACAGCGCCGGCGGTTAGCGAAACATTGAGCCTTCTCCTGGGACAATGTCAAATTGTCCACCACATGAGTCCAAATCTGCTGCAACCTATTCACCACAGTATCTACACCAGGACAGTCCGAAGACTCAACCTGCCCTGAAGAGAAACGAGGATGGAAACCAGAATTGCAGAAAAACGGCGAAACCAAAGTAGCCTAGCTGGCCCGATTATTAAGGGCAAACTCAGCCAACGGCAAAAAGGACACCCAATCATCCTGATCAGCAGAAACAAAGCATCTCAGATATGTTTCCAACGTCTGATTAGTTCGTTCGGTTTGGCCATTTGTCTGAGGATGGAAAGCCGAGGAAAAAGACAAATTAATGCCCATCCTAGCACAAAAGGATCGCCAAAACCTCGAAACAAACTGAGAACCTCTGTCCGAAACGATGTTCTCCGGGATGCCATGTAAACAAACCACATGCTGGAAAAACAATGGCACCAAATCAGAGGAGGAAGGCAATTTAGACAAGGGTACCAAATGGACCATCTTAGAAAAGCGATCACAAACCACCCAAATGACCGACATCTTTTGAGAGACGGGGAGATCCGAAATAAAATCCATAGAAATATGTGTCCAGGGCCTCTTCGGGACCGGCAAGGGCAAAAGCAAACCACTAGCACGAGAACAGCAGGGCTTAGCCCGAGCACAAGTCCTACAGGACTGCAGAAAAGAACGCACATCCCGTGACAAAGAAGGCCACCAAAAGGATCTAGCCACCAAATCTCTGGTACCAAAGATTCCAGGATGCCCAGCCAACACCGAACAATGAAGCTCAGAGATAACTCTGCTAGTCTATTTATCAGGGACAAACAGTTTCTCTGCTGGGCAACGGTCAGGTCTATCAGCCTGAAATTTTTGCAGCAATGATGATGGCAGACAAATGGCAGATGGCAGACAAAATTATCCCCTCTTTGAGAATACCTGCCGGCTCAGAAACACCCGGAGAGTCAGGCACAAAACTCCTTGACAGGGCATCAGCCTTCACATTCTTAGAGCCCGGAAGGTACGAAACCACAAAATCGAAGCGGGAGAAAAATAACACCCATCGAGCCTGTCTCGGATTCAACCGTTTGGCAGACTCAAGAGAGGTCAAATTCTTGTGATCTGTCAAGACCACCACGCGATGCTTGGCTCCTTCAAGCCAATGACGCCACTCCTCGAATGCCCACTTCATGGCCAACAATTCTCGATTACCAACATCATAATTGCGCTCAGCAGGCAAAAACTTTCTAGAAAAGAAAGCACATGGCTTCATTCCCGAGCCATCAGAACTTTTTTGCGACAAAACAGCCCCTGCTCCAATCTCAGAGGCATCAACCTCAACCTGAAACGGGAGCGAAACATCTGGCTGGCACAACACAGGGGCAGAAGAAAAACGACGCTTCAATTCCTGAAAAGCATCCACGGCCACAGAAGACCAATTGACCACATCAGCACCCTTCTTGGTCAAATCAGTCAACGGTTTAGCAACACTAGAAAAATTAGCGATGAAGCGATGATAAAAATTAGCAAAGCCCAGGAACTTTTGCAGGCTCTTCACAGATGTCGGCTGAGTCCAATCATGAATGGCCTGGACTTTAACAGGGTCCATCTCGACAGTAGAAGGGGAAAAATGAACCCCAAAAATGAAACCTTCTGAACTCCAAAGAGACACTTTGACCCCTTCACAAACAAGGAATTAGCACGGAGGACCTGGAACACCATTCTGACCTGCTTCACATGAGACTCCCAATCATCCGAAAAGACCAAAATATCATCCAAATACACAATCAGGAATTTATCCAGGTACTCTCGGAAGATGTCATGCATAAAGGACTGAAATACTGATGGAGCATTGGAAAGCCCGAATGGCATCACCAGGTACTCAAAATGGCCCTCGGGCGTATTAAATGCTGATTTCCATTCATCGCCACGTTTAATACGCACAAGATTATACGCCCCTCGAAGGTCTATCTTGGTAAACCAACTAGCCCCTTTAATACGAGCAAACAAGTCGGACAGCAACGGCAAAGGATACTGAAATTTGACAGTGATTTTATTAAGTAGGCGGTAATCAATACAAGGTCTCAAAGAACCATCCTTCTTTGCCACAAAAAAGAACCCCGCTCCCAACGGTGATGACGATGGGCGAATATGGCCTTTCTCCAAGGATTCCTTTATATAACTCCGCATAGCGGCGTGTTCTGGCACAGATAAATTGAACAATCGGCCCTTAGGAAACTTACTACCAGGAATCAAATTAATTGCACAATCGCAATCCCTATGAGGAGGTAGGGCACTGGCTTTGGGCTCATCAAATACATCCTGATAATCTGACAAAAACTCCGGAACTTCAGAAGGAGTAGAAGACGAAATTGACAAAAATGGAACATCACCATGTACACCCTGGCAACCCCAGCTGGACACAGACATAGATTTCCAGTCCAATACTGGATTATGGACCTGTAGCCATGGTAACCCTAAAACGACCACATCATGCAGATTAATTAACACCAAAAATGGATATCCTCCTGATGTGCAGGAGCCATGCACATGGTCAATTGGGTCCAGTACTGAGCCTTATTCTTGGCCAAAGTCGTAGCATCAATTCCTCTCAATGGAATAGGATGCTGCAAGGGCTCCAAGAAGAAAACCACAGCGCCTAGCATACTCCAAGTCCATCAAATTCAGGGCAGCGCCTGAATCCACAAATGCCATAACAGAGTAGGAAGACAAAGAACAAATCAAAGTAACGGACAATAGAAATTTTGACTGTACAGTACCAATGGTGGCAGACCTAGCGAACCGCTTAGTGCGCTTAGGACAATCGGAGATAGCATGAGTGGAATCACCACAGTAAAAACACAGCCCATTCCGACGTCTGTGTTCCTGCCGTTAAGCTCTGGTCAAAGTCCTATCGCACTGCATAGGCTCAGGCCCATGCTCAGATAGTACCGCCAAATGGTGCACAGTTTTACGCTCACGCAAGCGCCGATTGATCTGAATAGCCAAAGACATAGACTCATTCAGACCAGCAGGCATGGGAAATCCCACCATGACATCTTTAAGGGCTTCAGAGAGACCCTTTCTGAAGATTGCTGCCAGGGCACATTCATTCCACTGAGTGAGCACAGACCACTTTCTAAACTTCTGACAATATATCTCTGCTTCATCCTGACCCTGACACAGAGCCAGCAAGATTTTCTCTGCCTGATCCACTGAATTAGGTTTGTCATAAAGCAATCCGAGCACCAGAAAAAACGCATCCACATCACGCAATGCCGGATCTCCTGGCGCAAGGGAAAATGCCCAGTCTTGAGGGTCACTACGTAACAAAGAAATAATGATCCTTACTTGTTGAGCAGGATCACCTGAGGAGCGAGGTTTCAAAGCTAGAAACAATTTACAATTATTTTTGAAATTCAAGAACTTAGATCTATCACCAAAAAATAAATCAGGAATTGGAATCCTAGGCTCTGACATCGGATTCTGAACCACAAGATCCTGAATGTTTTGTACCCTTGTAGTGAGATTATCCATCCAAGAGGACAGACCTTGAATGTCCATGTCTACACCTGTTTTCTGAACCACCCAGAGGTAAAGGGGAAAAGTGAGACAGAACACGCTGCAAAGAAAAAAAAATGGTCTCAGAGCTTCACTTATCCCTCTATTGAGATGCATCAATACTTTTGGCCAGCTGTACTGTTCTGATCTAGTGGTTCGAACAAATAGTGGATCTGGTAGTTAGAGCACCAGAAAAGACCTGATAGCACATTAATACAGGACAAGCTCTGGGAAGTGGAACCTCTGCTGACCGCAATCCCTAATCCTATCACGCACACTAGAAATAGCTGTGGAGCGCTCCTATCATGACCTAGGCGCCTCGTCACAGCCTCAGAACTAGCTAGCCCTAGAGATAGGAAAAATAAGCCTATCTTGCCTCAGAGAAAATTCCCCAAAGGAAAAGGCAGCCCCCCACATATATTGACTGTGAGTAAGATGAAATCACAAACACAGAGATGAAATAGATTTAGCAAAGAGAGGCCCGACTTACTAAACAGACAGAAGATAGGAAAGGTCACTTTGCAGTCAGCACAAAACCCTACAAAAGCCACACAGAGAGTGCAGGGAAAAATACCTTCCGCACCGACTAACGGAGCGGAGGCGCCCCTCTGCGTCCCAGAGCTTCCAGCAAGCAAGGCAAAATTCACATAAACATGCTGGACAGAAAAAATAGCAAACAAGAAAAAAGCAAAGCGAAACTTAGCTTCTGCTGGAGAAAACAGGATACCAGGAAGATCCAGCAGTGAACTAGACCAATGCTAAAACATTGACAGCTGGCATGGGACAAAGATCTAAGTGGAGTTAAATAGAGCTGCCCACTAACGAATTAGCCTCGTCACCTGTGGAAAGAAACTCAGAAACACCCACAGGCATCAGAGAAAGTCCATGGACAGAACCAGCTGAAGTACCATTCATGACCAAAGGAGGGAGCCCGAAAACAGAATTCACAACAGTTTCCATCAGGAACACTGCTGCATACTAACAGCAGGAGTCTGCGCACGTTTTCCAACCGGACCGAGAGTGTGTGCGGAGAGCTGCGGCAAGCTCACCTGCTGGTGTGCAGGACCTGAAACACGTGACCACTGGGGGAGTGACCGGAGGCAGAGCCAGATACTGAGTTGCGCCAGTGGCTGGAGATGCTGGAGAGCAGTTAGAAAATGCCAAAGTCAAGCTGGGAGGTCAGCGTAGTGCAAAAGGGTGAGACGTAAAGAGTGGGGTCAGAACATAGCAAGAGGTCAGATAGCCAGAGATAGCGACACAGTACAAATGGGTCAGTCAGATGGAAACAAAGAGTACTGTTATGACCTGGTGGTTAGGAACACCCGGAACGACCTGATGGTTAAACTCACACAGGACAAGCTCTGGGAAGTGGGAGCTCTGCCGACAGCAACCCCTAATCCTATCACACAACTAGAAATAGCAGTGGAGCGTACCTAACACGACCTAGACGCCTCTTCACAGCCTAAGAGCTAACTAGCCCTAAAGATAGAAAATAAAGCCTACCTTGCCTCAGAGAAATTCCCCAAAGGAAAAGGCAGCCCCCCACATATATTGACTGTGAGATGAGATGAAAGTCACAAACACAGAAATGAAACAGGTTTTAGCAAAGGGAGGCCAGACTTACTAAACAGACTGGGGATAGGAAAGGTATCTTTGCGGTCAGCACAAAACCCTACAAAAAGACCATGCAGAGTGTGCAAAAAGACCTCCGCACCGACTCACGGTGCGGAGGTGCCACTCTGCATCCCAGAGCTTCCAGCTAGCAGGGCAAGATCATGATAGCCAGCTGGACAAGGAAACAATGAACAAATAAATAACTAGCAGGAACTTAGCTTCTGCTGGAGTAGACAGGTCACCAGAAAGATCCAAGAGCGAATTGAACCAGTACAAGAACATTGACAGCTGGCATGGAGTAACGATCTGAGTGGAGTTAAATAGAACAGCCAGCCAAAGAATAAACTACATCACCTGTGGAAGGAACCTCAGAAGCAGCAGCTCCACTCACAGCCACCAGAGGGAGTCCATGGACAGAACTCGCCGAAGCACCATTCATGACCACAGGAGGGAGTTCGATAACAGAATTCACAACAGAGTACCAAGTCAAGAGTCAGAGCCAGAAATGGATTACAAGGACAGAGTCACAAGTCAAATGCACAGGTGAGAAAACAGACCTGGTCATACACTAAAAAGCAAAAGGACAAAACAGTATGCAAGCACACCAGGGATCTGCAGGAGACACCCGTGCTTGTTATTGATGATTTGCTATGAGCGCCACCCCATATCTGGTGTTCATAGCAGATGAGCATTTCTGTTACACAAAGCTATGTGATCAGTCGACCGCAGATTCAAGTCTCCTAAGGAGACAATTAAAGCAAGTGAAATTTAATAAAATGTTTTCAAAATATTAAAACAATTTAAAAAATATAAAGTTCAAATCACCTCCCCTTTTCTCCATTCAAAATAAAACAAAAAAAATAAAAAAATACACATTTGCCATTGCTCTGTTCATAAATGCCTAATTCATCAAAATATAAAAATTAATAATCTGATCTACGTAACTAGAAAAAACATCAAAAAGCCATAATTACGTTTTTCTGGCCGCCACAACATTGCAATGAAATGAAATAATAGGAGATCAAAATATTGTATCTTACTCAAAATGGCATTGATAAAAATGTCAGCATGGTATGCATAAAATATGCCCTTACCCAGCCCCAGATCCCCAAAAATCAAGATGCTATGGGTCTCTGAATATGGTGCCTTTTTTATTAACAATTTTTTTTCACCACATAAATAAAAAAGAATCTATGCTTGTGTTGGGATTTGGCGGAACGCACCGAATATATATTTATAGAGTAATATGTGTGTTCGCAACCCGGGGTTCACCCGTGCAGGAGTAAAACCCGCTGCTAGTAACTGATGGTACTATATGGCGGTATAAGTGAACTCTGCTACTTCACAGAGTCTCTTAAGGCAAGAGAACGCTGTGCCCTGTTAACCTCACAGAGGAACACAGCTACCAAATAGAGCGAACAGTGGAAATGCAGTCAGAATATCATGCGCAAAACTCCTCACGGGAGGTACCGGTATTCTAGGGGCTTATTTCAGTCGGGCCCAGAATCCACTCACACAAAACTACTCATCGGAGGTGCCGGTATTCTAGGGGCTTATTTCAGCTGAACCCTCAAACTACATACATATGACCACACTGACGCAGAACACATAACTTTGTTGATACTAGCGCATGTCCGTCCGGCCATGCAAACCTTTTATAGCTGCCACAACTACAGGACCTTCCTAGAGGACCAATGGGAGCTGCTACAGTACCTGAGCCACTTCAGGACCTTCCTAGAGGACCAATGGAAGCTGCTGTCGTACATGAGCATGTGACCCCCGACCTCCAATGAGAGGATTTACCCTGGGTATGCTCAGAAGGGTAAAAGCAGGACTTAGTCCCAAAGACATCTGTTTGCCGTTGACCAGTAATGGCTACAATGGCTGAGCCTGGAAAGGCAGCAGTAACCATCTGCACCGCATCAGGCTGAGCCAGATGCTAGGACCGACATCTCCACTGAGCAGGCTTCACTGCGGCTGGAGAAGAATGGAAGACCGCAGCGGAGATGGTTCGAGATTCCCCCTGTGCAGAGGTGGGAACGCGACCCCTAACAGCATGTTCGGTATCTTTGAACTGGTCAGTTTCAGCATTTAGTGAATAGGTTAAGCAAGAAAAACAAAAAAAAACATTTTGGAATCGCATGGTTACTCATACATGACTACAATCACATATGTGCACCCAAAGGCCAGACACCCCACATTACCCAGTCATCACTGAAAGGACCCAGCCTGCACCCTTTATAAAAAGTACAAAAAGGATGTATGTAACACATGAGGTATTGGTCAATATTTTGGCCAAAATACAAAAGCTTGCAACTCAAGTCAATGGTTCTCATTAGCTTGCTTGTGTTAGGTGTCGAGTTCCCGCTTCTGCACAAGGGGAATCTCGAGCCATCTCCGCTGCGGTCTCCCATTCTTATCCAGCCACAGTGGAGTCTGCTCAGCAGAGACGTCGGTCCGAGCGTCTTGCTCAGTCTCACTCTGTACAAAGAGTTACTGCTGCTTTTCCTGCTTCTGCCATTGAAGTCAGTGTTGGGCAGCGGTGAGCAGATGCTTTTGGGGCTAAGTCCTCCTTTTCTCTTTCTGAGCATGCCCAGGGCAAGATCTCCTATTGGAGATCGAGGGTCACATGCTCAGGTACTGCAGCACATCCCATTGGTCCTCCAGGAAGGTCCTGAAAGGTCAAAACTTTGGTAGCAGCTTCCCATTGGTCCTTTATTGGAAGGTCCTGAACGTGCGGCAACTATATAAGCTGCGCATGACCGCACGGCCATGCGCTAGTGTACATATGTAAATGTGTGTGTGTTGTGAGTGAAAGTCGCTCTTTAAATAACCCTCCCTATTGGATGACTGTTCGCGGAAGGTGTATGTTTGCTATCTAGCGCCCGACTTAGCCATCAGCACGTAAACACACAATACAGCGTCTTATTGCTGTGACCGCCAGTGCGGCGCCTTGTGCTTTCGCAGCGTTTCCTGACCCAAGCCTGGGTGGTTAGTGGCGTTCGCCAGTGCGGCACTGCATGCACTCTCGTGCTTCTATTGCTGTCACTCTGACACCTCAGTAGCGGTGTCGAGCGCATGAGGTCTATGTACTCAAATCCGGTGTCTTGGGATTGAGTTCTGAGACTCGTTGCTTGCGCTCTTCGTGCGGTACCACAGCCCTGTGACATAACAGGGTTCGCTTCCTTCACACAGGGTGAGGTTAGCCCATGTGTGTATTCACTTTGTACCGCCATATAGTCCGTCATTACTTGGCAGCAGGTTCCATCTCTGCACGGTGGACCCCGGGCTGCGAATGCACCATACTCTATCTGTCTTATTATTTGGTGCGTTCCGCTAGCCCTAACAGCTTGTATCAATACTAAATTCAAAAACAATTTAATGAAAAAAAGACTTTCATTTGTATTGTCTTTTGGATCCTGTAAGAATATTGATCCTGTTGTGTTGTAAGTAAATATGAGTGAATATGTTCTGCTCTCTCCTTATTCGGCAAGCTATAGCGCTTGCTGAATAAGCTACCATGGGAACCCAGACACATGGAGTATAGCTTATCAGCTGTTCGGCTCCAAAGCTGCATGTGTGACAGGCACAACAAACAGGCTCTCCATATATGTATTGTACCTGTAACACAGCCGCGACACATGCAGCTGCGAAGCCAAACAACTGATCAACCGGAGTACTCCGGAAGAAGCTCCAGTGTGTCTCCATCTACCAGGTCCGCACATCTGAATAATCCCGCACAAATCCATGTATGGACCATTACGGAATCTATACTATTTAGCATCAGAGATTGATATATGAAGAATATCATGGGCGAATTAGGGGAGGCCAGACTGAACTTCTTCATACATTAGAGCCAAACCTCTCTCGTAAACTGCATAGAGCCCAACATAGAAATTGGAATTTTAGTGAGCTTAATTGTCCACAGTAACAAGTTTATATGGATAGGGACCATCCATAGTTTTTCTAATAATGTCCATTTATTGTAAGCCCATAATGAAACCCACGAGGAATTTTAGGTAAATGAGCCGCCCAATAATATTTAATAATGTCAGAGACGGAGAGGGCCCCCTGTGATTTATGGGAGACAAGTATGGAGAAAAAGAAAATGACGAACGGCTTCACAGGAGCGCCAACCTGGTGTTAGGGGTGGTTAAAACGGAAAATACGCTGCATCTCCAGCCGGATGCCTCGCAAGAGGATCAAACAAAAAGGGACAAAAAACGGTCATAGGAGCGCACGCAAGATGGTGAGTTGAAACTAATGGTGGAAACTAATAAATGAAAATTTTATATACACATATGTGTAGTGTTTTATACAGTTGATCTCCACCATCGATAATGCTTATTGGAATTTTGATATGTACTTTTGGTTTGGGTGAAGGACAAAAGGAAATGTCTTGTTCCTGATCGGGAGCATCCACTGACGAGTCGCTGCTTTTATATTTGGAACTTTCTGAAGAGGAGGCAAAAGAGCTAGAGGCTGAGTCAGCAATGAAAGCCAAAACTTTTCCCTGCTGCTGCAGTTTTTAAAGCCATTTTCCTACTCCCAGAAAAGGGAGCCTTTGAGGCACTGTGTAGCCAGACGATGACGCTGGCTCAACACCTCCAGCCTTAGGTGCTATTGTGCTTTTGCCACTACCACCAGATGCACCACCACCACCACCACCACCATCAGTACCAGCTATCAACCACCACCCATGGCCTCTTCCACGAGACTTCCCTATTTTTTGGAAAATCTAACCAAAATAACAACCATTATATGGTACTGTAAAACAAGGTAGAAGGTGTATATAAACTTGTTGAGAATTTGAAACTCCCTTTTTTGGGGGGAGACTGACCCAAAACTCAGGCCCAGTGTATATAGCAACGCAATCTAAGTGGCAGAAACTGGCTGGCTGACATACACCAAACTAACAGGACTGCAGTAGATCCACTTTGTGAGAATTTGAATCTCCCGTTTTTTGGGGGGAGACTGACCCAAAACTCAGGCCTAGTGTATATAACAACGCAATGTAAGTGGCAGAAAGTGGCTGGCTGACATACACCAAACTAACAGGACTGCAGTAGATCCACTTTGTGAGAATTTGAAACTCCCTTTTTTGGGGGGAGACTGACCCAAAATTCAGGCCCAGTGTATATAACAATGCAATCTAAGTGGCAAAAAGTGGCTGGCTGACATACACCAAACTAACAGGACTGTAGTAGATCCATTTTGTAAGAATTTGAATCTCCCCTTTTTGGGGGGGAGACTGACCCAAAACTCAGGCCCAGTGTATAAAAAAATGCAATCTAAGTGGCAGAAAGTGGCTGGAAGATATATGAAAAAATACAAGGACGGTAGTACAATTTCAATCTCCCTACAATGATCTCAGGAAAAGTTTGGCAGCAATAAAAAGGACTGCTGCATACAAAAGTGTGGACAAATAAACAAGATAACTGTGCAGAAAGGAGCAACAGGATTTTTGCATTTAAAAAAGCAGTTGGTTTGCACAGCGGCGTGCAAACAGCAATGCAGCTATCAGGGAGCCATATAAGGCAGCCTAATAAGCTACAGAGCTGATGCACAAAAATATAGCCTCCACTGTCCCTGCAAACAAATGGTGGTGTTGGACAGTGGAAATCGCTACAGCACAACCTATGTCATCACGCTGCCCACACTCTGCATCCTCCTTCATTGGCTGAAAAATGCACTGAAAGCGTCATACAAAATGTGACTTTGGCGCAAAGATTGCCAACCTCATGGCCGATCCCACACTAGGATCGGGTCGGGTTTCATGAAACCCGACTTTGCCGAAAGTCGGCGATTTTTTAATTTGTCCAATGCATTTCACTCAACCCTACCCACCATCACCTTCGTGTGACCTGGGCTGCTTAAAGCTTTGGGCAGCTCTACATGCAATCTCATCTGTCCCCACTTTAAGTTGACAAGCCGAGAGTGCAGAATCTTGAAATGGAAAACTGAACAGCTCTTCAGAGTGTCCAAGTGTGGCATCAGTTGTTTCAGGGCACTCGGTATGGTGGGAGGAAGGAGGTTCAGGATAAGGAATAGTCGGGCCACACTCACGGCTACCCAGACTTGACCGTGTGGAAGACATGGTGGTGATGGCGGCTAAGTGACTGGAAGCATTATTCGCTATCCAACCAACAACAATTTCACACTGCTCTGGTTTCAATAGTGGTGTGCTGCGGTCCCCTAGAAACTGGGATGGGAAGGTAGAGCGAGAAGATGTGGGTCTTTGCTGTGGCCCACTTTCACCTTGGCCACAGCCTTGTCCTCTGCATTCAACATCAGCATCACGTCCACTTCTCCGTCCCTTGCCCCTTGCATTGCCCATTTTAAAAGGACTACTGCACTGTTTCAAAAGCTCAACACAAATGTATTTATTTGGAGCTAAATTATATCTGATCAATATACCTACAAAGCTATGATTTTTCAAACAGAATCACCAGGCCTCAGCCTGACATAACAGACCGTATTAATTTTTTTGGGGGGGCTTTTTTCTGAATTTAAAACACCCCAAAAAAGTGGCACAAGTCTAGCACACAGAACTATGCTATGTATGCCTGCTGAAATACAATTTTTCTAAACCAGATACAGCAGAACTCAGCCTGACATAACAGGCTGTATTAACTTTTTTTTAGGAGTTTGCATAATTTAAAAAAAAAAAGAACAAGGCTATCAGACAGACATATGAAATTTATGCCTGTCAAGCTACAATTTTTCAAGCACAGATACAACAGGCCTCAGTCTGACATATCAGACTGTCTTAAACTTTTTGGGGGGTTTTGCAGAATTTTTTTTAAATGCAAAATAGTGCTGTATGTAAGAAGAGAAACAGACACCAACAGAACTCAGCCTGACATAACAGACTGTAATAACTTTTTTTTAGGGTTTTGTAAAATAAAAAAAAAACAAAAAGAACAAGGCTAACAGACAGAACTATGGAGCTAATGCCTGTCAATCTATGATTTTTCCACCACAGATACAACAGGCCTCAGTCTGACATAACAGACTGTCTTAATTTTTTGGGAGGGTTTTGTAGAATTTTTTTAAATGCAAAATGGTGCTGAATATAAGTAGAGTCACAGACAGGAAAAAAATGGACTAATGGCCTAAAATGCCCAAACTTGGGGCACGCAGATATATGAGGCCTGTCACAGAAATATCACACTGCCTAATATGCGACCTGTATTTTTTTTGGGGGGGGGGATCTGCAAAATAGTGCTGTATATAAGTAGAGTCACAGACCGCAAAAACAGTGGAAAACCGGCCTAAAATGCCCAAACTTGGAGCATGACGATATGTGGGGCTTTTTTGTTTTTTCACAAAGGCTACCACACAGAACTATGCTACTGCGGAAATAAGATTAAAAAAAAAAAAAAAACACCAGGACTCAGCCTGACATAACAGACTATTATTTATTTATTTATTTTTATTTTATTTTTTTTGGGGGGGGGGATTTAGGGTGAATTTATAAAAAATAAATAAATAAAAATAGTAGAACAAGGGTAGCACAGACAACTATGCTACGTATGCCTGACAAACTATGATTTTTCTACAGATGCACCAGGACTCAGTCTGACATAACAGACTGCACATATTTTTTTTTTTTTGGAGGGGGGGTGAATTTTTGGAAAAAAGAAAAAGAAATGAAAACTGCACCTAGGTATATAGTAAATAAGCAGCAGCAGACAGTTATGGAGCTTTGGGAGGGATGCAGTGGGAGCTATGTACGCAAATACAGTGCCTGCAGGCCTTGCACTGATGTGGATATGCTGTGCCCTGCCTACCTAGTGCTGCAATCTCGAGACCCACGAATTAGCCATAAAAAGGACTGTTGGTTTCTCAGCAGTTGTGGAATTAACAGTTGCAGACCTACCCTAATCATTAAAAGCACGATTCTGTCCCTATCTCTGCAGCAGCTCTCCCTACTCTCGCTTAATCCAGAGATTAACCCCTCTCTGACCTTAGACGTACTATCCCGTCAAGGTGCCCTGGGCCTATCTGACCCTCGACAGGATAGTACATCATAGCGATCGGCCGTGCTCACGGGGGGAGCGCGGCCGATCGTCAGCTGCCTATCGCAGCTGACATCCGGCACTATGTGCCAGGAGCGGTCACGGACTGTCCCCGGCACATTAACCCCCGGCACACCATGATCAAACATGATCGCGGTGTGCCGGCGGTATAGGGAAGAGTCACACAGGGAGGGGGCTGGCTCCCTGCGGGCTTCCCTGAGACCCCCAGAGCAACGCAATGTGATCGCGTTGCTTCGAGTGTCTCTTACCTCCCGGATCCAAGATGGCCGCGGAGTTCGGGTCCTGCAGGGAGGGAGGTGGCTTACCAAGTGCCTGCTCAGAGCAGGCGCTTGGTAAGCCTGCAGTGCTCTAAGTCAGATCACTGATCTGACAGAGTGCTGTGCAAACTTTCAGATCAGTGATCTGTGATGTCCCCCACTGGGACAAAGTAAAAAAAAAATTCCACATGTGTAAAAAAAATAAAAAAAATTCTAAATAATTAAAAATATATATATATATTATTCCCATAAATACATTTCTTTATCTAAATAATAAAACAAACAATGAAAGTACACATATTTAGTATAGCCGCGTCCGTAACGACCCAAGCTATAAAACTGTCCCACTAGTTAACCCCTTCAGTAAACACCGTAAGAAAAAAAAAACGAGGCAAAAAACAATGCTTTATTATCATACCGCCGAACAAAAAGTGGAATAACACGTGATCAAAAAGACAGATATAAATAACCATGGTACCGCTGAAAACATCATCTTGTCCCGCAAAAAACGAGCCACGATACAGCATCATCAGCAAAAAAATAAAAAAGTTATAGTCCTCAGAATAAAGCAATGCAAAAATAATTATTTTTTCTATAAAATAGTTTTTATCGTATAAAAGCGCCAAAACATAAAAAAAATAATATAAATGAAGTATCGCTGTAATCGTACTGACCCGAAGAATAAAACTGCTTTATCAATTTTACCAAATGCAGAACGGTATAAACGCCTCCCCCAAAAGAAGTTCATGAATATCTGGTTTTCGGTCATTCTGCCTCACAAAAATCGGAATAAAAAGCGATCAAAAAATGTCACGTGCCCGAAAATGTTACCAATAAAAATGTTAACTCGTCCTGCAAAAAACAAGATCTCATATGAGTCTGTGGACTGAAATATGGAAAAATTATAGCTCTTAAAATGTGGTAATGCAAAAAATATTTTTTGCAATAAAAAGCGTCTTTCAGTGTGTGACGGCTGCCAATCATAAAAATCCGCTAAATAACTCGCTATAAAAGTAAATCAAACCCCCCTTCATCACCCCCTTAGTTAGGGAAAAATAAAAAAAAATAAAAAATGTGTTTATTTCCATTTCCTATTAGGGTTAGGGCTAGGGTTAGGGCTAGGGTTAGGGCTAGGATTAGGGCTAGGGTTAGGGCTTAGGGTAATGGCTAGGATTAAGGCTACAGTTAGGGTTGGGGTTAAAGTTAGGGTTAGGGTTGGGGCTAAATTTAGGGTTAGGGTTTGGATTACATTTACAGTTGGGAATAGGGTTGGGATTAGGGTTAGGGGTGTGTCTGGGTTAGAGGTGTGGTTAGGGTTACCGTTGGGATTAGCGTTAGGGGTGTGTTTGCATTAGGGTTTCAGTTATAATTGGGGGGTTTCCACTGTTTAGGAACATCAGGGGCTCTCCAATCGCAACATGGCGTCCGATCTCAATCTGCGTTGAAAAAGTAAAACAGTGCTCCTTCCCTTCCGAGCTCTGCCGTGTGCACAAACAGGGGTTTACCCCAACATTTGGGGTATCAGCGTACTCAGGACAAATTGGACAACAACTTTTGGGGTCCAATTTCTCCTGTTACCCTTGGGAAAATACAAAACTGGGGGCTAAAAAATAATTTTTGTGGGAAAAAAAGATTTTTTATTTTCACTGCTCTGCATTATAAACTGTAGTGAAACACTTGGGGGTTCAAAGTTCTCACAACACATCTATATAAGTTCTTTGAGGGGTCTAGTTTCCAAAATGGGGTCACTTGGGGGTTTCTACTGTTTAGGTACATTAGGGGCTCTGCAAACGCAATGTGACGCCTGCAGACCAATCCATCTAAGTCTGCATTCCAAATGATGCTCCTTCTTTTCCGAGCTCTGCCATGCGCTCAAACGGTGGTTCCCCCCCACATACCGGGTATCAGCATACTCAGGACAAATGGGAAAACAACATTTAGGGTCCAATTTTTCCTGTTACCCTCGGGAAAATACAAAACTGGGGGCTAAAAAATAATTTTTGTGGGAAAAAAATTTTGTTTTATTTTTATGGCTGTGCATTATAAACTTCTGTGAAGCCCTTGGTGGGTCAAAGTGCTCACCACACATTCAGAAAAGTTCCTTAGGGGGTCTACTTTCCAAAATGGTGTCACTTGTGGGGGGTTTCAATGTTTAGGCACATCAGTGGCTCTCCAAATGCAACATGGCGTCCCATCTCAATTCCTGTCAATTTTGCATTGATAAGTCAAACGGCGCTCCTTCCCTTCTGAGCTCTCCCATGCGCCCAAACAGTGGTTTACCCCCACATATGGGGTATCAGCGTACTCAGAACAAATTGTACAACAACTTTTTGGGTCCAATTTTTGCCATATTTCAGTTTTTTTCACAAATAAACGCAGGTAATATCAGGTAACAATCCCTGCAGTGTGATTGGGTCTCTAAAGTATGCAAAAATGCTGGGTGGAGACACCAGTTACCGCTGAATAATCCAGGGAATGCTCGATGCTCGCCAAGTACACTGAGCATACTGATACTCGGGCGAGTAACGAGTTGTGGCGAGCACGTTCCTCATCACTAGCAGTAGCATCTATTGCGTTTTGATAGATGCTACTGCTGCCGCCTCCGGAGCCATTTTACTGCATTTAGGTTATTTTTTTCTTTAGCAGAATATTGCTTGTGCAATATCATCTGTCAGAATGGGATGCATTCTACTGCTGCCAATTTTTTTTCTCTAGCAACATGGCACCAGTGGCAGCGCCTGAGCAGTAACATCTATCATGTTCCGATAGATGATACTGCGCAAGCACCACTTTTGGTGCCATAATGCTTCAGCCAATTTTTTTTTCTAGCAAAATGGCAGTAGAACCTGAGCAGTAGCATCTGTCGCTTTCTGATAAAAAAATTGGCTGTATTTAAATGGCGCCAGCGGTGGTGCTTGACAGTAGCACCTATCGAAACGCAATAGATGTTACTACACATGCGCCCCCACCAGTACCATTTTGATGAAGGTATTTTATTACCCAGCAGTATTAGAGGCATAATGCTACATATGATAGTGGGCAGGTGCCATTAACGGCACCATTTTGCTCAATGTAAATTTGTTTTTTATAAACCCACCATTTGATATGCAGTATAGAAAATAGGGAGCAGGTCACTGAAGCCAACAGAGATGAATATCTAAGCAGAGCACCACATGAAGCCTCGCCCACAGGCCCACCTAGAAACACCAGAATCTAATTCACTGAAAACTACAAATACAGATTAAACAACAACCACAAGACAGATTTCATCAACCAAGGTATCATTTTGATCAGTATAAGGCTGCCGTCACACTAGCAGTATTTGGTCAGTATTTTACATCAGTATTTGTAAGCCAAAACCAGGAGTGGGTGATAAATGCAGAAGTTGTGCATATGTTTCTATTATACTTTTCCTCTAATTGTTCCACTCCTGGTTTTGGCTTACAAATACTGAGGTAAAATACTGACCAAATACTGCTAGTGTGATGGCAGCCTAACAATGACTGACAGTGTCTGTAGTTTACTGAGCAAACTCCTGCTGACAGGTTCAGACAGACATACAGTTAGGGCCAGAAATATTTGGACAGTGACACAAGTTTTGTTATTTTAGCTGTTTACAAAAACATGTTCAGAAATAGAATTATATATATAATATGGGCTGAAAGTGCACACTCCCAGCTGCAATATGATAGTTTCCACATCCAAATCGGAGAAAGGGTTTAGGAATCATAGCTCTGTAATGCATAGCGTCCTCTTTTTCAAGGGACCAAAAGTAATTGGACAATGGACTCTAAGGGCTGCAATTAACTCTGAAGGCGTCTCCCTCGTTAACCTGTAATCAATGAAGTAGTTAAAAGGTCAGGGGTGGATTCCAGGTGTGTGGTTTTGCATTTGGAAGCTGTTGCTGTGAGCAGACAGCATGCGGTCAAAGGGACTCTCAATTGAGGTGAAGCAGAACATCCTGAGGCTGAAAAAAAAAAAAAAATCCATCAGAGAGATAGCAGACATGCTTGGAGTAGCAAAATCAACAGTTGGGTACATTCTGAGAAAAAAGGAATTGACTGGTGAGCTTGGGAACTCAAAAAGGCCTGGGCGTCCACGGATGACAACAGTGGTGGATGATCGCCGCATACTTAATTTGGTGAAATAGAACCCGTTCACAACATCAACTGAAGTCCAGAACACTCTCAGTGAAGTAGGTGTATCTGTCTCTAAGTCAACAGTAAAGAGAAGACTCCATGACAGTAAATACAAAGGGTTCACATCAAGATGCAAACCATTCATCAATACCAAAAATAGACAGGCCAGAGTTAAATTTGCAGAAAAACACCTCAAGAAGCCAGCTCAGTTCTGGAAAAGTATTCTATGGACAGATGAGACAAAGATCAACCTGTACCAGAATGATGGGAAGAAAAAAGTTTGGAGAAGAAAGGGAACGGCACATGATCCAAGGCACACCACATCCTCTGTAAAACATGGTGGAGGCAACGTGATGGCATGGGCATGCATGGCTTTCAATGGCACTGGGTCACTTGTGTTTATTGATGACATAAGAGCAGACAAGAGTAGCCGGATGAATTCTGAAGTGTACCGGGATATACTTTCAGCCCAGATTCAGCCAAATGCTGCAAAGTTGATTGGACGGCGCTTCATAGTACAGATGGACAATGACCCCAAGCATACATCCAAAGCTACCCAGGAGTTCATGAGTGCCAAAAAGTGGAACATTCTGCAATGGCCAAGTCAATCTCCAGATCTAAACCCAATTGAGCATGCATTTCACTTGCTCAAATCCAGACTTAAGACGGAAAGACCCACAAACAAGCAAGACCTGAAGGCTGCGGCTGTAAAGGCCTGGCAAAGCATTAAGAAGGAGGAAACCCAGCGTTTGGTGATGTCCATGGGTTCCAGACTTAAGGCAGTGATTGCCTCCAAAGGATTTGCAACAAAATATTGAAAATAAAAATATTTTGTTTGGGTTATGTTTATTTGTCCAATTACTTTTGACCTCCTAAAATGTGGAGTGTTTGTAAAGAAATGTGTACAATTCCTACATTTTCTATCAGATATTTTTGTTCAACCCTTCAAATTAAACGTTACAATCTGCACTTGAATTCTGTTGTAGAGGTTTCATTTCAAATCCAATGTGGTGGCATGCAGAGCCCAACTCGCAAAAATTGTGTCACTGTCCAAATATTTCTGGCCCTAACTGTAGTTGTATTAGAGCTGTAGCAGATTAAATTGATACCTTTGGTGAAGAAATCCACTTTGTGGTTCTTCATTAATATCTTTGCCCTCACACATGCTTGCACCTTCATGACAAGGCCAAATTTAACAATTCTGACCAGAGTCATTTTATTAGGGATCACATTACATTTGAAGAGATTTTGAAGAATCAATATGACAGAAAATACCCAAAAGTGACACTATTCTAAAAACTGCAGCCATCAAGGTGTTCAAATTCACATGAATTTTTGGAATGTGGTAGGAAAAAATGAACAATTCATTTTTTTATCACAAAAATTTCAGTTTAGATCCAATTTTTTTTATTTTCACAAGTGTAAAAGTAAAAAATGCACCCCAAAGCTTGTTGTGCAATTTCTCCTGAGCATGCCTATACACCATATGTGGGGAAATCGGGCGCAAAGCAGGGCTTGGAAAGTAAGGCACGCCATTTGAATTTTTGAAAGCAAAATTTGCTGAAATAATTAACAGATGTCTCTTTTGGAAAGCCTCTGATGTGCCTAAACAGTAGAAACCACCTAAAAATTACACCATTTTGGAAATTAGACCCCTCAGGGAACTTATCTAGATGAGTGATGATAACCTTAAACCCCCATGTGTTTCTCAGAAATATATAACACTGAGCCTAATTTTACAAACTACATTTCAAAAACCTGACCTGCACATCCAAACATAGACTCAGTGTGAACAGGTGCTGAACCTAGAGTCGCCAACTCGTATACAGCTAAGTAAATAAGGCAGCACACTGCAGCGCTAAAACATGTAAACTTGAAAACACGAAATTTGAACTGCATTACTGCACTAGAAATATGAAAAATGAGAGCTTTTAGCGCATAAAAATGGCCAATTTTATGTGTACCTGGTAGCCTCTTTACGGCATCTCTCTTATACCAGGTCCTACGCTTGCCTTACCTCACTGAGAATAAACGTCTCCATCTGAATGGGTGCATGTGAAACCTCTTCTTAGACTAAAATTCTCTCTCTCTGTGGAGGGGTATTGGACCTGCTGTAATTAAAACACCTGAAGCTAGGAGGCGGAGTGCACGATCAGAAGGCTAGAGAATACATTTCAAAAACCTGACCTGCACATCCAAACATAGACTCAGTGTGAACAGGTGCTGAACCTAGAGTCGCCAACTCGTATATAGTTAAGTAAATAAGGCAGCACACTGCAGCTCTAAAACATGCAAACTTGAAAACACGAAATTTGAACTGCATTACTGCACTAGAAATGTACCTGGTAGCCTCTTTACGGCATCTCTCATTCAGATGGAGACGTTTATTCTCGGCGAGATAGGGCAAGCGTAGGACCTGGTATAAGAGAGATGCCATAAAGAGGCTACCAGGTACACATAAAATTGGCCATTTTTATGCGCTAAAAGCTCTCATTTTTCATATTTCTAGTGCAGTAATGCAGTTCAAATTTCGTGTTTTCAAGTTTGCATGTTTTAGCGCTGCAGTGTGCTGCCTTATTTACTTAACTAATTTTACAAACTACACTCCAAAATGAATTAATCTAGGGGTGCAGTAATCATATGGACACCACCTGTGCCTCACAGATTTTTATATCATTGGGTGGTGAAGAAAGATTAATTACATTTTTACCACTGAAATGTTGTTTTATCCCCAAGGGCTAATAGGAAAACGTGGACCTTAGTTTGCTGTAAAAATGTTTCCTGAGTGCGCCAATACCCTACATGTAAATGGAAATACTTTTCAGGCATAGTGCAAAACTTAGAAGGGAAAGAGCGCTACATTATAATGCAGATTTTAGGCTATTTGCCCACTTTGTGGTTTCGTGTGCGGATTTTTCCGCACTTTTTGAAAAATCTGCAGGTAAAACGCCCTGTGTTTTACCTGCGGATTTACTGCAATTTACCGCTGATTTACTGCCTTTTTTGTGCGGATTTCACCTGCGGTTTTACAATTGGGGATTCCTATTCAGGAGCAGGTGTAAACCGCTGCGGAATCCGCACAAAGAATTGATATGCTGCTGAAAATACAATGCAGCATTTCCGTGCGGTAATATCCCACAGCTACATGGGAATGGGAAGAGAGTGGCCAAGTGCCAGAATAGGTGCATCTTACAGATGTGCCTTTTCTGGGGTGGCTGGGGGCAGATTTTTTAGCCGGGGGGGGGGGCAATAACCATGGACCCTTAATATCTGCCCTCAGTCACTGGCTTTACCATTATGGCGGAGAAAATTGCGCGGGAGCCCACGCCAATTTTTTCCGCGATTTAACCCTTAAATTTAATAGCTACAGCGCCCAAATTTTGCACATACACACTACTTACATTAGTAGTGTGGAATATGCAAAAAAATGGGGATATGACATGGTTTACTGTATGTAAACCATGTGTTATATCATGTCGGGTCTAGGAAGGAGAAATGAAAAGCCGGCAATTGAATTACCGGCTTTCTGCTATATCGCGCTGAAGTAAATATAAATAAATATATATGTGTTTCAATGACATATATATATATATATATAACGAAACCCGACTTTGGAGTGAGGATCGCCGACCGCCGACCCGATCCCACAGTGGGATCTGGTTGGGTTTCATGAAACCCGACTTTGCCAAAAGTCGGCGACTTTTGAAATTGGCCGATCCATTTCGCTCAACCCTAGACCAGAATGCTGTAGTGACCAGCACATTGTGGTGCCCAGCTCATGCTTCTGGACACATGCACCCATAAATTAGGTGATCTGTCATATTTACAAGAATGCCAAATATGTGGATGCGAAATGTGATATAGTCACAGTGTGGAGCTCAGAAGGGCATTTGGAATTGGGAGCGCAGATTTCGCTGGTTTTCTTTTGGGGTGCGAGGAGACATAGCACTTTTCCACAGCCGTCATGCTGCAAGTAACATGGAAGCCTCATATATTTGGATTGATAGGTGACAGACCCGGAGTGAGAAGTTGCTATTTTTGTTGATTAAGTTGAAGTTTTTATTAGGAACATTTTAAATAATGCTTATGATCATATTTATGTGACGCTCTATGCTTTCCATCTAAATCACATCCATCTGGCCTGTGTTCAGCAGTTTCCTTCTTTTCAGAAGGGCACAAAACTGATGGACAGAGCTTTTTTGGCACGCCTAAAAGGACGGACACCACCAGATTACAGGTCAGACAGTGTCCACAGTGCCCCCTCTGCCTCATTATAGGGAATCTTCCTCTGAGGTTCTGTCCGAATCAAATATTTCAGAGCATTACAAGGAAATCCTGATGTAAGCTCTCAGCACAGAGTGCAGGATAAATGTGCACCGAGCCTACTGCTATCTTTGGGAGGCAGAATGAAAAAAATCGACAGTAGGGGAAGAATTGGTTTTATTTTTTTTATACCATTCCTCATGCTGTAAAAGTGATTAGGTGACTTTATTCTTGGAGTCGGTAAGGTTACAGCGATACCAGATTTATATAGTTTTTTTTCTGTTTGGCTGCTGTCACATACTAAAAAACGCTTTTCATTGCAAATCATCGCCATATTTTCAGAGCTATCCTTTTTCAATATTTCATCCAACAGAGTCATGCTGGGGCTTGTTTTTTGTCTGACGAGTTGACGTTGTTATTGGTGTCATTTTCGGTCACATAATATTTTTTGATAACTTTTTATTCCAATTTTTGGGAGACTTAATAAACAAAAACCAACAATTCAGGAATTGTTTTTTATGCCATTCCACATGTGGTAAAATTGATAAGGCAGCTTTATTCTTCTGGTAATTATAACAGCAATACCACATTTATATTTGTGCTCTAGGAGTGCTGAACACTTATGGAGGAAAACTCGCATACCAGAAGACTTCATACACTTCAAATTTATGTTAAAAACCTACAACTCTGCCCTTCACATTGCCAAACAGGCCTACTTCACCATTCTGATCTCCTCACTATCCAACAACCCCAAGAAACTTTTTGACACCTTTCACTCCCTCCTCAGGCCAAAAGCTCAAGCCCCTATCACAGACATTTATGCTGATGACCTGGCATCCCACTTTATAGAGAAAATAGACAATATCCATCAGGAAATCCGCTCCCAATCACCAAGTTCAGTGACTCCCATCCCTCCCTGCATCTCCCCTGGCTCACACTCCGCATTTGATCCCATCACAGAAGAAGAAGTCTCCAGGCTCCTCTCTTCTTCTCATCTGACCACATGCTCAACCGACCCAATTCCCTCTCATCTCCTCCAGTCTCTCTCTCCAGTCGTCACTACTCACCTAACTACAATCTTTAATCTCTCACTCTCCTCTGGCATTTTCCCGTCCTCCTTCAAACACTCTATCATTACTCCGTCACTAAAGAAACCCACCCTCGACCCATACTGAACAAACAACTACAGACCGGTCTCTAATCTCCCCTTCATCTCTAAACTCTTGGAGCGCCTAGTCTACTCCCGCCTTACCCGTTACCTCTCCATTCACTCCTTCCTAGACCCTTCACAGTCCAGCTTCCGCCCCCTACACTCGACAGAAACTGCACTCATGAAAGTAACCAACGACCTCCTGACAGCAAAATGTAACGGCAACAACTATCTGCTCATTCTTCTCGATCTTTCTGCAGCTTTCAACAGTTGACCACCCTCTCTTACTCTCTAGGCTCCAGTCACTTGGCATTAAGGACACAGCTCTCTCCTGGTTCTCCTCCTATCTTTCTGACCGTTCCTTCAGTGTTCTGTTCTCTGGCTCCACTTCATCTTCTCTTCCTCTCACTGTCGTGGTACCTCAGGGCTCAGTCCTTGGCCCCCTTCTCTTCTCCCTCTACACAGCCCCAATTGGACAGACCATCAGCAGATTTGCCTTTCAGTACCATCTTTATGCCGACGACACACAACTATATACGTCATCCCCTTGCCTTACTCCTGCTGTACTACAGAACGCCACTGACTGTCTGTCCGCAGTCTCTGACATCATGTCCGCTCTCTATCTGAAACTCAACCTCTCCAAAACTGAACTTCTTCTGCTCCCACGATCTACTACCCTCCCTAAACCTGACGTTTCCCTCTCCATGGGTGGCACCATAATAACACTCCAGCAGCAGGCGCGCTGTCTGGGTGTCATGTTTGACTCCGATCTCTCCTTCACATCCCATATGCAATCTCTTGCCCGCTCATGCCGCTTACACCTAAAGAATGTCTCTAGAATCCACCCTTTTCTCACCATAGAAACAACAAAACCCTCACTGTCGCCCTGATCCACTCCCGCCTGGACTACTGCAACGCTCTATTAATTGGCCTCCCCCTCACTCGACTTTCCCCTCTCCAGTCAATCCTTAATGCAGCAGCCAGGGTCGTCTATCTAGCTAATGGTTACTCAGATGCATCTGCTCTTCGCAAATCATTACACTGGCTGCCCATTCATTACAGGATACAATTCAAAGTACTTGTTCTCACCCACAAAGCTCTTCACAGTGCAGCACCCCCTTACATCTCCTCCCTCATTTCTGTCTATCGGCCTAACGACCTCTTCGCTCTACAAATGACTTCCGACTAACCTCTGCACTAATCCGTACCTCCCACTCTCGACTACAAGACTTCTCCTGTGCTGCACCAATCCTCTGGAATTCTCTACCCCAAGAAATTAGGACCATCCACAATTTGCATAGTTTTAGGCGCTCCCTCAAAACACATTTGTTCAGAGCGGCCTATCATGTTCCCTAATCAGTTATTTTGTTTGTGTGTAGCCCATTCACTACTTCCATCTGTCCGCCACTCCCTGAAGATGGCTGGACCATCATTGTAAATACATCATTGTAAATACACACCTGTACTTTGTATTTCCCCATCTCATTGTAGATTGTAAGCTCTCACAAGCAGGGTCGTCTTGTGTTGCTTTAATTATTGTATTGTTAACATTGTTACTTATGACTGTTGTGTTTGAATCTGTTAAACTGTAAAGCGCTGCGGAATATGTTGGCGCTATATAAATACAGATTGTTATTATTATTATTATTTTATGTTTTGGCGCTTTTACATAGTAAAAAATAATTTAATGGAAAAATATTTTTGCATTGCCTTATTCTGAGAGCTATAACTTTTTTTACTTTTGCACTGATGAAGTTGTATGATGACTTGTTTATTGTAGGACAAGATATCATTTTCAGAGCTATCATTTATATTTATATTCGTCTTTTTGATCATGTTTTATTCCATTTTTTGTGTGAGGATATGATGAAAAAGTATGGTTTTTCCCAGTTTTTTTATTTTTATTTTTTACCGTGTTCACTGAAGAGGTTAACTAGTGGGACATTTTTATGGGACAGGTCGTTTCAGACATGGCGATACAAAACGTGTACTTTTTTGTTTCATTTTTTTAATAAAAATTAGATTTTTATCAGTACAATATATTTTTATTTTTATTTTGTAATTTTCTGATTTTTTCAAATGTTTTTGCACCGATCGGACTGCAAGGGGGGCTCTCTCCTTCCTCATGCCTGCTAAATGATGCGATCACTAGTGATCACATTACCCACATGTAAAGCGCCATGGAATAAATGGCGCTATAATAATAAATAATAATAATTTAAGGGGTTAAAGTTCTGGGAGCAGAGTGGGTGTTAGCTGTCAGAATCATCTGATACCCAGCAGCGATCGCACTCGCACAGCCTTCGTACGCGCAAAATCATCTGGACATAATCAGTACGTCTAAGGTCAGTAAGTACCAGCTAACTATGACATACTGAGTACATCCAAGCTCAGAAAAAGGTAAATCACTGTGATAACACATCATTTTTATCTTAATTAACAAGACATCTATTTTTAGTAAACCATGAGGAATAGACTCGCATATGTTGACTTTAGAATTTATGTGTTTCTTTCTGTGGGTAAAGAAAACACAAGCTTTTGTTCCAATAAGCCTGTAATATTGACTTTTAAATTGACATTGCTTGTAAGATATTGTACTGTTATCTTGGATGATGGAAACGCAGGATAATTGAACAATCATGTTTGCTGATATGTTGATTACACATTATCCAGGCCAGCTAGCTTGTTGACTTGCAAAACAGAGGAGTAAAAACTTTGCAAATAGATTACATAATCAAACAATTCAATTGATCTTATCACTAGTGATGAGCGAAAAGCATTGGTGCTCGGGTCTCCCCGAGCATGCTCGGGTAATCTCTGAGTAAGTTGTAATGCTCGGACATTTAGTTTTCGTCGCCTCAGCTGCATGATTTACAGCTGCTGGACAGCCTGAATACATTTGGGAATTCCCTAACAAACAGGCATTCCTCACATGTATTCAGCCTGGCTAGCAGCAGTAAATCATGCAGCTGAGGCGACCAAAACTAAATGTCCAAGCACTACAAAATCCTCGGAGATCACATCAGCATGCTCAGGGAGACCCGAGAAACAATGCTATTCGCTCATAAATAATATCACCATTCTTCCCCTTTACTTGGAAATAGGGTTGAGCAAAATGGGTCGGCCATTTTCAGAAGTCGCCGACTTTTGGCAAAGTCGGGTTTCATGAAACCCGACCCGACCCCTGTGTGGGGTCGGCCATGAGGTCGGCGATCTTCTGAATCTGGTATCGGAATTCCGATACCGAGTTCCGATATGTTTGCAATATCGGAAATCGGTATCGGAATCCATATTTAAGTGTAAAATAAAGAATTAAAATAAAAAATATTGCTATACTCACCCTCGGACGCGCCCTGCTTCTTTCCGGCAGCCTTCCTTCCTAAGAATCAGCGCTTGAAGGACCTTCGGTGATGTCGCGGCTTGTGATTGGTCACGTGAGCGGTCACATGGGCGGTCGCGCGACCAATCACAAGCCGCGACGTCATCGAAGGTCATTCATGCGCTGATTCTAAGGAAGGAAGTCTGCCGGTTAGTACCAGGGCGCATCAGAGGGTGAGTATAGCAATATTTTTTATTTTAATTCTTTATTTTACACTTAAATATGGATCCCAGGGCCTGAAGGAGAGTTTCCGCTCCTTCAGACCCTGGGAACCATTGGAAACCCAATGCACTGCATTGGGTTTCGGGTTTCGGCTGACCCCGACCCCGACTTTTTTATAGGATCGGCCGATTTCACTCGACCCGACTTTTGAAAAAGTCGGGTTTCATGAAACCTGACCCGATCCTATAAAAGTAAAAGTCGCTCAAACCTACTTGGGAATGATGACTTGAAGGACAATTGTTAACTATAAAAATAAGATATATGCCTCTGTAACATTATACAGATATACAGTACATATACACCTATAAGTTGAAAAGAGCATGAGGCCCCATATTAGACCAAGTCTAATGAGATCAAATGGAAATATAAAATAAATACACTTTATTAACAAGATATGTAATACACACAAATACAATAATCAATAATAAGGATAAAGTATGTGACGACACTAAAGGGCAGACCACTGGGGAACGTCCATATATTGAAGTATAGGCGTAGCAGGATCACATGGTAAATAGCAACAGCTAGTAATAAGGTGCCGAGAGTTAAACTATGTACAGATTGGGTCAAAAATATAGAAGACAAGGGAAGAATAAACAGCCCTAGTGGGTATACCCCAAGTCCCTGAATACACTAACCCACATAACAGCCTGCTCGTAACTTATGGCACATAAAACACAGCCCTGGATCCGCTAATTGCTTACCCATGAACGTAGCCGCCAGTGTGCGCTGTCCCACCGAAAGCCCCGACGCGCGTTTCGCGTTGAAAAGTGCTTCCTCGGGGGGCTGTGTGGCTTGTGGCAAATACATGGTTTTTATATCATGCCTGCAGCTGAAGTAAATGAGCCGCAGGAGCACTACGGCGCATGCGGGCGGGTCCGATGGCCGGCAGCGCGCCACTTCCGGCCTTCCCAGGGACGCCCAGAGAGGAGGGAAATCCCTCTTGACGTCACCAGATCTGGGCGTCCCTGTTACGGAAGCCTTACAGAGGCGCGGTTCGGCCGAGGGTCCACGGCGCACGCGCACCACCCCAGCGGCCATCTTGAGGAAGGGAAAGTATACTGGCAACATGACAGCAAAAAAAATAGAACTATGAACAGCAATAGGAAAGCAGAATAAGTGTAGGTGGATCGCGTCCAACAAGGTAATATTGTCCCAAAAGGATGTAAAAATGTCCGCAACAAATCTCTTATTGTAACATCCAGAAAAATCTTTTCAGACATCCACATCTTACTATCGAAGTGCTGTCTCAGTAGGATGACAATGTATATCTTTCAGATGTAGAGATGTCCGCAACAAGTCTCTTAATATAATATTCTGGAAGGCCTTTTCAGACGTCCACACCTCAATCAAAGTGCTGTCTCAATGGGATGACACTGTATATCTTTCAGATGTAGAAGTATCCACCACAGGTCTCTTATTGCAATATTCTGGACAGCCTTTTCAGACATCCATATCTCACTAAAAAAGTGCTGTCTCAATAGGATAACACTATATATCTTTCAGATGTAAAAATGTCCGCGACAGGTCACTTATTGTAATATTCTGGAAAGCCTTTTCAGACGTCCACACCTCACTATAAAAATGCTGTCACAATGGGATGACCCTGTATATCTTTCAGATGATGCCATCCAAAGAAAAAATGTCAGCTGCACGAATGTCTGTTCCACACCAATAGAAGTCAAAATACCTATAAGATCTACAACTAAAAATAAACTGAGAAAAAAGAAAAAAGAGAACAAGACACAAGTTAAAAACCAAAACGTAAAAATGGATATAAAAGGGAAACAGTTGATAGCGACCAGGCAACAAAGCATAAATATAGCCAGTAAAAATACTGGTACTAATAGTTACGCGTATTATAGGAAAGGGATAAAAGACACCTGTTCGTTTAGGCCATTGGGGACCATAGTGCCCAGGGAGACAATCCAACGGCATTCAATTTGTGCCAGGATCCGTTTAGGGTTGCCCCCCCTATTGCCGACATGGACCCTGTCAATTCCACGCACCTTAAAGGAAGCTGGATTACAGGCATGATGCAGCCTAAAATGTCTCGGAATGGTGTTAAGCTCCGAGACATCAGGCGCATCCTTAGCTGCCAAGATACCCCTCACGTGCTCCCGAACCCTGACACGGAGCTCACGTGAAGTCAGGCCAACATAAATTAAATTGCACGCGCAAGTGGCGTAATACACCACGAACGTAGTGCTACAGGATATGTAGCTTGTGATTCGGTAATCCCTACCTCCCCCCGCTGCCGAAAAGTCAGTGGCTCTAATGATGTTACTACAAGCTTTGCATGAGCCACACGGAAAACACCCCCATCTCTGTGGACCCAATCCAAAAATTCTAGAGGGGCCAGGGGTGTAGTGACTCCTCACTAGTTGGTCTTTTAAACTCTTGCCCCTTCTCGCAGTGAGAAGAGGACGATCAGGTAAGATTTTATTGAGGGTGGGTTCAGTTTTTAATACTGACCAATGCCTTTGTAGAATCTCCCTCATCATATCCCACCTATTGTTGTAGGTGGATATGAATCTTAGTGGTTGTGGTTTTTTGATAGGGCCCGATCTACGGGGCACACATAGCAACTGGTTTCTGGTCGAGTTCCTGGCTCGTAAATAGCCTTTCTTAATGGTCCTGTTGCTATAACCCCGATCTTGGAAACGTCCGACAAGGTCCTGAGCCTGCCTCTCAAAGACCTCATCCGCAGAGCAAATTCTCTTCATTCTGAGAAACTGACCCACAGGTATGGCCCGTATTGTGGACCGCACGTCTGCCGAGGTTGAGTGTAAAAGGGCATTGACCGATGTCTCTTTCCGAAAGACATCGGTCTGTATTGCACCATCATTGCACCTTATTATTTTGATGTCGAGAAAATCAATATCACCACTCGCTATTCTGTGGGTCAGCCTGATATTGCGATTATTCTGGTTAAGCTCGCGGATGAAGTCCAAGAGGGCCGGCCCAGGACCCTGCCAGATCATCAGCACATCATCGATGTATCGATACCAGCACTGCACATGGGAGGCGGCGTGAGCGCCCCCACCAAAAACCTCTCTCTCCCAAAGACCAAGAAAGAGGTTAGCGTACGAGGGCGCACACGCCGCGCCCATGGCAGTGCCACGTTTTTGTAAAAAGTATCGATCCTTAAATAGGAAAAAATTGTGCGTTAAAACAAACTGTAATAGTTCCAAGATCAGGGTCTGCATCAGGGAGTCCAGGTTACTCATACCCAGAAAAAACTCAGCTGCCTCCAAGCCATCACTATGTTGAATGCTAGTGTAGAGAGATTCTACATCAATAGAAGAGTGCAATGGGCACGTCCCATAGGAGGGAATTTCTTATTCATGGTTATGACCCCAGGTTTGGTTTCTGTCTTATAGATATACAGTACATCAATACATTGAGACAGTCAAGAGATCCAGAGATCCAAAGAATCAGAGACTCTTTACAAGAAAGTAGCAAAGACATCATGGCTCCATTACAATAGACACAGATTTGACATTCTACAGGATGTGAGCTTAGGGGACCACGTTCCTAGTTGAAAGAATACAGATCTGCTCCATTGACCATGACTGAACCATGGATACATTTGAGGTAGTCAAGATTTGGACCTACCAGTCACCTGAGCCTCATGGATACGTTTGGAGAAAGCCAGGTTTTGAACCTAATGGTCAAGTGGCTCCATGGAAATATTCAGAGAAGCCAGGATTTGACTCTCTGGTCACCTGGCCTTGTAATTCAATGGACTGTCATCTTTCTAAGTTTGTTGTTATCTCCTCTCTGTGCATGATACAGGTGGGGGTAGTTGGCCCTGGAAGCTCTAAAGTCACATCTGCCTTTATCCCAGCAAGTCAGCGGAAGGGTGGTACTCTGCAATGTTCACCATCTTGGGTATTTTGCTGGTAATGTTCTATGTGTTTTTTTTCTGGTTTTGTGGTTCAATAAAGTATTGCCACACTGTTTTACCCTCACCCTGTGTTGTCTGAGTAGTATCATGCTCACAGTAAAAGGACACCTGGCATTCGGTGGGTTGATACCTGGTCCATGCGGTTTCAGCTAGTGAACCAGGGCACCCGCTGACCCCAGAGTCTCCACAATCACCATTTGAAGTTTTATGCTAATTAGATTTAAATGCACAGCGGCCAGACTGTACATTGGGTCTTCTTCTCTCTATCTTTGATTCCTTGCTCCTCCGCCATGTTCCGGTCTGTGAATGATTGACATTCTGTTTGTATTTCAGCAGTGACCTGTCATTCACATACCGGAGGCAGGTGAATCATAAACAGCTAGAAGATTACAAAAGGACAACAAAGATGATTTTTTCACCAAGTTATCTATGTAATCAGCATGTCTTTACTGTATATTACAAAATCGTGCTGACAGCTTCTCTTCAAATTCCCAGAGGTGCAGTGAATGGCAAATATATCTCCTTATGCTGATGTGACGCTCTTTACAAGAAGAAACTTTAAGATTTAGACCCTTTGTCAGAGGCCTGTGTGTAGTAAAGGTGCCATTAGTTGTCTAATAAATAGTAAAAAAAAAGTCAATGGCTCTGCTGATTTATTTAAATAAGCATTATAAAAGTAACATGTTTATTATTAATAATAAAACAGGCTACTCGTTCAGAAACTGAAATTATTTCTTTTGTATTATTTTATAAAGTCCTTTACCTCTTGGGTCCATTTTTATTTTCAATTTTTTGTTACTTTGGGTTATTGTGTTTGTCTAATTCATCACAAATTATGCTATTTGTAATTTTTTCAAATGCATCTTTTTTGCTATCAGAATTCATTTCAGATGCTCATGTTAAAAAACACGTACGTGAAAAAATGGCACAGTTTGTTCAGTGTGTTGAATCCATTTCTGGTCCATGCAACTGTTTTTCTCATCAGTGTGTTAGAGTTTTTTCATGGCTGGATAAATGAACATTACAGATTTTTCCTATCGCTTGCACAAATGGCACGTGGATGCATTTTCATAGACCCTTAGATTTGTATTGACTTTTTCATCCATGATACCTCCAAAAAATGGACACATGGTCCTTGAAAAAAACAAGGACATGTGAATACCACCATAGATTATAATGAGTATGTGTTGTGTCCCTGAAAAAAAATGAACACAGAATATATGTGCAACACAGATGTCTGAATGATGCCTTGAAGGGAATCAGTCCGCAGGTTTTTCCCAAGTATTGTATATACTCGAGTATAAGCTGAGATTTTCAGCCCATTTTTTAAGGCTAAAAGTGCCCCTCTCGACTTATATGGAGCGTATTTTGTATGGAGCATCTTATGGGACCCAACATGAACTGTATGTAGCATTATATGAGGCTCCTGATTCAATATGGATATTCAAAGACATTAACCTACTGATATCTCAATTAATTTAACTTTTATTGGTATCTATTTTTATTTTTGAAATTTACCAGTACCTGCTGCATTTCCCACCCTAGGCTGATACTCGAGTCATTAAGTTTTCCCAGTTTTTTGTGGCAAAATTAAGGGTCTCGGCTTATACTCGTGTCGGCTTATACTCGAGTATATATGGTAAATTGAGAGCATCATGATGTATGGATGGAGTTTCACTTACTAGGCTGGCTGTGTGCTGAGTTTCAATAAAATCAGTATTTTAAAAAGAGATTTTTAAAATGTCTCTTCAGAGAGGAAGAATACTAGAACTTTAGTGCCATCTATAGGAAGTAGCAATCCTATAAGTCAATATCGACTCTCTAACGAGCCTGGTCACATGACTTAGAATACAAGCCAAAACAGATATCTCAATTTGCAGTCACTGTGTTTTGGCATACTGCCCCTCATCAATGTAAAGTGTGAGATCTGGTATGGCTGGGTGAGAGGCATCTGACCGGGATTAATGGGTTAACATTTCTCCTTGTGGAGAGTGACATGTCAAATCTGACATGCCAATTTGAGGAGACTTTTAAGCCTTGAAATGCTCTTCTGGGAAATATGCAATAAGGAGATTAGCACAACAGGACTAGGTCACCAACGATTAGCAGCTTCTGTCAATATACATAAGAGCTGTCAATCAGAGGTGTGGGCGGGATTATGTAGTGCTCAGCATTTAGAGGACTGCTACATCTGCAGCAGAGAAAATCATTATTTTATCATGACTGCTGCACCCAGTAAACTAAGTGATACACTGCAGGAATCAGAATCTCTGCCCAAAAATTATGCTGCTCACAGATAAGCTAGCAAAAACCTGGTGACAGCTTCATTTTAATAAGTATTTTTGTCTTTTGGTGCATTCCATCATTCCCTCTGTCTTTTCTGAACTGTGGATGTGGAAGTTCTGTGTATTGTCTTCCCTACCTAGCTCAGTCCTTAATCTTTTCTTATCTTTACAGTTATCTTGTTTTATTAGGGATTATACTTTATTATGTTTCTGATCCCTCGTCGCATTATGGTAGCTGTGCGATTACTGCATGGATATCCCATTCTCACATTTTTTCTTTATTTATATGGAAATTATAGTATATTGCTTTATAGGTACTTTATTAAGAATTATTTTTCTTATGTTCATTTGTTCGCACATTTCACTTTTTCTTATTCTGAATTTTCATTTACAGTATTAATTAGGTTCACAGTATATTAGTTTCATTATATAATTTACTTTTTCGCCTTCTTAGTTTTATTCTAATCACATCCACTCTTTTTGCACTGCTTTATTATATTTTCCTTCTCATTTTCCCATATCGTTTCACAGTATGTAATAAAAACAATAATAATAATTTTTATTACGGTTTCCCAAACATATTCCCCAGCAGTTTACAATTTAGAGGGAACATGTACAGACAATAAAGACATTACAGATGCAAATTGCCTCTTTAAAATGGAAGAGGACTTGAACTTCACATCCACTTGTTGGAAGTAGCAAGCCTAAAAGTCAATGTCGACCCTTTAATGAGTGTTGCCACATGACTTAGGACAAAAGCAAAACCAAAATCTCAATTTGTCTGTACGAGAGGCCAGATCTCCACTTTGCAATGACAATGTTCAACACCCAATAGCACAGTGCCTACAAATTGAGACTCTGGTTTGGCTTTTTTCCTAAGCCATCTCAAAAACATTTCTAGAATTCACCCTTTTCTTACTTTCGACTCTGCAAAAACTCTTACTGTTTCACTTATTCCTTCTCGTCTGGACTATTGTAACTCTCGACTAATCGGCCTCCCTCTTACCAAACTCTCCCCGCTCCAATCTGTCCTGAATGCTGCACCAGGATCATATTCCTCACCAACCGTTACACCAATGCATCTACCTTGTGCCAGTCATTACACTGGTTACCCATCCACTCAAGAATCCAGTACAAAACTACTACCCTCATCCACAAAGCACTCCATGGCTCAGCACCACCCTACATCTCCTCTCTGGTCTCAGTCTACCACCCTACCCGTGCCCTCCGCTCCACTAATGACCTGAGGTTAGCATCCTCAATAATCAGAACCTCCTACTCCCGTCTCCAAGACTTTACACGTGCTGCGCTGATTCTTTGGAATGCACTACCTGGGTTAATACGATTAATCCCCAATCCCCACAGTTTTAAGCGTGCCCTAAAAACTCATTTGTTCAGATTGGCCTACCGCCTCAATTCATTAACCTAACTATCCCTGTGTGCCCCATTAAAAAAAAAAAAAAAAACATAATTGGGTCCCTTGCATCATGTTCTCATACACTTTATGCAGTTAATAGCCCTTTGTGTCTACACTGCTACATACTTAGGCAGGTAACTGGTTCATGCAGCTTTACATGAACACCTGAGCCTTACACTATAGCTGGTCCGAATAACTAAAGCAATTGTTACCATCCACCTCTCGTGTCTCCCCTTTTCCTCATAGTTTGCAAGCTTGCGAGCAGGGCCCTCATTCCTCTTGGTATCTGTTTTGAACTGTGATTTCTGTTATGCTGTAATGTCTATTGTCTGTACAAGGCCCCTCTATAATTTGTAAAGCGCTGCGGAATATGTTAGCGCTATATAAATAAATTATTATTATTATGTGGGAAAGATCGTTAAAAGGTCGATATTGACTTTTAGGATTGCTGCTTCCAATAGGTGG
This sequence comes from Ranitomeya imitator, assembly GCF_032444005.1. Classification (NCBI taxonomy): domain Eukaryota; kingdom Metazoa; phylum Chordata; class Amphibia; order Anura; family Dendrobatidae; genus Ranitomeya; species Ranitomeya imitator. Next base: position 532,368,595 of record NC_091286.1, read on the forward strand.
CACTAGAGATCTAGCCCTAATCCTCTCTGCAGAAGCAATTTGCATATTTAATTTCTCAGAAGAGCATTGCAAGGATTATAAGCCTCTTTACACTTACATGTGAAGCATGTCACTCTCCAAAAAGAGAAATGTTATGCCTTGGATCCCAGACATTAAAGATTACAGAGTAAGGCCGGTGTCACACTACCGTGTTTTACGGATGTAAGATAGGTGCTGAAAATACGGATTGCATACGGTACAATGCTTCTCTATGCCCCTGCTCCTATCAGCCATATTTTACTTATCCGTATTATATGGTCTTCTACGGCCGTAGAAAATCGCAGCATGCTGCGTTTGTCACCGTATTGTGCAAAAAATACGCCAATGAAAGTCTATGGGGGCCTGAAAAATACGGATTACACACGGACCAATAGTGTGACTTGCGAGAAATACGCCAGACATCTCCACACATCGCCAGGTGCAAGGAATTGTGGCAAACACTCAATCAGGAAGCTCAGACATGCTAATTAGGTCAAAAAGCCACACATACATCCCGGAAGTCTGGTGCTCGCCTCCACGGAGTTGCAAGCAGCCTGGCGAGCATCATAAATGTTGAAATGCTCCTCATCCTGGTCCAGGAAAGGCCAGAAATCTGGGACCAAAGGGATCCGAATTATTCTAACCGGGCCAGGAAAGAGGCAGCCTGGAGGACCATATGTGGGATATTATTCCCAGATTATGCCCAATGGCCAAGTGAGGACCAGACAAGACTTTGTAAGTACAGTAATGTATTGACTTTATGTAACCTTCAAAAATGCTTGTCCTAAATGATGTGATGTTTTTGTTTTGTTTTTTTTTTTTAAAGTGCAAAAGCAAATATCATTAACATGATCAAGTGTTTACGTACATAGCTAATATTGTTGTTGCGTTATGTAGTATTTTGGATAACACAAAGCTCGTACACATGGGTGTGGACCATGTCCTTCTCTTGTTATTAAATATTTTTAGAATGTTATGTAAATCATTTCTGATGGATTTTTAGTCTCCTCATTCAAATATGATCGAATGTAAGTCCGCAAGGACAGGGTCCTCTCCCCTCTGTACCAGTCTGTCACTGGAAACTTGTTTACTGTAAAGTATATATATAACCCTGTATGTAACCCTTTATCATGTACAGCACCATGGAATTAATGGTGCTATATCACTAAGTAATAATAAGAATGATATATCAATGCCAAATGGATTAAGCAATGTGCATAATGAGTGTAAACAATATTTGTCACCATGTCATTGCAGTGGATGATGTTATGAGAAGATGGCGCAGCATAAGGGACCAGTACCGGCGGGAACGTCAGATGCGTGCACAAAGTGGCTCAGCAGCACCACCAAAGAAAAAGAAATACATTTATTATGACCAGCTTTCATTTTTGGATGCAAGTATTGATCTAAGGCAGTAAGTCAGAACGACAGCGCACATTTTTTTTAATAATTAGGCTTATTAATATCAGTTTTTCAGGTTATTCAATGTGGCGTTAGATTAAAAGTAAGGGTCAACCTTTTTCTAAACAAATTTTAAACTGAAACCAAGAAAAAAATGGGCCTGGAAGAGAGAGGACCCTGCCCGCAAAGCCTCACAACCTCCAACAAGGGTTTGTTTATCATACATTAGGCCAGGTTAGAGCTGTTCATGCATTGTTTTGTTGGATCTGTGATTAATGCAGGTTATCTGATTGTTGTAAGAGGTGGGTCTGCTGGCTCTTTCTGTAGATTTCACTGGTAGGTGGCAGTATGATGTGTTGTGGTATTGGTTTACACAGTAGGGGTGATACACTAGATGAATGTTGTATCCCATTTTTGGAAGAGGAGATTTCTGGGGAGTATAGAATGCGATATTGTGAGTAGGGTTGAGCGAAACGGATCGGACAATTTCAAAAGTCGCCGACTTTTGGCAAAGTCGGGTTTCATGAAACCCGACCCGATCCTATTGTGGGATCGGCCATGCGGTCAGCGATCTTCGCACCAAAGTCGGGTTTCATATGACGTGTTCAACGCCATATATATATATATATATATATATATATATATACAGTGGGGCAAAAAAGTATTTAGTCAGTCAGCAATAGTGCAAGTTCCACCACTTAAAAAGATGAGAGGCGTCTGTAATTTACATCATAGGTCGACCTCAACTATGGGAGACAAACTGAGGAAAAAAAAACAGAAAATCACATTGTCTGGTTTTTTATCATTTTATTTGCATATTATGGTGGAAAATAAGTATTTGGTCAGAAACAAACAATCAAGATTTCTGGCTCTCACAGACCTGTAACTTCTTCTTTAAGAGTCTCCTCTTTCCTCCACTCATTACCTGCAGTAATGGCACCTGTTTAAACTTGTTATCAGTATAAAAAGACACCTGTGCACACCCTCAAACAGTCTGACTCCAAACTCCACTATGGTGAAGACCAAAGAGCTGTCAAAGGACACCAGAAACAAAATTGTAGCCCTGCACCAGGCTGGGAAGACTGAATCTGCAATAGCCAACCAGCTTGGAGTGAAGAAATCAACAGTGGGAACAATAATTAGAAAATGGAAGACATACAAGACCACTGATAATCTCCCTCGATCTGGGGCTCCACGCAAAATCCCACCCCGCGGGGTCAGAATGATCACAAGAATGGTGAGCAAAAATCCCAGAACCACGCGGGGGGACCTGGTGAATGAACTGCAGAGAGCTGGGACCAATGTAACAAGGCCTACCATAAGTAACACACTACGCACCATGGACTCAGATCCTGCAGTGCCAGACGTGTCCCACTGCTTAAGCCAGTACATGTCCGGGCCCGTCTGAAGTTTGCTAGAGAGCATTTGGATGATCCAGAGGAGTTTTGGGAGAATGTCCTATGGTCTGATGAAACCAAACTGGAACTGTTTGGTAGAAACACAACTTGTCGTGTTTGGAGGAAAAAGAATACTGAGTTGCATCCATCAAACACCATACCTACTGTAAAGCATGGTGGTGGAAACATCATGCTTTGGGGCTGTTTCTCTGCAAAGGGGCCAGGACGACTGATCCGGGTACATGAAAGAATGAATGGGGCCATGTATCGTGAGATTTTGAGTGCAAACCTCCTTCCATCAGCAAGGGCATTGAAGATGAAACGTGGCTGGGTCTTTCAACATGAAAATGATCCAAAGCACACCGCCAGGGCAACGAAGGAGTGGCTTCGTAAGAAGCATTTCAAGGTCCTGGAGTGGCCTAGCCAGTCTCCAGATCTCAACCCTATAGAAAACCTTTGGAGGGAGTTGAAAGTCCGTGTTGCCAAGCGAAAAGCCAAAAACATCACTGCTCTAGAGGAGATCTGCATGGAGGAATGGGCCAACATACCAACAACAGTGCGTGGCAACCTTGTAAAGACTTACAGAAAACGTTTGACCTCTGTCATTGCCAACAAAGGATATATTACAAAGTATTGAGATGAAATTTTGTTTCTGACAAAATACTTATTTTCCACCATAATATGCAAATAAATTGTTAAAATAACAGACAATGTGATTTTCTGGATTTTTTTTCTCAGTTTGTCTCCCATAGTTGAGGTCTACCTATAATAATAATAATAATAATTTTTATTTATATAGCGCCAACATATTCCGCAGCGCTTTACAAATTATAGAGGGGACTTGTACTATGATGTAAATTACAGACGCCTCTCATCTTTTTAAGTGGTGGAACTTGCACTATTGCTGACTGACTAAATACTTTTTTGCCCCACTGTATATTATTGAGACATATATATATATATATACAGTGGGGCAAAAAAGTATTTAGTCAGTCAGCAATAGTGCAAGTTCCACCACTTAAAAAGATGAGAGGCGTCTGTAATTTACATCATAGGTAGACCTCAACTATGGGAGACAAACTGAGAAAAAAAAATCCAGAAAATCACAGTGTCTGTTTTTTTAACATTTTATTTGCATATTATGGTGGAAAATAAGTATTTGGTCAGAAACAAAATTTCATCTCAATACTTTGTAATATATCCTTTGTTGGCAATGACAGAGGTCAAACGTTTTCTGTAAGTCTTCACAAGGTTGCCACACACTGTTGTTGGTATGTTGGCCCATTCCTCCATGCAGATCTCATCTAGAGCAGTGATGTTTTTGGCTTTTCGCTTGGCAACACGGACTTTCAACTCCCTCCAAAGGTTTTCTATAGGGTTGAGATCTGGAGACTGGCTAGGCCACTCCAGGACCTTGAAATGCTTCTTACGAAGCCACTCCTTCGTTGCCCTGGCGGTGTGCTTTGGATCATTGTCATGTTGAAAGACCCAGCCACATTTCATCTTCAATGCCCTTGCTGATGGAAGGAGGTTTGCACTCAAAATCTCACGATACATGGCCCCATTCATTCTTTCATGTACCCGGATCAGTCATCCTGGCCCCTTTGCAGAGAAACAGCCTCAAAGCATGATGTTTCCACCACCATGCTTTACAGTAGGTATGGTGTTTGATGGATGCAACTCAGTATTCTTTTTCCTCCAAACACGACAAGTTGTGTTTCTACCAAACAGTTCCAGTTTGGTTTCATCAGACCATAGGACATTCTCCCAAAACTCCTCTGGATCATCCAAATGCTCTCTAGCAAACTTCAGACAGGCCCGGACATGTACTGGCTTAAGCAGTGGGACACGTCTGGCACTGCAGGATCTGAGTCCATGGTGGCGTAGTGTGTTACTTATGGTAGGCCTTGTTACATTGGTCCCAGCTCTCTGCAGTTCATTCACTAGGTTCCCCCGCGTGGTTCTGGGATTTTTGCTCACCGTTCTTGTGATCATTCTGACCCCACAGGGTGGGATTTTGCATGGAGCCCCAGATCGAGGGAGATTATCAGTGATCTTGTATGTCTTCCATTTTCTAATTATTGCTCCCACTGTTGATTTCTTCACTCCAAGCTGGTTGGTTATTGCAGATTCAGTCTTCCCAGCCTGGTGCAGGGCTACAATTTTGTTTCTGGTGTCCTTTGACAGCTCTTTGGTCTTCACCATAGTGGAGTTTGGAGTCAGAGTGTTTGAGGGTGTGCACAGGTGTCTTTTTATACTGATAACAAGTTTAAACAGGTGCCATTACTACAGGTAATGAGTGGAGGAAAGAGGAGACTCTTAAAGAAGAAGTTACAGGTCTGTGAGAGCCAGAAATCTTGATTATTTGTTTCTGACCAAATACTTATTTTCCACCATAAAATGCAAAAAAAATGATAAAAAAACAGACTATGTGATTTTCTGGATTTTTTTTCTCAGTTTGTCTCCCATAGTTGAGGTCTACCTATGATGTAAATTACAGATGCCTCTCATCTTTTTAAGTGGTGGAACTTGCACTATTGCTGACTGACTAAATACTTTTTTGCCCCACTGTATATATATATATATATATATATATATATATATCTATAATATAACGCTGGGAGCGTCACTCTGTCCGAAGCCTTTATAGACTGCGCAGGCGCGATGCTCCTAGCGGTACATTATAGCCAGTGTCAGAAAAAAAAAATGGCGCCGGAAAGCGCGGACTGCTGGGAGCAGGGGGACATTTATGATCTGTAACTCGGACATCGGGACACCGTGGACATGATTGCGCCCTGATGATGCTGTGGCAGTTCATGCCACAGCAATTTGTTACTTACGCCACCTGATTCCTTTCCACTGCCATTTTCTTGGTCCTCCTGCTGCTGGAATCGGCGCCTGCGCAGTTCACGCTTTCTGGTGCCGTCGCTTTCAGGCGCCATTTTCTTGAAGACACACTGCAGTGTGTCTTCAAGAAAATGGCGCCGGAAAGTGCGGACTGCGCAGGCGCCGATCCCGGCAGCGAGAGGACCAAGAAAATGGCGACGGAAAGGAATCTGGTATCGCAAGTAACAAATTGCTGTGGCATGAAGCTGTGGCACTTCATGCCACAGCAATTTGTTACTTACGCCACCTGATTCCTTTCCGCCGCCATTTTCTTGGTCCTGCTGCCGGAATCGGCGCCTGCGCAGTCCGTGCTTTCCGGCACCATTTTCTTGAAGATACACTGCAGTGTGTCTTCAAGAAAATGGCGCTGGAAAGCACGGACTGCGCAGGCGCCGATTCCGGCAACAGGGGACCAAGAAAATGGCAGCAGAAAGGAATCAGGTAGCGTGTGCACAGGATCCGCACACGACAGAACGGGGGTGCAGGATGGAAGCAGCACATGACAGAATGGGGGAGCATGATGGGAGAAGCAAATGACAGAATGGAGGTGCAGGATGGGTGCAGCACATGTGAAAAAGGGGGGCGCAGGATGGGAGCAGCACATGTCAGAATGGGGGCGCAGGATGGGAGCAGCACATGACAGAATGGTGGCGCAGGATGGGTGCAGGACATGACAGGACAGGTGCGCAGGATGGAGCAGCACATGACAGGATGGGGGCACAGGATGGAGCAGCTCATGACAGGATGGGGACGCAGGATGGAGCAGCACATGACAGGATGGGGACGCAGGATGGAGCACCTCATCACAGGATGGGGATGCAGGATGGAGCAGCTCATGACAGGATGGGGGCGCAGTATGGAGCAGCACATGACAGGATGGGGACGCAGGATGGAGCAGCACATGACAGGATGGGGACGCAGGATGGAGCAGCTCATGACAGGATGGGGACGCAGGATGGAGCAGCACATGACAGGATGGGGACGCAGGATGGAGCAGCACATTCTAGGATGGAGACCATATACCAATATAAATGCTTGCCACCCGGGCGTAGAACGGGTTCAATAGCTAGTATATATATATATATATATATATATATATATATATATATTGTAGCATGGCTAAAGGGTTTGTAGTCGATGGGAGGTATGTGCCACATAAGTGCCTGGTTGCTGTAATGTAGCCCGGAGTATTCCTTTCTTGCACATAATCTTGTATATGTGTTTCAGGACCTGTGGTAATGTCAGACCACATGGCTAATCATGTGATGGGTTACTGGGTGGGGTTAGCTCTTTATAAGACTGGCTAATCCTTTACACAGCAGAGATGTGTGGAGGTGAAACCCTCCTGAGTGTGTTACGGCTTCAGGACTGAGCCGGATGAACTGGACACTTGTTTTCTTTACCTGAACCAAAGGCTATTTGTTTTCTGTTGTTTGCAACATGGTTTATGAAGCAATAAACCCAGTGAACTTTAAAGGAACACGTCTCCTGAGTGTCAGCCGTCACAGCTGAGTGAGTGAAATCCTTACAATTGGTGGAGACGTGCGAGCAGCGTTCCAAGCGGAGACGTGAGTTTATTTTGAATGTCCTGGGTCAAGGCTGTTGCAAGCCAGCAAGCATTGCCGGAGAAAATGGAGGACCTGCTGAAACAATTGGTCCAGATGCAGTCACAGCAGGAGAAAAGGCAGAGCCAGCAGGAGCAAAGGCAGCAAGAGACCAACAGGCTGTTGATGCAGCAGATACAACAGAGCCAGCAGGAGCAACGGCAGCAGATGCAACAAAGCCAGCAGGAGCAACGGCAGCAGTTACAACAGAGCCAGCAGCAGATGCAGCAGAGCCAGCAGGAGCAATGGCAGCAGATGCAGCAGAGCCAGCAGGAGCATCAGCAGCAGATGCAGCTTCTGGCAACCGCCATCCAGGGCAAGGCGAGCGCCCCAACCCCAGGTTTGGCTGATGACACCCACGTCCGGAAAACGGTAAGACGCGCGTTGCAGAAAATGACTCCCGGGGATGATGTTGAGGCCTTCCTGACGGTGTTTGAGAGGGTCGCTGAGAGGGAAAAACTTCCGCCAGAGCAGTGGGCAGAGGTACTTGCGCCATACCTGACGGGAGAACCCCAGAAGGCGTACTATGATTTGACCTTGCAGGATGCCAAAGAGTATCACAAGTTGAAAGCCGAGATTCTCGCACGTTTGGGGGTGACACTGACTGTCAGGGCACAGCGAGTTCACTCCTGGGGCTATCACCGGGACAAACCACCTCGTTCCCAAATGTTTGATCTGTTGCACCTGGTCCAGAAATGGCTGCAGCCAGAGTCCTCTGCGCCTGCACAGATGGTAGAACGGGTGATGATGGATCGGTTTGTCCATTCCCTCCCGAGGCCTATACAGTCTTGGGTTGCCCAGGGTGATCCCCAGAATGCCGACGAGCTGATCGGACTGGTTGAGAGGTACCAAGGGTTGGAAGGCTCCTTCGGGAGGCAGCCCATGCCGTACTGGGGATCCCAGAAGGCAGCTGAGTCCCAAAAAGGGGTGGTGCGTCCAAGGTCACAAAGGGCGGGGGAGGTGGTGCCCAAGGTCCCCACGGGTGATATTATTTGTTGGAGGTGCCACAAGCCAGGACATATAGCTGCCCGTTGTTCCCAAACCACTGAGCAGATGGACTGCAGCATGGGACGCCGTTGTTCATACTATGCGTATCCAGCTTGCAGTGTGAACTCTCCGCCCAACGAGGGACCTCAAGCATGTCCCGTGAAGGTGAACGGTCAAGCAGTAACGGCACTGTTAGACTCGGGGAGCCTAGTGACCCTGGTGAGGGCCACTTTTCCTCTCCACCTGCTCCTGGGAAAGAAGGTCGGAGTGCGGTGCATACATGGTGATGCAAAGGACTACCCTGTGGCCAGTGTGAACATTGAAACGACATGTGGCACGGAGTCCCACATAGTCGGCGTCGTTCAGGACTTGTTGCACCCTATAATTATTGGCCGGGATTTCTGTTTGTTTTGGGATTTGTGGGGGAAAGGTTCTGAGCTCCCTAGCAAGAGTAGGGAACCAGTGAACCCGGGAAGGGTGGTGCCACACCCAGAGTCAGACAGATTTCCTTTTTGTGTCCTGGCTGGAGATGAGGAGGAAGTGTCCCCTGCATCTGACATTCTGGAGTTAGAGGTATCCGGTGAAAATTTTGGGACTGCCCAACATAGGGACCCCACTCTGAGGGAAGCCTTTAATAATGTCACAGTTATTGACGGGGTGGTACAGGAGCCGGAGGCAGACACAAGATTTCCAAATTTTCTAATGAGCAGGGAGTTGTTGTACCGGGTCACGAAAATAAGGGAGGAGTTGGTAGAGCAGTTGGTAGTGCCGGGTCCATATAGACGGAAGGTGTTGGACATGGCCCATTCACACATCTTGGGTGGACACCTAGGGGTGGAAAAAACGCAGGAACGGGTTGTGCAGAGGTTCTATTGGCCTGGGTGCCACCGGGAAATAGTGAACTATTGTAGGTCCTGCCCTACATGTCAGCTAACTGCTCCCACTCCTCATTTCCGGAACCCCCTTGTGCCACTGCCCATTATTGAGGTGCCATTCGAGAGAATTGCCATGGACTTGGTCGGTCCCTTAGTTAAATCAGCCCGGGGCCATCAGTATATATTAGTCATCCTGGACTACGCCACACGCTATCCTGAGGCAATTCCCTTGAGAAATTCTTCTTCAAAGAGTATAGCTCGCGAGTTGGTCCATGTCTTTTCCCGGACAGGTCTGCCAAAGGAGATCCTGACTGACCAGGGGACACCTTTCATGAGCAAGGTGATGAGGGAACTATGCAAAGCCCTGAAAATCTCCCAGTTGAGGACCTCGGTGTACCATCCCCAGTCAGATGGCCTTGTTGAGAGATTTAACAAGACACTGAAGAGCATGCTGAGAAAAGCTATAGAGAAAGACGGTAGAGACTGGGATTGTCTCTTACCCTATTTGATGTTTTCCATTCGTGAAGTTCCACAGGCCTCCACAGGTTTCTCACCGTTTGAGCTTCTGTATGGCCGACATCCACGAGGACTCCTGGATATAGCCAAGGAAACCTGGGAAGCCGAAGTCACGCCCCACAGAAGCGTCATTGAGCATGTGGCCCTGATGCAGCAGAGGATTGCAAAGGTGATGCCTATCGTGAAAGAACACCTTCTCCAAGCACAAGAAGCTCAGGCCAGGGTCTACAACCGGTCTGCAAGAGTGAGGCAATTCAATCCGGGAGACCGAGTTCTTGTGTTAGTTCCGACAGTGGAAAGCAAGTTCTTGGCCAAATGGCAAGGGCCATATGAGGTTGTCGAGAAACTTGGTGAAGTAAACTATAAAATTCACCAACCAGGAAGACGGAAACCATTCCAAGTATACCATGTCAACCTTATCAAGCCGTGGCAAGATAGAGAGCCGACAGTAACTCCATCGTTGTTAAGCAACCCAGAAGATGAGGTTGGAGCGGTTACTATAGCGGAGACGCTATCGGAGTCCCAGAAACAGCAATGCCGGGAGTTACTCCAGAAAAACAGGGACCTGTTTTCCGAGTTGCCTGGGTACACGAAGGTCATAGAGCATGAGGTCCTGACAGAGCCCCATGTGCGCGTGAACGTGAAGCCCTATAGAATTCCTGAGGCCCGTCGAGAAATAGTCTCCAAGGAAGTGGAGCGTATGTTGAAGCTTGGAGTCATTGAGGAATCCAAGAGCGGTTGGTCGAGCCCAATTGTCCTGGTCCCAAAACCTGATGGGGAGTGGAGATTTTGCAACGACTATAGGAAGTTGAATGAGGTCTCCAAGTTCGACGCATATCCCATGCCCCGAGTTGATGAGCTCATCGAAAGGCTTGGGCCCGCCAGGTACATAACCACCTTGGATTTGACGAAGGGGTATTGGCAGATCCCCATGGCACAGGAAGCCAAGGAGAAGACGGCGTTTTCTACACCAGATGGATGCTTCCAGTATGTCCGGATGCCATTTGGCCTACAGGGAGCTCCGGCCACCTTCCAAAGGGCTATGGATAGAGTCCTTGCACCCCACAAGGCATACGCTGCTGCGTACCTAGATGATATCGTCATCTTTAGCCCGGACTGGGAGAGTCATCTGGAGAAAGTCCAAGCGGTGTTTGATGCTATAAGAGAGGCCGGATTTACAATAAACCCGAAGAAGTGTGCATTGGGTAAAGAAGAAGCTAAGTACCTTGGATACATAGTAGGTCATGGAGAAATAAAACCCCAAATCAGTAAAGTGGAGGCAATTCAAACATGGCCAAAACCAGTTTCCAAGAAGCAAGTTAAAGCCTTCCTGGGAATCGTGGGATATTACAGGAGGTTCATCCCAAACTTCGCCACAATGGCGGCGCCTCTGACTGACCTGCTAAAAGGGACAAAATCGGTAATGGTTAAGTGGTCCGAAGAAACAGATTCAGCCTTCCAAGAAATGAAAGAGGCTTTATGTAAGCAACCCGTTCTGATGGCCCCAAACTTCAAGAAAGAGTTTATTCTTCAGACAGATGCCTCAGATGTTGGGGTGGGAGCAGTCCTTTCCCAAGAACTACATGGGGAGGAGCATCCTGTTCTCTATCTGAGTAGGAAGCTGTCCTCATCTGAAAAGAACTACTCAGTCGTTGAGAAGGAGTGCTTGGCCATAAAATGGGCAGTGGACACATTGCGGTACTATCTGCTGGGACGTAAATTTAGACTGGTATCTGACCATGCCCCGCTTAGGTGGATGAGAGAAACGAAAGGAAGAAATGCTAGAGTCACCCGTTGGTTCTTAGCCCTGCAGGACTTCAGTTTCCATGTGGAACATAGGGCCGGAAAGCTGCACGGTAATGCGGATGCCCTATCGAGAATCCCTTGTTTAGTGGGGGAAAGTGCCAAGCCCCACGGCTTTAGGCAGAGGGGGGAGGTATGTAGCATGGCTAAAGGGTTTGTAGTCGATGGGAGGTATGTGCCACATAAGTGCCTGGTTGCTGTAATGTAGCCCGGAGTATTCCTTTCTTGCACATAATCTTGTATATGTGTTTCAGGACCTGTGGTAATGTCAGACCACATGGCCAATCATGTGATGGGTTACTGGGTGGGGTTAGCTCTTTATAAGACTGGCTAATCCTTTACACAGCAGAGATGTGTGGAGGTGAAACCCTCCTGAGTGTGTTACGGCTTCAGGACTGAGCCGGATGAACTGGACACTTGTTTTCTTTACCTGAACCAAAGGCTATTTGTTTTCTGTTGTTTGCAACATGGTTTATGAAGCAATAAACCCAGTGAACTTTAAAGGAACACGTCTCCTGAGTGTCAGCCGTCGCAGCTGAGTGAGTGAAATCCTTACAATATATATACATATTTACTTCAGCGCGATATAGCAGAAAAGCCGGTAATTCAATTGCCGGCTTTTCATTTCTCCTTCCTAAACCTGACATATGAGACATGGTTTACATACAGTAAACCAAGTCATATTCCCATTTTTTTTTTGCATATTACACACTACTAATGTTAGTAGTGTGTATGTGCAAAATTTGGGCGCTGTAGCTATTAAATTTAAGGGTTAAATCGCAGAAAAAATTGGCGTGGGCTCCCGCGCAATTTTCTCCGCAAGAATGGTAAAGCCAGTGACTGAGGGTAGATATTAATAGCCTGGAGAGGGTCCACGGTTATTGGCCCCCCTGGCTAAAGACATCTGTCCCCAGCCACCCCAGAAAAGGCACATCTGGAAGATGCGCCTATTCTGGCACTTGGCCACTCTCTTCCCATTCCCATGTAGCGGTGGAATATGGGGTAATGAAGGGTTAATGTCACCTTGTTATTGTAAGCCAGATTAATAATGGAGAGGCGTCAATTATGACACCTATCCATTATTAATCCAATTGTATGAAATGGTTAAAAAACACACACACATTATTACAAAGTCTTTTAATGAAATAAAGACACAGGTTGTTGTAATATTTTATTAGACTCTTAATCCACCTGAAGACCCTCGCTCTGTAACAAAGGAAAAATAAAAAAAACAACAATATCTCATACCTTCCGTCGATTTGTCCCACGATGTAAATCCATCTGAAGGGGTTAAAATATTTTACAGGCAGGAGCTCTGCTACAATGCAGCTGTGCTCGTGCCTGTAAAACCCCAGGGAATGAAGGTAATGTAGGTCAATGACCTGTAGTTACCTTCAGTCGCGGTGATGCGCCCTCTGCTGGATGTCCTCATATGACCTCGAGACTGGGAAAATATTCAGAAAAGTTCCCACGCTCGAGGTCATATGAGGACATCCAGCAGAGTGCGCATCACCGCGACTGAAGGTAACTGCAGGTCATTGACCTACTTTCCATTCGACCTACTTTCCATTCATTCGCTGGAGTTTTACAGCCACGAGCACAGCTGCATTAGCAGAGCTCCTGGGTGTAAAATTATTTAACCCCTTCAGATGGATTTACAGCGTGGGACGTGACAGATCATCGGAAGGTATGGGATATTGTTGTTTTTTATTTTTCCTTTGTTACAGAGCGAGGGTCTTCAGGTGGATTAAGAGTCTAATAAAATATTGCAACAACCTGTGTCTTTATTTCATTAAAAGACTTTGTAATAATGTGTGTGTATGTGTTTTTTAACCATTTCATACAATTGGATTAATAATGGATAGGTGTCATAATTGACACCTCTCCATTATTAATCTGGCTTAATGTCACCTTACAATAGCAAGGTGACATTAACCCTTCATTACCCCATATCCCACCACTACACGGGAATGGGAAGAGAGTGGCCAAGTGCCAGAATAGGCGCATCTTCCAGATGTGCCTTTTCTGGGGTGGCTGGGGGCAGATGTTTTTAGCCAGGGGGGCAAATAACCGTGGACCCTCTCCAGGCTATTAATATCTGCCCTCAGTCACTGGCTTTACCACTCTGGAGGAGAAAATTGCGCGGGAGCCCACACCAATTTTTTCCGCGATTTAACCCTTAAATTTAATAGCTACAGCGCCCAAATTTTGCACATACACACTACTAACATTACTAGTGTGTAATATGCAAAAAAAATGGGAATATGACATGGTTTACTATACGTAAACCATGTCTCATATCATGTCGGGTTTAGGAAGGAGAAATGAAAAGCCGGCAATTTAATTACCGGCTTTTCTGCGATATCGCGCTGAAGTAAATATAAATATATGGAGAGAGAGAGATTTCCCATTGACTTGTATTGGGTTTCCTGTTTCGGTCGATCCCCGACCCCGACTTTTCGCGATAATCAGCCGATTTCACTCGACTCGACTTTTCAGAAAGTTGGGTTTCGCTCAACCCGACTTGACCTTAAAAAAGTAAAACTCGCTCAACCCTACTTGCGAGTTTTGGAGGTTGTGTCTAGATAATTTTCTTTAGATGAGGTCACATATGTGTCATAAAATAATGTTTGTAAATGAGTAAAATCTTAATGTTTTTGTCAATCTTGATTGTTTACTAACAGAACACAGTCCAACCTCAAAGAGAGGGAGACCACCGGGTCTGAATCAGAAGCTGTCATCGATCCTGTGGGTCTTGAAGAAGATGTCGCAGGACCATCTTTGCATTCTTTGACCTCCATCCATCCGGGCACATTAGCTTCTGCATCACAAAGCCGAGCACCCAGTGTAGAAGATGATGCACCACCTCCATCATCAGCACCACATCATCCTGTAATCCAGGATGACCAAGCACAGAGCAGCAGTCCTACTGGTCCACAGGTGTTCTCCCCACAGCCAGTTGTCCCTTTATTACAGAGAGGGCGCCAAAGGAGAGAGGTGCAAGCTACAAGGAGGGATATGGACGCTGGCATCCTCAATTATTTGGCCCGGGCAGCCACGGATGATGGCAAGGAGGTATTTGCGCGCAGCCTTGCCCGTTATATTCGTCCCCTTCCCCGTGAGGTGAGGCTATGTGTGAGAGGGTGCTTTCAAATCCTGATTGATCTCTGCACCCCTCCAAATAACCCCTATGAGGTTTTTGAATTTCTGGAGAGAAGGCAGCTTTCACAAAATAATCTCTTGCGCCTTCAATTTCCTCAACAGGTGCCGAATCAATCAGGATTTGAAGCACCTACTCCACGTATGCCTACACCTCAATCCCTCCCACCCCAAAATGTACAAATGCCAACAGTGCACCAAATGGCAGCCTACAACCCCAATTCCCAATATGGCCACTTTTCCAGACCCAGTGATGTAGGCTGGTTCCAACCTGGGTTTGGACAATATAGCAATTTTGGGGTGGGGTATGACTACAGGCAATATCTCCATCAGCAGGATGGGCAGAGGCAATTAAATTCTGGCCAACAATCAAATGAGCAATATGGGCAAGGCCTGTATTCGGCTCTGCAAGCCACATCCTCGTCACAGGGTGAAGGACAATTGGCCCAACAAAGGCCCCCTGAACACGACCCTGAGTTGCCGCCATCTCCCCCGCCAACTTACAGGGATCTTTAATGGTTTCTTAAAATTTGGGAATGTGAATATCGGTTCCGCTAAACAATGTTTTTGGGCATTTTGTAGTGTATGTACACTTTGTTATGTGCTGTTTTTCTTACAGAAACTCAAAACAAAACAAAAAAGTTTGCAAGTTTGCAAAAAGCAAAATATTTCAGTTAGTAAAAAACAGTTCAAATACCCAATTGATGTTTGTGGACTCATCATTTCAACATTACACACATATGGTCTGGTCATAATCATCTGTTAAGTAAGGAAATACAACACACACAGTACTGTTTCAATGGCATCCAAAATTATATTTTGTACAAATATTAAGAAAAAAACAACATCACAACTGAGACACTGCATAATCTTGCCAGGGAGTAGCACCCCGAGGAGATTCAAAATAATTTGTAAAAACATCCCTAACTTTTAGTCCAGAAAGGGGACGGCGCGGAGGAGGGCCATGTGGTGTAGGAATTCAGCAGGAAAAAAGAAAGAAACCAGAACGTATCGTTCCTAATCACGTCTGACCACTTTTAACTAACAACCCAGCATAGCCAGCCACTAGACTCTAAAACTTAACATTTAATATGTATACCTCTAAAATTATGTGTACTTTAAAAACAATTTGGTGCTCATGTTTAAACGTGCACTAGACAAGAAAAATGGCATGATCTCACCCAATTGCTGTCTCTCTTCTTGTTATAGATTCTTGTGCTTATTGAGAGCACGGCATGGGACGGAGACCAATAGACCTTTTCCAATGGGGGGGAGAAAAAAAAAAAAAAGATATAGGTAGGTGGGGGGGAAGGGTTTGAAGCTATCTTCCCTGTCGTGCCCCGTGTATAAGACTCCCGCCCTAACAAGGGCAGTCCCCAAGTTTGAGCCTACTTAGTGAAGCCCTTTAGTTAGTATAACCACCCTGGATGATATGTCCTCTCTCTCTTCCCAACGCGTTTCCCTCCCCGTTACGGGAGTTCATCAGGGGAATAAAATGTCCAGGTTAAATGTCCAGGTTAGTGGAGGTATTCTGCAGTGGCAGACAACCTCATTCAGCGGCGTCCTCCATGTGAGGATAAGGCAGTCCCTTATCCTCACATGGAGGACGCCGCTGAATGAGGTTGTCTGCCACTGCAGAATACCTCCACTAACCTGGACATTTAACCTGGACATTTTATTCCCCTGATGAACCCCCGTAACGGGGAGGGAAACGCGTTGGGAAGAGAAAGAGGACATATCATCCAGGGTGGTTATACTAACTAAAGGGCTTCACTAAGTAGGCTCAAACTTGGGGACTGCCCTTGTTAGGGCGGGAGTCTTATACACGGGGCACGACAGGGAAGATAGCTTCAAACCCTTCCCCCCCACCTACCTATATCTTTTTTTTTTCTCCCCCCCATTGGAAAAGGTCTATTGGTCTCCGTCCCATGCCATGTTCTCAATAAGCACAAGAATCTATAACAAGAAGAGAGACAGCAATTGGGTGAGATCATGCCATTTTTCTTGTCTAGTGCACGTTTAAACATGAGCACCATGTGGTGTAGGCCTAATCACATTGCTCAACATGTCTTCATCAATATGATCTGAGGAGCAATCATGTATGCGGGTGTAATTGTGCAAAATTACACAGGCTTTGAATACTTCATTCACAGAAGTTTCACCGAGCTGAATGGCAGACTGGAGAACACGCTAGTTTGCAACCAGAATACCAAAGGCGCACTCCACCAGTCTCCGTGCCCTAGAAAGCTGCAAATTAAATATCCTCCGCCGGTGGTCGAGGTTGCTGCGGTGATAAGGCCTCATGACGTGTCTGGTCAGTTGAAACGCCTCATCTCCAACAAGAACAAAAGGCACTGCTTCCGCAGTGGAGTCTGGCAGTTGTTGTGGTGGTGGGAGATATAACTGGTTGTCATGTAGCCGCCGACCCATAATGGACGAATTGAAGACCCTAGAGTCTCCAGTTCGGCCATAGGCCCCAATGTCTACAATTATAAACCTGTAGTTACTGTCAACTACAGCTAGCAGAACTACAGAGAAAAACTGCTTATAGTTGTAGAATTGGGAGCCAGAGTTTGGCGGCTTACGTACTTTGATATGTTTCCCATCCACGGCCCCAATGCAGTTAGGGAAGTCACAATTTTCCAG
Organism: Ranitomeya imitator; assembly: GCF_032444005.1. Taxonomy (NCBI): domain Eukaryota; kingdom Metazoa; phylum Chordata; class Amphibia; order Anura; family Dendrobatidae; genus Ranitomeya; species Ranitomeya imitator. The sequence goes on from NC_091286.1 coordinate 532,385,887, forward strand.
GTAACCATGGGCTATTTTGAGCGAATCAGCCTGCTTTGGCTCAGGCATCATAAGGTCCTTCAGTTTGTCCCATATTTGCCTACAGGTTGACCGCACAATGATCAAAATTGTGGAGTGGCCAATCAAAAACTCCAGGTGAAGTCCCACATACGAAAATCCAGTTGTCAGGAAGCTGAAAGTGACAAAAAAATATTAGTTATGTTCAAACACTTCCAAAAAAAGAGGACTAAGCCCACATTTTGTTTCTTTCATGTCAAACATGATTAACGCTGGCAAATTAAAAATGTACTTAGCATACTTCACTACAACATTTCCAACACTTTTTAGATCTGGTTGTACCCTAATGTACACATATACATGAAAATGCATGCTAGAAACAAACACATAACAAAAAAATATCATCATCATACAGTATGTGAGGATGTTGAATACATACCATAAGGTAAGGAGAAGCTGCTCCTCTGCGGATATTGCTTTGCGCATCACGGTGTCCTGATATGTGATATCTGGACGTAACATCTCCAGCAATCTATCAAATGTTGATATAGTCATTCGACAGTACAGATAGAATTTATCCGGATGTGCCGGCAGAGCTGTATAGAGCCTCTGAAAATGGCCTTTAGTGAGGCGTTTAGTCAGAATAGGATGCTCCCACATTCTTCTCCTCCTTCGCGGATCTACTATCACAGGATAGGGCTGGCTAAACCAACGCGACAAGAGCCAGTTAAGCAAAACCCGCTTCGTTGCGGTGAATTGCAGGTGGTCAGACATGGTGCAATCGTTACCACAACACTCCAACAGATGCAAAACCCAAAAATGGCCATATGGGAGTCAGCCACCTGTTGGAGAGGCCTTAAATAGGATTGATGATTGTGATTTAAATCAATTTCAGCCTCCAAAACCGTTAAATGTCCATTTTGTCAGGTTGTGTGACAAATACTCATTAACCCCTTTCTGACATCGGACGTACTATCCCGTCCATGTGGGGTGGGCCCCTATGACCATGGACGGGATAGTACGTCCAGCGCGATCGGCGGCGCTCACGGGGGGAGCGCCGCCGATCGCGGCCGGGTGTCAGCTGCCTATCGCAGCTGACATCCGGCACTATGTGCCAGGAGCGGTCACGGACCGCCCCCGGCACATTAACCCCCGGCACACCGCGATCAAAGATGATCGCGATGTGCCGGCGGTACAGGGAAGCTTCCCGCAGGGAGGGGGCTCCCTGCGGGCCTCCCTGAGCCCCCCGCAGCAACGCGATGTGATCGCGCTGCTGCGAGGGTCTCACTCCCTCCCTGCTCCCTCCAGCCCCGGATCCAAGATGGCCGCGGATCCGGGTCCTGCAGGGAGGGAGGTGGCTTCACAGAGCCTGCTCAGAGCAGGCACTGTGAAGGCTGCAGTGCTCTAAGTCAGATCAGTGATCTGACAGAGTGCTGTGCAAACTGTCAGATCACTGATCTGTGATGTCCCCCCCTGGGACAAAGTAAAAAAGTTAAAAAAAAAATTTCAAATGTGTAAAAAAAAATAAAAAAAAATATTCCAAAATAATGAAAAAAAAAAAAAATATTATTCCCATAAATACATTTCTTTATCTAAATTAAAAAAAAAACAATAAAAGTACACATATTTAGTATCGCCGCGTCCATAACGGCCCGACCTATAAAACTGGCCCACTAGTTAACCCCTTCAGTAAACACCGTAAGAAAAAAAAAAAAAAAAAAACGAGGCAAAAAACAACGCTTTATTATCATACCGCCGAACAAAAAGTGGAATAACACGCGATCAAAAGGACAGATATAAATAACCATGGTACCGCTGAAAGCGTCATCTTGTCCCGCAAAAAACGAGCCGCTATACAGCATCATCAGCAAAAAAATAAAAAAGTTATAGTCCTGAGAATAAAGCGATGCCAAAATAATTATTTTTTCTATAAAATAGTTTTTATCGTATAAAAGCGCCAAAACATAAAAAAATGATATAAATGAGGTGTCGCTGTAATCGTACTGACCCGAAGAATAAAACTGCTTTATCAATTTTACCAAACGCGGAACGGTATAAACGCCTCCCCCAAAAGAAATTCATGAATAGCTGGTTTTTGGTCATTCTGCCTCACAAAAATCGGAATAAAAAGCGATCAAAAAATGTCACGTGCCCGAAAATGTTACCAATAAAAACGTCAACTCGTCCCGCAAAAAACAAGACCTCACATGACTCTGTGGACCAAAATATAGAAAAATTATAGCTCTCAAAATGTGGTAACGCAAAAAATATTTTTTGCAATAAAAAGCGTCTTTCAGTGTGTGACGGCTGCCAATCATAAAAATCCGCTAAAAAACCCGCTATAAAAGTAAATCAAACCCCCCTTCATCACCCTCTTAGTTAGGGAAAAATTAAAAAAATGTATTTATTTCCATTTTCCCATTAGGGCTAGGGTTAGAGTTAGGGCTAGGGTTAGGGCCAGGGTTAGGGCTAGGGCTAGGGCTAGGGTTAGGGCTAGGGTTAGGGTTAGGGCTAGGGCTAGGGTTAGGGCTAGGGTTAGGGCTAGGGTTAGGGCTAGGGTTAGGGTTAGGGTTAGCGTTAGGGCTAGGGTTAGGGCTAGGGTTAGGGCTAGGGTTAGGGTTAGGGCTAGGGTTAGGGCTAGGGCTAGGGTTAGGGCTAGGGCTAGGGTTAGGGCTAGGGTTAGGGCTAGGGTTAGGGCTAGGGTTAGGGCTAGGGTTAGGATTAGGGTTAGGGCTAGGGTTAGGGCTAGGGCTACAGTTTGGGTTGGGGCTAAAGTTACAGTTAGGGTTTAGATTACATTTACGGTTGGGAATAGGGTTGGGATTAGGGTTAGGGGTAGTGTTGAGCGATACCGTCCGATACTTGAAAGTATCGGTATCGGATAGTATCGGCCGATACCCGAAAAATATCGGATATCGCCGATACCGATATCCGATACCAATACAAGTCAATGGGACATCAAGTATCGGAATGTATCCTCATGGATCCCAGGGTCTGAAGGAGAGGAAACTCTCCTTCAGGCCCTGGGATCCATATTAAAGTGTAAAATAAAGAATTAAAATAAAAAATATTGTTATATTCACCTCTCCGGCGGCCCCTGGACATCAGCGGGAGGATCCGGCGTCCGGCACGGCTTCTTTCTTCAAAATGCGCGCCTTTAGGACCTGTGGAATGACGTCCCGGCTTCTGATTGGTCGCGTGCCGCCCATGTGACCGCCACGCGACCAATCAGAAGCCGCGACGTCATTCCTCAGGTCCTAAAAGGCGCTCATTCTAGGACTTTAGCTGAGGAATGACGTCGCGGCTTCTGATTGGTCGCGTGGCGGTCACATGGGCGGCATGCGACCAATCAGAAGCCGGGACGTCATACCACAGGTCCTAAAGGCGCGCATTTTGAAGAAAGAAGCCGTGCCGGACGCCGCTTCCTCGCGCAGATGTCCAGGGGCCGCCGGAGAGGTGAATATAACAATATTTTTTATTTTAATTCTTTATTTTACACTTCCGATACCGATACCCGATATCGCAAAAATATCGGATCTCGGTATCGGAATTCCGATACCGCAAGTATCGGCCGATACCCGATACTTGCGGTATCGGAATGCTCAACACTAGTTAGGGGTGTGTCAGGGTTAGAGGTGTGGTTAGGGTTACTGTTGGGATTAGGGTTAGGGGTGTGTTTGGATTAGGGTATCAGTTATAATTGGGGGGTTTCCACTGTTTAGGCACATCAGGGGCTCTCCAAACGCGACATGGCGTCCGATCTCAATTCCAGCCAATTCTGCGTTGAAAAAGTAAAACAGTGCTTCTTCCCTTCCGAGCTCTCCCGTGTGCCCAAACAGGGGTTTACCCCAACATATGGGGTATCAGCGTACTCAGGACAAATAGGACAACAAATTTTGGGGTCCAATTTCTCCTGTTACCCTTGGGAAAATACAAAACTCGGGGCTAAAACATATTTTTTGTGGGAAAAAAAAGGATTTTTTATTTTCACGGCTCTGCGTTATAAACTGTAGTGAAGCACTTGGGGGTTCAAAGTTCTCACAACACATCTAGATTAGTTCCCTGGGGGGTCTAGTTTCCAATATGGGGTCACTTGTGGGGGGTTTCTACTGTTTAGGTACATTAGGGGTTCTGCAAACGCAATGTGACGTCTGCAGACCATTCCATCTAAGTCTGCATTCCAAATGGCGCTCCTTCCCTTCCGAGCTCTGCCATGCGCTCAAACGGTGGTTTCCCCCAACATACGGGGTATCAGCGTACTCAGGACAAATTGGACAACAACTTTTGCGGTCGAATTTCTCCTCTTACCCTCGGGAAAATACAAAACTGGGGGCTAAAAAATAATTTTGGGGGGAAAGATTTTTTTTTTTAATTTTCACGGCTCTGCGTTACAAACTGTAGTGAAACACTTGCGGGTTCAAAGCTATCACAACACATCTAGATGAGTTCCTTAGGGGGTCTAGTTTCCAAAATGTTGTCACTTGTGGGAGGTTTCTACTGTTTAGGTACATTAGGGGCTCTGCAAATACAATGTGACACCTGCAGACCATTCCATCTAAGTCCTCATTCCAAATGGAGCTCCTTCCCTTCCGAGCCCTCCCATGCGCCCAAACAGTGGTTCCCCCCCACATATGTGGTATCAGCGCACTCAGGACAAATTGGACAACAAATTGTGGGGTCGAATTTCTCCTGTTACCCTCGGGAAAATACAAAACTGGGGGCTAAAAAATAATTTTTGTGGAAAAAAATTTTGTTTTATTTTTACGGCTCTCCATTATAAACTTCTGTGAAGCCCTTGGTGGGTCAAAGCGCTCAGCACACATCTAGATAAGTTCCTAAGGGGGTCTACTTTCCAAAATGGTGTCACTTGTGGGGGGTTTCTACTGTTTAGATACATTAGGGGCTCTGCAAACGCAATGTGACACCTGCAGACCATTCCATCTAAGTCTGCATTCAAATGGCACTCCTTCCCTTTTGAGCCCTCCCATGTGCCCAAACAGTGGTTCCCCCCACATATGGTGTATCATCGCACTCAGGACAAATTGGGCAACAAATTTTGGGGTCCAATTTCTCCTGTTACCCTCAGGAAAATACAAAACTGGGGGCTAAAAAAATAATTTTTGTGGGAAAAAAATTTTGTTTTATTTTTACGGCTCTGCATTATAAACTTCTGTGAAGCACTTGGTGGGTCAAAGTGCTCACCACACCTCTAGATAAGTTCCTTAGGGGGTCTACTTTCCAAAATGGTGTCATTTGTGGGGGGTTTCAATGTTTAGGCACATCAGTGGCTCTTCAAACGCAACATGGCGTCCCATCTCAATTCCTGTCAATTTTGCTTTGAAAAGTCAAACGGCGCTCCTTCCCTTCCGAGCTCTCCCATCCGCCCAAACAGTGGTTTACCCCCACATATGGGCTATCAGCATACTCAGGACAAATTGTACAACAACTTTTGGGGTCCAATTTCTTCTCTTACCCTTGGGAAAATAAAAAATTGGGGGCGAAAAATATAATTTTTGTGAAAAAATATGATTTTTTATTTTTACGGTTCTACATTATAAACTTCTGTGAAGCACTTGGTGGGTCAAAGTGCTCACCACACCTCTAGATAAGTTCCTTAGGGGGTCTACTTTCCAAAATGGTGTTACTTGTGGGGGGTTTCAATGTTTAGCCACATCAGGGGCTCTCCAAACGAAACATGGCGTCCCATCTCAATTCCAGTCAATTTTGCATTGAAAAGTCAAATGGCACTCCTTCGCTTCCGAGCTCTGCCATGCGCCCAAACAGTGGTTTACCCCCACATGTGGGGTATTGGCATACTCAGGACAAATTGTACAACAATGTTTGGGGTCCATTTTCTCCTGTTACCCTTGGTAAAATAAAACAAATTGGAGCTGAATTAAATTTTTTGTGAAAAAAAGTTAAATGTTCATTTTTATTTAAACATTCAAAAAATTCCTGTGAAGCACCAGAAGGGTTAATAAACTTCTTGAATATGGTTTTGAGCACCTTGAGGGGTGTAGTTTAGAATGGTGTCACACTTGGGTATTTTCTATCATATAGACCCCTCAAAATGACTTCAAATGAGATGTGGTCCCTAAAATAAAATGGTGTTGTAGAAATGAGAAATTGCTGGTCAACTTTTAACCCTTATAACTCCCTAACAAAAAAAAATTTTGGTTCCAAAATTGTGCTGATGTAAAGTAGACATGTGGGAAATGTTACTTATTAAGTATTTTGTGTGACATATCTCTGTGATTTAATTGCATAAAAATTCAAAGTTGGAAAATTGCGAAATTTTCATAATTTTCGCCAAATTTCCATTTTTTTCACAAATAAACGCAGGTACTATCAAATAATTTTTACCATTGTCATGAAGTACAATATGTCACGAGAAAAGAATGTCAGAATCACCAGGATCCATTGAAGCGTTCCAGAGTTATAACCTCATAAAGGGACAGTGGTCAGAATTGTAAAAATTGGCCCGGTCATTAACGTGCAAACCACCCTTGGGGGTAAAGGGGTTAAAGTGGGCATACGGATTACATACGCAACATTACATGCGCAAAATACGCGACCACACCTTGCCTATGGATTACATACGGATCACAATTTTTGGAATTTTGTGGCGTATTACGGCCGTAAAATATGGACCGTATTTTTATATGCTGAGTGTGACGCCAGCCTAACACATATAATTCAACAGATACCAAAAGGAATGAGGGATCTGCTTGTAAGCTTACAATCTATGAGGAAATCTGTGAGGCGCCAAAGGTAAGTGGTGAAAAGTGCTTGAATTGTATGGTCCAGCCATCAATGTAATAAATTGGGTATTCATTTATGTTTTTTCCATATCAATCACTCCCCTTCCCTTCATTCTTCTTTATTTTACATATAATTTCCACCAATTTACTTAGATAATGCATACATTAGCAATTCTTTGTGGAAAATGCAGCACACTGCCATGTGCACGTCCTGGCCATTGTGTCTGGTGTTGTCCTTGTGACTCTGGTACTAGCTGTTTCAGAGTGGTATCCTTTGTGTGCAGAATGCTTCTCTGAGGAAGCTTATGTGAAAGCTTATGTGAAACGCACATTGTATTGTTATACATTTATCATTCATTATATTTTCATTTATGCATATATTGCATCTATTAATTATAATTACATTTTTATATAACTATTTATTGGGGTTTGGAGTACTGCTTATTTCTGTGCTTGTAATTGAGTTCTATAAAAGTTATTGCATTGCACTATTACATTAACCCCTTCCCGACCTTTGACGCATACGCTGCGTCATGAAAGTCGGTGCCATTCCGACCCATGACGCAGCATATGCGTCATGGAAAGATCGAGTCCCTGCAGGCCGGGTGAAAGGGTTAACTCCCATTTCACCCGATCTGCAGGGACAGGGGGAGTGGTAGTTTAGCCCAGGGGGGGTGGCTTCACCCCCTCGTGGCTACGATCGCTCTGATTGGCTGTTGAAAGTGAAACTGCCAATCAGAGCGATTTGTAATTTTCACCTAAAAAACTGGTGAAATATTACAATCCAGCCATGGCCGATGCTGCAATATCATCGGCCATGGCTGGAAACACTTATGTGCACCCACCCCTCCGATCGCCCCCCCAGCCCCCCGATCTGTGGTCCGCTCCCCTCCGTCCTGTGCTCCGCTCCCCCGTCCTCCTGTCCGCTTCCCCCGTGCACCAATCACACCCCCCGTGCTCCAATCAAACCCCCCCGCACTCCGATCCCCCCCCGCACACAGCGACCCCCCCCGTGCTCCGATCCACCCCCCCGCACAGCGATCCCCCACCCCATGCTCCAATCCTCCCCCGTGCTCCAATCCTCCCTCCCGTGTTCCGATCCACCCCCCCATGCTCCGATCCACCCCCCCGTGCTCCGACGCCCCCCCACGTGCCCTGATCTCCCCCCCCTTATACTTACCTAGCCGCCCGAGGTCTGTCCGTCTTCTTTCCTGGGCGCCGCCATCTTCCAAAATGGCGGGCGAATGTGCAGTGCGCCCGCCGAATCTGCCGGCCGGCAGATTCGTTCCAGAGTGAATTTTGATCACTGAGATATAACCTATCTCAGTGATCAAAATAAAAAAAATAGGAAATGACCCCCCCCCCCTTTGTCACCCCCATAGATAGGGACAATAAAAAAAAATAAATAATTTTTTTTTTTTTCACTAAGGTTGGGGTAAGAACTAGGGTTAGGGTTAGGGGTAGGGTTAGGGTTAGGGGTAGGGTTAGGGGTAGGGTTAGGGTTAGGGGTAGGGTTAGGGGTAGGGTTAGGGGTAGGTGTAGGGTTAGGGGCAGGGGTAGGTGTTGTGAGTTCTGTTTTTGGGCTCCCTCTGGTGGTTACTTATGGTACTGGGTGACTTGTCTTTCCTGGGTCTCTGGGTTCCACCTGTTCCATCAGGATATGGGAGTTTCCTATTTAACCTGGCTTTGCTGGCATTTCCTCGCCGGTTATCAATGTATCCAGTGTGTCTTGTTACCTCTGCTCCCTGCTCCTAGAACCTTCTGGTCAAGCTAAGTTTGGATTTTCCTGTTTTGGTGTTTTGCTTTATTTGGTTTTTAGTCCAGCCTGCAGATATGTGATTCTTTGCTGCTGGTTGCTCTAGTGGGCTGAAATTGCTCCTCATGTACCATGAGTTGGCACATGAGTTCAAGTAATTTCAGGATGGTTTTTTGAAGGGTTTTTCGCTGACCGCGCAGTTCACTTTTGTATCCTCTGCTATCTAGCTTTAGCGGGCCTCATTTTGCTGAAACTGTTTTCATACTGCGTATGTGCTTTCCTCTCATTTCACCGTCATTATATGTGGGGGGCTGCTATTTCTGTGGGGTATTTCTCTGGAGGCAAGAGAGGTCTGTGTTTCTTCTAATAGGGGAAGTTAGATCTTCGGCTGGAGCGAGACGTCTAGGATCATCGTAGGCACGTTCCCCGGCTACTTTTATTTGTGTGTTAGGTTCAGGGTCGCGTTCAGCTCAGGTTCCATCGCCCTAGAGCTTGTTTGTATCTGTGCTTGTCCTTTAGTGATCCCCTGCCATTGGGATCATGACAGTATAACCGGCCGACAAAGTGTTAATTGTATTGGCTGAAGTAGGAGAATAAGTAGTCTGAGGAAGTTTTTTTTTTTTTTTTTTTCTCTTTCCCTCAGAGTTTGCTGCCTAGCCTTATTGCAGCCTGGCTACTTCCTCCTCCTCTTAATCTTTGAATGGCTCTGATCCCAGCTGTTTATCATGGACGTCCAGAGTTTGGCTTCCAGCCTGAATAATCTTGCCGCTAAGGTTCAAAATATACAGGATTTTGTTGTACATGCTCCTATGTCTGAACCTAGAATTCCTGTCCCAGAGTTTTTTTCTGGAGATAGATCTCGTTTTCTGAATTTTAGGAACAATTGCAAGTTGTTTCTTTCTTTGAAATCTCGCTCCTCTGGAGACCCTGCTCAGCAAGTCAAGATTATTATATCTTTCCTGCGGGGTGACCCTCAGGATTGGGCATTTGCATTGGCACCAGGGGACCCTGCGTTGCTTAATGCGGATGCGTTTTTTCTGGCATTGGGTTTACTCTATGAGGAACCTAACCAAGAGATTCAGGCTGAAAAAGCTTTGTTGGCCCTCTCTCAGGGGCAAGATGAAGCAGAAATTTATTGTCAAAAATTTCGGAAGTGGTCGGTGCTTACTCAGTGGAATGAGTGCGCCCTGGCTGCAAAGTTCAGAGATGGCCTTTCTGAGGCCATTAAAGATGTTATGGTGGGGTTCCCTGCGCCTACTGGTCTGAATGAGTCTATGACTATGGCTATTCAGATTGATCGGCGTTTACGGGAGCGCAAACCTGTGCATCATTTGGCGGTGTCGTCTGAACCGTCACCTGAGATAATGCAATGTGATAGAATTCAGTCCAGAAGTGAACGGCAAAATTATAGGCGGAAAAAAAGGTTGTGCTTTTATTGTGGTGATTCAGCTCATGTTATATCAGCATGCTCTAAACGCACAAAAAAGGTTGATAAGTCTGTTGCCATTAGTACTTTACAGTCTAAGTTCATTCTGTCTGTGACTCTGATTTGTTCATTATCATCCATTTCCGTCGATGCCTATGTGGATTCAGGCGCTGCCCTGAGTCTTATGGATTGGTCATTTGCCAATCGCTGTGGGTTTAGTCTGGAGCCTCTGGAAGTCCCTATTCCTTTGAAGGGAATTGACTCTACACCTTTGGCTATGAATAAACCTCAGTACTGGACACAAGTGACCATGCGTATGACTCCCGTTCATCAGGAGGTGATTCGCTTCCTGGTGTTGTATAATTTGCATGATGTTCTAGTACTTGGTCTGTCATGGTTACAAACTCATAATCCAGTCCTTGACTGGAAATCAATGTCTGTGTTAAGCTGGGGTTGTCAGGGGGTTCATGATGATGCACCTCCGATTTCTATCGCTTCATCTACTCCTTCTGAGATTCCTGTGTTTTTGTCTGACTATCGGGATGTTTTTGAGGAGCCTAAGCTCAGTTCGCTTCCTCCTCACAGGGATTGCGATTGTGCTATAAATTTAATTCCAGGCAGTAAATTTCCTAAAGGTCGTTTCTTCAATCTGTCAGTGCCAGAGCATACTGCTATGTGGGATTATGTTAAGGAGTCCTTGGAAAAGGGACATATCCGTCCATCTTTGTCCCCTTTGGGAGCAGGTTTTTTTTTTCGTGGCCAAAAAAGATGGTTCCTTGAGGCCTTGTATAGATTATCGTCTTTTGAATAAGATTACCGTAAAATATCAGTATCCTTTGCCATTGTTGACTGATTTGTTTGCTCACATTAAGGGGGCTAAATGGTTCACTAAGATTGATCTTCGGGGTGCGTATAATCTTATACGAATAAAGCAAGGTGATGAGTGGAAAACCGCATTTAATACGCCTGAGGGCCATTTTAAGTATTTGGTAATGCCTTTTGGACTTTCTAATGCTCCTTCAGTCTTCCAGTCCTTTATGCACGATATTTTCCGTGAATATCTGGATAAATTTATGATTGTGTATTTGGATGATATTTTGTTTTTTTCTGATGACTGGGAGTCTCATGTTCAGCAGGTCAGGAAGGTGTTTCAGGTCCTGCGGGCCAATTCCTTGTTTGTAAAAGGCTCAAAGTGTCTCTTTGGAGTCCAGAAGATTTCTTTCTTGGGGTATATTTTTTCCCCTTCTACTATTGAGATGGATCCCGTCAAGGTTCAGGCTATTTGTGACTGGACGCAGCCTACATCTCTTAAGAGTCTACAGAAGTTCTTGGGCTTTGCTAATTTCTATCGTCGTTTTATAACTAATTTTTCTAGTGTTGTTAAGCCTTTGACGGATTTGACTAAGAAGGGTGCTGATGTTGCTAATTGGTCTCCTGCGGCTGTGGAGGCCTTTCAGGAACTTAAGCGCCGGTTTTCTTCTGCTCCTGTGTTGCGTCAGCCAGATGTTTCGCTTCCTTTTCAGGTTGAGGTTGATGCTTCCGAGATTGGAGCGGGGGCGGTTTTGTCACAGAGAAGCTCCGATGGCTCAGTGATGAAGCCATGCGCGTTTTTTTCTAGAAAGTTTTCGCCGGCTGAGAGGAATTATGATGTTGGTAATCGGGAACTTTTGGCCATGAAGTGGGCATTTGAGGAGTGGCGTCATTGGCTAGAGGGTGCTAGACATCGTGTGGTGGTCTTGACTGATCACAAAAATTTGATTTACCTTGAGTCTGCCAGGCGTCTGAATCCTAGACAGGCTCGTTGGTCACTGTTTTTCTCTCGTTTCATTTTTGTGGTTTCATACCTGCCAGGTTCAAAGAATGTGAAGGCGGATGCTCTTTCTAGGAGTTTTGTGCCTGACTCCCTTGGAAATTCTGAGCCCTCTGGTATCCTTAGGGATGGGGTGATTTTGTCTGCTGTCTCCCCAGACTTGCGACGTGCTTTGCAGGAGTTTCAGGCGGGTAAACCTGATCGTTGTCCGCCTGAGAGACTGTTTGTTCCGGATAATTGGACCAGTAGAGTCATCTCCGAGGTCCATTCTTCTGCGTTGGCAGGTCATCCTGGAATATTTGGTACTAGAGACTTGGTGGCCAGGTCTTTTTGGTGGCCTTCCTTGTCGAGGGATGTGCGTTCTTTTGTGCAGTCTTGTGAGGTTTGTGCTCGGGCTAAGCCTTGCTGTTCTCGGGCCAGTGGATTGTTGTCACCTTTGCCTATCCCGAAGAGGCCTTGGACGCACTTTTCCATGGACTTTATTGCGGATCTCCCTGTCTCTCAAAAAATGTCCGTCATCTGGGTTGTGTGTGATCGCTTTTCTAAAATGGTTCATCTGGTACCCTTGCCTAAGTTGCCTTCCTCCTCTGAGTTGGTCCCTCTGTTTTTTCAGAATGTGGTTCGTTTGCATGGGATTCCTGAGAACATCGTTTCTGACAGGGGATCCCAGTTTGTGTCTAGATTTTGGCGGACATTCTGTGCTAAGATGGGCATTGATTTGTCCTTTTCGTCTGCATTCCATCATCAGACGAATGGCCAGACTGAACGAACTAATCAGACCTTGGAAACTTATTTAAGGTGTTTTGTTTCTGCTGATCAGGATGACTGGGTTACCTTTTTGCCGCTGGCCGAGTTTGCCCTTAATAATCGGGCTAGTTCTGCTACCTTGGTTTATCCTTTCTTTTGTAATTCGGGGTTTCATCCTCGTTTTTCCTCTGGTCAGGTGGAACCTTCTGATTGTCCTGGAGTGGACATGGTGGTGGATAGGTTGCATCGGATTTGGAGTCATGTGGTGGACAATTTGAAGTTGTCCCAGGAGAAGGCTCAGCAGTTTGCTAATCGCCGTCGCCGCGTGGGTCCTCGACTTCTTGTTGGGGACTTGGTGTGGTTGTCTTCTCGTTTTGTTCCTATGAAGGTCTCTTCTCCTAAGTTCAAGCCTCGGTTCATCGGTCCCTATTGGATCTTGGAAATTCTTAACCCTGTGTCGTTTCGTTTGGATCTCCCGGCATCGTTTGCTATTCATAATGTGTTCCATCGGTCGTTGTTGCGGAAGTATGAGGTACCTGTTGTTCCTTCGCTTGAGCCTCCTGCTCCAGTGCTGGTGGAGGGAGAATTGGAGTATGTTGTGGAGAAGATCTTGGATTCTCGTGTTTCCAGACGGAAACTCCAGTATTTGGTCAAGTGGAAGGGTTATGGTCAGGAGGATAATTCTTGGGTGGTTGCCTCGGATGTTCATGCTGATGATTTGGTTCGCGCTTTTCATAGGGCTCATCCTGGTCGCCCTGGTGGTTCTCGTGAGGGTTCGGTGACCCCTCCTCAAGGGGGGGTACTGTTGTGAGTTCTGTTTTTGGGCTCCCTCTGGTGGTTACTGATGGTACTGGGTGACTTGTCTTTCCTGGGTCTCTGGGTTCCACCTGTTCCATCAGGATATGGGAGTTTCCTATTTAACCTGGCTTTGCTGGCATTTCCTCACCGGTTATCAATGTATCCAGTGTGTCTTGTTACCTCTGCTCCCTGCTCCTAGAACCTTCTGGTCAAGCTAAGTTTGGATTTTCCTGTTTTGGTGTTTTGCTTTATTTGGTTTTTAGTCCAGCCTGCAGATATGTGATTCTTTGCTGCTGGTTGCTCTAGTGGGCTGAAATTGCTCCTCATGTACCATGAGTTGGCACATGAGTTCAAGTAATTTCAGGATGGTTTTTTGAAGGGTTTTTCGCTGACCGCGCAGTTCACTTTTGTATCCTCTGCTATCTAGCTTTAGCGGGCCTCATTTTGCTGAAACTGTTTTCATACTGCGTATGTGGTTTCCTCTCATTTCACCGTCATTATATGTGGGGGGCTGCTATTTCTGTGGGGTATTTCTCTGGAGGCAAGAGAGGTCTGTGTTTCTTCTAATAGGGGAAGTTAGATCTTCGGCTGGAGCGAGACGTCTAGGATCATCGTAGGCACGTTCCCCGGCTACTTTTATTTGTGTGTTAGGTTCAGGGTCGCGGTCAGCTCAGGTTCCATCGCCCTAGAGCTTGTTTGTATCTGTGCTTGTCCTTTAGTGATCCCCTGCCATTGGGATCATGACAGGTGGGGTTAGGGTTAGGAATGTGCACACATATTCTGGTCCTATGCGGATTTTTCCGCAGCGGATTTGAAAAATCCACAGTGCTAAACCGCTGCCGATTTATCGTGGATTTACCGCGGTTTTTCTGCGCATTTCACTGCGGTTTTACAACTGCGATTTTCTATTGGAGCAGTTGTAAAACCGCTGCGGAATCCGCAGAAAGAAGTGACATGCTGCGGAATGTAAACTGCTGCGTTTCCGTGCAGTTTTTCCGCAGCATGTGTACAGCGATTTTTGGTTCCCATAGGTTCACATTGAACTGTAAACTCATGGGAAACTGCTGCGGATCCGCAGCATTTTCTGCAGCGTGTGCACATACCTTTAGAATTAGGCTATGTGCACACGGTGCGGATTTGGCTGCGGATCCGCAGCAGTGTTCCATCAGGTTTACAGTACCATGTAAACATATGGAAAACCAAATCCGCTGTGCCCATGGTGCGGAAAATACCGCGCGGGAACGCTGCGTTGTATTTTCCGCAGCATGCCAATTCTTTGTGCGGATTCCGCAGCGTTTTACACCTGTTCCTCAATAGGAATCCACAGGTGAAATCCGCACAAAAAACACTGGAAATCCACGGTAAATCCACAGGTAAAACGCAGTGCCTTTTACCCGCAGATTTTTCAAAAATGGTGCTGAAAAATCTCATACGAATCCGCAACGTGGGCACATAGCCTTAGGGTTGGGTTGGAATTAGGGTTGTGGTTAGGGTTAGGGGTGTGTTGGGGTTAGGGTTGTGGTTAGGGGTGTGTTGGGGTTAGGGTTGTGATTAGGGTTACGGCTACAGTTGGGATAAGGGTTAGGGGTGTGTTGGAGGTAGAATTGAGGGGTTTCCACTGTTTAGGCACTTCAGGGGGTCTCCAAACGCAACATGGCGCCACCATTGATTCCAGCCAATCTTGTATTCAAAAATTCAAATGGTGCTCCCTCACTTCCGAACCCCGACGTGTGCCCAAACAGTGGTTTACCCCCACATATGAGGTACCAGCATACTCAGGACAAACTGCGCAACAATTACTGGGGTCCAATTTCTCCTGTTACCCTTGAGAAAATAAAAAATTGCTTGCTTAAACATCATTTTTGAGGAAAGAAAAATGATTTTTTATTTTCACGGCTCTGCGTTGTAAACGTCTGTGAAGCACTTGGGGGTTCAAAGTGCTCACCACATATCTAGATAAGTTCCTTGGGGGATCTAGTTTCCAAAATGGGGTCACTTGTGGGGGGTTTCTACTGTTTAGGCACACCAGGGGCTCTGCAAACGCAACGTGACGCCCGCAGACCATTCCATCAAAGTCTGCATTTCAAAAGTCACTACTTCCCTTCTGAGCCCCCACGTGTGCCCAAACAGTGGTTTACCCCCACACATGGGGCATCAGCGTACTCAGGAGAAACTGGACAACAACTTTTGTGGTCCAATTTCTCCTGTAACCCTTGGGAAAATAAAAAATTCTGGGCTAAAAAATTATTTTTGAGGAAAGAAAACGTATTTATTATTTTCACGGCTCTGCGTTATAAACTTCTGTAAAGCACTTGGGGGTTGAAAGTGCTCACCACACATCTAGATAAGTTCCTTTGGGGGTCTAGTTTCCAAAATGGGGTCACTTGTGGGGGGTTTCTACTGTTTAGGCACACCAGGGGCTCTGCAAACGCAACGTGACGCCCGCAGACCATTCCATCAAAGTCTGCATTTCAAAAGTCACTACTTCCCTTCTGAGCCCCCACGTGTGCCCAAACAGTGGTTTACCCCCACACATGGGGTATCAGCGTACTCAGGAGAAACTGGACAACAACTTTTGTGGTCTAATTTCTCCTGTAACCCTTGGGAAAATAAAAAATTCTGGGCTAAAAAATTATTTTTGAGGAAAGAAAACGTATTTATTATTTTCACTGCTCTGTGTTATGAACTTCTGTGAAGCACTTGGGGGTTCAAAGTGCTCACCTCACATCTAGATAAGTTCCTTTCGGGGTCTAGTTTCCAAAATGGGGACACTTGTGGGGGGTTTCTACTGTTTAGCCACATCAGGGGCTCTGCAAATGCAACGTGACGCCCACAGAGCATTCCATCAAAGTCTGCATTTCAAAACGTCACTACTTCACTTCCGAGCCCCAGCATGTGCCTAAACAGTGGTTTACCCCCACATATGGGGTATCAGCGTACTCAGGAGAAACTGGACAACAACTTTTGGGGTCAAATTTCTCCTGTTACCCTTGGGAAAATAAAAAATTGCGGGCTAAAATTCATTTTTGAGAAAATAATTTTTTTTTTTTTTTTCATGGCTCTGCGTTATAAACTTCTGTGAAGCACTTGAGGGTTCAAAGTGCTCACTACACATCTAGATTAGTTCCTTTGGGGGTCTAGTTTCCAAAATGGGGTAATTTGTGGGGGATCTCCAATGTTTAGGCACACAGGGGCTCTCCAAACGCGACATGGTGTCCGCTAAGGATTGGAGATAATTTTCCATTTAAAAAGCCAAATGGCGTGCCTTCCCTTCTGAGCCCTGCCGTGTGCCCAAACAGTGGTTTACCCCCACATATGGGGTATCTGCATACTCAGGACAAACTGGACAACAACATTTGTGGTCCAATTTCTCCTATTACCATTGGCAAAATAGGAAATTCCAGGCTAAAAAATCATTTTTGAGAAAAGAAAAATAATTTTTTATTTTCATGGCTCTGCATTATAAACTTCTGTGAAGCACCTGGGGGTTTAAAGTGCTCAGTATGCATCTAGATAAGTTCCTTGGGGGGTCTAGTTTCCAAAATGGGGTCACTTGTGGGGGAGCTCCATTGCATAGGCACACAGGGGCTCTCCAAATGCGACATGGTGTCCGCTAACAATTGGAGCTAATTTTCCATTAAAAAAGTTAAAAGGCGCGCCTTCCCTTCCGAGCCCTGCCGTGTGCCCAAACAGTGGTTTACCCCCACATATGAGGTATCGGCGTACTCGGGAGAAACTGCTCAACAAATTTTAGGATCCATTTTATCCTATTGCCCATGTGAAAATGAAAAAATTGAGGCGAAAATAAATTTTTTGTGAATAAAAAGTACTTTTTCATTTTTACGGATCAATTTGTGAAGCACCTGAGGGTTTAAAGTGCTCACTAGGCATCTAGATAAGTTCCTTGGGGGGTCCAGTTTCCAAAATGGGGTCACTTGTGGGGGAGCTCCAATGTTTAAGCACACAGGGTCTCTCCAAACGCGACATGGTGTCCGCTAACGATGGAGATAATTTTTCATTCAAAAAGTCAAATGGCGCTCCTTCCTTTCCGAGCCTTACCATGTGCCCAAACAGTGGTTTACCCCCACATGTGAAGTATCAGTGTACTCAGGAGAAATTGCCAAACAAATTTTAGGATCCATTTTATCCTGTTGTCCATGTGAAAATGAAAAAATTGAGGCTAAAAGAATTTTTTTGTGAAAAAAAAGTACTTTTTCATTTTTACGGATCAATTTGTGAAGCACCTGGGGGTTTAAAGGGCTCACTATGCATCTAGATAAGTTCCTTGGGGCGTCTAGTTTCCAAAATGGGGTCACTTGTGGGGGAGCTCCAATTTTTAGGCACACGGGGGCTCTCCAAATGTGACATGGTGTCCTCTAAAGAGTGCAGCCAATTTTTCATTCAAAAAGTCAAATGGCGCTCCTTCCCTTCCAAGCCCTGCCGTGCGCCCAAACAGTGGTTTACCCCCACATATGAGGTATCAGCGTACTCAGGACAAATTGGACAACAACTTACGTGGTTCAGTTTCTCCTTTTACCATTGGGAAAATAAAAAAATTGTTGCTGAAAAATCATTTTTGTGACTAAAAAGTTTAATGTTCATTTTTTCCTTCCATGTTGCTTCTGCTGCTGTGAAGCACCTGAAGGGTTAATAAACTTCTTGAATGTGGTTTTGTGCACCTTGAGGGGTGCAGTTTTTAGAATGGTGTCACTTTTGGGTATTTTCAGCCATATAGACCCCTCAAACTGACTTCAAATGTGAGGTGGTCCCTAAAAAAAATGGTTTTGTAAATTTCGTTGTAAAAATGAGAAATCGCTGGTCAAATTTTAACCCTTATAACTTCCTAGCAAAAAAAAATTTTGTTTCCAAAATTGTGCTGATGTAAAGTAGACGTGTGGGAAATGTTATTTATTAACTATTTTGTGTCACATAACTCTCTGGTTTAACAGAGTAAAAATTCAAAATGTGAAAATTGCGAAATTTTCAAAATTTTCGCCAAATTTCCGTTTTTATCACAAATAAACACAGAATTTATTGACCTAAATTTACCACTAACATGAAGCCCAATATGTCATGAAAAAACAATCTCAGAACCGCTAGGATCCATTGAAGCGTTCCTGAGTTATTACCTCATGAAGGGACACTGGTCAGAATTGCAAAAAACGGCAAGGTCTTTAAGGTCAAAATAGGCTGGGTCATGAAGGGGTTAATACTATGGGTTTAGTGCAATGTCATGATTCATTATATATTTCTTCACATTATTTACAGCACTTATAATAATTATTTTGCCTTGTTATTTATTCACTTTTGTCATACGCAATAATATTATGTGTCTAATAAAGAATTCATGATTTTATTATTTGTGGTTAAATCATTTTTCATTGTATATGTTTCTTTACCTTTTTTGGATTTTTTTCTTTGGTATACATACCGCCATATATCCATCATAGCTAAATATAAATTTCACCGCACTCTCACAGGGAATTTGATGCCAAAATATTTACAAATTACCTCCTTCCTCTACCCAGATTAAAAGTTGTCCCAACATTGCGCAGATACGCCTGGGCATTACGCAAACATAGCATCACCGGGATCCTTATCCCTACTCTCCCTATACGCTCTAAAACTCTCTAAACAAGCGAGTATGATGAAGGCTCTGGTGGAGCCGAAACGTCTCTTATCGCTTTTTTGAAATATTCTGTTATGCTCCCTGAACACATTGAATAAATTTGTTAATATTTTGGCATCAAATTCCCTGTGAGTGTGCGGTGAAATTTATATTTAGCTATCTACGAGACCATTTGGTCCGTTACACCTGCACCCCAATTCTCTGACAGAGTGCACGCTATATCCGTTACTAATATATCCATCATAGTTACTGCCATCTTTGCAAACTTGATCTCATCAGTTAACATTTTCCAAAGTGCTGTATAAAAATGTATGAATTGCCTATTATGGCTAGCACCATTGATTACTATTCTGGTCTACTTGAGCTTCTAAAAAATAAAGAAAACTTGGGGAGATTTGAACCCAACCCTTCTTTACTTGCCTGCATATCAGTGAGGCCATGGTCCTGAAACAAAAACGATCACTTAACCCCTTTCTGACCTCGGATGGGATAGTATGTCTGAAGTCAGAAGCCCCGTTTTGATGCGGGCTCACCGCCGGAGCCCGCATCAAAGCCAGGACATGTCAGCTGTTTTGAACATGGAGGCTATTGAAGCATGGCAAAAGTAAAAAAAAAAGTAAAAAAAAAGTGAAAAAATAAAAAAAAATATAAAAGTTTAAATCCCCCCTTTCGCCCCATTCAAAATAAATCAATGAAAATAAATCAAACCTACACATATTTGGTATCACCATGTTCAGAATCGCCTGATCTATCAATAAGAGAAATCATTAACCTGATCGCTAAACGGCGTAGCGAGAGAAAAAATTTGAAATGCCAGAATTATGTTTTATTGGTCACCGTGACATTGCATTAAAATGCAATAACGGGCCATCAAAAGAACGTGTCTGCCCCAAAGTGGTACCAATAAAAACATCAGCTTGGAATGCAAAAAATAAGCCATCAACCAACCCCAGATCACGAAAAATGGAGACACTACTGGTATCGGAAAATGGCACAATTTTTTTTTTCTTTTAGCAAAGTTTGGAATTTTTTTTCACCACTTAGATAAAACGTAACCTAGTTTGTTTGGTGTCTACAAACTCATAATGACCTGTAGAACCATAATATCAGGTCATTTTTAGCATTTAGTGAACCTAGCAAAAAAGCCAAACAAAAAACCATTGTGGGATTGCACTTTTTTTGCAAATTCACCGCACTTGGAATTTTTTTCCCATTTTCTAGTACACGACATGCTAAAACCAATGATGTCGTACAACTTGTCCCGCAAAAAAATAAGCCCTCACATGGCCATATTGACCGAAAAATAAAAAAGTTATGGCTCTGGGAAGGAGGGGAGCGAAAAACGAACATGGAAAAACGGAAAATCCCAAGGTCATGAAGGGGTTTAGACCTTTGAACAGTTCACAGCTCTCAAGGTAGGAGTACTTAGCCCAGAATATAAATGCAAAAGAAACCATTGACTTTTTGGCCTATATTTTCTATTAGATCATTAACTACTCTTTAAGTCTTTCCCTAAGGCCTATCCCAGGAATGGCCAAAACAGAATGAAAATGTTCACTTTTAGAAAGGGTTTGCGAATATGATGTTTTTTGGGGGGCTGTGAGATACACACATTTGACAAATTTGCCCAAATTATTTGTGAAAATAAAAGACAGTCCTAGCAAATTTGGCAACTGTGTATTGACTTACAGTCACATAGCATAACAGAATATCGGCTATCTCTTTACATACATATATGATTGTTACATTGATCTTTTTTAGTGATGAGTGAATATACTCGGTACTCGGTATTTCCCGAGCACGCACGTGTGTCCTCTGAGTATTTGTAAGTACTCGGAGAATTAGTTTTCAGTGCCGCAGCTGAATGATTTACATCTGTTAGCCAGCATAAGTACATGTGGGGATTTCCTAGCAACCGGGCAACCACCACATGTACTTTCGGTGGCTAGTAGCTGTAAATCATTCAGCTGCAGCACTGAAAACTAAATCTCCGAGTACATACAAATACTCGGAGGACACCCGAGCGTGCTCGGGAAATCTCGAGTACCGAGTATATTCGCTCATCACTATTCTTTTATATAGATAATATAAAATGTGTTCTTATGGTACTTTGATGTAACTCCTGTGTTACACATTGAACAGAAGGTAGAATTTAATGTTCTTTTCCTTAATCTCAAGACTCCTGCTGCCTAAAGGAATAATAAACATCTGTAACAGGCAAGTGAGCAAAATAGTATTTCCAGGTTGTTGATAAGACATTGCAAATTTCTTTCTAACAAAAAGGTGTGTAACATAAAAGCTTGGTTTGTAACGATTTCATCTGCTAGATACACACTTAATATTGATGAAAAAAGCACATATTCTGTTTCCAGCTAAAAGTTAAAAAGACTGTTAAATATTTAAAATTTCCCCTGAGTTTTAGTCTACCAGATGATATGGAAAACTCAAATACAAGATTTGCATGATCGCCTCAAGTGTCATTACTGATACTTGATGACATTAATTAATTTTTTCTCAACATCTACTGAAGTCATAATTAGGTCCCAAGATGTAAATAATTGGAGAACTAACATTCAATAGAACACTTACTTGTAAATTATTGATTACTTTGCTGAGTCAATTCAGAAGATCTCAAGTTTTATTGTAATATTTATGAAACTTGAAAGGCTTGTTCAAGTATTTTATAAACTCAAGTTTTAACTTCTAAATAAAAAGTGTCAAAAATGTATCTGCACCTAGTTTTTTGTTTTCAAATTCATGAGCTCCCTGGGGCGATTTATAAGGGGTTATCCAGTAGTGGACAATATCAGTCAACTCCATTTAGCTATTAGCATTTTTCCAGGTGAAAGAAAACTACCCCTTTGTGCAACCTTAGAAATCAAATATCCACCTACTAAAGAGCCTATAAATATGTCAGGATGTAAAAAAAGGTGTTTCAGGCTTGGCTGATGTCTTTAATAATAATAATAATAATAATAATAATTTGTATTTATATAGCGCCAACAAATTCCGCAGCACTTTACAATTAAGTGGGGACATGTACAGACAATAAATTCAGTACAAGTTAAGACAATTTAAACAGTGACATTTGGGGTGAGGTCCCTGCTCGCAAGCTTACAATCTACGGGGGGACATAATAGGTGAAAAGTGCTTGTTATTTCCGGTCTGGCAAATATAATAAATAGGGATTTTCATATAAAGCTGCATGATCCGGTCATCAGCCCGTGTGTTTAAGTGCAGTAGTCAAGTATCAAGTGCAGTTATCATGTGCATGGAGGGTGTGGAGACAGATGAATAGTAGGGTGCAGATTCACATGCAGATAATACTTGGAAGGAGGGAACAGGACAAAGTTAGTTTACTGAGTAGTTGATGTGTTAGGCTTGTTTGAAGAGATGGGTTTTTAAAGCGTACTTGAATAGGTCGGGGCTAGGTATCAGTCTGATCGTCTGGGGAAGTGCATTCCAGAGAGCTGGCGCAGCATGAGAGAAGTCTTGGAGACGGAGGTGCGAGGTTTGGATTACGGGGGATGTTAGTCTTAGGTCAATTGTAGAACGGAGGGCACGTGTAGGGCGATAGACGGAGATGAGAGAGGAGATATAAGGCGGTGCAGAACTGCAGATAGCTTTGTGGGTGAGAGAGATGAGTTGATACTGGACCCTGTAGCGAATGGGTAGCCAGTGTAATGACTGTCACAAGATGGAGGCATCGGTGAAGCGGCTGGACAGAAATATGACCCTGGCTGCCGCATTCATGATGGATTGGAGAGGAGAAAGTTTGGAAAGAGGGAGACTGATCAGAAGAGAGTTGCAGTAGTCCAGACGAGAATGAATAAGAGCAACAGTAAGAGTCTCAGCAGTTTCAAAGGTGAGAAAAGGTCGGATTCTGGAGATGTTTTTAAGATGCAGGTGACAGGAGCGAGTGAGTGATCGGATATAGGGAGTAAAGGAAAGTTTGGTGTCATATATGACCCCAAGACAGCGGGCATGCTGCTTGGGAGTTATGGTTGAACCCTCCAGGGTAATTTCGATGTTGGGTAGAGTGAGGTTAGTAGAGGGGAGAAACACAAGTAGTTCAGTTTTGGAGAGATTTAGTTTCAGATAGAGGGAGGACATGATGTTAGAGACAGCAGACAGACAATCCTTGGTATTTTGAATTAGGGTAGGGGTGATCTAGGGTGGGTCTTTAGCCACTTTTAAAGGCCATTTAAGTCACATTGACTTTTATGGAAGCAACTGATTGGTGGCACTAAAGAAATACTCCTAGAATACTCCTAGAACACTTCTGTCATCATTGGGCAGAAAAGTATTCACATCGATCCTTCCTTTTGGAGGAAAGCTAAATTATAAATCATCAGCCAAAAATGTGTTTCTGATATTTATATATTTTTACTGGATGAAAATAGATTAAATAAATAAAAATACAACATAAAAATTGTCATCAATTTCTTTTGAGCACTACAACCTCTCTGCAACAGTTTAAAGATATGGAATGAAAATTTGCATGTCTTGATTTTTTTAAATTGTTCAATATATAGGTGAAAAGGCTGATATGTGCAGATTTTGAAATGTTGCAGCTTAAAAAAAATACATAAAATTTTGCAGCTCCTGTCTTGGAATGTCTAACCATAGTGATGTTTGCAAACTTTTTAATGCAAGTTTATCTTTAAGCTATTTTGAGGATGCCTGTGTTAGGCATCGATATTTTCCTGCTTCGCGTGATGGATCCAGGGCCTTGTCTGGTGCTGTGGTCTTCCATGCATGGACATCAGTCCCAGCATCTTGCTCGGGCGCGTGCCATATGTTTGTATACTGCTGGCTCTCCAGTCAAGTTTATGATAACCAGTGTATTGCATGCGCTGCATTTTGTACTGAAGTCTAAGTCCAGAAATCACTTCACTGAGCATGTCCATGATGTGATGCCTTCTCATTGGTGCTCGGACATCGGCTGCTCTGGTGATGGTGCAGCTCTGGATTGGCCCTGTCCATTGCAGCCTACAATCCAAGGCACATGTGAGCCGGACCTACCCAGGACCCAGGTGTTCTTTTGCAGGATATACTTTACACCATTCAGTCAATTTTGCCAACAGTGACTATATGAATAAGACCATATGATGGTCAAAATGTTATGTTCTTGTCGCCTCACCATTTTCTCTATCCCTGCAAGAATTCCTTATTCATGAATTGTGTTATCGCAGCATCAACACCTGTATATTAAAATCTTCACAAGCATCTATTAAGAGTGTGTGGTGATTGAACATTACTCTATTATGGGGATTGTCATCCACTTCACCAGCATGATGGATCTCAGCAAGAGTGCTCGCTACACTACCTGCAAGTATTGTTTGTCTGTCTAGCTTTGGGACTGTACACTTAGGCAGACAGCTAATGTCAGTGGGGGCAATTAGGCGCTTGACTTAGCATCAGGTTCCTACATCTGTGCGGTTAGCATAGTTGAGTTCCAGAGCAAGCGCAACCCTAGTCAGGGTACTAAGCTCAGAGCATCTGTTCTGTTTCTGTGTGGAAGTGACACAGCTCAGTTGCAGAGCATCTCTTTCTTTCTGTGTGCGAGTGACACAGCTCTGTTGCAGAGCATCTCTTTCATTTCTGGGTGCGAGTGACACAGCTCTGTTGCAGAGCAGCTTTTTCGTTTCCCTGTGTTCAAGTAACTGTTTGCTGTGTGTTCTGTCATTGTACTCTAGTAGGAGTTTTCCATCTCTGCATGACATGCTATTTCTTTTAGGGTATGTGCACACGTTGCGGATTCTCTGCGGATCCACAGCGTTTTTTGAGGTGCAGAAACGCTGCAGATCCGAAATTGATTTACAGTACAATGTAAATCAATGAGAAAAAAAATGCTGTGCACACTTTGCGGAAAATCCGCTGCGGATTAAAAGAAGTAGCATGTCACTTCTTTTTTTGGGAATCTGCAGCGTTTTTGTACCCATTCCATTATAGAAAACCACAGGGGTAAAAACCGCAGCAAATCTGCAAGAAAACCGCAGCAAAAACGCATAAAAAACACTGCGGAACCGCACAAAAAACACAAATCTGCAGGTGCGTTTTCTGCCAGGAGAGGCAGAATCCGCACCAGAAATTCCTAAGACTAATCCGCAACATGTGCACATAGCCTTAAACTGCAGCGTTTCCGCAGCGGATTTTCCACAGAGTGTGCACAGCATTTTTTTTCTCATTGATTTACATTGTACTGTAAATCAATTGTGGATCTGCAGCGTTTCTGCACCTCAAAAAACGCTGCGGATCCGCAGAGAATCCGCAACGTGTGCACATACCCTAAGAGCTAATACTTTACAGGCGAGAGAAAGAAAGAAGACCCTGCTGACCCACAAGAGCTTACAATTTACAGGTGAGAGAGGACCTTGCTGGTCAGGAGTGGACACAGACAGAACAGGTCGCGAGTGCACAAATTATAAATTAATAATTTGTAGTGCAAAAACCTATCATAAAGTGTATTTTCACATGCTTTAAAGTTAAAAGTGGGCCCCCTTACCTCTTCAGCCCTTGTGCAACGCTTGAGCAAGTTGCACTAATGGTATGTCTGCCCCTGTCGCTGACCAGTAGAGCTTATATTTTATAGACTAAAGAAAGAGGACCACGCTGACCATAAGAGCCTCCATACTACAGAATGAAGAGACTAATCCAGTGACTCTAGATAGGTAAAATTTGATTGAAAAAAAGCCAACCACAATAGGGTTTTATCCAAATTATACAGTGGAGGAACAGCTGCATTATGCGCACCTGTTAGTGTCGACTGTAGCACAACCACTAGTAATGAATAAAATACCAGATGCTGCAGCATACATGAGCATGTATAAAGTATAAACATGGGAAGTGGATTTAATCTGTGCTGCTTATTTCCAATTGGGATTCAAAACCAGGATTTGAAGAAAAGTGGTTCATTGTCAACGTGTTCCAAAGTCAATCTGACTTCTTCCTCAGGAACTACACATGTATTATATATATATATATATATATATATATATATATGTATATATATATATATATATATATATGGAAAATGACGCTGCCATATAAAATGTGCTCCACTGGGAACAGCTGATCTGTGATGGCCCAGGTATTGACCACCATTGTACAGGGTATGACAATCCCCAAGATTTCATAGCTTAGTGCATTATGGGTATGCACATGCAGCAGCGTAAATTGATGTTATCCCCGTCACGACATGCACCATACCAGTACTGCGCATGTTGTGTCTCCCTTTTGATGTGGCCTCCAGCGCTGAGCCCACATCTTTCACAGCACGTCAGTTGTTTTGAACAGCTGACATGTGCCTCTAACAGCCACAGGTGGAATCACAATCCACCCGCATCTGTTGACATGTTATATGCCACTGTCAATCTCGGACAGCAACATTTAACACATGCTTCTGGCAAGCGCGCCGGAAATCCCGCCCATCGGTGACCCCATCATGTGATCGTGGGTCACTGATGGGTTGGCATGACATCTAGAGGTCTCCAGCAAACCTCTATGGTTGTTATTGCTGGATTGCTATGAGCGCCACCCAGTGGTTGGAGTTGATAGCAATTGAGCATTTCTGCTACATACATGCGATCTGATCATCGCCTGTATATAACAAAGCCGATTGGAAAAGTGCAGCTTCTAGTCTCCCATGGAGACTATTGAATTATGCAAAAAAAGTGTTTTTAAAAATAGTCAAAAAATAAAAAAGTTTAAAAGTTCAAATCATCCCCCTTTCGCCCCTTTCAAAATAAAACAATAAAAAAAAAATCAAACATACACATATTTGGTATCGCCACATTCAGAATCCTCTGATCTATCAATGTTAAAAAATTTACTATATGAGTCTGGTAAACGGTGTAGCTAAAAAAAATCAAAACCTCAGTATTACGTTTGTTTGGTCGCCCCAACATTGCATTAAAATGCAATACTGGGCTATCAAAAGATAGCATACACTCCAAAATGGTATCATTAAAAATGTCAGCTTGGTACGCAAAAAATAAGCCCTCACCCAACCCAAGGTCATGAAAAATGGAGACACTATCTATCTGTGCCAGAAAATAATGCACTTTTTTATTTATTTATGTTTTTAACAAACTTTAGATTTTTTTTCTACTTAAATAAAAAACAACCTAGACATGTTTGGTGCCAATGAACTCACAATGATCTGGAGAATCATAATGGCAGGTCAGTTTTAACATTTGGTGAACATGGAAAAAAAATCAAAAAAACAGTGGGGGAATTGCATTTTTTTTTGCAATTTCACTGCAGTTAGAATTTTTTCCTGTTTTCCAATGCACGATATGGTAACACCAATGGTGATGTTCAAAAGAACAAGTTGTCCCACAAAAAACAAGCCCTCACATGGCTATATGTAATGAAAAAGTTATGGCTCTGCGAAGAAAACAGAAATGCAATAATAAAAAAGGGCTGCTTTCATGAAGGGTTATTATTATTTATTATTATTATTATTATTTATTGTTATAGCGCCATTTATTCCATGGCGCTTTACATGTGAGGAGGGGTATACATAATAAAAACAAGTACAATAATCTTAAACAATACAAGTCATAACTGGTACAGGGGGAGTGAGGACCCTGCCCACGAAGGCTCACAATCTACAAGGGATGGGTGATGATACAGTAGGCGACGATAGAGCTGGTCATGCAGCGGTTTGGTCAATCGGTGGTTACTGCAGGTTGTAGGCTTGTCGGAAGAGGTGGGTCTTCAGGTTCTTTTTGAAGGTTTCGATGGTAGGCGAGAGTCTGATGTGTTGTGGTAGAGGGTTCCAGAGTAGGGGTGATACGCGAGAGAAATCTTGTATACAATTGTGGGAAGAGGAGATAAGAGGGGAGTAGAGTAGGAGATCTTGTGAGGATCGGAGGTTGCGTGTAGGTAAGTACCGGGAGACGAGGTCACAGATGTATGGAGGAGACAGGTTGTGGATGGCTTTGTACGTCATGGTTAGGGTTTTGTAGTGGAGTCTCTGGGCAATGGGGAGCCAGTGAAGGGATTGACAGAGGGGAGAGGCCGGGGAATAGCGGGGGGACAGGTGGATTAGTTGGGCAGCAGAGTTTAGAATAGATTGGAGGGGTGCGAGAGTGTTAGAGTGGAGGCCACAGAGCAGGAGGTTGCAGTAGTCAAGGCGAGAGATGATGAGGGCATGGACTAGGGTTTTTGCAGATTCATGGCTGAGGAATGAACGGATTCGTGAAATATTTTTGAGTTGAAGTCGGCAGGAAGTGGAAAGGGTTTAACACACTCTCTAATGAATTAGCAGTGTGATAAATGAGGCCAGGAAGGTTTTTTTTTTTTGCAAACCGTGAATCAAATCTCAATATGTTCAAGTAAATGCGAAACCCTAAATTTCAGGAAAATCGACTCGGACACAATCCTCCTTGAATCAATCCAATTATCTTTACTTTTGATTTCTACGGTACTATTATTATGACTGAAGAAATCAGGATTATTGATGCAGCTAATTTGTTATGATTTTTTTTTATTGCAAATGTGTTGTTAGAGAGCTATGCCAAGTTTAAAATATTGGTAGTCAAATAGTAGGTTGTGATCTAATGATATTTATTGAAGAGATTAGCCACAGTTCAAAGATGCATAATCTATTAAAGGCCATTAGCTCTTGATATTAAAGGGCTAATCCCAAAATGTAAATCATAACTCAGTGGCTTAAAATCACACTTTACATTTGTGAAAACAATACATTTCTAAGAGTGGTCAGTGATCTGGATATCACACATGTCTAGGGCAATACTGGCTATCTGCCAATTTTGGTGATTCCAGAAGGGTTGATCTGAAAGTATGCCACATTATTTTAGGGGAACTATATTTCTATAAGAAGACATATGGAGGGCATTATTACTGTGAAGAGGCTCAGAGTGGACACTGTTACAATATGGGGCACAAAAAGAGGTAGGGCAAAGAGTGGGCATTAGTACTGTCTAGAGCACTGGTTGTCATACTATACTGTTTGTTTTGAGAAGAGGGAGTGTTAGATGGGTGCTCGGAAAGCAATGAACAAAAGAAGTCTTTTTGTTACATTTTGCAGAGACAAGACATGAGTGGATAGAAGAAATGGTTAAGGCAGTTTGGGACAAATGTGAAAATAAAAGAAAAATGAATGACTAACATCAGCGAGAACATCACTGGATTTATTTACACATGACACACATTTATGATTAACAATAAATAGTAATTTCCTCCAAAATTAAGAGGGTTAGTATGTGTAATGGAGATCCCAATCTTAGGAAGTGGTGGATGTCAGTGTGGGCCTGTGTGATTTCAAACATCAAGACTGAATTTCAATCCCAGTATGGCCATGCTTTGGTGTTTGCCTATCTAGTCCAAGAATATGTCCATGGATTTGTCCTGTAGTTTTTTTTATCATAGGTTGCACATGCTGAATACATACCAGCTACTCTTCTATAATGGATATCATCTTTTTACTTAGCAGTGAGACAGCACATGCCTGTTAAAAGAAAAACAGCTATGTTCCTCTCCAGCTACACCACTAGGCTATATTATACATAATGTGGCCATTTTTTTAAATCCAAGAATAACATCCAAAGATAAAGCTAGGTGTGTTTTGGGGGTGGGGTGGGGAGAGGACTGACTTAACATAGCGAGTAATATTACACTTCAATCATCCACTAAATCACCAATCTTTTTCCTTAATATATACATTAATATTTCTGTCCATATTTGTTATGATGGACGCCTACTATATGTGCATGCAGTATATCTACAGCTGAGTCTTTATGCTATCCAATAGAGAAATTGTCTTTTTTGTCCACAACAACATATCAGAGTTCAACTTTATTTTTTTATAAACCACTCTGGTAAAATGAAAGCAGCAATGTGATTAGTTACTGTGGGCAGCAAGTAATGTTTTTTGAGCCTGGAGAGTACCCATTGGGGCAATATAACAGAAACATACCGAATTGAAGGATAGAGGTTTAGTAACCTATACACAGAATAGAAGGAAAAAGAAAAAAATGACATTTATTAATATAATTTTGGAATCTGTGCACAGCACCATGGAGGAGTAACTAAAATTATCTGGGTAAGTGGGAGAGCATTCAGCAAGTAGAATAAGGTTGTGAAAAATATATCTTACAGTGTTCATATTGGAAGTGATGAAGGGCCACCAACTTCACACTGAACAAAGAAACACCATAATGGAAGAGTAAGAGCCATGAAAATTTGTTTAGGAAATTATCCAGTGTGGCTCTTAAGGTATGGTGTTTATATTGGCTACTAAACTAAAGAAAGATTGAAAAAAAATATATTTTTAAGCAACCTCTTTAAAAGTAACCTGTCATGTTGGATAACTCTATTAACCTACAGATATAGGGTTAATCTGCAAGTTAATAGCATTATGAAGGTACTCAGCAGTGGTACTGAATGTGTGGCTCCCAGGAAAAATTAATTTCATTTCTCCCAGATGCTGCCAGTTTTCAGTTATGCAAGCCTACCCGGAGCAATTACAGTAACCTCTCACAGCAATGATAGTGGTGGCTGTAAACATGCCACAGCACTGATTGATAGCCATTCCACACGGCATCAGTGCAGAGATGGTTGTCAGTCTGTGTCTGGCATGCTTACAGCCATCTCTCTCAGTGCTGTGAGAGGTAACTGTATTTGCTCTGGGTACACATGCATGACTGAAAGCTCGCAGCACCTGGGAGAAATTAAGTTAATGCCAATCAAAGGTGTCTAACCCCTCTGATGCTGCTGTCAATACTGACAGAGACATCGAGTAGAATCGCACAGGGAAGATGCTCCCTGTCTGCTCAAATCAGAACCACATGATGCGATTGTGTTGTGTCAATGGTCTACATGGTGACCCTCAGCTGAAAGATGGCCATGGGGTCCTTCAGGTGGCTTGTGAGCGCCTGCTCAGAGCAGGAGGAGGACATACCTCCTTCCTCCCCTGCCTGTCAGACAATGCTCTTATGTCCTGCAATGCAGAAGCATTGCAGAGTATCAGATCAGCAATCTGTAAAAATATAGTTGATGTCTCATCATGGGACAATGTAAAAAAAGTAAAAAAAAGTTATTAAAAAGTGGAAAAATGTTAATTAAAAAAAATCTCCAAATAAAGAAAAAAAAGGAAAAAATATTAATCCAATAAATATATTTATTTATAAAAAAAAAATACACATATTTGTATCGCCGCGTCCGGAAAGAGATGACCTATAACACTGTCCCATTAGTTAACCCCTTCAGTGAACACCACAAAAAAGCAACGATGAAAAAAAGCATGCGCTATCATCATACCTCCGAAAAAAAAGTGCATTAAAATGCGACAAAAAAGACTGATGTAAATAAAAATTGTATCGCAAAAATGTATCGCTAAAAACTTGTCCCACAAAAAAGGCCATCACACAGCTCTATCAGCCAAAAAAAAACCATTTCTTAAGTTTTTATTGTGCTTAAGCGTCAAAGCACAAAAAATATAAATGAGGCATATGTATATATATATATATATATATATATATATATATATATACACACAAAATTCCTGAATTGCCGGTTTTTGTTCATTCTACCTCCCAAAAATCAGAATAGAAAGTTATCAAAAAATGTTATTTGACGGAAAGTGGTACCAATAAAAATGTCAACTCATCCCGCAAAAAAGAAGCTGTCACATGACTCTGTATTATAGCTGTCTAAATATGGTGATGCAAAAACTAGTTTGCAATAAAAAGCATTGTTTAGGGTGTGCTAGCTGCCAAACATAAAAACCCAATATAAATCTGGTATTGCTTCAACACACAGATCAGAAGAATAAAGTTGTCTAATCACTTATACCTCATAAGTAATGGCGTAAAAAATAAATAAAACCAATTCTTCACCTGCTGTTGATTTGTTCACTCTGCCTGCCAAAGATCGCAGTAAGGCTCAGCTCACATTTAATTGCGCTCTGTGCTGAGCGTTTACACCAGAGTTAACGTGTAAATCTCTGAAATCCATTATTAAGACTGATCCCCTGACAGAACATTCCCTATAATGAGCTATATGGAGACACTGTGTCTGACCTGTAATCCTACTGGTCTTTTTAGGTATGCATAAAAGCGCAGTGGACCACAGCTTTGTGCACTTCTGAAAAGAAGAGCAATACTGAACAGAGACCAGACGGAGTCCAGAGTAACTTTGCTTCCTCATTATAGTGAATGGATCTCTTGGGGGTTTCCTCTGTCATGTCAATCGTAGATTTAGATGGAAACCTCAAAGTAAGTGCTCAGCGTAGAGCGCTGGATAAATGTGATACTAAATGTTATGTAAAATGTTCCCAATAAAAACTTCAACTCAATCAACAAAAAAAGTAAGTCCCCACTTAGGTCCATGATCTGTCAATGGAAATATAGGGGTCTTCCACGTTACTGGTAGTACAAAGGCTCTGAAACAGTTAAATGGCTCCTCACCCCTCAAAAGAAATTCAGCAAATACTGCGCTCCAAAATACAAATGCCCTATTCCTTCTGAGCCCCACTGTGTCAAGACCACATTTAGCACCAACATTATTGGCAATTCAGTAGTGAAGAGAGCCCACCTAATTTATGGGTGTGTGTTTCCAGAAGCATGAACTGGGCATAAAGTACTGGTCACTACAACATAATGGTAACATCAACTTACTGGACACTACATCCTATAGTGTACAGAATGCTGCTACATCATGTATCATAGAGGAACAGAACAGTAGGAAAAGAAATAAACTATTGATGAGCACACCTGTGAAATGCAAAACGTTTTTAAATGAAAAGACAAATAAATACTAAGGCATCGAACCATTTAAAAGACTAATGACACAAACTGACATGCATTGAATATGGAGAAAATGGGCAAATGCTTGACAATAATAAACAATCATGCAATGAAAAAAGGGGAGAGTAGATAAATGACCAATTAAATATAGATATAAATATGCAGTAAATAGCAGCAATAATGAAGGACCGTATGCAAAAAAAATGATCAAAGACTGAGTATATAAAAAAAAAAAATTCCTATCTAAAACCCCTATAGTAGGTCCATATCACAGTTATACAGATGGAAGCTGTGTAAAGCACATGTTCAAGTCAAATTCAATAAGGTCAAATAATATCCAAGTGGCATGAAATCTAATTGAACACGGAGAGCTTTCAGTTGTCTAAGGCACTTCAATACTGAGGAGAATCAAGCATGACAATGTTCAATAGGTAAAGGGAAGGATAATAGTAAATAGAAGAAAACCTGACCCAAATGTCAGAAGACTAACCCCAACGTGTATTGCTGTCTGTGACAGCTTCATCAGGGTAGGTGTGAGGAAACAGCAGTGAAAAAAAAACGAACATATATAATATAATTAAACAATTAGATACCAGTTGTTGTAGTGCTTGGTTGGAAAAGGAGGAGTCCATTACTAAATCAGGAATCAGGAGGTTTACAAACTTGTGCTACAGCGATAAAAAATCAAATAAGGGCAAACTGTGTGCCAGTGCACATGAGCGCATGCACAAGTCGGACGATACTCTACATGCAGAAGCTGAAAGCAGTGAAATAGGCAAAATGTACTGCACAAGCTCAAAATATGAGAGGCGTTCCTGCACCTAATGTCACAAGTGATAAGAGAAACCAGAATTGATATGAGCATGCGCAGGCCAGTCGGTGATGGCTACCTAACAATTACCTAGAGAAGGCATCAGGATATGACATGTAAAACAGCACGTAATACTATAAAGCATGATAGTTACAAGGGTAGGTAAAGACAAAGTATGTGTGACTGAGAAAGCCAGGAGTAAAACCTATGATATAGGACCATAGGATTGGATCCAACAGGATT
Source organism: Ranitomeya imitator (assembly GCF_032444005.1). Classification (NCBI taxonomy): domain Eukaryota; kingdom Metazoa; phylum Chordata; class Amphibia; order Anura; family Dendrobatidae; genus Ranitomeya; species Ranitomeya imitator. The sequence goes on from NC_091286.1 coordinate 532,419,643, forward strand.
GAAAAATTTAATAAAAATAAAAAAACAAGAGTTTATGTATTTTGTTCCTTTTTTATCCACTCATGTGTTTGACTCATAAAACTCCAACTCGCATGTGTGAATCCATGCTTATGAATCTTGAGAGGCTATACTTAGGGCTCAGGGAATGTCATGAATTACCCAATAATGACTTATATATATATATATATAGTGTTCATATTTAAACCATAGAGATATAGCAATTGAATAAGAATATTTATGTTTATAGGTGTCGGATAAACTGTATGAGAAAAGTTTTTTAAAAATAATTTATAAAACATCCATGAAATACTAAACTCACTGTATGGGCTAGCAGTGATCTAAGTGTTTCACTACACAAGATTATGATGGTTGTTTCCAGAAAGTATTGAGGGACATAAATGCACTGACATGACTGATATGATAAAAGCTTTATAAAATTATTTTACTCCTCCAGTTTGTAGTGTGTTCCAGGCTCCTGGCTGTGAATTAGCAAATTACATTTTTTATGTTTCTTATCTGATAAATGGAGCTATTGTTTCTTTTCGAGTTGAAATCTAACTTCTCATTTACTTGATCTCATAAATATTGTGTTTTATTCTTTTCCAGAAATTGCTTTTTATTGTTAAATGTTAGGGTACAGTAACAAATTCATAGTCTTTGTGTTTTGCATTTTGACAAGAAAAGGTTTTAAGTTTACATTTATTTATTAGTAATTTTTGCAAATTAAGTTTAATGTTGATAAATGTAAAGCAAATCATTTAGACCGGAGTAATAGTATTGCTAGATGTAATGAAAAGTTGGGCTTGTTTATCTTAGAACAAAGACTCCTCAGAAGTCATCTCACTTATGTGTGCATGTGTGGCGAATACAAAGACACTTGACTTATTCCTTTCAAAGACTCTTACAAAGGTCCAAGGGACATTTATTACGTGTGGATAGGGTTGAGCGACCTTGACCTTTTTAGAGTCGAGCCGTGTTTCGCGAAACCCGACTATCTTAGAAGTCGAGTCGAGTGGAATCGGCCGATTATCGCGAAAAGTCGGGTATCGACCGAAACACGAAACCCAATGCAAGTCAATGGGGGAGCATAGTCGGCAGTGAGTGGTGGCCAGGAAAACACCTACACTGCCCATTTTAATGGCAAAAACATCCATTCTTGTTACAGAAGCTTGTCAATCATAAATTAGTTTATAATAATTGGAAGGCATTTGAAATTGGGGGTCATTTGGCTAAAGTTGTGGGGGGTAGGGCTGGTTCAAGTAATTAGTGGGCCCAGTAAATCTGGACCACGTCACGGCAGTGGAGCAGGGAGAGGTAAGTATTTCAACTTTGCAAGTGCTGTGATCCTGAGCAAGCAGGGGGGGCCCACTCGTTGGCATTGGCACTGGCACAGGGCCCCTCAAAGTACAGCGGTGTGTTTGCACAGCGGGGGCGCCTCCCACCGGCAGCAACACATTTGCGTACTATGAGAGGCCCTGTGCCAGTGACGTCGCCAACTAGTATTCCTCCCCCCACCTGATGAAGGAACCTGCACTTTCATCTGCACCTTCCTCTTTGTCCCCGTGTAAGGTGGTATGGTATGCGGGAAGGGGGACCTGACTTTCAGCAGGGTCACAATCTTGCAGTGTAGCGTGCACGGGAAATGTTGCGTTATGGGTCAATGTACCAGCAGACTCATCTATCACTGGCTGGGCAATGGGCAGGATGAGGAGGAAACACAGATATAGGCCCAAAGAATAAAGTTGGCTAAATGCAGTTCAAAATTGGTAACACAGGACTAACCAGGGGGCATTGCAGTGGAGGACAACTGGAATGAGAGGCTGACACAGAGAGTAGGCCCAAATCAGTAAGTAGTCGAAATGCAGTTCAAAATTGGCAACCGTAGTAAACAGGCGGCACAGCTTTGTTCAGTGGAGGAGAACAGCAAGGAGTGGCAGACACCGATAGTAGGCCCCAACCCAACTAGTAGGCCAAATGCAGTCTAACATTAACAACTACTTAACGAGAGCCTGAAAATGGAATTTCAGGACAGGAAACCAGGAGAACAGCAAGGAGCGGCAGACACTGTTAGTAGGCCCTAAACCAACTAGTACGCCAAATGCAGTTGTTCCATTTAACCACTATTTAACAAGAGCCTGAAGATAGAAGCTCAGGAAAGGCAACCTGGAGAACGCCTTGGAGTGGAAGACACCGTCTCCACACCCCATACCCAATTTGTAGGCCTAATGCAGTGTAGTTTCCAACAACTACTAAACGAGAGCATTAAGATTGAAGCAATGGAGAGGAAACCTGGGGAACACCATGGAGTGGAACACACCGTCTCTACACCCCATACCCAATTTGTAGGCCTTATGCAGTGTAGTTTTCACCAACTACTAAACGAGAGTAGGAAGATCGAAGCAATGTGGACGAAACCTGGGGAACACCTTGGAGTGTAACACACCGTCTCTCTACACCCCATACCCAATTTGTAGGCCTAATGCAGTGTAGTTTCCAACAACTACTAAACAAGAGCTTTAAGATTAAAGCAATGGAGAGGAAACCTAGGGAACACCTTGGAGTGGAACACACCGTCTCTACACCCCATACCCAATTTGTAGGCCTAATACAGTGTAGTTTCCAACAACTACTAAACGAGAGCATTAAGATTGAAGCAATGGAGAGGAAACCTGGGGAACACCTTGGAGTGGAACACACCGTCTCTACACCCCATACCCAATTTGTAGGCCTAATGCAGTGTAGTTTCCAACAACTACTAAACGAGAGCATTAAGATTGAAGCAATGGAGAGGAAACCTGGGGAACACCTTGGAGTGTAACACACCGTCTCTCTACACCCCATACCCAATTTGTAGGCCTAATGCAGTGTAGTTTCCAACAACTACTAAACGAGAGCATTAAGATTGAAGCAATGGAGAGGAAACCTGGGGAACACCTTGGAGTGTAACACACCGTCTCTCTACACCCCATACCCAATTTGTAGGCCTAATGCAGTGTAGTTTCCAACAACTACTAAACGAGAGCATTAAGATTGAAGCAATGGAGAGGAAACCTGGGGAACACCTTGGAGTGGAACACACCGTCTCTACACCCCATACCCAATTTGTAGGCCTAATGCAGTGTAGTTTCCAACAACTACTAAACGAGAGCATTAAGATTGAAGCAATGGAGAGGAAACCTGGGGAACACCTTGGAGTGGAACACACCGTCTCTACACCCCATACCAAATTTGTAGGCCTAATGCAGTGTAGTTTGCAACAACTACTAAACGAGAGTAGGAAGATCGAAGCAATGTGGACGAAACCTGGGGCACACCTTGGGGCGGCAGACACCGTTAGTAGGCCCTACCAAAGTTGTAGCCCCAATGCAGTTTTAAAATTCCTAGAGGCTGAAAACAAGACTATTGACGCTCAGCTTTTTTCAAAGGAACACAGCTGTATTGAGTGGCACAGACAGACACAGGTAGTAGGCCTTAAACCAAAAATGTGGCTCACTGCAGCTTAAAAAAGGTTACAGGGGTAAACAGGCAGCATTGCTCTGGGCAGTGGAGGACAATTTCAATAGTGGACTGCAGACAGACTTTGTACGCCTACTATTAAAAAAAGGATGCTCTATGCAATTAAAAATAGGTTCCAGGGGTACACGGGCAGCAGTGGTCTGGTCAGTGGAGGAGTAGTAGAAAGAACGGGCCGCAGACAGGCTTCGAAGGCCTAACATAAAAAGATATTGGGCTGTAGGCACTTTAACATTGGTTCCAGGGGTACACGGGCAGCAGTAGACTGGTCAGTGTAGTAGTAGTAGAAAGAACGGGCCGCAGACAGGCTTCGAAGGCCTAACATAAAAAAATATTGGGCTGTAGGCACTTCAACATTGGTTCCAGGGGTACACGGGCAGCAGTAGACTGGTCAGTGTAGTAGTAGTAGAAAGAACGGGCCGCAGACAGGCTTCGAAGGCCTAACATAAAAAAATATTGGGCTGTAGGCACTTTTAAATAGGTTCCAGGGGTACACAGGCAGCAGTGGTCTGGTCAGTGTAGGAGTAGTAGAAAGAATGGGCCGCAGACAGGCTTCGAAGGCCTAACATAAAAAAATATTGGGCTGTTGGCACTTTTAAATAGGTTCCAGGGGTACACGGGCAGCAGTAGACTGGTCAGTGTAGTAGTAGTAGAAAGAACGGGCTGCAGACAGGCTTCGAAGGCCTAACATAAAAAAATATTGGGCTGTAGGCACTTTAACATTGGTTCCAGGGGTACACGGGCAGCAGTAGACTGGTCAGTGTAGTAGTAGTAGAAAGAACGGGCCGCAGACAGGCTTCGAAGGCCTAACATAAAAAATATTGGGCTGTAGGCACTTTTAAATAGGTTCCAGGGGTACACAGGCAGCAGTGGTCTGGTCAGTGTAGGAGTAGTAGAAAGAACGGGCCGCAGACAGGCTTCGAAGGCCTAACATAATAAAATTGGACAGGCTGTAGGCACTTTATAATTGGTTCCAGGGGTACACGGGCAGCAGTAGACAGGTCAGTGGAGTCCTAGTGTAAGGAGGGACCTCAGACAGGCTTCGAAGGCCTAACATAATAAAATTGGACAGGCTGTAGGCACTTTATAATTGGTTCCAGGGGTACACGGGCAGCAGTAGACAGGTCAGTGGAGGCCTAGTGGAAGGAGGGACCGCAAACAGGCTTCGAAGGCCTAACATAATAAAATTGGACAGGCTGTAGGCACTTTATAATTGATTCCAGGGGTACACGGGCAGCAGTGGTCTGGTCAGTGGAGGCCTAGTGGAAGGAGGGACCGCAGACAGGCTTCGAAGGCCTAACATAATAAAATTGGACAGGCTGTAGGCACTTTATAATTGGTTCCAGGGGTACACAGACAGCAGTACACAGGTCAGTGGAGGCCTAGTTGAAGGAGGGACCGCAGACAGGCTTCGAAGGCCTAACATAATAAAATTGGACAGGCTGTAGGCACTTTATAATTGGTTCCAGGGGTACACGGGCAGCAGTAGACAGGTCAGTGGAGGCCTAGTGGAAGGAGGGACCGCAGACAGGCTTCGAAGGCCTAACATAATAAATTGGGCTGGTTGTAGGCAATTTAAAATTGGTTCCAGGGGTACACGGGCAGCAGTGGTCTGGTCAGTGGAGGCCTAGTGGAAGGAGGGACCGCAGAACGGCTTCGAAGGCCTAACATTATAAAATTGGACAGGCTGTAGGCACTTTATAATTGGTTCCAGGGGTACACGGGCAGCAGTGGTCTGGTCAGTGGAGGCCTAGTGGAAGGAGGGACCGCAGACAGGCTTCGAAGGCCTAACATAATAAAATTGGACAGGCTGTAGGCACTTTATAATTGGTTCCAGGGGTACACGGCAGCAGTAGACTGGTCAGTGTAGTAGTAGTAGTAGAAAGAACGGGCCGCAGACAGGCTTCGAAGGCCTAACATAAAAACATATTGGGCTGTAGGCACTTTTAAATAGGTTCCAGGGGTACACAGGCAGCAGTGGTCTGGTCAGTGTAGGAGTAGTAGAAAGAACGGGCCGCAGACAGGCTTCGAAGGCCTAACATAAAAAAATATTGGGCTGTAGGCACTTTTAAATAGGTTCCAGGGGTACACGGGCAGCAGTGGTCTGGTCAGTGGAGGCCTAGTGGAAGGAGGGACCGCAGACAGGCTTCGAAGGCCTAACATAATAAAATTGGACAGGCTGTAGGCACTTTATAATTAGTTCCAGGGGTACACGGGCAGCAGTAGACAGGTCAGTGGAGGCCTAGTGGAAGGAGGGACCGCAGACAGGCTTCGAAGGCCTAACATAATAAATTGGGCTGGCTGTAGGCAATTTAAAATTCGTTCCAGGGGTACACGGGCAGCAGTGGTCTGGTCAGTGGAGGCCTAGTGGAAGGAGGGACCGCAGACCGGCTTCGAAGGCCTAACATTATAAAATTGGACAGGCTGTAGGCACTTTATAATTGGTTCCAGGGGTACACGGGCAGCAGTGGTCTGGTCAGTGGAGGCCTAGTGGAAGGAGGGACCGCAGACAGGCTTCGAAGGCCTAACATAATAAAATTGGACAGGCTGTAGGCACTTTATAATTGGTTCCAGGGGTACACGGCAGCAGTAGACTGGTCAGTGTAGTAGTAGTAGTAGAAAGAACGGGCCGCAGACAGGCTTCGAAGGCCTAACATAAAAACATATTGGGCTGTAGGCACTTTTAAATAGGTTCCAGGGGTACACAGGCAGCAGTGGTCTGGTCAGTGTAGGAGTAGTAGAAAGAACGGGCCGCAGACAGGCTTCGAAGGCCTAACATAAAAAAATATTGGGCTGTAGGCACTTTTAAATAGGTTCCAGGGGTACACGGGCAGCAGTGGTCTGGTCAGTGGAGGCCTAGTGGAAGGAGGGACCGCAGACAGGCTTCGAAGGCCTAACATAATAAAATTGGACAGGCTGTAGGCACTTTATAATTAGTTCCAGGGGTACACGGGCAGCAGTAGACAGGTCAGTGGAGGCCTAGTGGAAGGAGGGACCGCAGACAGGCTTCAAAGGCCTAACATAATAAATTGGGCTGGCTGTAGGCAATTTAAAATTCGTTCCAGGGGTACACGGGCAGCAGTGGTCTGGTCAGCGGAGGCCGATTGTAATAAGTGTCTGCCAGTTAGTAGTCCAAAACAATAAATAAATGTGAATGTCTCGCATTAAAACAAAATGAAAACACTAAAGGGTGCAATCATTAGGTACAGGGGTGGGATCCTCTGCGTAGTTTCAGACCTACTAATTTAGCTCAAAGTATTTACTGTGGTAAATAGAGGACACTGCCCCTGACTATGTTAAGTACCGTCATACATGTCAACACAATGGTATTGTCAGTGGCAGGAATGGAAGGATGTCAACGCATAGACTAAACATTGGTGGAAGTGTGAGAGATAACTGTGGAAGTGGTAGAGCAATGTTTGACCTGGGGGTGGGTGAACTCTCTTGTGGCCGGCGGTACAGGCCCAGGGCCCCTCATGTTACAACAGTGTGTCTGACGTTGGGTGCGCACCACCACCGCCAGAGACACTTTATTGTACTATGAAGGACCCAGTGGCAGTGCTGTCGACCAAAAGCGGGCACACCCACCTCTTCAGACAAACAGCACTCTCACGGGTCCTTGCGCCAAGTCGCGATACCACGGCCCCGTGTGGGGAGTTTGGCCATTTAGGGAGGTGTGAACATGTCGTATGCTGGACAATCAGCTGCAGCAAATTAGATATTAGAAAAGTAATTCACAGTAGTCCACAGGCAAGACCTTTTCATAGGAAAGCTAGGTGTCAGCCGGGCAAGGTGGGGTAAAAGATTTCGAAATCCAGTTGTGGTTCATTTTAATGAAGGTTAGATCATCTACATTTTGGGTAGCCAGACGAGTCCTTTTTTCTGTTAGTATTGAACCTGCAGCACTGAATACTCTTTCTGATAGGACACTAGCTGCCGGGCAAGCAAGCTCCTGCAATGCATATTCTGCCAATTCTGGCCAGGTGTCTAATTTTGATGCCCAGTAATCAAATGGGAATGACGGTTGAGGGAGAACATCGATAAGGGATGATAAATAGTTTGTAACCATACTGGACAAATGTTGTCTCCTGTCACTTTCGATTGATGCAGCAGTACCTGTCCTGTCTGCGGTCATAGCAAAATCACTCCACAACCTGGTCAGAAAACCCCTCTGTCCAACGCCACTTCTGATGTGGGCACCCCTAACACTCCTGGTCTGCTGCCCCCTGGAGCTCGTGTGAGAACGATCACGGGCGCTGTGTGCTGGGAATGCCTGAAGCAAACGGTCAACAAGAGTTGACTGTTTGGTTGCTAATATTAGTTCCAAGTTCTCATGTGGCATAATATTTTGCAATTTGCCTTTATAGCGAGGATCAAGGAGGCAGGCCAACCAGTAACCGTCATCGTTCATCATTTTAGTAATGCGTGTGTCCCTTTTGAGGATACGTAAGGCATAATCCGCCATGTGGGCCAAAGTTCCAGTTGTCAAATCTGCGGTTGTGATTGGTTGAGGGGCAGTTTCAGGCAAATCTACGTCACTTGTGTCCCTCAAAAAACCAGAACCCGGCCTTGCCACGCAACCAATTTCCAGTGCCCCCGGGAAAGCTTCCTCATTAAAAATATACTCATCCCCATCATCCTCCTCGTCCTCCACCTCCTCTTCGCCCACTAACTCGTCCTGTACACTGCCCTGACCAGACAATGGCTGACTGTCATCAAGGCTTTCCTCTTCCTCTGGTGCAGACGCCTGATCCTTTATGTGCGTCAAACTTTGCATCAGCAGACACATTAGGGGGATGCTCATGCTTATTATGGCGTTGTCTGCACTAACCAGCCGTGTGCATTCCTCAAAACACTGAAGGACTTGACACATGTCTTGTATCTTCGACCACTGCACACCTGACAACTCCATGTCTGCCATCCTACTGCCTGCCCGTGTATGTGTATCCTCCCACAAAAACAAACCAGCCCGCCTCTGTTCGCACAGTCTCTGAAGCATGTGCAGTGTTGAGTTCCACCTTGTTGCAACATCTATGATTAGGCGATGCTGGGGAAGGTTCAAAGACCGCTGATAGGTCTGCATACGGCTAGAGTGTACAGGCGAACGGCGGATATGTGAGCAAAGTCCACGCACTTTGAGGAGCAGGTCGGAGAACCCAGGATAAGTTTTCAATAAGCACTGCACCACCAGGTTTAAGGTGTGAGCCAGGCAAGGAATGTGTTTCAGTTGGGAAAGGGAGATGGCAGCCATGAAATTCCTTCGGTTATCACTCACTACCTTGCCTGCCTCAATTTCTACTGTGCCCAGGCACGACTGCGTTTCTTGCTGCAAGAACTCGGACAGAACTTCCGCGGTGTGTCTGTTGTCGCCCAAACACTTCATAGCCAATACAGCCTGCTGACGCTTGCCAGTAGCTGGCCCATAATGGGACAACTGGTGTGCAACAGTGTCAGCTGCCGATGGAGTGGTTGGGCGACTGCGGTCTGTGGAAGAGCTCTCGCTTCTGCAGGAGGACGAGGAGGAGGAGGAGGGGGTGCGAACGCCTACAGCCAACTGTTTCCTAGACCGTGGGCTAGGCACAACTGTCCCGAAATTGATGTCCCCTGTGGACCCTGCATCCACCACATTCACCCAGTGTGCCGTGATGGACACGTAACGTCCCTGGCCATGCCTACTGGTCCATGCATCTGTAGTCAGGTACACCTTTGTACTCACAGATTGCCTGAGTGCATGGACGATGCGCTGCTTAACATGCTGGTGCAGGGCTGGGATGGCTTTTCTGGAAAAAAAAGTGTCGACTGGGTAGCTCGTAGCGTGGTTCAGCGTACTCCATCAGGGCTTTGAAAGCTTTGCTTTCAACTAACCGGTAGGGCATCATCTCTAACGAGATTAGTCTAGCTATGTGGGCGTTAAAACCCTGTGTACGCGGATGCGAGTATAAGTACTTCCCTTTTCTAACCAGAGTCTCATGTAGGGTGAGCTGGACTGGAGAGCTGGAGATCGTGGAACTAGCGGGTGTGCCGGTGGACATGGCAGACTGAGAGACGGTTGGAGACGGTATTGTTTCCGCCGGTGCCCTAGATGCAGTATTTCCTCCTACAAAACTGGTGATTCCCTGACCCTGACTGCTTTGGGCTGGCAAAGAAACCTGCACAGATACTGCCGGTGGTGCGGAAAATGGTGGCCTTACAGTGACGGAAGGGATGTTGCGTTGCTGACTAGCTTCATTGGCCGAGGGTGCTACAACCTTAAGGGACGTTTGGTAGTTAGTCCAGGCTTGCAAATGCATGGTGGTTAAATGTCTATGCATGCAACTTGTATTGAGACTTTTCAGATTCTGACCTCTGCTTAAGCTAGTTGAACATTTTTGACAGATGACTTTGCGCTGATCAATTGGATGTTGTTTAACAAAATGCCAGACTGCACTCTTCCTAGCATCGGATCCCTTTTCAGGAATTGCAGACTGAGCTTTAACCGGATGGCCACGCTGTCCTCCAAAAGGTTTTGGCTTTGCCATGCGTTTTGGGCCAGATATGGGCCCGGCAGATGGAACCTGTTGCGATGTTGATGCCTGCTGCGGCCCCTCCTCCACCTCCGCTTCAGAACTACTGCCGCCTGCACCCTGTTCCCCCAATGGCTGCCAATCGGGGTCAACAACTGGGTCATCTATAACCTCCTCTTCTAGCTCGTGTGCAACTTCGTCTGTGTCACCGTGTCGGTCGGTGGTATAGCGTTCGTGACGGGGCAACATAGTCTCATCAGGGTCTGATTGTGGATCAGTACCCTGAGAGGGCAATGTTGTGGTCTGAGTCAAAGGACTAGCATAGTAGTCTGGCTGTGGCTGTGCATCAGTGCACTCCATGTCAGAATCTACTTGTAATGGGCATGGCCTGTTAACTGTTTCATTTTCTAAGCCAGGGATGGTATGTGTAAAGAGCTCCATGGAGTAACCCGTTGTGTCGCCTGCTGCATCCTTCTCTCTTGTTGTTGTTTTTGCTGAAGAGGACAAGGAAGCGACTTGTCCCTGACCGTGAACATCCACAAACGACGCGCTGCTTTTACATTTACCAGTTTCAGAAGAGGAGGCAAAAGAGCTAGAGGCTGAGTCAGAAAGGTAAGCCAAAACTTGCTGTTGCTGCTCCGGCTTTAAAAGCGGTTTTCCTACTCCCAGAAAAGAGAGCGTTCGAGGCCTTGTGTAGCCAGATGACGAACCTGGCTCCACAGCTCCAGACTTAGGTGGAATATTTTTTTTCCCACGACCACCTGATGCTCCACTACCACTACCATCATTACCAGCTGACAATGAACGCCCACGGCCACGACCTCTTGCACCAGACTTCCTCATTGTTTTAAAAACTTAACCAAAGTAACTTTATTTGTTGCTGTCAAACAACTTACACGGTGAGCTATAACTTCAGTATGATTTCGATATCCCTTTACAGGTTGGTGAGACCGCAAGGAAAATCAGGCACAATGTTACACACTCTGTTTTCTGTGGCACCAAATCACAGAGATGCCACACATGCAGGACTGTCACTCAAGCACAAATGTCAATATTAATCTCCCATTTTTTTTTTTTCAGGGAGACTTTAGAAACAAAATAAAATAAAATGATTTTTTCAGGAAGAATTTAGAAACCAGATAAAATAAAATGATTTTTTTCAGGGAGAATTTAGAAACCAAATTAAAAAAAATAGCCTTTCTATGGCCCACTGAGTGAGAGATGGCACACACAGGAGTCAGGAGTGGCACACAAGCCCAGAGGCCAATATTTATCTCCCACTGATTGATTTAGTGATTTTTTCAGGTAGAATTTAGAACCCAAATCAACCAAAAAAATAAATAGGCTTTCTATGGCCCACTGAGTGAGAGATGGCACACACAGGAGTCAGGAGTGGCACACAAGCCCAGAGGCCAATATTTATCTCCCACTGATTGATTTATTGATTTTTTCAAGTAGAATTTAGAACCCAAATCAACCAAAAAAATAAATAGGCTTTCTATGGCCCACTATTTGAGAGAGAGAGATGGCACAACCAGGAGTCAAGGCTGGCACACAAGCAGTAAGGGCAATATTATTCTCCCACTGATTTTTTTATTTTTTTATTGAGACTTTAGAAACAAAATAAAATAAAATGATTTTTAAAGGAATAATTTAGAAACCAAATAAAATAAAATGATTTTTTCAGGAAGAATTTAGAAACCAAATAAAATAAAATGATTTTTTCAGGGATAATTTAGAAATCAAATAAAAAAAAATAGGCTTTCTATGGCCCACTGAGTGAGAGATGGCGCACACAGGAGTCAGGAGTGGCACACAAGCCCAGAGGCCAATATTTATCTCCCACTGATTGATTTATTGATTTTTTCAGGTAGAATTTAGAACCCAAATCAACCAAAAAAATAAATAGGCTTTCTATGGCCCACTATCTGAGAGAGAGTGATGGCACACCCAGGAGACAAGTCTGGCACACAAGCAGAAAGGGCAATATTAATCTCCCACTGATTTTTTTTTTTTTTTTTCAGGGAGACTTTAGAAACAAAATAAAATAAAATGATTTTTTCAGGAAGAATTTAGAAACCAAATAAAATAAAATGATTTTTTCAGGGAGAATTTACAAACCAAATAAAAAAAAAATAGGCTTTCTATGGCCCACTGAGTGAGAGATGGCGCACACAGGAGTCAGGAGTGGCACACAAGCCCAGAGGCCAATATTTATCTCCCACTGATTGATTTATTGATTTTTTCAGGTAGAATTTAGAACCCAAATCAACCAAAAAAATAAATAGGCTTTCTATGGCCCACTATCTGAGAGAGAGAGATGGCACACCCAGGAGTCAAGATTGGCACACAAGCAGAAAGGGCAATATTAATCTCCCACTGATTTTTTTTTTTCAGGGAGACTGTAGAAACAAAATAAAATAAAATGATTTTTTCAGGAAGAATTTAAAAACCAAATGAAATAAAATGATTTTTTCAGGGAGAATTTAGAACCCAAATCAACCAAAAAAATAAATAGGCTTTCTATGGCCCACTATTTGAGAGAGAGAGATGGCACACCCAGGAGTCAAGACTGGCACACAAGCAGTAAGGGCAATATTATTCTCCCACTGATTTTTTTTTTTTTTTTATTGAGACTTTAGAAACAAAATAAAATAAAATGATTTTTTCAGGAAGAATTTAGAAACCAAATAAAATAAAATGATTTTTTCAGGAAGAATTTAGAAACCAAATAAAATAAAATGATTTTTTCAGGGATAATTTAGAAATCAAATAAAAAAAAAAATAGGCTTTCTATGGCCCACTGAGTGAGAGATATCACACAAAGGAGTCAAGACTGGCACACAAGCCCAGAGGCCAATATTTATCTCCCACTGATTGATTTATTGATTTTTTCAGGTAGAATTTAGAACCCAAATCAACCAAAAAAATAAATAGGCTTTCTATGGCCCACTGAGTGAGAGATGGCACACATAGGAGTCAGGAGTGGCACACAAGCCCAGAGGCCAATATTTATCTCCCACTGAGTGATTTAGTGATTTTTTCAGGTAGAATTTAGAACCCAAATCAACCAAAAAAATAAATAGGCTTTCTATGGCCCACTGAGTGAGAGATGGCACACACAGGAGTCAGGAGTGGCACACAAGCCCAGAGGCCAATATTTATCTCCCACTGATTGATTTAGTGATTTTTTCAGGTGGAATTTAGAACCCAAATCAACCAAAAAAATAAATAGGCTTTCTATGGCCCACTGAGTGAGAGATGGCGCACACAGGAGTCAGGAGTGGCACACAAGCCCAGAGGCCAATATTTATCTCCCACTGATTGATTTATTGATTTTTTCAGGTAGAATTTAGAACCCAAATCAACCAAAAAAATAAATAGGCTTTCTATGGCCCACCGAGTGAGAGATGGCACACACAGGAGTCAGGAGTGGCACACAAGCCCAGAGGCCAATATTTATCTCCCACTGATTGATTTAGTGATTTTTTCAGGTAGAATTTAGAACCCAAATCAACCAAAAAAAAAATAGGCTTTCTATGGCCCACTGAGTGAGAGATGGCACACACAGGAGTCAAGACTGGCACACAAGCCCAGAGGCCAATATTTATCTCCCACTGATTGATTTATTGATTTTTTCAGGTAGAATTTAGAACCCAAATCAACCAAAAAAATAATTAGGCTTTCTATGGCCCACCGAGTGAGAGATGGCACACACAGGAGTCAGGAGTGGCACACAAGCCCAGAGGCCAATATTTATCTCCCACTGATTGATTTAGTGATTTTTTCAGGTAGAATTTAGAACCCAAATCAACCAAAAAAAAAATAGGCTTTCTATGGCCCACTGAGTGAGAGATGGCGCACACAGGAGTCAGGAGTGGCACACAAGCCCAGAGGCCAATATTTATCTCCCACTGATTGATTTATTGATTTTTTCAGGTAGAATTTAGAACCCAAATCAACCAAAAAAATAAATAGGCTTTCTATGGCCCACTATCTGAGAGAGAGAGATGGCTCACCCAGGAGTCAAGACAGCCACACAAGCAGAAAGGGCAATATTAATCTCCCACTGATTTTTTTTTTTTTTTTCAGGGAGACTTTAGAAACAAAATAAAATAAAATGATTTTTTCAGGAAGAATTTAGAAACCAAATAAAATAAAATGATTTTTTCAGGGAGAATTTAGAAACCAAATAAAAAAAAAAAAAATAGGCTTTCTGTTAGGGGTCGAGTTCCCGCTTCTGCACAGAGGGAATCTCGGGCCACCTCCGCTGCGGTCTCCCATTCTTGTCCAGCCGCAGTGGAGTCTGCTTAGAAAGGACGTCGGTCCCAGCGTCTTGCTCATTCTCACTCTGTTCTGATAGTTACTGCTGCTTCTCCAGTCTCTGCTATTAAAGTCTGTGCTGGTCAGCAGCGAGCGGACTTATCTGGGACTAAGTCCTTGGAGATCGAGGGTCATGTGCTCAGGCTCTGCAGCACATTCCATTGGTCCTCTTGGCAGGTCCTAGAAGGGCAAAAGTGCTGTGGCCACTTCCTGTGCTGCTGCTATATAAACTGCGCATGACCGCACGGCCATGCGCTAGTATTGTCAAACAATTGCTAATGTGTGTATGTTGTGAGTGCAAGTCATCCTTGGATACCCCTACCCTATAGTATGACTGTTCGCGGAAGGTGTATGGCTGCTACCTAGCGCCCGACTTATCCTACAGCACTATTCACACATTATAGCGTCCAGTTGCTGTGACCGCCAGTACGGCGCCGTGCACTTCCTCTGTGCTTTCCTTACCCAAGCCTGGGTGGTTAGTGGCGTTCGTCAGTGCGGCACTGCATGCTCTTCTGTTTCATTTCACACCCAGTTGCGGTGTTGCGCCAGCAAGGGTCTAATCGGACTTCAATCCCAGTTGGGGTTGAGTTCGCTGACTACTTGCTCGCGCTTTAGGTGCGGTACCGCGGTCCTGTGCCTTAACAGGATTGCTTCTTTCACGCTGGGTGAGGTTAACCCACGCGTGTATACTCTAGTGTACCGCCATATAGTCTGCTAATTGCTAGCAGCAGGTTTTCACCTGCACGGTGGACCCCGGACTGCGAACGCATCTATACCATCTGTCTTGGTGCGTTCCGCCAGTCCTAACACTTTCTATGGCCCACTGAGTGAGAGATGGCGCACACAGGAGTCAGGAGTGACACACAAGCCCAGAGGCCAATATTTATCTCCCACTGATTGATTGATTTATTGATTTTTTCAGGTAGAATTTAGAACCCAAATCAACCAAAAAAATAAATAGGCTTTCTATGGCCCACTGAGTGAGAGATGGCACACACAGGAGTCAGGAGTGGCACACAAGCCCAGAGGCCAATATTTATCTCCCACTGATTGATTTAGTGATTTTTTCAGGTAGAATTTAGAACCCAAATCAACCAAAAAAATAAATAGGCATTCTATGGCCCACTGAGTGAGAGATGGCACACAAAGGAGTCAAGACTGGCACACAAGCCCAGAGGCCAATATTTATCTCCCACTGATTGATTTATTGATTTTTTCAGGTAGAATTTAGAACCCAAATCAAGCAAAAAAATAGGCTTTCTATGGCCCACTATCTGAGAGAAAGAGATGGCACACCCAGGAGTCAAGACAGCCACACAAGCAGAAAGGGCAATATTAATCTCCCACTGATTTTTTTTTTTTTTTCAGGGAGACTTTAGAAACCAAATAAAATAAAATGATTTTTTCAGGAAGAATTTAGAAACCAAATAAAATAAAACGATTTTTTCAGGGAGAATTTAGAAACCAAATAAAAAAAAAAAATAGGCTTTCTATGGCCCACTGAGTGAGAGATGGCGCACACAGGAGTCAGGAGTGGCACACAAGCCCAGAGGCCAATATTTATCTCCCACTGATTGATTTATTGATTTTTTCAGGTAGAATTTAGAACTCAAATCAACCAAAAAAATAAATAGGCTTTCTATGGCCCACTATCTGAGAGAGAGAGATGGCACACCCAGGAGTCAAGATTGGCACACAAGCAGAAAGGGCAATATTAATCTCCAACTGATTTTTTTTTTTTTCAGGGAGACTTTAGAAACATAATAAAATAAAATGATTTTTTCAGGAAGAATTTAAAAACCAAATAAAATAAAATGATTTTTTCAGGGAGAATTTAGAACCCAAATCAACCAAAAAAATAAATAGGCTTTCTATGGCCCATTGAGTGAGAGATATCACACAAAGGAGTCAAGACTGGCACACAAGCCCAGAGGCCAATATTTATCTCCCACTGATTGATTTATTGATTTTTTCAGGTAGAATTTAGAACCCAAATCAACCAAAAAAATAAATAGGCTTTCTATGGCCCACTGAGTGAGAGATGGCACACACAGGAGTCAGGAGTGGCACACAAGCCCAGAGGCCAATATTTATCTCCCACTGAGTGATTTAGTGATTTTTTCAGGTAGAATTTAGAACCCAAATCAACCAAAAAAATAAATAGGCTTTCTATGGCCCACTGAGTGAGAGATGGCACACACAGGAGTCAGGAGTGGCACACAAGCCCAGAGGCCAATATTTATCTCCCACTGATTGATTTAGTGATTTTTTCAGGTAGAATTTAGAACCCAAATCAACCAAAAAAATAAATAGGCTTTCTATGGCCCACTGAGTGAGAGATATCACACAAAGGAGTCAAGACTGGCACACAAGCCCAGAGGCCAATATTTATCTCCCACTGATTGATTTATTGATTTTTTCAGGTAGAATTTAGAACCCAAATCAACCAAAAAAATAAATAGGCTTTCTATGGCCCACTATCTGAGAGAGAGAGATGGCACACCCAGGAGTCGAGACAGCCACACAAGCAGAAAGGGCAATATTAATCTCCCACTGATTTTTTTTCAGGGAGACTTTAGAAACAAAATAAAATAAAATGATTTTTTCAGGAAGAATTTAGAAACCAAATAAAATAAAATGATTTTTTCAGGGAGAATTTAGAAACCAAATAAAAAAAAATAGGCTTTCTATGGCCCACTGAGTGAGAGATGGCGCACACAGGAGTCAGGAGTGGCACACAAGCCCAGAGGCCAATATTTATCTCCCACTGATTGATTTATTGATTTTTTCAGGTAGAATTTAGAACCCAAATCAACCAAAAAAATAAATAGGCTTTCTATGGCCCACTGAGTGAGAGATGGCACACACAGGAGTCAGGAGTGGCACACAAGCCCAGAGGCCAATATTTATCTCCCACTGATTGATTTAGTGATTTTTTCAGGTAGAATTTAGAACCCAAATCAACCAAAAAAAAAAATAGGCTTTCTATGGCCCACTGAGTGAGAGATGGCACACACAGGAGTCAAGACTGGCACGCAAGCCCAGAGGCCAATATTTATCTCCCACTGATTGATTTATTGATTTTTTCAGGTAGAATTTAGAACCCAAATCAACCAAAAAAATAAATAGGCTTTCTATGGCCCACCGAGTGAGAGATGGCACACACAGGAGTCAGGAGTGGCACACAAGCCCAGAGGCCAATATTTATCTCCCACTGATTGATTTAGTGATTTTTTCAGGTAGAATTTAGAACCCAAATCAACCAAAAAAAAATAGGCTTTCTATGGCCCACTAAGTGAGAGATGGCGCACACAGGAGTCAGGAGTGGCACACAAGCCCAGAGGCCAATATTTATCTCCCACTGATTGATTTATTGATTTTTTCAGGTAGAATTTAGAACCCAAATCAACCAAAAAAATAAATAGGCTTTCTATGGCCCACCGAGTGAGAGATGGCACACACAGGAGTCAGGAGTGGCACACAAGCCCAGAGGCCAATATTTATCTCCCACTGATTGATTTATTGATTTTTTCAGGTAGAATTTAGAACCCAAATCAACCAAAAAAATAAATAGGCTTTCTATGGCCCACTATCTGAGAGAGAGAGATGGCTCACCCAGGAGTCAAGACAGCCACACAAGCAGAAAGGGCAATATTAATCTCCCACTGATGATTTTTTTTTTTTTTTTCCAGGGAGACTTTAGAAACAAAATAAAATAAAATGATTTTTTCAGGAAGAATTTAGAAACCAAATAAAATAAAATGATTTTTTCAGGGAGAATTTAGAAACCAAATAAAAAAAAAAAAATAGGCTTTCTGTTAGGGGTCGAGTTCCCGCTTCTGCACAGGGGGAATCTCGGGCCACCTCCGCTGCGGTCTCCCATTCTTGTCCAGCCGCAGTGGAGTCTGCTTAGAAAGGACGTCGGTCCCAGCGTCTTGCTCATTCTCACTCTGTTCTGATAGTTACTGCTGCTTCTCCAGTCTCTGCTATTAAAGTCTGTGCTGGTCAGCAGCGAGCGGACTTCTCTGGGACTAAGTCCTTGGAGATCGAGGGTCATGTGCTCAGGCTCTGCAGCACATTCCATTGGTCCTCTTGGCAGGTCCTAGAAGGGCAAAAGTGCTGTGGCCACTTCCTGTGCTGCTGCTATATAAACTGCGCATGACCGCACGGCCATGCGCTAGTATTGTCAAACAATTGCTAATGTGTGTATGTTGTGAGTGCAAGTCGTCCTTGGATACCCCTACCCTATAGTATGACTGTTCGCGGAAGGTGTATGGCTGCTACCTAGCGCCCGACTTATCCTACAGCACTATTCACACATTATAGCGTCCAGTTGCTGTGACCGCCAGTACGGCGCCGTGCACTTCCTCTGTGCTTTCCTTACCCAAGCCTGGGTGGTTAGTGGCGTTCGTCAGTGCGGCACTGCATGCTCTTCTGTTTCATTTCACACCCAGTTGCGGTGTTGCGCCAGCAAGGGTCTAATCGGACTTCAATCCCAGTTGGGGTTGAGTTCGCTGACTACTTGCTCGCGCTTTAGGTGCGGTACCGCGGTCCTGTGCCTTAACAGGATTGCTTCTTTCACGCTGGGTGAGGTTAACCCACGCGTGTATACTCTAGTGTACCGCCATATAGTCTGCTAATTGCTAACAGCAGGTTTTCACCTGCACGGTGGACCCCGGACTGCGAACGCATCTATACTATCTGTCTTGGTGCGTTCCGCCAGTCCTAACACTTTCTATGGCCCACTGAGTGAGAGATGGCGCACACAGGAGTCAGGAGTGACACACAAGCCCAGAGGCCAATATTTATCTCCCACTGATTGATTTATTGATTTTTTCAGGTAGAATTTAGAACCCAAATCAACCAAAAAAATAAATAGGCTTTCTATGGCCCACTGAGTGAGAGATGGCACACACAGGAGTCAGGAGTGGCACACAAGCCCAGAGGCCAATATTTATCTCCCACTGATTGATTTAGTGATTTTTTCAGGTAGAATTTAGAACCCAAATCAACCAAAAAAATAAATAGGCTTTCTATGGCCCACTGAGTGAGAGATGGCACACACAGGAGTCAGGAGTGGCACACAAGCCCAGAGGCCAATATTTATCTCCCACTGATTGATTTATTGATTTTTTTCAGGTAGAATTTAGAACCCAAATCAACCAAAAAAATAAATAGGCTTTCTATGGCCCACTGAGTGAGAGATGGCACACACAGGAGTCAGGAGTGGCACACAAGCCCAGAGGCCAATATTTATCTCCCACTGATTGATTTATTGATTTTTTCAGGTAGAATTTAGAACCCAAATCAAGCAAAAAAATAGGCTTTCTATGGCCCACTATCTGAGAGAAAGTGATGGCACACCCAGGAGTCAAGACAGCCACACAAGCAGAAAGGGCAATATTAATCTCCCACTGATTTTTTTTTTTTTTTCAGGGAGACTTTAGAAACCAAATAAAATAAAATGATTTTTTCAGGAAGAATTTAGAAACCAAATAAAATAAAACGATTTTTTCAGGGAGAATTTAGAAACCAAATAAAAAAAAAAATAGGCTTTCTATGGCCCACTGAGTGAGAGATGGCGCACACAGGAGTCAGGAGTGGCACACAAGCCCAGAGGCCAATATTTATCTCCCACTGATTGATTTATTGATTTTTTCAGGTAGAATTTAGAACCCAAATCAACCAAAAAAATAAATAGGCTTTCTATGGCCCACTATCTGAGAGAGAGAGATGGCACACCCAGGAGTCAAGATTGGCACACAAGCAGAAAGGGCAATATTAATCTCCAACTGATTTTTTTTTTTTCAGGGAGACTTTAGAAACATAATAAAATAAAATGATTTTTTCAGGAAGAATTTAAAAACCAAATAAAATAAAATGATTTTTTCAGGGAGAATTTAGAACCCAAATCAACCAAAAAAATAAATAGGCTTTCTATGGCCCAGTGAGTGAGAGATATCACACAAAGGAGTCAAGACTGGCACACAAGCCCAGAGGCCAATATTTATCTCCCACTGATTGATTTATTGATTTTTTCAGGTAGAATTTAGAACCCAAATCAACCAAAAAAATAAATAGGTTTTCTATGGCCCACTGAGTGAGAGATGGCACACACAGGAGTCAGGAGTGGCACACAAGCCCAGAGGCCAATATTTATCTCCCACTGAGTGATTTAGTGATTTTTTCAGGTAGAATTTAGAACCCAAATCAACCAAAAAAAATAAATAGGCTTTCTATGGCCCACTGAGTGAGAGATGGCACACACAGGAGTCAGGAGTGGCACACAAGCCCAGAGGCCAATATTTATCTCCCACTGATTGATTTAGTGATTTTTTCAGGTGGAGTTTAGAACCCAAATCAACCAAAAAAATAAATAGGCTTTCTATGGCCCACTGAGTGAGAGATATCACACAAAGGAGTCAAGACTGGCACACAAGCCCAGAGGCCAATATTTATCTCCCACTGATTGATTTATTGATTTTTTCAGGTAGAATTTAGAACCCAAATCAACCAAAAAAATAAATAGGCTTTCTATGGCCCACTATCTGAGAGAGAGAGATGGCACACCCAGGAGTCAAGACAGCCACACAAGCAGAAGGGGCAATATTAATCTCCCACTGATTTTTTTTTTTCAGGGAGACTTTAGAAACAAAATAAAATAAAATGATTTTTTCAGGAAGAATTTAGAAACCAAATAAAATAAAATGATTTTTTCAGGGAGAATTTAGAAACCAAATAAAAAAAAAATAGGCTTTCTATGGCCCACTGAGTGAGAGACGGCGCACACAGGAGTCAGGAGTGGCACACAAGCCCAGAGGCCAATATTTATCTCCCACTGATTGATTTATTGATTTTTTCAGGTAGAATTTTGAACCCAAATCAACCAAAAAAATAAATAAGCTTTCTATGGCCCACCGAGTGAGAGATGGCACACACAGGAGTCAGGAGTGGCACACAAGCCCAGAGGCCAATATTTATCTCCCACTGATTGATTTAGTGATTTTTTCAGGTAGAATTTAGAACCCAAATCAACCAAAAAAAAAAATAGGCTTTCTATGGCCCACTGAGTGAGAGATGGCACACACAGGAGTCAAGACTGGCACACAAGCCCAGAGGCCAATATTTATCTCCCACTGATTGATTTATTGATTTTTTCAGGTAGAATTTAGAACCCAAATCAACCAAAAAAATAAATAGGCTTTCTATGGCCCACCGAGTGAGAGATGGCACACACAGGAGTCAGGAGTGGCACACATGCCCAGAGGCCAATATTTATCTCCCACTGATTGATTTAGTGATTTTTTCAGGTAGAATTTAGAACCCAAATCAACCAAAAAAAAAATAGGCTTTCTATGGCCCACTAAGTGAGAGATGGCGCACACAGGAGTCAGGAGTGGCACACAAGCCCAGAGGCCAATATTTATCTCCCACTGATTGATTTATTGATTTTTTCAGGTAGAATTTAGAACCCAAATCAACCAAAAAAATAAATAGGCTTTCTATGGCCCACCGAGTGAGAGATGGCACACACAGGAGTCAGGAGTGGCACACAAGCCCAGAGGCCAATATTTATCTCCCACTGATTGATTTATTGATTTTTTCAGGTAGAATTTAGAACCCAAATCAACCAAAAAAATAAATAGGCTTTCTATGGCCCACTATCTGAGAGAGAGAGATGGCTCACCCAGGAGTCAAGACAGCCACACAAGCAGAAAGGGCAATATTAATCTCCAACTGATTTTTTTTTTTTTCAGGGAGACTTTAGAAACATAATAAAATAAAATGATTTTTTCAGGAAGAATTTAAAAACCAAATAAAATAAAATGATTTTTTCAGGGAGAATTTAGAACCCAAATCAACCAAAAAAATAAATAGGCTTTCTATGGCCCATTGAGTGAGAGATATCACACAAAGGAGTCAAGACTGGCACACAAGCCCAGAGGCCAATATTTATCTCCCACTGATTGATTTATTGATTTTTTCAGGTAGAATTTAGAACCCAAATCAACCAAAAAAATAAATAGGCTTTCTATGGCCCACTGAGTGAGAGATGGCACACACAGGAGTCAGGAGTGGCACACAAGCCCAGAGGCCAATATTTATCTCCCACTGAGTGATTTAGTGATTTTTTCAGGTAGAATTTAGAACCCAAATCAACCAAAAAAATAAATAGGCTTTCTATGGCCCACTGAGTGAGAGATGGCACACACAGGAGTCAGGAGTGGCACACAAGCCCAGAGGCCAATATTTATCTCCCACTGATTGATTTAGTGATTTTTTCAGGTAGAATTTAGAACCCAAATCAACCAAAAAAATAAATAGGCTTTCTATGGCCCACTGAGTGAGAGATATCACACAAAGGAGTCAAGACTGGCACACAAGCCCAGAGGCCAATATTTATCTCCCACTGATTGATTTATTGATTTTTTCAGGTAGAATTTAGAACCCAAATCAACCAAAAAAATAAATAGGCTTTCTATGGCCCACTATCTGAGAGAGAGAGATGGCACACCCAGGAGTCGAGACAGCCACACAAGCAGAAAGGGCAATATTAATCTCCCACTGATTTTTTTTCAGGGAGACTTTAGAAACAAAATAAAATAAAATGATTTTTTCAGGAAGAATTTAGAAACCAAATAAAATAAAATGATTTTTTCAGGGAGAATTTAGAAACCAAATAAAAAAAAATAGGCTTTCTATGGCCCACTGAGTGAGAGATGGCGCACACAGGAGTCAGGAGTGGCACACAAGCCCAGAGGCCAATATTTATCTCCCACTGATTGATTTATTGATTTTTTCAGGTAGAATTTAGAACCCAAATCAACCAAAAAAATAAATAGGCTTTCTATGGCCCACTGAGTGAGAGATGGCACACACAGGAGTCAGGAGTGGCACACAAGCCCAGAGGCCAATATTTATCTCCCACTGATTGATTTAGTGATTTTTTCAGGTAGAATTTAGAACCCAAATCAACCAAAAAAAAAAATAGGCTTTCTATGGCCCACTGAGTGAGAGATGGCACACACAGGAGTCAAGACTGGCACGCAAGCCCAGAGGCCAATATTTATCTCCCACTGATTGATTTATTGATTTTTTCAGGTAGAATTTAGAACCCAAATCAACCAAAAAAATAAATAGGCTTTCTATGGCCCACCGAGTGAGAGATGGCACACACAGGAGTCAGGAGTGGCACACAAGCCCAGAGGCCAATATTTATCTCCCACTGATTGATTTAGTGATTTTTTCAGGTAGAATTTAGAACCCAAATCAACCAAAAAAAAATAGGCTTTCTATGGCCCACTAAGTGAGAGATGGCGCACACAGGAGTCAGGAGTGGCACACAAGCCCAGAGGCCAATATTTATCTCCCACTGATTGATTTATTGATTTTTTCAGGTAGAATTTAGAACCCAAATCAACCAAAAAAATAAATAGGCTTTCTATGGCCCACCGAGTGAGAGATGGCACACACAGGAGTCAGGAGTGGCACACAAGCCCAGAGGCCAATATTTATCTCCCACTGATTGATTTATTGATTTTTTCAGGTAGAA
Organism: Ranitomeya imitator; assembly: GCF_032444005.1. Classification (NCBI taxonomy): domain Eukaryota; kingdom Metazoa; phylum Chordata; class Amphibia; order Anura; family Dendrobatidae; genus Ranitomeya; species Ranitomeya imitator. Next base: position 532,443,535 of record NC_091286.1, read on the forward strand.
TTTAGAACCCAAATCAACCAAAAAAATAAATAGGCTTTCTATGGCCCACTATCTGAGAGAGAGAGATGGCTCACCCAGGAGTCAAGACAGCCACACAAGCAGAAAGGGCAATATTAATCTCCCACTGATGATTTTTTTTTTTTTTTTCCAGGGAGACTTTAGAAACAAAATAAAATAAAATGATTTTTTCAGGAAGAATTTAGAAACCAAATAAAATAAAATGATTTTTTCAGGGAGAATTTAGAAACCAAATAAAAAAAAAAAAATAGGCTTTCTGTTAGGGGTCGAGTTCCCGCTTCTGCACAGGGGGAATCTCGGGCCACCTCCGCTGCGGTCTCCCATTCTTGTCCAGCCGCAGTGGAGTCTGCTTAGAAAGGACGTCGGTCCCAGCGTCTTGCTCATTCTCACTCTGTTCTGATAGTTACTGCTGCTTCTCCAGTCTCTGCTATTAAAGTCTGTGCTGGTCAGCAGCGAGCGGACTTCTCTGGGACTAAGTCCTTGGAGATCGAGGGTCATGTGCTCAGGCTCTGCAGCACATTCCATTGGTCCTCTTGGCAGGTCCTAGAAGGGCAAAAGTGCTGTGGCCACTTCCTGTGCTGCTGCTATATAAACTGCGCATGACCGCACGGCCATGCGCTAGTATTGTCAAACAATTGCTAATGTGTGTATGTTGTGAGTGCAAGTCGTCCTTGGATACCCCTACCCTATAGTATGACTGTTCGCGGAAGGTGTATGGCTGCTACCTAGCGCCCGACTTATCCTACAGCACTATTCACACATTATAGCGTCCAGTTGCTGTGACCGCCAGTACGGCGCCGTGCACTTCCTCTGTGCTTTCCTTACCCAAGCCTGGGTGGTTAGTGGCGTTCGTCAGTGCGGCACTGCATGCTCTTCTGTTTCATTTCACACCCAGTTGCGGTGTTGCGCCAGCAAGGGTCTAATCGGACTTCAATCCCAGTTGGGGTTGAGTTCGCTGACTACTTGCTCGCGCTTTAGGTGCGGTACCGCGGTCCTGTGCCTTAACAGGATTGCTTCTTTCACGCTGGGTGAGGTTAACCCACGCGTGTATACTCTAGTGTACCGCCATATAGTCTGCTAATTGCTAACAGCAGGTTTTCACCTGCACGGTGGACCCCGGACTGCGAACGCATCTATACTATCTGTCTTGGTGCGTTCCGCCAGTCCTAACACTTTCTATGGCCCACTGAGTGAGAGGTGGCGCACACAGGAGTCAGGAGTGACACACAAGCCCAGAGGCCAATATTTATCTCCCACTGATTGATTTATTGATTTTTTCAGGTAGAATTTAGAACCCAAATCAACCAAAAAAATAAATAGGCTTTCTATGGCCCACTGAGTGAGAGATGGCACACACAGGAGTCAGGAGTGGCACACAAGCCCAGAGGCCAATATTTATCTCCCACTGATTGATTTAGTGATTTTTTCAGGTAGAATTTAGAACCCAAATCAACCAAAAAAATAAATAGGCTTTCTATGGCCCACTGAGTGAGAGATGGCACACACAGGAGTCAGGAGTGGCACACAAGCCCAGAGGCCAATATTTATCTCCCACTGATTGATTTATTGATTTTTTTCAGGTAGAATTTAGAACCCAAATCAACCAAAAAAATAAATAGGCTTTCTATGGCCCACTGAGTGAGAGATGGCACACACAGGAGTCAGGAGTGGCACACAAGCCCAGAGGCCAATATTTATCTCCCACTGATTGATTTATTGATTTTTTCAGGTAGAATTTAGAACCCAAATCAAGCAAAAAAATAGGCTTTCTATGGCCCACTATCTGAGAGAAAGTGATGGCACACCCAGGAGTCAAGACAGCCACACAAGCAGAAAGGGCAATATTAATCTCCCACTGATTTTTTTTTTTTTTTCAGGGAGACTTTAGAAACCAAATAAAATAAAATGATTTTTTCAGGAAGAATTTAGAAACCAAATAAAATAAAACGATTTTTTCAGGGAGAATTTAGAAACCAAATAAAAAAAAAAATAGGCTTTCTATGGCCCACTGAGTGAGAGATGGCGCACACAGGAGTCAGGAGTGGCACACAAGCCCAGAGGCCAATATTTATCTCCCACTGATTGATTTATTGATTTTTTCAGGTAGAATTTAGAACCCAAATCAACCAAAAAAATAAATAGGCTTTCTATGGCCCACTATCTGAGAGAGAGAGATGGCACACCCAGGAGTCAAGATTGGCACACAAGCAGAAAGGGCAATATTAATCTCCAACTGATTTTTTTTTTTTCAGGGAGACTTTAGAAACATAATAAAATAAAATGATTTTTTCAGGAAGAATTTAAAAACCAAATAAAATAAAATGATTTTTTCAGGGAGAATTTAGAACCCAAATCAACCAAAAAAATAAATAGGCTTTCTATGGCCCAGTGAGTGAGAGATATCACACAAAGGAGTCAAGACTGGCACACAAGCCCAGAGGCCAATATTTATCTCCCACTGATTGATTTATTGATTTTTTCAGGTAGAATTTAGAACCCAAATCAACCAAAAAAATAAATAGGTTTTCTATGGCCCACTGAGTGAGAGATGGCACACACAGGAGTCAGGAGTGGCACACAAGCCCAGAGGCCAATATTTATCTCCCACTGAGTGATTTAGTGATTTTTTCAGGTAGAATTTAGAACCCAAATCAACCAAAAAAAATAAATAGGCTTTCTATGGCCCACTGAGTGAGAGATGGCACACACAGGAGTCAGGAGTGGCACACAAGCCCAGAGGCCAATATTTATCTCCCACTGATTGATTTAGTGATTTTTTCAGGTGGAGTTTAGAACCCAAATCAACCAAAAAAATAAATAGGCTTTCTATGGCCCACTGAGTGAGAGATATCACACAAAGGAGTCAAGACTGGCACACAAGCCCAGAGGCCAATATTTATCTCCCACTGATTGATTTATTGATTTTTTCAGGTAGAATTTAGAACCCAAATCAACCAAAAAAATAAATAGGCTTTCTATGGCCCACTATCTGAGAGAGAGAGATGGCACACCCAGGAGTCAAGACAGCCACACAAGCAGAAGGGGCAATATTAATCTCCCACTGATTTTTTTTTTTCAGGGAGACTTTAGAAACAAAATAAAATAAAATGATTTTTTCAGGAAGAATTTAGAAACCAAATAAAATAAAATGATTTTTTCAGGGAGAATTTAGAAACCAAATAAAAAAAAAATAGGCTTTCTATGGCCCACTGAGTGAGAGACGGCGCACACAGGAGTCAGGAGTGGCACACAAGCCCAGAGGCCAATATTTATCTCCCACTGATTGATTTATTGATTTTTTCAGGTAGAATTTTGAACCCAAATCAACCAAAAAAATAAATAAGCTTTCTATGGCCCACCGAGTGAGAGATGGCACACACAGGAGTCAGGAGTGGCACACAAGCCCAGAGGCCAATATTTATCTCCCACTGATTGATTTAGTGATTTTTTCAGGTAGAATTTAGAACCCAAATCAACCAAAAAAAAAAATAGGCTTTCTATGGCCCACTGAGTGAGAGATGGCACACACAGGAGTCAAGACTGGCACACAAGCCCAGAGGCCAATATTTATCTCCCACTGATTGATTTATTGATTTTTTCAGGTAGAATTTAGAACCCAAATCAACCAAAAAAATAAATAGGCTTTCTATGGCCCACCGAGTGAGAGATGGCACACACAGGAGTCAGGAGTGGCACACATGCCCAGAGGCCAATATTTATCTCCCACTGATTGATTTAGTGATTTTTTCAGGTAGAATTTAGAACCCAAATCAACCAAAAAAAAAATAGGCTTTCTATGGCCCACTAAGTGAGAGATGGCGCACACAGGAGTCAGGAGTGGCACACAAGCCCAGAGGCCAATATTTATCTCCCACTGATTGATTTATTGATTTTTTCAGGTAGAATTTAGAACCCAAATCAACCAAAAAAATAAATAGGCTTTCTATGGCCCACCGAGTGAGAGATGGCACACACAGGAGTCAGGAGTGGCACACAAGCCCAGAGGCCAATATTTATCTCCCACTGATTGATTTATTGATTTTTTCAGGTAGAATTTAGAACCCAAATCAACCAAAAAAATAAATAGGCTTTCTATGGCCCACTGAGTGAGAGATATCACACAAAGGAGTCAAGACTGGCACACAAGCCCAGAGGCCAATATTTATCTCCCACTGATTGATTTATTGATTTTTTCAGGTAGAATTTAGAACCCAAATCAACCAAAAAAATAAATAGGCTTTCTATGGCCCACTATCTGAGAGAGAGAGATGGCACACCCAGGAGTCAAGACAGCCACACAAGCAGAAGGGGCAATATTAATCTCCCACTGATTTTTTTTTTTCAGGGAGACTTTAGAAACAAAATAAAATAAAATGATTTTTTCAGGAAGAATTTAGAAACCAAATAAAATAAAATGATTTTTTCAGGGAGAATTTAGAAACCAAATAAAAAAAAAATAGGCTTTCTATGGCCCACTGAGTGAGAGACGGCGCACACAGGAGTCAGGAGTGGCACACAAGCCCAGAGGCCAATATTTATCTCCCACTGATTGATTTATTGATTTTTTCAGGTAGAATTTTGAACCCAAATCAACCAAAAAAATAAATAAGCTTTCTATGGCCCACCGAGTGAGAGATGGCACACACAGGAGTCAGGAGTGGCACACAAGCCCAGAGGCCAATATTTATCTCCCACTGATTGATTTAGTGATTTTTTCAGGTAGAATTTAGAACCCAAATCAACCAAAAAAAAAAATAGGCTTTCTATGGCCCACTGAGTGAGAGATGGCACACACAGGAGTCAAGACTGGCACACAAGCCCAGAGGCCAATATTTATCTCCCACTGATTGATTTATTGATTTTTTCAGGTAGAATTTAGAACCCAAATCAACCAAAAAAATAAATAGGCTTTCTATGGCCCACCGAGTGAGAGATGGCACACACAGGAGTCAGGAGTGGCACACATGCCCAGAGGCCAATATTTATCTCCCACTGATTGATTTAGTGATTTTTTCAGGTAGAATTTAGAACCCAAATCAACCAAAAAAAAAATAGGCTTTCTATGGCCCACTAAGTGAGAGATGGCGCACACAGGAGTCAGGAGTGGCACACAAGCCCAGAGGCCAATATTTATCTCCCACTGATTGATTTATTGATTTTTTCAGGTAGAATTTAGAACCCAAATCAACCAAAAAAATAAATAGGCTTTCTATGGCCCACCGAGTGAGAGATGGCACACACAGGAGTCAGGAGTGGCACACAAGCCCAGAGGCCAATATTTATCTCCCACTGATTGATTTATTGATTTTTTCAGGTAGAATTTAGAACCCAAATCAACCAAAAAAATAAATAGGCTTTCTATGGCCCACTATCTGAGAGAGAGAGATGGCTCACCCAGGAGTCAAGACAGCCACACAAGCAGAAAGGGCAATATTAATCTCCCACTGATTTTTTTTTTTTTTTTTCAGGGAGACTTTAGAAACAAAATAAAATAAAATGATTTTTTCAGGAAGAATTTAGAAACCAAATAAAATAAAATGATTTTTTCAGGGAGAATTTAGAAACCAAATAAAAAAAAAAAAATAGGCTTTCTGTTAGGGGTCGAGTTCCCGCTTCTGCACAGGGGGAATCTCGGGCCACCTCCGCTGCGGTCTCCCATTCTTGTCCAGCCGCAGTGGAGTCTGCTTAGAAAGGACGTCGGTCCCAGCGTCTTGCTCATTCTCACTCTGTTCTGATAGTTACTGCTGCTTCTCCAGTCTCTGCTATTAAAGTCTGTGCTGGTCAGCAGCGAGCGGACTTCTCTGGGACTAAGTCCTTGGAGATCGAGGGTCATGTGCTCAGGCTCTGCAGCACATTCCATTGGTCCTCTTGGCAGGTCCTAGAAGGGCAAAAGTGCTGTGGCCACTTCCTGTGCTGCTGCTATATAAACTGCGCATGACCGCACGGCCATGCGCTAGTATTGTCGAACAATTGCTAATGTGTGTATGTTGTGAGTGCAAGTCGTCCTTGGATACCCCTACCCTATAGTATGACTGTTCGCGGAAGGTGTATGGCTGCTACCTAGCGCCCGACTTATCCTACAGCACTATTCACACATTATAGCGTCCAGTTGCTGTGACCGCCAGTACGGCGCCGTGCACTTCCTCTGTGCTTTCCTTACCCAAGCCTGGGTGGTTAGTGGCGTTCGTCAGTGCGGCACTGCATGCTCTTCTGTTTCATTTCACACCCAGTTGCGGTGTTGCGCCAGCAAGGGTCTAATCGGACTTCAATCCCAGTTGGGGTTGAGTTCGCTGACTACTTGCTCGCGCTTTAGGTGCGGTACCGCGGTCCTGTGCCTTAACAGGATTGCTTCTTTCACGCTGGGTGAGGTTAACCCACGCGTGAATACTCTAGTGTAGCGCCATATAGTCTGCTAATTGCTAGCAGCAGAATTTCACCTGCACGGTGGACCCCGGACTGCGAACGCATCTATACTATCTGTCTTGGTGCGTTCCGCCAGTCCTAACACTTTCTATGGCCCACTGAGTGAGAGATGGCGCACACAGGAGTCAGGAGTGACACACAAGCCCAGAGGCCAATATTTATCTCCCACTGATTGATTTATTGATTTTTTCAGGTAGAATTTAGAACCCAAATCAACCAAAAAAATAAATAGGCTTTCTATGGCCCACTGAGTGAGAGATGGCACACACAGGAGTCAGGAGTGGCACACAAGCCCAGAGGCCAATATTTATCTCCCACTGATTGATTTAGTGATTTTTTCAGGTAGAATTTAGAACCCAAATCAACCAAAAAAATAAATAGGCATTCTATGGCCCACTGAGTGAGAGATGGCACACAAAGGAGTCAAGACTGGCACACAAGCCCAGAGGCCAATATTTATCTCCCACTGATTGATTTATTGATTTTTTCAGGTAGAATTTAGAACCCAAATCAAGCAAAAAAATAGGCTTTCTATGGCCCACTATCTGAGAGAAAGAGATGGCACACCCAGGAGTCAAGACAGCCACACAAGCAGAAAGGGCAATATTAATCTCCCACTGATTTTTTTTTTTTTCAGGGAGACTTTAGAAACCAAATAAAATAAAATGATTTTTTCAGGAAGAATTTAGAAACCAAATAAAATAAAATGATTTTTTCAGGGAGAATTTAGAAACCAAATAAAAAAAAATAGGCTTTCTATGGCCCACTGAGTGAGAGATGGCGCACACAGGAGTCAGGAGTGGCACACAAGCCCAGAGGCCAATATTTATCTCCCACTGATTGATTTATTGATTTTTTCAGGTAGAATTTAGAACCCAAATCAACCAAAAAAATAAATAGGCTTTCTATGGCCCACTGAGTAAGAGATGGCACACACAGGAGTCAGGAGTGGCACACAAGCCCAGAGGCCAATATTTATCTCCCACTGATTGATTTAGTGATTTTTTCAGGTAGAATTTAGAACCCAAATCCACCAAAAAAATAAATAGGCTTTCTATGGCCCACTGAGTGAGAGATGGCACACACAGGAGTCAGGAGTGGCACACAAGCCCAGAGGCCAATATTTATCTCCCACTGATTGATTTAGTGATTTTTTCAGGTAGAATTTAGAACCCAAATCAACCAAAAAAATAAATAGGCTTTCTATGGCCCACTGAGTGAGAGATGGCACACACAGGAGTCAGGAGTGGCACACAAGCCCAGAGGCCAATATTTATCTCCCACTGATTGATTTATTGATTTTTTCAGGTAGAATTTAGAACCCAAATCAACCAAAAAAATAAATAGGCTTTCTATGGCCCACTATCTGAGAGAGAGAGATGGCACACCCAGGAGTCAAGACTGGCACACAAGCAGAAAGGGCAATATTAATCTCCCACTGATTTTTTTTTTTCAGGGAGACTTTAGAAACAAAATAAAATAAAATGATTTTTTCAGGAAGAATTTAGAAACCAAATAAAATAAAATGATTTTTTCAGGGAGAATTTAGAAACCAAATAAAAAAAAAAAATAGGCTTTCTATGGCCCACTGAGTGAGAGATGGCGCACACAGGAGTCAGGAGTGGCACACAAGCCTAGAGGCCAATATTTATCTCCCACTGATTGATTTATTGATTTTTTCAGGTAGAATTTAGAACCCAAATCAACCAAAAAAATAAATAGGCTTTCTATGGCCCAATGAGTGAGAGATGGCACACACAGGAGTCAGGAGTGGCACACAAGCCCAGAGGCCAATATTTATCTCCCACTGATTGATTTAGTGATTTTTTCAGGTAGAATTTAGAACCCAAATCAACCAAAAAAATAAATAGGCTTTCTATGGCCCACTGAGTGAGAGATGGCACACACAGGGATGGCACTCTAGCAGAAATGCCAATCTTAATCTCCCACAAAAAAAAAAAAAAAAACAGGGACTGTCCTACAATTACTATCTCCCTGCAGTAATCTCAGCCAGGTATGGCAAGCAGCAATAAGGAGTGGACTGATGCACAAATTAAATAAAAAGTGTGGACAAACAAAAAAGATAGCTGTGCAGAAAGGAAGGAACAAGATGATTTGTGCTTTGAAAAAAGCAGTTGGTTTGCACAGCAATGCAGCTATCAGGGAGCCTTCTAGGGCAGCCCAATGAGCTACAGCGCTGAGAATGTAGCTTCCACTGTCCCTGCACACCGAAGGTGGTGTTGGACAGTGGAAATCGCTACAGCACAAGCGGTTTGGGGGTTAATGGACCCTGCCTAACGCTATCCCTGCTTCTGACGAAGCGGCAGCAACCTCTCCCTAAGCTCAGATCAGCAGCAGTAACATGGCGGTCGGCGAGAACGCCCCTTTATAGCCCCTGTGACGCCGCAGACAGCAAGCCAATCACTGCAATGCCCTTCTCTAAGATGGTGGGGACCAGGACCTATGTCATCACGCTGCCCACACTCTGCGTTCACCTTCATTGGCTGAGAAATGGCGCTTTTAGTGTCATTGAAACGCGACTTTGGCGCGAAAGTCGCGTACCGCATGGCCGACCCCGCACAGGGGTCGGGTCGGGTTTCATGAAACCCGACTTTGCCAAAAGTCGGCGACTTTTGAAAATGAACGACCCGTTTCGCTCAACCCTACGTGTGGAAAAAAGGCGAGTATGACAGCTACATTTTAAAGGGTGCTTTACAGTAAGAGCAGTGTTCCCCAACTCTAGTCCTCAAGACCAACCAGGATACCGAGTACATAATATCAGAAAATCTGGGAAAAATGGGCAAGCATACGTAGTAATAACCCAGACTCTATATAATCGCTCCAAACACTGAATGCAACAAAAGGAGAAAACAGGAGCATATAGTAAACATATAAAACAATCTTTATTATAACAATACCATTAAAAAGAAGGGTATAGGACACGAAATGAGCGTGACAATGTACACCATGACATCACATGAAAAAAAAGGGGGAGAAAAACATCCCACATCCCGCCACCCCGACGTGTGGTAAGTAGGTGGTTGTAGTCTGGCAGCAAATGGTAAGCACCCATGTAAGTAACCATATACCAAGGGAATGGATAGTGTCACAATAATAAATATATCCCACCAGACAGGCAAGGATCTAATGTGCACTGACCAGACAGGGAGTCCCTGCAGCGGTGGTAGTGCCTGGCTCATGTACGGCAAAGTATATAACCGAGCCTGATAACTAGCATCCCTGGCGTTCCCTGTCACACCAATAAGAACACTGTAACGTAATGTGGAGGTAATGTGGTGTGAGAGGGAATCGCTGCTGCACTAATACCATGAGCAGAGAGCACAGCCAGTGACCCTAAATAACAAAGAACGTCCCAGTGCTAACAGCACCAATTACATGGTAAGCTTACCTACTGCCCGTGGGGGGAGAAGGATGAGGGGATCTCACCGGTAGGAACGCCCCGACGCGCGTTTCGCGGCGTGAACACGCCGCTTCCTCAAGGGGAGTATAAGAGAAAGTGAAGCAGGACCTGCCTATAACCCCCCTGACCCTGGTCACCTGTCCAAACTGAGCCAATCCAAGTTGCGCAATCGGCGCATGCGCACTGTGGCGGGAAAGCCCGGCAGGAGGACCTGGCGCCCAGCCCAGTGCAGGGGTCGGGTGAAAAAAACACACCCGTAACCATGCACCGGACAACCTGGACGCCAGCCCACATGCTGGCGCCGCCCAAACGCAGTGCGATGCGCACGGCAACAAGGAGGGCATACTACACTGATGAGAACATACGAACAGGTGCAGCATACAAAGACTAAAGTGACATAAGTGCAACAAATCCCCAGCTGTATGTAAAAACCGCTTGCCACAATATACAGATAATATACATTCAAATACAATATACAATGATAATGTACAATAATCAACCGATCCGCCATGAACCCAGAGTCATATCGCTGGTGCTGCATATATTCCAAGGACTTCATAGGCACGGCGCTTGGTGAAAGAATCTTTGGCGTCCGCAGATGTAGCCAGTATAGATGACACACTGTGTGTAGGGGGATGGACGTAGCCCAAAGCCAGGGGGACCACAGACAGGGCCCACATAAGGTACAAAACTGATGACAAAGGAAAACATATAAAAAATTAAAAACAAATTAAAAACAAAAAACACAAAAAGCCCACCGGAGGGACTCAAGGACACATATGATGGAACCTATCACACCAAGAGAGAATAGTGGAGACTAGAGAAAGGTAACAAAACTAATGGATTCATTAAGACCCTTGGGGGTTACAGTGTCAAGAATGACAATCCACTTAGTTTCCATTTGTGCCAGTCTTTTCTTATTATCCCCACCTCTAATCCCCAGATGGAGTACATCAATACCCCGCACCCCAAGCAATTTCTCATTGCAATTATGGTGCAGCTTGAAGTGGCGGGGAATAGTTTTGAGGTCCACCTCTGCGGACACTGTCCTGGCCGCGCCAATGTCCCGCACATGCTCCCGTACGCGAACTCTCAGTTCGCGTGTAGTGAGACCAACGTATATCCTGGGGTATGGACACGTCGCATAATATATGACATTAGTAGAGCCACAGGATATACGTTCTCTAATTTGGAATGTTCTAGACCCATCGCTAGAAGTAAAATCAGAGCAGCGCAGGACATTGGCGCAGGCAAGACAGTGCCCGCACGGAACACACCCTGGACGGGGACCACTGGAACCAAAGAAATTCTTTTCCGGGGTTGGAATATAATGGCTCCTTACCAACAAATTGCTAAGGTTGGTACCTCTCCTCGGAGTCATCAGGGGAAAGGAGCCCAGGGCAGCACGCAGGGAAGGCTCAACCTGAAGAACGTGCCAATGTTTTTTCAGAATAGACCTCATGTTCTCCCATTCATGATTGTAGGTGGAGATGAACCTGATACGCCCATCACCACCTACAGACCGACGTCGGATGTTAGGGTGCAACAGATCACTCTGTGGTGTATTGCGAGCCCGATCATACGCGGCTTTAATGGATCTGCGGCTGTATCCACGGGCCGCAAATCTCTCCTTTAGATCCATGGCCCGCGACTCGAAAAGGGTCTCGGTAGAGCAAATCCGCCGCACCCTGAGGAACTGTCCGACCGGGACGGCCCTAATGGTGGCTGCATAGTGAGCAGAAGAAGCATGTAATAGAGAATTCACGGCGGTCGGCTTCCTGTACACATCCGTCTGGATGCGCCGGTCACCATCGACCTCCAGACGGACATCCAAGAAGTCGACCGCAGCCTCGCTGGAATTATAAGTAAGCCTTATATTGAACGGATTGTTATTGAGGCTGATCATAAATTCCTCGAGCTGGAGGGCAGATCCCCCCCACAAAAACAAAATGTCGTCGATATAACGAAGCCAGCACAGCACATGGGCAGCAAGCGGCGAGCCCCCGTCGCCAAAAACCTCCCTCTCCCAGGCGCCAAGGAAGAGGTTAGCGTACGAGGGCGCGCAAGCCGCGCCCATGGCTGTGCCACGCTTCTGAAGATAAAACGTATCTTTGAAGACAAAAAAATTGTGGGTGAGGATGTACTCCACCAGCTCGAGGATTAACTCACACAAAGGGCCGCCGAGGTCGGAGGCCCCCAGGAAGCGGCGGACAGCTGCCAAATCATCGGAGTGATCTATGCAAGTGTACAGACTCTCGACATCGGCCGTCACAAATATCGTGCCCTCGTCCACAAGGATGCCATCGACCCTAGCCAGGACATCCGTCGTGTCTTTAGTAAAAGACGGTAACATTTCTACTAACGGTTTAAGGTAGTAGTCAATAAAACGACAAACAGGGTCACAACTGCTGTCGATCCCAGACACGATGGGACGCCCCGGTGGGTCGAGGGCATCCTTGTGGACTTTGGGCAACAAATAAAAGGTTGGGACCCTAGGTGACTTAACCAACAAACCTTCAAACACCTGCTTGGTGATCACATTTGCTTCAAGCGCTTCAATCAAAATATTCTGTAGATCCGTAGAAAGGGAGCCGTGGGATTGGAGGACAGCTTGAGGTAGGTATTTGAGTCTCTGAGCTGCCGGAACACTTCCCGCTCATATTTAACACACGGCCAGATCACCACGTTTCCCCCCTTGTCCGCTTGTTTGAAGACAACGTCCTTCATTGATTTAAGTTGTTGAATAGCCAGACGCTGCCTAAAAGTGAGATTGTCAAATGTCCGCCATGCAGACAGTTTCTTGAGGTCCTCATCAACCAATTTGGTGAAGACCTCTATTGCAGGGGACAAGGACAAGGGGGGAAACCTGGCCGATCTGGGACGGGTGGACAGAGGAAATTTACTTACGTCTGATGTCTGCTGTTCCTCAAGCAAGTCCTCCAAGTCACGCAGAGTCTCCCTCTCAATGTCGTCCATCCCCATATGCGGATCTCTACCAGAATGGAGTTTCTTGAGGATGAGTTTACGGGAGAATAAATGAAGATCTTTTACCGCTGAAAAATAATTAAAAGAGTTTGTGGGAGAAAAGGTCAAACCTTTGCTGAGGACATCTATCTGGTCCTCAGAGAGGACATGAGTAGAAAGATTGAGCACCTGTAAATGTCCCTGCGTACCAACCTGGGCAACCCTCCCTCCGGAGGTCTGCGTCTTATTATATTGTCTTGTAGTCATTCTTTTATCACCAAGCCCCGGAATAGCCATACCACTGGGTTGAGATGCGGGAGTAATGTCCTCATCATAAGTGGACTTATTAGAGCGAGTGGAGTTGGATCTGGATCTAGAGTGGAAACCGTTTCGAGATCTGGTACGGGCTCTTCCAGACGGGTTCTGCCACCTATACACCCTAGATGTTTGCTTGTCGAGGACATCGCGCTGGAATTTTTTGGCCTTAGAGGCCTGAATATCCTTAGCCCATCTCTGAAGTTCCACATCCACCTCATCATTGAATTTCTTTAAGGCTTCGCCCGTCATGTCCCTATGTAGAGTGGCCTGTAGCCCGTCTATCTCGGCCTCGATCAAATCTAATGACTTTTGGTTTGTCTGTTTAAGAGGAACCATGAATCCTTTAGAGCAGGTAGATGTTTTTCTCCCCCTTTTTTTTTATGTGATGTCATGGTGTACATTGTCACGCTCATTTCGTGTCCTATACCCTTCTTTTTAATGGTATTGTTATAATAAAGATTGTTCTCTAGTCCTCAAGAGTAGAGATGAGCAAATGTGTTAGGAAAACGTTAGCCAATCTCAAACTTGTCACGAATGTAGCACATTTCGATTCGTATTCTTTTCACAAGCATTTTTTCTCAAAGTCGGCAAAAGCTGGGGCAGAGTTTGGTAAATCATCACATTTCCACTAATGCTTTTGTTATAATTTTGGTTAGGATAGAGCTGCTGTATGATAAGTGTTGCTGTATGATAAGAGGGGGGGACAGCGGTGATGTGTTTGTTGATGGGAGGCTGCGCGGAGAGGTTAGAGAAGCATCTGAAGAGATTACAGGAGTGGCAGGTGTTTTTTTCTAATCCCCTTAACTCTATGTGTGTCGATCCCAGCAACCAATCAGGGCCCAGAAACAATCCACAACATCATGACACAAGTTCTACTGTGATTGGCTGCTTAAGTCACATGTCGTTGGCCATATAAAAAGTGGACACCTTGTTTTGCTGGCACCATCTATTCAGTGTCACAGTGCAGAGAGGATGCTTCTGAAATAGTGCTGGTGCTGAAAGTGAACTTGTCAGTGAAATAGATAGGATCCTGTCCTGTATGAAATCAATCTTACAGCATCAAAGTAGAAAAACTGTGTGACAGTCTCTGTAAACCCCATTTACTACTCCAAGTGGTTTGTGCTAAAACTGTTTCAGTGGCAAATCAGAAGGCCAGATTTCCACCTAAAAATTGCTAGGCTTAATATAGTGGTGTAGCCATGAGGCCCAATTAGCTAGTTCAAATCGTTGTGCTAACACTGTTTCAGTGGAATATCCGAAGGCCAGATTTCCACTTACATTTTTTAGGCCTAATATAGTGGTTCAGGCATGAGGCCCAATTCTCTGCTCCATGTCATTTGTGCTAAAACTGTGTTTCAGCGGTGAATCAGAAGGCCAGATTTCAACTTAAAAATCATTAGAACTAACATTGGGTTGCAGCCACTAGGCTCAATTAGCTTATCTAAATCGTTTGTGCTAAAACTGTATTTCAGTGGCAAATAAGAAGGGCAGATTTCACTTAAAAATCATTAGGACTAATATGGGGTTGCCAGCACGAGGCCCAATTAGCTACTCCAAATCATTTGTGCTAAAATTATATTTCAGTGGCAAATCAGAAGGTCAGATTTCCACTTAAAAATCACTAGGTCATTAGTCGTAATATAGTGGAGCAGCCACAAGGCCCAATTATCTACTTCAAATTGTTTGTGATAAAATTGTGTTTCAGTGGCAAATCAGAAGACCAGATTTACACTTAAAAATTGTTAGGTTTAATATAGTGGTGCAGCCATGAGGCCCAATTAGCTAGTCCTGATCGTTGTGCTAACACTGCTTCAGTGGCAAATCAGGACAGATTTCCACTTAAAATTTTTTAGGACTAATATAGGATGGGGTGAGCCAGCACATGTTATCTGTCAAATTTTCAAAAAAACAAACAAACAGTAGAGGCAAAAATTGCAATAATTTGATTGCTACATGCATGAACTGGCACATGTGCAATCCACATATTGTGGGAGTCTCACTGCGCTTAAATGCTGCCTAGTGGGCCTCACCAACCACCAGCCATCTCATCAGCCCCATTTGCTGCTTCTTCCCCCTCCATCACCATTTCAAGTCTTCTTACACAGGTTTCCGGCCACAGAAACTACAATTGTTTGAGTGAGAATCAGTCATATGTTATGGAAGTAGACATGACTGCTGTTTTTGTTTCACCTAGCACAACACATATTTCTCAATACACCATAACATCACCTGCACCTCACTCCCAATTCAGCAGTTTGTCCTGTTCTCCATACTCCGCCTTCTCTCAGCACAGCAACCAGCACTCGGTCCCGCAGTTGTGGTCATGTAAAATAATGTTTCATTATACACATGGCAAAACTAACAGCTTGAACTCCATCATCTCCAATCTGTTGGTCACGGAAATGCTGCTTTTCCACCTGGTGGATAGAGATGGTTTCTGAAAGTTGATGGCCGTCGCAGTCCCCCAGTACCAGTTGCCCATTCACCGTTACTTCTCTAAGAAAGTTATGCTTTCACTACACCATCATGTCATCAACAACATCATGCATTCCCTGAAAAAATGTATGTCTGCCAGAGTGCATTTCACCACTGACACCTGGATGAGCAAACAAGGGCAGGGTCATTTACATCTCGCTGACTGGGCACTGGGTGAGTCTGGTTGCTGTGGGGGCAGGTGATTAAGGGGCTGCTCCACAAGTCTTTGAATCCTCAATGTCTTCCGGACAAACCTTTATATAACACTTGTCCCACTGCTACTGCCTCCTCCACCTCCTCTAGGGCCTCCACCTGTGCCTGCAAACTCTCTCTTAATCAGAAACACGTTCCAACAGTGCAGATGGAATCTTGACGACCTTCGTACTGCACAGCCATGGCTTACAGCAATCAGGCACTGTTTAAAATAAAATGCCTTGGAGATCACAGTCACACAGCTCAAGAGTTGTGGACAAATATCCAGGCCGAGTTAGAGCAATGGCTGTCTCCACTAAACTTGGAGCCAGGGAAGGCCGTGTGCAATAACAGTGTAAATCTGGTGGCAACCCTGCGCCGTGGCAACCTCACACACATGCCTTACATGGCTCATGTCCACAACCTGGTGTTACAGTAATTTATATGCCACTATCCTGCCCTAGATGTGTTGCTGTACAAAGCACGGTCACTGTGTGCTCACTTCCAAAGATCGCACCCAGCAGGTCATCGACTTGCATAGCTACAGAGGTGTTTTGGCCTATTGGTTAACCGTTTGATTAGCAATATTCTAACACGGTGGATTTTCGCCCTGCACATATTGCAGAGGCTGTGGCAGCAGCGATGAGCCCTGGTGCTGTTTATGCTTTTGCATAGCTTGGGCCAATGCAGTCCGGATGTGGCACGAATCACGCTTGCGGAGTGAGCACAGGTGAAGGATCTCTGCACCCTTCTGCAGAGTTTTAAAATGGCTACTAAGATAGTTAGCGCTGATGATGCCATGATCAGAATCACTATGCCGGTCATCTACATGCTGATGCACATTTTGAATAGTCTGCATGACTGTCATCACAAAGGCGGGAGCCATAAGGGTGGTTTAAAACAATCAAGGAGGCTCATGGTACCAGACAAACTGTTAGTGAAGATGCAAGAGCCAAGGAACAAGTGGAGGAGGACAAGGCGATGGATGCACAACAGTAAGAGAGCAGATCATTATCCTGTTTGTCCCCTGTTTGCCATTGTTGGCGGGAGGTCATGGAGGAAGCAACATTGAGTGTTACCCAGTCACCAACGCAGCATGAACTTGAACCTCATGGATGCGCCCAACACATGAGCACCTTCTTGCTGCACTATCTTTAACACGATGCCTGTATATTTAGGGTGAGAAATAGTGCTGACTACTGGGTTGCCACTCTATTAGATCCATGATACAAAACTAAATTTAATCAGATGCTTCTCCCCTGGAAAGGGGCGCGCATGCTGGAGTATTGAAATACACTTGTAGAGTTTCTTAAGAGTGGTTTTCCCCACTGGAACTGGGATACAGTGAGGCACACACTATGCATCCCAGTTCTAGACATACAACCCCGGGAACATCAAGGTGTCATTGCCAAAACATTAGTAGCAGCAGCAGTGTAAGTGGCATAAGCAATTTCTGTGAGTCATTTAACACATTTTTTAGACTAGCCCATGCACCAGCAGAGCAGAGTATAAGTCTAAGGATGGTGAAGGAATATCTGGAACTCAATATCAATGCCATCGGGGGGTGGACCATTTTATGTTTTGGTCTTCAAAAATGGAAGAGTTGCCTGAGCTTGACTGTTACGCCTTGAAGGTTTTGTGATGACCGACAGCCACCGTTATCCCAGAACGTGTCTCCAGCACTGCTGGGGGTGTCCTTATGAATGAGCACATCTGGCTATCATGGATCTCCAATGACTTTTGCACCCCAGTAACAGATTAGACAGACTAGGCGATAGTGGGCGATAGTGTTGTTTTTAGTGTCATGTAATGATCTTGCGTTCCTGCCTTCTGTGCCATGTTTGTGGTGTCTTCTGTGCCTGCTTGTTGCTACTGCTGCTGATTTTACAAAAAATGTTTTAAATGTGGAGACTCTAAGTTGTGTCTCCTCCCCATCAGGTTGGTTGCCTGTACAAGAAGGTGTTTCAGAGGTCTATAATACTACTCTGTGGAAATTGATGCCACTTTAGAGCTGTGTGACAATTATTTTTTGAAATGTAGAGACTAGGGTTGAGCGACTTTTATTTTTATAGGATCGGGTCGGGTTTCACGGGTTTTTCAAAAGTTGGGTCGAGTGAAATCGGCCGATCCTATAGAAAAGTCGGGGTCGGGGTCGGCCGAAACACGAAACCCAATGCAGTGCATTGGGTTTTTAATTATTCCCAGGGTCTGAAGGAGAGGAAACTGTCCTTTAGGCCCTGGGATCCATATTTAAGGGTAAAATAAAGAATCAAAATAAAAAATATTGATATACTTACCCTCGGACGCGCCCTGGTTCTCACCGGCAGACTTCCTTCCTAAAAATGAGCGCCTGAAGAGCCTTCGATGACGTCGCGGCTTGTGATTGGTCACGTGAGCGGTCACATGGGCGTCACGCGACCAATCACAAGCCGCGACGTCATCTAAGGTCCTTGAGGCGCTGATTCTTAGGAAGGAAGGCTGCGGGTTAGAACCAGGGTGCGTCCGAGGGTGAGTATATACCTATTAGGAATATACTCACCCTCGGACGCGCCCTCGGACGCTTCCTTCCTAAGAATTAGCGCCTGCAGGACCTTGGATGACGTCGCGGCTTGTGATTGGTCGCGTGACGCCCATGTGACCGCTCACGCGACCAATCACAAGCCGCGACGTCATCGAAGGCCCTTCAGGCGCTCATTCTTAGGAAGGAAGGCTGCCGGTGAGAACCAGGGCGCGTCCGAGGGTGAGTATATCAATATTTTTTTATTTTTATTCTTTATTTTACACTTAAATATGAATTCTGATACCGATTCCCGATATCTTAAACATATCGGAACTCGGTATCGGAATTCCGATTCCAGATCAGAAGATCGCCGACCTCATGGCCGACCCCACACAGGGGTCGGGTTTCATGAAACCCGACTTTGCCAAAAGTCGGCGACTTCTGAATCTGGCCAACCCGTTTCGCTCAACACTAGTAGAGACTCTAAGTTGGGTCTTCATCTGATGAGTTACCTGTGTATGTAGGGCTTCCAGTCAGGCAGGCCTGCACTTACTTTCAGTAAACTACCTGTGTTACTTTCCCTACATTTTTCTACCAATATTACTGTATAAAACTGATGTTTGTGACATTTGAGAATGTCTGGAAATAAAAATTGGAGATGTTGCATGAGGTATCAGGTCTCCCAGATAAAAAGGCTTACACCGCTCCCTTAGCCACCACGTCTTAATTGAAACTTCAAATCAAAGCCCTACATGCTGGCCCAGACCCTAAAACTTCATTCGTTGCATGTGGCTGAATTCTGTTGTGCCATTATTACATTTTTTCAGTAGGTAAATTTATGCCACTTTTCCTGTTGTCTGTCCCTAATTTGGGGAAATATTTGTACTCCAAGTTGATTCTCCTTCAAGTGTGTTACCTGTTGCAGTATGTCTCCCAGAGCGGCAGGCCTGCACTTAGTTTTAGTCAACTACCATTGTTACTATCCTTATATTTTTCTAACATTAGTGCTCTATAGGGTTGAGCGAAACGGATCGGACAAATTAAAAAATCGCCGACTTTCATGAACCCCGACCCGATCCTAGTGTGGGATCGGCCATGAGGTCGGCGATCTGTGCGCAAAAGTCGTGTTTCGTATGATGCTTTCAGTGCCATTTCTCAGCCAATGAAGGCGGACGCAGAGTGTGGGCAGCGTGATGACATAGGTCTCGGTCCCCACCATCTTAGAGAACGGCATGTCACTGATTGGCTTGCTTTCTGCGGCATCACAGGGGCTATAAAGGGGCGTGCACACCGGCCGCCATCTTACTTCTGCCGATCTTCGCATAGGGAGAGGTTGCTGCAGCTTCATCAGAAGAAGGGATATAGTTAGGGAGGGAAGATTAACCCCCAAACTGCTTGTGCTGTAGCGATTTCCACTGTCCAACACCACCATTTTTTTGCAGGGACAGTGGAGGCTATATTTTTGTGTATCATCTCTGTAGCTTATTAGGCTATCTTATAAGGCTCCCTGATTGGTGCATTGCTGTTGCACACTGATGTGCAAACCAACTGCTTTTTTAAAAGCAAAATCCTGTTGCTCCTTTCTGCACAGTTATCTTGTTTATTTGTCCACACTTTTGTGTGCAGCAGTCCTTTTTATTGCTGCCATACTTTTCCTGAGATCATTGCAGGGAGATTGAAATTGTACTACAGTCCTTGTATTTTTTTCATATATCTTCCAGCCACTTTCTGCCACTTACATTGTGTTGTTTTATACACTGTGGGCCTGAGTTTTGGTTCAGTCTCCCCGCAAAAAAGTGAGATTCAATTTCAGTCCTGTTAGTTTGTCGTATGTCAGCCAGCGACTTTCAGCCACTTACGTTGTGTTATTTTATGCACAGGGCCTGAGTTTTGGTTCAGTCTCCCCCCCAAAAAAGGGAGATTTAAATTCTCAACAAGTTTATATACACTTTCTACCTTGTTTTACAGTACCATATAATGGTTGTTATTTTGGTTAGATTTTCCAAAAAATGAGGAAGTCTGATGGAAGAGCCCGTGGGCGGTGGTTGCCAGCTGGTACTGATGGTGGTGGTGTTGCATCTGGTGGTAGTAGCAAAAGCACAATAGCACCCAGGGCTGGAGGTATTGAGACAGCGTCATCGTCTGGCTACACAAGGCCTCGGAGGCTCCCTTATCTGGGAGTAGGAAAACAGCTTTTGAAGTCGGAGCAGCAGGAAAAAGTTTTGGCTTTCCTTGCTGACTCAGCCTCTAGCTCTTTCGCCACCTCTTCAGAAAGTTAAAAATATAAAAGCAGCGAGTCGTCAGTGGATGCTCCCGGTCAGGAACAAGATGTTTCCTTGTGTCCTTCACCCAAACCAATTCCTCCATTTGTAGCTGCTGAATGTCCACCATAGGCCATTTTTATACCTCCCTAAATCGGCTGTAATCCTTTCCTAAACCTTTCTCACACTAGCATCATGATTTCTGTTCATGGCTCCATAAGTTGGTTTTTCATTTTTGCACATAGTTCTTTTGCTCTTTCAAGGTTTTTTATTTTTCTAAAGACATAGCCATATGAGAGATTGTTTTTGTGGGTTGAGTTATTGTTTTAAATGGCACCATTTATTTTACTTGCCTACATACAGGGAAATGAAAGAGAATTTTCAAAAGTGTAGAGAATTGATCAAAACAGCAGAATGCCTCCATTTTTTTTGTTTTATTTTTATGGCATTCATTTTTTTTGGTAAATTTACCTGGGAATATGATTCCTTAGGCCAATATATTTAAGGCAATGCCAAAGGTGTATACTTTATTACATTAGTGGTCTAAAATGTTGTTAGAATGTATAATTTGGTTTTTGTTGCTATTTTCCAAGACTCATATTTGTTTTTGCTTTTGATTTTGCTAAACCTGTGTGAAGGTTTGGAGTTTACATTGTGAGAAGTAGTTTTTCATTGGTACTATTTAGCATAAAATACTTTTTTTAATTGCTTTTAATTGCATTTTTTGGGAGAAGTTTGGTGACTAAAAATGGAAATGTCTTTTTGATTTATTTTTATCTTTACAGGGTTTAATGAATGGATTAAAGTTTTATAGACTTGACAACACCAAATATGGATTTTTTTTTAATATCATCATGGGTGGGAAGGGGGACAATGGGCACCCCTCATCAACTCCATACCATAAAATGCTTTAGTTGCTTCAGATAGAGGCTGTTGTTATAACTAGTGATGAGCAAATTTGTTTGGAAAATGATCACCGAACATAAATTCGGCACAAATATGGTACACTTGGATTTGTGATCGAAAACATTCGGTAAAAGAGCAAGTGTGGATATCATGAGCATTTTGCATATGTTTGATGAGGGTAAGGGTTTGTAGAGTTCAGAGGCGTGGCGTTCTTGTAAACTTTTTTTTTCTAACTTTATGTGTGCATATTGCAGCTAGCTAATCACAGTGCCGGAAACATCTACAATAACCTGACACCACAACTTGTGTCATTGGCTGCTGAAATCACGTCTATCTCCATATAAAGAGTGGACATCTTGTTTTAGTGCCATTTTGACACTGTAAGAGCGTAGAGAAGCTGCTCCTGATGATGGCACTGTTAGCAGCAAGATTTTAGCATGTTAGCTAGGCAGTTGCATATCAGTCAGATAGTGTAGCTAGCTGGTGTCCAGTGTGGCTGTTAAATTTACCTTCCACCATTTTTTCCTTTTGGCCATTAATGAGGTCCACAGACACAGTCAGCAGGGGACATGTCCTACAAGGGTGTTGTGCACGGCTTCTATTGTGCTCCATGCATGAGTACAGCATTCTAAATAATATTTTTTCACTAGCTACTGTAAATGTGAAACAGCCTGCTGTATCCCACCATTGTCATGTATTGCTGTGGTGATATGAAACTGTCTGCAGCCCTAAGGCACATTAAAAAAATTATACTTTTTCAGTTGCAAAAAGTTAGACAGCCTGCCGTATCACACTTTCTCATTTTTGCTGGATTGAAATTAAGCTGTCTGCAGATCTCACACATATAACCAAAAACAATTTCTGTTGCTAAATGTCATACAGCAGGGGACATGACTTTAAAATAGTTTGCAGCATCTAGAATGATATAGAGGTCTGATCCAGATGCCATAAATAAATTATTCTGTTCCTAGTGTCATACGGTAGGAGACCTGACTTTCAAATAATTCGTAGCATCTAGTATGTTATTGAGGCCTGATCCAGAAGCAACCAAAAAATTCTTGTGTTCCTAATGTCATACAATAGGGGACATCTGACTTTCAAGTATTTTGCAGCATCAAGTGTGCTATAGAGGCCTGATCCAGAGGCCACCAAAAATCCTTCTGTTCCTAGTATCATACAGTTCTGGACCTGACTTTAAAATAATTTCTAGTATCTCGTGTGTTATAAAGGCCTGATTCAGAGGCCACACAAATCCTTCTGTTTCTATTGTCATACAGTAGGAGGCCTGACTTTCAAATAGTTTGCAGCATCTAGTGTGTTATAGAGGTCTTATCTAGAGGACAAAAAAGAGGAAATTACTGAAGATAAAAAGGTTTTAGTAACTCATAAGACTCACATTAAATCTAATACCTAAAAAAATTATATATTTTTATTTCAGTTCTTTTAAAGCCACACAGCAAACATGTAAATAATTTACATCTTCAACCAGCAAGGTTGTCTAATACACATGATAGTAGTAAAGATTGTCAAAAGTACCCTCAGTGTCCCTAATGGACCCTAATACACCCCCTCCTTGCTGTGGTTGTTGGCACCCTAACTTGGATGCAAAGCGACGCCCCCCCGCTCAACGTCAGCTCACCATAGATCTTCCCTGGAAGACTCTAGCGAACAAAACATTACCTTAGAAGTTTGTTATAGTAGCAACCAAAGCTCAACTTAATGACACATTGTCAGGACAGAGGAAAGGAAGGGTGTGAGTAGTAGAGATCAAGACATGAACCCAAGGAGGGCACCCTCAATTGGGGTTACCCATGCAAAGTGGACCCTTGAAAACCTGTACACTCAATACCAACTAACAGAATATGCATATTCTGTTTAGTTAATCAACAGATACCCAGAAATGTTCCTTATGTTTGTAGACAGTTTCATATCATCACAGCACTATATCACAAGGTGGGATACAGCAGGCTGTTTCACATTTAGCTAGTGAAAAAGTATTATTCAGAATGCTAAACTAGTGCATGGAGCACATTAGAAGCAATGCACAACACACTTGTAGGACATGTGCCCTGCTGGCTTTGTCTGTGGACCTCAGTAATTGCCAAACAGAAAAAAAAGGGCTGGAAGGTAAATTTAACAGCCACACTGGACACCAGCTAGCTACACTATCTGACTGATATAAAACCACCTAAATAACTAGCTAAAATCTTGCTGCTAGCAGTGTCAGCATCAGGAACAACCTCTCTGTGCTGTTAGAGTGTCAAAATGGCACTAAAACAAGATGTCTGCTATTTATATAAACCATTGTGTCAGGATATTGTGGGTGTTTCCTGTGCCCTGATTGGCTAGCCGCAATGTGCACACAAAGATAGGAAAAAAAATGACTGTTTACAAGAATGCTGCACCTCTGAGCTGTGCAAACTCCCTCCCCCCAAATGTTCATAATACACCACCATTATCATTGCTAAAGTGCTGAAAATACTTTTGTGGCAATGCAAATATTTTCCCGCACTTTTACCAATTGTTACCGATTTTTTCCAATTTTATACCTTTTCTTGCCTGTGTTCGCTATCAGTGCCACCGTGCCAGGTTAGATCAGTGGCCTCATTATCGACCACATCGTCTTCCAATTCCTCTATCTGATCCTAATTCTGAGCTGTTATTTGAGGCTAACCTGATGGCAACTGTGCCTCACAATTATCCTCCACCTTTTCAGACATCAATTAAGCTTTCCCAATATGCCTTTCTTCTGGCCGTGGGTGCTCAAAATGTTTGTGCATCACTGCAATCCACCTCCTCATGACCCTCTTTAATGGTGCACATTGAGAGGGCTGACAAATTACAAGGGAACATAAACAGTTCCTCAGAGTGGCCAGCGTTGGGGTCATATGTCTCCTGAGACTCTTGATGGTGGGTGGAAGAAAGACCAGGTTGAGGATTCAAAGGCCCAGCCTCTTGGCTATTGAAAAAGGACTGTGTGGAAAACTTTATGGTGCTGCTTGTCAAAACACTACAGCCTTTTTCTGCCTTCCAACCCACATCATGCTCACATTTGTTTGAACAAGGACAAGATACAGTCACCTTCAGATCTGTCACACGATCTTGGCAGGCACCACCACATCTACATCCCCCTTTCGCATCTTGAATGCGTTATACTTATGAAACCAAACAATACTTGCTTTATTCTTAACAAGTACCCTTACAAAGGTCTTATGCTCAAATTCATTGTATTTAGCAATGTGTGGCATTTTTTTTAAGATTGCCTTGCTTACTCCAAATGCTAAGTAACAAAGGTTGTTGCCCCTGATAAACTGTCATGTACGATCTCAACCTGGATTGTGCCAGTCGCTCAACTGCTAGATAAAGATACGCTACTTTTTAGAACAATAGAAAATTAAGATTTTTTTTTTTTAAATCAGCTTGCTGACACACTGTGAATGTGGAGTAATGAAGATTATCACCCCCGCTAAATTGTCATATACGATTAGCTTTACCCTGATATACAACTGCCAGACAAATATTAGGTATTTTAGGTGGAAAATAGCAGAGAGCTGCA
This sequence comes from Ranitomeya imitator, assembly GCF_032444005.1. Lineage (NCBI taxonomy): Eukaryota > Metazoa > Chordata > Amphibia > Anura > Dendrobatidae > Ranitomeya > Ranitomeya imitator. The sequence goes on from NC_091286.1 coordinate 532,468,569, forward strand.
GCATGTACTTGCAATGATCAGTGCTTTCACCCACCCTCCCTCCTAATAAATCTCACACTAATAAATCCCCACCTAACAAACACACACAAGTCATCTTGATAGTCGTCAGCTTTTAAAAAAGCTTTTTGGAATAAGTAATGCTCACTTTAACGTTCTATCACTGTCCCTATGCTCCCTTCACTCTCCCTACGCTCACACTACGCTGTTTTAGGCTATAATCTGTGCAAGATGGTGCGTGCAGCATTTAAATAGTCCCTATGATGCTGGAAGGCCAGCCAATCACAGTAATGCCACACCAAAGATGGCACCATCGATACTGTGATTGGCAAGCCAGCCCAACATGCTCATTGGCTGCAAAATAAAATGTGAAACTTACGGTCACTCAAATATACCGAGGTAAATACCTAATTACTCGCCGAGTAACAAATAGCCCAAATACTGTACAATTCATGTGAGTACCGAATAGCGCCAAATATATTCACTCATCGCTAGTGCTGTGCCTAAAAATCTATATATTTTTTGTTGGCTAAAGACATAATGACACTTAGTTGCCTTGTTTAAATAAAGCATTGATAACATTGTAAATAAACACATCTACAACTCTTTTGGGAAAATTATAGATTTAAAGATCTGTATTAGGCCATGTTCACACAGTGCGTTTTTTACCGCGGAACCGCGGCGGTTTTGCCGCTGCGGTTCCGCAGCTGTTTTCCATGCAGGGTACAGTACACTGTACCCTATGGAAAACAGGACACACTGTGCACATGGTCCGGAAATTGTAAAAAAAAAGCCGCGCTGAATAGCTCCCGGAAAAAAGAAGGAGCATGTCAATTCTTCTTCCTGAACCGCAGCGGTTCTGCACCCATAGACCTCCATTGTGAGGTCAAAATCGCAGTAAAACCCGCAGATCAAAAATATATCTGCGGGTTTTACTGCGATTTGATGTGCAGAACCGCTGCAGCAGGAAGTGCGGGGGAGCGGGCGGAAGTGCGTGGGCGGAGTGTGGCTGCCCCCCCGTGCTCCGATCCCGCCCCCTCGTGCTCTGATGCCCCCCCCCGTGCTCCGATGCCCCCCCCCAGTGCTCCGATGCCCCCCCCGTGCCCTAATCTCCCCCCCTTATACTTACCCGGCGTCCCGGTGTCCGTCCGGCCGTCTTCTCCCTGGGCGCCGCCATCTTGCAAAATGGCGGGCGCATGCGCAGTGCGCCCGCCGAATCTGCCGGCCGGCAGATTCGCTCCAAAGTGCATTTTGATCACTGAGATATAACCTCAGTGATCAAAATAAAAAAATAGTAAATGACACCCCCCCCACTTTGTCACCCCCATTGGTAGGGACAATAAAAAAATTAAGAATTTTTTTTTTTTTTTCACTAAGGTTAGAATAGGGTTAGGGTTAGGGGTAGGGTTAGGGGTAGGGTTAGGGTTAGGGGTAGGGTTAGGGGTAGGGTTAGGGGTAGGGTTAGGGTTAGGGTTAGGGGTAGGGTTAGGGGTAGGGTTAGGGTTAGGGGTAGGGTTAGGGGTAGGGTTAGGGGTAGGGTTAGGGGTAGGGTTAGGGTTAGGGTTAGGGGTAGGGGTAGGGTTAGGGTATTTTCAGCCATTTTAGCCCTAAAAAGCTTCCTAGGAAACACACAGTAAAAAAAAGGATAAAAAAAACGCATCAAAAAACGCATCAAAAAACGCATCAAAAACGCATCAAAAAAGGACAAAAAAAGGACCTGCGTTTTCTGCCAAGAGCTGCAGTTTTTTAAAAAAACTGTCCTGAAAAAAAAAGGATGGAAATCCTGAACGTGTGAACATACCCTAAAAGATTACATGGTTTATTTGCATACCTTAAAGTCCTCTTTACATGTACTATTTTGTATATACATAGAGGACTTTAATGTGTGCAAATAAATCACAACCATTTTATTAACCCCTTCCCGACCTGTGACACAGTGTATGCGTCATGAAAGTCGGTGCCAATCCGACCTGTGACGCATATGCTGTGTCACAGAAAGATCGCGTCCCTGCAGATCGGGTGAAAGGGTTAACTCCCATTTCACCCGATCTGCAGGGACAGGGGGAGTGGTAGTTTAGCCCAGGGGGGGTGGCTTCACCCCCTCGTGGCTACGATCGCTCTGATTGGCTGTTGAAAGTGAAACTGCCAATCAGAGCGATTTGTAATATTTCACCTATTATAACGGGTGAAATATTACAATCCAGCCATGGCCGATGCTGCAATATCATCGGCCATGGCTGGAAATACTAGTGTGCCCCCACCCCACTCCACCGATCGCCCCCCCAGCCCTCCGATCTGTCCGGTACACTGCTCCGGCTCCCCTCCGTCCTGTGCTCCGCTCCCCCCGTGCTCTTGTCCGCTCCCCCGTGCTCCAATCACCCCCCCGTGCTCCAATCACCCCCCCTGCATTCAGATCCACCCCCCCGTGCTCCGTTCCACCCCCCGTGCTACGTTCCAGCCCCCCGTGCTCCGTTCCATGCCTGCCGCGCTCCGATTCCCTCCCCTCCCGTGCTCCGATCCCCACCCCATCATACTTACCGATCCAGCCGGGGTCCCGTCCGTCTTCTCCCTGGCCGCCGCCATCTTCCAAAATGGCGGGCGCATGCGCAGTGCGCCCGCCGAATCTGCCGGCCGGCAGATTCGTTCCAAAGTGCATTTTGATCACTGAGATAGATTATATCTCAGTGATCAAAATAAAAAAAATAATACATGACCCCCCCCCCTTTGTCACCCCCATAGGTAGGGACAATAAAAAAATAAAGAAATTTTTTTTTCCCACTAATGTTAGAATAGGGTTAGGGTTAGGGGTAGGGTTAGGGTTAGGGGTAGGGTTAGGGTTAGGGCTAGGGGTAGGGTTAGGGGTAGGGCTAGGGTTAGGGCTAGGGTTAGGGTTAGGGGTAGGGTTAGGGGTAGGGTTAGGGGTAGGGTTAGGGGTAGGGCTAGGGTTAGGGGTAGGGTTAGGGCTAGGGTTAGGGGTAGGGTTAGGGCTAGGGTTAGGGTTTCGGTATGTGCACACGTATTCTGGTCCTCTGCGGATTTTTCCGCTGCGGATTTGATAAATCCGCAGTGCTAAACCGCTGCGGATTTATGGTGGATTTACCGCGTTTTTTTCTGCGCATTTCACTGCGGTTTTACAATTGCGATTTTCTATTTGAACAGTTGTAAAACCGCTGCGGAATCCGCACAAAGAAGTGACATGCTGCGGAATGTAAACCGCTGCGTTTCCGTGCAGTTTTTCCGCAGCATGTGTGCAGCGATTTTTGTTTCCCATAGGTCTACATTAAACTGTAAACTCATGGGAAACTGCTGCGGATCCGCAGCGTTTTCCGCAGCGTGTGCACATACCTTTAGAATTAGACTATGTGCACACGGTGCGGATTTGGCTGTGGATTGGCCGCTGCGGATTCGCAGCAGTATTCCATCAGGTTTACAGTACCATGTAAACATATGAAAAACCAAATCCGCTGTGCCCATGGTGCAGAAAATACCGCGCGGAAACGCTGCGCTGTATTTTCCGCAGCATGTCAATTCTTTGTGCGGATTCCGCGGCATTTTACACCTGTTCCTCAATAAGAATCCGCAGGTGAAATCCGCACAAAAAACACTGGAAATCCGCGGAAAATCCGCAGGTAAAACGCAGTGCCTTTTACCCGCGGATTTTTCAAAAATGGAGCGGAAATATCTCACACGAATCCGCAACGTGGGCACATAGCCTTAGGGTTAGGGTTGGAATTAGGGTTGTGGTTAGGGTTGTGATTAGGGTTATGGCTACAGTTGGGATTAGGGTTAGGGGTGTGGGGGGGTTAGTGTTGGAGGTAGAATTGAGGGGTTACCACTGTTTAGGCACATCAGGGGGTCTCCAAACGCAACATGGCGCCACCATTGATTCCAGCCAATCTCGTATTCAAAAAGTCAAATGGTGCTCCCTCACTTCCGAGCCCTGACGTGTGCCCAAACAGTGGTTTACCCCCACATATGGGGTATCAGTGTACTCAGGATAAACTGCGCAACAATTACTGGGGTCCAATTTCTCCTGTTACCCTTGTGAATCTAAAAAAATGTTTGCTTAAACATCATTTTTGAGGAAAGAAAAATGATTTTTTATTTTCACGGCTCTGCGTTGTAAACGTCTGTGAAGCACTTGGGGGTTCAAAGTGCTCACCACATATCTAGATAAGTTCCAAACGCAATGTGACGCCCGCAGACCATTCCATCAAAGTCTGCATTTCAAAAGTCACTACTTGCCTTCTGAGCCCCGACGTGTGCCCAAACAGTGGTTTACCCCCACATATGGGGTATCAGCGTACTCAGGAGAAACTCGACAACAACTATTGGGGTCCAATTTCTCCTGTTACCCTTGGGAAAATAAAAAATTCTGGGCTAAATAATTATTTTTGAGGAAAGAAAACGTATTTATTATTTTCACGGCTCTGCATTATAAACTTCTATGAAGCACTTGGGGGTTCAAAGTGCTCACCACACATCTAGATAAGTTCCTTTCGGGGTCTAGTTTCCAAAATGGGGTCACTTGTGGGGGGTTTCTACTGTTTAGGCACATCAGGGGCTCTGCAAACGCAACGTGACGCCCGCAGAGCATTCCATCAAAGTCTGCATTTCAAAACGTCACTACTTCACTTCCGAGCCCCAACGTGTGCCCAAACAGTGGTTTACCCCCACATATGGGGTATCACCGTACTCCGGAGAAACTGGACAACAAATATTGGGGTCAAATCTCTCCTGTTACCCTTGGGAAAATTAAAAAATTCTGGGCTAAATAATTATTTTTGAGGAAAGAAAACGTATTTATTATTTTCACGGCTCTGCGTTGTAAACGTCTGTGAAGCACTTGGGGGTTCAAAGTGCTCACCACATATCTAGATAAGTTCCTTGGGGGGTCTAGTTTCTAAAATGTGGTCACTTGTGGGGGGTTTCTACTGTTTAGGCACACCAGGGGCTCTGCAAACGCAATGTGACGCCCGCAGACCATTCCATCAAAGTCTGCATTTCAAAAGTCACTACTTGCCTTCTGAGCCCCGACGTGTGCCCAAACAGTGGTTTACCCCCACATATGGGGTATCAGCGTACTCAGGAGAAACTCGACAACAACTATTGGGGTCCAATTTCTCCTGTTACCCTTGGGAAAATAAAAAATTCTGGGCTAAATAATTATTTTTGAGGAAAGAAAACGTATTTATTATTTTCACGGCTCTGCATTATAAACTTCTATGAAGCACTTGGGGGTTCAAAGTGCTCACCACACATCTAGATAAGTTCCTTTCGGGGTCTAGTTTCCAAAATGGGGTCACTTGTGGGGGGTTTCTACTGTTTAGGCACATCAGGGGCTCTGCAAACGCAACGTGACGCCCGCAGAGCATTCCATCAAAGTCTGCATTTCAAAACGTCACTACTTCACTTCCGAGCCCCAACGTGTGCCCAAACAGTGGTTTACCCCCACATATGGGGTATCACCGTACTCCGGAGAAACTGGACAACAAATATTGGGGTCAAATCTCTCCTGTTACCCTTGGGAAAATTAAAAAATTCTGGGCTAAATAATTATTTTTGAGGAAAGAAAACGTATTTATTATTTTCACGGCTCTGCATTATAAACTTCTATGAAGCACTTGGGGGTTCAAAGTGCTCACCACACATCTAGATAAGTTCCTTTGGGGGTCTAGTTTCCAAAATGGGGTCACTTGTGGGGGGTTTCTACTGTTAAGCCACATCAGGGGCTCTGCAAACGCAACATGACGCCCACAGAGCATTCCATCAAAGTCTGCATTTCAAAACGTCACTACTTCACTTCCGAGCCCCGGCATGTGCTCAAACAGTGATTTACCCCCACATATGGGGTATCAGCGTACTCAGGAGAAACTGGACAACAACTTTTGGGGTGAAATTTCTCCTGTTACCCTTGGGAAAATAAAAAATTGCAGGCTAAAAGATCATTTTTGAGAAAATAATTTTTTTTTTTATTTTCATGGCTCTGCGTTATAAACTTCTGTGAAGCACTTGGGGGTTCAAAGTCCTCACCACACATCTAGATTAGTTCCTTTGGGGGTCTAGTTTCCAAAATTGGGTCATTTCTGGGGGATCACCAATGTTTAGGCACACAGGGGCTCTCCAAACGTGACATGGTGTCCGCTAATGATTGGAGCTAATTTTCCATTTAAAAAGCCAAATGGCATGCCATCCCTTCCGAGCCCTGCCGTGCGCCCAAACAGTGGTTTACCCCCACATATGGGGTATCAGCGTACTCAGGACAAACTGGACAACAATATTTGGGGTCCAATTTCTCCTATTATCCTTGGCAAAATAGGAAATTCCAGGCTAAAAAATCATTTTTGAAGAAAGAAAATTATTTTTTATTTTCATGGCTCTGCGTTATAAACTTCTGTGAAGCACCTGGGGGTTTAAAGTGCTCAATGTGCATCTAGATAAGTTCCTTGGGGGGTCTAGTTTCCAAAATGGGGTCACTTGTGGGGGAGCTCCAATGTTTAGGCACACAGGGGCTCTCCAAACGCGACATGGTGTCCGCTAACAATTGGAGCTAATTTTCCATTCAAAAAGTCAAATGGCGCTCCTTCCCTTCCGAGCCTTACCATGTGCCCAAACAGTGGTTTACCCCCACATGTGAGGTATTGGTGTACTCAGGAGAAATTGCCCAACACATTTTAGGATCCATTTTATCCTGTTGCCCATGTGAAAATGAAAAAATTGAGGCTAAAATGATTTTTTTGTGAAAAAAAGTACTTTTTCATTTTTACGGATCAATTTGTGAAGAACCTGGGGGTTCAAAGTGCTCACTATGCATCTAGATAAGTTCCTTGGGGTGTCTAGTTTCCAAAATGGGGTCACTTGTGGGGGAGCTCCAATTTTTAGGCACACGGGTGCTCTCCAAACGTGACATGGTGTCCGCTAAAGAGTGGAGCCAATTTTTGATTCAAAAAGTCAAATGGCGCGCCTTCCCTTCCAAGCCCTGCCGTGCGCCCAAACAGTGGTTTACCCCCACATATGAGGTGTCAGCGTACTCAGGACAAATTGGACAACAACTTTCGTGGTTCAGTTTCTCCTTTTACCATTGGGAAAATAAAAAAATTGTTGCTAAAAGATAATTTTTGTGACTAAAAAGTTAAATGTTCATTTTTTCCTTCCTTGTTGCTTCTGCTGCTGTGAAGCACCTGAAGGGTTAATAAACTTCTTGAATGTGGTTTTGAGTACCTTGAGGGGTGCAGTTTTTAGAATGGTGTCACTTTTGGGTATTTTCAGCCATATAGACCCCTCAAACTGACTTCAAATGTGAGGTGGTCCCTAAAAAAAATGGTTTTGTAAATTTCGTTGTAAAAATGACAAATCGCTGGTCAAATTTTAACCCTTATAACTTCCTAACAAAAAAAAATTTTGTTTGCAAAATTGTGCTGATGTAAAGTAAACATGTGGGAAATGTTATTTATTAACTATTTTGTGTCACATATCTCTCTGGTTTAACAGAATAAAAATTCAAAATGTGAAAATTGCGAAATTTTCAAAATTTTCGCCAAATTTCCGTTTTTATCACAAATAAACGCAGAATTTATTGACCTAAATTTACCACTAACATGAAGCCCAATATGTCACGAAAAAACAATCTCAGAACCGCTAGGATCCGTTGAAGCGTTCCTGAGTTATTACCTCATAAAGGGACACTGGTCAGAATTGCAAAAAACGGCAAGGTCTTTAAGGTCAAAATAGGCTGGGTCATGAAGGGGTTAAAGCCAAACAGAGGTGTACATGTGTTTATTTACAATGTTATCAATCCTTTCTATATACAAGGCTATGACAATCACAGCACAAATCCTGTTCTTTATATTCATGTTCTAAAAATAATGGAATACAGTAAATGTGAAGGGCACAGCAGTATATAGTGTTGAGCGATACCGTCCGATACTTGAAAGTATCGGTATCGGATAGTATCGGCCGATACCCGAAAAATATCGGATATCGCCGATACCGATATCCGATACCAATACAAGTCAATGGGACATCAAGTATCGGAAGGTATTCTCATGGTTCCCAGGGTCTGAAGGAGAGGAAACTCTCCTTCAGGCCCTGGGATCCATAGGGATGTGTAAAATAAAGAATTAAAATAAAAAATATTGATATATTTACCTCTCCGGCGGCCCCTGAACTCAGCGCGGGTAACCGGCAGGCTTCTTTGTTCAAAATCAGCGCTTTTAGGACCTGAGAATCACGTCCCGGCTTCTGATTGGTCGCGGGCCGCCCATGTGACCGCCACGCGACCAATCACAAGCCGCGACGTCACCGCAAGCTATTAACGCGCTCATTTTTAAAAATGAGCGCGTTAATGACTTTCAAAGACGTAGCGGCTTGTGATTGGTCGCGGCCGCGACCAATCACAAGCCGCTACGTCTTTGAAAGCCATTAACGCGCTCATTTTTAAAAATGAGCTCGTTAATAGCTTGCGGTGCGTCGCGGCTTGTGATTGGTCGTGGCCACGCGACCAATCACAAGCCGCTACGTCTTTGAAAGCCATTAACGCGCTCATTTTTAAAAATGAGCGCGTTAATAGCTTGCGGTGACGTCGCGGCTTGTGATTGGTCGTGTGGCCGCGACCAATCACAAGCCGCTACGTCTTTGAAAGCCATTAACGCGCTCATTTTTAAAAATGAGCGCGTTAATAGCTTGCGGTGACGTCGCGGCTTGTGATTGGTCGCGTGGCCGCGACCAATCACAAGCCGCTACGTCTTTGAAAGTCATTAACGCGCTCATCTTTCAAAAATGAGCGCGCTAATAGCTTGCGGTGACGTCGCGGCTTGTGATTGGTCGCGTGGCGGTCACATGGGCGGCCCGCGACCAATCAGAAGCCGGGACGTGATTCTCAGGTCCTAAAAGCGCTGATTTTGAACAACGAAGCCTGCCGGTTACCCGCGCTGAGTCCAGGGGCCGCCGGAGAGGTAAATATATCAATATTTTTTATTTTAATTCTTTATTTTACACATCTCTATGTATCCGATACCGATACACGATACCACAAAAGTATCGGATCTCGGTATCGGAATTCCGATACCGCAAGTATCGGCCGATACCCGATACTTGCGGTATCGGAATGCTCAACACTAGCAGTATAGTTTGAGCATTGTCTTATTGTATTTATTGAATCTCACTATACAATGGAAGATATCTACTTCTTTTCATACTTAAAGGTCATTGAAACACAAGGCAAATATTTGCAGAACAATATTTCATATTATCTTATGTTTCCAGGTAACTGCCACAAAAAGGAAAAGAAACACTGCTCTTACTTATTATAGTTATCTGAATTGTCAGTTGACATTATTTAGATATGAGTAGAGATGAGCGAACCTTTCAAGGTTCAGTTAAGTTCAGATCCACAAACGTCCCGATGTTCATCCAATGGTTCGAAGAACATACCCGAACCCCATTGACTTCAGTGAGAGGCAAAACCAAATACATTACTATCTGACTGATATACCAACACTTTCAGCGGGGGTCAAAAAAGCTGCCAAAACAGGTAAAATTAGGGGCAGACATCAGGAAAGGTTGCATCAATAGACCTATCAATTGAGCGATCAATAAATAATTTAAAAACATTTTTATGTAGGTTCTCCTTTATTTTTGATAAACAGCCAGGCAAAACTGACAGCTGCGGGCTGCAACCCTCAGCTGTCAGTGTTAGCAAGGCTGGTTATCAAGACTGGAGAGGTCCTCATGCTGTTTTTCTTTTTATATAATTTTTGACAACTAGCCAAGCTAAAGATGACAGCTGGTGATTGGTATTCTCATGCTGATAAGGGGCCATGGATATAGCCCCCCCCCACCTAAAAAAAAAAGCAGCCCGCAGCCACCCCAGAAAAGGCAGATTTGTTATATGAGACAATTGTAGCACTTTGCCTAGCTCTTCACACATGACCTGTGGCGGTGGCAAGTGGGGTTCATATTTGTAGGGCTGATGTCATGTTTGTAACATCAGCTTTATCTTGGTTGGTTGTCAAAAATTAGCTAAAAAAAGGAATTACGTTTACATTGTAAATAAAACACAGCCAGAATAAAGTCCTTTAATTGAAGGAATGACAGTCTCCACTAATGAATCTAAATTAAGCCATAATCACGTAATTGTTTATTCTACAGAAGCCAATGTCTCCAGTAACGCAAATAAAATTACGGTATAAACTTTGGCTGACCAAATTTTAGGGAAAAAGCTCAGGTATCTGAACACGAGTCCGAATGTGCAATGTTCTTGCCAAATTTGAAATTGGTGAACAAATTTGCTCATTTCTAGAGATGAGCAAGAAATTCCTAATACTCAAATGCTTGCTTCGAGAAATAAGTATAATGGGAGTCAATGTGAAATCCGAGCTTTTTTCCAGCAGATCCTACAAAGATATCTGGGGGGCAGTAAATATGTTCAAATGGATGGGAAAAATGCTGAATGGAATGAGAACGGCATGGAGAAGAACCATGGAAGCATCTCTGACTCCTAGAACTCTGCTGAGAACAATAATGTCACACTTTTACCCCACACCACAAAATAGCCTATGGATGAGCAACATAATAACGATACATTTTTTAATAAGTTTTTGAGACTTATATACCACCGAATATCTATAATACATTAGGGGTTGTATGGAATTTATTTTAACTAATCATTTTTTTAAATAAAGCAAGGAATATTACACTTCTACAAACAGTGGGGATTCTATTATTTTTTTTAGATTTAACTTTATTTTTTAATACCTGACATCTCAGCACTCACACTTTTAGGAAACTGACTGATAGCAACAGCTATATTGCTATAAATAGTTGTCATTTACCTCCATGGTTGTTAAATGTACCAAAAGGACAATATACCCGTTTACACAGAATTGAGAATATTGACTTTGAAAAGAAAGCAAAGATCCTAACTACCAAATGTGTTGAAAAGGGCTACAATGAATTATTTCTTTCTGAAATACAGAATGCGGTCACTAAGATCACGAGCCATGAATTGACTATAGACAAGAAAACCGAAAAAAAGATTGCTGAAAAAATATTGGACTCTACTAAGTGAGGAAAAAAAATAATAGGAGAATTATTGGTTGATGAGCCCCATTTTATTTTTAGAAAGACAGAATATTGGAAATCTGATAGCCTTTACTGTACAAAGAATGACACCAGATAATGTACTTATAACATCGTATGAAGAGATTTGTTTTATGCAGCAGATGTAAATTGTGTTGTACACTATTCCTCAAGAAAAGAAAGGAGTTTAATAACGGGAAGGACACATACTCCAGCCATGACTTTATCACCTGCCAGACAAAAGGGGTGAAATATTGCATTGAATGCTCCTGTCACAAAAAATAGGCGGGACTTCCAAAAAGACTTTTGACCTAAAGAATAGGGGAGCACATCCGTAATATCACAAAAAATGTTTTGTCTCATCTGGCCAAAGCACCTTCTCCCAATAACTCACAGAATCATCCAGGTGTTTATAGGCAAACTTAAGATGGGCCTGCACATGTGCCTACTTGAGCAGGAGGACCTTGCGGGCACTGCAGGATTTCAAACCTTCATAACATAATGTGTTACCAATGGTTTTCTTGGTAACTGTGGCCCCAGCTGCATTGAGATCATTAACAAATTCTCCCCCCATGTAGTTTTAAGCTGATCTCTCGCCTTCCTCATGATCAAGGCTATCCCACCAGGTGAGATTTTGTATGATGCCCCAGATCGATGTTGATTGACAGTCATTTTGTATTTCTTCCACTTTCTTACTATTGCATGAACAGTTGTCTCCTTCTCACCCAACCCAGAGTCATACTTATGGTTTTGTAGCCCATTCCAGCTTTGTGCAGGTCTATGATCTTGTCCCTGACAGCCTTAGAAAGCTCTTTGGTCTTGTCCATGTTGTTGAGGTTAGAGTGTGACTGATTAATTGAGTCCAGAAGTCTTTTATAAAGGTGACTATGTAAGACAGCTGTCTTTAATGCAAGTAACGGATGATTAAGAGCATCTTACTGGTCTGTAGGAGCCAGAACTCTTAATTGTTGGTGGTGGTGGGGGATCAAATACTAATTTGTCACTGCAAAATGCAAATAAATATATATAATTTATACTATGTGAGTTTCTGGATTTTATTTTTTTATATTCTAACATATAACATATATTATAACATCTCTCAATGTTAAAATTAACCTACCTTTAAAATTCTAGACTGTTCATGTCTTTGTCAGTGGGCGTAGTAAATAGTAAATATAGGTAAACTGACTGAACAGCAATCTAGTCTGAACTGGTGCATAACCAAAAAAGACTTACATAGCAAATAGATCAATGGCTGCACTCAACTGTACTAAAGCTAGGAAATGTGCGATACATGAAATGTGAATAGAATAATGGCTTGTGAAATCTGTGAAAAAACACATGAGATGCTTAGCACAAGATTTGGCCAAAAAATGTGAGCCCATCCACCAAACGACAAGGTAATCTCAGATCGGATGGGTCCCTGACCTCTCTACCTAGTGTGAACACTTACCTCTGGCTAATAACATGGTAAAGCCTGCTTATATAGATGATGTCATGTCTTGTCCAACCTCCTCTATTCCATTTGACCAACCCACACTCCATTACACACATAGATAGATGGATAGATAGGTGGAATGAGATAGATAGATAGATGTAGATAGATATAGGGATAGTTAGGCTACTTTCACACATCAGGTTTTTGCCGTCAGGCATAATCCGGCGAGTTTTGAAAAAAAGGGATCCGTTTTTTTTTTCGCCAAATCCAGTTTTTCTCATAGAGTTGTATTAGCGCCGGATGTGCCTGATGGCCACATGTTTCATCCGTTTTTTGCCAGATCTGTCAAAAAAAACTGTTTCCGGCGGATGGAGAAAACGTACAGAGGAATGTTTTTTCTGTCCGGCGAAAAAACGCACAGTGACGGATCAGGTGAAAAACGTATGAAACACATGTGAAATGATGAATCTGGCCTCCAAATCCGTTTTTTCATGCATTTTTTTCCATTGAAATGATGTGCATTTTCCGTTCTCAGTCTCTAAAAAAAAAATGGATCAGTTGCATCAGTTTTTCACTATTTGCAAAGGATCCGTTTTTTCAAAAATTCGCCTGATCCTGCCTGATGGAAACAAACTGATGTGTGAAAGTAGCCTAACTATCCATATATCCATCTACATCTATCCATCAGGCAGGATCCGGCGAATTTTTGAAAAAACTGATCCGTTGCAAATATTGAAAAACTGATGCAACTGATCTGTTTTTTTTAGAGCGAGAGAGAGCGGAAAATGTGCATGATTTCAATGGGAAAAATGCATGAAAAACCGAATTCGGAGGCTGGATTCATCATTTCACATCTCAGTTTCATACGTTTTTCGCCAGATCAGTCGCTGGGCGTTTTTTCGCCGGACAGAAAAACCGTTCTTCTGTACGTTATCTCCATCCACTGGAAATAGCTTTTCAGATAGATCCGGCAAAAAAACGAAGAAATGTGAGGCCATCAGGCACAATCCGGCACTAATACAACTCTATGAGAAAAAAACGGATCTGGCAAAAAAACATGGATCTGTTTTTTTTTTTCAAAACTCGCCGGATTGTGCCTGATGGCAAAAACCTGATGTGTGAAAGTAGCCAGATAGATATATGGATAGAAACATCTATGTATCTACAGATATATCTATCTATAAATATATCTATAGATCAATATAGCCATACTAATATCTATAGATATATCCACAGTTATATCTATAGATATTGAATGTCTCTGTATACTGCATTGATTTTCCATGGTATGCACTGACTTTACCCAGCTCTCCCTGGCTCCCGAATGTCTCTGTATACTGCATTGATTTTCCATGGTATGTACTGACTTTACCCAGCTCTCCCTGGCTCCCGAATGTCTCTGTATACTGCATTGATTTTCCATGGTTTGCACTGACTTTACCCAGCTCTCCCTGGCTCCTGAATGTCTCTGTATATTGCACTAATTTTTCTATGCTTCCCCTGGATCTGAGTGTCTTGGTGCTGCACATATAATCCTTTTTAGTATGCTTTCTTACCTATCAGCTTGTTTTCCATGACCTGTCTTCATGTATCTCTGTGTTATCCTGGCATCTCTTTGAGTGGTCACTCCAACCCCTCCCTCTCTTTATGACCTTTGCTTAAAGGGAACCTGTCACCCCGTTTTTTCAGATTGAGCTATAAATACTGTTAAATAGGGCCTGCGCTGTGCGTTACTATAGTGTATGTAGTGTACCCTGATTCCCCATGTATGCTGAGAAATACATTACCAAAGTCGCCGTTTTCGCCTGTCAATCAGGCTGGTCAGGTTGGGTGGGCGTGTTCACAGCGCTCTTTTCTTCCCCAGCTTTCCGTTGGTGGCGTAGTGGTGTGCGCATGTCCAAGGTCCGAATTCCCTGCGCCCACGTGAAGACACAGCGCGCGATCTGCGCTGTCATCCCTTTCATCGGTGGGGGCGGCCATCTTCCTGGGGCCACGCGTGCGCAGATGGAGTGCTCTGCTGCACGGGGCTTCAGGAAAATGGCCGCGGGATGCCGCGCGTGCGCACAAGAGATCGCGGCGGCCATTTTCCCAAAGCCGAGTTTGCATCTCGGCTTTGGGAAAATGGCCGCCGCGATCTCTTGTGCGCACGCGCGGCATCCCGCGGCCATTTTCCTGAAGCCCCGTGCAGCAGAGCACTCCATCTGCGCATGCGCGGCCCCAGGAAGATGGCCGCCCCCACCGATGAAAGGGATGACAGCGCAGATCGCGCGCTGTGTCTTCACGTGGGCACAGGGAATTCGGACCTTGGACATGCGCACACCACTACGCCACCAACGGAAAGCTGGGGAAGAAAAGAGCGCTGTGAACACGCCCACCCGACCTGACCAGCCTGATTGACAGGCGAAAACGGCGACTTTGGTAATGTATTTCTCAGCATACATGGGGAATCAGGGTACACTACATACACTATAGTAACGCACAGCGCAGGCCCTATTTAACAGTATTTATAGCTCAATCTGAAAAAACGGGGTGACAGGTTCCCTTTAACTCTCTACATCTGGTCTCCCATACCCAGCCACCTCCTCATTCACACCTGATTGCCCTTAACTGGGGATATATTCACATGCAGGAGTCTGCTACAGACTCAGTCTGCTGCAATTCATCTTTTAACTTCCATTTTTTAAATTACCGTATATACTCGAGTATAAGCCGACCCGAGTATAAGCCGACCCCCCTAATTTTGCCACAAAAAACTGGGAAAACTTATTGACTCGAGTATAAGCCTAGGGTGGAAATGCAGCATTTACCGGTGAATTTCAAAAATAAAAATAGATCATTATTTCCCCATAGCTGTGCCATATAGTGCTCTACACCGTTCATTATTTCCCCATAGCTGTGCCCCATATAGTGCTCTGCACCGTTCATTGTGCCCCATAGCTGTGCCATATACGGTGCTCTGCACCGTTCATTGTGCCCCATTGCTGTGCCATATACAGTGCTCTGCACCGTTCATTGTGCCCCATTGCTGTGCCATATACGGTGCTCTGCACCGTTCATTGTGCCCCATTGCTGTGCCATATACGGTGCTCTGCACCGTTCATTGTGCCCCATTGCTGTGCCATATACAGTGCTCTGCACCGTTCATTGTGCCCCATTGCTGTGCCATATACGGTGCTTTGCACCGTTCATTGTGCCCCATTGCTGTGCCATATACAGTGCTCTGCTCCGTTCATTGTGCCCCATTGCTGTGCCATATACGGTGCCCCATATCTGTGCCCATATACGGTGCTTTGCACCGTTCATTGTGCCCCATTGCTGTGCCATATACGGTGCTCTGCACCGTTCATTGTGCCCCATAGAAATCTCTGCCGCCGCTGCTGAAATAAAAAAAAAAAACACATACTCACCTCCCTTGATTGCAGCTCCCGGCGTCTCGTTCCGGCGCCTCCATCTTCCCGGCGTCTCTGCTCTGCCTGAACAGTCAGAGCGCAGACGCCGGGAAGATGGAGGCGCCGGCCGGGAAGATGGAGCGGCGCCCGGCGGCTGGAACGAGGACAGGTGAATATGCTATACTTACCTAGTCCTGGCGATCCTCGCGCTGTCCCTCTGCCTGGTCTTCGGTGCCGCAGCTCTTCCTGTCAGCGGTCACCGGCACCGCTGATTAGAGGAATGAATAGGCGGCTCCGCCCCTATGGGAGGTGGAGCCGCTTATTCATATCTCTAATGAGCGGTCCCACGTGACCGCTGAAGAGGGGAAGAAGCTGCAGCACAGAAGCCCGTGGGACGGCAGGGACAGCGCGAGGATCGCTGGGACTAGGTAAGTATACCTCAGCGCCCTCACCCCCTCACCCGCCGACCCTGCCACCCACATTGACTCGAGTATAAGCCGAGAGGGGCACTTTCAGCCCAAAAATTTGGGCTGAAAATCTCGGCTTATACTCGAGTATATACGGTACATCTTTTTAATTATGATTCTGAATTAGACTGAATTGGACTGGACTTGACTGGAAGGTAACAGAATACCAACCACTACAATATTTCGGTTTCTTTTCTCTTTCACCCCCATACTACTTTCCTTCTTACAATCTCCTGCAATCCCTCCACCTAGTGAGGAAATAGTCATTTCTCCCTCCATCCTCGCCAGCCATCTCACCTTCTCCTCAGAACTGTTCCTCCACATACAATCCTTTTTCTCCAGACACACACCGCCGCATCATGTCCTATCCTGCTCCCACCTTCTAATGCTCTGTCTGCTACTCCTCATTGCTGGTGACATATCCCCAAATCCCGGCCCTCCCCAATTCATCCCCACACTCGTTTCTAACCCCCTGCCACGATCCTCCGCATGTTTTCCCAACCACGACAACCTCATACCCATTCATCCAGCCCCCACTCCCCCGCTCCCCCTACTTGGAGCACTATGGAACGCACGCTCCATCTGCAACAAACTGCCATTTATCCATGACCTCTTCATCACCAACAAACTCTTCTTCCTCGGCCTCACCGAAACCTGGCTCACCCCCTCTGACTCGGCCTCTCCAGCTGCGCTCTCCTATGGCGGATTCCACCTCTCTCACACCCCTCGCCCCAGCAACAAACGCGGTGGAGGAGTTGGCCTGCTCCTGTCCAACACCTGCTCCTTCACTCCAATACCGCTACCACCCTCCGCCTCTCTTTCCTCGTTTGAGGTGCACTCTGTCCGCATCTATTCCCCCTCCAACCTCCAGCTGGCTGTCATCTACCGCCCCCCAGAACTAGCCATCTCCACCTTTCTCGACCACTTCACCACCTGGCTACTTCATTTCCTCTCTGTTGACATCCCCACTATCATCATGGGTGATTTCAATGTCCCTATTGACACTTTCACCTCAGCTGCCTCTAAACTTTTATCACTGACTGCCTCCTTCGGCCTCACTCAATGGTCCTCTGAGGCCACTCACAAAGATGGCCACACGCTGGACCTCATCTTCACCCGCCTCTGCTCCCTTACTAATCTCACTAACACACCCCTCCCCCTGTCTGACCACAACCTACTGACATTCTCGTCCCTCTCCTCTCCTAGTGTGCAACCCCCAATCCAGAAACTCACTCACCCTCGCAGAAATCTCAAACATCTCAACTTACAATCACTCTCTGAGTCCCTTCTCTCTCTCACAGACATAGCTTCCCTTCATGACACAGATGCTGCTGCCACTTTTTATAACACCACAATAACAGCAACACTCGATTCGGCCGCCCCACTCATGCATAGTAAAACTCGTACAATTAACAGGCAGCCCTGGCTGACCAGCCTGACCAAAGAATTGAGACGGGCTTCCAGGATTGCTGAGCGGAGATGGAAGCGATCCCACTCTGCCGACCACTTCACTGCATATAAGCAGTCCCTCGCCAGCTTCAAGTCTGCGCTCACTGCCGCAAAACAAACTTACTTCTCATCTCTCATATGCTCCCTGTTCTCTACTCCGTCCCCCCGCACCTCCTCCCTCCCCGCTCATTTCTGCTGATGACTTTGCCTCTTTCTTTAAACAAAAGATCGATACGATCAGAGAAAGCTTTGGCCCACAGCGCCCACTACCCCTCTTATCTCCTCAACCCTGCTCCTCAAAAACCAGCTTCTCCACCATCACAGAAGATCCGTTCTCCACCCTCCTGTCAAGATCACACCTCACCACCTGCACGCTTTACCCACTCCATCCCACCTTATCCCTAACCTTTCCACGGTCTTCATCCCAACCCTAACGCACCTCTTCAACCTCTCACTCACAACAGGTGTCTTTCCCTCATCCTTCAAGCATGCCAAGATCACACCCATCCTCAAAAAGCCCTCCCTCGACCCATCCTCTGTGTCTAGCTATCGCCCAATATCTCTTCTCCCTTATGCCTCCAAATTGCTGGAGCAACACGTCCATCTTGAACTGTCCTCCCACTTCTCCTCCTGCTCCCTCTTTGATCGGTTACAATCAGGCTTCCGTTCCCATCACTCAACTGAAACTGCCCTAACTAAAGTCACCAATGACCTACTAACTGCCAGGAGCAAGCGACACTACTCTGTCCTCCTTCTCCTGGACCTGTCTTCTGCCTTTGACACTGTAGACCACTCCCTTTTGCTACAAATCCTCTCATCTCTTGGCATCACAGACTTGGCCCTTTCCTGGATCTCGTCATATCTGACAGACAGAACATTCAGTGTCTCCCTCCCCCACACCACCTCCTCACTTCACCCCTTGTCAGTCGGTGTTCCTCAAGGCTCTGTTCTAGGACCCCTACTCTTCTCCATCTACACTTTCGGCCTGGGACAGCTCATAGAATCCCACGGTTTGCAGTACCATCTCTACGCTGATGACACACAGATCTACCTCTCCGGACCTGACCTCTCCTCCTTGCTTACCAAAATCCCGCACTGTCTGTCTGCCATTTCAGCCTTCTTTTTTCTGTTCGCTTTCTACAACTGAACATGGACAAAACAGAATTCATCATCTTTCACCCATCTCACTCTAGCCCTCCACCAGACCTATCCATCAATGTCAATGGCTGCTCACTATCCCCAGTGCCACACGCCCGGTGCCTCGGGGTGATCCTCGACTCTGCCCTCTCTTTCAAGCCACATATCCAAGCCCTTGCCTCCTCCTGTCGTCTCAAACTCAAAAATATTTCCTGGATCCGAGCTTTCCTTGACCGCAACACTGCAAAAACGCTAGTGCATGCCCTTATCATCTCCCGCCTCGACTACTGCAACCTCCTACTCTCTGGACTCCCCTCTAGCACTCTGGCACCACTCCAATCCATCCTACACTCTGCTGCCCGACTAATCCACCTGTCCCCCCGCTATTCCCCAGCCTCTCCACTGTGTCAAGCCCTTCACTGGCTTCCTATCGCCCAGAGACTCCAGTTCAAAACCCTCACAATGACATACAAAGCCATCCACAACCTGTCTCCTCCATACATCTGTGACATGGTCTCCCGGTACCTACCTACACACAACCTCTGATCCTCCCAAGACCTCCTTCTCTACTCCCCTCTCATCTCTTCTTCCCATAACCGCATCCAAGACTTCTCCCGTGCTTCCCCCATACTCTGGAACTCTCTACCCCAACACATCAGACTCGCGCCTACCATAGAAACCTTCAAAAAGAAACTGAAGACTCATCTCTTCCGACAAGCCTACAGCCTGCAGTGATCCTCAACCTACTGAACAGCCGCACAGCCAGCTCTTCCCTCTCCTAGTGTATCCTCACCCACCCCCTGCAGACTGTGAGCCCTCGCGGGCAGGGTCCTCCCTCCTTATGTACTCGTGTGCCTTGTTATCTGCTCATGTTTAATGTATTTGTCTATATTTGCCCCGTATTCACATGTAAAGCGCCATAGAATAAATGGCGCTATAGAAATGTATAATAATAATAATAATAATAATAATAATATATCTATTCATATATCCATAGATATCAATGTATAGATAGATTTATCTATGGATATAGCCATAGATATATCCATTGATATATAATAGTGAGGCCTATGTTTCTTAATGAACGTTTAATTAAAAAAAATGGAAAAAAATGGTGTGGGCTCCCGCGCAATTTTCTGCGCCAGAAGGAGAAAGACGATGGCTGGGGGCCAATATTTGTAGCCTGGGAAGGGGGTAATTCTCATGGTCCCTCCCAGGCTATGAATATCAGCCCGCAGCTGTCTGCGTAGCCTTTACTGGCTATTAAAATAAGGGGCCCCCCACCAAAAAAATGACATAGGGTCCCCTTATATTTTATAGCCAGAAAGGCCACGCAGACAGCTGCGGGCTGATATTCATGACCTAGAGATGGGCCATAGATATTGGCCCCCCCCGGCTACAAATACCTGCCCGTAGCCGCCCAAGAAATGGCGCATCTTACAGATGCACCAATTCCGGCACTTAGCCCCTCTCTTCCCACTCCCGAGTAGCGGTGGGATATGGGGTAATAAGTGTTTAATGTCACCTTGCTATTGTAAGGTGACATTAAGCCGGGTTAGTAATGGAGAGGCGTCAATAAGATGCCTATCCATTATTAATCCTAGAGTAGTGAAAGAGTTTTAAAAAAATAAAGACACAGCCAGGAAAAAGTATTTTATTATTCTTAATTTAATCATACTCGATCACCTGTAAAAAATTAAAATAATAAACTGTATACTCCCTGTCTGACGCAGTCCAATTAATAACGAGTGTCCCACGACGATCTCCCCTATAGAACAGTGACATCGGGTGATGTCACTGCTCTATAGGACAATGTCTCCTGCAGTGCATCACTGAAAAGGTTACCTGAGTTCACTCTTTTGCTTTATGGCAATGCTGCATGGGAACTTTCTCACACAGCAGTGCACAAGTGAGACAAGGGACTATTTTTTACAGCGGCGGAGGAATACAGTGCAGAAGGATACCTTCCATTATTGTATTCCTGGAGCCCCTGAAGAGCGGTCGCATCAGCTGATGCTGCTGCTCTCCACGGGAGATCATCATGGGACACTCATTTTAATTGGATTTCTGCGGATCATGGAGTATAGTGTTTGTTTATTATTTTAATATTTTTTACAGGTGACAATGGCTTCGGGGATCAAGGTGACAAAGTGATGGTGATTATGTACTCTATGTATATATGTATGTAATGTATGAATGTACTGTATGTATTGCATGTTATATATTCTGTTGCATGTTGTGTGTAAAGTTATATGTTAGATTCTGTATGTTCTGTTGTATGTTATATGGTGTATGTACTGTTGTATGTACTGTTATGTTGTATGTTATATTTTGTATGTTATATGTTCTGTTATGTTATATGTTCTGTTATATCTTGTATGTACTGTTATGTTGTATGTTATATGTTCTGTTATATGTTGTATGTACTGTTATGTTGTATGTTATATGTTCTGTTATATATGTTGTATGTTATATGTTGTATGTTCTGTTTTATGTTATATGTTTGTGTTTTTTTTACATTCAACGCATTAGCCAGATGATGGGACTACTACTGTCCCATCATTGGCTCATGTGTCAATCACTGTCATTGCAGCAGGCATAGCCCGATGGGACTTGTAATCCCATTGGACGATGCCTGCACACACACACAAAGATTCCCAAGAGCCCCGAACAGACCCCCAAGAGGCCCGCACAGACCCCTGAGAGGCCCGCACATTCCCCCCAGCAGCCCGCACAGACCCCTGAGAGGCCAAAAAAAACCAACAGCAGGCCCACACAGACCCCGACAGGTCCACACAGATCCCCCGAGAGCCCTGCACAAACCCCCTTCAGCCCACACAGACCCCTGACAGGCCCGCATAGAACCCCGAGAAGCCCGCACAGACCTCCGACAGGCCCGCACAGACCCCCGGCAGCCCGCACAGACCCCAAGAGCCCTGCACAGACCCCCGAGAGGCCCGCACAGACCCCCGAGAGGCCCGCACAGACCCCCGAGAGGCCCGCACAAACCCCCTTCAGCCCGCACAGACAAGCCCACACTCTGCCCACAAAATTCCCCTCCTCCCGATCTGCAGCGTTTCACCCGCAGCTAAACTGCAGATCTTTTTTAGATCTGCGGTTTTGCTGCGGATGTGCCCGACTCAATGGAATTGTTGGTTTTGGTTTATTCAGCCTCCCAGAAGCAAATAGTAAACTGGCAAAATAGGTAGTGAAAATGATACCAATAAAAAAAAGTTATCTCATCCTGCAAAAATTTAGCCCTCACAAGACTCAGTCCGATGAAATACGAAGAAAACTACAGCTCTCAAAATTAGAGTTGAGCAAATAAGCTGCAGAGGGAACCCGGCTTCCTGGATCACTCCGGCCGATCAGCTGTTTGACTCCGCAGCTGCATGTGTTACTGCTGTGTGACAGTCATGACACATGCATGGAGAGCCCAATAAAGAGGTTGTCACTGTCGCACAGCTGAGAAAAATGCAGTTGCAGAGCCGAATAGCTGATTGGCCAGAGCAATCAAGGAAGCCAAGTTCCCTCTACAGCTTATTCGGTAAGCGCTATAGCTTGCTGAATAAGCAGGGACCCAAGCAAATTTGATCAACTTAAAATAACTCAAAAAAAGCATCCTTTACTGTGTGACAGCAGCCATGCATAAAACCCTAATATAAATCTGGTAGCATGGCAGCACGGTGGCTCAGTGGATAGCACTGGGGTCCTGGGTTCAAATCCCACCAAGGACAACATCTGCAAGGAGTTTGTATGTTGTCCCCGTGTTTGTGTGGGGGGTACTCCAATTTGCTCCCACATTCCAAAAACATACTGATAGGGAATTTAGATTGTGAGCCCCATCAGGGACAGCGATGATAATGTCTGTAAAGTGCAGCGGAATATGTTAGCGCTATATAAAGATTATTATTATTATTACTGTAATCGCACCGATCTGAAAAATAAGTTGCCTAATCACTTATACCACAAGAGGAATGGTGTACAAAAAAAAATAAAACCAATTCTTCAACTGTTCATTCTGCCTCTCAAAGATCGTAGTAAAGCTTGGCGCATATTTATCCTGCTCTCTACGCTGAGCACTTACATCGGGGTTTCCGTGTAAAACTCTGAAGTACATGATTCAGACAGAACCCCTCGCGGAAGATTCACTCTAGTGAGGCAGATGGAGGCATTATCCCTTCTATATCAATATTACCAACCATTCCCATTTTGTTTAGGTGTATCCATATAAACGGCCCAGCCTGTATAACATTAACAGAGCAATTAAATACATTTTTTGTATGTGTACATCTTTTTATTTCTTCTGTTTGTATTTTCATTTTATTTTTTACAGACCACGAAATAGCTTATGGATGAGTAATATAAGAACGATACATTTTGAACAAGTTTTTAGAGGCTTATATACAACTGAAATCTACCCAAGAATACAGGTGCATCTAACAAAATTAGAATATCATCAAAAAGTTAATTTATTTCAGTCCTTCAAAACAAAAAAAGTAAAACTCATATATTAGAGCCATTACAAATAGAGTGATGTATTTCTGTTAATGT
The DNA here is from genome assembly GCF_032444005.1 of Ranitomeya imitator. Taxonomy (NCBI): domain Eukaryota; kingdom Metazoa; phylum Chordata; class Amphibia; order Anura; family Dendrobatidae; genus Ranitomeya; species Ranitomeya imitator. The sequence goes on from NC_091286.1 coordinate 532,492,079, forward strand.
TTATGATTATTGCTTACAGCCATTGAAAACCCAAAAGTCATTATCTTCGTAAATTAGAATACTTTATAACACCACCTTGAAAAAATTAATTTAAAATCCGAAATGTTGGCCTACTGAAATATATGTTCAGTAAATGCACACAATATTTGGACGGGGCTCCTTTGGCATCAATTACTGCTTCAATGTGGCATGGCATGGAGGCGATTAGCCTGTGGCACCACTGAGGTGTTATGGACGCCCAGGTTGCTTTGATAGCAGCCTTCAGCTTGTCTGCATTGTGGGGTCTGGTCTCTCTCATCTTCCTCTTTACAATACCCCATAGATTCTCTATGGGGTTAAGCTCAGACGAGTTTGCTAGCCAATCAATCAATCAATCAATCAATCAATCAATCAATCACAATGATATGTTTTAAAATCAGGAATTGGTACTTTTGGCAGTGTGAACAGGCGCCAAATCCTGCTGGAGAATTAAATTTCCATCTCTAAAAAGCTTGTGGGCAGTAGGAAGCATGAAGGGATCTAAAATTTCCTGGCAGACAGATGCGCTGACTTTGGTCTTGCTAAAACACAGTGTACCTGTACTAGCAGATGACTTGGCTCCCCAAACCATAACTGATTGTGGAATCTTCACAATAGACCTCTAGCAACTTGGAAAGCCTGTCTTTTGATTTTTCCTCCATACTCTGGGATCTTGATTTCCAAGGCCTGGTGTGAAGTATCCACAATCAATGATGGTTTAACCCCTTCTTTAGCAACCTCTTGTGGCTTACCCTCCTTGTGGCGTGTGTCACTGATTGATTTCTGGACATCTGCCAAGTCAGCAATCTTCCCCATGATGGTAGAGCCTGCTGAAACAGACTAAAGGTACCGTTACACTAAACGACTTACCAACGATCACGACCAGCGATACGACCTGGCCGTGATCATTGGCAAGTCGTTGTGTGGTCGCTGGGGAGCTGTCACACAGACAGCTCTCTCCAGTGACCAACGATCAGGGGAATGACTTCGGCATCGTTGAAACTGTCTTCAACGATGCCGAAGTCCCCTGGTAACCAGGGTAAACATCGGGTTACTAAGTGCAGGGCCACGCTTAGTAACCCGATATTTACCCTGGTTACCATTGTAAAAGTAAAAAAAAAAACAGTACATACTCACATTCTGATGTCTGTCACGTCCCCCGCCGTCAGCTTCCCGCACTGACTGTGTCAGCGCTGGCCGTAAAGCAGAGCACAGCGGTGACATCACCATTGTGCTCTGCTTTACGGCCGGCGCTGACAGTCAGTGCAGGGACGCTGATGCCGGGGGACGTGACAGACATCAGAATGTGAGTATGTAGTGTTTTTTTTTTTTACTTTTACAATGGTAACCAGGGTAAATATCGGGATACTAAGTGCGGCCCTGCGCTTAGTAACCCGATATTTGCCCTGGTTACAAGTGAACACATCGCTGGATCACACACGCCGATCCAGCGATGACAGCGGATGATCAGCGACCAAAAAAGGTCCTGATCATTCCCCAACGACCAACGATCTCCCAGCAGGGGCCTGATAGTTGGTTGCTGTCACACATAGCGAGATCGTTAGTGGGATCGTTGCTACGTCACAAAAAGTGTGACGTTGCAACGATATCGTTAACGAAATCGTTATGTGTGAAGGTACCTTAAGAGACCTTTTTAAATGCTTAGGAAGCCTTTGTAGGTGTTTTTACTTATTCTAATTTACTGAGATAATAACTTTTGAGTTTTCAGTAGCTGTAAGCCATAACCATTAACATTAACAGAAATAAACACTTGAAATATATAGTCATTGAAAAACAAAAATCTGCATTAAAATGGTATCTTTAAAAACGACAGCTCGGCACACAAAAAATAAGCCCTCACCCAACCTGAGACAATGAAAATGCTTGGCTGCTTACTGGTAGCGGTGTATCTAGGAAGCCCATGACAGCACCACAAGAGAGGAGATCCGCCCTTCAGGGACAGGAAACCTACAGACATAAAAGGGCGTTGCCTCTCTCCCACATCAGATGGATTACAGAGCATGAGAGGACCTTCCAGGTAAGTAGCATACTATACAACATCTTAAACAAAATACCATTTCCACATGTGCTTAAGCTTCAAGCCCAGAAGAGTGATGACCCACACATGAAACAGAGGGAATATATGGGTGCTGTCCTGGGCTTCTGAAAAACACTACTACCAGTAAGTAGCTAAGAATTTATTCTGTCTCCCATGACAGCACCATGAGAGAATTACAGAGATGTAAAGAATCTATTCAGGGACTACCGCTTCAAGCACATATCTCCCAAATGTGAGATCGGTGGAGCCACCCAAATCCAATCTATAATGATTCAAGAACGTGGATGGAAAAGACCACATAGCCGCCTTACATATGTCCTCAATTGATACCTCCGACCTCTCAGCACAGGATATCTCGCTCCACGGCTCGGGTGGAGTGAGCCTTTAGGCCCTCTGGAACTTCTGTGCTACTTTCTGTGTATGCCAAAGAAATTGCTTCCCTTATCCACCCGGCTAAGGTACTTTTGGAAACAGTTTTCTTTCTTTCAAAGGTCAGTTACTGAAATCCAAGTAAGGAGACACCTTATAACATCCAATGAATAGAGTTTTCTTTCTTTATGATTGGCCTGTTAGAGCAAAAGGAAGGAAGGACTATTTCCTGCAGTTTGTGGAATTTGGAAGCTACTTTTGGCAGATACAGGGGATCCGGCTTCAAAATTATCATCCCTAAACTGGGTATATGGAGGCGGTATAGATAGGGCCTGTATCACCAACCCTCAGAGCCGATGTCAGCGCAATTAAAAGGGCTGTCTTGAGGGACAGAATTTTTATTGGGGCTACGTAAATAGGTTCGAATGGAGCCTCTGTCAAAGCTGTGAGCACTGTGTTCAAATCCTATGGTACCAATTTCTGCTTAAGGAGGGGTTTATATAACGTGAAATCCACCGCACTCCCTATGTGGAATATCTTAGAGCAGAAATGTAACTTTTGAAATTTGCTAATTTATTCAAATAAAGAAATAACATCGGATCAAAACACAAGGCAATTGTTACAAATTGTGTACGCGACTCAGAATGGTAACGTTTCGACCCTCCCGGGTCTTACTCTAGGGTCACACTAAATCCAGGTTTAAGTAGAAAATAATAGAAAGGACGTTGTCCTTGTGGCATCCAGGGGCAGGTATTACTTCCTAATGAGTGTAACCTAGTGAATGATACGTCTTTAGGTGCAACCTTAAAGAAAAAAGACAGCGGCACGACAGCGCCTTGCTGATAAACTGATGGTGAATACGGCCCACGGCGCATCTGCGTCTTGTTGGTGGTGGGACCACAAAAATAGCCTAGAGAAGGAGCCAGTACACAAGACGTAGGAGCGCTGCTCTCTCCTCCCAGGGCTTCACGCCTTCCTCATCAGCAAGACGCAGTTGCGCCGCTGTTTTTCCCCATTAAGGCTTTACCCTATAATGGATTTCCCTTTTGGCCGTATTTCCTACCCAAACACCTACAAGACGCAGACGCACTGCCGTTTTTCACAACTAAGGCTATTTCCATATACGGATCCCTCTCTAGGCTATTTTTATGGTCCCAGCACCAACAAGACGCAGATGCGCCGCTAGTATTTCTTATTAAGGCTATATCCATTAACAATTTATCTTGTGGGCCGTATTCACCATCAGTTTATCAGCAAGACGCTGTCGTGCCGCTGTCTTTTTTCTTTAAGGTTGCACCTAAAGACGTATCATTCACTAGGTTACACTCATTAGGAAGTAATACCTGCCCCTGGATGCCACAGGGACAACGTCCTTTCTATTATTTTCTACTTAAACCTGGATTTAGTGCGACCCTAGAGTAAGACCCGGGAGGGTCAAAACGTCACCATTCTGAGTCGCATACACAATTTGTAACAATTGCCTTGTGTTTTGATCCGATGTTATTTCTTTATTTGAATAAATTAGCAAATTTCAAAAGTTACACAGCTACACAGCTGGGGAACAGCTGGCGGTGCTGAACCCCACTAACACATTGGCTGGTGTTTTTCTCTGTGCAGCTAGCACGTCCGGGCAAAAACTGGCGGTGTTAGAGCCCAGGGTCAGCAGGAGGAGGAGAGGAGCAGAGTGTAGGCCGAAGCCTAGTTGAACCAATTTTAAAGGTAACCTTTAACCCCCCTCAGGTGTTGCAAGGTACAAGAGCCACACCTCGTGCAGCATTAATGCTGCACAAGTAAAAGGTTGCTCTCTTAATTTTTCTCCTTGCACACGCTGAATAAAACACGTACACTATTTAGCCCATTCTACTGTAAAACAGTAGTGGAGGCATGACTTGTCTTTTTAAAGAAAAGCAGCCCAGGTGTCGAAAATAACACCTTGGTGCATGGGCGCAGCTTCCTGAGCGTTGTTATTTGCTGTACAGGAGTCTGCGCTCTTGTTATCCCTTGGCCATGCGCTGTGAGTGCAGGCCGTCTTATGACCTCATTTCATGTTGGCCGGTGCGGTTAACGATGGCCATAAATCCCAGACCCACAGTGCCTTTCCATAAAGTCACACTGCAGTGCTGGGATTCGTGGCCTTGTGCAGTAAATATCTTCACCGCTCAAACATGTCCTTACACCTGCTTCAGACTGGGCGGCCTCAGCTGATCCCTTATTGCCTGCCACGGCCATGAGGCCGCACAGTCTTTGAGAAGGCGGAAGGAGGGAAGTGAAGACAGGCGAACATATGCACTGCTCGTGCCCATCAATCACACCCTCGCAGTCAAAATATATGAGACAACGAGGGGCGTTGTGTCGGGCAGGGCGGACTCACAGGCACAGCCAGCCAACCAATGATGTCTGAAGACGGGCAGCGCTAACAATGGGGGTGCTGCGTGTCATTAAAAAGGAAAGTCACACCTCAGGGACATTGTAATGGTCTCTAATGAGACACATTTTGTACGTGTTGAGTTCCACGTGGGCAAGGAGAAAAAGTCAGCCACCTTGTACAAATGCAGCAGTACTGCTGTACAAGGTGGCTGTTATACATAGAAACACCTGGGGGTGGGGGGCAGGCTCACTTCAATTTCAGTTCATGTGCCTGCGTGGCGTTTGCAGGTCACGTTGCCGGCTACACAGCAGGGGAACAGCTGGCGGTGCTGAACCCCACTAACACATTGGCTGGTGTTTTTCTCTGTGCAGCTAGCAATTCCGGGCAAAAACTAGCGTTGTTAGAGCCCAGGGTCAGCAGGAGGAGGAGAGGAGCAGAGTGTAGGCCGAAGCCAGCACTGGTGGCAGCTTTTGTTCTGTTGTGCCAGCGTGGCTTGTGCTGGACACGATGCCGGCTACACAGCAGGGGAACAGCTGGCGGTGCTGAACCCCACTAACACATTGGCGGGTGTTTTTCTCTGTGCACCTAGCACTTCCAGGCTACAACTGGCGGTGTTATAGCCCAGGGTCAGCAGGAGGAGGAGAGGAGCAGAGTGTAGGCCGAAGCCTAGTTGAACCAATTTCAAAGGTAACCTTTAACCCCCCCTCAGGTGTTGCAAGGTACAAGAGCCACACCTTGTGCAGCATTAATGCTGCACAAGTAAAAGGTTGCTCTCTTAATTTTTCTCCTTGCACACGCTGAATAAAACACGTACACTATTTAGCCCATTCTACTGTAAAACAGTAGTGGAGGCGTGACTTTTCTTTTTAAAGAAAAGCAGCAAAGGTGTCGAAAATAACACCTTGGTGCATGGGCGCAGCTTCCTGAGCGTTGTTATTTGCTGTACAGGAGTCTGCGCTCTTGTTATCCCTTGGCCATGCGCTGTGAGCGCTTCCTGTCTTCTGACCTCATTTCATGTCGGCCGTTGCGGTTAGCGATGGACATGAATCCCAGACCCACAGTGTGTTTTCAAAAAATCACACTGCGTGGCTGGGATTCGTGGCCTTGTGCAGCAAATATGTTTGCCGCTCACACATGTCCTTACACCTGCTTCAGACTGGGCGGCCTCATCTGATCCCTTATCGCATGCCGCGGTCATGAGGCCACCCAATCTGAAGAAGGCGGAAGGAGATGAGTGAACACAGGCAAACATATGCACTGCACATGCCCATCAATCACACCCTCGCTGTCCAAAAAAATAAGACACCGAGGGGCGTTGTTTCGAGCAGGGCAGACGCACAGGCGCAGCCAGCTAACCAATGATGTCAAAAGACGGGCAGAGCTAACAAGGGTGGTGCTGCGTATCATTAGAAAGGAAAGTCACACCTCAGGGACAGTGGAATGGTCTCAATGAGACACATTTAGTACGTGTTTAATTAAACGTGGGCAAGGAGAAAAAGTCAGCCACCTTGTACAAATGCAGCAGTACTGCTGTACAAGGTGGCTGTTATACAGAGAAACACCTGGGGGTGGGGGGCAGGCTTCCTTCAATTTCAGTTCATGTGCCTGCGTGGCGTTTGCAGGACACATTGCCAGCTGCACAGCAGGGGAACAGCTGGCGTTGCTGAACCCCACTGACACATTGACTGGTGTTTTTCTCTGTGCAGCTCGCATGTCCGGGCAAAAACTGGCGGTGTTAGAGCCCAGGGTCAGCACAAGTAAAAGGTTGCTCTATTTAGTTTGCTCCTTGCACACGCTGAATAAAACACGTACACTATTTAGCCCATTATACTGTCAAACAGTAGTGGAGGCGTGACGTGTCTTTTTAAGGAGACGCAGCACAGGTGTCAAAATTTACACCTAGGTGCTGGGCGCAGATTCCTGAGCGTTGTTATTAGCTGTACAGGAGTCTGCGCTATTGTGATCCCTTGGCCATGCGCTGTGAGCGCTGCCTGTCTTCTCACCTCATTTCATGTTGGCCGTTGCGGTTAGCAATGGATATGAATCCCAGGCCCGCAGTGTGTTTTCAAAAAATCACACTGCGTGGCTGGGATTCGTGGCCTTGTGCAGTAAATATGTTTGCCGCTCACATATGTCCTTACACCTGCTTCAGACTGGGCGGCCTCAGCTGATCCCTTATCGCCTACCACGGCCAGGAGGCCACACAGTCTGAAGAAGGCGGAAGGAGATGAGTTAAGACAGGCGAACATATGCACTGCTCGTGCCCATAAACCACACGTTCGCTGACAAAATAAATATGACAACGAGGGGCGTTGTTTCTAGTAGGGCGGATGCACAGGCGCAGCCAGCTAACCATGATGACAAAAGACGGGAAACGCTACCAAGGGGAGTGCTGCGTATCATTAGAAAGGAAAGTCACACCTCAGGGACAGTGGAATGGTCTCAATGAGACACATTTTGTACGTGTTGAGTTCAACGTGGGCAAGGAGAAAAAGTCAGCCACCTTGTACAACTGCAGCAGTACTGCTGTACTAGGTGGCTGTTATACATAGAAACACCTGGGGGGGTGGGGCCAGGTTCCCTTTAATTTCAGTTCATGTGCCTGCGTGGCGTTTGCAGGTCACGTTGCCGGCTACACAGCAGGGGAACAGCTGGCGTTGCTGAACCCCACTAACACATTGGCTGGTGTTTTTCTCTGTGCAGCTAGCACTTCCGGGCAAAAACTAGCGGTGTTTGAGCCCAGGGTCAGCAGGAGGAGGAGAGGAGCAGAGTGTAGGCCGAAGCCTGCACTGGTGGCAGCTTTTGTTCTGTTGTGCCAGCGTGGCTTGTGCTGGACACATTGCCGACTACATAGCAGGGGAACAGCTGGCGGTGCTGAACCCCACTGACACATCACCTAGTGTTTTTTCTGTGTAGACAACACTTCCAGGTGGCAACTGACAGTGTTGAAACCCAGGGAATCAAAGAGGAGCAGAGTGTAGGCTGAAGCCTGCAGTGGAGCAAGTTGAAAGGGAACCTTTAACCCCCCCCCCAGGCATTTGTTGCTGAAAGAGCCATCTTGTACAGCAGTAATACTGCACATGGAAAATGGTGGCTCCGAAAATTATGCTCCTTGCAAACGCTGAAGTGCACACTCATATAATGTGTCCCCTCACACTGTCAAACCGTCCCGGAAGTGGGACTTTCCTTTGTAATGTGACACAGCAAAGCCGTCATTCCAACCCCCTTGGTGCCGTGCGCCACCTCCTCAACGTTGTTTGGTTCTGTCACGGAGCCCGCGCTGTAATGTTATCCCTTGGCCATGCACAGTTAGCGGTGCCCGTCTTCTGACATCATGTAGGTGTCAGGCTGGCAGTGCCTGTGCGTCCAAGCTGCCCGAGATCCAACCTTGCAGTGTCATCTAATGTAGTCCCACTGCGGGCCAGGGATCCATGGGCATGCGCAGTGCATATCATCGCCTCTCACTCACCTCCTTCCTGCTTCTTCAGACTGTGTGGCGTCACGGCCGTGGCATGCTATTAGGGATCAGCTGACGCCGCCTAGTCTGAAGAAGCGTGAAGAAGGGGAGTGAGAGGCTAGTATATGCACTGCGCATGGCCATGGATACCAGGCCCACTGTGGGATCACATTAGACGACACTGCGAGGTGGGATTTCGGGCAGCGTGGACGCACAGGCGCAGCCAGGACGACAACAAATGATGTCAGAGGAGGGGCAGTGCAAACTGTGCATGGCCAAGGGATAACATAACAGCGCAGGGTCCATGACGGAATCAAACAACGCTAAGGAGCCAGCGCACGGTGGCAAGGGGGTAGCAATGACGGCTGTGCTGCGTCACATTACAAAGGTAAGTCCCACCTCCGGGACGGTTGGACGGTGTGAGGGGACACATTACATGAGAGTGTAGTTCAGCGTTTGCAAGGAGCATAATTTCAAGAGCGACCTTTCCCTTGTGCAGTATTAGTGCTGCACATGGTGGCTCTTTCAGTAACAAACGCCTAGGGGGGGGGGGGGGGGACAGGTCCCCTTACATTTTAGTTGTGCCAGCATGGCGGTCGCATGACACGTTGCCGGATACACAGCTGGGGATCAGCTGACGTTACTGAACCCCAATAACAGAGGAGCGACTGTTGACTGTGCAGACAGCACTTCCAGGCACCAACTGGCGGTGTTAGAGCCCAGGGACAGCAGGAGGAGCAGATTGGAGGTATTGCTGCACACACAGCTGGGGATCAGCTGACGTTACTGAACCCCAATAACAGAGGAGCGACTGGTAACTGTGCACACAGCACTTCCAGGCACCAACTGGCGGTGTTAGAGCCCAGGGACAGCAGGAGGAGCAGATTGGAGGTATTGCCGCACACACAGCTGGGGATCAGCTGACGTTACTGAACCCCAATAACAGAGGAGCGACTGTTAACTGTGCACACAGCACTTCCAGGCACCAACTGGCGGTGTTAGAGCCCAGGGACAGCAGGAGGAGCAGATTGGAGGTATTGCCGCACACACAGCTGGGGATCAGCTGACGTTACTGAACCCCAATAACAGAGGAGCGACTGTTAACTGTGCACACAGCACTTCCAGGCACCAACTGGCGGTGTTAGAGCCCAGGGTCAGCAGGAGGAGCAGAGGAACAGAGTGTAGGCCGAAGCCTGATTGGAGCAAGTTGAAAGGGAACCTTTAACCCCCCCCAAGACGTTTGTAGCTGAAAGAGCCATCTTGTGCAGCACTAAGGATGCAAAAGGAAAAGGTTGCTCTTTTAATTATGCTCCTTGCAAACACTGAAGTAAACACTAAAAATGTGTCCCCTTATACCGTTCAACCGTCCCGGAGGTGCGAATTTCCTTCGTAATGGGACACAGCACAGCTGTCATTCCTATCCCCTTGGTGCCGTGCGCTGCCTCCTCAGCGTTGTTTTAAGCTGTCACGGAGCCTGCGCTGTTCTGTTAGCCCTTGGCCATGCCCAATTAGCGCTGCCTGTCTTCTGACATAATTTGGTGTCAGGCTGTCAGTGCCTGTGCGTCCACGCTGCTCCAGATCCCACCTCGCAGTCTCGTCTAACGTAATCCCACTGCGGGCCTTGGATCCATGGGCATGCACAGTGCATATACTCGACTCTCACTCCCCTCCTTCCCTCTTCTTCAGACTGTGCGGTGTCACGGCCGTGGCATGCTATTAGGGATCAGCTGACGGCGCACAGTCTAAAGAAGGCGGAGGGAAATGAGCGAGAGCCCGAGGGGAAGATATGCACTGCGCATGCCCATGGATCCCAGGCCCGCAGTGTGACTCAATCAGAAGACACTGCGAGGCGGGATCTCGGGCAGCGCGGCCGCACAGGCGCAGCCAGCCTGACACCAAATTATGTCAGAAGACAGGCAGCGCAAATAGGGCATGCCCAAGGGATAACAGAACAGCGCAGGCTCCGTGACAGCTTAAAACAACGCTGAGGAGGCAGCGCATGGCACCAAGGGGGTAGGAATGACGGCTGTGCTGCGTCACATTATGAAGGAAAGTCCCAGCTCCGGGATAGTATAACGGTATCAGTGAACACATATTATAAGTGTTAAGTTCTGCGTGTGCAAGGAGCTAAACCAAAAGAGCTACCTTTTCCTTGTGCAGCATTACTGCTGCACAAGATGGCTCTTTCAGTAACAAACGACGGGGGGGGGGTGACAGGTTCCCTTACATTTAGGTTGTTGTGCCAGCGTGGCGGTCGCAGGACACATTGCCGGCTACACAGCTGGGGATCAGCTGACGTTACTGAAACCCAATAACACTGGGTCGTATGTTTTTACTGTGCAGCCTGCACTTCTGAGCTGCAACTGGCGGTGTTGGAGCCCAGGAATAGCAGTTCAGGTGGTAGAAAGATGAACACAGCAGGAGACCTGGATGACACCCAACTACTTAATCAGGCAGAGGAGTGGCAAATTCCTGCGAGATCCAGGCCTGGTTCATTTTCAGGAAAGTAAGCCGGTCAACGTTATCGGAGGACAGTCGCATGCGACGGTCTGTTAGTACACCACCTGCGGCACTAAAGACACGTTCCGATAAGACACTAGCCGCAGGGCAAGCCAGCACCTCCAATGCATACTGGCTTAGCTCTGGCCATGTATCCAGCTTAGAGACCCAAAACTTGAACGGGGAAGAGCCGTCTGGGAGTACAGTAAGAGGGCAAGCCATGTAGTCTGTCACCATCTGACGGAACCATTGCCTCCTGCTGACTGGAGCCGCCGGTGATGGTGTAGACATTTGGGGCGGGCACACAAAAGTGTGCCAGAGTTGTGCCATACTGGGCTTGCCTTGGGCAGAGGCACTGCTTCTGCTCCCTCTTTGGGCAGAGCCTCCCCCACTGCCTTGACGCACTGAGCTGCTTTGTAAAGCACTAGCAGCACTCCTCTCAGTTGGACAGGAGAAGATGATGGAATTCACCAGTGTGTCGTGGTACTCCCGCAATTTACGCTCCCGGGTCAACGCTGGGATGAGGTTTTGGACGTTGTCCCGGTAGCGAGGATCGAGGAGGGTGAACACCCAATAATCAGGCATGTTGAGAATGTGGTCGATGCGGCGGTCGTTTCTCAGGCACTGCAGCATGAAATCCACCATGTGCTGCAGCGTGCCAACTGGCCCAGAAACGCTGTCCCCTGCTTGAGACATGATCTCTGCCCGCTCGTCATCACCCCACCCTTGCTGTACACAGTGACCACTGGACAATTGTGTCGCTCCCTCCTCTGGACGGAGCTCTTCCTCCTCCATTGACTCCTCCTCATCCTCCTCACAAATTGGCCCCTGCGTACCCCTTTGTGAGGAACCACGTGGCGCTGACTCTCCAGAAGCTGATGGAAAAGGTGACTCCTCATCCTCCACCTCTTCCACAACATCATCCCTTAACCCTTGCAAAGTTTGCTGAAGCAGGCAGATAAGGGGGACAGTCATGCTGACTCGTGCATCATCTGCACTTGCCATCCGCGTGGAATAATCAAAAGGACGCAAAACCTGGCAGACGTCCTTCATAGTGGCCCACTCTGTGGTTGTGAAGTCTGATCGGCGCTGACTGCGACTTCTTTGCGCCTGATGCAGCAGGTACTCCATAACTGCTTGCTGCTGCTCACACAACCGCTCCAACATATGTAACGTGGAATTCCACCGGGTAGGTAGGTCACATATGATGCGGTGTTCCGGAAGGCAGAATCGGCGCTGCAGAGCAGCAATGCGGGATCTGGCCAAGCTGGAACGCCGCAAGTGAGCACACTCTAGGCGGACCTTGTGCAGCAGGGCATCAAGATCCGGATAGTCCCTCAGAAAACTCTGCACAACCAAATTGAGCACATGTGCCAGACATGGGATGTGAGTGAGGTTGCCAAGGGCCAAAGCTGCCACCAGATTTCGGCCATTGTCACACACTACCATGCCTGGCTGGAGATTCGCTGGCAGTAACCACACATCGCTCTCCTGCTTGATGGCATTCCAGAGCTCCTGCGCTGTGTGGCTTCGATTCCCCAATGAAACTAGTTTCAAGATGGCCTGCTGACGTTTGGCCACGGCTGTGCTCATGTCGGTCATAGGTAAACGTTCACAGGTCCATGTGGAGGTGGACTGTGACGGCTCCTGCAGAGATGATTCTGAGGAACTTGTGTAAGAGGAGGAGTCAATGCGTACAGACTGGATTCCTGCAATCCTTGGAGTGGGCAGGACACGTCCTGCGCCACTCGCACGATCTGTACCTGGCTCAACAACATTAACCCAATGGGCAGTGAGGGAAACGTATCGCCCCTGTCCATGCTGACTGGTCCACGCATCGGTGGTGAGGTGGACCTTGCTACTGACGGCGTTCAGTAGCGCATGTTTTATGTTTCCCTCAACATGCCTGTGCAGGGCAGGGACAGCTTGCCTGCTGAAGTAAAAGCGGCTGGGCACCTTGTACTGTGGGACTGCCAATCCCATCAAGTCACGGAAGCTGTCAGTCTCCACCAGCCTGAACGAGAGCATTTCCAGGGACAACAGTTTGGCAATGCCTGCATTCAGAGCCTGTGCTCGGGGGTGGTTGGCCGAGAATGCCCGCCTTTTCTCCCATGCCTGTACTACCGATGGCTGTAGAGTAGACTGGGAGTGTGAGGATGACTGGGAAGGTGGTGCTGTGGGTGGAATTACACAAGGTCTCTGGACAACAGTGCCAGAGGTTCTTCCATGGCGATCCTGGGAGGAAGCCAAACCAGCTGTGCGTGAGCTGGAGGAAGAGGCAACACGAGCTGAAGAGGTGGTAGCTGCCGCTGTTGGTTGGCCTACATCTTCAGTCTGTTTCTGTAACTCCACCGCGTGCCTGGTCCGCACATGTTTCCACATATTTGTGGTATTGAGGTTGCTGACATTTTTCCCTCTTTTTACTTTCTGATGACACAGCTTGCATTTGACAAAACAAATGTCATCTGCAACTGTGTCAAAAAAGGACCAGGCACTGCAAGTCTTGGGAGCGCCCTTTTTGGCTTTGGAAAGAGACAGGTTCCTAACGGGTGCCAAAGTGGAGGCTACAGGCTCCGCAGTCTTCCCCCACCCTCTCCCTCTTTGGCCCGTAAGGGGAATCTCTTCCTCAGAGCTGCTCCCACCACCTTCCTGTTCCTCACGCAACGATGGGTCAACGACCTCATCATCTCCACTACCCTCTGCCACCAACTGCTCCTCCTGGGTAGTCTCGGCAGCACAGTACGCACCAGAAAGCGTCACCTGAGTTTCATCATCAGATGCGTACTACGCTGTGGTCACCGGAGGCACTGGCCCACCCGCCTCTTCAGAGTCAGAGAGACAAAGCTGTTGGGCATCACTGCACACTGCCTCTTCTTCCATTTCTTCAATGCTGCTTGGCTGGCCCCCTGTTTCCAAGCCAAGAGATTCAGAGAACAGAAGTAGAGACGGCTCCTGTCCTGGGCTCTCTGACTGCCTGGCCAATTTGGCAGGTGGTGAAGAGACATATGGCTGCTCTCCAGTGGTCTGTGCCTGAGAGGATGTGGCACTAACTGAAGTCGATGCCGAGGCGTTAGCTGCCATCCACCCGACAACGGCTTCAATTTGGTCTTCACGCAGCAGCGGTGCACGGCGCTCTCCGACAAAGCTGCGCATGAAGGACTGTTCCCTGCTGAAACTGAGTGACGACGAGTCACCGGCGCCCGCATCAGGCACAGAATCACCACGTCCTCTCCCTGCTCCTCTCCCTGCTCCGCGCCCACGCCCACGTGCCTTACTCCCTGCCCTCTTCATCTTGGTTGACAGATAAAGATAAGCAGAAAAGTACTAAGGCCTTAGTGTGCTTATTCCTGAAATGCTCCTCCTAACAGGTGTAAGAAACACTAATGTTGTAAAGTGTGGACTAAACTTTATTATTTTTCAAATGTGGCCTACACAAGTGTTAAGTTGTGTTTGGTGAACTTTACTTTTTTTTTTTTTGCAGATCGGGCTACAGAGCTAGTTTAAATCACACGGAGACCATGCAGACAGCCGTAAACGGCGCTGCAAGGCCCAAAAAACCTCCTCTAGGTTATCCTATTTAGTGTTTTTCCACTATTTAGCTGGAGACGGGTGGAAAGACACTAATAGGGAATTTTTTTTTAAAATTTTACACAGGCTGCACTACTTGAAAAAAAGGAATTTTTTTTCAAGGTATGAGGCAGTAACGCACCCTGAGCTGAATCCAACTGGCTATGGCTGCACACAGACTACAGGGCGAGCTGCGCTCACACAGAGACCGTGCAGACAGCCGTAAACGGCGCTGCAAGGCCCATTAAACACCCTCTAGGTTATCCTATGTAGTGTTTTTCCACAATTTAGCTGGAGACGGGTGGAAAAACACTAATAGGAAATTTTTTTTAAAAATTTTAAACTGGCTGCACTATTTGAAAAAAATGAAATTTTTTTTCAAGATATGAGGCAGTAACGCACCCTGAGCTGAATCCAACCGGCTATGGCTGCACACAGACTACAGGGCGAGCTGCGCTCACACAGAGACCGTGCAGACAGCCGTAAACGGCGCTGCAAGGCCCAAAAAAACCCCTCTAGGTTAGCCTATGTAGTGTTTTTCCACAATTTAGCTGGAGACGGGTGGAAAAACACTAATAGGAAATTTTTTTTTTAAAGTTTAAACAGGCTGCACTATTTGAAAAAAAGTAAAATGTTTTTTCAAGGTATGAGGCAGTAACACACCCTGAGCTGAATCCAACCGGCTATGGCTGCACACAGACTACAGGGCGAGCTGCGCTCACACAGAGACCGTGCAGACAGCCGTAAACGGCGCTGCAAGGCCCAAAAAAACCCCTCTAGGTTATCCTATGTAGTGTTTTTCCACAATTTAGCTGGAGATGGGTGGAAAAACACTAATAGGAATTTTTTTTTACATTTTAAACAGGCTGCACTATTTGAAAAAAAGGAAAATTTTTCTCAAGGTATGAGGCAGTAACGAACCCTGAGCTGAATCCAACCGGCTATGGCTGCACACAGACTACAGGGCGAGCTGGGCTCACACGGAGACCGTGCAGACAGCCGTAAACGGCGCTGCAAGGCCCCAAAACCCCCCTCTAGGTTATCCTATGTAGTGTTTTTCCACAATTTAGCTGGAGACGGGTGGAAAAACACTAATAGGAAATTTGAGAAAAAATGTGCAGCAGGCTGCACTATGAGCAAAAAAGGACAACTGTGTGAGGCAGTGTGAACCCCCCCTGAGCTGAATACAACCGGGTATATGGCTGCACACAGACTACAGAGTGAGCTGCACACACACACACACAGAGACCTTGCAGAACGCTGTTAAAACAGCGCTGCAAGGCAAGAGCAAGGTGAACAGTGAAGAACACACAGCGTTTTGCTAAATTAGCCTTTGGAAAGGAAAATAAAGCAATTAGCTATCTCAACTGGCCCTCAGTTAGAACACAACGTCCTGTCCCTAACTGAAATCACAGCAGAGTGAGCGCAAAATGGCGGCAGCGTTTTTTATAGTGCAGAGTGACATCATTTCAGCAGCCAATCACAGCCTTGCCAGTACTTACATGCCCACCATGCTAAACAGGATGTGCCCACACTTCCAATCATTCCTCATTGGCTGCTGCATTCAGTTTGAATTCTGGGAACTTCCGATTCCGGTATCCGATACGCGGGAAGTATCGGAATTCGGTATCGGAATTCCGATACCTCAAATATCGGCCGATACCCGATACTTGCGGTATCGGAATGCTCAACACTAGTAAGTATTCTAAATGCAGTTCAAAATTGGCAACAGTAGTAAACCGGCGGCACAGCTTTGTTCACTGTAGGAGAACAGCAAGGAGCGGCAGACACAGATAAAAGGCCCCAACCCAACTAGTAGGCCTAATGCAGTGTTGTTTTCAACAACTACTAAACGAGAGCCAGAAGATCGAAGCAATGGAGAGGAAACCTGGGGAACACTTTGGAGTGGAAGACACCGTCTCTACACCCCAGACCCAACTTGAAGGCCGAATGCAGTGTTGTTTTCAACAACTACTAAACGAGAGCCAGAAGATTGAAGCAATGGAGAGGCAACCTGGGGAACACCTTGCAGCGGAAGACACCGTCTCTACACCCCAGACCCAACTTGTAGGCCGAATGCAGTGTTGTTTTCAACAACTGCTAAACGAGAGCCAGAAGATTGAAGCAATGGATAGGCAACCTGGAGAACACCTTAGAGCGGAAGACACCGTCTCTACACCCCAGACCCAACTTGTAGGCCGAATGCAGTGTTGTTTTCAACAACTACTAAACAAGAGCTTTAAGATTGAAGCAATGGAGAGGAAACCTGGAGAACACCTTGGAGCGGAAGACACCGTCTCTACCACCCAGACCCAACTTGTAGGCCAAATGCAGTGTTGTTTTCAACAACTACTAAACAAGAGCTTTAAGATTGAAGCAATGGAGAGGAAACCTGGAGAACACCTTGGAGCGGAAGACACCATCTCTACAACCCAGACCCAACTTGTAGGCCGAATGCAGTGTTGTTTTCAACAACTACTAAACAAGAGCTTTAAGATTGAAGCAATGGAGAGGAAAAATGGAGAACACCTTGGAGCGGAAGACACCGTCTCTACAACCCAGACGCAACTTGTAGGCCGAATGCAGTGTTGTTTTCAACAACTACTAAACAAGAGCTTTAAGATTGAAGCAATGGAGAGGCAACCTGGGGAACACCTTGGAGTGGAACACACCGTCTCTACACCCCAGACCCAACTTGTAGGCCGAATGCAGTGTTGTTTTCATCAACTACTAAACGAGAGCTAGAAGCTCTAAGCTATGGAGAGGAAACCTGGGGAACACCTTGGAGCGGCAGACACCATTAGTAGGCCCTACCGAAGTAGTAGTAGTAGCCCCAATGCAGTTTTCAAATTCCTATAGGCTGAAAACCAGACTATTGACGCTCAGTTTTTTAAAAGGAGGACAGCTGTATTGAGTGGCGCAGACAGACACAGGTAGTAGGCCTTAAACACAACATTTGGCTCAATGCAGTTTAAAAAAGGTTACAGGGGTACACAGGCAGCATTGGTCTGTTTAGTGGAGGACAATTTCAATTATGGGCCACAGAAAGAGTTTTTATGCCTACTATTAAAAAAAGGATGCTCTATGCAATTTAAAATAGGTTCCAGGGGTACACGGGCAGCAGTGGTCTGGTCAGTGGAGGACTAGTAGAAGGAGGGACCGCAGACAGGCGTAGTAGGCCTAGCATAACAAAATTTGGCTGTAGGCACTTTTAAATTGGTTCCAGGGGTACACAGGCAGCAGTAGACAGGTCACTCGAGGACTAGTGGCAGGAGGGACCGCAGACAGGCGTAGTAGGCCTAACATAACAAAATTTGGCTGTAGGCACTTTTAAATTGGTTCCAGGGGTACACGGGCAGCAGTAGACAGGTAACTTGAGGACTAGTGGCAGGAGGGACCGCAGACAGGCGTAGTAGGCCTAACATAAAAAATTTTGGCTGTAGGCACTTTTAAATTGGTTCCAGGGGTACACGGGCAGCAGTAGACAGGTCACTTGAGGACTAGTGGCAGGAGGGACCGCAGACAGGCGTAGTAGGCCTAACATAACAAAATTTGGCTGTAGGCACTTTTAAATTGGTTCCAGGGGTACACGGGCAGCAGTAGACAGGTCACTGGAGGACTAGTGGAAGGAGGGACCGCAGACAGGCGTAGTAGGCCTAACATAACAAAATTTGGCTGTAGGCACTTTTAAATTGGTTCCAGGGGTTCACGGGCAGCAGTAGACAGGTTACTTGAGGACTAGTGGCAGGAGGGACCGCAGACAGGAGTAGTAGGCCTAACATAACAAAATTTGGCTGTAGGCACTTTTAAATTGGTTCCAGGGGTTCACGGGCAGCAGTAGACAGGTCACATGAGGACTAGTGGCAGGAGGGACCGCAGACAGGCGTAGTAGGCCTAACATAACAAAATTTGGCTGTAGGCACTTTTAAATTGGTTCCAGGGGTACACGGGCAGCAGTAGACAGGTCACTTGAGGACTAGTGGCAGGAGGGACCGCAGACAGGCGTAGTAGGCCTAACATAACAAAATTTGGCTGTAGGCAATTTTAAATTGGTTCCAGGGGTACACGGGCAGCAGTGAACAGGTCACTTGAGGACTAGTGGCAGGAGGGACCGCAGACAGGCGTAGTAGGCCTAACATAACAAAATTTGGCTGTAGGCACTTTTAAATTGGTTCCAGGGGTACACGGGCAGCAGTAGACAGGTCACTGGAGGACTAGTGGAAGGAGGGACCGCAGACAGGCGTAGTAGGCCTAACATAACAAAATTTGGCTGTAGGCACTTTTAAATTGGTTCCAGGGGTTCACGGGCAGCAGTAGACAGGTCACTTGAGGACTAGTGGCAGGAGGGACCGCAGACAGGCGTAGTAGGCCTAACATAACAAAATTTGGCTGTAGGCACTTTTAAATTGGTTCCAGGGGTACATGGGCAGCAGTAGACAGGTCACTTGAGGACTAGTGGCAGGAGGGACCGCAGACAGGCGTAGTAGGCCTAACATAACAAAATTTGGCTGTAGGCACTTTTAAATTGGTTCCAGGGACACACGGGCAGCAGTAGACAGGTCACTTGAGGACTAGTGGAAGGAGGGACCGCAGACAGGCGTAGTAGGCCTAACATAACAAAATTTTGCTGTAGGCACTTTTAAATTGGTTCCAGGGGTACACGGGCAGCAGTAGACAGGTCACTTGAGGACTAGTGGCAGGAGGGACCGCAGACAGGCGTAGTAGGCCTAACATAACAAAATTTGGCTGTAGGCACTTTTAAATTGGTTCCAGGGGTACACGGGCAGCAGTAGACAGGTCACTGGAGGACTAGTGGCAGGAGGGACCGCAGACAGGCGTAGTAGGCCTAACATAACAAAATTTGGCTGTAGGCACTCTTAAATTGGTTCCAGGAGTACACGGGCAGCAGTAGACAGGTCACTGGAGGACTAGTGGAAGGAGGGACCGCAGACAGGCGTAGTAGGCCTAACATAACAAAATTTGGCTGTAGGCACTTTTTAATTGGTTCCAGGGGTACACGGGCAGCAGTAGACAGGTCACTTGAGGATTAGTGGCAGGAGGGACCGCAGACAGGCGTAGTAAGCCTAACATAACAGAATTTGGCTGTAGGCACTTTTAAATTGGTTCCAGGGGTACACGGGTAGCAGTAGACAGGTCACTGGAGGACTAGTGGAAGGAGGGACCGCAGACAGGCGTAGTAGGCCTAACATAACAAAATTTGGCTGTAGGCACTTGCAATTCTCTTGCAGGGGTACGCAGGCAGTCGGTGTTCCTCAAGGCTCTATTCTAGGACCCCTACTCTTCTCCATCTACACTTTTGGCTTGGGACAGCTCATAGAATCCCACAGTATGCAGTACCATCTCTACGCTGATGACACGCAGATCTACCTATCCGGACCTGACCTCACCTCCTTGCTTACCAAAATCCCGCACTGTCTGTCTGCTATTTCAGCCTTCTTTTCTGCTCGCTTTCTACAACTGAACATGGACAAAACAGAATTCATCATCTTTCCCCCATCTCACTCTACCCCTCCACCAGACCTATCCATCAATGTCAATGGCTGCTCACTTTCCCCAGTCCCACACGCCCGGTGCCTCGGGGTGATCCTCGACTCTGCCCTTTCTTTCAAGCCACATATCCAAGCCCTTGCCTCCTCCTGCCGTCTCAAACTCAAAAATATTTCCCGGATCCGTGCTTTCCTTGACCGCGACACTGCAAAAACGCTAGTGCATGCCCTTATCATCTCCCGCCTCGACTACTGCAACCTCCTACTCTCTGGACTCCCCTCTAGCACTCTGGCACCGCTCCAATCCATCCTACACTCTGCTGCCCAACTAATCTACCTGTCTCCCCGCTATTCCCCAGCCTCTCCCCTATGTCAAGCCCTTCACTGGCTTCCTATCGCCCAGAGACTCCAGTTCAAAACCCTCACAATGACATACAAAGCCATCCACAACCTTTCTCCTCCATACATCTGTGACATGGTCTCCCGGTACCTACCTACACGCAACCTCCGATCCTCTCAAGACCTCCTTCTCTACTCCCCTCTCATCTCTTCTTCCCACAACCGCATCCAAGACTTCTCCCGTGCTTGCCCCATACTCTGGAACTCTCTACCCCAACACATCAGACTCTCGCCTACCATAGAAACCTTCAAAAAGAACCTGAAGACTCATCTCTTCCAACAAGCCTGCAGTGATCCTGAAGTTACTGAACCGCCACGCAACCTGCCCTACCCTCTCCTAGTGTTTCATCACCCATCCCCTGCAGACTGTGAGCCCTCGCGGGCAGGGTCCTCCCTCCTTATGTACCCGTGTGCCTGTTATCTGCTCATTTTTAATGTTTTTGTCTATATTTGCCTCATATTCACATGTAAAGCGCTATGGAATAAATGGCGCTATAAAAATGTATAATAATAAAATAATAATAATAAGGAAGGCTGCCGGAAAGAAGCAGGACGTGTCCGAGGGTAAGTATATACCTATATACCTAATAGGAATCTACTCACCCTCAGACGCGCCCTGCTTCTTTCCAGCAGCTTTCCTTCCTTCGAATCAGCGCTTGCAGGACCTTGCGTGACGTCGCAGTGACGTCGCGGCTTGTGATTGGTCGTGCGAGCGGTCACATGGGCGGCCGCGCGACCAATCACAAGCCGCGACGTAAGTATAGCGATATTTTTTATTTTAATTCTTTATTTTACACTTTAATATGGATCCCAGGGCCTGAAAGAGAGTTTCCTCTCCTTCAGACCCTGGGAACCATTGGAAACCCAATGCACTGCATTGGGTTTCGAGTTTCAGCCGACCCCGACCCCATCTTTTTTATAGGATCGGCCGATTCCACTCGAAACCCGACCCGATCCTATAAAAGTAAAGGTTGCTCAACCCTAGTTGCTAATATTAGTTCCAAGTTCTCATGTGGCATAATATTTTGCAATTTGCCTTTATAGCGAGGATCAAGGAGGCAGGCCAACCAGTAATCGTCATCGTTCATCATTTTAGTAATGCGTGTGTCCCTTTTGAGGATACGTAAGGCATAATCCGCCATGTGGGCCAAAGTTCCAGTTGTCAAATCTCCGGTTGTGCTGGGTTGAGGGGCTGTTTCAGGCAAATCTACGTCACTTGTGTCCCTCAAAAAACCAGAACCCGGCCTTGCCACGCCACCAATTTCCCGTGGCCCCGGAAAAGCTTCCTCATTAAAAAAATACTCATCCCCATCATCCTCCTCGTCCTCCTCCTCCTGTTCGCCCACTACCTCGTCCTGTACACTGCCCTGACCAGACAATGGCTGACTGTCATCAAGGCTTTCCTCTTCCTCTGCTGCAGACGCCTGTTCCTTTATGTGCGTCAAACTTTGCATCAGCAGACGCATTAGGGGGATGCTCATGCTTGTTATGGCGTTGTCTGCACTAACCAGCCGTGTGCATTCCTCAAAACATTGAAGGACTTGACACATGTCTTGTATCTTCGACCACTCCACACCTGACAACTCCATGTCTGCCATCCTACTGCCTGCCCGTGTATGTGTATCCTCCCACAAATACATAACAGCACGCCTCTGTTCGCACAGTCTCTGAAGCATGTGCAGTGTTGAGTTCCACCTTGTTGCAACGTCTATGATTAGGCGATGCTGGGGAAGGTTCAAAGACCGCTGATAGCTCTGCATACGGCTGGAGTGTACGGGTGAACGGCGGATATGCGAGCAAAGTCTGCGCACTTTGAGGAGCAGATCGGATAACCCCGGATAACTTTTCAGGAAGCACTGCACCACCAGGTTTAAGGTGTGAGCCATGCAAGGAATGTGTTTCAGTTGGGAAAGGGAGATGGCAGCCATGAAATTCTTTCCGTTATCACTCACTACCTTGCCTGCCTCAAGATCTACAGTGCCCAGCCACGACTGCGTTTCTTTCTGCAAGAACTCGGACAGAACTTCCGCGGTGTGTCTGTTGTCGCCCAAACACTTCATAGCCAATACAGCCTGCTGATGCTTGCCAGTAGCTGCCCCATAATGGGACAACTGGTGTGCAACTGTGGCAGCTGCGGATGGAGTGGTTGGGCTTCTGCGTTCTGTGGACGAGCTCTCGCTTCTGCAGGAGGACGAGGAGGAGGAGTAGGGGGTGCGAACGGCTACAGTCAACTGTTTCCTAGACCGTGGGCTAGGCAAAACTGTCCCAAAATTGCTGTCCCCTGTGGACCCTGCATCCACCACATTCACCCAGTGTGCCGTGATGGACACGTAACGTCCCTGGCCATGCCTACTGGTCCATGCACCTGACAGGTGCACCTTTGTACTCACAGATTGCCTGAGTGCATGGACGATGCACTCTTTAACATGCTGGTGGAGGGCTGGGATGGCTTTTCGCGAAAAGAAGTGTCGACTGGGTAGCTCGTAGCGTGGTACAGCGTAGTCCATCAGGGCTTTGAAAGCTTCGCTTTCAACTAACCGGTAGGGCATAATCTCTAACGAGATTAGTCTAGCTATGTGGGCGTTCAAACCCTGTGTACGCGGATGCGAGGCTAAGTACTTCCTTTTTCTAACCAGAGTCTCATGTAGGGTGAGCTGGACTGGAGAGCTGGAGATCATGGAACTAGCGGGGGTGCCGGTGGACATGGCAGACTGAGAGACAGTTGGAGACGGTATTGTTGCCGCCGGTGCCCTAGATGCAGTGTTTCTTACTTCGAAACTGGTGATTCCCTGACCCTGACTGCTTTGGCCTGGCAAAGAAACCTGCACAGATATTGCAGGTGGTGCGGAAAATGGTGGCCTTACACTGACGGAAGGGATGTAGCATTGCTGACTAGATTCATTGGCCAAGGGTGCTACAACCTTAATGGACGCTTGGTAGTTAGTCCAGGCTTGTAAATGCATGGTGGTTAAATGTCTATGCATGCAACTTGTATTTAGACTTTTCAGATTCTGACTTCTGCTTAAGATAGTTGAACATTTTTGACAGATGACTTTGCGCTGATCAATTGGATGTTGTTTAAAAAAATGACAGACTGCACTCTTTATAGCATCGGATCCCTTTTCAGGCATTGCAGACTGAGCTTTAACCGGATGGCCACGCTGTCCTCCAACAGGTTTTGGCTTTGTCACGTGTAGTGTTGAGCGATACCGTCCGATACTTGAAAGTATCGGTATCGGATAGTATCGGCCGATACCCGAAAAATATCGGATATCGCCGATACCGATATCCGATACCAATACAAGTCAATGGGACATCAAGTATCGGAAGGTATTCTCATGGTTCCCAGGGTCTGAAGGAGAGGAAACTCTCCTTCAGGCCCTGGGATCCATAGGGAGGTGTAAAATAAAGAATAAAAATAAAAAATATTGATATATTTACCTCTCCGGCGGCCCCTGAACTCAGCGCGGGTAACCGGCAGGCTTCTTTGTTCAAAATCAGCGCTTTTAGGACCTGAGAAACACGTCCCGGCTTCTGATTGGTCGCGGGCCGCCCATGTGACCGCCATGCGACCAATCACAAGCCGCGACGTCACCGCAAGCTATTAGCGCGCTCATTTTTAAAAATGAGCGCGTTAATGGCTTTCAAAGACGTAGCGGGTTGTGATTGGTCGCGGCCGCGACCAATCACAAGCCGCGACGTCACCGCAAGCTATTGACGCGCTCATTTTTAAAAATGAGCGCGTTAATGGCTTTGAAAGACATAGCGGCTTGTGATTGGTCGCGTGGCCGCGACCAATCACAAGCCGCGACGTCACCGCAAGCTATTGACGCGCTCATTTTTAAAAATGAGCGCGTTAATGGCTTTGAAAGACATAGCGGCTTGTGATTGGTCGCGTGGCCGCGACCAATCACAAGCCGCGACGTCACCGCAAGCTATTAGCGCGCTCATTTTTAAAAATGAGCGCGTTAATGACTTTCAAAGACGTAGCGGCTTGTGATTGGTCGCGGCCACGCGACCAATCACAAGCCGCTATGTCTTTCAAAGCCATTAACGCGCTCATTTTTAAAAATGAGCGCGTTAATAGCTTGCGGTGACGTCGCGGCTTGTGATTGGTCGCGGCCGCGACCAATCACAACCCGCTACGTCTTTGAAAGCCATTAACGCGCTCATTTTTAAAAATGAGCGCGTTATTAGCTTGCGGTGACGTCGCGGCTTGTGATTGGTCGCGTGGCCGCGACCAATCACAAGCCGCTACGTCTTTGAAAGTCATTAACGCGCTCATTTTTCAAAAATGAGCGCGCTAATAGCTTGCGGTGACGTCGCGGCTTGTGATTGGTCGCGTGGCCGCGACCAATCACAAGCCGCAACGTCTTTGAAAGTCATTAACGCGCTCATTTTTCAAAAATGAGCGCGCTAATAGCATGCGGTGACGTCGCGGCTTGTGATTGGTCGCGTGGCGGTCACATGGGCGGCCCGCGACCAATCAGAAGCCGGGACGTGTTTCTCAGGTCCTAAAAGCGCTGATTTTGAACAACGAAGCCTGCTGGTTACCCGCGGACTCACCAGGGGCCGCCGGAGAGGTAAATATATCAATATTTTTTATTTTAATTCTTTATTTTACACATCTCTATGTATCCGATACCGATACCCGATACCACAAAAGTATCGGATCTCGGTATCGGAATTCCGATACCGCAAGTATCGGCCGATACCCGATACTTGCGGTATCGGAATGCTCAACACTAGTCACGTGTTTTGTGCCATCTACGGGCCCGGCAGATGGAAGCTGTTGCGATGTTGATGCCTGCTGCGGCCCCTCCTCCGCTTCAGAACTACTGCCGCCTGCACCCTGTTCCCCCAATGGCTGCCAATCGGGGTCAACAACTGGGTCATCTATAACCTCCTCTTCTAGCTCGTGTGCAACTTCGTCTGTGTCACCGTGTAAGTCGGTGGTATAGCGTTCGTGACGGGGCAACATAGTCTCATCAGGGTCTGATTCTGGATCAGTACCCTGCGAGGGCAATGTTGTGGTCTGAGTCAAAAGACCAGCATAGTAGTCTGGCTGTGACTGTGCATCAGTGCACTCCATGTCAGATTCAACTTGTAATGGGCATGGCCTGTTAACTGTTTCACTTTCTAAGCCAGGGACGGTATGTGTAAAGAGCTCCATGGAGTAACCCGTTGTGTCGCCTGCTGCATCCTTCTCTGTTGCTGTTTTTGCTGAAGAGGACAATGAAGCAACTTGTCCCTGATCGTGAACATCCACTAACGACATGCTGCTTTTACATTTACCAGTTTCAGAAGAGGAGGCAAAAGAGCTAGAGGCTGAGTCAGCAAGGTAAGCCAAAACTTGCTCTTGCTGCTCCGGCTTTAAAAGCGGTTTTCCTACTCCCAGAAAAGGGAGCGTTCGAGGCCTTGTGTAGCCAGACGACGAACCTGGCTCCACAGCTCGAGACTTAGGTGCTATATTGTTTTTCCCACGACCACCCGATGCTCCACTACCACTACCATCATTACCAGCTGGAAATGAACGCCCACGGCCACGACCTCTTCCACCAGACTTCCTCATTGTTTAAAAAACATCACCAAACTAACGGAATTTGTTACTGTCAAACAACTTACAAGGTGAACTCTAACTTCTGTATGATTTAGATATCCCTTTATAGGTGGGTGAGACCGCAAGGAAAATCAGGCACGATGTTACACACTGTTTTCTGTGGCACCAAATGAGAGAGATGCCACACACGCAGGACTGTCACTCAAGCACAAAGGCCAATATTAATCTCCCACTGTTTTTTTTTTTTTTTCAGGGAGAATTTAGATACCAAATTTTTTTAACCAAAAAACTAGGCTTTCTATGGCCCACTATTTAAGAGAGATGGCACACTCAGGATTGTATATAATAAGCGTGGTGTACTTATCCAAATGAAAATTAATACCGTATTTAGCAACTGGATAAAATTTAACCTTTATTAGGTATATACTAAAATGCCTATATGGCACATAAATATGACCCACATAAAAACATATATATACAAATGGGAACCTAACGTGAAAAGTGCCCTGTTACCTACACAGAAAGGGGAAGGACAAGACAAGACTAACAATAAATACCAGGCACTAAACAGCACCGACCAAATATAATCACTGCCAATCTACATATGTTACCTTATGATCCCAGGAACATTTGTCTCCTTGGGATCACCAAAAGTGGGCCGACGATGAGCAAGGTGTGGGTATTAGACAACGGATGTGACCTTATGTTAGGTTAAACTCCTTGCAACCGTGTCTCTATAATCCCAAAATATATTGCCCTTGCTTATTGACTATAATAGGACAAAACAGTATCTATACTATGTGTCCTAAACAATCCAAAAATACCTCATGTGTAAATACACAAATAAACGCTCCACATTTAGATTGGTGTCAGTGCAGTATAGCAGCCTATACAAGAAACACATTTACAGATACCACAGAAAATTAAATTCACTACCCATCTATCAAACTGGGATACATATAACTCATTTCACGATATACATGAGTGTTCCCTATGGGTAAACCTGTGGCACTTCACAGGGTTAAATGATGGTGGAGCACACGCTCAGAAACGCTGCATTGTATGAGACCCAAAATCAATAGACAAAACCCGAGCTGAGTTTATAAAATACACAGAGAGGGGAGACCTGCAATGGCAGCAGCATTCTCCCCTGATGAATCTATAAGGAAGAAACGCGTCGGGAGACACCGCATGCAGCAATACATTTTAACACCAGGGTCAGGCATGAGGTGGACGGTGAGAGGGAAACGGCTTGTGACGGCAGCATTGAAAATGCGGTGAGATCCACCCACACATATGGGTTTTGTCTATTGATTTTGGGTCTCATACAATGCAGCGTTTCTGAGCGTGTGCTCCACCATCATTTAACCCTGTAAAGTGCCACAGGTTTACCCATAGGGAACACTCATGTATATCGTGAAATGAGTTATATGTATCCCAGTTTGATAGATGGGTAGTGAATTTAATTTTCTGTGGTATCTGTAAATGTGTTTCTTGTATAGGCTGCTATACTGCACTGACACCAATCTAAATGTGGAGCGTTTATTTGTGTATTTACACATGAAGTATTTTTGGATTGTTTAGGACACATAGTATAGATACTGTTTTGTCCTATTATAGTCAATAAGCAAGGGCAATATATTTTGGGATTATAGAGACACGGTTGCAAGGAGTTTAACCTAACATAAGGTCACATCCGTTGTCTAATACCCACACCTTGCTCATCGTCGGCCCACTTTTGGTGATCCCAAGGAGACAAATGTTCCTGGGATCATAAGGTAACATATGTAGATTGGCAGTGATTATATTTGGTCGGTGCTGTTTAGTGTCTGGTATTTATTGTTAGTCTTGTCTTGTCCTTCCCCTTTCTGTGTAGGTAACAGGGCACTTTTCACGTTAGGTTCCCATTTGTATATATATGTTTTTTTGTGGTTCATATTTATGTGCCATATAGGCATTTTAGTATATACCTAATAAAGCTTAAATTTTATCCAGTTGCTAAATACGCCACACTCAGGACTGGCAGACAAGCAGAAAGTTAAATATTAATCTCCCACGTTTTTTTTATTTTTTCTGGGAGAATTTAGATACCAAATATTTTTAACAAAAAAACTAGGCTTTCTATGGCCCACTATTTAAGAGAGATGGCACAATCAGGACTGGCAGACAAGCAGAAAGGCCAATATTAATCTCCCACAGGTTTTTTTTATTTTTTCAGGGAGAATTTAGATACCAAATTAAAAAAAAAAAAAAAACTAGGCTTTCTATGGCCCACTATTTAACCCCTTCATGACCCAGGCTATTTTGACCTTAAAGACCTTGCCGTTTTTGCAATTCTGACCAGTGACCCTTTATGAGGTAATAACTCAGGAACGCTTCAATGGATCTTAGCGGTTCTGAGATTGTTTTTTCGTGACATATTGGGCTTCATATCAGTTGTAAATTTAGGTCAATAAATTCTGCGTTTATTTGTGATAAAAACGGAAATTTGGCGAAAATTTTGAAAATTTCGCAATTTTCACATTTTTAATTTTTATTCTGTTAAACCAGAGAGTTATGTGACACAAAATAGTTAATAAATAACATTTCCCACATGTATACTTTACATCAGCACAATTTTGGAAACAAAATTTTTTTTTGCTAGGAAGTTATAAGGGTTAAAATTTGACCAGCGATTTCTAATTTTTACAACGAAATTTACAAAACCATTTTTTTTAGGGACCACCTCACATTTGAAGTCAGTTTGAGGGGTCTATATGGCTGAAAATACCCAAAAGTGACACCATTCTATAAACTGCACCCCTCAAGGTACTCAAAACCACATTCAAGAAGTTTATTAACCCTTCAGGTGCTTCACAGCAGCAGAAGCAACATGGAAGGAAAAAATGAACATTTAACTTTTTAGTCACAAAAATTATCTTTTAGCAACAATTTTATTATTTTCCCAATGGTAAAAGGAGAAACTGAACCACGAACTTTGTTGTCCAATTTGTCCTGAGTATGCTGATACCTCATATGTGGGGGTAAACCACTGTTTGGGCGCACAGCAGGGCTTGGAAGGAGCGCCATTTGACTTTTTGAATCAAAAATTGGCTCCACTCTTTAGCGGACACCATGTCACGTTTGGAGAGCCCCTGTGTGCCTAAAAATTGGAGCTCCCCCACAAGTGACCCCATTTTGGAAACTAGACGCCCCAAGGAACTTATCTAGATGCATAGTGAGCACTTTGAACCCCCAGGTGCTTCACAAATTGATCCGTAAAAATGAAAAATACTTTTTTTTCACAAAAAAATTCTTTTAGCCTCAATTTTTTCATTTTCACATGGGCAACAGGATAAAATGGATCCTAAAATTTGTTGGGCAATTTCTCCTGAGTACACCAATACCTCACATGTGGGGGTAAACCACTGTTTGGGCACATGGTAAGGCTCGGAAGGGAAGGAGCGCCATTTGACTTTTTGAATGAAAAATTATCTCCATCATTAGCGGACACAATGTTGCGTTTGGAGAGACCCTGTGTGCCTAAACATTGGCGCTCCCCCACAAGTGACCCCATTTTGGAAACTAGACCCCCAAGGAACTTATCTAGATGCCTAGTGAGCACTTTAAACCCCCAGGTGCTTCACAGAAGTTTATAACGCAGAGCCATGAAAATAAAAAATAATTTTTCTTTCCTCAAAAATGATTTTTTAGCCTGGAATTTCCTATTTTGCCAAGGGTAATAGGAGAAATTGGACCACAAATGTTGTTGTCCAGTTTGTCCTGAGTACGCTGATACCCCATATGTGGGGGTAAACCACTGTTTGGGCGCACGGCAGGGCTCGGAAGGGAAGGCACGCCATTTGGCTTTTTAAATGGAAAATTAGCTCCAATCATTAGCGGACACCATGTCACGTTTGGAGAGCCCCTGTGTGCCTAAACATTGGAGATCCCCCAGAAATGACCCCATTTTGGAAACTAGACCCCCAAAGGAACTAATCTAGATGTGTGGTGAGGACTTTGAACCCCCAAGTGCTTCACAGAAGTTTATAACGCAGAGCCATGAAAATAAAAAAAATAAATTATTTTCTCAAAAATGATCTTTTAGCCTGCAATTTTTTATTTTTCCAAGGGTAACAGGAGAAATTTGACCCCAAAAGTTGTTGTCCAGTTTCTCCTGAGTACGCTGATACCCCATATGTGGGGGTAAACCACTGTTTGGGCACATGCCGGGGCTCGGAAGTGAAGTAGTGACGTTTTGAAATGCAGACTTTGATGGAATGCTCTGTGGGCATCACGTTGCGTTTGCAGAGCCCCTGATGTGGCTTAACAGTAGAAACCCCCCACAAGTGACCCCATTTTGGAAACTAGACCCCGAAAGGAACTTATCTAGATGTGTGGTGAGCACTTTGAACCCCCAAGTGCTTCACAGAAGTTTATAATGCAGAGCCGTGAAAATAATAAATACGTTTTCTTTCCTCAAAAATAATTATTTAGCCCAGATTTTTTTAATTTTCCCAAGGGTTACAGGAGAAATTGGACCCCAAAAGTTGTTGTCCAGTTTCTCCTGAGTACGCTGATACCCCATGTGTGGAGGTAAACCACTGTTTGGGCACACGTCGGTGCTCAGAAGGGAAGTAGTGACTTTTGAAATGCAGAATTTGATGGAATGGTCTGCCGGCGTCACGTTGCGTTTGCAGAGCCCCTGGTGTTCCTAAACAGTAGAAACCCCCCACAAGTGACCCCATTTTAGAAACTAGACCCCCCAAGGAACTTATCTAGATATGTGGTGAGCACTTTGAACCCCCAAGTGCTTCACAGACGTTTACAACGCAGAGCCGTGAAAATAAAAAATCATTTTTCTTTCCTCAAAAATGATGTTTTAGCAAGCATTTTTTTATTTTCACAAGGGTAACAGGAGAAATTGGACCCCAGTAATTGTTGCGCAGTTTATCCTGAGTATGCTGGTACCCCATATGTGGGGGTAAACCACTGTTTGGGCACACGTCGGGGCTCGGAATTGAGGGAGCACCATTTGACTTTTTGAATACGAGATTGGCTGGAATCAATGGTGGCGCCATGTTGCGTTTGGAGACCCCTGATGTGCCTAAACAGTGGAAACCCCTCAATTCTACCTCCAACACTAACCCCAACACAACCCTAACTCTAATCCCAACTGTAGCCATAACCCTAATCACACCCTTATCCACAACCCTAATTCCAACCCTAACCCTAAGGCTATGTGCCCACGTTGCGGATTCGTGTGAAATTTTTCAGCATCATTTTTGAAAAATCCGTGGGTAAAAGGCACTGCGTTTTACCTGCGGATTTTCTGCGGATTTCCAGTGTTTTTTGTGCGGATTTCACCTGCGGATTCCTATTGAGGAACAGGTGTAAAACGCTGCGGAATCCGCACAAAGAATTGACATGCTGCGGAAAATACAACGCAGCGTTTCCACGCGGTATTTTCCGCACCATGGGCACAGCGGATTTGGTTTTCCATAGGTTTACATGGTACTGTAAACCTGATGGAACACTGCTGCGAATCCGCAGCGGCCAATCCGCTGCGGATCCGCAGCCAAATCCGCACCGTGTGCACATAGCCTAATTCTAAAGGTATGTGCACACGCTGCGGAAAACGCTGCGGATCCGCAGCAATTTCCCATGAGTTAACAGTTCAATGCAAACCTATGGGAAACAAAAATCGCTGTACACATGCTGCGGAAAAACTGCACGGAAACGCAGCGGTTTACATTCCGCAGCATGTCACTTCTTTGTGCGGATTCCGCAGCGGTTTTACAACTGCTCAAATAGAAAATCGCAGTTGTAAAACCGCAGTGAAATGCGCAGAAAAAATGCGGTAAATCCGCCATAAATCCGCAGCGGTTTAGCACTGCGGATTTATCAAATCCGCAGCGGAAAAATCCGCAGAGGACCAGAATACGTGTGCACATACCGAAACCCTAACCCTAGCCCTAACCCTAGCCCTAACCCTAACCCTAACCATACCCCTAACCCTAACCCTACCCCTAACCCTACCCCTAAACCTAGCCCTAACCCTAACCCTAGCCCTAGCCCTAACCCTAACCCTACTCCTAACCCTACCCCTAACCCTAACCCTACCCCTAACCCTACCCCTAACCCTACCCCTAACCCTAACCCTACCCCTAACCCTAGCCCTAACCCTAACCCTAACCCTATTCTAACATTAGTGGAAAAAAAAATTCTTTATTTTTTTATTGTCCCTACCTATGGGGGTGACAAAGGGGGGGGGGGGGTCATTTATTATTTTTTTATTTTGATCACTGAGATATAATCTATCTCAGTGATCAAAATGCACTTTGGAACGAATCTGCCGGCGCATGCGCCCGCCATTTTGGAAGATGGCGGCGCCCAGGGAGAAGACGGACTGACCCCGGCAGGATCGGTAAGTATGATGGGGTGGGGGGGATCGGAGCATGGGAGGGGTGGAACGGAGCACGGGGGGTGGAACAGAGCACGGGGGGGTGGAACGGAGCACGGGGGGGTGGAACGGAGCACGGGGGTGGATCGGAGTGCAGGGGGGGTGATTGGAGCACGGTGAGGGTGATTGGAGCATGGGGGGAGCGGACAAGAGCACGGGGGGAGCGGAGCACAGGACGGAGGGGAGCCGGAGCAGTGTACCGGACAGATCGGAGGGCTGGGGGGGCGATCGGTGGGGTGGGGCACATTAGTGTTTCCAGCCATGGCCGATGATATTGCAGCATCGGCCATGGCTGGATTGTAATATTTCACCAGTTATAATAGGTGAAATATTACAAATCGCTCTGATTGGCAGTTTCACGTTCAACAGCCAATCAGAGTGATCGTAGCCACGGGGGTGGTGAAGCCACCCCCCCTGGGCTAAACTACCACTCCCCCTGTCCCTGCAGATCGGGTGAAATGGGAGTTAACCCTTTCACCCGATCTGCAGGGACGCGATCTTTCCATGACGCCACATAGGCGTCATGGGTCTGATTGGCACCGACTTTCATGACGCCTACGTGGCGTCATGGGTCGGGAAGGGGTTAAGAGAGATGGCACAATCAGGACTGGCAGACAAGCAGAAAGGCCAATATTAATCTCCCACAGGTTTTTTTTTATTTTTTCAGGGAAAATTTAGATACCAAATTTAAAAAAAAAAAACTAGGCTTTCTATGGCCCACTATTTAAGAGAGATGGCACAATCAGGACTGGCAGACAAGCAGAAAGGCCAATATTAATCTCCCACAGGTTTTTTATTATTTTTTCAGGGAGAATTTAGATACCAAATTTAAAAAAAAATAAACTAGGCTTTCTATGGCCCACTATTTAAGAGAGATGGCACAATCAGGACTGGCAGACAAGCAGAAAGGCCAATATTAATATCCCACAGGTTTTTTTTTTTTTCAGGGAGAATTTAGATACCAAATTTAAAAAAAAACAAAAAACTAGGCTTTGTATGGCCCACTATTTAAGAGAGATGGCACACTCAGGACTGGCAGACAAGCAGAAAGGCCAATATTAATCTCCCACAGGTTTTTTTTTATTTTTTCAGGGAGAATTTAGATACCAAATTTTTTTTAAAAAAACTAGACTTTCTATGGCCCACTATTTAAGAGAGATGGCACAATCAGGACTGGCAGACAAGCAGAAAGGCCAATATTAATCTCCCACAGGTTTTTTTTTATTTTTTCAGGGAGAATTTAGATACCAAATTAAAAAAAAAAAAAACTAGGCTTTGTATGGCCCACTATTTAAGAGAGATGGCACACTCAGGACTGGCAGACAAGCAGAAAGGCCAATATTAATCTCCCACAGGTTTTTTTTTATTTTTTCAGGGAGAATTTAGATACCAAATTTTTTTTAAAAAAACTAGACTTTCTATGGCCCACTATTTAAGAGAAATGGCACAATCAGGACTGGCAGACAAGCAGAAAGGCCAATATTAATCTCCCACAGGTTTTTTTTTATTTTTTCAGAGAGAATTTAGATACCAAATTTAAAAAAAAAAAATTAGGCTTTCTATGGCCCACTATTTAAGAGAGATGGCACAATCAGGACTGGCAGACAAGCAGAAAGGCCAATATTAATCTCCCACAGGTTTTTCTTTTTTTTTCAGGGAGAATTTAGATACCAAATTTAAAAAAAAAACCTATGCTTTCTATGGCCCACTATTTAAGAGAGATGGCACAATCAGGACTGGCAGACAAGCAGAAAGGCCAATATTAATCTCCCACAGTTTTTTTTTAATTTTTTCAGGGAGAATTTAGATACCAAATTAAAAAAAAAAAAACTAGGCTTTCTATGGCCCACTATTTAAGAGAGATGGCACAATCAGGACTGGCAGACAAGCAGAAAGGCCAATATTAATCTCCCACAGGATTTTTTTTTATTTTTTCAGGGAGAATTTAGATACCAAATTTAAAAAAAAAACCTAGGCTTTCTATGGCCCACTATTTAAGAGAGATGGCACAATCAGGACTGGCAGACAAGCAGAAAGGCCAATATTAATCTCCCACAGGTTTGTTTTTATTTTTTCAGGGAGAATTTAGATACCAAATTTAAAAAAAAAAAACCTAGGCTTTCTATGGCCCACTATTTAAGAGAGATGGCACAATCAGGACTGGCAGACAAGCAGAAAGGCCAATATTAATCTCCCACAGGTTTGTTTTTATTTTTTCAGGGAGAATTTAGATACCAAATTTAAAAAAAAAAAACCTAGGCTTTCTATGGCCCACTATTTAAGAGAGATGGCACAATCAGGACTGGCAGACAAGCAGAAAGGCCAATATTAATCTCCCACTTTTTTTTTAATTTTTTCAGGGAGAATTTACCAAATTAAAAAAATAAATAAATAAAAGGCTTTCTATGGCCCACTATTTAAGAGAGATGGCACGCACAGGACTGGCACTCTAGCAGAAATGCCAATCTTAATCTCCCACAACTTATTTTTTTAGGGAGAATTTAAAAAAAAAAAAAAAGGGACTGTCCTACAATTACTATCTCCCTGCAATAATCTCAGCCAGGTATGGCAGGCAGCAATAAGAAGGAGTGGACTGCTGCACAAATTACATCAAAGGTGTGGACAAACAAAAAAGATAGCTGTGCAGAAAGGAAGGAACAACAGGATTTGTGCTTTGAAAAAAGCAGTTGGTTTGCACAGCGGCGTACACACAGCAATGCAGCTATCAGGGAGTCTTCTAGGGCAGCCCAAGGACAGCCCAAAGCGTTTGATACCGTGCCGCACAAGAGGTTGGTACACAAAATGAGAATGCTTGGTCTGGGGGAAAATGTGTGTAAATGGGTTAGTAACTGGCTTAGTGATAGAAAGCAGAGGGTGGTTATAAATTGTATAGTCTCTTACTGGGTCGCTGTGACCAGTGGGGTACCGCAGGGGTCAGTATTGGGACCTGTTCTCTTCAACATATTCATTAATGATCTGGTAGAAGGTTTACACAGTAAAATATCGATATTTGCAGATGATACAAAACTATGTAAAGCAGTTAATACAAGAGAAGATAGTATTCTGCTACAGATGGATCTGGATAAGTTGGAAACTTGGGCTGAAAGGTGGCAGATGAGGTTTAACAATGATAAATGTAAGGTTATACACATAGGAAGAAGGAATCAATATCACCATTACACACTGAAAGGGAAACCACTGGGTAAATCTGACAGGGAGAAGGACTTGGGGATCCTAGTTAATGATAAACTTGCCTGGAGCAGCCAGTGCCAGGCAGCAGCTGCCAAGGCAAACAGGATCATGGGGTGCATTAAAAGAGGTCTGGATACACATGATGAGAGCATTATACTGCCTCTGTACAAATCCCTAGTTAGACCGCACATGGAGTACTGTGTCCAGTTTTGGGCACCGGTGCTCAGGAAGGATATAATGGAACTAGAGAGAGTACAAAGGAGGGCAACAAAATTAATAAAGGGGATGGGAGAACTACAATACCCAGATAGATTAGTGAAATTAGGATTATTTAGTCTAGAAAAAAGACGACTGAGGGGCGATCTAATAACCATGTATAAGTATATAAGGGGACAATACAAATATCTCGCTGAGGATCTGTTTATACCAAGGAAGGTGACGGGCACAAGGGGGCATTCTTTGCGTCTGGAGGAGAGAAGGTTTTTCCACCAACATAGAAGAGGATTATTTACTGTTAGGGCAGTGAGAATCTGGAATTGCTTGCCTGAGGAGGTGGTGATGGCGAACTCAGTCGAGGGGTTCAAGAGAGGCCTGGATGTCTTCCTGGAGCAGAACAATATTGTATCATACAATTATTAGGTTCAGTAGAAGGACGTAGATCTGGGGATTTATTATGATGGAATATAGGCTGAATTGGATGGACAAATGTCTTTTTTCGGCCTTACTAACTATGTTACTATGTTACTATGTTACTATGAGCTACAGCGCTGAGGAAAAAAAAATGTAGCCTCCACTGTCCCTGCAAACAAAAGGTGGTGTTGGACAGTGGAAATCGCTACAGCACAAGCGGTTTGGTGGTTAATGGACCCTGCCTAACGCTATCCCTGCTTCTGACGAAGCGGCAGCAATCTCTCCCTATGCTCAGATCAGCAGCAGTAAGATGGCGGTCGACGGGAACGCCTCTTTATAGCCCCTGTGACGCCGCAGACAGCAAGCCAATCACTGCAATGCCCTTCTCTAAGATGGTGGGGACCAGGACCTATGTCATCACGCTGCCCACACTCTGTGTCCACCTTCATTGGCTGAGAAATGGCGCTTTTCGCGTCATTGAAACGCGACTTTGGCGCAAAAGTCGCGTACCACATGGCCGACCCCACACAGGGATCGGGTCAGGTTTCGTGAAACCCGAATGTGCCAAAAGTCGGCGACTTTTGAAAATGAACATTCCGTTTCGCTCAACCCTACTGATGACATTACGTATCCACACACTGTCTAAAATTTCTGACCAGGTTTTGTAGAAGGCCGAAAGCCTTTCCACACCTGGGCCGGCAGTCATGGGGGTGGCTTCTACAATCTCTGGAGAAGCTGAACATATATCCTCTACCTTTCTTTTTTATGCTGTCATATCTACTATTATCCCTAGACAACCTCCTATGACTGGGCCACCACCTACTGAAGTAACGTCTATATGAAGGACCTGCTAGACTAGAGAACAACTTCTTCCAGTCTCCAGCCTTCTCCAAGAGCTCATCCAATACTGGGCCAAACAGATGAACTTCACATTCTAGACCTGGCCTGGATATCCCCTGGCCAACATTTCAGCCATAGGGCCCTGCGTGCAGCATTAGAAAGGGCCGCAGTTCTCCCTGCTAGCCTAACAGAGTCTTGTGATACATCTGATTAAAAAGCCGTGGCCCCCTTGATCATGGGAAGGGAAGATAGAATACTGTTCCTAGAAGCCTTTTCCTTAAGTTTTTCCTCTAACTGGTCTAACCAGACCATTAACGAAGTGGCTGTGCAGATGGCCGCCACTGATGGTCTAAGGGAGCATGCTGACATCTCCCAGGCGCACTTTAGAAACACCTCTGCTTTTCTGTCCAACAAGTCCCTTAAATTCCCCATATCTTCAAATGGCAGTGAGGCCTTCCTAGACGCTTAAGCCACTGCTGCGTCTAACTTTGGGGCTTTATCCCACGAGGATGAGGCTGACTCCTCAAATGGGTATCTTCTCTTGAAGGCTGGAGGCAGAAACCCTTTCCTTTCTTCCACTCACGTGCAATTAGTGAGCTGATCTTATCATTTAGCCAAAAGGATCTGCAAACTTTCTGATACAGACCCTTAAACATGATGTCCTGCATGGACCTCTCCAGCTGGGGTTATACAATCCCCATCGTATTATTGACTGCCTTTACTAGCCGATCCACTTGATCGAGTGGGAAGCAGAAATGGCCTGACCAGGCTTCTGAAAATGATGAGGATGAATCTGAAACAATCTCCCCTGTCTCTCTTTCAGATGGTGACACGAGAGACCTGGGTGTTCTTTCCTTAAGGGCAATCTCTTGGGAAAGGTGTTATGAATAGGTAATTCAGAACCACAATGGACCTTGAAGTTCACAGCACATAAGTGACCTGACAAAAACCACAAAACATAGGATGAGCTCTGAGACGTGGAAACTCTGCTGACCGCAATCCCTAAACCTATCAAACCACACTAGAGGTAGCCGTGGATTGCGCCTAACGCTCCATATGCAACTCGGCACAGCCTGAGAAACTAGCTAGTCCTGAAGATAGAAAAATAAGCCTACCTTGCCTCAGAGAAATTCCCCAAAGGAAAAGGCAGCCCCCCACATATAATGACTGTGAGTTAAGATGAAAATACAAACACAGAGATGAAATAGATTTAGCAAAGTGAGGCCCGACTTACTGAATAGACCGAGGATAGGAAAGATAGCTTTGCGGTCAACACAAAAACCTACAAACAACCACGCAGAGGGGCAAAAAGACCCTCCGCACCGACTAACGGTACGGAGGTGATCCCTCTGCGTCTCAGAGCTTCCAGCAAGCAAGCAGAACCAAAAAAGCAAGCTGGACAGAAAATATAGCAACAAAAGGACACAAGCAGAACTTAGCTTATGCTGAGCAGACAGGCCACAGGAACGATCCAGGAGGAAGCAAGACCAATACTAGAACATTGACTGGAGGCCAGGATCAATGCACTAGGTGGAGTTAAATAGAGCAGCACCTAACGACTTAACCTCATCACCTGAGGAAGGAAACTCAGAAGCCACAGTACCACTCGTGACCACAGGAGGGAGCTTGATCACAGAATTCACAACAGTACCCCCCCTTGAGGAGGGGTCACCGAACCCTCACCAGAGCCCCCAGGCCGACCAGGATGAGCCATATGAAAGGCACGAACAAGATCGGCAGCATGGACATCAGAGGCAAAGACCCAGGAATTATCTTCCTGACCATAACCCTTCCACTTAACCAGATACTGGAGTTTCCGTCTCGAAACACGAGAATCCAAAATCTTCTCCACTATATACTCCAACTCCCCCTCCACCAAAACTGGGGCAGGAGGATCAACAGATGGAACCACAGGCGCCACGTATCTCCGCAACAATGACCTATGGAATACGTTATGGATGGAAAAAGAATCTGGAAGGGTCAAACGAAAAGACACAGGATTAAGAACCTCAGAAATCCTATATGGGCCAATGAACCGAGGCTTAAACTTAGGAGAGGAAACCTTCATAGGAATATAACGAGATGACAACCAAACCAAATCCCCAACACGAAGTCGGGGACCCACACAGCGTCTGCGATTAGCGAAACGTTGAGCCTTCTCCTGGGACAAGGTCAAATTGTCCACTACATGAGTCCAAATCCGCTGCAACCTGTCCACCACAGTATCCACACCAGGACAGTCCGAAGACTCAACCTGCCCTGAAGAGAAACGAGGATGGAACCCAGAATTGCAGAAAAATGGTGAAACCAAGGTAGCCGAGCTGGCCCGATTATTAAGAGCGAACTCAGCCAACGGCAAAAAGGACACCCAATCATCCTGATCAGCAGAAACAAAACATCTCAGATATGTTTCCAAGGTCTGATTGGTTCGTTCAGTCTGGCCATTTGTCTGAGGATGGAAAGCCGAGGAAAAAGACAAATCAATGCCCATCCTAGCACAAAAGGCTCGCCAAAACCTCGAAACAAACTGGGAACCTCTGTCAGAAACGATGTTCTCTGGAATGCCATGTAAACGAACCACATGCTGGAAGAACAATGGCACCAAATCAGAGGAGGAAGGTAATTTAGACAAGGGTACCAAATGGATCATCTTAGAGAAGCGATCACAAACAACCCAAATGACCGACATTTTTTGAGAGACGGGGAGATCCGAAATAAAATCCATAGAGATATGTGTCCAATGCCTCTTCGGGATCGGCAAGGGCAAAAGCAACCCACTGGCACGAGAACAGCAGGGCTTAGCCCGAGCACAAATCCCACAGGACTGCACAAAAGAACGCACATCCCGCGACAGAGACGGCCACCAAAAGGATCTAGCCACCAAATCTCTGGTACCAAAGATTCCAGGATGACCAGCCAACACCGAACAATGAACCTCAGAGATAACTTTATTCGTCCACCTATCAGGGACAAACAGTTTCTCTGCTGGGCAACGATCAGGTTTATTAGCCTGAAATTTTTGCAGCACCCGCCGCAAATCAGGGGAGATGGCAGACACGATTACTCCCTCTTTGAGAATACCCGCCGGCTCAGGCAAACCCGGAGAGTCGGGCACAAAACTCCTAGACAGGGCATCCGCCTTCACATTTTTAGAGCCCAGAAGGTACGAAACCACAAAGTCAAAACGGGAGAAAAACAGCGACCAACGAGCCTGTCTAGGATTCAACCGTTTGGCAGACTCGAGGTAAGTCAAGTACTTGTGATCAGTCAAGACCACCACGCGATGCTTAGCTCCTTCAAGCCAATGACGCCACTCCTCGAATGCCCACTTCATGGCCAGCAACTCTCGATTGCCAACATCATAATTTCGCTCAGCAGGCGAAAACTTCCTGGAAAAGAAGGCGCATGGCTTCATCACCGAGCAATCAGCACCTCTTTGCGACAAAACAGCCCCCGCTCCAATTTCAGAAGCATCAACCTCAACCTGGAACGGAAGCGAAACATCTGGTTGACACAACACAGGGGCAGAAGAAAAACGACGCTTTAACTCTTGAAAAGCTTCCACAGCAGCAGAAGACCAATTGACCACATCAGCACCCCTCTTGGTCAAATCGGTCAATGGTTTAGCAATACTAGAAAAATTACAGATGAAGCGACGATAAAAATTAGCAAAGCCAAGGAACTTTTGCAGACTCTTCAGAGATGTCGGCTGAGTCCAATCATAAATGGCCTGGACCTTAACAGGGTCCATCTCGATGGTAGAAGGGGAAAAAATGAACCCCAAAAATGAAACCTTCTGAACACCAAAGAGACACTTTGATCCCTTCACAAACAAAGAATTAGCACGCAGGACCTGGAACACCATTCTGACCTGCTTCACATGAGACTCCCAATCATCCGAGAAGACCAAAATATCATCCAAGTATACAATCAGGAATTTATCCAGGTACTCTCGGAAGATGTCATGCATAAAGGACTGAAATACTGATGGAGCATTGGCAAGTCCGAATGGCATAACTAGGTACTCAAAATGGCCCTCGGGCATATTAAATGCAGTTTTCCATTCATCGCCCCGTATAATACGCACAAGATTATATGCACCACGAAGATCTATCTTGGTGAACCAACTAGCCCCCTTAATCCGAGCAAACAAATCAGATAGCAGCGGCAAGGGGTACTGAAATTTGAATGTGATTTTATTTAGAAGGCGGTAATCAAAACAAGGTCTCAGCGAACCATCCTTCTTGGCCACAAAAAAGAACCCTGCTCCCAATGGCGACGACGACGGCCGAATATGACCCTTCTCCAAGGATTCTTTTAAGTAACTCCGCATAGTGGCGTGCTCAGGTACAGATAAATTAAACAGTCGACCCTTAGGAAACTTACTACCAGGAATCAACTCGATAGCACAATCACAATCCCTATGCGGAGGTAGGGCATTGGACTTGGGCTCATCGAATACATCCCGGTAATCAGACAAGAACTCTGGGACCTCAGAAGGGGTGAATGATGAGATAGACAGAAATGGAACATCACCATGTACCCCCTGACAACCCCAGCTGGACACAGACATTGATTTCCAATCTAATACTGGGTTATGGACTTGTAGCCATGGCAACCCCAACACGACCACATCATGCAGATTTTGCAACACCAGAAAGCGAATATCCTCCTGGTGCGCAGGAGCCATGCACATGGTCAGCTGGGTCCAATACTGAGGCTTATTCTTGGCCAAAGGCGTAGCATCAATTCCTCTCAATGGAATAAGACACTGCAAGGGCTCCAAGACAAACCACAGCGCCTAGCAAACTCCAAGTCCATCAAATTCAGGGCAGCGCCTGAATCCACAAATGCCATGACAGAATAGGAAGACAAAGAGCAGATCAAAGTAACAGACAAAAGAAATTTCGACTGTACCGTACCAATGGTGGCAGACTTAGCGAACCGCTTAGTGCGCTTAGGACAATCGGAGATAGCATGAGTGGAATCACCACAGTAGAAACACAGCCCATTCTGATGTCTGTGTTCCTGCCTTTCAGCTCTGGTCAAAGTCCTATCGCACTGCATAGGCTCAGGTTTATGCTCAGATAATACCGCCAAATGGTGCACAGATTTACGCTCACGCAAGCGTCGACCGATCTGAATGGCCAAAGACATAGACTCATTCAGACCAGCAGGCATAGGAAATCCCACCATGACAGCCTTAAGGGCTTCAGAGAGACCCTTTCTGAAGATTGCTGCCAAAGCACATTCATTCCATTGAGTGAGCACAGACCACTTTCTAAACTTCTGACAATAAATCTCTATCTCATCCTGACCCTGACACAGAGCCAGCAAATTTTTCTCTGCCTGATCCACTGAATTAGGTTCATCGTACAGTAATCCGAGCGCCAGAAAAAACGCATCATTATTACATAATGCAGGATCTCCTGGCGCAAGGGAAAATGCCCAGTCTTGAGGGTCGCCACGTAATAAAGAAATAATAATCTTAACTTGTTGAACTGGGTCACCAGAGGAGCGAGGTTTCAACGCCAGAAACAGTTTGCAATTATTTTTGAAACTCAGAAATTTAGCTCTATCTCCAGAAAAAAAATCAGGAATAGGAATTCTTGGTTCTAACATAGAATTCTGAGCCACAAAGTCTTGAATATTTTGTACTCTTGCAGTGAGAAGATCCACACATGAAGACAGACCTTTAATGTCCATCACCACACCTGTGTCCTGAACCACCCAAATGTCTAGGGGAAAAAAAAGGCAAAACACAGTGCAAAGAAAATAAAATGGTCTCAGAACTTCTTTTTTCCCTCTATTGAGAAGCATAGTACTTTGGGCCTCCAGTACTGTTATGAATAGGTAATTCAGAACCACAATGGACCTTAAAGTTCAGAGCACACAAGTGACCTGACAAAAACCACAAAACATAGGACGAGCTCTGAGACGTGGAAACTCTGCTGACCGCAATCCCTAAACCTATCAAACCACACTAGAGGTAGCCGTGGATTGCGCCTAACGCTCCCTATGCAACTCGGCACAGCCTGAGAAACTAGCTAGTCCTGAAGATAGAAAAATAAGCCTACCTTGCCTCAGAGAAATTCCCCAAAGGAAAAGGCAGCCCCCCACATATAATGACTGTGAGTTAAGATGAAAATACAAACACAGAGATGAAATAGATTTAGCAAAGTGAGGCCCGACTTACTGAATAGACCGAGGATAGGAAAAATAGCTTTGCGGTCAACACAAAAACCTACAAACAACCACGCAGAGGGGCAAAAAGACCCTCCGCACCGACTAACGGTACGGAGGTGCTCCCTCTACGTCTCAGAGCTTCCAGCAAGCAAGCAGAACCAAAAAAGCAAGCTGGACAGAAAATATAGCAACAAAAGGACACAAGCAGAACTTAGCTTATGCTGAGCAGACAGGCCACAGGAACGATCCAGGAGGAAGCAAGACCAATACTAGAACATTGACTGGAGGCCAGGATCAAAGCACTAGGTGGAGTTAAATAGAGCAGCACCTAACGACTTAACCTCATCACC
The DNA here is from genome assembly GCF_032444005.1 of Ranitomeya imitator. Lineage (NCBI taxonomy): Eukaryota > Metazoa > Chordata > Amphibia > Anura > Dendrobatidae > Ranitomeya > Ranitomeya imitator. Next base: position 532,535,522 of record NC_091286.1, read on the forward strand.
TGAGGAAGGAAACTCAGAAGCCGCAGTACCACTCGTGACCACAGGAGGGAGCTTGATCACAGAATTCACAACAGAAAGGGATCTTACTGAACCCCTGACCTCTGCTCTCCCTTAAACTGGAAGCAAATTCTGAAGTGTCCTCCACCACCATCTGCTGAATGCAAGGCTGGCATAGCTTTTTCCCATAGTGGTTTGATAGTGGAACTCCGCAAACCGCACACTCCTTGTGTTTTACCTTAGAGGTACATTTCTTCCCCTAACAAAACATAAAGAGATAAGGGGAAAAACAACATCACCAACTGAACTTTCACAAATATCATTTACCAGTGACGTGCAACTGAATGGTACCGTAGCTCGTGTGGGGCCAATCTCCGTCGAAGGGATGTCATTATGGGCTGAAGACTTATCCAGTCTACCCTTACGACAGGATCTCGTGTCACCAACACGACCACCTGTTGCAGACACTATGCGATCGTTGCTGGGTGACTTTCATAAGGGACTTCTCCATCTGCTGCTGCTCTGGTGATTGCTGCAGCATCTGCTCTCTGATGACTAGATATTGGAATATGGGCTTTGAAGCACCTGACCTTCAGTATGGCCTCCTTAAGTAGCTCTGGCCACTTCCCCTTTGGTACCACCCTTTGTTGAGGCCAGCAGGATCTCCCTGTGGACTGCTCGCTACTATCATGCAGGCCGCTGGGTGTGCCCCCTCCCCCAAGACCGTGCCCACAAACAGTGGAAAACAGCAGTGGCAACCAGCTCTGGTGCATCATCCCGGATCATGTCCCCCAATTCACCACCGCTATCATTGCCGGCAAGTCATCGGGGTATGACCAGCTGCATCATCAAGGCCCGCCCCAACATCCAATGCACATGCCCGACTGCATCACAGGGTCACACCAAGGTCACATCACCAAGGCTCTGTCCCAGCCACGTCACCGACGACGCGACCCAGCCGCATCATCCGGGCACACCGTGTGCTGCGCACGTGCACCGGAATTGGACACGCAGCACAGCACTCTACCGCCAGCCCACCAGCCACCAGGGAAACACTGCCATGAGCTGGGCGCAGCCCAAGGAGATGGACACCCCCGCCGTACATACTCACCCACAACGATGGACCACAACAAGCTCGCACTCCTCTCCGGAGGCTGCTTCTGTAGTCTCTGACACGTGCAGTCCCCATGCACTGTGGTGCTTTCAGCACACCGGCCAGGCTGAGGCAGGAGACCCCCGCTGCCTGAATCGACTTACTGGGCCGGGACACATCTTCAATCTTCTACATTCTTCTAAAAAGGTATGTCTGAAGAGGTTCACATGTCAGGGACTGATGCGGAAGAGAGGGGCTGCACTTTTATGTCTGTAGGTTTCCTGTCCCTGAAGGGCCGATCCCCTCTCTCGTGGTGCTGTCATGGGAGACTGAAAAAAATGGAGACGCTTTGGGTCTCAGAAAAAGGCACAATTCTCTTTTTAACAAACTTTGAAATTTTTTTTCCACTACTTAGATAAAAATGAACCTAGACATGTTTGGTATCTATGAACTGATTATGACATGGAGAATAATAATGGCAAGTCAGTTTCAGCATTTAGTGAACATAGTAAAAAAGCAAAACAAAAAACTATTGTGGAATTTAACTTTTTTTTTGCAATTTCACAGCACTTTGAATTTTTTCCCCTTTTTCCAGATATGTTAAAACCAATGATGTTCAAAAGTACAACTCGTCCTGGAAAAAACAAGCCCTCACATGGCCATATTGACGTAACAATAAAAAAAAATTATGGCTCTGGGAATAAAGGGCGCAAAAAACGAAAACTCAAAAACAAATATATCTCCGGTCATGAAGGGATTAAAGCAGCAGTTATTAATCATTAAAAGGACCATTTTTAGTTTCCCATGTTACAGAATTGAAGAAAAGAGGAGTGTGGTGGATCCTGGGCACAAAGGTAATTTGAGGTGGTAAGTATGAAAAGCTCTCAATTTATTGCATCACGTTTCAGAGTAGATATTATTCCTTCCTCAGGAGTAGCACAAAGGTAACATCATCCTCCTTTACAAAGGGGTTATAGGTGATAAATGGCAATGTGTTTTTATATGTCACCTCTGACTCTTTATAAGGGAGGAGGATGTCCTTTTGTGTTATGCTTGAGGAAAGAGTAGAATATACTCAGAAATGTGTTGCAATAAACTGGAAGATTTTTTTAGGCTCACTGCCTCGAATTAAAGGCAGCACCTGGGATCTACTGCACTCCTCTTTCCTTCACTCATTACCTCTTCTATTCAAGTGGTCTGGGTACAGCGGCAAGAGCAGCAGGTATGCTTGGAATATACATCACTCTTACATGGAGTTGTGCCATCCACAACTTATTCAGGTGCACAACCAGCCTTGCAACTCATCTACATCTCTTGCTTGCTTGTTATACAGAGAGCGACTCTTGTCCTTTTTCTATGTTAAAGAACTGCAATGTACATTGGGTATGGAAAGTATTCAGATCCCTTTAAATTTGTCACTCTTGGTTTCATTGTAGCCATTTGGTAAATTCAAAAAAGTTCATTTTTTTCTCATTGATGTACACTCTGCATCCCATCCTGCCTGAAAAAAACAGAAATGTAGAAATTTTTGCAAATTTATTAAAAAAGAAAAACTGAAATATCACATGGTCATAAGTATTCAGATACTTTGCTCAAACACTCATATTTAAGTCACATGCTGTCCATTTCCTTGTTATCCTCCGTGAGATGGTTCTGATAGGACTTGATTTGGAAAGGCACACACCTGTCTATATAATACCTCACAGCTCCCACTGCATGTCAGACCAAATGAAAATCATGAGGTCAAAGGAACCGGCCAAGGAGCTCAGAGACAGAATTGTGGCAAGGCACAGATCTGGCCAAGGTTATAAAATAATGTCTGCAGTACTCAAGGTTCCTAAGAGCACAGTGACCTCCATAATCCTTTAATGGAAGAAGTTTGGGACCACCAGAAGTCTTCCTAGACCTGGCCGTCCTGTCAAACTGAGCAATCATGCGAGAAGAGCCTTGGTGAGAGAGCTAAAGAAGAACGCCGAGATCACTGTGTGTGAGCTCCACAGATGCAGCAGGGAGATGGGAGAAAGTTCCACAAAGTCAACTATCACTGCAGCCCTCCACTGGTCAGGCATTTATGGCAGAATGTTCACAGAAAAAACCCAATTTTTTAAAACTTGACCTTTAATAAATTTCTTTCTAAAAGAATAACCCCAATTAGTGCACTACAAAAAACCATCACCAACACAACAACAATCAATAGGAAAGGCCCAGGTGGTGCCTAACCCTGCACTAATGCTCAATGCCCCTGCCTACCAGCGGAGGTTGGCACCCTACCTCCTGCGCAAATGGCGCCCCCGCTCCACGTCGGCTCACCCTGCTACCCCTATCAGGCCCTTTTAGGGTGGGATGAATATTTGCTCATACACACTCGATGCGCTATCTCTTTATTGTTTTTTATTTTTATTTTTACTTTTCAGAGATTATTTTGGGACATCCTGATACTATGGGGCTGTCCCTTATCTGTCCCTGCCTATCAGCGGGGGTTGGCACCCTAGCCATACGTGATTGGCGCCCCCACTCCTCGGCGGCTGATAACCTCTTATATCCCTAGATAGGCAGAGAAAAGGCAGAGAAATTCTAAGGCAAGGTGCATAAGTGCTTTGAAGTGCTTATAGAAAGGAATATCAGGGTGTCCTATATATATATATATATATATATATATATATATGTAAATGGTTTACCTTCATATACCAATCATTCACAAATCATCTATACAACAGAAACACAGTACCAGTTGAATCATGAACCATATAGTAAACAACCTTACTCAAAATAGATGATAACAATGTTTTTAACACCTGCATATGTTCTTGCAATAATAACCCTAGGACCAACTCTGAATACCCCTTTCACAAATATCACTGATAGGCATGTCCTTTGCACAACTAACTCGACGCGTTTCCCCTCTGAAAGTATATGAGGTTCATCAGGAGTATCAAACATACGTGCCACAGGACCACTTATCTTATTCATAGATGGCCGGTTTCATGATATAATCCTCAGCACTACAGGGTAGATACCCTATTGATACAATGCCTAGGAGTAAGTGCCCACCTACACACCTTATATATCCCGATCATCATGAGCACACTCAGAACACCTGTTCCTTCGGCGTGCGGGTCAGCGCCATTACCGGCTTCCATATCGCGTTCCACATGCCGCGCTAAGGGAAACACTGCGCAAGCGCCCGCTCACTATGTGTAATCCCTGCGCCTCAGCCAGTACGCAAGTGTCGCGCCAAGGGGTTACGCAAACACAGGAGTCCCACCTCCATTCCTTGTACGCATGCGTTAATACTCCATGAGAGACACAGAAGACGTCATAGACCGATGACCATCCTACGCATGCGCAAACGGCTACGCCTGCGCAGTATATCCTGTATTCCAACTCTGCGTGTCAGCCACTGCGCCTGCGTTATATTCTGACGTACCCGATTCTCCATGAATCGCATTATCATTGCGCTCTATGCGTACCTAGTTAATTTAACAGGGTTTATCTGCTGTGCTTCTGCGATACAATACGCTAGCCCAGATACACATTATCTTTCCTTCATTACGCCTATATTGCCGTCCGAAAATGCAAAGACACCCATGCCTATTTGATTTTACCAGTGTGAATAAACTATACTAATGCCAAATGGATGGCTAATATAGAAGAATTATTATAAAGAAACTAACGTCTGCATACTGATACCTAGAGATTAGGACGGACAACAATAATATATATACTACATCAGATAACGGGATATATGTGTGTGCAGAACCTAATTACTGTCACCAGATAATTTTGACAGATATTACAAGATACGTAAAGCCCTTTTGTAAGGAACCATATTAACATTCATGTGACCCATTTCGGTCGATATCGCAGGTTTACTTATTGCCAATTTCATCAACAGAGACATCATAGGTAACAACCAAAATTTATCTGCTCATTTAGCACTCTTGGAGAGACAGTGTCCAGTCTATGGATCCATTTGAGTTCCTTCTGCAAAATTCTCTTATCCAGGTTCCCACCTCGAATTGACGGAGCCACCACTTCAATTATGCAGAAACAGAAGGAACTGAGGTCCCCATGGTGGACCCCACGAACATGCCTAGATATAGGGGTATCACTGGCATGCCTGATGTCCCCCAGGTGATCCCCTATCCTTCTCCTCAGTTCCCTTCTAGTCTTCCCCACATAATTCATGGGGCAAGTACACGTAAACAGATATACCAGACCACTTGTCTAACAGTTTGCGAAGTGCCTACTCAAAAATGTTTGACCCGTACTCGCACTAGCAAAACGGTTCCCTGTGGCGACATAGTTACAAAAGGAGTAACCCCCACAGCGAAAAGTACCCTCCTGTCTTCTGTCGAGCCAGGTACCACTTTTTTTTGGGGGGGCAAAGGTACTATGTACCAATTGATCCCTTATAGATGTCCCCCTCCTGTATGTAATCATGGGTGTATCAGATAAATACTCTTTTATATCTGTATCTGCCAACAGAATATCCCAATGTCTACCAACGATATTTCTCACTTCTTGAGAGCAGTCATCAAAATTCCCGATGAGCCTCACAAGGGGATCCTGTGTCTCTATGGATTTAGGTTGTAAGAGACTAACTCTTGGTATTGATTCAACATGCTTAAAAGTGTCCCGAAGGACATTATTCGGGTACCCTCTCTCCAAAAGCCTGTGTGTCAACTCACGTGCTTCAGCATAGAATGATGATTCTGAAGAGCAATTCCTCCTTGCCCTCAGATATTGTCCTTTGGGGATTCCCCTCCTGAGCCCATAGGGATGATGAATGCTCCATTTTAACAAGTTGTTGGTCGAGGTGGGCTTTCTGTATATGGTAGTCCCTAGACGCCCCTCATTGTCTTTGCTAATTGTGACATCCAAGAAATTAATCGTTCTCGTGTTAATCTCTGATGTGAATCTAAGTCCAATATCATTTTTATTTAGATCTTGAATGAAGGTGTTAAAAGAGCCAACATCACCTGTCCACAGAATCAGGACGTCATCAATATATCGTCCCCAGAACAAAATCTGGGGACACCACCAAGACGGCCTCTCTTCACCAAATACCACGGTGTCCTCCCACCAGCCCAGGAGCAGGTTAGCATAAGTGGGAGCACAGGGGCTACCCATAGCCGTGCCCCTGAGCTGGTGGTAGAATTTGCCGTCAAAGAGAAAATAATTGTGGGTAAGAATGAACCGAAGGAGATGACCTATAAAATCATTGTGCCTAGCAAACTGGACCCCTCTGGATTTCAGAAAAAATTCAATAGCCCGTAAGCCCACATCATGGGGGATAATGCTGTACAGCGCCTCTACATCTATTGACGCTAAAAAAGTGTCTTCGCCAACTATGATGTCCTCTATTTTTAACAGAAGATCAGAGGTGTCCCGTATGTATGAAGGTAGGGCTGTCACAAACTCCCTGAGTACTTTATCAATATAAACGCCACACTTCTGCGTAATGGAATCATTTCCCGAGACTATTGGTTGTCCCTTCAAAGGTACCAGCCCTTTATGCACCTTTGGAAGGGCATAAAACACAGGTATTGTTGGTGTCTTTTGTGTCATAAAGTCTCTCTCGTTTTTGGATATTACACCAGATTCCATTGCCTCATCCAATATACACAATAATTCAGAATTAAATTCCTCCGTAGGGTCCTTACGTAGTAACCCATATGTTGAATTATCCGTCAGTATCCTAAGACACATATCTCTGTAGTCACCATAATCAAGCTCCACCAGGTTGCCCCCTTTATCTGATGACTTGAATATCAAGTCTTTCTTCTCAGACAGGGCATCTAAGGCCCTTCTTTCATTTAAGGATAAATTGGACACAGCTTTCTTCCCATTAGTTGCAAGTTTTTTGAGGTCCATCAGGACTAATTGCATAAATATATCAATACTCGTGTTAGTGGACACGGGGGGCATCCTGGTGCTATCAGGTTTCAAATTGGTGAATGGCCCCTCTCCAATCGGTCTCGAGCTCTCCTCCAGCATACTGGTCACAATTCTAATTTATGGCAGAGTGGCCCAATGGAAGCCTCTCCTCAGTGCAAGACATATGAAAGCCCGCATAGAGTTTGCTAAAAAAAACACATGAAGGACTCCCAGACTGTGAGAAATAAGATTCTCTGGTCTGATGAGACGAAGATAGAACTTTTTGGTGATAATTTTAAGCAGCATGTATGGAGAAAACCAGGCACTGCTTATCACCTGCCCAATACAATCCCAACAGTGAAACATGGTGGCGGCAGCATCATGCTATGGGGGTGTTTTTCAGCTGCAGGGACAGGACGACTGGTTGCAATTGAAGGAAATAGGAATGCAGCTAAGTTCAGAGATATCTGATGAAAACCTCTTCCAGAGTGCGGTAGACCTCAGACTTGGCCGAAGGTTCACCTTCCAGCAAGACAATGACCCTAAGCACACAGCTACAATAACAAAGGAGTGGCTTCACAACAACTTGTGGCATTATTCCCAAGAAGGCTCATGGGTGTATTAGCTCAAAAGGGTGCTTCTACTCAATACTGACAGTAACTGGCAATTGTTACCATCCACCTCTCGTGTCTCCCCTTTTCCTCATAGTTTGTAAGCTTACGAGCAGGGCCCTCACTCCTCTTGGTATCTGTTGAACTGTATTTCTGTTATGCTGTAATGTCTATTGTATGTACAAGTCCCCTCTATAATTTGTAAAGCGCTGCGGAATATGTTGGCGCTATATAAATAAAAATTATTATTATTATACTGAGCAAAGGGTCTGAATACTTATGTCCATGTGATATTTCAGTTTTTCTTTTTAATAAATTTGCAAAAATTTCTAAATTTCTGCTTTTTTTCAGGCAAGATGGGATGCAGAGTGTACATTAATGAGGAAAAAAATGAACTTTTTTGAATTTACCAAGTGGCTGCAATGAAACAAAGAGTGAAAAATTTAAAGGGGTCTGAATACTTTCCATACCCACTATATTTGTAAAAATTGGATGCCATACTGAGGCTTTCTATGGTATCCAATTTTGTGGACTTGAATGAGTGACTCTCATCTATATTTAGTCAGTGAAAAAAAAAATTGCTCATCTACACAGCCCTTTGAAAAATATTGGTGCACAGACAGCACTCGGACCGAACATATGATTGTATGAATGAGCAAAAACAGGAAGCAAGCGCTCCTAGGAAAGCTTTTACAGCAAGCAGCCAGTGTAATTGTACCCTTAGTTGAGGCAGTATACTAGTCTTGTCATAATCTGGATAATACTGTATGTTATGGAGCCTAATCCTAATAATATTAGGTTCACACACTGAAAGAGATATTGCAAAGTTTCAACATTCAAAGAGTAATACCAGAATATCAAACTTTGAACTGCATTAATTTTAAGGAAACTTTTAAACATTGGCATTAAAATTATGATCCTGTTTTACCCACGGTCCTCAAATTTTACACAGAGCAGCGCAGCTCTGTGCCCACCTGCTGCAGCCAAACTGTCACCAAATCATGCCTAGTTTCTTTCAACCAATCTGGCTGCAGCAGATGGGCCCAAATCTGCTCTGCATATTTCGGAAGAATCTATTGACTTTTATAGAACTTTACATTATTCCAGTTATGCAGCTGGGTAGCAGGTGGGCAGATCATCATATACCAGTAAAACAAGCGCTATTGATATCTTGCCAGCTCCAAGAACAAGACCCCGTACTCTTGATTTCTGCAAGAGATAACACATTATCCCAATTTCGGACTAACATACCAAGATGCCGAACAGTGAGGAGGACACTATGGTCTTCCTGTGGCTGTGCTTTTCATCATTACCTTGGTAATAGTTTTTTTTACATACTTGTACTCTACTATTGCTTTCACCTGGTTAAGCAGTAAACACACTATATTCACTTATGAATGTGCCAGTCATTTCATGTTGTGGAAGTTGCTAAAGCAAGACAGCATCCTACTACAGTGAACAAAGAGCCCTGAGCATTGTACAGAATAATAAATTTACAGAATGTATCTATATAGAAGTTGAAGTTTCTGGTTTGGCTTCTTATCCTGAGTAATGTGGCAATGCCCTTTAAAGGGAACCTGTCACCCCGTTTTTTCAGTAGGAGATAAAAATACCGTTAAATAGGGCCTGAGCTGTGCTTTACAATAGGGTATTTTTTGTCCCCTGATTCCCTACCTATGCTGCCGAAATACCTTACAAAAGTGGCCTTTTTCGCCTGTCAATCAGGCTGGTCAGGTCGGATGGGCGTGGTCACAGCGCTGTTTCTTCCCCCACATCTTGCTTATGTTCCCGTTGGTGGCGTAGTGCTTCTCGCATGCGCAAGTGCCAAATGCACTGCGCAGCTGTAGAAAAAGAGCGCGCTCGCCGCTATTCAGCGGTTTCTCGGTGGGCGCGGCCATCTTCCTGAGGCCGCGCGTGCGCAGATGGAGTCTCCTGCTTCCCGGGGCTTCAGGAAAATGGCCGCAGGATGTCGCGCGTGCGCAGATGGACATCGCGGCGGCCATTTTCCTGAAGCCGAGATTTTGTAAGGTATTTCGGCAGCATAGGTAGGGAATCAGGGGACAAAAAATACCCTATTGTAAAGCACAGCTCAGGCCCTATTTAACGGTATTTTTATCTCCTACTGAAAAAACGGGGTGACAGGTTCCCTTTAAAGGGTCAATATTAACTTCAGTCATTGCTACTTCTATTAGTTGTGGCTACTTTTTTGGAAAAGGGTAAGATGAGTATGTACTGAGTTTTTTATGTTTAAGATTTCATGCAACATATCTCTACTCATTAGCAAAATCATATTACTTACATTTTTTTCATTTCATTTTTATGTTTTTATTTTGTTTTTGATGCTAAAGATTTTGTCTCTTTTTGGCATGTCATGATTTAAATCAACCTGCTTTGTTTTTTATCCTCGCTGGAATTTGTGTTTGATAAAGCTTTATAGATAAAGATACATCTGGATTACTTGTGCTATTAGTGCATATCCGCACTGTAAACATGCCAAAAAGACCTATTCACTTTTTACCTGTAGATTTTCTGAATCTAATGCACATCTATAGGGAAAATTCACACATAAAGCTCAGCATATTCACAAGAGAAATTGACATGTTGCAGATTTCAAAAGCACACTGCGGGTCAGTTTACGCAGTGTAAAAAAAAAAAAATCAGGGGGCATAAAATTTCTAGAAATATTATCCACTTTGCTACATCTGACTTTTTTTTTTTTTTTTTAGACACCAAAAATATGCTGCATTAAAAACTCACTATAATTCATTGTTGGAACTTAACCTAAAAGTGGGGTTTAAAATGATGGTAGAATGTACATTGGCAAGTAAAAGTATGGGCAGTGGGCACCCCTGGTCAAAATTACTGTTATTGTGAACAGAAAAGCAAGTTGAAGATGAAGTAATTTTCAAAAGGCCAATAGTTATGGATGACACATTTCTTTTGTATGTTAGGCAAAAAAATATATATACATTTTCATCTTTTACATGTTAAAAATTAACCAAAACTTACAAACTTTTACAAGCCACTGTACTCAAGGTTTGCCCTGTGGGACCACACTTGTAAGACCGATCAAGATGTGACTTAGAGCTGAGCACGTTTATGATGTGATGGAAAAGATAGTGTCTTATAATCTATACATATCATATACGTACCGTAATTACAGAGATATTTCATTCTCAATAGGTTTGTAAATATTCAACATAAATATATTCATACAGAAAAAATATATTCTCAAGCTTTCAAGCTTTTGTGCTGTCTGCATGGCAACTAATTTTTATAGCTACGCTAATAAAATAAGTTTGAGGGGAGAAACACATTTATATCCCAGTCAAATATCTAGGATAGAGAATTAGTTCAGCTGTTTCCTTCTTGTGTATGACAAACTGGGCTTCATGCCAAACTCAGAATCTTAATTATAGTTATTTATTGAGCACATGACCCAAAAATCTGATATTTTATTGATAATTTTTTGTTTGACAGTGTGAGAACAGGAAAGAAATCTTGATACCGTGTTAGCCAGTAGATAGAAAAATATTTAGAATTGAGAGTCCTCAGTGGTTGATACCTTTTAATGGCTAACTGAAAAGATGGTAACAAATTGCAAGCTTTCGAGACTACATAATCACAGGACAATAAAACAATCCTTATCTAAGAATTGGCCCAATATTTATGGACGTAACTGTTTATCACCCATGGTAATTCTGCTTCATGTCACCTGGCTTATCCATGGTTTTTTTCCTTTTTTTTTCTATACTATGTTGTGCATAAATATGTGATTCTTCAGAATTTGTTTTAGTCTTTGACTGATGAAGAGACGTATGTGGTCTCGAAAGCTTGCAATTTATTACCATCTTTTCAGTTAGCCATTAAAAGGTATCAACCACTGAGGACCCTCAATTCTAAGTGTGAGAACAATAATTTGTGTAGGATCCAGAACAATTTACGATATCTAATGAAGTTGAAGGCTTTTTATTTATGGAACAATAACATTGGGACTGAAGGCTACTCATAAATGTAATGTAAAATGCGTTTATGCACAGATTAAATATCTATTTAGTGAAGTTCTGAGTTTTATGGTATTGTTATATCTGTTTTGTAAAATTCAAAATAAAAACTAGTTTATTTAAAAACACAAAATCTGTGCAATGAGCCACACAAACACAAAATGAATACAATAAAGAAAAACAAGGCGCACAACTGTAAATCAAATAACAGGGAGGTGCCAAAAGGCCGGTAGTAAAGTACCATATGAACACAACAGAGAAAAAAGAACTACCGTAAAGCCTGCACACTACACCAAATAATATATGAAAATATTTTTATTAGGTACAAAAAACACAGCAAAAAACACATATAAAACATAAGTAAAACAAGAAAACTGGCACCCCACTCATGGACCCCCTACAAGAATGGCAATTGTCTCATACAACAAAGATGGTGTAATAACAGCAGATACGCAAAATGATAAACATATAAATGTCAGTATATAATAGTTATAAAAACCATCTAAGCTAATACCAATGCATCTGGAAGGCAAATATATGAACCCCCTATAGTGACCCTATAGCATACATAACGCTCAGCCACATCTAATAAAGCCATTTTTATTAGATGTGGCTGAGCGTTATGTATGCTATAGGGTCACTATAGGGGGTTCATATATTTGCCTTCCAGATGCATTGGTATTAGCTTAGATGGTTTTTATAACTATTATATACTGACATTTATATGTTTATCATTTTGCGTATCTGCTGTTATTACACCATCTTTGTTGTATGAGACAATTGCCATTCTTGTAGGGGGTCCATGAGTGGGGTGCCAGTTTTCTGGTTTTACTTATGTTTTATATGTGTTTTTTGCTGTGTTTTTTGTACCTAATAAAAATATTTTCATATATTCTTTGGTGTAGTGTGCAGGCTTTACGGTAGTTCTTTTTTCTCTGCTTCGTACAAACACAAAATGATACTCTTTGGAGGGAAGCTAGAGTTGGTGCTTTCATGTTGCCATATCCAAGGCAACTAGGATTGTTTATAAGGATTATAGCCACAGACTCATATTTTAACCTCAATTTTGAATAAGTTGTGTTTGTTGTAACGCAGTAAAAATATTATTTAGAGACACAGATGAGATGAAGGTTAAAAATTTTGCACATCATATCTTGACTCACTCTAAGCATACCATAACAGGACAGTACTTTCAGTATAAGCTGTCATATATGTTCCTTCAGCGTAGTAGTAATAATAATAATAATAACTTGTGATGAGTGAGTGAGCTCATTACTCGAGATTTCTGAGCATGCTCGGGTGTTCTCCGAGTGTCTGGGGTGTGCTCGTAGATTATGTTTGTCTCCGCAGCTGCATAATTTGCAGGTGTCAGACAAACTGAACACATGTAGGGATTGCCTGTTCGTCAGGGAATCTACACATGTATTCAGGCTATCTAGCAGCCACAAATCATGCAAATGCAGCAGCACAAACATAATCTCTGTGCACGCCAAAAATACTCAGAGAACACCAGAGCATGCTCGGAAATCTTGAGTAACAAGCACACTCGCCCATCACTAATAATAATTTATTTATATAGCGCCAACATATTCCGCAGTGCTTTACAATTTTTGCACACATTATCATTGCTGTCCCTGATGGGGCTCACAATCTATATTCCCCATTGGTATGTCTGTGGAATGTGGGTGGAAACTGGAGAACAGGGAGGAAACACACGCAAAAACGGAGAGAACATACAAACTCCTTGCAGATGTTGTCCTTGGTGGGATTTGAACTCAGGACTCCAGCGCTGCAATGATAATCACTGGGCCACCGTGCAATATTTGTATTCATTATATTGTTTTACTCCTATACCAATTTTCCCCTCTGCATGTATCATAATTAGTTGCCTCAGAGCTTGTGTGACAACTAGCTGGTATGATGCTTCAAATACACAGTACACTGAGACACCAGGGACACCTTTTCTTCTGACTTCATGTTTCATATGTTCTGAAGCATGGAGGACATTTTACAGTGATGAACAGTTTAAAAGAAGCCCTTTATCTGATTCATACTGGCCAAATCACAGGCAGCATGAATCAGATCATGTTGGTGTAATTGCATATAGGTACAGTATATTTCTCTGAAAAAAAACAAGACAATCTCAGAAAACTACTTTAACCCCTTTCTGCCATCAGACGTACTATTGCGTCCATGGGGGGTGGGCCCTACTTCCCAAGGACGCAATAGTACGTCATATGCGATCGGCAGCGCTCACGGGGGGAGCGGCGCCGATCGCGGCCGGGTGTCAGCTGCTTATCGCAGCTGACATCCGGCACTATGTGCCAGGAGCGGTCACGGACCGCCCCCGGCACATTAACCCCCGGCACACCGCGATCAAAGATGATCGCGATGTGCCGGCGGTGCAGGGAAGCACCGCGCAGGGAGGGGGGCTCCCTGCGGGCTTCCCTGAGACCCCCGCAGCAACGCGATGTAATCGCGTTGCTGCGAGGGTCTTGCCGCCCTCCCTCCCTGCTCCAGGTCCCGGATCCAAGATGGCCGCGGATCCGGGTCCTGCAGGGAGGGAGGTGGCTTCACAGAGCCTGCTCAGAGCAGGCACTGTGAAGCCTGCACTGCTGCATGTCAGATCAGTGATCTGACAGAGTGCTGTGCAAACTGTCAGATCACTGATCTGTGATGTCCCCCCCTGGGACAAAGTAAAAAAGTAAAAAAAAAATTTTCCAAATGTGTAAAAAAAATTAAAAAAAAATATTCCTAAATAATGAAAAAAAAAAAAAAATATTCCCATAAATACATTTCTTCATCTAAATAAAAAAAAAAAAAAACAATAAAAGTACACATATTTAGTATCGCCGCGTCCGTATCGACTCGCCCTATAAAACTGGCACACTAGTTAACCCCTTCAGTAAACACCGTAAGAAAAAAAAAAAAAAAACGAGGCAAAAAACGACGCTTTATTATCATACCGCCGAACAAAAAGTGGAATAACACGTGATCAAAAAGACAGATATAAACAACCATGGTAGCGCTGAAAGCGTCATCTTGTCCCGCAAAAAACGAGCCACCATACAGCATCATCAGCAAAAAAATGAAAAAGTTATAGTCCTGAGAATAAAGCGATGCCAAAATAATTATTTTTTCTATAAAATAGTTTTTATCGTATAAAAGCGCCAAAACATAAAAAAATGATATAAATGAGATGTCGCTGTAATCGTACTGACCCGAAGAATAAAACTGCTTTATCAATTTTACCAAACGCGGAACGGTATAAACGCCTCCCCCAAAAGAAATTCATGAATAGCTGGTTTTTGGTCATTCTGTCTCACAAAAATCGGAATAAAAAGCGATCAAAAAATGTCACGTGCCCGAAAATGTTACCAATAAAAACGTCAACTGGTCGCGTAAAAAACAAGACCTCACATGACTGTGTGGACCAAAATATGGAAAAATTATAGCTCTCAAAATGTGGTAACGCAAAAAATATTTTTTGCAATAAAAAGCGTCTTTCAGTGTGTGACGGCTGCCAATCATAAAAATCCGCTAAAAAACCCGCTATAAAAGTAAATCAAACCCCCCTTCATCACCCCCTTAGTTAGGGAAAAATAAAAAAATGTATTTATTTCCATTTTCCCATTAGGGCTAGGGTTAGGGCTAGGGTTAGGGCTAGGGTTAGGGCTAGGGTTAGGGCTAGGGCTAGGGTTAGGGCTAGGGTTAGGGCTAGGGCTAGGGTTAGGGCTAGGGCTAGGGTTAGGGCTAGGGTTAGGGTTAGGGTTAGGGCTAGGGTTAGGGCTAGGGTTAGGGCTAGTGTTAGGGCTAGGGTTAGGGCTAGGGCTAGGGTTAGGGTTGGGGCTAGGGTTAGGGCTAGGGTTAGGGCTAGGGTTAGGGCTACAGTTAGGGTTGGGGCTAAAGTTACAGTTAGGGTTTAGATTACATTTACAGTTGGGAATAGGGTTGGGATTAGGGTTAGGGGTGTGTCAGGGTTAGAGGTGTGGTTAGGGTTACCGTTGGAATTAGGGTTAGGGGAGTGTTTGGATTAGGGTTTCAGTTATAATTGGGGGGTTTCCACTGTTTAGGCACATCAGGGGCTCTCCAAAAGCGACATGGCGTCCGATCTCAATTCCAGCCAATTCTGCGTTGAAAAAGTAAAACAGTGCTTCTTTCCTTCCGAGCTCACCCGTGTGCCCAAACAGGGGTTTACCCCAACATATGGGGTATCAGCGTACTCAGGACAAATAGGACAACAACTGTTGGGGTCCAATTTCTCCTGTTACCCTTGGGAAAATACAAAACTGGGGGCTAAAAAATAATTTTTGTGGGAAAAAAAAGATTTTTTATTTTTACGGCTCTGCGTTATAAACTGTAGTGAAACACTTGGGGTTCAAAGTTCTCACAACACATCTAGATAAGTTCCCGGGGGGGTCTAGTTTCCAATATGGGGTCACTTGTGGGGGGTTTCTACTGTTTAGGTACATTAGGGGCTCTGCAAACGCAATGTGACGCCTGCAGACCATTCCATCTAAGTCTGCATTCAAATGGCACTCCTTCCCTTCCGAGCCCTCCCATGCGCCCAAACAGTGGTTTCCCCCCACATATGGGGTATCAGCGCACTCAGGACAAATTGGACAACACATTTTTGGGTCCAATTTCTCCTGTTACCCTCGGGAAAATACAAAACTGGGGGCTAAAAAATAATTTTTGTGGGAAAAAAATTTTGTTTTATTTTTACGGCTCTCCATTATAAACCTCTGTGAAGCCTTTGGTGGGTCAAAGCGCTCACCACACATCTAGATAAGTTCCTTAGGGGGTCTACTTTCCAAAATGGTGTCACTTGTGGGGGGTTTCTACTGTTTAGGTACATTAGGGGCTCTGCAAACGCAATGTGACGCCTGCAGACCATTCCATCTAAGTCTGCATTCAAATGGCACTCCTTCCCTTCCAAGCCCTCCCATGCGCCCAAACAGTGGTTTCCCCCCACATATGGGGTATCAGCACACTCAGGACAAATTGGACAACACATTTTTGGGTCCAAATTCTCCTGTTACCCTCGGGAAAATACAAAACTGGGGGCTAAAAAATAATTTTTGTGGGAAACAATTTTTGTTTTATTTTTACGGCTCTCCATTATAAACCTCTGTGAAGCCCTTGGTGGGTCAAAGCGCTCACCACACATCTAGATAAGTTCCTTAGGGGGTCTACTTTCCAAAATGGTGTCACTTGTGAGTGGTTTCTACTATTTAGGTACATTAGGGGCTCTGCAAACGCAACATGGCGTCTCATCTCAATTCCTGTCAATTTTGCATTGAAAAGTCAAACGGCGCTCCTTCCTTTCCGAGCTCTCCCATCCGCCCAAACAGTGGTTTACCCCCACATATGGGGTATCAGCGCACTCAGGACAAATTGTACAACAACTATTGGGGTCCAATTTCTTCTCTTACCCTTGGAAAAATAAAAAATTGGGGGCGAAAAGATAATTTTTGTGAAAAAATATGATTTTTTTATTTTTACGGTTCTGCATTATAAACTTCTGTGAAGCACTGGGTGGGTCAAAGTGCTCACCACACCTCTAGATAAGTTCCTTAGGGGGTCTACTTTCCAAAATGGTGTCACTTGTGGGGGGTTTCAATGTTTAGGCACATCAGTGGCTTTCCAAACGCAACATGGCATCCCATCTCAATTCCTGTCAATTTTGCATTGAAAAGTCAAACGGCGCTCCTTCCCTTCCGAGCTCTCCCATCCGCCCAAACAGTGGTTTACCCCCACATATGGGATATCAGCTTACTCAGGACAAATTGTACAACAACTATTGGGGTCCAATTTCTTCTCTTACCCTTGGAAAAATAAAAAATTGGGGGCGAAAAGATAATTTGTGTGAAAAAATATGATTTTTTATTTTTACGGTTCTACATTATAAACTTCTGTGAAGCACTTGGTGGGTGAAAGAGCTCACCACACCTCTATATAAGTTCCTTAGGGGGTCTACTTTCCAAAATGGTGTCACTTGTGGGGGGTTTCAATGTTTAGGCACATCAGGGGCTCTCCAAACGAAACATGGTGTCCCATCTCAATTCCTGTCAATTTTGCATTGAAAAGTCAAATGGCGCTCCTTCGCTTCCGAGCTGTGCCATGCGCCCAAACAGTGGTTTACCCCCACATGTGGGGTATTGGCGTACTCAGGACAAATTGTACAACAATGATTGCGGTCCATTTTCTCCTGTTACCCTTGGTAAAATAAAACAAATTGGAGCTGAATTAAATTTTTTGTGAAAAAAAGTTAAATGTTCATTTTTATTTAAACATTCAAAAAATTCCTGTGAAGCACCAGAAGGGTTAATAAACTTCTTGAATGTGGTTTTAAGCACCTTGAGGGGTGTAGTTTTTAGAATGGTGTCACACTTGGGTATTTTCTATCATATAGACCCCTCAAAATGACTTCAAATGAGATGTGGTCCCTAAAAAAAAATGGTGTTGTAGAAATGAGAAATTGCTGGTCAACTTTTCACCCTTATAACTCCCTAACAAAAAAAAATTTTGGTTCCAAAATTGTGCTGATGTAAAGTAGACATGTGGGAAATGTTACTTATTAAGTATTTTGTGTGACATATATCTGTGATTTAATTGCATAAAAATTCAAAGTTGGAAAATTGCGAAATTTTCATAATTTTCGCCAAATTTCCGTTTTTTTCACAAATAAACGCAGGTACTATCAAAGAATTTTTACCATTGTCATGAAGTACAATATGTCACGAGAAAACAATGTCAGATTCACTGGGATCCGTTGAAGCGTTCCAGAGTTATAACCTCATAAAGGGACAGTGGTCAGAATTGTAAAAATTGGCCCGGTCATTAACGTGCAAACCACCCTTGGGGGTAAAGGGGTTAATGACCTGTCTGAAAACCATAGCCCGAATCCAGACCAGTCAGGCTCTGCTGCTGGTTGCCTCTTCCCATCACTGCATCAGTAGATTGACAGGTCTCTACTTATCACACCTTTACCAACACTGAGAAAAGGCAGAAGGGGGCAATGCCCAGGATTTTACAGTCTAATATATGTATGTCAAGTTATTTTCCCTGATGAAGCCTGTTTGTCCGAGACATCTTAAAGAATAATTTTCCTGACGAGATGAGTGCTGCCAAGTGTCATGGAAGTGGTAAAGCATCCTGCACCCAGTTGCTTTTCTTCCAAGGGAGGGGGACTTACAATTTTGCCTAAGAACACTGCTATGAATAACGAATGGCATGTAAATATCCTCCAAGAGAAACTCCTTACAACAACCAAGAGGCAATTTGATGATGAACATCTCTTTTTTTCCCAGCATGGAACACCATGTCACAAGATAAAAGTGAGAACTAAGTAAAAACAAATGAAATTTTGGATCCATATGTAGGAAACTCCCTAGTTCTTAATCCCACTGATCTTTAAAGAAGCACTCCCATTAAAATTTGTATCCTCTTAATATATTGCAATATTTTATAGCACTGTGTGCTTACACTTGCTTATTTTGCCTTTCTACCCAGAAAATTCTTCGCTTTTCTCTCCTCTATGTAGAAAGAGGAAGTCTCTTTTTCCTATATAAATCATACCTCGCTTCAACTCCTGACCCAGCTGCTGCCTCCCCCTCCTTTAGGGGAATTTGCATCAGTCTTATGAAGCTGCAAATTTTGAGAAAAACTTAATTTGATTCAGTCTGAAAACTTTTCGACTTTACTGTACTGTGTTGAAGTGAACTAATGTGAAATTAGTTCAACATTGCTGTGGGCTCCCAAACTAAGTCCTCAAATCATGAGTGTTTGCATGTTAAGTTTACAGGTGACAAGGAAAAAAAGAAAATGGGCACAGCAGAATTGACGTAAGGGGTGCTACATCAACCCTATAGAACTAATCAAATGGATAACACAGAGAAAAGTGACAACAAGGAAAAAAAATGTCACATCCAATATAGAAATTAATTAATTTTATTAGGTATAATAAGCGTAACAGAAAACAAACAGCAATTTTGTAAAAACATTTTGTAAAAATGTATACATGAAAAATGGAAGAGGCTAAGACAAGGTAGTCCTACAGAGGTCTCTACAACAGGAAGGTTCTAAGTAAATATAAGACACGGTTCAGAAAGCACACCTTCCACACCATTACCATAAATAGAAAAATATATGATAGAGTAAAGACAATTCATTAAAATAGATCAGAGAGATAGTCCACAAACACTGTATCAATGGAGCAAACAGGTAAACATATTTGCTGACATTTTATAAGGTGGCTAATGGTCACATAGTTGATGGGAGGTATGTGTCACAGAGATGGATGGTCTCTGTGATGTAACCCAGAGTATTTTCTCTAGTGCACATAAGCACTAAGATGTTTGTTTGTTGCACCTGGGACCGGGTAATGGGTAGCTGTGTGAGATGGACTGGTCTAGCTACCCACATACTTCACCTCTGGATGTGGTTAACAGCCATTATAATGGAAACTGTTGTTTGGCACATGGTCTGTATGTTGGAGAAGGCCTTCTGTGTGCATTTGTCTACAGATCAAGCCTGAATACTGGACGCTACTCCAGCCTGTGTGCCATACATGCCTGGCGGAGCAGAGACCTGCTAAGGACCTGTCTTTTTTGTTTGCCTGGTCCAAAAGCTGTTCGTTTTTCTGCTTGGCTTCTGGATTTATGAAAAAAATAAACCCACAGGAACTTTTAGAGGAACAAGACTCCTGTTTTCCTACCATCACACCCAAGTGAGCAAAACCCCTACAATATTTACCAGGGTGGGTTAGAGATGCCTACGCTAAAAAGTCCAAGCAGCCTCGTCAGGAGTAAACTGTCAGTGTAGCACGCCAAGTATATACAGGCACAATGGATCTAATTGGCATGAGGGGCAGCAGCTGTGTGGGGAAAATGTTCCCGGCTTATGCAAAGCGCATGCACAACGAGACGGCAGAGGAAATGACATGTGCGTTCCATCAGAACAAATTGGTGGAACTCACAGAGTATCTGGTCTGATCTGAACAAGAAGTGACGTGTGTGCTGTATCGGCAATATGCGGTAGCATGTACAGAAGTTATAACGCAAAAAGATGAGTCAGTCAGCTCAGACAAGAAAAACATTAAGATAAGACAATTGGTAAGTATTAGGCCGGCATCACACTAGCGAGTTTTACGGACATATGAGCGCGGAAAATACGTCCAGAAAATACGCATTGCACCCAGCCAAATGATTCTCTATGGGGCAGCTCCTATCTGCCGTATATTACGGATGCGGTATGTTACGGGTGTAGAAAATCGCAGCATGCTGCGTTTGTCAGAGTATTGTGCAAAAAATACGCCAATGAAAGTCTATGGGGGCGAGAAAATTATGGATTACACATGGACCATGCGTGTGACTTGCGAGAAATACACAGCGGTGTTCTATAGAAAAGCTGGCAATTCGGCACAGTGTACAGTAAAATCACACTGACAGAATAGAATAGGTAGAATAAATGTGTACACATAGTATAGGTATATATATATATACAGTATATCTAAATATATGTCAGTGAGACACACACATATATATATATATATATTATATATATATATAAAAAAAATATATTTCTCCTCCTACCTCTCTGACCGCTCCTTCACTGTATCTTTCGCCGGCTCCTCTTCCTCTCCTCGTCGCCTTACTATCGGGGTTCCGCAGGGCTCAGTCCTGGGCCCCCTCCTCTTCTCTCTATACACTGCCCCTATTGGACAAACAATCAGCAGATTTGGGTTCCAGTACCATCTCTATGCTGACGACACCCAATTATACACTTCTTCCCCCGACATCACCCCTACCCTAATTCAAAATACCAAGGATTGTCTGTCTGATGTCTCTAACATCATGTCCTCCCTCTATCTGAAATTAAATCTCTCCAAAACTGAACTACTTGTGTTTCTCCCTTCTACTAACCTCACTCTACCCAACATCGAAATTACCCTGGAGGGTTCAACCATAACTCCCAAGCAGCATGCCCGCTGTCTTGGGGTGATATTCGACACCGAACTTTCCTTTACTCCCTATATCCGATCACTCACTCGCTCCTGTCACCTGCATCTTAAAAACATCTCCAGAATCCGACCTTTTCTCACCTTTGAAACTGCTAAGACTCTTACTGTCGCTCTCATTCATTCCCGTCTGGACTACTGCAACTCTCTTCTGATCGGTCTCCCTCTTTCCAAACTTTCTCCTCTCCGATCCATCTTAAATGCGGCAGCCAGGGTCATATTTCTGTCCAGCCGCTTCACTGATGCCTCCATCTTGTGCCAGTCATTACACTGGCTACCCATTCGCTACAGGGTCCAGTATAAACTCATCTCTTTCACCCACAAAGCTCTCCACAGTTCTGCACCGCCTTATATCTCCTCTCTCATCTCCGTCTATCGCCCTACACGTGCCCTCCGTTCTACAAATGACCTAAGACTAACATCCCCCGTTATCCGAACCTCGCACCTCCGTCTTCAAGACTTCTCTCGTGCTGCACCAGCTCTCTGGAATGCACTTCCCCAGACGATCAGACTGATACCTAGCCCCGACCTATTCAAGCGCGCTTTAAAAACCCATCTCTTCAAACAAGCCTACCAAATCAACTACTCTGTAAACTAACTTTGTCCTGTTCCCTCCTTCCAAATATTATCTGCATGTGAATCTGCACCCTACTATTCATCTGTCTCCAGACCCTCCATGCACATGATAACTGCACTTGATACTTGACTATTGCACTTAAACACACGGGTTGATGACCGGATCATGCAGCTTTATATGAAAATCCCTATTTATTATAATTGCCAGACCTGAAATAACAAGCACTTTTCACCTATTGTGTCCCCCCATTTCCTTGTAGATTGTAAGCTTGCGAGCAGGGACCTCACCCCTACTGTTTAAATTGTCTTAACTTGTACTGAATTTATTGTCTGGACATGTCCCCGCATAATTGTAAAGTGCTGCGGAATTTGTTGGCGCTATATAAATAAGAATTATTATTATTATTATATATATTTAATTCTGCGCTAGATGGCAGAAAAGCCGGTAATTCAATTGCCGGCTTTTCCTTTCTCCTTCACAAACTCAACAGGATATGAGACATGGTTTACATACAGTAAACCATCTCATATCCCTTCTTTTATTACATATTCCTCTTTAGTAATGTAAGAAGTGTCTTTGTGTCAAATTTGGGGTCTCTAGCTATTAAATTAAAGTGTCAAATCCTGGAAAATATTGCTCCTGCGCAAATTTCTCCACCAGAGTGGGAAAGCCAGTGACTGAGGGCAGATATTAATAGCCTAGAGAGTGACCATGGTTATTGGACCCCCCTGGCTAAAGACATCTGCCCCCAGGCACCCCAGAAAAGGCACATCTGGATGTGCCTATTCTGGCACTTAGCCTCTCTCATCCCACTTCCCACTAGAGTTGGGATATGGGGTAATAAAGGGTTAATATCACCTTGCTATTGTAAGGTGACATTAAGCCAGGTTAATAATGGAGAGGCATCAATTATGACACCTATCCATTATTAATCCAGTAGTACGAAATGGTTAATAAAACACACAAACATTATAAAAAGTATTTTAATAAAATAAAGACACAGGGTGTTTTAAAATTTTATTATACTCTTAATCGACCTGAAGACCCTTGTCACCTGAAACAAAGTTAAAAAAACAAACAACAATATTCCATACCTTCCGTCGTTACAGTCTTGTCCCACGTTGTAAATCCATCTGAAGGGGTTAAATCATTTTACACCCAGGAGCTCTGCTAATGCAGCTGTGCTCCTGTCTGTAAAACTTGGTGAATGAATGGAATGCAGGGGAATGTACAGTAGTTACCTCGAGTCTCGTTGATGCGCCCTCTGCTGGATGAACTCGTATGAACTCGGGCGTGGGAAAATATTCTGAAAATAGGCGACGGCTCTGGCGGTGGTGAGGCGGTGGCTCGGGTATTGTAGGCTGTAGGCTTTCCTGAAGAGATGGGTTTTCAGGTTCCGCCTGAAGGATCTGAGGGTGATGGATAATTGGACATGTTGAGGTATGGAATTCCAGAGGATTGGGGATATTCGGGAGAAATCTTGGAGGCGGTTGTGTGAGGAACGAATAAGTGTGGAGGAGAGTAGGAGGTCTTGGGAGGATCGATGATTACATGAGGGAAGATATTGGAAGAATACACATACACATGATACACATACACATGATACACATGATGAGAGCATTATACTGCCTCTGTACAAATCCCTAGTTAGACCGCACATGGAGTACTGTGTCCAGTTTTGGGCACCGGTGCTCAGGAAGGATATAATGGAACTAGAGAGAGTACAAAGGAGGGCAACAAAATTAATAAAGGGGATGGGAGAACTACAATACCCAGATAGATTAGCGAAACTAGGATTATTTAGTCTAGAAAAAAGACGACTGAGGGGCGATCTAATAACCATGTATAAGTATATAAGGGGACAATACAAATATCTCGCTGAGGATCTGTTTATACCAAGGAAGGTGACGGGCACAAGGGGGCATTCTTTGCGTCTGGAGGAGAGAAGGTTTTTCCACCAACATAGAAGAGGATTCTTTACTGTTAGGGCAGTGAGAATCTGGAATTGCTTGCCTGAGGAGGTGGTGATGGCGAACTCAGTCGAGGGGTTCAAGAGAGGCCTGGATGTCTTCCTGGAGCAGAACAATATTGTATCATACAATTAGGTTCTGTAGAAGGACGTAGATCTGGGGATTTATTATGATGGAATATAGGCTGAACTGGATGGACAAATGTCTTTTTTCGGCCTTACTAACTATGTTACTACTATGTTACTATGTAATATTTCAGAGATATAGGTTGGGGACAGGTTGTGGATGGTTTGTATATCAGTGTTAGTAGTTTGAACTGGATTTGTTGGGGAATTGGGAGCCAGTGGAGGGATTTACAGAGGGGAGAAGCATGGGAGTAGCGAGGAGAGAGGTGGATTAGCTGGGCAGCAGAGTTGAGGACAGACTGGAGTGGTGCAAGAGAGGCCACAGAGGAGGGTGTTGAAGTAATCGAGGCGGGAGATGATGAGAGCATGCACAAGAGTTTTGGTAGGTTGTGGTCTGAGGAAGGAAAGGATTCTGGCAATAGTTTTGAGTTGGAGGTGACAGGAGGTGGCAAGAGCTTGGACGTGAGGTTTGAAGGACAGGGCAGAGTCGAGAGTTACCCCGATGCACCGGATTTCAGGTGTGGGAGAGAGCGTGATGCCATTTACCATAATAGATAGATCAGGTAGGGGGAATACGTGAGGTGGGGGAATGTTATGATCTGGTGGCCTAGGAGCAGCATGAGACGGACTCTGGAGAAGGTGGTCCCTGTACTGACCACAAACCCTGAACCTAGCAGCGCAACTAGAAGTAGCCGTGGGGGGTACCTAACACTCCCTAGACCCCTCGGCACAGCCTAAGATCTAACTACCCCTAAAGACAGAAACAGGAAACCTATCTTGCCTCAGAGAAAATCCCCAAAGGATAGATAGCCCCCCACAAATATTGACTGTGAGAGGAGAGGGAAATAACATACGCAGATATGAAATCAGATTTTAGCATAGGAGGCTATACTAGCTAAAAAGAAAGAATAGAACAGAGTACTATGCGGTCAGTATTAAAATACTAGAAAATATCCACCACAGATAATACGAATCACCACATCTGACTAAAGACATGGGGGGTTTATCTGCATCTCCAGAGAAATAGCTAGGCTGCAAAAAATCCTTCACAGACTAAGCTGGACAAGACAAAAACATGAAAATGCACAGAACTATAAGGTCCACAACAGGTGGACAGCAAAAACAAAGCTAGGACTTATCTTTGTAGAAAAGCACAGCAAACTGGAGAGACCAGCAGGGAAGTGAATCCTTCAAAAACAATGGACAACTGGCACTGACTAAAGGATCCTGCAAAGCTATATACCCCAGTCAGTTTTGCAATTAGTAGATACACCTGTCCATTCCTGCAGTCCAGGCACAACTGCATTACTCTCTACAACCACCGGAGGGAGCCCAAAAGCTGAATTCACAACAGTGCCCCCCCTTGAGGAGGGGTCACCGAACCCTCACCAGAGGCCCCAGGCTGATCAGGATGAGCCCGATGAAAGGCACGAACCAAATCAACGGCATGGACATCAGAGGCAGAAACCCAAGAATTATACTCCTGGCCGTAACCCTTCCACTTGACAAGGTACTGAAGCTTCCGCCTCGAAAAACGAGAATCCAAAATCTTCTCAACAACATATTCCAACTCCCCATCGACCAATACAGGGGCCGGAGGATCAACAGAGGGAACAACGGGCTCCACATATTTCCGCAGCAAAGATCTATGGAAGACATTATGAATAGCAAAAGAGGCCGGAAGTGCCAGGCGAAAGGACACCGGATTAATAATCTCAGAAATCCTATGAGGACCAATAAATCGAGGCTTAAACTTAGAGGAAGAAACCTTCATAGGAACATGATGGGAAGATAACCAAACCAGATCACCAACCCGAAGCCGGGAACCAACACACCGATGACGATTAGCAAAACGCTGAGCCTCCTCCTGAGACAGCACCAAATTGTCCACCACATAAGACCAAATCTGCTGCAACCTGTCGACCACAGAATCCACACCAGGAAGGTCAGAAGGCTCATCCTGCACAGAAGAAAAACGAGGATGAAAACCAAAATTACAAAAAAAAGGCGAAAC
Source organism: Ranitomeya imitator (assembly GCF_032444005.1). Classification (NCBI taxonomy): domain Eukaryota; kingdom Metazoa; phylum Chordata; class Amphibia; order Anura; family Dendrobatidae; genus Ranitomeya; species Ranitomeya imitator. The sequence goes on from NC_091286.1 coordinate 532,561,814, forward strand.
CAAAGTAGCCGAACTAGCCTGATTATTAAGGGCAAACTCGGCCAATGGCAAAAAAGCCACCCAATCATCCTGATCAGCAGACACAAAGCATCTCAAATAGGTCTCCAAGGTCTGATTAGTTTGCTCAGTCTGGCCATTTGTCTGAGGATGAAATGCAGAAGAAAAAGACAAATCAATGCCCAGCTTGGCACAAAAGGCCCGCCAAAACCTAGAAACAAACTGGGAACCTCTGTCGGACACAATATTCTCCGGAATACCATGCAAACGTACCACATGCTGAAAAAACAACGGAACCAAATCAGAAGAAGAAGGCAATTTAGGCAAAGGCACCAAATTAACCATCTTAGAAAATCGGTCACAGACAACCCAGATAACCGACATTCTTTGGGAAACAGGAAGATCGGAAATAAAATCCATAGAAATATGCGTCCAAGGTCTCTCAGAGACCGGCAAAGGCAGAATCAACCCACTAGCGTGGGAATAGCAAGGCTTAGCCCTCGCACAAATCCCACAGGACTGCACAAAAGAACGCACATCCCGCGACAAAGAAGGCAACCAAAAGGACCTATTAACCAAATCTCTGGTACCAAAAATCCCAGGATGGCCAGCCAACACAGAACAATGAACCTCAGAAATCACATTACTAGTCCATCTATCAGGAACAAACAGTTTCCCCACAGGACAGCGGTCAGGCTTATCAGCCTGAAATTCCTGAAGAACCCGTCGCAAATCAGGGGAGATGGCAGAAAGAATCACCCCTTCCTTCAAAATGCCGACCGGCTCAAGAACCCCAGGGGAATCAGGAAAAAAACTAACAGAGAGGGCATCCGCCTTAACAATCTTAGTACCAGGAATGTACGAGACCACAAAATCAAAACGGTAGAAAAACAGGGACCATCGAGCCTGTCTAGGATTCAGCCATTTGGCAGACTCGAGGTAAATCAGATTCTTATGATCGGTCAGGACCACAATACGGTGCTTGGCCCCCTCAAGCCAATGTCGCCACTCCTCAAATGCCCACTTCATAGCCAACAACTCCCGATTGCCGACATCATAATTGCGTTCCGCAGGCGAAAACTTCCGAGAAAAGAAGGCACATGGTTTCATCAAGGAACCATCAGAATTCCTCTGAGACAAAACGGCCCCTGCCCCAATCTCAGACGCGTCAACCTCAACCTGAAATGGAAGAGAAACATCTGGCTGACACAACACAGGGGCAGAAGTAAATCAGCATTTAAGCTCCTGAAAGGCAGAAACAGCCGCGGAGGGCCAATTCGTCACATCAGCGCCTTTCTTGGTCAAATCGGTTAGAGGTTTAACCACACTGGAGAAGTTGGCAATGAAACGACGATAAAAATTAGCAAAGCCCAAGAATTTCTGAAGGCTCTTCACAGATGTGGGCTGAATCCAATCATGATAGGCCTGAACCTTAACCAGATCCATTTCTATAGATGAGGGAGAAAAAATGAAACCCAAAAAAGAAACCTTCTGCACTCCAAAGAGGCACTTTGACCCCTTCACAAATAAAGCATTATTACGGAGGATCTGAAATACCATCCTGACCTGTTTCACTTGACACTCCCAATCATTGGAAAAAATCTAAATATCATCCAAATATACAACCATGAATTTATCAAGATAACTCCGAAAGATATCATGCATGAAGGATTGGAACACAGATGGGGCATTAGAGTCCGAATGGCATCACAAGATATTCAAAATGGCCTTCGGGCATATTAAATGCAGTTTTCCATTCGTCACCCTGCTTGATACGAATAAGATTATATGCCCCTCGAAGGTCAATCTTAGTAAACCAGCTAGCCCCCTTAATCCTAGCAAACAAATCAGTAAGCAAAGGCAAGGGGTATTGAAATTTGACCGTGATCTGATTCAAGAGGCGATAATCAATACAGGGTCTCAAGGAGCCATCCTTCTTGGCAACAAAAAAGAACCCCGCTCCCAACGGTGAAGAAGATGGCCGAATATGCCCTTTCTCCAAAGACTCCTTAATATAGCTCTGCATGGCGGTATGTTCAGGCACAGACAGGTTGAAAAGCCAGCCCTTAGGGAACTTAAAACCTGGAATCAAGTCAATAGCACAATCACAGTCCCTATGCGGTGGAAGGGAACTGGATTTGGGCTCATCGAAAACATCCTGGAAGTCAGACAAAAACTGAGGAACTTCAGAAGAGGGGGAAGAGGAACCCGATGAATAGGATCACCAGAAGACCGGGGTCTTGACCCTCCATCACATACAATATTCGGACTAACGAGTTCACATACAATGTGCCTGTCAGGCGCCTGCTGGAAAAATACCTATAATATCTAATGTTTGCAATTTCAGTGCTCTAAAAGTGATCAGTGACCTTCATAGGGATGTAATAAAAGAGACTACACATAATCAGTTGCAAAAAAAAACATTTACTTAACATAAAACTAATAACTATGAAATACAAACTTTTCAAAACTCCCGCCAAATAGTCCCCAGTTCGACTCTCTCAAAAAAATGTACAAAGAAAATTTTTGAACACAAACTTAATTTTAAGGTACCTTAAGTACTATTAAAAACATATTCAATCAGAAGTAGATGCTGAGGTTTCCCCAGAAAAGTCACACTTGCAGAGCAAATAGCAAGAATTACACACCATTTTTGCATGTGTCAGGCAAATTGCTTTATGACATTTGAGACATTCATAATTTGAAAGCCTTCTGGTTCCGCTTGGCAGGTGGTGCATCTCCTTCTTTTGTGAGGTGGTGCAGATGGTGACTTTTCACCATCATCTTCTGGGCGGAACCTTTTGAGCTGAACTTGAAGGCGAGAGGGGATACCGATTGTTTTCATGCTTCTCCTGCGTAGCTCTCCAAGTACTAGTTCATGGGCCAATTTTTTCAGATACAATCGTCTACGGAGTGGTTCAAGCTTGTTTTCAAGATAAATTACTTGTGAATTTATACCACCCAAATTCAACATAGCAAAAAATATGACCATTGGCCAGCGTTTGATGTTTCTGCTGACGTTGAAAGTGGAGCACATCTGATCTGCTGTATCCACACCCCCTTTGGTGGCATTGTAAAATGTAATTATCTCCGGGTTTTTTTCTGCCCCAGTCCCAGGATCGATGGCAGCATCATCATGAAGTGTTGATAGAAGAAGTACGATTTTTTTGGCATGTGGTACATAGGAAACTAAAGCCTTTCCATTATGGAATGCAAACATACTGCTGTACTATTGTATCTCTTTCACACTTACAAACTGTGGCGGCAATTCCCTTTTGTTTTTTCTTACAGTTCCCACATATGACAGCTTCTGAATTTTTAGATAATCAATCAGATCACAACTTGTAAACCAATTGTCAGCTGTAATATTGCGACCCGATCCAAATAAGGGTTCAGCCAGTCTTTTTACAACATCAATGGGTTTGTTGCTCACACAGTAAGGACCTTCTGGTTGTTTTCCTGCATAAACTTCCAGGTTGTAAGTGTAGGTCTTACTGGCATCAACAAGGGCATACATTTTTATTCCATATTTGTTTGGCTTTGATGGAATATATTGACGAAAGGCACATCTACCATGAAAACCAGGGAGCATTTCGTCAATAGTGAGATTCTCTCCAGGGTAATAATTTTGTTTACAGTTTACAACAAATCTTTGAAATATATCACGAATTGGAGCAAGTCCGTCATGTGTTTTGCGTTCGGTTCGGGTAGTTCTGTCGTCAAACTGAAGGCAACGAATTAGAATCTTGAATCTGTTTATGGACATAACAAGGCTAAATTTTTCAACTCCATCCCCATCTTTACCCCAAAGTTCCTCCAAACTTTGTCTATTTGCCCTATAAGCTCCTGCAAGGTACAGTAATCCAAAAAAAGCACGCAGTTTTATTTCTTCTGTGGGCTTGATGGTTCTGTTGCAGATGTACTTGTCCTTTATAATGTCTATATATTGGTTGGTATATGTGACAATAGAGTCCAGAATGTCATCTGTAAATATACTGTTCCAGCATTCAACTGCAGTTTTTGCATTACGTGCAGTTCCTATTACTGCAGGAAGGTGAGTAATAATGTTTAAAGGTTCCCTACGTTTTTTCTGGAATGGCTTCTTGTTCCATTTAGTATTTTTATCTTTTCCAATATAATATGATCCAACTTCTTCATCCTCACCACTGTCACCATCTTGCTCTGCTTCAGAATCCAGGACACATTCTTCCACCTCATCATGAGAATCAATCTCACTTTCCTCTCCTAAATCCTCATTCAGTGTGAGGTCTCTATCATCTAACAGCATGTTTGTTACTTCCTCAACATCAAGTTGTTTGGATAAATTGTACATTTTCCTCTCCATTTCAGCAGATAATCTGAAGCAAGAGAAGGAATATGTTAGGGAACTACTGTATATGCCTGAGCAGCACACTTTCTTTTATAAAATCTCCCTTATTTCTATGAAATATCCTCACATTTTGTGCTATACTGTTATGAAAGGCAATTCAGTACTACAATGGACATAGCGGTCAGAGCACATACAGTGATCTGACAATAACCCAAAATCATAGAACGAGCTCTGAGACGTGGGAACTCTGCAGACCGCAATCCCTAATCCTCTCCAAACAACCCTAGAGGCAGCCGTGGATTGCGCCTAACTCTGCCTATGCAACTCGGCACAGCCTGAGAAGCTAACTAGCCTGAAGATAGAAAATAAGCCTACCTTGCCTCAGAGAAATACCCCAAAGGAAAAGGCAGCCCCCCACATATAATGACTGTGAGTTAAGATGAAAAGACAAACGTAGAGATGAAATAGATTCAGCAAAGTGAGGCCCGACTTTCTTAACAGATCGAGGATAGAAAAGGTAACTTTGCGGTCTACACAAAACCCTAAAGAAAACCACGCAAAGGGGGCAAAAAGACCCTCCGTACCGAACTAACGGCACGGAGGTACACCCTTTGCGTCCCAGAGCTTCCAGCAACAAATTAGACAAGCTGGACAGAAAAAATAGCAAACAAATAGCAAAGAAGAACTTAGCTATGCAGAGCAGCAGGCCATAGGAATGATCCAGGGAAAAGCAAGTCCAACACTGGAACATTGACAGGAAGCCAGGATCAAAGCATTAGGTGGAGTTAAGTAGAGAAGCACATAACGACCTCACCAGATCACCTGAGGGAGGAAACTCAGAAGCCGCAGTACCACTTCCCTCCACCAACAGAAGCTCACAGAGAGAATCAGCCGAAGTACCACTTGTGACCACAGGAGGGACCTCTGCCACAGAATTCACAACAGTACCCTCCCCTTGAGGAGGGATCACCGAACCCTCACCAGAGCCCCCAGGCCGACCAGGATGAGCCACATGAAAGGCACGAACAAGATCGGGAGCATGGACATCAGAGGCAAAAACCCTGGAATTATCTTCCTGAGCATAACCCTTCCATTTAACCAGATACTGGAGTTTCCGTCTAGAAACACGAGAATCCAAAATCTTCTCCACTATATACTCCAATTCCCCCTCCACCAAAACTGGGGCAGGAGGATCAACAGATGGAACCATAGGTGCCACGTATCTCCGCAACAATGACCTATGGAATACGTTATGTATGGAAAAAGAATCTGGAAGGGTCAGACGAAAAGACACAGGATTAAGAACCTCAGAAATCCTATACGGACCAATGAAACGAGGTTTAAACTTAGGAGAGGAAACCTTCATAGGAATATGACGAGAACATAACCAAACCAGATCCCCAACACGAAGTCGGGGACCCACACGGCGTCTGCGATTAGCGAAACGTTGAGCCTTCTCCTGGGACAAGGTCAAATTGTCCACTACATGAGTCCAAATCTGCTGCAACCTGTCCACCACAGTATCCACACCAGGACAGTCCGAAGACTCAACCTGTCCTGAAGAGAAACGAGGATGGAACCCAGAATTGCAGAAAAATGGCGAAACCAAGGTAGCCGAGCTGGCCCGATTATTAAGGGCGAACTCAGCCAAAGGCAAAAAGGACACCCAGTCATCCTGATCGGCAGAAACAAAGCATCTCAGATATGTTTCCAAGGTCTGATTGGTTCGTTCGGTCTGGCCATTAGTCTGAGGATGGAAAGCCGAGGAAAAAGACAAGTCAATGCCCATCCTACCACAAAAGGCTCGCCAAAACCTTGAAACAAACTGGGAACCTCTGTCAGAAACGATATTCTCTGGAATGCCATGTAAACGAACCACATGCTGGAAGAACAATGGCACCAAATCAGAGGAGGAAGGCAATTTAGACAAGGGTACCAGATGGACCATCTTAGAAAAGCGATCACAGACCACCCAAATGACTGACATCTTTTGAGAAACGGGAAGATCAGAAATAAAATCCATAGAGATATGTGTTCAAGGCCTCTTCGGGACCGGCAAGGGCAAAAGCAACCCACTGGCACGAGAACAGCAGGGCTTAGCCCGAGCACAAATCCCACAGGACTTCACAAAAACACGCACATCCCGCGACAGAGACGGCCACCAAAAGGATCTAGCCACCAACTCTCTGGTACCAAAGAACCTCTCTGCGACAAAACAGCCCCTGCTCCAATCTCAGAAGCATCAACCTCGACCTTGAACGGAACAAACAAAGAATTAGCACGCAGGACCTGAAAAACTGTTCTGACCTGCTTCACATGAGACTCCCAATCATCCGAGAAGATCAAAATGTCATCCAAGTACACAATCAGGAATTTATCCAGGTACTCTCTGAAGATGTCATGCATAAAGGACTGAAACACTGATGGAGCATTGGCAAGTCCGAATGGCATCACTAGATACTCAAAATGACCCTCGGGCGTATTAAATGCAGTTTTCCATTCATCTCCTCGCCTGATTCGCACCAGATTATACGCACCATGAAGATCTATCTTGGTGAACCAACTAGCCCCCTTAATCTGAGCAAACAAATCAGATAACAATGGCAAGGGGTACTGAAATTTAACCGTGATCTTATTTAGAAGGCAGTAATCTATACAAGGTCTCAGCGAACCATCCTTCTTGGCTACAAAAAAGAACCCTGCTCCTAATGGTGACGATGACGGGCGAATATGCCCCTTCACCAGGGATTCCTTCACATAACTGCGCATAGCGGCGTGCTCAGGCACGGATAAATTAAACAGTCGACCTTTTGGGAATTTACTACCAGGAATCAAATTGATAGCACAATCACAATCCCTATGCGGAGGTAGGGCATCGGACTTGGGCTCATCAAATACATCCCGGTAATCAGACAAGAACTCTGGAACCTCAGAAGGGGTGGATGACGAAATTGACAGAAATGGAACATCACCATGTACCCCCTGACAACCCCAGCTGGACACCGACATGGATTTCCAATCTAATACTGGATTATGGGCTTGTAGCCATGGCAACCCCAACACGACCACATCATGCAGATTATGCAACACCAGAAAGCGAATAACCTCCTGATGTGCAGGAGCCATGCACATGGTCAGCTGGGTCCAGTATTGAGGCTTATTCTTGGCCAAAGTCGTTGCATCAATTCCTCTCAATGGAATAGGATACTGCAAGGGCTCTAAGAGAAACCCACAACGCTTAGCATACTCCAAGTCCATCAAATTCAGGGCAGCGCCTGAATCCACAAATGCCATGACAGAATACGATGACAAAGAGCAGATCAAGGTAACGGACAGAAGAAATTTTGACTGTACCGTACCAATGGTGGCAGACCTAGCGAACCGCTTAGTGCGCTTAGGACAATCAGAGATAGCATGAGTGGAATCACCACAGTAGAAACACAGCCCATTCAGACGTCTGTGTTCTTGCCGTTTAACTCTGGTCAAAGTCCTATTGCACTGCATAGGCTCAGGTTTAAGCTCAGGTAATACCGCCAAATGGTGCACAGATTTACGCTCACGCAAGCGTCGACCGATCTGAATGGCCAAAGACATAGACTCATTCAAACCAGCAGGCATAGGAAATCCCACCATGACATCCTTAAGGGCTTCAGAGAGACCCTTTCTGAACATAGCTGCCAGATTCATTCCATTGAGTGAGCACGGACCACTTTCTAAATTTCTGACAATATACCTCTATCTCATCCTGACCCTGACAAAGAGCCAGCAAATTTTTCTCTGCCTGATCCACTGAATTAGGTTCATCGTACAGCAATCCGAGCGCCAGGAAAAACGCATCGATATTACTCAATGCAGGATCTCCTGGCGCAAGAGAAAATGCCCAGTCCTGAGGGTCGCCGCGCAAAAAAGAAATAACAATCAAAACCTGTTGAACTGGATCACCAGAGGAGCGAGGTTTCAAGGCCAGAAATAATTTACAATTATTTTTGAAACTCAGAAACTTAGTTCTATCTCCAAAAAACAAATCAGGAATAGGAATTCTTGGTTCCAACATAGCTTTCTGATCAATAGTGTCTTGAATCTTTTGTACTCTTGCCGAGAGCTGATCCACAAATGAAGACAGACTTCTAATGTCCATCGCTACACCTGTGTACTGAACCACCCAAATGTCTAGGGGAAAAAAAAGGCAAAACACAGTGCAAAGGAAAAAAAATGGTCTCAGAACTTCTTTTTTCCCTCTATTGAGAATCATTAGTACTTTGGGCTTCCTGTACTGTTATGAAAGGCAATTCAGTACTACAATGGACATAGCGGTCAGAGCACATACAGTGATCTGACAATAACCCAAAATCATAGAACGAGCTCTGAGACGTGGGAACTCTGCAGACCGCAATCCCTAATCCTCTCCAAACAACCCTAGAGGCAGCCGTGGATTGCGCCTAACTCTGCCTATGCAACTCGGCACAGCCTGAGAAACTAACTAGCCTGAAGATAGAAAATAAGCCTACCTTGCCTCAGAGAAATACCCCAAAGGAAAAGGCAGCCCCCCACATATAATGACTGTGAGTTAAGATGAAAAGACAAACGTAGAGATGAAATAGATTCAGCAAAGTGAGGCCCGACTTTCTTAACAGATCGAGGATAGAAAAGGTAACTTTGCGGTCTACACAAAACCCTAAAGAAAACCACGCAAAGGGGGCAAAAAGACCCTCCGTACCGAACTAACGGCACGGAGGTACACCCTTTGCGTCCCAGAGCTTCCAGCAACAAATTAGACAAGCTGGACAGAAAAAATAGCAAACAAATAGCAAAGAAGAACTTAGCTATGCAGAGCAGCAGGCCATAGGAATGATCCAGGGAAAAGCAAGTCCAACACTGGAACATTGACAGGAAGCCAGGATCAAAGCATTAGGTGGAGTTAAGTAGAGAAGCACCTAACGACCTCACCAGATCACCTGAGGGAGGAAACTCAGAAGCCGCAGTACCACTTCCCTCCACCAACAGAAGCTCACAGAGAGAATCAGCCGAAGTACCACTTGTGACCACAGGAGGGAGCTCTGCCACAGAATTCACAACACTATACATTCATAAAACAAGCTAAATAAACTATTGTGATGAATAAAAACATAAAATACCAACCTTACTGAATGTGACGTATTCACATACAATGAGCCTGAGAGATCTGTGCAGCTATATCCTCTCCCCTGAAGCTCTGAAATCCAACTGTGATATCAGGTTTCACAGACCTTCAAGAGACAGGAGACTACCTGGAGAGAGGGGGTTTCCTCACAATCTGGTGAGGAAGGAGAAATTAAAGTAAAAGAGAAGCGCCTGTCAGATCAGTTGTATGTGACGGAGGGTTAATGCAAAAAACAGTTTACAGTTATTTTTGAAACTCAAAAATTTGGATCTGTCACCAAAGAATAAATCAAGAGTGGGAATCTTAGGTTCTAAGGCAGGAGTCTGAACAATAAAATCTGAAATACCCTGTACACCAGCAGCAAGCTGATCCACATTCATGTTAATACTAGATTCCGTAGCCACCCAGAGATAAAGAGGGAGGATAATACCAAACAGGCTGTGGAAAAAAAAAATGGCTCAAAAGCTTCCCTCCCTTCTTCTGAGATGCAATTAACTCATTGTGGGCCAGTTGTAATGTTATGATCCGGTGGCCTAGGAGCAGCATGAGACGGACTCTGGAGAAGGTGGTCCCTGTACAGACCACAAACCCTGAACCTAGCAGCGCAGCTAGAAGCAGCCTTGGGTGGTACCTAACACTCCCTAGACCCCTCTGCACAGCCTAAGATCTAACTACCCCTAAAGACAGAAACAGGAAACCTATCTTGCCTCAGAGAAAATCCCCAAAGGATAGATAGCCCCCCACAAATATTGACTGTGAGAGGAGAGGGAAATAACATACGCAGATATGAAATCAGATTTTAGCATAGGAGGCCATACTAGCTAAAAAGAAAGAATAGAACAGAGTACTATGCGGTCAGTATAAAAACACTAGAAAATATCCACCACAGATAATACGAATCACCACATCTGACTAAAGACATGGGGGGTATATCTGCATCTCCAGAGAAATAGCTAGGCTGCAAAAAATCCTTCACAGACTAAGCTGGACAAGACAAAAACATGAAAATGCACAGAACTATAAGGTCCACAACAGGTGGACAGCAAAAACAAAGCCAGGACTTATCTTTGTAGAAAAGCACAGCAAACTGGAGAGACCAGCAGGGAAGTGAATCCTTCAAAAACAATGGACAACTGGCACTGGCTAAAGGATCCTGCAAAGCTATATACCCCAGTCAGTTTTGCAATTAGTAGATACACCTGTCCACTCCTGCAGTCCAGGCACAACTGCATTACCCTCTACAACCACCGGAGGGAGCCCAAAAGCTGAATTCACAACAGGGGAAAGATGATGAATTCAATTTTGTCTACATTGAGTTTAAGGAAGCGAGAAGTGAAGAAGGAGGATATAGCTGACAGACACTTAGGGATTTTGGACAGCAGGGAGGTGACATCTGGGCCAAAAAGGTAGATCTGAGTGTCGTCTGCATACAGGTGGTACTGGAAGCTATGGGACTTTATAAGTTGTCCTAGGCCAAGGGTATAGAAGGAAAAAGTAGGGGCCCTAGGACAGAGCCTTGAGGGACTCCAACAGAGAGAGGGCGGGATGAGGAGGTAGTGTGGGAGTGGGAAACGCTAAATGTGCGGTTGGATAGGCATGAGGCAATCCAGGACAGGGCAAGGTCTTTGATGCCATGGGAAGAGAGAATCTGTAGCAGTAGGCAGTGATCGAATGTGTCAAAAGCAGAGGACAGGTCAAGAAGGAGGAGGATGGAGAACTGTCTGTTAGCTCTGGCTGTGACTAAGTCATTAGTAATTTTTGTTAGGGCAGTTTCGGTGGAGTGGTGGGGGTGGAAGCCAGATTGGAGGTTGTCAAGGAGAGAGTTAGATGAGAGGTGGGAGGAAAGTTGAGCATGGACATGCAGCTCAAGGAGTTTTGAAGCAAACGGGAGCAGTGATATGGGGCGATAGCTGGGCATAGCAGTTGGGTCAAGGTTAGCTTTTTTGAGGATGAGTGTGATGGTGGCATGTTTGAAGGCAGAGGGTAAGGTACCGAAAGAGAGCGATCGGTTTAAGAGATGGGTTAGAGCTGGAATGAGCGTGTTAGTGAGGTTGGGGAGCAGGTGGGAAGGGATGGGGTCAAGTGCACAGGTGGTGAGGTGTGATTTGGAAAAGAGGCGAGTAAGCTCTCCTTCAGTGATGTTGGATAGGGAGGTTATTAGGGAAGGGCAGAGGTCTGGTATATGGAGTGGTTGGGGTGGTGGACAAGTAAAGGTTTGCCTAGTTTGGTCGATCTTGTTTTTGAAGTAGGTGGCAAAGTCCTCAGAAGAGATGAAGGGAGTTGGAGGTGGCAGTGGTGGGCGGAGAAGAGGGTTAAATGTGCTGAACAGTTGTTTTGGGTTGTAGGATAGTGAAGATACAAGGTTAGTGAAATAGGTCTGTTTAGCAGAGGTGAGGGCTGATTTGAAGTCAAGTGTAGCTTGTTTGAAAGTACTGAAGTCATCTGGCAGGCGTGTTTTCTTCCAATGCCTCTCCTTGACCCTGGATGCTTGTCGAAGTTTTTTGTGAGATAGTTATGCCAGGGTTGCCTATTGATTTGTCGCACTCCACCATGCATGAAAGGGGCGACTGAATCTATGGCTGATGTGAGGGTGGAGTTATAGAAAGCGGTGGCGCTGTCCATGTCGTGGATTGAAGATATGGAGGACAGGGGTAGGAGAGAGTCTGTGAATGTCTAGGGTTGCGAGGATTCTACAAGGATGTGGTAATGGCTGGACCTGGGGGGCAGGTGAAGAGGACAAGGATGAGAAGGTGAGTAGATGGTGGTCAGAGAGGGGGAAGGGAGAGGTTGTGAGATTAGATAAGGAACAGAGGCGGGTGAAGATGAGGTCTAGTGTATGTCCGTCTGTGTGGGTAGCTGTGGAGGACCACTGGGTTAGTCCAAAGGATGAAGTAAGGGCCAGTGGTTTGGAGGCTGCTGGCTGGTGGGTGTCAGTAGGGATATTAAAGTCGCCCATGATGATGGTGGGGATGTCGGCAAAGAGAAAGTGAAGGAGCCAGGTGGAGAATTGTTCGATGAAGGCAGTGGCTGAGCCAGGTGGTTGGTATATGGCTCATGTCGGTATTTATTTTGCTTAGCAAAATTTCTTTTGACCCGGCCTGTTGTATAGGCCTCTATTGGACTACCTTATCCTAGCCCCTAACACTGCATATACAGTATATACATTTTTTAAAAATGTGTTTTTTTTTAACAATTTTCTGCTTGTTGTCTGTGCCTTTTGTTATACTAAATACAATTAATTAATTTCTATATTCGGTTTGCACATATTTTCCTTCCCTGTCACTTTTCTCTGTGTTACCAACAAGTTTATAGGTGATCTTGGTTCTAGTTTGGTTAGCAGAAGAAAGTAGTGCAATAAAATATTCGTAACTGCGGAAAACTCTCACTCTGCTTCTATACACTAAACTTCCAGAAGAAGAGGCGGACAGCAGGTGGATGTTTACAGCTACTGCTGAGCAAGAAAGGTGAATTGTCTAAAAGATGAGAAAGAAAATCACGATTCTTGTCAGCATGTAAATACTCCATTCTCTTCTCACTTACAGTTCTTTATGACCACATTAAATTAATGTTTATGGTTGCAGTATGTACAAGATGCACTCCCAAGTGCACCATTCCCTCTTGTAGCTAAACATTTTATTTGTGTGTAATTGAATGAGGTGTAGACATACTCGAGTGGAAAACATTCTTTTTTCTTTCAAATCAGTAGCAGAAAACATGCAGAAAATCCTTTTAATAGAATGTATACATATAATTTTCAGGACAGGCAGCAGGTCTCTCGGCTCAGAGGTATTGTCGAGTTATTCTGGCAGCCAAAATTAGAAGGATTTCTTCAGTAATAAGTTTTTTAGGCTAATTGGTTTGCACTTCTTGAAAATAAAAATGCAGTATTTATTCACATTCCCCCGCTTCATAAATGTCTATCCATCTCTGCTCTGGTCTTTATTGACCGGCTACACGACTCTCAATTATTATGTTGGTCAAGCTTAGTCAAGTTGTGATTTCAGCAATGCAGCCTGTCAAAAAAAAAAACTGGAGCAAAGGAGAAGAGGCGTCTCTGCAGCAGGGGAAGGTGAGTAACTGCTAAAATGTTATTTTCAAGTCTGTGAGTAATAATCCAAAGATTAAAGTAAGTTAAGGAGTTGCTGTACCTGCATTGTTATGTGACTATGAATTAATTGATCTATGAGATCTGCAGTAACAGTACATTAATAACAGCATTTTTTTATATACTCACAGACAATTGTAATCCAGGAGGGCAGTTTAATACTCTTTGTTCTACTTTGGCTAGCAAGGAGAAGTTTTAAATGGAAACTGTCGGGTCCCCTGTACCACTAGGACCACCAGCAGTTGTGTCTGTATATGTAGACACACTGCCTAACAGTCTCTGTGTTATATTACATACATAAAGAGATCTTTAGAAAAAGTATTTATGGTATGCAAATGAAGACTCCCATGGGCGTGATAATATAACTTACAAGCGATGGCGACATTGCATCGGCAGGTAGCGTAGTCTGCGTTAGCCAAGAAGTCGGTATGCAGGAACAGCAATGTAGTGTAAAGCAAAAAGCAGGAATCGTAGTCAAGGAAGCCAGATGTCGTTTACCAGGAACAGCAGCGTCATTTCAAGGGAGCTTGACTAGAGGCAGGTAGCTCAGTAATCACACACAAAAATGAAAGAAGGGCTAGGTTTAAATAGGGTGTGCAATCAGGATCAGCCAATCAGAACTCGGGGTAGTAGCCAAAGGAAAACTCAGGATATAGACATCAGCAACGACATAACCCAAGTACTTGTACCTAGCACAGAACTATCCAAAACTGAATAGCTCAGAAGGAAGAGCTGCCATCTGGTGCACAGGAGCTGCTAGGTTTGAATCCTGACATGGGACACATACACCTGACTTCAGAGGATCAATGATGATATACACATGTGGTCAAAATTGTTGGAGCTTGACTAGAGGCAGGTAGCTCAATAATCACACACAGAAATGAAAGAAGGGATAGGTTTAAATAGGGTGTGCAATCAGGATGAGCCAATCAGGAACTCGGGGTGGTAACCAAAGGAAAACTCAGGATGGAGACATCAGCAACGACATAGGTACAAGTACTTGGGTTAGCACACAACTGTCCAGAACTGAATAGCTCAGAAGGAAGAGCTGCCGTCTGGTGCACATAAGCTGCTACGTTCGAATCCTGACATGGAACACATACACCTGACTTCAGAGGATCAATGATGATATACAGTGGGGCAAAAAAGTATTTAGTCAGTCAGCAATAGTGCAAGTTCCACCACTTAAAAAGATGAGAGGCGTCTGTAATTTACATGATAGGTAGACCTCAACTATGGGAGACAAACTGAGAAAAAAAAATCCAGAAAATCACATTGTCTGTTTTTTTAACATTTTATTTGCATATTATGGTGGAAAATAAGTATTTGGTCAGAAACAAAATTTCATCTCAATACTTTGTAATATATCCTTTGTTGGCAATGACAGAGGTCAAACGTTTTCTGTAAGTCTTCACAAGGTTGCCACACACTGTTGTTGGTATGTTGGCCCATTCCTCCATGCAGATCTCCTCTAGAGCAGTGATGTTTTTGGCTTTTCGCTTGGCAACACGGACTTTCAACTCCCTCCAAAGCTTTTCTATAGGGTTGAGATCTGGAGACTGGCTAGGCCACTCCAGGACCTTGAAATGCTTCTTACGAAGCCACTCCTTCGTTGCCCTGGCGGTGTGCTTTGGATCATTGTCATGTTGAAAGACCCAGCCACGTTTCATCTTCAATGCCCTTGCTGATGGAAGGAGGTTTGCACTCAAAATCTCACGATACATGGCCCCATTCATTCTTTCATGTACCCGGATCAGTCGTCCTGGCCCCTTTGCAGAGAAACAGCCCCAAAGCATGATGTTTCCACCACCATGCTTTACAGTAGGTATGGTGTCTGATGGATGCAACTCAGTATTCTTTTTCCTCCAAACACGACAAGTTGTGTTTCTACCAAACAGTTCCAGTTTGGTTTCATCAGACCATAGGACATTCTCCCAAAACTCCTCTGGATCATCCAAATGCTCTCTAGCAAACTTCAGACGGGCCCGGACATGTACTGGCTTAAGCAGTGGGACACGTCTGGCACTGCAGGATCTGAGTCCATGGTGGCGTAGTGTGTTACTTATGGTAGGCCTTGTTACATTGGTCCCAGCTCTCTGCAGTTCATTCACTAGGTCCCACCGCGTGGTTCTGGGATTTTTGCTCACCGTTCTTGTGATCATTCTGACCCCACGGGGTGGGATTTTGCGTGGAGCCCCAGATCGAGGGAGATTATCAGTGGTCTTGTATGTCTTCCATTTTCTAATTATTGCTCCCACTGTTGATTTCTTCACTCCAAGCTGGTTGGCTATTGCAGATTCAGTCTTCCCAGCCTGGTGCAGGGCTACAATTTTGTTTCTGGTGTCCTTTGACAGCTCTTTGGTCTTCACCATAGTGGAGTTTGGAGTCAGACTGTTTGAGGGTGTGCACAGGTGTCTTTTTATACTGATAACAAGTTTAAACAGGTGCCATTACTGCAGGTAATGAGTGGAGGAAAGAGGAGACTCTTAAAGAAGAAGTTACAGGTCTGTGAGAGCCAGAAATCTTGATTGTTTGTTTCTGACCAAATACTTATTTTCCACCATAATATGCAAATAAATTGTTAAAAAAACAGACAATGTGATTTTCTGGATTTTTTTTTCTCAGTTTGTCTCCCATAGTTGAGGTCTACCTATGATGTAAATTACAGACGCCTCTCATCTTTTTAAGTGGTGGAACTTGCACTATTGCTGACTGACTAAATACTTTTTTGCCCCACTGTATATTCATGTGGTCAAAATTGTTGGTACCCCTCGTTTAATGACAGAAACACCCACAATGGTCACAGAAATAACTTGAATCTGAAAAAAGTAATAATAAATAAAAAAAAATCTATGAAAATGAACAAATGAAAATCAGACATTGCTTTTCAGGCTTTCACAGATTTAACCCCTTCACCCCAAAGCCTGTTTTCACCTAAGTGACAGGGCCAATTTTTACAATTCTGACCCCTGTCACTTTATGAGGTCATAACTCTGAAACGCTTCAACGGATCCCAGTGATTCTGACATTGTTTTCTCGTGACATATTGTACTTCATGATAGTGGTAAAACTTCTTCGATATGACTTGCAGTTATTTGTGAAAAAACAAAAATTTGTCGGAAATTATGAAAATTTAGCAATTTTCAAAGTCTTAGTTTTTATGCCCTTAAATTAGAGAGTTATATCACATAATATAGTTAATAAACAACATTTTCCACATGTCTGCTTTACATCAGCACAATTTTGGAAACATAATTTTTTTTGTTAGGACGTTATAAGGGTTAAAAGTTGACCAGCGATTTCTCATTTTTGCAACAAAATTTGCAAAACCATTTTTTTACGGACCACCTCACACTTGAAGTGACTTTGAGGGGTCTATATGACAGAAAATGCCCAAAAGTGACATCATTCTAAAAACTGCACCCCTCAAGGTACTCAAAACCACATTCAAAAAGTTTATTAACCCTTCAGGTGCTTCACAGGAATTTTTTGAATGTTTAAAAAAATTGAACATTTAACTTTTTTTTCACAAAATTTTTATTTCAGGTCCAATTTGTTTCATTTTACCAAGGGTAACAGGAGAAATTGGACCACAAAAGTCGTTGTACAATTTGTCCTGAGTACGCCGATACCCCATATGTGGGGGTAAACCACTGTTTGGGCACATGGCAGAGCTCGGAAGGGAAGGAGCGCCATTTGACTTTTCAATGCAAGATTTGCTGGAATTGAGATCGGAGCCCATGTCACGATTCGAGAGCCCCTGATGTGCCTAAACAGTGGAAACCCCCACAAGTGACACCATTTTGGAAAGTAGACCCCCTAAGGAACTAATCTAGATGTGTGGTGAGCACTTTGAACCTCCAAGTGCTTCACAGAAGTTTATAATGTAGAGCCGTAAAAAAAAATTTATATTAATTTTCACAAAAAATGATTTTTTTGCCCCAAATTTTTTATTTTCCCAAGGGTAACAGGATAAATTGGACCCAAAAAGTCGTTGTACAATTTGTCCTGAGTACGCCGATACCCCATATGTGGGGGTAAACCACTGTTTGGGCACATGGCAGAGCTCGGAAGGGAAGGAGCGCCATTTGACTTTTCAATGCAAGATTTGCTGGAATTGAGATCGGAGCCCATGTCACGATTGGAGAGCCCCTGATGTGCCTAAACAGTGGAAATCCCCACAAGTGACACCATTTTGGAAAGTAGACCCCCTGAGGAACTTATCTAGATGTGTGGTGAGCACTTTTAACCCCCAATTGTTTCACTAAAGTTTAGAATGTAGCATTGTGAAAATTAAAAAATCATTTTTTCTTTCCACAAAATGATGTTTTAGCCCGCAATTTTTTTCCCCAAGGGTAACAGGAGAAATTGGACCACAAATGTTATTGTCCAATTTGTCCTGAGTACGCTGATACCCCACATGTGGAGGGGAACCACCGTTTGAGTGCATGGCAGAGCTCGGAAGGGAAGGAGCACCGTTTGAAATGCAGACTTAGATGGAATGGACTGCAGGTGTCATGTTGCATTTGCAGAGCCCCTGATGTACCTAAACAGTAGAAACCCCCCACAAGTGACCCCATATTGGAAACTAGACCCCCCAAGGAACTTATCTAGATGTGTTGTGAGAGCTTTGAACCAACAAGTGTTTCACTACAGTTTATAACGCAGAGCCGTGAAAATAAAAAATATTTTTTTTCCACGAAAATGATATTTTATCCCCCACGTTTTTATTTTCCCAAGGGTAACAGGACAAATTAGACCCCAAAAGTTGTTGTCCAACTTGTCCTGAGAACGCTGATACCCCATATGTTGGGGGGAACCACTGTTTGGGTGCACGGCAGAGCTCGGAAGGGAAGGAGCGCCATTTGAAATGCAGACTTAGATGGATTGGTCTGCAGGGGTCATGTTGCATTTGCAGAGCCCCTGATGTACCTAAACAGTAGAAACCCCCCACAAGTGACCCCAAATTGGAAACTAGACCCCCCAAGGAACTTATCTAGATGTGTTGTGAGAGTTTTGAACCAACAAGTGTTTCACTACAGTTTATAACGCAGAGCCGTGAAAATAAAAAATATTTTTTTTTCCACGAAAATGATATTTTATCCCCTATGTTTTTATTTTCCCAAGGGTAACAGGACAAATTGGACCCCAAAAGTTGTTGTCCAACTTGTCCTGAGAACGCTGATACCCCTTATGTTGGGGGGAACCACTGTTTGGGTGCACGGCAGAGCTCGGAAGGGAAGGAGCGCCATTTGAAATGCAGACTTAGATGGATTGGTCTGCAGGCGTCATGTTGCATTTGCAGAGCCCCTGATGTACCTAAACAGTAGAAACCCCCCACAAGTGACCCCATATTGGAAACTAGACCCCCCAAGGAACTTATCTAGATGTGTTGTGAGAGCTTTGAACAAACAAGTGTTTCACTACAGTTTATAGCGCAGAGCCGTGAAAATAAAAAATATTTTTTTTTCCACGAAAATTATATTTTATCCCCTATGTTTTTATTTTCCCAAGGGTAACAGGACAAATTGGACCCCAAAAGTTGTTGTCCAACTTGTCCTGAGAACGCTGATACCCCATATGTTGGGGGGAACCACTGTTTGGGCACACAGGAGAAATCGGAAGGGAAGTAGCACTGTTTTACTTTTTCAAAGCAGAATTGGCTGGAATTGAGATCGGACGCCATGTCACGTTTGGAGAGCCCCTGATGTGCCTAAACAGTGGAAACCCCCAATTATAACTGAAACCCTAATCCAAACACACCCCTAACCCTAACCCCAACCCTAACCCTAGCCCTAACCCTAGCCCTAATCCTAACCCTAGCCCTAACCCTAGCCCTAATGGGAAAATGGAAATAAATACATTTTTTTACATTTTATTATTTTTCCGTAAGTAAGGGGGTGATGAATGGGGGGTTTGATTTACTTTTATAGCGTTTTTTTGGCGGATTTTTATGATTGGCAGCTGTCACACACTAAAAGACGCTTTTTATTGCAAAAAATAGTTTTTGCATCACCACATTTTGAGAGCTATAATTTATCCATATTTTGGCCCACAGAGTCATGTGAGATCTTGTTTTTTGCGGGACGAGTTGACGTTTTTATTTTAACATTTTCGGGCAGATGACATTTTTTGATCGCTTTTTATTCCGATTTTTGGGAGACGGAATAAACAAAAAACAGCAATTCCTGAATTTCTTTTAGGGGGGGCGTTTATACCGTTCCACGTGTGGTAAAATGGATAAAGCAGTTTTATTCTTCAGGTCAGTACGATTACAGCGATACCTCATTTATGTAATTTTTTTTATGTTTTGGCGCTTTTACACAATAAAAACTATTTTATATAAAAAAAAATTGTTTTTGCATCGCATTATTCTGATAGCTATAACTTTTTTATTTTTCTGCTGATGATGCTGTATGGTGGCTTTTTTTTTGCGGGACAAGATGTCGTTTTCAGCGGTACCATGGTTATTTATATCCGTCGTTTTGATCACGTGTTATTCCACAGTTTTATAGAGCGGGTCGTTACGGACGCGGCGATACCAAATATGTGTACATTTATTGTTTTTTTTTTAATTTACATACATAAATGGATTTATTGGGAAATGTTTTTTTTTTTTTTATTTGGGGATTTTTTTTTTTTTTTTACACATTCAATTTTTTTTTTTTTTTTACTTTCTAACATTGTCCCAGGGTGGGACATCTCTGTATTAGATCAGATCGTTGATCTGACACTGCATAGCACACTGTCAGATCAACGATCTGACAGCAAGTTTAGCTGGCTTTCCAGCGCCTGCTCTCAGCAGGCGCCGGCTAGCCAGGTCATTTCATGTCCCGGAAGGAGTCCGGCGGCCATCTTGGATCCGGGGACTCCTTCCGGGTCACCGGAGCAACGCGATCTCATTGCGTTGCTCCGGTGGGAGAGCGCAGGGAGCCCCCGTCCCTGCGCGATCCCCCTCTATGCCGCTGTCACTACTGACAGCGGCATCAGAGGGGTTAAATGCCCGCGATCGGCAATAGCGCCGATCGTGGGCATTGCTGCGGGGTGTCAGCTGTCATATACAGGTGACACCCGCACCTGATCACCGCGGCGCTCAGCGCGAGACCGCGGTGATCGATGCGCCGTACTACTACTGCTGCTGGCACAAATGCAGTGCTGGCAGCGCAGTACTAGTACGGCGCGTGGCGCGAAGGGGTTAAAAAAAATAAATAAAAAAAATTATATGCCTGGACAGAAATGATGGTACCCCTGAAAATAATGTGACAAAGGGGACATGTTAAATCAGGTTATGTCCACTAACTAAGATCATGGCCTTCAAGGCTGTATGCATGATTCTGCTTGTAATTATTGGCTGGCTGTACACTGTGTACAAAGCTTTCATGAGTGTAGGAGTAAGGCTGGCGTCACACACAACATATAAAAAAATCGGTCCATTTCACACGGACAAGAATCGCAGAAATGTTCCCTGAACAGTGATCCGTATGTCACCCGTTTGCAGTGTGAGGATGCAATTTCCTCGCATCTAAGCATCCATGTGTCATCCGTATGGTGAGATTTTCTCGCCGGATTGCAAAATGGTCATATAATGGCCTCAAATATGAGGAAACCATACAGTACAGACCAAAAGTTTGGACACACCTTCACACGTAAAGATTTTCTGTATTTTCATGACTATGGATGGTATGTATCGCAGAGGTGGATGGCCCTGTGATGGAAGCCTGGGCATGTTTTGCTCAAGCAGATCTACTGCTTAGGGGTTTGTTTACATTGGGAAGGCTTCCAGGTGATTGGAGAGATGGGTGGGTTCAGTCACCTACAAACCCAGCCAAAGAGGCGTGTCTGAACACGTAAGATGGTTTTGTGTGTAAGGACCTGTGGTGATGTCACGCTCACCTGACTAGCCATGTGACAGGTACCTGGGTGTGGTTACACCTATGTAAAGGAGGTGTGTGTAGCACATGAGAGAGAGGTTGAGTAAGTGTGTGAGTGTCTTTCAGGGTGGACACACTGCCATGTGTCCTGGCAGGACACTGCAGAATGGCCTGTGTGTTGGACGGTTCCAAGTGGGGATGTCCTGGAAGCACACAGAGACCATTCCAGGCTGGAGAGCCTGCGTGCTGGATATAGCACGGACGGTCGGTGTTTGAGGCTCCTGGGAGTGGAGTTGTCCTGGAAGCACCTGGAGACCGTAGACCTGGACGGTCTGTGTTGAGGACCTGGGACTGACCTGAAGTCAGTGTAAGGAGTGGAACTTCTGAGAGGTAACCCCAGACAACGGGATTATAATATACAGCAGAGAAGCCTATCTGCAATGTGAACTGTCTAATGTTTCATGGCTGTAATGAAATGGACTGTACCCTGTCTGGTTTATGCGGAGTTTAAATAAACCATATGGACTAATATATGTGAGATATCGTGCCTGAAGTGTTTATCCTGCTGCCAAGCAAGTATCCCCAAGACCCGTAGCGGGTGAAACGCTACAATTGGTGTTTCGAATGCGGGCAGTGATCCAAGGAGCACATGTTGCAGCGGTGGCTGGTCTAAGCCAGAAGAGTGGACGGTCTTGAAAACCGTGAGTAATACTGACCGGGGTCAGTGAGAATTGTTATTGGTGGGATACCTTCGAGGAGAAGAGGGTCCCAGGAACCTGTGCAGCAATGGCAGGTAACGAATGGAGATTCGTGTTATACTGACTGGGGTCAGAGAAAAGGAAAGACTGAGTGAGGAACTGCTGTTTATGGGATACCTCTGAAGAGAAGAGGGATCCGGGAACCTGTGCGGCACCGACAGGTAACGGTCTTGAAAACCGTGAGTAAGTACTGACCGGGGTCAGGAAAAGTGAGAAAACTGTTGTGTCTGGGCACCTCTGAGGCCGAGGGGTGTCCAGGAACCCGTGAAGTTGCCAACGGGTGACGGTCTGAAAACCGTGTATTATGCTGATCGGGATCAGTGAGAAACTATATTTGGGCTGTGTTAAAGCCAGGTGTGAAACAGACCAGTGTCTGTGTTGTTCTGACCGGGGTCAGAGAAAGACACTGTTTTTTTTTTCTGCGAAGCATGTGTGCAGGTGCTTGCTGTGGAACGGCGAGTCCATGTATTTCTTTTTTCCTTCTGTGATCAACTTGCTGTGGCTCAGTGGGGCCACGAAGACTGAAGGCGTTGATGATTGGGATCAGTGAGAAAATGTGTTTGGGCTGTAAAGCTGAGAACGGATAAAGATCCGTGGTGTGCTGACCGGGGTCAGTGTGAAACAAAGAAAGAGACATTGTGTCTGGGGCACCTCTGAGGCCAAGAGGTGTCCAGGAACCCGTGCAGGTTGCCAGCGGGTAACGGTCTGAAAACCACCGTGTATTGTGCTGATCGGAATCAGTGATTATTTTTTGTAACAGACAGGAGTCTGTGCTATGCTGACCAGAGGTCAGTGAGAGACTGAGTTTTTTTTTTTCTGAGAGTCAGTTTGCTGTGGCACGGTGGGGTCACGAAGTCTGCGGTTGAGCCGTGCAGCGCGGTTGCAGCAAGAGGTTCCACAGCAGCAGGAGCTGCAGTGGCGGCAGCAGCTGTTTGTGATCAGCACCCGGAGGTGCCAGTGATTTGGGACTGCAGCAGGTGCTGTAGCAGTGCCAGCAAGAGCTGGTGAAGGTTAAAGAGAAAGAAGAAGAAAAAAAAAAAAAGAAAAAGACATTGCTGGTTTAGAGTGTGCAGACTCTTAAAGGGCAAGAGTCACATTGGTGTGCTGTGCGAACTGGGGCCTGAGAGTACGGTGGGAAGTCCACGGGGTGTACCCCAGAGTGGGGTGGTGTCCCTAAAGGGGTGGAGTCCCAAAACGGAGTGGTGACCCCAAATAATTATGGTTGGCCAAAAAGGGGCTGCATCTCAAAAGGGGGTTGAGTCCCTAAAAGGGGTGGTGGCCCTAAAGGAGAAAATGGTCCACAAGGAGGCGGTAACCCAAAAGGGGGTGGAGTCCAAAAAAGGGGCGGTAACCCAAATAGGGATGGCGGAAAAAAGAGGCGGTGGTGAATGCATCATTGGATAGTAGGCCGGACTGTAAGTTATCCTCAGACTTGTGGGAGGAGGGGGTTCCTCTACAGCTGGAGGATGGAAGTCTCATTACTGTTGCAGGGGCATACGTTAAGTCCGTAATGGGTCCCAAAATTGACGGGTCAGACATCGGGGTAACCAGTGTGAAAGGTGCGTCTGCCGAACTTACTGACCTGACGACACCTGAAGTGTGCGACAGTGTGACTGGTAATGATCTGGTAGATAAGGATGTGGTAGTTAAACAGAGTGGAGCTGACACCCAGTTAGAGTGTGACTTGGGGGGTCGCCATACTGTGGGGTATGACACAGAATACCTCTGTGACTGTGACTCTGAGGAAGTAGGGGAGCACAGTAAAGAAGAGCCCTGAAAGAAGGGCAAATCCTTTGGTCACCGGAGACGTAAAGGGTGCAAAGAAATGGTACCAGTTGCACTTTGTGAAGAAGTGGAGGAGGCCACCAATGGAGTGGGGCCTGAAGTTGACTCAGCGATGAGTGACATAGGTGGAAGACCTTGTAGCAAAAGTGTAGTGACTAAAGGTTTGGTGACACAGACACACACTGACGTAAGGACCAAAGCTCAAGGCCTATGTGGTGACCGCTGGGGGCGGGGCAAACCAAACAAGGAGATGTTGATGTGTGATGCTCAAAACCGACTGAGACGGTTCTCTCAACTGGTAGGGCAAGGTGACTGTGACGTGTCATTACCAGTAGCAACCACTAGAGCTGAGTACGAGGATGTGCGGATGGAGGCACTGACACAGGGGAAGGATAGTCTTCCCCAAGGTAAAGTCAGGATGGCAGGGGTAGTCATAATAGAAATTGTGACCTGTGTGAGGGCCGACTGCAGGTTACAGGATGACCGATTGGGTGGTGGTGACTCCCATTCAGATGTTGATTGTTATGGCTGGCAATCAGGCAACACAGCGTGCAGTAATCAGCGCACATACAGAGATCTGGCAATAACCAAAAACAATAGGACGAGCTCTGAGACGTGGAATCTCTGTAGACTGCAGTACCTGATCTATCCTCACACAACTATAAGCAGCAGTGGATTGCGCCTATCAACTACCTATGCAACTCGGCACTGCCTGAGGAGCTGACTAGCCTGAAGATAGAAATACAAGCCTGACTTACCTCAGAGAAATACCCCAAAGGAATAGGCAGCCCCCCACATATAATGACTGTTAGCAAGATGAAAAGACAAACGTAGGAATGAAATAGATTCAGCAAAGTGAGGCCCGATATTCTAGACAGAGCGAGGATAGCAAAGAGAACTATGCAGTCTACAAAAAACCCTAAAACGAAAACCACGCAAAGGGGCAAAAAGACCCACCGTGCCGAACTAACAGCACGGCGGTGCACCCCTTTGCCTCTCAGAGCTTCCAGCAAAAGTTAATAGCAAGCTGGACAGAAAAAACAGAAAACAAACTAGAAGCACTTATCTAGCAGAGCAGCAGGCCCAAGGAAAGATGTAGTAGCTCAGATCCAACACTGGAACATTGACAAGGAGCAAGGAAGACAGACTCAGGTGGAGCTAAATAGCAAGGCAGCCAACGAGCTCACCAAAACACCTGAGGGAGGAAGCCCAGAGACTGCAATACCACTTGTGACCACAGAAGTGAACTCAGCCACAGAATTCACAACAGTACCCCCCCTTGAGGAGGGGTCACCGAACCCTCACCAGAACCCCCAGGCCGACCAGGATGAGCCACATGAAAGGCACGAACAAGATCTGGGGCATGGACATCAGAGGCAAAAACCCAGGAATTATCTTCCTGAGCATAACCCTTCCATTTGACCAGATACTGGAGTTTCCGTCTAGAGACACGAGAATCCAAAATCTTCTCCACAATATACTCCAATTCCCCCTCCACCAAAACAGGGGCAGGAGGCTCCACAGATGGAACCATAGGTGCCACGTATCTCCTCAACAACGACCTATGGAATACATTATGTATGGAAAAGGAGTCTGGGAGGGTCAGACGAAAAGACACCGGATTGAGAATCTCAGAAATCCTATACGGACCAATAAAACGAGGTTTAAATTTAGGAGAGGAAACCTTCATAGGTATATGACGAGAAGATAACCAAACCAGATCCCCAACACGAAGTCGGGGTCCCACACGGCGTCTGCGATTAGCGAAAAGCTGAGCCTTCTCCTGGGACAAGGTCAAATTGTCCACTACCTGAGTCCAGATCTGCTGCAACCTGTCCACCACATAATCCACACCAGGACAGTCCGAAGACTCAACCTGTCCTGAAGAGAAACGAGGATGGAACCCAGAATTGCAGAAAAATGGAGAGACCAAGGTAGCCGAGCTGGCCCGATTATTAAGGGCGAACTCAGCCAACGGCAAAAATGACACCCAATCATCCTGGTCAGCGGAAACAAAACATCTCAGATATGTTTCCAAGGTCTGATTGGTTCGTTCGGTCTGGCCATTAGTCTGAGGATGGAAGGCCGAGGAAAAAGATAGGTCAATGCCCATCCTACCACAAAAGGCTCGCCAGAACCTCGAGACAAACTGGGAACCTCTGTCAGAAACAATATTCTCAGGAATGCCATGTAAACGAACCACATGCTGGAAGAACAAAGGCACCAAATCAGAGGAGGAAGGCAATTTAACCAAGGGCACCAGATGGACCATTTTAGAAAAGCGATCACAGACCACCCAAATGACCGACATTTTTTGAGAAACGGGAAGGTCAGAAATGAAATCCATCGAAATATGTGTCCAAGGCCTCTTCGGGACCGGCAAGGGCAAAAGCAACCCACTGGCACGTGAACAGCAGGGCTTAGCCCTAGCACAAATTCCACAGGACTGCACAAAAGCACGCACATCCCGTGACAGAGATGGCCACCAGAAGGATCTAGCAACCAACTCCCTGGTACCAAAGATTCCTGGATGACCGGCCAGCACCGAACAATGAAGTTCAGAGATAACTTTACTAGTCCACCTATCAGGGACGAACAGTTTCTCGGCCGGACAACGATCAGGTTTATTAGCCTGAAATTTCTGCAACACTCTCCGCAAATCAGGGGAGATGGCAGACACAATGACTCCTTCCTTGAGGATACTCGCCGGCTCAGATAACCCCGGAGAGTCGGGCACAAAACTCCTAGACAGAGCATCCGCCTTCACATTTTTAGAGCCCGGAAGGTATGAAATCACAAAATCAAAACGAGCAAAAAATAACGACCAACGGGCCTGTCTAGGATTCAAGCGCTTGGCAGACTCAAGATAAGTAAGGTTCTTATGATCAGTCAAAACCACCACGCGATGCTTAGCACCCTCAAGCCAATGACGCCACTCCTCGAATGCCCACTTCATGGCCAGCAACTCTCGGTTGCCCACATCATAATTACGCTCAGCAGCAGAAAATTTCCTGGAAAAGAAAGCACATGGTTTGAACACTGAGCAACCAGAACCTCTCATACCCCAAAGAAATAGGCAGCCCCCCACATATAATGACTGTTAGCAAGATGAAAAGACAAACGTAGGAATGAAATAGATTCAGCAAAGTGAGGCCCGATATTCTAGACAGAGCGAGGATAGCAAAGAGAACTATGCAGTCTACAAAAAACCCTAAAACGAAAACCACGCAAAGGGGCAAAAAGACCCACCGTGCCGAACTAACAGCACGGCGGTGATTTGTTTTTTGGTGACAGAACTAAGTTCCTGAGCTTCAGAAATAATTGTAAGCTATTTTTGGCCTTGAAACCTCATTCTTCTGGTAATCCTATTCAACAGGTTTTGATTATTATTTCTTTTTTGCGCGGCGACCCACAGGACTGGGCGTTTTCTCTTGCACCAGGAGATTCTGCATTGAGTAATGTTGATGCATTTTTCCAGGCGCTGGGATTGCTTTACGATGAGCCTAATTCAGTGGATCAAGCTGAGAAAAATCTGCTGGCTTTATGCCAGGGTCAGGATGATGTAGAAGTATATTGTCAGAAATTTAGGAAATGGTCAGTACTCACTCTGTGGAATGAATCTGCACTAGCGGCTTTGTTCAGAAAGGGTCTCTCTGAAGCTCTTAAGGATGTAATGGTGGGATTTCCTATGCCTGCTGGTTTGAATGAGTCTATGTCCTTGGCCATTCAGATCGGTCGTCGCTTGCGCGAGCGTAAATCTGTGCACCATCTGGCGGTATTGTCTGAGAGTAAGCCTGAGCCTATGCAGTGTGACAGGACTATGACTAAAGTAGAACGGCACGAACACAGACGTCTGAACAGACTGTTATGGCTGGCAATCAGGCAACACAGCGTGCAGTAATCAGCGCACATACAGAGATCTGGCAATAACCAAAAACAATAGGACGAGCTCTGAGACGTGGAATCTCTGTAGACTGCAGTACCTGATCTATCCTCACACAACTATAAGCAGCAGTGGATTGCGCCTATCAACTACCTATGCAACTCGGCACTGCCTGAGGAGCTGACTAGCCTGAAGATAGAAATACAAGCCTGACTTACCTCAGAGAAATACCCCAAAGGAATAGGCAGCCCCCCACATATAATGACTGTTAGCAAGATGAAAAGACAAACGTAGGAATGAAATAGATTCAGCAAAGTGAGGCCCGATATTCTAGACAGAGCGAGGATAGCAAAGAGAACTATGCAGTCTACAAAAAACCCTAAAACGAAAACCACGCAAAGGGGCAAAAAGACCCACCGTGCCGAACTAACAGCACGGCGGTGCACCCCTTTGCCTCTCAGAGCTTCCAGCAAAAGTTAATAGCAAGCTGGACAGAAAAAACAGAAAACAAACTAGAAGCACTTATCTAGCAGAGCAGCAGGCCCAAGGAAAGATGCAGTAGCTCAGATCCAACACTGGAACATTGACAAGGAGCAAGGAAGACAGACTCAGGTGGAGCTAAATAGCAAGGCAGCCAACGAGCTCACCAAAACACCTGAGGGAGGAAGCCCAGAGACTGCAATACCACTTGTGACCACAGAAGTGAACTCAGCCACAGAATTCACAACAGTTGATGCCAGATGGAAGAGTTAGAGGCAGTGACTCCTCCCTTAGCTCACGGCTTAGTGACCTAAGCGGGAGATCCTGTAGCAGAAGAAATGACAAGGGGTCATCCTTATCAAAGCGTGTGACGGAAATGGTTGACAGACGGTTTGATTGTCAGGGACAACAGAGAAGGGTCTCTGGTCTTGTAATAGAAAGTGCCAAAGCCCCACGGCTTTAGGCAGAGGGGGGGAATATGTAGCATAGCGACTGGTCATGTGAATGATGGATGGTATGTATCGCAGAGGTGGATGGCCCTGTGATGGAAGCCTGGGTATGTTTTGCTCAACAGAAAAAACCAAAAAACTGACACAAGACCTAAAACAATGAATTTTAATTGGATAATTAAAAATATCAAGAAAAAATATCAAAAATATCAAATAGACCAGTAAGAGGGATCTTACGGGAGAGCAGGGTCTCTGGTATATATCAAAAAGTGCCAGAAAAAATATATGCAAATATATATGAAAAGACTAGGGAAGATAGATGTGCCTATCCCTAAAAAAATTCCCTTCCTGACAGCGGAGGTTGGCACCCTGGGATACGATGTGGCGCCCCCGCTCAACGAAGACTGACCCTGAAGTCCCTAAAAAGGAATCCCTCAAAAAGAAGCCACCACCAATAATAACACCACAAAAAAACAAAAAAAACAAACAAAACAAGTGAAAATAAAAGTAGAATACCTGTGCTGCTATAGGCTGACTATAGAAACAATAATATCACAATAAAGCTGATTATACAGACTGGCATGTATTGTGAGCTAAAGATGTACTCTTAGAGGGAGGAAAAAAAAAAAAAGGGGGGAGACAGTGTTATAAAAGATGTTTAAACACTGTAGCACCTCTCAAAACAATATAGTAATGATACTGAAAAGATAGCAATAACGTAGGGAAATAAAACATAGATCCCTCAGCAAATACAGGGTACACAAATAGGGAATCCCTGCAATGCAGTAGGACAGTATCATTAGAGTACCGGACACCCCAAATAGAGGGTCACAAACATAGCCACAAAATAGAGGGTCACAAAAATAACCAAACATAGAGGGCCACAAAAATACCCACTGAGGGTATTGATATTGATATCGTGCCCTCTACATTCCTTTATAGAGCGTGTTAGATGATATTGATATCATACCCTCTAAATTTCTTTAGAGCATGTTAGATGATACAATAGCTCTTCTTGACTTAGTTTAGTCACAGTAGGTACTAAGGGTAGATATGCTCTCGTAGCTTATTGAGGTATCATTAGAGTACCGGACACCCCAAATAGAGGGTCACACAAGTAGCCACAAATAGAGGGTCACAAAAAATAATAACCAGACATAGAGAGTCACAAAAATAACCACTGAAGGTATTGATATTGTGCCCTCTACGTTCCTTTTTAGAGCGTGTTAGATGATATTGATATCATACCCTCTAAATTTCTTTAGAGCATTTAGATGATACAGTAGCTCTTTTTGACTTAGTTTAGTCACAGTAGGTGCTAGGGGTAGATATGCTCTAGTAGCTTATTAAGGAACGCACCTAGTGGTGAATTGACTCTTATCAGCGTATAATCAATAGTGCTGTGTATTCAAAAGAATATCGATAGAAGAGGGTTACAGATATGGTTATAATAGCCTCATGGCATCACTGCCAGAGGAGGCAAGTTGATATTATTCTTGTGTCTCTAAGGTTCAGTAAGGCAAGTCTTGTGGTACAATCACTCTCATCAAGCTCATTTCAGTAGTGTCACGTACTTAAATAGATAAAAGAGTAGAGTAACCTGTACATAATTAGTGACCTAATAGTGTCACCGCCAGACAGGACATTTAATGAGTACAGGATGTAGCCAGAAAATCAAAACAAACGCCAGAGATATATAAAGCGTTAATACTCAATAGCCCATGTCCAGTTTAAATATCAAAAAGAGTAAACACTCCATAAGCCTCGCAGCATGCAGGTATAAATGAAATATCACTTATCTCGTGGAGACAAATGTCTCTTCCCTACGCGTTTCGCCCCACATGGCAATACAGGGGGGCTCATCAGGGGAATTGCCGTTAATGGGCGCGGAAGCCGCAGATAATGAGAGCGCCGCACGCAGTCCGGAGAAAGCCGTGTGAGAATCGGCATTCTCACAGTATATATGCCAAAGACCCGGAGGTAAACACAGCACATCCGGGGTAGCCCAAGCGCATCAGTGCACATGTACAGAAAGTTCCTAAGTCGGCTGCGCTGATGAACGCCAAATCGCAATGCGCATGACCGGCAAAGGGTAATGAGAAAAACCCAGCAGGGACCGCTAAAGCACAGCGCTTAACATGAGGAGCACTGCGCAAGCGCACAAAGAATCCTGCCAGGAGGAGTTACCTAATACCTGTATAAAGGTTTATACAAAAAATAAATCTGAGAGACCTTATATGACAGGCACCCAAAAGTACATTTGCGCGATTCGCTGGCATACCCGCTATTCTCACCATGCCAGTTATAGAGTAACCGCAAAAGGTACGGAATACTTAATCAAAGCGTATAACATTATATGGAAAGCGGCCCTCGTCCGTATAACGGGATTTATACCATAAAACAAATTAGGAGCCATTATACGATAGACAGTGGCATGGAGTAAAGGTACCGTCACACTAAGCGACGCTGCAGCGATACCGACAACGATCCGGATCGCTGCAGCGTCGCTGTTTGGTCGCTGGAGAGCTGTCACACAGACCGCTCTCCAGCGACCAACGATGCCGGTAACCAGGGTAAACATCGGGTAACTAAGCGCAGGGCCGCGCTTAGTAACCCGATGTTTACCCTGGTTACCATCCTAAAAGTAAAAAAAAACAAACACTACATACTTACCTACAGCCGTCTGTCCTCCAGCGCTGTGCTCTGCACTCCTCCTGTACTGTCTGTGTGAGCACAGCGGCCGGAAAGCAGAGCGGTGACGTCACCGCTCTGCTTTCCGGCTGACCGACGCTCACAGCCAGTTCAGGAGGAGTGCAGAGCACAGCGCTGGAGGACAGACGGCTGTAGGTAAGTATGTAGTGTTTGTTTTTTTTACTTTTAGGATGGTAACCAGGGTAAACATCGGGTTACTAAGCGCGGCCCTGCGCTTAGTTACCCGATGTTTACCCTGGTTACCAGTGAATACATCGCTGAATCGGTGTCACACACGCCGATTCAGCGATGTCTGCGGGGAGTCCAGCGACCAAATAAAATTCTGGACTTTCTTCCCCGACCAGCGACAGCACAGCAGGGGCCTGATCGCTGCTGCCTGTCACACTGGACGATATCGCTAGCGAGGACGCTGCAACGTCACGGATCGCTAGCGATATCGTCTAGTGTGACGGTACCTTAACAGTGCTTGATCTATCCGGGAAAATATAAGGCATAGATAGGACATTGTAGTCTAGTACAGACGCTCGACCATCTGGTCTAAGGATATTTTAAGAAATAAACTAACGATACCTTCTAGCGGTCACCAACCAAGGGTGACAAATAATACAAGACGTCATGGTCTGTGAGGACCAATATGGCGTTGGCAAGACAGAACAATAATAAATGACGAGACCAAGCTTCCATTTAAATAAAGCTACCAAAGTTTAATTGCTCATTGAGGCCCCCCGGACTGTCAGATTCCATCAGAAAAATCCATCTGGTTTCCCTCTGGATGATCTTCCTATCCCAGTTACCCTTTCTCTCTGATTGGGAAACCGTCTCGATGGTTTTAAAGGAAATAGACCCCACGTCACCCGCGTGAATCTCGTTGACATGGCGTGCCACAGGGGTGACCCGTTGATGTAGGATATCCCCAATGTGTTCCCCTATCCTCAATTTAAAAGGTCTCTTTGTTTTACCTATGTAGTTCAGCGGGCACGTGCATGTAAACAAGTAGACAACCCCTGCCATTTTGCAATTAGCAAAAGACCAGTTGTAAAAGGTTCTACCCGTGACGGCACTCGTAAAGGTGTTACTTACTGTAATAAACTTACAAAATTTACATGAACCACATCTAAAGGTACCCTGCTCACGGCAATCAAGCCAAGTGCCCACTGGTTTTGGTGTACTAAAATGGCTGAGACACAAAATCACGTACAGATCTCCCCTTTCTGAATGTCACAGAGGGATGTGATGAGATGATACCACTTAAGTCAGGGTCCGCTTTCAAAATGCCCCAGAAGCGTTTCAAAATACCCATGACTAGGGTTGAGCGAAACGGGTCGAACATTTTCAAAAGTCGCCGACTTTTGGCGAAGTCGAGTTTCATGAAACCCGATCCGACCCCTGTGCGTGGTCGGCCATGCGGTACACGACTTTCGCGCCAAAGTCGCGTTTCAATGATGCGAAAAGCGCCATTTCTCAGCCAATGAAGGTAAACGCAGAGTGTGGGCAGCGTGATGACATAGGTCCTGGTCCCCACCATCTTAGAGAAGGGCATTGCAGTGATTGGCTTGCTGTCTGCGGCGTCACAGGGGCTATAAAGGGGAGTTCCCGCCGACCGCCATGTTACTGCTGCTGATCTGAGCTTAGGGAGAGGTTGCTGCCGCTTCGTCAGAAGCAGGGATAGCGTTAGGCAGGGTCCATTAACCACAAAACCGCTTGTGCTGTAGCGATTTCCACTGCCCAACACCACCTTCGGTGTGCAGGGACAGTGGAAGCTCCTTTTTTTTTTTTTTTTTTTCCTCAGCGCTGTAGCTCATTGGGCTGCCCTAGAAGGCTCCCTGATAGCTGCATTGCTGTGTGTACGCCGCTGTGCAAACCAACTGCTTTTTTCAAAGCACAAATCCTCTTGTTCCTTCCTTTCTGCACAGCTATCTTGTTTGTTTGTCCACACTTTTTATTTAATTTCTGCATCAGTCCACTCCTTATTGCTGCCTGCCATACCTGGCTGAGATTACTGCAGGGAGATAGTAATTGAAGGACAGTTCCTTTTTTTTTTTTTTTTGTGGGAGATTAAGATTGACATTTCTGCTAGAGTGCCATCTCTGTCTGTGTCATCTCTCACTCAGTGGGCCATAGAAAGCCTATTAATTTTTTTGCTTGATTTGGGTTCTAAATTCTACCTGAAAAAAATAATCAGTGGGAGAAAAATATTGGCCTCAGGGCTTGTGTGCCACTCCTTACTCCTGTGTGTGCCATCTCTCACTCAGTGGGCCATAGAAAGCCTATTAATTTTTTTGCTTGATTTGGGTTCCAAAATCTACCTGAAAAAAATCACTAAATCAATCAGTGGGAGATTAATATTGGCCTCTGGGCTTGTGTGCCACTCCTGACTCCTGTGTGCGTCCTCTCTCACTCAGTGGGCCCTACAAAGCCTTTTTTTTTTTTTTTTTTTCCTAAATTCTCCCTGAAACAATCATTTTATTTGTTTTATAAATTCTTCTGTAAAAAATAATTTTTTTTTAATTTTTTTTTTTTCTGAAGTCTCCCTTTTAAAAAAAACAAACACAAATCAGTGGGAGATAAATATTTACATTTGCGCTTCAGTGACAGTCCTGCGTGTGTGCCATCTCATTTGTTGCCAACAACAACAGTGTGTAACATTGTGGCTGATTTTCGTTGTGGTCTCACCCACCTGTAAAGGGGTAGCTAAATCATACTGAAGTTATAGCTCACCGTGTAAGTTGTGTGACAGCAACAAATACCGTTCGTTTGGTAATGTTTTTAAAACAATGAGGAAGTCTGGTGGAAGAGGTCGTGGCCGGGGGCGTTCATTGTCAGCTGGTAATGAGGGTAGTGGTAGTGGTGGAGCATCAGCTGGTCGTGGGAAAAAAAATATTGCACCTAAGTCTGGGGCTGTGGAGCCAGGTTCGTCGTCTCGCTACACAAGTCC
This sequence comes from Ranitomeya imitator, assembly GCF_032444005.1. Classification (NCBI taxonomy): domain Eukaryota; kingdom Metazoa; phylum Chordata; class Amphibia; order Anura; family Dendrobatidae; genus Ranitomeya; species Ranitomeya imitator. The sequence goes on from NC_091286.1 coordinate 532,596,259, forward strand.
TCGAACGCTCCCTTTTCTGGGAGTAGGAAAACCGCTTTTAAAGCCGGAGCAGCAAGAGCAAGTTTTGGCTTATCTTGCTGACTCAGCCTCTAGCTCTTTTGCCTCCTCTCGTGAAACTGGTAAATGTCAAAGCAGCGCGTCGTTAGTGGATGTTCACGGTCAGGGACAAGTCGCTTCCTTGTCCTCTTCAGCAAAAACAACAACAGAGAAGAATGCAGCAGGCGACACAACGGGTTACTCCATGGAGCTCTTTACACATACCGTCCCTGGCTTAGAAAGTGAAGCAGTTAACAGTCCATGCCCATTACAAGTTGAATCTGACATGGAGTGCACTGATGCACAGCCACAGCCAGACTACTATCCTGGTCCTTTGACTCAGACCACAACATTGCCATCGCAGGGTGCTGATCAAGAATCAGACCCTGATGAGACTATGTTGCCCCATCACGAACGCTATACCACCGACCGACACGGTGACACAGACGAAGTTGCACACGAGCTACAAGAAGAGGTAATAGATGACCCAGTTCTTGACCCCGATTGGCAGCCATTGGGGGAACAGGGTGCAGGCGGCAGCAGTTCTGAAGCGGAGGAGGAGGGGCCGCAGCAGGCATCAACATCGCAACAGGTTCCATCTGCCAGGCCCGTATCTTGCCCAAAACGCGTGGCAAAGCTAAAACCTGTTGGAGGACAGCGTGGCCATCCGGTTAAAGCTCAGTCTGCAATGCCTGAAAAGGTATCCGATGCTAGAAAGAGTGCAGTCTGGCATTTTTTTTAAACAACATCCAATTGATCAGCGCAAAGTCATCTGTCAAAAATGTTCAACTACCTTAAGCAGAGGACAGAATCTGAAAAGTCTCAATACAAGTTGCATGCATAGACCTTTAACCACCATGCATTTGCAAGCCTGGACTAACTACCAAACGTCCCTTAAGGTTGTAGCACCCTCGGCCAATGAAGCTAGTCAGCAACGCAACATCCCTTCCGGCAGTGAAGGGCCACCATTTTCCGCACCACCTGCAGTATCTGTGCAGGTTTCTTTGCCAGGCCAAAGCCGTCAGGGTCAGGGAATCACCAGTTTCGTAGTAGGAAACACTGCATCTAGGGCACCGGTGGCAACAATACCATCTCCCACCGTCTCTCAGTCTGCCATGTCCACCGGCACCCCCGCTAGTTCCACGATCTCCAGCTCTCCAGTCCAGCTCACCCTACATGAGACTATGGTTAGAAAAAGGAAGTACTTAGCCTCGCATCCACGTACACAGGGTTTGAACGCACACATAGCTAGACTAATCTCGTTAGAGATGATGCCCTACCGGTTAGTTGAAAGCGAAGCTTTCAAAGCCCTGATGGACTACGCTGTACCACGCTACGAGCTACCCAGTCGACACTTTTTTTCCAGAAAAGCCATCCCAGCCCTCCACCAGCATGTTAAAGAGCGCATCGTCCATGCACTCAGGCAATCTGTGAGCACAAAGGTGCACCTGACAACAGATGCATGGACCAGTAGGCATGGCCAGGGACGTTACGTGTCCATCACGGCACACTGGGTAAATGTGGTGGATGCAGGGTCCACAGGGGACAGCAAGTTTGGGACAGTTCTGCCTAGCCCACGGTCTAGGAAACAATTGGCTGTAGCCGTTCGCACCCCCTCCTCCTCCTCTTCGTCCTCCTGCAGAAGCGAGAGCTCGTCCACAGACCGCAGTCGCACAATCACTCCATCCGCAGCTGCCACTGTTGCACACCAGGTCTCCCATTATGGGGCAGCTACTGGCAAACGTCAGCAGGCTGTATTGGCTATGAAGTGTTTGGGCGACAACAGACACACCGCGGAAGTTCTGTCCGAGTTCTTGCAGAAAGAAACGCAGTCGTGGCTGGGCACTGTAGATCTTGAGGCAGGCAAGGTAGTGAGTGATAACGGAAGGAATTTCAGGGCTGCCATCTCCCTTTCCCAACTGAAACACATTCCTTGCCTGGCTCACACCTTAAACCTGGTGGTGCAGTGCTTCCTGAAAAGTTATCCGGGGTTATCCGACCTGCTCCTCAAAGTGCGTGGACTTTGCTCACATATCCGCCGTTCGCCCGTACACTCCAGCCGTATGCAGACCTATCAGCGTTCTTTGAACCTTCCCCAGCATCGCCTAATCATAGACGTTGCAACAAGGTGGAACTCAACACTGCACATGCTTCAGAGACTGTGTGAACAGAGGCGGGCTGTTATGTTTTTGTGGGAGGATACACATACACGGGCAGGCAGTAGGATGGCAGACATGGAGTTGTCAGGTGTGCAGTGGTCGAAGATTCAAGACATGTGTCAAGTCCTTCAGTGTTTTGAGGAATGCACACGGCTGGTTAGTGCAGACAACGCCATAATAAGCATGAGCATCCCCCTAATGCGTCTGCTGATGCAAAGTTTGACGCACATAAAGGATCAGGCGTCTGCAGCTGAGGAAGAGGAAAGCCTTGATGACAGTCAGCCATTGTCTGGCCAGGGCAGTGTACAGGACGAGGTAGCGGGCGAACAGGAGGAGGAGGACGAGGAGGATGATGGGGATGATTATATTTTTAATGAGGAAGCTTTTCCGGGGCCACTGGAAATTGGTGGCGCGGCAAGGCCGGGTTCTGGTTTTTTGAGGGACACAAGTGACGTGGATTTGCCTGAAACTGCCCCTCAACCAAGCACAACCGCAGATTTGAGAACTGGAACTTTGGCCCACATGGCGGATTATGCCTTACGTATCCTCAAAAGGGACACACGCATAACTAAAATGATGAATGATGACGATTACTGGTTGGCCTGCCTCCTTGATCCTCGTTATAAAGGCAAATTGCAAATGCCACATGAGAACTTGGAACTAATATTAGCAACCAAACAATCAACTCTTGTTGACCGTTTGCTTCTGGCATTCCCTGCACACAGCGCCCGTGATCGTTCTCACACGAGCTGCAGGGGCCAGCAGACCAGAGGAGTTAGAGGGGCAGAAATCAGAAGTGGCGTTGGCCAGAGGGGTTTTCTGACCAGGTTGTGGAGTGATTTTGCTATGACCGCAGAGAGGACAGGTACTGCAGCATCAATTCAAAGTGACAGGAGACAACATTTGTCCAGTATGGTTACAAACTATTTTTCATCCCTTATCGATGTTCTCCCTCAACCGTCATTCCCATTTGATTACTGGGCATCAAAATTAGACACCTGGCCAGAATTGGCAGAATATGCATTGCAGGAGCTTGCTTGCCCGGCAGCTAGTGTCCTATCAGAAAGAGTATTCAGTGCTGCAGGTTCAATACTAACAGAAAAAAGGACTCGTCTGGCTACCCAAAATGTAGATGATCTAACCTTCATTAAAATGAACCACAACTGGATTTCGAAATCTTTTGCCCCACCTTTCCCGGCTGACACCTAGCTTTCCTATGAAAAGGTGTTACATAGTAACATAGTAACATAGTTAGTAAGGCCGAAAAAAGACATTTGTCCATCCAGTTCAGCCTATATTCCATCATAATAAATACCCAGATCTACGTCCTTCTACAGAACCTAATAATTGTATGATACAATATTGTTCTGCTCCAGGAAGACATCCAGGCCTCTCTTGAACCCCTCGACTGAGTTCGCCATCACCACCTCCTCAGGCAAGCAATTCCAGATTCTCACTGCCCTAACAGTAAAGAATCCTCTTCTATGTTGGTGGAAAAACCTTCTCTCCTCCAGACGCAAAGAATGCCCCCTTGTGCCCGTCACCTTCCTTGGTATAAACAGATCCTCAGCGAGATATTTGTATTGTCCCCTTATATACTTATACATGGTTATTAGATCGCCCCTCAGTCGTCTTTTTTCTAGACTAAATAATCCTAATTTCGCTAATCTATCTGGGTATTGTAGTTCTCCCATCCCCTTTATTAATTTTGTTGCCCTCCTTTGTACTCTCTCTAGTTCCATTATATCCTTCCTGAGCACCGGTGCCCAAAACTGGACACAGTACTCCATGTGCGGTCTAACTAGGGATTTGTACAGAGGCAGTATAATGCTCTCATCATGTGTATCCAGACCTCTTTTAATGCACCCCATGATCCTGTTTGCCTTGGCAGCTGCTGCCTGGCACTGGCTGCTCCAGGTAAGTTTATCATTAACTAGGATCCCCAAGTCCTTCTCCCTGTCAGATTTACCCAGTGGTTTCCCGTTCAGTGTGTAATGGTGATATTGATTCCCTCTTCCCATGTGTATAACCTTACATTTATCATTGTTAAACCTCATCTGCCACCTTTCAGCCCAAGTTTCCAACTTATCCAGATCCATCTGTAGCAGAATACTATCTTCTCTTGTATTAACTGCTTTACATAGTTTTGTATCATCTGCAAATATCGATATTTTACTGTGTAAACCTTCTACCAGATCATTAATGAATATGTTGAAGAGAACAGGTCCCAATACTGACCCCTGCGGTACCCCACTGGTCACAGCGACCCAGTTAGAGACTATACCATTTATAACCACCCTCTGCTTTCTATCACTAAGCCAGTTACTAACCCATTTACACACATTTTCCCCCAGACCAAGCATTCTCATTTTGTGTACCAACCTCTTGTGCAGCACGGTATCAAACGCTTTGGAAAAATCGAGATATACCACGTCCAATGACTCACCGTGGTCCAGTCTATAGCTTACCTCTTCATAAAAACTGATTAGATTGGTTTGACAGGAGCGATTTCTCATAAACCCATGCTGATATGGAGTTAAACAGTTATTCTCATTGAGATAATCCAGAATAACATCCCTCAGAAACCCTTCAAATATTTTACCAACAATAGAGGTTAGACTTACTGGCCTATAATTTCCAGGTTCACTTTTAGAGCCCTTTTTGAATATTGGCACCACATTTGCTATGCACCAGTCCTGCGGAACAGACCCTGTCGCTATAGAGTCACTAAAAATAAGAAATAATGGTTTATCTATTACATTACTTAGTTCTCTTAGTACTCGTGGGTGTATGCCATCCGGACCCGGAGATTTATCTATTTTAATCTTATTTAGCCGGTTTCGCACCTCTTCTTGGGTTAGATTGGTGACCCTTAATATAGGGTTTTCATTGTTTCTTGGGATTTCACCTAGCATTTCATTTTCCACCGTGAATACCGTGGAGAAGAAGGTGTTTAATATGTTAGCTTTTTCCTCGTCATCTACAACCATTCTTTCCTCACTATTTTTTAAGGGGCCTACATTTTCAGTTTTTATTCTTTTACTATTGATATAGTTGAAGAACAGTTTGGGATTAGTTTTACTCTCCTTAGCAATGTGCTTCTCTGTTTCCTTTTTGGCAGCTTTAATTAGTTTTTTAGATAAAGTATTTTTCTCCCTATAGTTTTTTAGAGCTTCAATGGTGCCATCCTGCTTTAGTAGTGCAAATGCTTTCTTTTTACTGTTAATTGCCTGTCTTACTTCTTTGTTTAGCCACATTGGGTTTTTCCTATTTCTAGTCCTTTTATTCCCACAAGGTATAAACCGCTTACACTGCCTATTTAGGATGTTCTTAAACATTTCCCATTTATTATCTGTATTCTTATTTCTGATGATATTGTCCCAGTCTACCAGATTAAGGGCATCTCTAAGCTGTTCAAACTTTGCCTTCCTAAAGTTCAATGTTTTTGTGACTCCCTGACAAGTCCCCCTAGTGAAAGACAGGTGAAACTGCACAATATTGTGGTCGCTATTTCCTAAATGCCCAACCACCTGCAGATTTGTTATTCTGTCAGGTCTATTAGATAGTATTAGGTCTAAAAGTGCTGCTCCTCTGGTTGGATTCTGCACCAATTGTGAAAGATAATTTTTCTTGGTTATTAGCAGAAACCTGTTGCCTTTATGGGTTTCACAGGTTTGTTTCCCAGTTAATATCCGGGTAGTTAAAGTCCCCCATAACCAGGACCTCATTATGGGTTGCAGCTTCATCTATCTGCTTTAGAAGTAGACTTTCCATGCTTTCTGTTATATTTGGGGGTTTGTAACCGACCCCAATGAGAATTTTGTTACCATTTTTCCCTCCATGAATTTCAACCCATATGGACTCGACATCCTCATTCCCTTCGCTAATATCCTCCCTTAAAGTGGACTTTAGACAAGACTTTACATAGAGACAAACCCCTCCTCCTCTCCGATTTTTACGATCCTTTCTAAACAGACTGTAACCCTGTAAGTTAACTGCCCAGTCATAGCTTTCATCTAACCATGTCTCGGTTATTCCCACTATGTCAAAGTTACCTGTAGATATTTCTGCTTCTAGTTCTTCCATCTTGTTTGTCAGGCTTCTGGCGTTTGCGAGCATGCAGTTTAGAGGATTTTGTTTTGTTCCAATCTCCTCACTGTGGATTGTTTTAGAAATGTTCTTACCTCCCTTCTGAGTATGTTTTCCTGGGTCGTCTTTGTTCGAGTCTAATGTTTTTCTTCCCGTCCCCTCTTCTTCTAGTTTAACGCCCTCCTGATGAGTGTAGCGAGTCTTCTGGCGAATGTGTGTTTCCCAGGTTTGTTGAGGTGTAGTCCGTCTCTGGCGAGGAGTCCATCATACCAGTAATTCACACCGTGGTCCAGGAATCCAAATCCTTGTTGTCTGCACCATCGTCTTAGCCAGTTGTTTGCATCAAGGATCCTGTTCCATCTCCTGGTGCCATGCCCGTCTACTGGAAGGATAGAAGAAAAAACTACCTGTGCATCCAGTTCCTTTACTTTCTTCCCCAACTCTTCAAAGTCCTTGCAGATTGTCGGTAGGTCCTTCCTGTCAGTAGGTGTTGCCTGTGGACTATTCTGAATGCCTTTTCCAATCTCGTAATTTTCAGCACCTGATTGTCCAGCATACGACATGTTTACACCTCACTAAATGGCCAAACTCCCCACACGGGGCCGTGGTATCGACACTTGGCGACAGCACCCGTGAGAGTGCAGTTTGTCTGAAGAGGTGGGTGAGCCCGCTTTTGGTCGACGGCACTGCCACTGGGCCCCTCCTAGTACAATAAAGTGTCTCTGGCGGTGGTGGTGCGCACCCAACGTCAGACACACCGTTGTAATATGAGGGGCCCTGGGCCTGTACCGCCGGCCACAAGACAGTTCCCCCCCACCCCAGCTCAAACAGTGCTCTACCACTTGCAAAATTATCTCACAGCTCCACCAATGTTTAGTCTATGCGCTGACATCCTTCAATGCCTGCCACTGACAATACCATTGTATTGACATTTTTGTTATGTTAGGCCTTCGATGCCTGTCTGCGGTCCATTCTTTCAACTACTACTACACTGACCAGGTCACTGCTGCCCGTGTACCCCTGGAACCAATTTAAAATTGCCTACAGCCATGTGTTATTATTTTAGGCCTTCGATGCCTGTCTGCGGTCACTCCTTCCACTAGGCCTCTACTGACCACACCACTGCTGCCAGTGTACCCCTGGAACCAATTTAAAATTGCCTACAGCCAGCCCAATTTTTTTATTTTAGGCCTTCGATGCCTGTCTGCGGTCCATTCTTTCAACTACTACTACACTGACCAGGGCACTGCTGCCCGTGTACCCCTGGAACCAACATCAGAAAATATAAAAATAAGTATTTTGCTTACAAAAAAGAAAATACTGGAGAGATATCAAATGCAGACATTTTAACATTAAAAACAAACACACAACTAAAATCTGGTACAGTACTAAAAATGGCCACCAGCTACAAATACTTTCTCCTGCAAGTAGTTAACTGAAAGGTTTTTTAAATTGAAAACACACATATGGCATCCACCGAGTGTTGTCCTGTCGCGTCTTCTTTATATTATTGCCGAGAAGATGCAAAACAATGAAAATAATAAAATCATTAATTACCAAAATAATAGAGAAAGTCAACACCACATTGCAAATAAACATTCATTCCAAATAAAGAAGCAGGGCGCGTCCGAGGGTGAGTATATACCTAATAAGAATATAATCACCCTCGGACGCGCAATGCTTATTTCCAACAGCCTTCCTTCCTAAGAATCAGCCCTTCCGTGGTGTAGAGAGACGTTGTGTTACACTCCAAGGTGTTCCCCAGGTTGCCTTTCCTGAGCTTCGATCTTCCGGCTCTCGTTTAGTAGTTCTTGGAAATTACACTGCATTAGGCCTTCAAATTGGGTATGGGGTGTAGAGAGAGGGTGTGTTACACTCCAAGGTGTTCCCCAGGTTGCCTTTCCTGAGCTTCGATCTTCATGCTCTCGTTTAGTAGTTGTCGGAAACTACGCTGCATTAGACCTACAAATTGGGTATGGGGTGTAGAGAGAGGGTTTGTTACACTCCAAGGTGTTCCCCAGGTTGCCTTTCCTGAGCTTCGATCTTCCGGCTCTCGTGTAGTAGTTGTTGGAAACTACGCTGCATTAGGCCTTCAAATTGGGTATGGGGTGTAGCGAGAGGGTGTGTTACACTCCAAGGTGTTCCCCAGGTTGCCTTTCCTGAGCTTCGATCTTCCGGCTCTCGTTTAGTAGTTCTTGGAAACTACACTGCATTAGGCCTTCAAATTGGGTATGGGGTGTAGAGAGAGGGTGTGTTACACTCCAAGGTGTTCCCCAGGTTGCCTTTCCTGAGCTTCGATCTTCCGGCTCTCGTTTAGTAGTTCTTGGAAACTACACTGCATTAGGCCTACAAATTGGGTATGGGGTGGAGAGAGATGGTGTGTTACACTCCAAGGTGTTCCCCAGGTTTCCTTGCCATTGCTTCGGTCTTCCGACTCTCGTTTAGTAGTTGTAGAAAAGTACACTGCATTAGGCCTACAAAATGGGTATGGGGTGGAGAGAGATGGTGTGTTACACTCCAAGGTGTTCCCCAGGTTGCCTTTCCTGAGCTTCTATCTTCAGGCTCTCATTAAATTGTGGTTAAATGGAACAACTGCATTTGGCGTACTAGTTGGTTTGGGGCCTACTATCGGTGTCTGCCACTCCTTGCTGTTCTCCTGGTTTCCTGTCCTGAAATTCCATTTTCAGGCTCTCGTTAAGTAGTTGTTAATGTTAGACTGCATTTGGCCTACTAGTTGGGTTGGGGCCTACTATCGGTGTCTGCCACTCCTTGCTGTTCTCCTCCACTGAACAAAGCTGTGCCGCCTGTTTACTACGGTTGCCAATTTTGAACTGCATTTCGACTACTTACTGATTTGGCCCTACTCTGTGTCAGCCTCTCATTCCAGTTGTCCTCCACTGCAATGCCCCCTGGTTATTCCTGTGTTACCAATTTTGAACTGCATTTAGCCCACTTTCTTCTTTGGGCCTATATCTGTGTTTCCACTTCATCGTGCCCATTGCCCAGCCAGTGATAGATGAGTCTGCTGGTACATTGACCCATAACGCAACATTCCCCGTGCATGCTACACAACAACATTGTGACCCTGCTGAAAGTCAGGTTGCTCTTCCCGCATACCATACCACCTTACACGGGGACAAAGAGGAAGGTGCAGATGGAAGTGCAGGTTCCTTCATCAGGTGGGGGGAGGAATACTAGTTGGCGACGTCACTGGCACAGGGCCTCTCATAGTACGCAAAAGTGTTGCTGCCGGTGGGAGGCGCCCCCGCCGTGCAAACACACCGCTGTACTTTGAGGGGCCCTGTGCCAGTGCCAATGCCAACAAGTGGGCCCCCCCTGCTTGCTCAGGATCACAGCACTTGCAAAGTTGAAATACTTACCTCTCCCTGCTCCACTGCCGTGACGTGGTCCAGATTTCTTGGGCCCACTAATTACTTGAACCAGCCCTACCCCACACAACTTTAGCCAAATGACCCCCAATTTCAAATGCCTTCCAATTATTATAAGGTAAATTATGCTTGACAAGCTTCATTAAGAAGAATGGATGGTTTTGACATTAAAATGGGCACTCTAGGTGTTTTCCTGGCCCCCACTCACTGCCGACTATGCTGCCCCATTGACTTGCATTGGGTTTCGTGTTTCGGTCGATCCCGACTTTACGTCATAATCGGCCGATTTCACTCGACCCGACTTTTGAGATAGTCGGGTTTTGCGAAACCCAGCTCGACTCTAAAAAGGTCAAGGTCGCTCAACTCTACCCATGACCTTTTGATTTTGATCGTCATAAGTTCCAATAAGACGCTTCATCTGATTTGTATCATCCCGAGGCTTTGGTATGAGGCGTTCAGTACGGTTACAGGCCGTTGCCTGTCTACAGCCCTCATGGATAACCTGTGAAGGGTATCCTCGCTCTCTAAATCTTTTTTTCAGATTGTTGGCCTTTGACTCAAAATCCCCCAGAGATGAACAGTTTCTCTTCAATCTTAAGAATTGTCCCTTAGGGATACCCTTTCTAAGGCTGAGGGGATGGTAGCTCTCCCAACGTAGCAGGCTATTTGATGCTGTTGGTTTACGGAAAATCGAGGTGCCCAGATGTCCATCCGGGCATCTGGAGATAAACAGATCAAGAAATGAAATCTTGTCACCCCCCACCTCACAAGTAAATCTCACATGAGAGAGAGGTTGAGTGAGTGTGTGAGTGTCTGTCAGGGTGGACACACTTCCATGTGTCCTGGCAGGACACTGCAGAATGGCCTGTGTGTTGGACGGTTCCAAGTGGGAACGTCCTGGAAGCACACAGAGACCATTCCAGGCTGGAGAGCCTGCATGCTGGATATAGCACGGACGGTCGGTGTTGGAGGCTCCTGGGAGTGGAGTTGTCCTGGAAGCACCTGGAGACCGTAGACCTGGACGGTCTGTGTTGAGGACCTGGGACTGACCTGAAGTCAGTGTAAGGAGTGGAACTTCTGAGAGGTAACCCCGGACAACGGGATTATAATATACAGAAGAGAAGCCTATCTGCAATGTGAACTGTCTAATGTTTCATGGCTGTAATGAAATGGACTGTACCCTGTCTGGTTTATGCGGAGTTTAAATAAACCATATGGACTGATATGTGTGAGATATCGTGCCTGAAGTGTTTATACTGCTGCCAAGCGAGTATCCCCAAGACCCGTAGCGGGTGAAACGCTACATTGTGTTTCTGAACTTGGTCCACACCACTAATCAAGTTTATGAGGCTGGGATAAAAGGTTTGCTACTATATATAAGTGTGATTGAATCTTATACTAGTAGGATTTGTACTGTGTTTTTATGATACCTGAAAAAGGTGATATACTGTATCTGAAACGTGTTGCATCTCCTCTATTTTAACTCAGCAAATAAAAAAATATGAAATATCATCTTTGGATGTGAGTCCTGGGAAGCACTGCCATTCATGGTCTGGATGTGCTTTTCTTGATTTAGTAAAATGTTGGCAGCGTGAGGCAAGAATAGAGTTCCTGCTGAGCACAGTGATTTCCCAGTGGTGGGCTTCAGGAAAATGGCGCCAAAGGTGGTGCAGGCACAGATTGAGATCTCGGCTCATCACTGAGTCAAGGCCTCAATCTTCATGTACACCAGTGTTCCCCAACTCCGGTCCTCAAGAGCCACCAACAGGTTATGTTTTCAGGATCTCCTTAGTATTGCATAGGTGATAATTGCATCACCTGCACAGGCAATAATTCCATTACCTGTGCAATACTAAGGAAATCCTGCCAACATGACCTGTTGGTGGCTCTTGAGGACCGGAGTTGGGGAACACTGATTTACACCAATACACACGCCATTTTCCTGTAGCCCACCACCTGGAGATCAATGGCTCCTGCCTCACACTGCCGGTACACCCCCCTCCTCAAAGCCCAGGGCCCACAGCATTGCCCCAATCCTGCTGACGGCTATTGACTGCAGCGGCAACCCCACTCCATCACCAGACCCCTGGTAAGCTACAATTGGACTATAAGAGGCACCCCCATTTTTCTCCCAAATTGTTTTTGGGGAAAAAGTGTGCATTATAGTCCAAAAAAATATGGCGTAATATATAGTGGTTACAGAAAGTATTCAGTCCCCTTTACATTTTTCACTCTTTGTTTCTTTGCAGCCATTTAGTAAATTCAAAAAAGTTAATTTTTGTTCTCACTAGTGTACACTCTGCACCCCATGGTGGAGAAATTGCTATGCCACCAGGCTGAGGATGTGAGCTATGCAAGGCATGTGTGTGAGGTTGCCACGTCACAGGGTTGCCACTAGGTTTGCAGTGTTATCGCACACAGCCTTCCCCTGCCCCAGATTTGGTGGAGAAAGCCATTGCTCTAACCCAACCTGGATACCTGTCCACAACTTTTAAGCTATGTGAGTGCAATCTCCAAGGCATATTAATTTAAACACTGCCTGATTGCAGTGAGCCCTGGCTGAGCATTATGGAGGTGGCGAAGATTCTCTCTGCTCTGTTGGAATGTATGTCTCATTAAGGGACAGGTTGAGGGCGCAGGTGGAGGGCCTTGAGGAGGAGGCAGAAGCAGTGGAGGAAGTGTTAGATACAGAGGTTTGTCCCAGAAGCCTTTTTTGGTTTCCAAGATTTGTGGAGCAGCCTATAGCCCTCCTGCCCCTATAGCCACCTGAGTCACTCAGTTCCCAGTCAGCATGATGTAATGCCCCATGTTTGCTTGTCAAGGTGTCAGAGGTGAAATGCACCCTGGCAGACATAGATTTTTTCAAGGAATGGGTGATGTTGTTTTTGACATGCTGGTGTAGCACAGGCACAGCTTTGTTTGAGAAGTAATGGCGACTGGGCAAATGATGCTGGAGGACTGCAACAGCCATCAGTTTTTTAACCATCTGTATCCACTTTCAGAAAGGCAGCATTTTCATGGCCAACAGATTGGATATGGTGGAGTTCAAGCTCTTAGTTCTGGCATGTGTAAGATGAAACATTCTTTGACGTGACCACAACTGCGAAACCGAGGGTTGGCTGCTGTGTTGAGAAAGGGTGGAGTAGGGTGAACATGACAAACTGCTGGACTGTGAGTGTGGTACAGGCAAAGATGTTATGGTTGATTGAGAAAGATGTGGTGTGCTTGGTGTAGCGAAAACAGCAAGCATCTCCACTTCCATAACAGTAGATGCGCTCTCACTCACTCCAACTGTAGGGGGTAAACAAGTGGAGGTTCTCTGCCTGGTGACCTGTGTGAGAAAACTTGCCATGGTGAGGGAGGAGAAAGAAGCAGCAGATGCAGTTGTTGGGATGGTCAGTATTTGGTTTGGCCTGCTAATCAATATTTTAGCATAGTGAGATTTCCAGACTAACTCATGTTGATTGCTCATATGCTGATTCATGAATGTAATAGTTAAATTACTGCAATTTCTGCCACTACTGAGTCATTTTTTGCAAAATTGGCAGATAACTTTAGTTAGTTCATTCTTTGCAATCTCAACCCTTGCCGCCCCTTCAAGCAATAGACCTGCCACCACTACTGGCCACAGCCAGAGTTGTGGCTATGGATTCAGTGCTTGTTCTGGTTACATCACTCCAAGTCTGTGCGGCAAGCTGCAACATAACCTCTTCATCTTCCTCCTGCTCCACCTCCTCTGCTGAGCTACTCAGCTGCATGTCTCTGGGTTCATACCAAGTGAGATTTACAACCTCATCATCATCCTCTTTGTTCTCCCACTCCTTTCCATGAGTGTCAACATTCTCCTCTTCCTGCCCCGACTGCACAGTACAGTCCGCATGCACCTCAGGTATCTGAGTCTCATCAGTATCACCTCCACCCCCGGAGGTAAACTGGTGATGAGGGTTTGGATTTTGCTTGCGCCCCACTTCATATGGCCCCAGATCCAACTGAAAAAAATTTGGACATCATTGCAGATGCTTTCCTCCTCATCTTTGGAGCAGACCTATGATGCCCGTGGAACAGAATTTATAAACAGCTTTGCAGATTCACCCATCTGTGGTTCCCCACAGTCAGATGGGCAGTTGCAGAGTTGTGACATGGGGGTAAACAAGTGTAATTGGGGTGCCAACTGTGATGCTAGTCAGCAAAATCAGTTGTTCCGGGGTCAATACCAAAAGAGCATGTCGTAAACCAAGGGAAAATACAAAGTTGTAAATCAGGTAACAAGTCAGGGTCAAAATACCAGAATAAAAGTGGATAAGCAAATGAGCAATAGCAAGCGGGTAGTCAGAACACGGTCCAAAGGTCAGCAGAATATCAGATGCAAAGTGGCAATAACAAACGGGTAGTCTGAACACGGTCCATGCCGGCACTCCAGAGTGTGCGGCCGCATAGCAACACATGAGTGCCGGCGCCAGAGCTTGGATTTCACATGCGAGACACGGGACGTGTTTCTCACATGTGTGATCCCGGCCATAGGATCAGTGTACCCAGCTTTCCTAAGAACCTAAACGCTGGGCATTATTTGCCGCTTGTTGCATAGAATTACATGCTTATGCACTTGCATCAATATATGTGAGGACATCATGCACCCAGCTTTTAAAGTGACTGCAAATTTAGTACACCTATCTTTTCCAGCCATCCGCCACTAAAATCCAAGGTAACAGCTTGAGCTTATACTGTATGTTAAACTGGTGTATACATTGTTTAAATACACTGCGGCCCTGGACACAAGGCACCCAGCTTTCCTGTTAGGAAAGTTGGGTGCACTGATCTTAACAGCCTAAATTCTGGGTGTATTTGCAGGTTGCTGTACAGAACTACATGTTTATGCATTTGGATCAATTTATGTGAGGTTGACCTATAAACACTGCCACTTTTGTGAAACTAAGGACACCCTCTCGCAGTGGGGTTTTAAACTCAGCGGGAGTTTTGTTGTATACTTACCGCAAAACCCAGCAGGACGACATATCTTCTCCCCCCCCCCCCCCCCTTCCTTTCTGAGCGCTCTGTGGAATATATCTTTGACATGTTTCTGTTAGGCTATGTGCACATGTTGTGGATTTTGCTGCAAATCAGCAGCGGATCTGCAGCAGCGGTTCCGCAGCAGCTTTCCATGCATTTACAGTACAATGGAAACCTATGGAAACCACAATCCGCAGTGCACATGCTGTTGAAAAAAATGCACGGAAACGCTGCGGGTTACATTCCGCAGCATGTCAATACTTTGTGCGGATTCTGCTGCGGTTTACACCTGCTCAACAATAGGAATCCGCAGGTGTATAAGGGTAGGTGGAATCCGCTCAAAATCCGCATAAAAAAACACGATAAGGCCGGCGTCACACTCAGCGTATAAAAATACGGTCCGTAATTTACGGCCGTAATACGCAGAAAAGTCCCCAAAATAGTGGTCCGTATCTCCTCCGTAGGCAGGGTGTGTCAGCGTATTTTGTGCATGGCATCCTCCGTATGTAATCCGCATTGCATCCGTACTGCGAGATTTTCTCGCAGGCTTGCAAAACCGACATACGGACATACAATGGATCCATGTGCTCCCAAAAA
Source organism: Ranitomeya imitator (assembly GCF_032444005.1). Lineage (NCBI taxonomy): Eukaryota > Metazoa > Chordata > Amphibia > Anura > Dendrobatidae > Ranitomeya > Ranitomeya imitator. The sequence goes on from NC_091286.1 coordinate 532,611,536, forward strand.
CCTAAAAACATATGTCAGTGAGACACATATATATCCAGCAGAGGGTGCATCACCGCGAATGAAGGTAACTATAGGTCATTGACCTACATTACCTTCATTCCCCAGGGTTTACGGGCACGAGCACAGCTGCATTATAGCAGAGCTCCTGCCTGTAAAATATTTTAACCCCTTCAGATGGATATACATCATGGGACGTTACAGATCAACTGAAGGTATGTATATTGTTGGTTTATTATTTTTCTTTTGTTACAGAACGAGGGTCTTCAGGTGGATTGAGCGAGCAATAAAATATTAAAACAACCTGTGTGTTTATTTCATTAAAATACTTTTTAATAATGTGTGTGTGTTTTTTTTTTTAACCCTTTCATACAATTGGATTAATAATGGATAGGTGTCAGAATTGACGCCTCTCCATTATTAATCTGGCTTAATGTCACCTTACAATAGCAAGGTGACCTTAACCCTTCATTACCCCATATCCCACTGCTACACGGGAATGGGAAGAGAGTGGCCAAGTGCCAGAATAGGCGCATCTTCCATATGTGCCTTTTCTGGGGTGGCTGGGGGCAGATGTTTTTAGCCGGGGGGGCAATAACCATGGACCCTCTCCAGGCTATTAATATCTGCCCTCAGTCACTGGCTTTACTACTCTGGCGGAGAAAATTGCGCGGGAGCCCACGCCAATTTTTTCTGCCATTTAACCCTTTAATTTAATAGCTAGAATGCCCAAATTTTGCACATACACACTACTAACATTAGTAGTGTGGATTATGCAAAAAAAAAATGGGGATATGAGATGGTTTACTGTATGTAATCCATGTCTCATATCATGTCGGGTTTAGGAAGGAGATAGCAAAAGCCGGCAATTGAATTCCCGGCTTTAAAGCTATCTAGCGCTGTATGAAATATTAATATATACATATATGTGTCTCAATGACATATATATATATATATATATATATATATATATATATATATATATATATATATACATATACATATACATATACATATACATATACATATACATATACATATACATATATATATATATATATATATATATATATATATATATATATATATATATATATTTATTTATTTTGCCTAAGGGTTTTTCCGTCTTTCTGTCTGTCTGTCTGTCCTGGAAATCCCGCGTCTCTGATTGGTCGAGGCCGCTAGGCCTCGACCAATCAGCGACGGGCACAGCGATGATGTCATAATGGTTGCCTCGACCAATCAGCGACGGGCACAGCGATGATGTCATAAAGGTTGCCTCGACCAATCAGCGACGGGCACAGTCTGCCGCAAATTTTGGAATCATCATTGTCCATATACTACGGGGACATGCATATTCTAGAATACCCGATGCGTTAGAATAGATATATATATATATATATATATATATATATATATATATATATATATATATATATATATATATATATATATATATATATATATCTATTCTATGTGTAGACATTTATTCTACCTATTCTAATGTAAGCTGTCAGTGTGATTTTACTGTACACCGCACCGAATTGCCAGCTTTTCTCTCTAACACCGCTGTGTATTTCTCGCAAGTCACACTGCTGGTCCGTGTGTAATCCATATTTTTCTCACCCCCATAGATTTTCATTGGCGGATTTTTTGCGCAATACGGTGACAAACACAGCATGCTGCAATTTTCTATGGCCGTAGAACACCGTATAATACGGATCAGTAAAATATGGCAGATAGGAGCTGGGCCATAGAGAAGCATTGTACCCTATGCAATCCGTATTTTCAGCACCCCTCTTTCGTCCATAAAACACGCTAGTGTGAGGCCGGCCTAAATCCACAGGTAAAACACAGTGCCTTTTACCTGTGGATTTCAAAAATCTGCAGCCGAAAGAACCGCAGAGCTCCATTCCATGTGTGCACATACCCTTAGAGTTTTCCTTTGACTGTTCCACTCCTGGTTTTGGTTTAAAGATACTGAGGTGAAAAAACGCACCAAATGCTCAATGTATGAACGAAGCCTAAGTCTGCAGTCAGACGCCCATAGATTCTGCAAGAGAATCTGGCCAATTATCCTGTCAGAGATTGATCCGAGTGTCATCTAAGTGAGATCCAATTCTCCTGTATGAGAGAATCACAGCAGAGTTGTGGAGAAGACAGAAAACTTAATTTCTCCATCTTCTCTAATGACTAAGTCTTCATATCTGAGACTGCACTCGGATGACTTTTAAGTGCAGTCTGGTGTTTTACATGCACTTGCAGACCTATTTGAGTGTGATTGATTCAATTACTAAATGCACTCGAGCATGCAGAGACTTTTTTCTTTGGCACAAGAAAAAAATTACATATCTGCACTTCCCCGAAGTGTAACATTGAGCTGAGTGGTATTCGATAAAACATCTGATAGCACTCAGCCGTATTATACACTCGTGTGATGCAAATTAGAAATAAAGGAATCAATAAAGAATGAAGCAATTTAAGGTGAAAGAATGGAGGACAGAAAATGGATTAACTGCAAAATAAGTGACAGGAGGCCATTGGACACATTGCTATAGAATCTCCAGACAAAGAAGGACTACTTTAAACTTGGAAGGTCAGAAACTCTACACTCACATAGTTCATCAACTCCTAGCTTAAATGTGGAAACATCCAACTACTATTTTTTCCATTGTTTTTTAACATCTCTTTTTGTTTTACAATTTAGAATTTCCCTTTTTACCCTTCGCCGTGACAGCACCCTACTGGAGAGAGGGATCCGCCCCACAGGAACAGGAAACCTACAGAAAGATAAAAGGGGGGCGGTCCGCCTCTCCTCCTCAGTTTAGGTTTCCTGTTCCTGCGGGAACGACAGGATTTTAGGACTATGGAAATACCTGGGCTATGTATTCCACCTGTGCAGTGTCTCCAGAAGGGCAGGGGCTGCAGCCTGGAAGCAGCGTTGGGGGAGTTTCGTTAGATGGCTCCCTCCTCGTCTGTGAGGCATACAGATGGCCAGGTCCGGGGAAGGCCGCCCGGCATCTGCGTTATGCGGCTGCAGCGGAAATGAAGAACCTTGTCTGACAGGAGTCGGGTAAGTGAGAGTGATGTTCCAATGACGGTCCGGTGCTAGAATGCCGGACCGCGCATGCGCCGACCGCCAGAAATCAATTCGCCTGCAAGTAGTCACTGAACTTCCGGAGCATCCAGGCCGAAATCAGTGGTGGAGGAAGCGCGGGTCCGCGCATGCGCAGTACCGCAAAAAAGAAAAAAAAGCTATATAAATCAGTCGACCACTATAACATGGCGATGTAAGATGTCATCCCCAGGTGCCATGGACTCTACAGCAGGAGACCCAGTACCCCCTGCCAAGGATTGCTCCAATAGGAGATCCTCAGATACCGGTCATAAAAGCGACACAGTGGACAGATCCAGGACAGGACCTCGGCCTTCTGATCCAGTACTAATAACTGCACTGGGTGAGTTGTTAACTCTGCCTATTAAGCTGACGCCTTCTCCCTCCTTTTCTCTCTTTCTCCCTCTCTCGCTGTGTCTTATTCTGGTCAGATAAAAAAACGACAAAAGACTAAACATAAGGAATGTGCCTTATGTAGCCAGCCCCTTCCAGACTCATATCCTAAAAACCTTTGCAAGGACTGTATAGCAGAAACAACATGGGGAGAGGCAGTGTCCATCACGGACTTACGGGCCATTATTAGAGAGGAGTTAAAAGCTATGTCCCAGGATAAGCCACACAAAAGTAAATCTAAAATACCAACTCCTTTGTCAGATTCCGATAGTGACCTAGCAGTACTCTTAGAGGCCTCCCAATCACATCATCATCATCATCATGATCATCATCAGAAATTGAAGGACGTTCATGTTTTCCCTTAGAAAATGTGGACAATTTAGTAAAATCAATAAGAGACACTATGGGGTGTGAGGAGACAAGGGGCACACAAACCACGCAGGACATAATGTTTGCGGGTTTAGCAGAGAGGAAAAGGAGATGTTTTCCAATCATCCCGGCAGTGAAGGCATTAATAAAAAGAGAGTGGGAGAAGCAGGATCAAAGAAGCTTTCTACCCTCTGCGTCAAAACGGAAATAACCGTTTAGTGACGATGAGCTACTTACGTGGACCAAAGTCCCTAAGGTTGACGCAGCTGTTGCCTCTACCTCTTAGCAGTCCACATTACCCGTAGAAGATGTGGGACTACTCTCTGACTCTCTGGATCGCAAAGCTGAGTCATCCCTTAAAAGGTCCTGGGAAGCGACTACAGGCATATTCAAACCGGCAGTAGCTAGCACTTGCACCACTAGGTCAATGCTCATCTGGATTGACCAGTTAGACCAACAAATTGAAAATAAAATATCAAGGGGGAAAAATTACAGGCTGCTCTCCCCTTAATACGGGACGCAGCAGCCTTTATGGCGGACGCATCCACAGATTCTCTCCGCTTGGCAGCAAGATCTGCAGGTCTTGTTAACAACACAAGACGGGCGTTATGGATGAAAAGCTGGAAAGGGGACGCACAGTCAAAATCTAAAATATGTGCAATCCTATGTGAGGGTGAGTTCCTCTTTGGTAAAACCTTAGATGAAATACTCAAAAAGGCAAAAGACAGGAAAAAAGCTTTTCCTGACTCCTCTACTCCCTTTTATAGGAGGGCCTTTAAAAGAAGGCCGTTCGGCAAGAGAAGGCAAACGGACAGGTCCACAACATGGGCCACTAAAAAAGACAGACAGAGAGGTACCATGTTCAGAAGACCCAACACCCCAAAAGAAAACAAATACTGATGATGTAACCATTCCAGTAGGGGGCAGGCTAAAATTTTTCGCCACTCAGTGGGAAAAAATAACAACTAGTTCGTGGATTTTAAGTATAATCAGAGATGGAATAAAAATAAAATTCTCTCTTTCCCCATGAATCATATATTATATTATCCCTCAGCTCGCCTATACAACAAGAGGCCCTTGAGGTTGAAATTTAAACCCTATTATTAAAACGGGTTTTAGTCCAAGTTCCTGAAGAACAGGAAGGTAGGGGATTCTATTCTCCCTTATTCTTGATTTCCAAACCCGATGGTTCATTCAGAACAATCATAAACCTTAAGAAGCTTAATTCATTTATCAAAAATAATAAGTTTAAAATGGAGTCTATTAGATCCACCATAAAACTACTTTTTCCAAACTGCATGATGGGGGGCATTGATCTAAAAGATGCTTATTACCATCTCCCTATCCATGACAGATACCAGAAATTCTTTAGGGTAGCGGTGACAATCAAAGTCAAGATTCATCATTTCCAGTATGCAGCCATGCCCTTTGGCCTCTCTACAGTGCCAAGGATCTTCACCAAAGTAATTCTAGAGGTGATGGCCTATCTTCGCCAAAAAGAGACATTAATTGTGCCCTACTTAGATGAATTTTTGGTCATCAGAAATTCAGTTTCTCAATGTGCTGACCGCTTAGCTCATGCAATTTCATCTCTACAGGATCTTGGTTGAATCATCAATATCAGCAAATCCAGACTTACTCCACTGTCACTCCAAGCGTTTCTGGGGTTCCATCTAGACTCCAAAACCCGAAAATGTCTTCTCCCTCAGGTAAAAATATCACTCATCAGACATAAAGTCACAGCTGCGATGGATAAGCCACACATGTCCCTAAGGAGAGCTATGTCGTTACTGGGATCTCTTATCTCATGTACCCCTGCAGTCCAATGGGCACAATACCATACCCGGACACTGCAGCACCAAATCCTCCAAGAGGAAAGACGACTACTTGGTCACCTAAATGCAAAAATAACTTTGTCACAGGAAGTTTTAACTTCCTTAACGTGGTGGCTAGATTCTGACCATTTAATGAATGGTGTTCCATGGGTAATAACACCATCTCATACTAATAATAATCTTTCTTTATTTATATTCGTGCCAACATATTCCGCAGCGCTTTACAGTTTAACAGTTTCAAACACAACAGTCATAGGTAACAACGTTAACAATACAATAAAGCAAAATAAGACGACCCTGCTCGTGAGAGCTTACAATCTACAATGAGGTGGGGGAGATACAAAGTAAAGGTGTGTATTTACAATGATGTATTTACAATGATGGTCCAGCCATCTTCAGGCGGTGCGGGGGTAGATGGAGATAGTGAATGGGCTACACACACAAACATGAAATGACTGATTAGTTAACATGGTTGGCCACTCTGAACAAATTTGTTTTGAGCGAGCGCCTAAAACTATGCAAGTTGTGGATGGTCCTAATATCTTGGGGTAGAGCACTCCAGAGGATTGACGCAGCGCGGGAGAAGTCTTGGAGTTGGGAGTGGGAGGTACGGATTAGTGCAGAGGTTAGCCGAAAGTCATTTGCAGAGCGCAGCGGTCGGCTAGGCTGATAGACCGAAATGAGGGGGGAGATGTATGGGGGTGCCGCACTGTGGGGAGCTTTGTGGGTGAGAACGAGTACTTTGAATTGTATCCTGTTATGAATGGGCAGTCAGTGTAATGACTGGCGAAGAGCGGATGCATCTGAGTAACGATTAGCCAGATGGACAACCCTGGCTGCCGCATTAAGGATGGACTGGAGAGGGGAAAGTCGAGTTAGGAGGAGGCCAATTAATAGTGTTGCAGTAGTCCAGGTGGGAGTGGATCAGGGCGACAGTGAGGGTTTTTGTTGTCTCCATGGTGAGAAAAGGATGGATTCTAGAGATGTTCTTTAGGTGTAAGTTGCATGAGATTGTATGTGGGAGGTGAAGGAGAGATCGGAGTCAAACATAACACCCAGACAGCATGCCTGCTGCCCGGGGGGGTTAATACGGTGGCACCCAAGGAGAGGGACATGTCAGATTTAGGGAGGTTAGTACAGTAGAAGGCGGGAACAGAAGAAGTTCAGTTTTGGAGAGGTTGAGTTTCAGATAGATAGAGAGTGGACATGATGTTGGAGACTGCAGACAGTCAGTGGCGTTCTGTAGTACAGCGGGGGTAAGGTCAGGGGATGACGTGTATAGTTGTGTGTCATCAGCATAAAGATGGTACTGAAAGCCAAATCTGCTGATGGTCTGTCCAATTGGGGTTGTGTAGAGGAAGAAGAGAAGGGGGCCAAGGACTGAGCCCTGAGGTAACCTAACAGTGAGAGGAAGAGGAGATGAAGTGGAGCCAGAGAACAGAACACTGAAGGAGCGGTCAGAAAGGTAGGAGGAGAACCAGGAGAGAGCAGTGTCCTTAATGCCTAGTGACTGGAGCCTAGAGAGTAGGAGAGGGTGGTCAACAGTGTCGAAAACTGCAGAAATGTCGGGGAGAATGAGCAGAGAGTGGTCACCATTACATTTTGCTGTCAGAAGGTCATTGGTCACCTTGATGAGTGCAGTTTCTGTCGAATGTAGGGGGCGGAAACCGGACTGTGAAGGGTCTAGGAGGGAATGAGTGGAGAGGTAACGGATAAGGCGGGAGTAGATCAGGCGCTCCAAGAGTTTTTGAGATGAAGAGGAGATTGGAGACCGGTCTGTAGTTGTTGTAGGGAGAGATTAAAGATTGTAGTTAGGTGAGTTGTGACGACTGGAGAGAGAGACTAGAGGAGGTGTGAGGGAATGGGGTCGGTGGTGCATGCAGTTGGACTTGAAGAGGAGAGGAGCTTGGATGTGATGGGATCGGATGTGGAGAGTGAGCCAGGGGAGATGCAGGGAGGGATGGGAGTCATTGCACTTGGTGTCTGGGAGCGGATTTCCTGATGGATATTGTCTATTTTCTCTATAAAGTGGGATAGGGTCTTGTGCTTTTGGCCTGAGGAGGGAGTGAATGGTGTTAAAACGTTTCTTGGGGTTGTTGGATAGTGAGGAGATCAGGTTGGTGTAGTAGGTCTGTTTGGCAAGGTGAAGGGCAGAGTTATAGGTCCTTAACATAAATTTGAAGTGTATGAAGTCTTCTGGTGTGTGAGTTTTCCTCCATAAGCGTTCAGCACTCCTAGAGCATCGCTGGAGAAATCGGGTTGGCGATGTGAGCCAGGGCTGTTTTATTCTGCATTTGGAGGTTCTGAGGGTGAGGGGAGCTACTTGGTCAAGGGTGCTTCTAAGAGTGTCATTCTAGTGATGTACAGCCAGATCAGGACAGGAAAAAGAAGAGATTGGACAATGATGAGTGTGAGGAGTCTGAAAGTGTATGAGGGTTAATGGCATGTAGATTTCTGAATGTGTGGCAGGTAGGAGAGTGCTGGGGTGGGCGAGGAATTGTGAGTGTGAAGGATAGAATGTTGTGGTCAGAGAGGGGAAGCGGTGAGTTATCTAGGAAGGAGATTGAACAGAGCCAGACAAAGGCCAGGTCCAGGGTGTTACCGTCTTTGTGTGTTTCAGAGGTTGAGAGCTGTGAGAGGCCTAGAGAAGTGGTTAGTGATAGAAGCTGGGATGCAGATGTGGAAGTGGGGCTGTTAATGGGGATGTTGAACTCTCCCAGGATAAGGGTTGAATGGATGGAGTGAGCTTTCAGCTTTGCATGGACATGGTCTGATCAATCACAGCTCCTTGGCAGTGGGGGAGAAAAAACGTATACCACCAGAAACACTTTCATGTCCTTTTCATGTCCCTGCATGGTCAGACACAGCAATTAGGCCAGTTTCACACTTGCATTTGTGTAGAGTGCATAGGGCTGCACACTTCCCTCTTCTGCATACTTATAGCCACAATGCTCCTCTGGGAAATATGCAAATTGTCTTTTCAGAAAGGAAAAGGATTAGAACTCTAATGCCAACTATGGAAGTAGTAATCCTAAAAGTCAATGTTGACTCTTTATCGGCCAAAATTACATTTTTTTGTCGCTGTGACATTGCAGTATAATGCAGTAACGGGCGATCAAAAAAATGTATATGCACAAAAGTGGTGTTATTAAAAACATCAGCTCAGAGTGCAAAAAAATAAGCCCACATCCGACCTCAGAACACGAAAAATGAAGACACTACCGGTATCGGTAAAATTGCGCAATTTTTTTAGTTTTTTTTTAAGCAAACATTGGAATTGTGTTTGCCAATTAGATAAAATAGAACCTAGACATGTTTGGAGTCTATGAGCTCATAATGACCTGGAGAATCACAATGACATCTCAGTTTTAGCATATAATGAATAGTGTTGAGCGATACCTTCCGATATTCGAAAGGATCGGTATCGGATTGTATCGGCCGATATCCGAAAAATATCGGATATCGCCGATACCGATACCCGATACCAATACAAGTCAATGGGACACAAATATCGGAATGTATCCTGGAATGGTTCCCAGGGTCTGAAGGAGAGAAACTCTCCTTCAGGCCCTGGGATCCATATTCTTGTAAAAAATAAAGAATAAAAAAAAAATATGGATATACTCACCCCTCTGGCGGACCCTGGACCTTAGCGGTGTAACCGGCAGCCTCTGTTCCTAAGAATGAGCGGGTGAAGGACCTTCGATAACGTCACGGCTTGTGATTGGTCGCGTGACCACTCATGTGACCGCTCACGTGACCAATCACAAGCCGCGACGTCATCGCAGGTCCTTCACTCGCTCATTCTTAGGAACGGAGACTGCCGGTTGCAGCGGTTACAACCAGGGCGCGTCTGAGGGTGAGTATATTCATATTTTTTATTTTTATTCTTTATTTTACACAAATATTCATCCCGATCCCGATTCCCGATATCGCAAAAATATCGGAACTCGGGATCGGAATTCCGATACCGCAAATATCGGCCGATACCCGATACTTGCGGTATCGGAATGCTCAACACTAATAATGAACCTAGCAAAAAAGCCAAACAATAACAAATGTGGGATTACATTTTTTTTTTGCAATTTCATCACACTTGGAATTTTTTTCCTGGTTCTGTTACACGACATCGTAAAACCAATGGTATCTTTCAAAAGTACAACTCGTCCCACAAAAAATAAGCCCTCATATAGCCATATTGACGAAAAAATTAAAAAGTTATGTCTCTGGAAAGAAGGGGAGCGAAAAACGAAAAAATGAAAAAAGCTTTGGGGTTAAGGGGTTAATATTAGAATTAGGACTGTCCTAATTATGGTTGCCGTGATTAGGTGGGATGGCTTTTGCATTTTTTTTATAAAATAATATCTTAACTAAATACCGTATATTATTTTAATGTCTTTAGTGTAATGAATAATAGCAAAATAGCAGCTATTCTAGGCTTCGATCAGTAAGACATATACCTTTCCTTATGTAAATGTTGACAATTTTGTTCTGAGTTAGTGGACAATTTTTACAATTGGAATATAATTGTTATTATAACTGCCATTTTTATGTAATTGTTTGGTTTTATTGAAGACCAAAATAGGCTGTAACTGTAAATTATTATAGAATGCAATGATTCTGTTTAGCTTCTCCCTATATAATTTTAAATATTTTTCAACTGGTTTTCATGTTTAAAACTATCTACTGTGATAATAGGTCAATTACACAAATACAATGTGATTATACATTTACAAACTACATTTTGCTTCATGTCATTGTAGTAAAGATTCACCAGTTTCTCTTAAAATCCTCAGAAATAGGCCAGGGACACACACAACGTATTAAAAAACGGTCCATTTTTGATGGACGAGAATCGCACAAATGTTACCAAAACGGTGATCCGTGTGCAGTGCGAGGATGCGATTTTCTCACATCAAATGATCCATTTGACATCCGTGTGACATCCGTATGGCATCCGTATGGCGAGATTTTCTCGCAGGCTTGCAAAATGGACATATAACGGATTTTCCACCTGGAAAAATTTAAATCATCACCAAGAACATTATTTAATGGCCCTAAACACAGGTGCCACACACCAATCTATGCAGTAGAGTCCCTGCTTGTGTTGGTGCACTTCGGATTGATGAGCAACATGTCTGATCTACTGACTTTTAACACCACAAAGTGTGTGCTTTACAACTGGGTACTTTCCCAACGTTTTGGCCAGCCATACCCAGTTATTGTAGATCCGAGGAGACGGATGTGGGTACATCCACTTATAAAGCAACGGATCAATAAAGGCCATTTCAGCCGTCTGTATGAGGTCAAATCCGGACAAGTTCTTCAACTATTGTCGGATGAGGATTCAAACCTTTGATATTTTGTTGGATATTTTGCGACCAGGGATCACGAAGAAGGACACCAGGATGCGCAAATCTATTTCAGCAGAGGAGCGCCTTATCCTTACCTTACGGTATGTCTAAATAATCTTTGTCCAAAATTATTTAACACTTTAATGTTGTTCCCCCTTATTCAAAGTAGCTAATTAAATGTTTAGGTAACTTCAACATCATTTGGCCTTCTTAGATAATATTTAATTTTGTCAAAGATGAAAACCATCGCATGTCCTTAATGTTTGAATAATCAATCTTTTTATTTAAATTTGTGTTTGTGCAAATATAACACTGTATTGTTTTTATTTTATATTTTAAAGGTTACTCTGTTTTCTTTTAGCTTCCTTGCAACTGGCCTATCATATGCGGCACTGCATTTAGAGTTTCTACTGGGCAAATCTACAATTTCTGGTATTGTGCGGGATACATGCACGGAAATCTGGAGAAGACTCCATCAAGAGGTGATGCCTGAACCCAAAATGGCAGACTGGTTAAATATTGCTCAAGGATTTCAGGACACCTGCCAGTTTCCGCACTGTATTGGGGCACTTGACGGAAAGCACATCTGTGTGCGTAAGCCGCCAGGTTCAGGGACCCAATTCTATAATTATAAACAGTGCTGTTGGCCCTAGTCGACAGCAACTACAGGTTTATAATTGTAGACATTGGGGCCTATGGGAGAACTGGAGACTCTAGAGTCTTCAGTTCTTCCATTATGGGTCGGCGGCTGCGCAACAGTGAATTGGATCTCCCACCCCCAAGTCACATACCAGGTGCTAATTTGGATGTGGTGCCTTACATGATGGTAGCAGATGAGGCGTTTCAATTATCAAGGAACGTCATGAGGCCCTATCCACGAAGAGGCCTGGACTACCGATGCAGAATTTTTAATTTGCGTCTTTCCCGTGCCCGCCGTCTGGTCGAGTGTTCATTCGGCATTCTCAGTGCAAAATGGCGGGTACTTCAGTCAGCAATCCAACTGAGTGAAGGCAATGTAAATGGCGTGATAAAAGCATGTGTTGTTCTTCACAACTTTACAAGATACCATGATTGCCCATCATCTGCTTCCAATTAAATTGATTCTGCAAATACTGTCTTGACAACTACACGTGTTCTTCCTTCACGTCGTCAGCCCTCAGGCCTTAAAGTTTGTGATGTTTTAACAAATTATTTTGTGTCACCAGAGGGATCGACTGTTTGGCAAGACAATGCTGTTTTGCAGTAAAGTTAAGTTATATTGTAAGTTAATAAATACCATAATTTTCCGGATTCAATTGTGTATTATGTATCTCAACCAGAATTTAGCTAAGTGTGTTAAGTTGACAAATCATGTATGTAGTTTGGCCAATACATAACACTCCGATTTTCAAACAAATTTTTACTGCTCATAGTGTATATTTATATATATATTTCTCAAAACATATTATCAGCATATGTAATTAGAGCCATATGAACAAGACAGATTTACATGCCAAGGTAAAAAAAAACTTAGGCCATACAACAGCCAAAATGACAGGCCAAAAAAATTTAAACAAAATTACAGGTTCTGGTAGGTTGGGGGTGGTGATGGTGATGGCGGGTGTCCAGCATGTGCGGAACTTTGCCTGGGTGGTTGACCAACCAGACTGTCAACCTGTGTTAGTGTTGATCTAAATTGAGGTTGTTGTGGCAAGTTTCGATCATGTGTATGACTTAACACTTGATGTTGAGGGTAGAAGGGCATCAAGTCCTGGGTACTGGCTTGTCCCATTTGGTCAGACCACCCAATATGGCCATGTCAGGCAGACACATGTTGGGACCAGCCTCCAAACATGTGTCTGTTCAAGTGGTCATATTGGGCAGTTGCAGGATAATCATAAATTGCCCTGTTTTGTGGTTGTTGGGTGCTTTGGGCATGCTGATGTTGTGGAGCTATAGGTTGCGGGGGTGGTGCTGCGACAGTTTGTGATTGGTCCTGTGGAAGGTCTTGCACCGCCAGAAGGTTGGTAGCTGACATTTGCCACCGTTCCAGATAATTAAAAACATCAGTGGGGTTGTTTGGGGGTGTGGCTGCATCTATCAATATTTGGATACAACCTCTGGTCCACAGCCTGAGCAAGCGTGGAATGGGCCGTAAATAGCGGGCAAGACTGCGGAAGTACGCTTCCTCCCCATCGTCATGGGCAGCTCTGGACAAATAGTCCAACACCCCTGTATCCACTTGCCTCCTGGTGCCAATGTTCGAAGCCACCCTTCTGCGCCGACCACGGTTTGGTCTGGTATTAGGCTATGGTGAGGTATCCAGAGCCAAGGTTGGACTGCTGCTCTGGGCTCCTTCCCTCCTTCCTCCACCTCTGGATTTGCCTCCTGTGTGGCAGAAGACACTGCTGCTGGTTGTGGTGGTGGTGGTTGGTTGCTGCCTGCTGCTTGCCCAGATGGTCCAGCCATTTCTGCCTCTTCACCAACAGGGTCAATCACCAACTCCGAGTCAGATGCAGTCTCCCTTTCTGTCAGATTTGACTCTGTTCTGTATTTCACAGAAGATTTTTATTTAGAAAAAATACATACATATTCACGTAATAAGATGTGTCACATTTTTTGAGACATGCATGCACTTACGGTCTGAGCTCCATCACCGGTGCAAGAAAATTAAGGCAATCAAAATATAGGTATTTTCTTTTTTTTGTGGCTGCATCACCACTCCGCCCAGGAAGTTGTCGTACACGCCGGTATTGGTCACGGCAACTCCACCAGCGTCTAGTGACATCATTGACTGCAAAGATACAACATTTGGTATATAAATATCACGCACATAACTCAACAGGGTTTGCAATTACACATGGGCCCAGGAGCCGAGGGGGACATACAATTCCTTGGGGAATATATTAAAGGACAATAGCTACTACATTTCATCCATATTTGTGTGTCTTGGTAATGTTTTTGCATCTTCAACCAAGAGCATGGATCATTTACTTCACTCATAAACACACCACATATGATGTGTTCATGCCTATTTTTATCATGAACCCAATATAAAAACCCATTTTTGCATAAAGGATGGTACTTACAAATTTCTTGCTGAACCTCTTGAGGTCGATCATCAAAATTGGGGAACATGTGGCGACATATTGACCTCCATGCTGCATCTTTACGTGCACGGTCCGCATAATGTGTGTCGCGTTGGTCCCATAATTTGGGTCTATCATGGACCAGAGCAATCAGCATCTCAACATTTATATGCCTGGCCTTGCTGCTACACAGTGCACTCCGTGGAGGCGTGTTTCCCTGGTTTGCAATCCAGCGTGGGCCAGAAATTAGCATGCCAAAGCTTCCTGATAATGGATGATTCAATTTCCTGTCACCTGGAGAAGTCTTCCATATTTCTCGCAATGCACACGCATGGTCCGTATGTAATCCGAATTTTTTCTCGCACCCATAGACTTGCATTGGCGATTCTCGGCCGAGATACGCTGACAATCGCAGCATGCTGCGATTTCACTTGGATCCTGAATACGGCCGAGAAAATATCGGATGATGGGAGCTGCCCCATAGATTAACATTGGGACGAGTGCTATGCGATTTTTTTTTTTTTTTTTTCTTTTTTTTTTTTGCTGCGCATTGCACTCGTCCGTATTATGGTCTAGTGTGACCCCGGCCATAGTCAGGAAATAAAAAGTATTCATAATTAGGTCCAGACATATTCGGAGAGTGTCTGAATCTTCATGATGCTGGCTCTGCAGGCCACTATTTGTTTAAAATGAAACAACGGAGTTCAATTGACAAGTAGACTTCCAGGTTAAGGGCTCATACTCACCTGCGAGAAACTCGGATGAGTCTCGCACGTCAATGCTCGGCTGTTGCTGGCACTCAGTAGCGGAGCATGCGGCTGCATTTATTCCTGTGTGGCCACATGCTCCGAACTGAGTACCAGCAGCAGTGCTGAGTAGGGTTGAGCGACCTTGACTTTTTTAGGGTCGAGCCGGGTTTCGCGAAACCCGACTATCTCAAAAGTCGAGTCGAGTGAAATCGGCCGATTATGGCGAAAAGTCGAGGATCGACCGAAACACGAAACCGAATGCAAAGGCAATGGGATTTTTTTTTTTTTTCATGAAACCCGACTTTGCCAAAAGTCGGCGACTTTTGAAAATGAACGATCCGTTTCGCTCAACCCTAGTGCTGAGTATTAACATGCGAGACTCATCCAAGTTTCTCGCAGGTGAGTATGAGCCCTTAATGAAAGGAATTGAACAAAAATATCCTGTGAAACATTGAGGAATTGTAACTATTTTTCTGCAAAGCATCCTCATTTCAGCGGTTCAAAAGTGATTGGAAAAATTAACTTTACCTTAAATAAAATGTGACTCATTTTTAACATTTTGCATAGAATCTTTTACAGGCAATGATTGCATGAACAATCAACACAACCTTGGTGATGTATGAAGCCATAGCTATATCAAGCCTTAGCTATTTACTAGGTCTGATGACTATCTTTGAATTGATCTTATACATTCTCTTATGTATGTAGCATGAGCACTTCACCATTTATTATTATCACATGTATAGTGATTTGCTTCACTCTCAATGGTAAGTATGTTGGCTCTTTAAATTTATGACATGTGCCCTTTCTTCTGAGGTTGTGCTTGTTCATTACTTATATCTTTATATATACTTATTAATTTATTCTAAAAAATGTGTATTTTATAGTGATGAGTGAACGTGCTCGCCACTACTCGGTACTCGCCCGAGTATCACTATGATCAGTGTACTCTGTGAGCACCGAGTATTTCCGTGATTATTCGGGTTGCCTCCTTTTAATTTTAGTGCTTTTTAGAGGGCCAATCAGCATGCACGGATTGTCTGCCATGCACTGTAATACTGCAGCCATCTTTGTTGTGGTATTACAGTGATTGGCTGGCCTCACAGCGTCATCAGGTCTATAAGACCCCCCTTCACGCCGCATTCTGTTCCGGACTCAGTTAGTGTTGAGCTGCTGCTGAGATAGGGTCAGATTCGTTATTTTAATAGTTAGTGTGGGTCTGCTAGTGTTCAGTCCACAAATCCTGATAAACCAACAGTCCTTTTTAGGGCTAATTCAGGGGGGCATAGATTGCAGCACTAGGTAGGCAGGGGAGTCTATGAGAACATATCCACATCAATGCAAGGCCTGCAGGCACTGTATGTGAGTGCATAGATCTCACTTCATACATATAAAGGCTCCATTACGGTCTGCTGCTACATATTTTATATATAAGAAGAAATATAAACAAGCTCACCCGTGATGCATAAGCTGAACTTCGGGAGCACGGGCCCGCTTGTTCCAAGCATGTAGGATCCGAAGGAAGAAAAATGTCCAGCTTCACCGAATCCGTGAAAATAAAGTTTTTTTTTTTATTCACAAACTTGTAAAATAGAGGATACAAACTTCAGCACAAACCATATGGGTGTGAATTTCAACGCGTTTCTGGAGACTAAGCTCCCTTAATCATGACAAGGGAGCATAGTTTCACGGATTCAGTGAAGCTGGACATTTTTCTTCGTTCATATTTTATATATACTTAGCTGCAGTTATCCGTGGCAATTTTTTATTTTTTTTGCAGCTTATACCTGCTCATTTTATTTGAAAGCAATCCATAGCCCCTTTTTTCTACATTTGCTTAGTCATGCTGCAGACTATAGCCAGGTCATTGCAATACAAGTTCGTGAAAATCTAACAATTAAAAAAAAAAAAAAAATTGGTCCCAGGCATCAGATGTGAGTGCGCAGAATAATTTGGACTTCTTTTTTATAGTACTATATAATTTTTTGTAGCATCTTAAAACATTTTTGGACACCATTTTGCTGCCCAAAAAACCTGTAGCTGGCCCCAAAATATTTAGCTACAGTTCTCATATTTATCACTGTGATTTGTACGTCACACGCATCGCATATCATTGTGCCAAATATCTTACAATTTTAGTCCTCCAATTTTTTTTGTGTCATAGCCATCTATTGACACAATTTTGGTGGGTCCAAAAAAATCAAGGCCATATTTTGATCAGTTTGTTATCTCTGACTGATGCCTGGTCTATCTGTGGTGTCAAAATCCTTGCTTTGTAGTCATACATTGCATTGTTTTATCTGCTAGCCTTGGTGTTTTCAAAAATTAAAAAAAAATGTATACAATCTGTTATCTCTGTTAGACTCCAAGTGTATATGTGGTGTCAAAATCTACGCTTTCCAGGCATATGTTGCATTGTTTTGTCTGCTAGCCTTGGGCTAATCATTATTTAGTGTTTTAAAAAAATTCCTAAATAAAAGGCCACACATTTAAACGGTCTGTTATCTCCGTCAGACGCCTGGTGTATCTGTGGTATCAAAATCTTCGATTTACAAACATATGTTGCATTGTTTTGTCTGCTAGCCTTCAGCTAATCATTATTTAGTGTTTTTTTTTATTTCTTAAAAAAGGCTAGACATTTAAATTGTCTGTTATCTCCATCAGACACCTGGTGCTTCTGTGGTCTAAAAATCTTTGCTTTGCAGGCATACATTGCATTACACAAATCTTCCGATAAAAAAACCTTTGTCCTTTATTTCAACAACGTGCTGTGGACATAGTTACAGAGGGCAGGATAGATGCAGAGCAAGCTGGTTAGGTTAATGGACTACGACCGTTTCACATGTTACACGCTTCAACGGGTCCAAGATTTGTGCGGTGCTGCTACTTTCTTTCCTTTTTGGATTTCCACATATGTGTCTTCAAGCAAGCATGCCATATTCCATGGATTACCGTTTGGTGGGGTTGTTGACTCAGCTAAATCTACTGGACTCTGCTAAACCCGCTCAAACAGTGAGTACTCACCTGTTTTTTAGTGCCATTCAGCTTTTTTCTTGATTTTTATGGACTTATCATACATTGCATTGTTTTGTCTGCTAGACTTAATATACTCAGTATTTTGTGTTATTTAAAAATTAATTTTTATTTATGCAGTCTATCTCCGTCAGACGCCTGGTGTATCGGTGGTGTCAAAATCTTCACTTTGCAGGCATACAGTGCATTGTTTTGTCTGCTAGCATTGGTCTACTTAGTATTTAGTGTTTTCAAACATTAAAAGGAAAACAAAAAATGTTCTATACAGTCTGTTATCTCTATCAGGTGCCTGGTGAATCTGTGGTGTCAAAAGCTTTGCTTTACAGGCAAACATTGCATTGTTTTCTCTGTTAGCCTTGTTCTATTCAGTATTGTATTTTCAAAAATTAGAAATAAATTTTTTTTTATACAGTCTGTTATCTCCGTCAGACACCTGGTGTATCTGTGCTGTCAAAATCTTCGATTTTCAGGCATACGTTGCATTGTCTTGACTAGGGTTGAGCGAAACGGGTCGAAAATTTTCAAAAGTTGCCGACTTTTGGCAAGGTCGGGTTTCATGAAACCCGACCCGACCCCTGTGTGGGGTCGGCCATGAAGTCGGCGATCTTTTGAATATGGAATCGGAATTCCGATAACGATTCCCGATATGTTTAAGAAATCGGGAATTGGTATCGGAATTCAGATTTAAGTGTAAAATAAAGAATTAAAATAAAAAATATCGCAATACTTACCCTCTGACGCGCCCTGGTACTAACCGGGAACCTTCCTCCTTCGAATCAGCGCTTCCAGGACCTTGCGGTGACGTCACGGCTTGTGATTGGTCGCGCGGCCGCCCATGTACCTAATAGGAATATACTCACCCTCGGACGCGCCCTGCTTCTTTCCGGCAGCCTTCCTTCTTAAGAATCAGCGCTTGCAGGACCTTCGGTGACGTCGCGGTGACATCACGGCTTCTGATTGGTCGCGCGAGCGGTCACATGGGCGGCCGTGCGACCAATCACAAGCCGCGATGTCACCGCAAGGTCCTGGAAGCGCTGATTCGAAGGAGGAAGGTTCCCGGTTAGTACCAGGGCGCGTCAGAGGGTAAGTATTGCGATATTTTTTATTTTAATTCTTTATTTTACACTAAAATATGGATCGCAGGGACTGATGGAGAGTTTCCTCTCCTTCAGACCCTGGGAACCATGGAAACCCAATGCACTGCATTGGGTTTCGGGTTTCGGCCGACCCCGACCCTGACTTTTTTTATAAGATCGACCGATTTCACTCGACCCGACTTTTGAAAAAGTCGGGTTTCGTGAAACCCGACCCGATCCTATAAAAGTAAAGGTCGCTCAACCCTAGTCTTGACTGGTAGACTTGGTCTACTCAGTATGTAGTGTTTTCAAAAATTAAAATAAATGTATACCGTCTGTTATCTCCGTCAGATGCCTGGTGCATCTGTGGTGTCAAAATCTTTGCTTTGCAGGCAGACATTGTATTTTTTTGTCTGCTAGCTTTTGTCTACTCATTATTTTGTGATTAAAAAAATATTTTTTATAAAAAAAAGACATAGTTTAACTGTCTGTTACCTCCGTCAGACGCTTGGTGTATCTGTGTTCTCCAAATACTTGATTTTCCGGCATACTGATCACATATAAATTTTCTCCAAATTAATCCATTTGTATTGAGCTTTTCAAATATTTCAGTAGTCCATTTAAAATGGGCAAGGCGAAAGGGATGGGAAAGTGGACGTGATGTTGATGGTGCATCCAGAGGAAAAGGCCGTGGCCAAACTGAAAGTGGGCCACAACAAAGACCCACATCTTCTAACTCGACCTTCCTGTCCCAGTTTCTAGGGGACCACAGCACACCACTATTAAAGCCAGAGCTTTAATAGTGTGAAATGGTTGTTGATTGGATAGCGGATACTGTTTCCAGTCACCACCATGTCTTCCACATGGTCAAGTCTGGTTAGCCGTGAGTGTGGACCGGATATTACTCACTCTGATACTCCTTCTTCCCACCATGCCGAGTGCCCTGAGACAACTGATCCCACACTTGGACACTCCAAAGAGCTGTTCAGTTTTCCCTTTAAAGATTCTGGACTCTCGGCCGGTCAACTTAAAGTGGGGCCAGATGAGATCTCCTGTAGCGATGCCAAAACATATGAACTGCCACGGTCACATGAAGGAGATTGTGGGAAAGTGTTACAAGAGGCGTATGATAATGAGACACAATTGCCAGAAAGTCAGGAGGAGGAGCAGGGTGCAGATGTGGAAGTCAAGGTGGTGGATGACTGTTTTGAATTCTGTTGTCGGGCTCCCTCCTGTGGTCATGAATGGTACTTTGGCTGATTCTGTCCATGGACTTCCTCTGGTGGGTGTTTCTGAGTTTCCTTTCACAGGTGACGAGGTTAATTCGTTAGCTGCTGCTCTATTTAACTCCACTTAGATCTTTGCTCCACGCCACCTGTCAATGTTCCAATATTGGTCTAGTTCACTCCTGGATCGTTCTTGTGACCTGTCTTCCCATCAGAAGCTAAGTTCCAGCTTGTATTTCTTTGGTTTGCTGTCTTTCTGTCCAGCTTGCTATTTAATTTGTTTTCTTACTTGCTGGAAGCTCTGGGAAGCAGAGGGAGCACCTCCGCACCGTGAGTCGGTGCGGAGGGTCTTTTTGCGCCCTCTGCGTGGTCTTTTTGTAGGTTTTTGTGCTGACCGCAAAGTAACCTTTCCTATCCTCGGTCTGTTCAGTAAGTCGGGCCTCACTTTGCTTAATCTATTTCATCTCTGTGTTTGTATTTTCATCTTTACTCACAGTCATTATATGTGGGGGGCTGCCTTTTCCTTTGGGGAATTTCTCTGAGGCAAAGTAGGCTTTATTTTCCTATCTTCAGGGCTAGCTAGTTTCTTAGGCTGTGCCGAGTTGCATAGGGAGCGTTAGGCGCAATCCACGGCTATTTCTAGTGTGGTTGATAGGTTTAGGGATTGCGGTCAGCAGAGTTCCCACGTCCCAGAGCTCGTCCTTTATTATCAGTAACTATCAGGTCATTCCGTGTGCTCTTAACCACCAGGTCCATTATTGTCCTGACCACCAGGTCATAACAGTACAGGTGGCCCAAAGTATTAATGCATCTCAATAGAGGGATAAGAGAAGTTCTGAGACAATTTTTTTTTCTTTGCAGTGTGCTTTGTCTCAATTTTCCCCTTTATCTCTGGGTGGTTCAGGACACTGGTGTAAACATGGACATTCAAGGTCTGTCCTCTTGGATGGATAATCTCACTACAAGGATACAAAACATTCAAGATTTTGTGGTTCAGAATCCGATGTCAGAGCCTAAGATTCCTATTCCTGATTTGTTTTTTGGTGATAGATCTAACTTCTTGAATTTCAAAAATAATTGTAAATTGTTTCTTGCCTTGAAACCTCGCTCCTCAGGTGACCCTGTTCAACAAGTAAAGATCATTATTTCTTTGTTACGTGGGGACCCTCAAGACTGGGCATTTTCCCTTGCGCCAGGAGATCCGGCATTGCGTGATGTTGATGCGTTTTTCCTGGCGCTTGGATTGCTTTATGACAAACCTAATTCAGTGGATCAGGCAGAGAAAATCTTGCTGGCTCTGTGTCAGGGTCAGGATGAAGCGGAGATATATTGTCAGAAGTTTAGAAAGTGGTCTGTGCTCACTCAGTGGAATGAATGTGCCCTGGCAGCAATCTTCAGAAAGTGTCTCTCTGAAGCCCTTAAGGATGTCATGGTG
Organism: Ranitomeya imitator; assembly: GCF_032444005.1. Taxonomy (NCBI): domain Eukaryota; kingdom Metazoa; phylum Chordata; class Amphibia; order Anura; family Dendrobatidae; genus Ranitomeya; species Ranitomeya imitator. The sequence continues at coordinate 532,633,186 of NC_091286.1, forward strand.
GGGTTTCCCATGCCTGCTGGTCTGAATGAGTCTATGTCCTTGGCCATTCAGATCGATCGACGCTTGCGTGAGCGTAAAGCTGTGCACCATTTGGCGGTACTATCTGAGCATGGGCCTGAGCCTATGCAATGTGATAGGACTTTGACCAGAGCTGAACGGCAAGAACACAGACGTCGGAATGGGCTATGTTTTTACTGTGGTGATTCCACTCATGCTATCTCCGATTGTCCTAAGCTCACTAAGCGGTTCGCTAGGTCTTCCACCATTGGTACGGTACAGTCTAAATTTCTATTGTCTGTTACTCTGATTTGCTCTTTGTCATCCTATTCTGTTATGGCATTTGTGGATTTAGGCGCTGCCCTGAATTTGATGGACTTGGAGTATGCTAGGCGCTGTGGTTTTTTCTTGGAGCCCTTGCAGTATCCTATTCCATTGAGAGGAATTGATGCTACGCCTTTGGCCAAGAATAAGCCTCAGTATTGGACCCAATTGACCATGTGCATGGCTCCTGCACATCAGGAGGATATCTGCTTTCTGGTGTTGCATAATCTGCATGATGTGGTCGTTTTGGGGTTGCCATGGCTACAGGTTCATAATCCAGTATTGGACTGGAAATCTATGTCTGTGTCCAGCTGGGGTTGCCAGGGGGTACATGGTGATGTTCCATTTTTGTCTATTTCGTCTTCCACTCCTTCTGAAGTTCCAGAGTTTTTGTCGGATTATCGGGATGTATTTGATGAGCCCAAAGCCAGTGCCCTACCTCCTCATAGGGATTGCGATTGTGCAATTAATTTGATTCCTGATAGGAAACTTACTAAGGGCCGCTTGTTCAATTTATCTGTGCCAGAACACGCCGCTATGCGGAGTTATATAAAGGAATCCTTGGAGAAAGGCCATATTCGCCCGTCGTCATCACCGTTAGGAGCAGGGTTCTTTTTTGTGGCCAAGAAGGATGGTTCTTTGAGACCTTGCATTGATTACCACCTTCTTAATAAAATTACAGTCAAATTTCAGTATCCTTTGCCGTTGCTGTCTGATTTGTTTGCTCATATTAAAGGGGCTAGTTGGTTCACCAAGATAGATCTTCGAGGGGCGTATAATCTTGTGCGTATTAAACAAGTCGATGAAAGGAAACTCAGAAACACCCACCAGAGGAAGTCCATGGACAGAACCAGCCGAAGTACCATTCATGACCACAGGAGGGAGCCCGACAACAGAATTCACAACAGATGACATAGTGACTGACCCAACCTTGCAGGAGGACATGCAAAGTGAAGACAGCAGCACACATGGGGAAGGAGGCATATCACCCCAACAGGCAGGAAGAAGCAGTGTGGTGACCACAGACAGAATGCGTGCATTCATTTCCCCGTAACACCAACATGACATAAGTTGCCATTCCAACTGTTAGATCTTCCCAAGTCTGGTTATTTTTTAAAGACTCCAATGATAACTGCAAAACCAGCCATTTGCAGCACCTGCCATGCTTGCATCAGCACGGTTAGCAAAACAACCAGCCTGACCACCACCAGCATGATTAGGCACATGGCAGCAAATCACCCGACTCCAGGCTCCAGAAACACTGTCTGCAGGTAACACCACTGCTTCTTCCACTGTTTTGTGTAGAAGCCAATCCCCAGTTCACCGTGCATGTGAAGATGCCTCGTGCCCTGCACCTCATGTATTCCACAGTCAACCAGCACCATCATCAAGACCGTCCACATCCTTGTCCCAGCGCAGCCTTCAGTTGTCTATAACCCAGTCATTGGAACACAAGCATATATACCCAGCCAACGCCCCACAGGACATAGTACTAAATTTTAACATTTCTTGTCTGCGTGACCTCGAAATGTTGCCTTTTAGGTTCGATGAGATGGAAGCTTTCCGCAACCTGATGGCGGTGGCCGTCCCAAAGTACTCGGTCCCCAGTCGCCACTATTTCTCCCAGTGTGCCGTACTGGCATTACACCAGCAAATGTCCCACAACACTACCCTTGCCCTCAACAACGCTGTTACTCTGAAAGTCCACGAGGACAAGTGCTTGTGGGCAGGGACGGTACATCTCACTGACAATGCTGAATTGTTGTGGACAGCACTGAAAGAGCAGTCGGATAATTGGATGACACCGCTGAACCTACAGCCAGTCATGGTCGTTTGTGACAATGGCCGGAACCTGGTGGCGGCTCTGAGGCAAGGTGAGCTCACACACGCACCTTGCCTGGCAAATATGCTTAACATCGTTCAACGATTTCTCAAATGCTACCCAGAACTGCCGGATCTGCTATTGAAAGTACGCTGTCTTTCAGCCAATTTTAGAAAGTCAGCTACAGCTTCAGCTGCCCTTGCCGTGCTTCAGCAGCGTTTTGCAGCTTCCGGCTCACCGACTGGTGTGTGATGTCCCCACACGTTGGAACTCTACACTGCATATGTTGGAATGGATTTGTGAGCAGAAGAGGGCAGTTGTCTACCAGCATCAACATGGCCGTCAAAATTCAGTTCAGACATCACACATAAGCACCTCAGTAATGGATATGGATGTCAGACATATGTACCATCCTCCAAAACTTTGAAGACTGCACCATGATGGTGAGCGGTGATGATGCCATAATTAGCATCACCATCTCGCTTCTCTGCATTCTGAAAACCTCTCTGCTCACAATTAAAAAGGATGCATTGCAGGCAGAATATGAAGACATGGAGCAAGGAGCCATACAGGGTGAATATACTCAGCCCAGCCTCATGTCGTCCTAATCTGGATTGGTAGACAATGAGGAGGAGGAGGAGGAAGAACAGGAGCTACTTTCATGCACCATAGACCGTACTACAAGGACAGCTGTCATACCGCATGATCAGCGTGGATGGCCTGAGGACAGGGAGGAGGAGGAGGATGAGGAGAACAGCATGATCAGTCATCTTGTTGGTGAGGACACAGAAGTCTTGCCTGTTAGCAGTCTGGCATGCATGGTTGACTTTATGTTGCACTGCGTTTCCATGACCCTCGCATTATTACAATTTTTGGTGACATTCATTACTGGTTAGTGACACTTCTAGACTCACGTTACAAGGAGAATTTTCAATCTCTTCTTCCAGAGGCAGAGAGGTGTACTAAAATGTTGCAGTACCAGATGGACCTTGTAGAGGAATTACTTAAAAAATTCCCATGTGAGAACACTGGCAGCAGACGTCAGAGTTTGATGTACAACCAAGGAGTCCAAACAAGAGAGACATAAGTACAATCCAGCTCAGGCAGGGGAACAATGGTAAAGTTCTGGGACAGTTATCTCAGACCCTCCCATCGTGCCAGCACAGAGGCAAGGGATGCTGTCTCAAGATGTGCAATGTTTAGGAAGATGCTGAGGGGGTACCTTGCAGATCGTACAAACATCTTCTGTGCCTTTTAATTATTTGGTATCCAAGCTGGACACGTGGAATGAACTGGCTCTCTGCTCCTTGGAGGTCCTGGCCTGCTCTACTGCTAGCATTCTGTCAGAGCAGGTTTTTAGTGCCCCAGGTGGAATTGGAACAGATAAGCGCATCCAACTGTCAGCTGAAAATGCTGACAGGCTGACTCTTATAAAAATGAACAAGGGCTGGATTGGGCAAGACTTCTGTACACCACCAAGTGAAAACAGCGAAACATAACCTCAAATACATTGTGTTTTTGTGGAGGTGTATTCTCATGCACCTCTTCACAACCACACATGGGCACACACTTCCTAGTTTGGCCTGTTTGGTGTTATCCTCCTCATTATCCTCATCCTCATCATAAACAAACATACGAACACCAGGGTGAACGTATTCCGTGATGCAAAAGTCACTCATTTTTTGTGCAAAGGCGTCCTATGATGCCCATAAAATATTTTTTAAAAATGTACCCCCATGTGGAAATGTTTGTCAACCCATGCACTTAGTGTATGGGCATTACAAGTCTAGGAGACATGATCCTTTACATTGGGCCCAGATTTTAATGAGGCCTTCATCAGTGTCTCATCATTCCCCGCCACTAGATCACTAGGGTTAATGTGTTCTGTGCTGCTACAGCCAGTCCACTTTTGGCAAGGGTGTCAGGGTGATGCCCATAAAATATTTTTTTTTAAATGTACCCCCCATGGGGAAATGTTTGTCAGCCCATGCACTTCATGTATGGGCATTACAAGTCTAGGAGACCCGCTCCTTTACATAGGGTTTAGTTTTTATAGAGGCCTTCCTCAACGTGTCATCATTCTCTGCCACTAGATCACCAGAGTTAACATGTTTTGTGCTGCTACAGCCAGTCCGATTTTTGGCAAGGGTGTCTATGATGCCCATAAATCATTTTTTTCAAATGTGCCCTCCTTGGGGAAATGTTTGTTAGCCCATGCACTTAGTGTATAAGCATTACAAGTCTAGGAGACATGCTCCTTTACATTCCCTGTAACCAGGGATTCAAGCTTCAGGAGGCTAATTTGCATATTCCAGGTGCCTTCTGGGAGAAGCGAAGTCTCCCTAAGCTAGAAGATCGTTGGGTACAGCCGGGACCAGCTGCTTCGAAAGCATCACCAAACCAGGGATTCAAGCTTCAGGAGGCTAATTTGCATATTCCAGGTGCCTTCTGGGAGAAGCGAAGTCTCCCTAAGCTAGAAGATCGTTGGGTACAGCCGGGACCAGCTGCTTCGAAAGCATCACCAAACCGCGCGCCGAATTTTTGCCTGTAGGACATTATTGCAAGAGAGATTGGCTGAGTAGATTACACAAGAAGGAAAACACACAGCAAGTCAGCAGGATCTAGGAGCAACATGGCAGATGTGACAACCTACATGGTGAGCTGCAGCATGTGCTACATGTTCACAGATCGACCAGAAGAAGAATCCAATTTCACCTGTCAGAAGTGTAGACTAGTGGCCCTTTTAGAAGAAAAGGTGCGGGGTCTGGAAGAAAGAATAGCAACTTTGAAACTCATCAAAGAGAATGAAGACTTTCTAGACAGAACAGAAGCATCTCTACTGGTCACAGAAGGTGCAAAAAGTGTCAGAGAACCTCCAAAAGCAGATGAGTGGAAGCATGTGACCAAAAGAAGCAAGAAGACCATGGAGAAATCACCAACCACACAACTGAAGAACCGATATCAAATCTTTGTAGAGGATGAAGATGGCACACCTAAGAAGGAAGCAATACCAGCAAGCAAAAAAGAAAAGGGTACACAGCAACAAGTGACAGCAAACAGTACAGCCAAGAAGCAACGAAGAGTGGTGGTGGTGGGAGACTCACTACTGAGAGGCACAGAAGCAGCCATCTGCAGACCGGACATAACTGCAAGAGAAGTATGCTGCCTTCCAGGTGCGATGATCAAGGATGTGACCGATAGGATACCAAAGCTCTTCAGCTCCAAGGACGTCCACCCATTTCTTCTGATACATGTTGGCACCAATGACACGGCAAGGAAGGACCTACCGACAATCTGCAAAGACTTTGAAGAGTTGGGGAAGAAAGTAAAGGAACTGGATGCACAGGTAGTTTTTTCTTCTATCCTTCCAGTAGACGGGCATGGCACCAGGAGATGGAATAGGATCCTTGATGCAAACAACTGGCTAAGACGATGGTGCAGACAACAAGGATTTGGATTCCTGGACCACGGTGTGAATTACTGGTATGATGGACTCCTCGCCAGAGACGGACTACACCTCAACAAACCTGGGAAACACACATTCGCCAGAAGACTCGCTACACTCATCAGGAGGGCGTTAAACTAGAAGAAGAGGGGACGGGAAGAAAAACATTAGACTCGAACAAAGACGACCCAGGAAAACATACTCAGAAGGGAGGTAAGAACATTTCTAAAACAATCCACAGTGAGGAGATTGGAACAAAACAAAATCCTCTAAACTGCATGCTCGCAAACGCCAGAAGCCTGACAAACAAGATGGAAGAACTAGAAGCAGAAATATCTACAGGTAACTTTGACATAGTGGGAATAACCGAGACATGGTTAGATGAAAGCTATGACTGGGCAGTTAACTTACAGGGTTACAGTCTGTTTAGAAAGGATCGTAAAAATCGGAGAGGAGGAGGGGTTTGTCTCTATGTAAAGTCTTGTCTAAAGTCCACTTTAAGGGAGGATATTAGCGAAGGGAATGAGGATGTCGAGTCCATATGGGTTGAAATTCATGGAGGGAAAAATGGTAACAAAATTCTCATTGGGGTCTGTTACAAACCCCCAAATATAACAGAAAGCATGGAAAGTCTACTTCTAAAGCAGATAGATGAAGCTGCAACCCATAATGAGGTCCTGGTTATGGGGGACTTTAACTACCCGGATATTAACTGGGAAACAGAAACCTGTGAAACCCATAAAGGCAACAGGTTTCTGCTAATAACCAAGAAAAATTATCTTTCACAATTGGTGCAGAATCCAACCAGAGGAGCAGCACTTTTAGACCTAATACTATCTAATAGACCTGACAGAATAACAAATCTGCAGGTGGTTGGGCATTTAGGAAATAGCGACCACAATATTGTGCAGTTTCACCTGTCTTTCACTAGGGGGACTTGTCAGGGAGTCACAAAAACATTGAACTTTCGGAAGGCACAGTTTGAACAGCTTAGAGATGCCCTTAATCTGGTAGACTGGGACAATATCCTCAGAAATGAGAATACAGATAATAAATGGGAAATGTTTAAGAACATCCTAAATAGGCAGTGTAAGCGGTTTATACCTTGTGGGAATAAAAGGACTAGAAATAGGAAAAACCCAATGTGGCTAAACAAAGAAGTAAGACAGGCAATTAACAGTAAAAAGAAAGCATTTGCACTACTAAAGCAGGATGGCACCATTGAAGCTCTAAAAAACTATAGGGAGAAAAATACTTTATCTAAAAAACTAATTAAAGCTGCCAAAAAGGAAACAGAGAAGCACATTGCTAAGGAGAGTAAAACTAATCCCAAACTGTTCTTCAACTATATCAATAGTAAAAGAATAAAAACTGAAAATGTAGGCCCCTTAAAAAATAGTGAGGAAAGAATGGTTGTAGATGACGAGGAAAAAGCTAACATATTAAACACCTTCTTCTCCACGGTATTCACGGTGGAAAATGAAATGCTAGGTGAAATCCCAAGAAACAATGAAAACCCTATATTAAGGGTCACCAATCTAACCCAAGAAGAGGTGCGAAACCGGCTAAATAAGATTAAAATAGATAAATCTCCGGGTCCGGATGGCATACACCCACGAGTACTAAGAGAACTAAGTAATGTAATAGATAAACCATTATTTCTTATTTTTAGTGACTCTATAGCGACAGGGTCTGTTCCGCAGGACTGGCGCATAGCAAATGTGGTGCCAATATTCAAAAAGGGCTCTAAAAGTGAACCTGGAAATTATAGGCCAGTAAGTCTAACCTCTATTGTTGGTAAAATATTTGAAGGGTTTCTGAGGGATGTTATTCTGGATTATCTTAATGAGAATAACTGTTTAACTCCATATCAGCATGGGTTTATGAGAAATCGCTCCTGTCAAACCAATCTAATCAGTTTTTATGAAGAGGTAAGCTATAGACTGGACCACGGTGAGTCATTGGACGTGGTATATCTCGATTTTTCCAAAGCGTTTGATACCGTGCCGCACAAGAGGTTGGTACACAAAATGAGAATGCTTGGTCTGGGGGAAATTGTGTGTAAATGGGTTAGTAACTGGCTTAGTGATAGAAAGCAGAGGGTGGTTATAAATGGTATAGTCTCTAACTGGGTCGCTGTGACCAGTGGGGTACCGCAGGGGTCAGTATTGGGACCTGTTCTCTTCAACATATTCATTAATGATCTGGTAGAAGGTTTACACAGTAAAATATCGATATTTGCAGATGATACAAAACTATGTAAAGCAGTTAATACAAGAGAAGATAGTATTCTGCTACAGATGGATCTGGATAAGTTGGAAACTTGGGCTGAAAGGTGGCAGATGAGGTTTAACAATGATAAATGTAAGGTTATACACATGGGAAGAGGGAATCAATATCACCATTACACACTGAACGGGAAACCACTGGGTAAATCTGACAGGGAGAAGGACTTGGGGATCCTAGTTAATGATAAACTTACCTGGAGCAGCCAGTGCCAGGCAGCAGCTGCCAAGGCAAACAGGATCATGGGGTGCATTAAAAGAGGTCTGGATACACATGATGAGAGCATTATACTGCCTCTGTACAAATCCCTAGTTAGACCGCACATGGAGTACTGTGTCCAGTTTTGGGCACCGGTGCTCAGGAAGGATATAATGGAACTAGAGAGAGTACAAAGGAGGGCAACAAAATTAATAAAGGGGATGGGAGAATTACAATACCCAGATAGATTAGCGAAATTAGGATTATTTAGTCTAGAAAAAAGACGACTGAGGGGCGATCTAATAACCATGTATAAGTATATAAGGGGACAATACAAATATCTCGCTGAGGATCTGTTTATACCAAGGAAGGTGACGGGCACAAGGGGGCATTCTTTGCGTCTGGAGGAGAGAAGGTTTTTCCACCAACATAGAAGAGGATTCTTTACTGTTAGGGCAGTGAGAATCTGGAATTGCTTGCCTGAGGAGGTGGTGATGGCGAACTCAGTCGAGGGGTTCAAGAGAGGCCTGGATGTCTTCCTGGAGCAGAACAATATTGTATCATACAATTATTAGGTTCTGTAGAAGGACGTAGATCTGGGTATTTATTATGATGGAATATAGGCTGAACTGGATGGACAAATGTCTTTTTTCGGCCTTACTAACTATGTTACTATGTTACTATGTTACTATGTTACATTGGGCCTAGTTTTTAATGAGGCCTTCATCAATGTCTCATCATTCTCCGCCACTAGATCCCCAGGGTTAACATGTTTTGTGCTGCCACAACCAGTCCAATTTTTGTCAAGGGTGTCTATGATGCCCATAAATAATTTTTAAAACATATACTTAGTGTATGGACATTTCAAGTCTACGAGACCCGCTCCTTTAAATTGTTACTTTTTTAATGCGGCCTTCCTCCACGTCTCATCATCCACCACCACTAGAACACCAGGGTAAACGTTTTCTATGTTGCTACAGCCAGTCAATTTTTTGGCAAGGGTTTCTATGATTCACATAAAAAATTGTTTAAAAAATGTACCCCCATGGGGAAATGTTTGTCAGCCCATGCTTATTGCATGGGCATTACAAGACCAGGAGACCAGGAGACCCGCACCTTTGTAATGGGATTTTTTATTATGAAGCCCTCCTCCATGTTTCTTCCAAGAGGGGATTGGGGTGCGTGCAAATTTGGGATAAGGCAGCCCTTGCATTCAATGCATTAGGAAACTGTATGGCAGGACCAGCAGCTGAGCACTGTGAAGTGGGCTTTCCTTTGGCCAACCAGTACCTGGGTTCAAAGGCGTATTGGGGTGCATATGACTTGATAGCAGGCCAGGCTTTGCATTCAATGCAACATTTTTTCAGGAAGCCCTCCTGTACCGTGAAAGGGGTATTGGGGTGCATTGTAATTCTTGGCAGCACAGTCACTCACTGCATAGGCAATAACAGCATAGGTAACCACCTGTTTAATAATGGCCCTTTAAGAGTTTTAATTCCACCTGATGCTTCTCTAAGAATAGGCTTTGTGACTTTAAGAGTTCCTTCATCATAAATGAAACAAGATGTTTCTCCTTATGTGTCACACACCACATGGCCAGCTGTTATGACCTGGTGGTTAGGAGCACCCGGAATGACCTGATAGTTAAACCTCATACAAGACGAGCTCTGGGATATGGGAGCTCTGCTGACCGCAAGCCCTAATCCTATCACACACACTAGAAATAGCTGTGGAGCGCTCCTGACCAGACCTAGGCGCCTCGTCACAGCCTAAGAACTATCTAGCCCTAGAGATAGAAAATAAAGCCTACCTTGCCTCAGAGAAATTCCCCAAATTTTTGGAAATGTCAACACTCCTGGTTGGGTGTCCATGTGATGGTCAGTTTCTCTTTTTTCAGAACTCCTCCTTGTGGGTTCACATCACCAGCTTCCAAGTGCAAATGCCACACCTGGAACCAGCTTTCTAGAGTCTGTCCTTCACATGAGTGGATGTAAATGGGTGTTCTTTTACCATGGAAATTATTCTGTGATCATCCACAACTGTTGTCTTCCATGGATTTTCAGGCCTTTTTGAGTTCTTAAGCTTAGCAGTGCGCTCTTTTCTTGCTGAATGTACCAAACTGTTGATTTGGCCACAACATTTCTGCTATCTCTCTGTTGAATTTGTACTATATTTGTACTATATTCAGTCTAATGATGGTCAGTTTCAATGTAAATTGAGAGATCATTTGACTGCATCCCATGGGTTCACAGCAACAGTTTCCAAATGTGAATACCACATCTGAAATAAGCTCCATAGCTTTTACCTGCTTAATTGATGATGGACTAATGAAAGGAAGTCCCAAGCAGTAATTAAAGAGCTTTTGAGTTAATTATCCAACTGATTTTGGTCCCGTTAAAAAGAGGCAGCAACATATTAACCCCGCCACGGCCTCTGTCGTAAATGTACTGAGCATGACGGAAGCGGTTGAATGGAGCAGGCTCACGCAGCAAATCCACTTCATACCCGTCAAGTGATTTATTACAGCAAGGACCTGCCCCTAACAATCAAGGGTGGAGCAGTGCTCTGCCTGCGATTTTAAAATCCCCATGTCAATCTCTGACAGCGGCATTTAACACATGTCCACGTGCCCGCACGTCTTTCTCTCCGCCCATCCACAAGCCTGTGATGTGATCCCGAATTGCCAATGGATTGTCATGACAGCTGGGGATCAGCTGGTTACCCCATGACTGTCTTTATGAAACCTTGCCTGTAGCAGACCATGATTTCTGCTATATGCAGCAATGCGGTCGCATCACTGTATATAGCACGAGTGATAAAATGATCGCATCTTCTAACAATAACAATAAAGATTAAAAATAAAAAGTTTTTAATAAATAGAAAAAATAAAAAATAAGTTCCAATCACCCTCTTTTTCCCACAATGAAAATAGAGATGTATGAAAAATGCACATGTGTGGTATCACCGCATTCAGAAAAGTCCAATCTATCAAAATATAAAAACAGTTAACCCGATCGGTAAACAAAAAAAATGGATTGCAGTGAATGTAGTAGGGGACTATACACTTCAAACTACAGTGGGGAAGGTGACTAGATCAGCATTGATGTGGCAGCTGAGCCAATGAAGGAGAGACAGCTGCTATCACATGGGTCTTCTTGTAATCTCTCCCACAATCTCTTCTATTCACTACACATGAAGGGGACAAAATCAAACCAAATAATGTAGAAATAAGTGTATATTAATGAAGTTGTTCACTTTGAACCTGCTGTGGAACCATGAAAAAAATCATTGCTTTGGTACCATGAGGTCTATAAGACCCCAGGCTCAAAATCGTCATATTTCATTAAAATGAACATGCTGGCTGTTCAGAATAATCAAGTTTCATTCTGTCATCATTTCAGAACACAGTTATGAAATCAAACATAACTTTGAAACTTTGAAGTGATTTGTTTCTCATCATCATCAAACAAAAACTGAAATTAATACCAAAATACTTTACTAATCACAAAGTATTCAAATTCAATAAAAAAATGCACAATAACCGCAACTGTGTGGATTTTAGTAAAAACATAATGACAATTAGCGTCGCCAGTGTCAGACAGAATAGCACTTTGTTTGCTGGCTGAATCCGAAGCGGCATAGAGATCTGCGTCACTTTTGTCCCAGCTCAAATTATCTTCCAAATTACTGTATATACTCGAGTATAAGCTGAGATTTTCAGCCCATTTTTTGGGGGCTAAAAGTCCCCCTCTCGGCTTTTACTCGAGTCATACCCGGTGTCGGCAGGGGAGGGGGGGCGGGGGCTGTCTAGTTATACTTACCTGCTGCGGCGCGGTCCCTGCACGTCCCTGCTTCTTCCAGCGCTGCAGATTCTTCCTGTACTGAGCGGTCACATGGTACCGCTCATTACAGCAATGAGTATGCGGCTCCACCTCCCATAGGGGTGGAGCTGCATATTCATTACTGTAATGATCAGTAACTGTGACCGCTCAATACAGGAAGAAGATGCAGTGGTGGAAGAAGCAGGGATACAGTGCCAGAGGCAGGTAAATATACGGGGAGGGGAGCGCTGCGCGATATTTACCTGCTCCTCGCTCCGGTGCGGCTCAGTCTCCAGCGTCCTCTGGCAGTGACGCTCAGGTCAGAGGGCGTGGTGACGTAGTCAGTGCGCGCCCTCTGCTGAGCGTCAGTGCTGGAGACGGAGACGGAGCCGCACGAGGAGCAGGTAAATATTGAAAGCGCCGGCGTCCTGAGCAAAGAGAGGTGAGTATGTGATTTTTTTTTTTATTGCAGCAGCAGCATTATATATGGCACAGCTTTATATGGAGCATCAATGGGGCCATAATGAACGGTGCAGAGCATTATATATGGCACAGCTTTCTATGGAGCATCAATGGGGCAAAAATCAATGGTGCAGAGCATTGTATATGGCACAGCTTTATATTGAGCATCTATGGGGCCATAATGAATGGTGCAGAGCATTGTATATGGCACAGCTTTATATGGAGCATCTATGGGGCAATAATGAACGGTGCAGAGCATTGTATATGGCGCAGCTTTATATGGAGCATCTATGGGGCAATAATAAACGGTATGGAGCATCTATTTTTCTCTTTGAAATTCACTGGTAGCTGCTGCATTTCCTACCCTAGGCTTATACTCAAGTCAATAAGTTTTCCCAGTTTTTTTGTGGCAAAATTAGGGGTGTCAGCTTATACTCGGGTCGGTTTATACGCGAGTATATACGGTACCTTCATTATTAGTAACAACATCACTAGAAGCATCCAAAGCTGCCAATATTTCATCAGGAGTCATTGCAGTTCTAGCCATTGTTTATTTACAGTTATATTACAAAACCTGCGAATAAACAGAAAATATATATAAAAAAAAATGTTAGACAGTAAAAGTACTATGGGGTCAGGAGAGTCCCAAACACAGAAAATTGAAAATAACTATGTTAAAATGTTACTCGAAAATACATAGAAGGTCAATGTCTGGGATTGACAAGTTTTAGAAATATTTCAATTTATTCAGTGCTGGGGTCTATATGACCCCACGCTTCCACAGCAGGGTTAAACATTTTTACGAAAATTTATAACTGTTTAGAATGTTTTGCTTTTTCTCTTGTTTCTCATCTTGAAGAGAAACTTGTTCATTTTTAAACCTAACAGAAAGGATGTGCTCTCTAAAACTTTATTTGTCATGTGCTGAGGCAGACAAATTAGTTTAGTAGTATCTTAAAGAAAATGATCTATACAGTTGTGTCATGATAACATCTCCCGCTGCTGCATGCTATGCACATTTCATGCATAATTAACTCAGTGAAACACATGCCAGTGAAGAAAAAGGATCCTTATTCCAAATCTGTATAAGGAACTAGAAACAACTTTTTTGGATAATGAACAGATAACTTGGTCTGTTACAGTGCCTTGCGAAAGTATTCGGCCCCCTTGAACTTTTCAACCTTTTCCCACATATCATGCTTCAAACATAAAGATACCAAATGTAATTTCTGGGTGAAGAATCAACAAGTGGAACATAATTGTGAAGTTGAATTAAATTTATTGGTTATTTTAAATTTGGGGGGAAATTCAAAAACTGAAAAGTGGGGCGTGCAATATTGTTCGGCCCCTTTAACTTAATAATTTGTTGTGCCTCCTTTTGCTGCGATTACAGCTGCAAGTCACTTGGGGTAGGTCTCTATCAGTTTTTTACATCGAGAGACTGAAATTCTTGTCCATTCTTTCTTGGCAATGAGCTCGAGCTCTGTGAGGTTTGATGGAGATCGTTTGTGAACAGCAGTTTTCAGCTCTTTCCACAGATTCTCAATTGGATAGAGGTCTGGACTTTGACCTGAATACGATTATTTGTGAACCATTTCATTGCAGATTTTGCTTTATGTTTGGGATCATTGTCTTATTGGAAGAGAAACCTCTTTCCCAGTCTCAGGTCTTTTGCAGACTTCAACAGGTTTTCTTCAAGAATGGTCCTATATTTGGCTCCATCCATCTTGCCATCAATTTCAACCATCTTCCCTGTCCCTGCTGAAGAAAAACAGGCCAAAACCATGATGCTGCCACCACCATGTTTGACAGTGGGGATGGTATGTTCAGGGTGATGAGCTGTATTGCCTTTACGCCAAACATATCATTTGGCATTGCTGTCAAAAAGTTCGATTTTGGTTTCATCTGACCATAGCAACTTCTTCCACATGTTTGGTGTGTCTCCCAGGTGGCTTGTTGCAAACTTTAAACAACACTTTTTATGGATATCTTTGAGAAATGGCTTTCTTCTTGCTACTCTTCCATAAAGGCCAGATTTGTGCAGTGTACGACTCACTGTTGTCCTATGGACAGACTGTCCCACCTCAGCTGTAGATATCTGCAGTTCATCGAGAGTGATCATGGGCCTCTTGGCTGCATCTCTGATCAGTCTTCTCCTTGTTTGAGATGAAAGTTTAGAGGGAGGTAGATTTGCAGTGGTATAATACTCCTTCCATTTCAATGAGATCACTTGCACAGTGCTCCTTAGGATGTTTAAAGTTTTGGAAATCATTTTGTATCCAAATTCTGCTTTAAACTTCTCCACAACAGTATCACGGACCTGCCTGTTGTGTTCCTTGGTCTTCATGATGCTTTTTGTACTTCAAACATAACCCTTATACTATCACAGAGTAGGTACATTTATACGGAGACTTGATTACAAACAGGTGGATTATATTTATCATCATTAAGCATTTAGGACAACATTGAATCATTCAGAGATCCACATTGAACTTCTGGAGCGAGTTTGCTGCTCTGTAAGTAAAGGGGCCAAATAATATTGCACGCCCCAGTTTTCAGTTTTTGAATTTCCACAAAAATTTAAAATAACTAATAAATTTCGTTCAACTTCCTAGTTGTGTTCCACTTGATTCTTCACCAAAAATTTACATTTGATATCTTTATGTTTGAAGCATGATATATGGGAAAAGGTTGAAAAGTTCAAGAGGCCGAATACTTTTGCATGGCACTGTATATTGCATGTATATATTTATATATATAAAAAATATATATAAGCATACATGTATATACATATACACATTATATATGCAAGGGAGTGATAAAATGCTAAGTGTGCCAAGTAGACAGGGGATACTAATGCCTACTCGACTAGTTAAAACCCTCATATAAGCTGGTTTCACATTTGCGTTTTTTGCCGCAGCATAACATATAGAAAAAAAACAGCATGTACGATTTGTAACATATATACTAACTCAATTATAACATATTGAATATAGGAGAACTAGAGTTATTCGTATAAAAAATACCATTTATTAAATATAAAAAACATGAAGATACAAAAGAATTTTATAATATCACATATAATATCTAAGCATGAAAACATAAAAAATAGTGTGATCCCGATGGTGCAAACGCAAAGGGGTCGTTATCCTGGGCTGAAAAGGGCAGCAACGAACAGTATTACTTCCAAATGAACGTAATTATGGGCATGGAATGAAGTAAAATCGTACTGCATATGTGCTAACATGGAAGGTAGTTTCTTCCCCTGTAAACCTTCGAGTGGTTCCAGCCGAACATAAATACCACATATAACATGGAGAACAATTGCTGCCCAGAAAAAGATTGCATGATAAAAGGCTAATGTGGCACCCCTAGAAGTATTTGCCACAAATATAGTTACTGACACTGAATACAAATACTAAAATAGCAAGACTGCACTACCTCCTCCGGCCAGAAGGGGGAGCTCCAGAGACTCCCCTTGATCCATTCTGGTCTGAGAGAAGAACTGGCAGTTGGGCAGTTGGGCTAAGGAGTTGAAAGGGAGAGGTCATACAGCTGAATTTCTAACAGCCCTATGACGGTTTCCAGGCCCAAATCACCGGCCTGAGGAGAAGAGGGACAGAGAAAAAGGACATTGTGAGAACCGGGTAGCATTAATCACTACCCAGAACAGGCGCAAAGACGGATACCGGATCCGCGGCTGTATTCATTATATATAATACAGCAACCGGAAAAAAGTGAGGTGATATCAGCTTCACTAGGGCCGGACGCAGCAACAGACACAGAGTTCAGCGGTACTCCCGGAGGGGGTAAGTCGATAAAAGGACTCGGGTTGCCCGTCGAACCAGGGCCCGGAGGGGACAGATTGGGCCGGCAGCCCGTTCACATACAGCAGCAGGGCCACACGGAAACTGCGTACAATAAGAGATGAAGACCCCGGCAGGGTCAAAGTAACTCAGAGTTCCCATACAGACTCCGGTGACAGGACTGGATTGTAAATCCCTTTATGTTGAAGTAAACTGGTTAAACGTTTCAGTGCCTCAGTCTTTCATTTGGACAATAGCCATCTATCCAGGATCAGGATCATCACCGCTGGGAGAACCTGCTGCTGATCAAGTAAGTGCCTGTTCCCTCATGATACCCCTTACACTGTGCATTGCCTGAGGCCACAGCACCGGGTCAAGCCACCCGTGACATCCCCCTCAAGAGACAGACCCCATTGGTCCGGTGCTGGGTACCCCGGTCTCTCGGGCGTCACAATTGGCGTCACGAACAGGATAGAGCCAGCCCATATACCGGGTATTGTGTGCCGTGATTGGAGCCCAAAACTTTGAAAACTTGGATGAAAAATCGTGAAAATTGACTTTATTAAAGAAAATTCCATTTCCCATTAAAAACTATTGAAAGTGACTTTTCCCCATTGGTTATAATGGAGTAAAGATGGCCGCCATCCCCTGAGGTAATCACCTCATAACCGTTAGGCGCGAGACTGTTAATTGAGCTACGCCATTACCTGAGCCCCAGTCTAACTGAAAAACTTCAGAATCCGCCATTACAGAGCGTGCGGCGGGCAGGAGCAGCAGGGGGCGTGTCATTGTGGGCGGCACCAAGCTGAGCGCTCTGACGTCAGAGCAAGGGGAAAACCAATCCTGCTGCACAGCAGAACGAATCTACACTATCCCGATGGAAGCGGAGGACCGGAAGGGTCTGGATTAACTAAGGGGGCACAGTATGTCGCAGCACGGAGACGCCGCAGCACCCGGCGGCGCTAATGCAGCTGAAAGACAGAGTGTCGATAGAGCGTGCAGCGGTGCAAGGAGTGGCGCCCATCATGCCGGTGCTGATGCCATATACCCCAGGTGGCCCGTGGCTTCCAATGTATGAAGGTGAGCCTAATACCCTTGACGATTTCAGAGAAAAGATGCTGGCCCATTTTAACATGTTCCCCGTGGGTGAAGTTCAGCGTGTTAGTCTCCTGATGATGCAGTTAAGTGGCCATGCTAAGCGAGAAGTCACAGCATGGGCAGCTGATCTAAAAGGCACTGTTGAATGCATATTTGCTGGATTAAAAACTACATTTGAAACCACTGCCAGCAGCAAAGCTAAAATACGATTCTTTAATTGCAAACAAAAAGTTAATGAGGGCGTGAGAGACTTTGCCTTAAACCTGCAGGAAGCCCTTAAATCACTTACACTGGCTGAACCCATTTTTAACACCGGAGCGGATAAACTGCTAAGAGATCAATTTATGGAGGGACTCTACACCCCTTCTCACCGGGGGCATGTGAGCATGCTTGTTTTTAAGAACCCTGAATTGACATTTGCCCAATTAAAGGAGAGCGCTATACGTCTCCAGCTGGCAGAGGCACCTCGGGATCAGGATCCTGCGCAACCTATGGCAGAGGCACCTCAACAACAGGGAGTGCCAGTGACATCAGCTATGTCCGGGGCCATTGCTAAGCCCCTGGGGCCCAGTACTAATGAGGCTCTTCAACAAAAGCTTGACTCTTTAACTGATGTTTTTGCTTCAATGGCTAAAACCATGCAGGAGATGAGAGGACCCAAGATAGAGTTCGCAAACCGTAGAGAGGATGTTCCATGGATGAGACCCCGGAGATACCCGACATGGAGAGGAGGACCCCGCGACCGCTACCAACCGGATGGACAGCCCATTTGCCGCCGTTGCCAGCAGCCAGGCCACTTTGCACGAGATTGTGATTTAAACGGGAATCCCCTGTGAATGCGGGCCGCTTCGCAGGAATGAACTTTCAAGGCCCAACACCCTGGCACGACAGGTACATCGGAGGATGACCCATTATCCCTATCGTGCTGGACGGAAGTCCCCTCAACGCTTTGCTGGACACAGGTTCCCAGATTTCATCTATACCGTATATCCTTTATAAGAGGTACTGGGCTGATGCAGATATTGATAAAGGGCCCTTTGATGTTGAACTAGATATATGGGCCAGTAATGGTAAGTTGGTACCGAAACTAGGATTCAGGGAGATGACCATAAAGATTGGTAAAGTAGAATTGAAGAAACAGGGTATAATTGTTGTTGATGTTGACTGGCGGAACTGTGAACCAACTGTATTGATAGGAATGAATGTGTTAGAGAACTGCTTTTCCGAAGTTATTTCTGTCTTACAGCAAATTGCTGAAACTGCCCAATCCTGCCAGCAGAGAGTTCTCCGGAGGGAAATAAAAGTATTGATGTTAAGGCAACAGGTAGAAGTTGCAGGTGGAGAAATCGGCAGAGTGAGGGTAAGTGATCCAACATCTATTGTAATCCCACCAAAAACAGAAATGCTGGTATGGTGTAGAGCAGCCATTGGTACTAAGGGGCGAGATTATCAAGCCTTAATAGAACCAGTGTACACCGACAGCAGGCCCACTATACTCACAGCACGAGGGGTAGTCGAGGTACACCGGGGACGAGTGCCGGTACGACTTTTGAACTGTGGAGAGGAAGAGGTCACTTTGCCAATGTATGCTAGAGTGGCAAAGCTATATACTGTTGACAACAATGCCATCACAACCATTGAGCCCTTAGAACCAACCTGTCAGGTGGAAGGCAACGGCTCAGACGGAGAATTGGAGGATTGGTGCCAACAGCTACACGTGGGCATAAATTCAACACCTACCCATCAAAAACAAGGGGTGTATAGGCTAGTGACGGAATATGAACAAGTCTTCAGTAAACACCCATTGGACTTCGGACGGATAGAAGGGGTAGAACACACAATCCCCACCAGTGACCATCCCCCAATAAAAGAAAGATATAGACCCATACCTCCCGCTCACTATCAATGTGCAAAAGATATGCTGAGGGAGATGAAACAGGCCGGGGTAATAAGAGACAGCTGTAGCCCCTGGGCGGCCCCTCTAGTGCTTGTCAAAAAAAAGGACGGAACCATGAGAATGTGCGTAGACTACCGGCGGATTAATAACATCACCCATAAAGACGCCTACCCCTTGCCTAGGATAGAAGAGTCCTTGACTGCTTTGAAATCTGCTAATTATTTTTCCACCTTAGACTTAACAAGCGGGTATTGGCAAGTCCCTGTGGCTGAGAGAGACAAGGAAAAGACGGCATTCACCACACCAATGGGTCTATGTGAATTTAATCGCATGCCATTCGGACTCTGCAACGCATCCGGTACCTTCCAGTGGCTGATGGAATTCTGCCTCGGACACAAGAACTTCGAGACCGTCCTACTGTACCTAGATGATGTGATCGTCTACTCAAAGACTTACGAACAACACTTAATAGACCTGGCAGAAGTGTTCGAAGCCTTATCCAGGTATGGCATGAAAATCAAGCCATCCAAATGTCACCTTCTCAAGCCAAAGGTACAGTACCTGGGACACATCGTGAGTTCGGAGGGAGTAGCACCGGATCCCGAGAAAATAAGCGCCATAAGGGATTGGCCAAGACCTACCAACGCAAAAGAAGAGAGGCAATTCCTGGGATTGGTGGGTTACTATCGCAGATTTATAAAAGGATTTACCAAATTGGCAGCACCCTTGCAAGACGCCTTGGTAGGGCAGACGAAGAAACCTTCAAACCGAAACCCTCCTTTTCAGTGGAACGACGAAAGGGAAGACTCCTTTGAACAACTAAAGAAGGCACTAACCGGAGAAGAGGTTCTGGCATACCCAGATTACCATAAACCTTTCATCCTCTACACCGATGCCAGTAATGTGGGACTAGGAGCGGTGCTGTCACAAAAGCAAGAAGGTCGGGAGAAAGTCATCGCCTTTGCAAGTAGAAAGCTCCGGCCTACTGAAAGAAATTCAGAAAATTACAGCTCCTTCAAATTGGAACTACTGGCAGTAGTTTGGGCTGTGACGGAGCGTTTCAAACACTATCTGGCCGCTGCAGAATTTATTGTCTATACTGACAACAATCCGTTGACCCACCTGGACACAGCCAAATTAGGTGCGTTAGAACAGCGATGGATAGCCCGGTTATCTAATTACAACTTCAAGATCAAGTATCGAGCAGGTCGCAAGAATGGAAATGCCGATGCCCTATCCCGGATGCCACACTTGAGAGATGTAGAAGAGGAAACGGGGGAGCTTGAAGAAATTGAACTACCAGCCTTCCATCGTCCCAAGGCAAAACATCATCAGTCAAGTACCTATCAGAAACAACAAGAGGTGAATTTTAATCCGTTAGCACACCATAGATGGGCTGACACCCAAGACAGCAATCCAGCTGTGAAGTTGGTGAAGGAACTGTTAACTGAGCAAAGTGCATATCCCGATGAGGATGCCCCAGAAGAGACGCATCAACTCTGGAAAGAGAGAGGCAAAATGTTCCTGTATCAAGGGAAGCTCTGTAGAAGGTACACCAATCCGAAAACACATGAATTGGTTTGGCAGATTATCGTGCCTAAACAAGATGTCAAGATGGTCCTCGAAGCTTACCATAATGGTGCTGGTCACTTCGGTTGGAAAGAGTTAGAAGTACTTCAAAGAGAAAGATTTTATTGGGTCGGGATGAGAAAATCAATCGAACAGTGGTGCAGAAATTGTGGCCCGTGCAACCTCAGAAGAAACGATCAAAAGAACCAAAGAGCACCACTGCAGCCCATAATCACCAAACAACCACTTGAACTTGTAGCCATGGACCACGTGAAGTTGACACCAAGCCGGTCCGGCTATGTCTATGCCTTGACCATCGTGGACCATTATTCACGTTTCTTGGTAGTAGTACCCGTAAAAGATCTGACAGCAAAAACAGCAGCCAAAGCATTCCAAACGTACTTTTGTAGACCCCATGGATATCCGGAACAGGTTCTCACCGACCAAGGTACAGCCTTTGAATCAGAGATCTTCAGAGAATTCTGTAATATGTATGGTTGCAAAAAGATCCGGACGGCGGCCTATCATCCACAAACAAACGGCTTATGCGAGAAGATGAACCATATTGTAATAGAACTACTAAAGACTTTACCTGAGGCAGAAAGGAATCAATGGCCAGAGAAATTGCCTGACTTGGTGGATCTGTATAATCATGTCCCGGTGAGTTCCACCAATTGCACCCCAGCTTACCTTATGCGTGCAAGACCCGGCCAATTACCAATCGATCTAGAAATGGGAATTCTGAAACCAGACGCAGAAGTCCAAGACTCCAATTGGGATATCATACGGCAAAAGCAGTATCGCCAAGTGCAAGAGAGTGTGGAAAGAAGCCTTCAGCAAACTAGAGAAAGACAAGAGCGAACTTTCAACCAGAATGCTCTAGCGACCCCATTAAGACCGGGTGACCAAGTGCTCAAGAGAAATCGTCGAACCAATAAACTGGACAATCAGTGGGAAGCCGTACCCTACACAGTTTTACCAACAAGAATGGATAATCCTAAAATGTGTCTCATTAGCAAAAACGGGGGCTTATCATCTGTACTAGTGTCAAGAGACAATCTTAAATTATGTCCGGAAGCATTGAAAGAGACAGAAGTTGTCCAGCCAGAACCAGAAGTTATTCAACCCATGCAGGTCCAACCAGTAAAGGAAAAAGAAGAGGAAGTGTATCACACCTGTATAGGAGACTTTCCCAAAACCCTACTAACATACCATGGTGCAGTAGTGGTTCCCATGGTGGCCTTTTACCCAACACCGAACCCAATACCAGAAGTCCCAAGACAGGAAGAGGCTGACCCCGTACTACAGGAGATTCCAGGCCAGGAAGAACAGATTCCTGATCAGAGTGATCCCATTCACGGTGGACTTGCCAACTCCATAGTCGTGGAATTATCTTTAGCAGAGCGGGCAGATACTACATCCTCAGTAGACAGTAGTACACCACATGAAGAGACACCGCTATTACGTAGATCACAGCGTAGTACCCAGGGTCAATTACCGGCCAGGTATGCGGATTACCAACAATAAAACTATAGTCATTGTTATCATTCTGCAACGTTTAAGCCCAGTACCTACAGAGACTTGTCTGTATGAACTTCTTGCATATTCTTGAACTTGTTATCAGCCCGGAGGCACTAAATCAAAGCTCCGGAAAGACTGCTTTTTGAACTTTGCTTTTTGCTCTTTTTGAACTTTCTTTAGATGTTATATTGATAACTCTGTTAGAAAAATGGAACTAAATTCTTAGACACAAAGTGCAGTGCCTTTCCTAGTACCTTCAAGGATAGAACTGTATTAATGGACGCTATTTAAAGTGACTTTTTACAGAACTCTATTTTTGTTTCCTTGAGTGGTTTTTGTAACTTTTCGTTTTTAAGACTCTGTACATATTAATTGTTATTTCAAAATGTTATCGTCCCACAGTCCCGGAGTACTGTTCTTAACTAAGGGGGAATGTGGCACCCCTAGATGTATTTGCCACAAATATAGTTACTGACACAGAATACAAATACTAAAATAGCAAGACTGCACTACCTCCTCCGGCCAGAAGGGGGAGCTCCAGAGACTCCCCTTGATCCATTCTGGTCTGAGAGAAGAACTGGCAGTTGGGCAGTTGGGCTAAGGAGTTGAAAGGGAGAGGTCATACAGCTGAATTTCTAACAGCCCTATGACGGTTTCCAGGCCCAAATCACCGGCCTGAGGAGAAGAGGGACAGAGAAAAAGGACATTGTGAGAACCGGGTAGCATTAATCACTACCCAGAACAGGCGCAAAGACGGATACCGGATCCGCGGCTGTATTCATTATATATAATACAGCAACCGGAAAAAAGTGAGGTGATATCAGCTTCACTAGGGCCGGACGCAGCAACAGACACAGAGTTCAGCGGTACTCCCGGAGGGGGTAAGTCGATAAAAGGACTCGGGTTGCCCGTCGAACCAGGGCCCGGAGGGGACAGATTGGGCCGGCAGCCCGTTCACATACAGCAGCAGGGCCACACGGAAACTGCGTACAATAAGAGATGAAGACCCCGGCAGGGTCAAAGTAACTCAGAGTTCCCATACAGACTCCGGTGACAGGACTGGATTGTAAATCCCTTTATGTTGAAGTAAACTGGTTAAACGTTTCAGTGCCTCAGTCTTTCATTTGGACAATAGCCATCTATCCAGGATCAGGATCATCACCGCTGGGAGAACCTGCTGCTGATCAAGTAAGTGCCTGTTCCCTCATGATACCCCTTACACTGTGCATTGCCTGAGGCCACAGCACCGGGTCAAGCCACCCGTGACATCCCCCTCAAGAGACAGACCCCATTGGTCCGGTGCTGGGTACCACGGTCTCCTGGGCATCACACTAATTACCCATAATATAAGAAGTGCAGTCCAGGACACGACCACTCCCCAGTTTTCAGTTTTTGAATTTCCACAAAAATTTAAAATAACTAATAAATTTCGTTCAACTTGATTCTTCACCAAAAATTTACATTTGATATCTTTATGTTTGAAGCATGATATGTGGGAAAAGGTTGAAAAGTTCAAGAGGCCGAATACTTTTGCATGGCACTGTATATTGTATGTATACTGTAATGTATATATTTATATATATAAAAATATATATAAGCATACATGTATATACATATACACATTATACAGTGGGGCAAAAAAGTATTTAGTCAGTCAGCAATAGTGCAAGTTCCACCACTTAAAAAGATGAGAGCCGTCTGTAATTTACATCAGAGGTAGACCTCAACTATGGGAGACAAACTGAGAAAAAAAAATCCAGAAAATCACATTGTCTGTTTTTTTATCATTTTATTTGCATATTATGGTGGAAAATAAGTATTTGGTCAGAAACAAACAATCAAGATTTCTGGCTCTCACAGACCTGTAACTTCTTCTTTAAGAGTCTCCTCTTTCCTCCACTCATTACCTGTAGTAATGGCACCTGTTTAAACTTGTTATCAGTATAAAAAGACACCTGTGCACACCCTCAAACAGTCTGACTCCAAACTCCACTATGGTGAAGACCAAAGAGCTGTCAAAGGACACCAGAAACAAAATTGTAGCCCTGCACCAGGCTGGGAAGACTGAATCTGCAATAGCCAACCAGCTTGGAGTGAAGAAATCAACAGTGGGAGCAATAATTAGAAAATGGAAGACATACAAGACCACTGATAATCTCCCTCGATCTGGGGCTCCACGCAAAATCCCACCCCGTGGGGTCAGAATGATCACAAGAACGGTGAGCAAAAATCCCAGAACCACACGGGGGGACTTAGTGAATGAACTGCAGAGAGCTGGGACCAATGTAACAAGGCCTACCATAAGTAACACACTATGCCACCATGGACTCAGATCCTGCAGTGCCAGACGTGTCCCACTGCTTAAGCCAGTACATGTCCGGGCCCGTCTGAAGTTTGCTAGAGAGCATTTGGATGATCCAGAGGAGTTTTGGGAGAATGTCCTATGGTCTGATGAAACCAAACTGGAACTGTTTGGTAGAAACACAACTTGTCGGGTTTGGAGGAAAAAGAATACTGAGTTGCATCCATCAAACACCATACCTACTGTAAAGCATGGTGGTGGAAACATCATGCTTTGGGGCTGTTTCTCTGCAAAGGGGCCAGGACGACTGATCCGGGTACATGAAAGAATGAATGGGGCCATGTATCGTGAGATTTTGAGTGCAAACCTCCTTCCATCAGCAAGGGCATTGAAGATGAAACGTGGCTGGGTCTTTCAACGTGACAATGATCCAAAGCACACCGCCAGGGCAACGAAGGAGTGGCTTCGTAAGAAGCATTTCAAGGTCCTGGAGTGGCCTAGCCAGTCTCCAGATCTCAACCCTATAGAAAACCTTTGGAGGGAGTTGAAAGTCCGTGTTGCCAAGTGAAAAGCCAAAAACATCACTGCTCTAGAGGAGATCTGCATGGAGGAATGGGCCAACATACCAACAACAGTGTGTGGCAACCTTGTGAAGACTTACTGAAAACGTTTGACCTCTGTCATTGCCAACGAAGGATATATTACAAAGTATTGAGATGAAATTTTGTTTCTGACCAAATACTTATTTTCCACCATAATATGCAAATAAAATGTTAAAAAAACAGACAATGTGATTTTCTGGATTTTTTTTTCTCAGTTTGTCTCCCATAGTTGAGGTCTACCTATGATGTAAATTACAGACGCCTCTCATCTTTTTAAGTGGTGGAACTTGCACTATTGCTGACTGACTAAATACTTTTTTGCCCCACTGTATATGCAAGGGCGTGATAAAATGCTAAGTGTGCCAAATAGACAGGGGATACTAATGCCAACTCAACTAGTTAAAACCCTCATATAAGCTGGTTTCACATTTGCGTTTTTTGCCGCAGCGTTTGTACCGCATATAAACGCATGCGTCGTGTTTTCCTATATTTAACATTAAAAAATTTTTGTTCACGTTTTGCCGCGTTTGACGATGCATGCGTCTTTTTGTCGCTTGCGGCTTGGTGAGGAAATGCAACATGTAGTAATTTCTAGAGGCATCTATTTGCCACCAGGAAACGCATGCGTTCGATTGCGCAAGGTTTGCGTTAAAAAAACGCATTGCTGTCTATGTAAACGCATGCGTTTTTAAGCACATGCATTTGGTTGCATTTTTGAACGCATGCGTTTCAATAGAGAAAAACAAGTCTAGACACTGATAAGCCACCCCCCACCATCAAGGTGATAAAGGGATCCAAGCCCCAACCCTAACCCTAGCCCTAACCCTAGCCCTAACCCTAAGCCACCATCAAGGTGATAAAGGGATCCAAACCCTAAACCTAACCCTAGCCCTAGCCCTAAGCCTAGCCCTAGCCCTAACCCTAGCCCTAACCCTAACCCTAACCCTAGCCCTAACCCTAACACTAATGGGAAAATGGAAATAAATAATTTTTTTTAATTTTTCCCTAACTAAGGAGTTGATGAAGGGGGTTTGATTTCTATTTATAGGGGGTTTTCTAGTGGATTTTTATGATTGGCAGCTGTCACACACTAAAAGACGCTTTTTATTCCAAAAAATATTTTTTGCGTTACCACATTTTGAGAGCTACAATTTTTCCATATTTTGGTCCACAGAGTCATGTGAGGTCTTGTTTTTTGCGGGACGAGTTGACATTTTTATTGGTAACATTTTCGGGCACGTGACATTTTTGATCGCTTTTTATTCCGATTTTTGTGAAGCAGAATGAACAAAAACCAGCTATTCATGAATTTCTTTTGGGGGGCCATTTATACTGTTCCGCGTTTCGTCATAATACACGCCCTCTGTAGTCCCATTGGCGGTGTCTGGATCTTGATTTTTCTCTTGTGAAATTTCTCATCATGCGTACCAAAAGCGCAAACGCAGGAAAAACGCATGTAAACGCGTACAAACGCGGGGTTTTTTTAACCGCATGCGACAATGCATGTGTCTAAAAAACGCAGCGTTTGTACGCATTTACATGCATTTTTTTCACCACTTGCGGTTGCATTTTAAACGCTGCGGATTTAAACGCAAATGTGAAACTAGCCTTACATATCATCAACGAACTTTAGAGATACTTTTTCTAAAGTTCTGTTTATATATGTAATGTAATACAGGAACTGTTAGGCAGGGAATTTGTATGTACAACATGATCTTATACAGCATATGGCTGCTAGAAGAGAAGAGTTTCCAAAAATGAAGAATATTCAATTTTATTAGTTGAATCTAAAATCAATCAATATAAAAAGTCAGGACAAAACCTCCAAAAAGAGAGGGGAAAAAGACAGCTAAAATAATGGAAAAACAGAAGGGGCCAAAGGATGTGTCAAATGTAAAGCAATGACCTACACTGAAGTTTATGATGGGAACAGTTCCCTAGTTATGATTGACCCCTTACTGACCGCTGATACTGCGGCAGTCATTTAACGGCAGTCATTAATGATACTTATCCCTCAGCGCCACTTTTTAAAAGCACCGAGGAATAAGAGAATAGTGCCACGGAGCAATGTACATAACAGCTGACACCCTGCAATATCGAAACCAACCAGTTTTGTGACCACTCGGGGCAGATTTACTCCTTAAATACTGCTGTCAATTGCAAAGGTGATATTTAAGTTGTTACAATGGGGTCATAGGACCCCATAAAACCATCGGACCACCGCGATGAGAATCGTGAGTCCTGATGGTTACCATGGTATTCTGTGGTCATGTGATGACCCCAGCGTGCGGTGGCCTGTGAGATCCAGCAATTAGTTGGTTCTCACAGGCTGAATCAGGGAGACATTGACTGCTCTCATGCATTACTGTACATGAGTACAGCAGTGTATGAGACCATTGATCAAAGTAAAAATTGTACATGTCCCACAGTGAAAAAGTATAGAAAAGTAAAATAAATTTGTAAAGAAACACAAAAAATAATACGCATACAAATTACTAAAATCTATTTTACTACTTAAAACGCAGCATTTCTGATAAAACAATAATAAACAAAAAACATACACATAATTGTTATCGCCACATCTGGAATGACCTGCTCTATAAAACTGGCATGTTATTTATTCTGTTTGGTGAACGCCGTAAAAAAAATGATAAACACGTAAAAAATGTTGCTTTTCATCATAATGACTCACAAAAAAGTAAATAAAAAGCGATCAAAAAGTCATGTGCAAACAATTATGATTTAATAGTGTGATATTATAGTGATTATGATAAATTATGATATAGTGTGTAAAAATAGCAAGTCATAAATAAACTATAAAAATCTGGCATCGCTGTAATCTTATTGACTCAACGAACAAATTGGTCTTATTACTTTTACCGCACGGTGAACAGCACAAAAAACGAAAATAAAAAGAATATCTGAATTGATGTTTTTTGTTCATTCTGTTTCCGAAAAATTTGAATAAAAAGCAATCAAAAAATATTATGTGCCCCAAATTGGTACCAAAAAAAATCTGCAACTCGTCCAGAAAAAATATAATCCCTTTTTACAGCTCTGTTCACCCCCCAAAAAATTACAGCTCTCAGAATAATTGGGCTCACATACATTGACCAATTTATGAGCAAAGTATCTTCCTTTTTTCATAGCAATTTTTGCAGATAAATATTTCATGTGTACATTATATAGAGCTTTTTTCCTATTTTCTATGGCAGTAATGCATTTTCAATGTTTTAGAGTAATCATTCTTGGTAAACAATGGTGCAACCTTTATCGTTTTTCAACTTATATGTTTTTTGGTTGGCGCCTGTTCACACTAGCTTGGATGTGCTGGTCTTGTTCTCTGATTGTATTAAACCTTTTTGGACATGTGCATCCCCACTCCCAATAGCCACAGGTGATTGCAAGTAGTTAGATGGTCTACTCCTGACCCATAAATTGTAGGCTTTTTTGCCCAAGAGAGGTGACAAAACAGGACAGGGGCCCAATTAGGAAGGACGCCTTGACATGGCAATTGAGCTCACATACATTGGCCAATTTATGCGCAAAGTACCTTCCTTTTTTTATAGCAATTTTTGCAGATAAATATTTCATGTGTACATTATACAGCACTTTTCCCCTATTTTCTATGGCATTTTCTAGAGCATTTTCAATGTTCTAGAGTAAACATTCTTGGTAAATAATGCTCAGAGCATGATCAAGCAACTTCGTCAGATGCAGCTACTGCATCTCTATGCCATACATGGGATCAGCCTGCAAAAAATGAAAGTGGGATGAAGTAAAAAAAAGGTTAAAGAAAATTTTGTAAAAGTTTTAAAATAGTTTTTTTTTTAGTTTTAAAAATATTGTAAAAATCCAAAAATAAAAATAAAAAAATCTAAATATATTGTACCCATTAATACATAATTTTTATGACAAAAAATGTAAACCTTAAAAATACACATATTTGGTATCAACGCACCTGGAATGACACAACCTAAAACACTGTCCCACTAGCTAACCCCCTTAGTGAACAAATAAAGGCAAAAAAAAAGCTTTGTTATCATACTACCAACTAAAAAGTGGAATGAAACGATGCAAAAATGATGAGCTTTTTCTATAAAATAGTTTGTACTGTGTAAGAGCCATAAAAAAGATATAAATTGGGTATCCTAATAATTGTACTGACTCGAAGAATAAAGCTGCCTTATCAATTTTTCCACATGGAGAATGAAAAAAAAATCCTGAATTGCTGTTTTTTGTTCATTGTGTCTCCCAAAAATTGGAATAGGGATCAAAAATGTCATGTGTCTGAAAAATGTACCAATAAAAATGTCAACTCATCCCGCATAAAGCAAGCCCTCAAATGACTCTGTGAGCCAAAATATTATAAAAGTATAGCTCTCACAATATGATGATGCAAAAACTAGTTTTTGCAATAAAAAGTGTTTTTAGTGTGTGACAGCAGCCAAACATAAAAACCAAATATAAATCTGGTATCGCTTAAATCGCAGCGACTTGAAGAAAAAAGTCATCATATCACTCATATGATTGGTGGAAAAAAAATAAAACAATTTCTTCACCTGCTATTGATTTTTTTTATCCTGTCTCCCAAAGATCACAGAAAGGCACACATTTATTTTGCTCTATGTACTGAGCGCTTACACTAGGGTTTCCATGTAAATCTCTGAAATACGTGATTCAGACCGAACCCCTGGCAGAAAATTAATCATAATTAGGCAGATAAAGTATCTGTGGATGCCATGGGACCTGTGATCCGGCTGTGTACGACTTTTTAGGATTGCAAAAAAGTGCTATCCACCTCAGTTTTGTGCACTTCTGAATAGAAGAACAATGCTAAATAAAGGCCAGAGTCCAGAATAACTCTACTAACTTAATCTAATTATAGTGATTAGGTTCCTCAGGGGTTTCATCTGAATCATGTCATTCTGAAATTTTGATGTAAACCCCCATGTAAGTGCTCAGAGTAGAGAGCTGGATAAAGGAGATCCTAAACAATATGCAAAATGTTCCCAACAAAAACTTCAACTCAATCCACAAAAAAAGCAATTCCCCACTCTGGTCTTTCTTTTGATAATGGAAATATGGGGGCTTCCACATTACTGGTAGCACAAAGGCTCTGGAAAAACTAAATGGCTCCTCGCCCCTCAAAAGAAATTCAGCAAATTCTGCACTCCCAAATCCAAATGCCCCCCTTACTTCTGAGCCCCACAGTGTACCTAAACCACACATAACATCCACATGTTTGTCATTTTTAATGCGATGAAAGGCCGCCTAACTTATGGGTGCATTTTACCAGAAATATGAGTTTGACATAACATACTGGTCATTATAAGGTACTGGTTACTTCAGCATACTGGCCACTACAACAGTTTGAAATTTTCTTTCGACAACATTCAGTGCTACTAGTTTTTGAAAAACACCCATGGAGTCAAAATCGTCACTACACCTGTAAATAAATTACCAAACAGGTCTAATTGGGGTCACTTGAGGGGGGAGTTTGTTTTCTAGCACTTAAGGGCTCTGTGTATAGAGTCCAAAAACTATTCTAGTAAATTTTGCCCTCCAGTAGGCAAATAGTTCTCCGTACCTCCAGAGTCTCATTATATGGCTAAGCAATACTGTACAGCCACATACTGGGTATTGCCACGTTCCATAAAAATTGTGGGACAAATTATGGTGCCATTTTTACCCACTTCTTGTGTGAAAATGTAAACTTTTGAGCTAAAACAAAATTTTGGTGATTAAAAATGTAATTATTTTTTTTCACTGCCCAAAGGTATAAAAATTCTGTGACACATTTGTTGTTTCAATATAATCACTGCACCCCTAGATGAATTAGTTGAGAAGTGTAATCTGTAAAATGTGGTCACTAGTGTTGAGCGATACCGTCTGATATTTGAAAGTATCGGTATCGGGTGGTATCGGCCGATATCCGAAAAATATTGGATATCGCCGATACCGATATCCGATACCAATACAAGAATGAGCGCGTTAAGCACCTTCGATGACGTCGCGGCTTGTGATTGGTCGCGTGAGTGGTCACATGACCGCTCAGCGACCAATCACAAGCCGCGACATCATCAAAGGCACTTTACGTGCTCATTCTTCGGAACGAAAGCAAGGCGGTTGCAGCGGTGACGACCAGGGCGCGTCAGAGGGTAAGTATATCAATATTTTTTATTTTTATTCTTTATTTTACACATTAATCTTAATCCCGATGCCGATTCCCGAAATCACAAAAATATCGGAACTCGGTATCGGAATTCCGATACCGCAAATATCGGCCGATACCCGATACTTGCGGTATCGGAATGCTCAACACTAGTGGTCACTTATGGTGGTTTCTGCTGTTTTGGGAACTCAGGTGCTCTCCCAGTGGGTCATGAGACCCGCAAACCTTAACAGTAAACTCTGCACTACAGTATGCCACTCCTTCCCTTCTGAACTTTGCACTGTGCCTGAAAAAAAATTTCTCACTTACATGTAAAGTATTGGCGCACTCAGGAAAAAATGGACCTCAGTTATTTGTAAAAAAAATTCTTCTTAACATTTAAAAAAATTAAAAACTTGGGTCTGAAATGACATTTTAGTGGTAAAAATTTAATTTATTCTTTCTTCACAGATCAACAGTATAAAATTCTGTGAGGCACATGTGGTGTCAATATGATCACTTCACTCTGAGATAAATATATTGGGGAGTGTAGTTTGTAAAATGAGTTTGCATATGGGGGATTTCTGTAAATTCTGGCAATCTAAAGGACTCTGACAATGTGACATGTCATCCTCAAACCATTCCAGAACAATTGGAACTCCAATAAGGCGTTTCTTCACTTCTGAGCTTCACTGTGTCTCAAAATTAGTATTCCCTCACAAATTGGGTATTGACGTACTCAGGAGAAATTGCACAACAAATTTCAAATTATCATGTTACCCTTATGAAACAAAAATTTGGGGCTAAAATAACATTTTTGTGGGAAAATCTGATCTTTTTTTATTTTCACGGCTCATCGTTATAAACTGTGAAGCACCTGAGGGTTCAAGGTGCTCACTACATATCTAAATACATTTTTTGAGTTGTCCAATTTCCAAAATGGGGTCACATATGAGGGGTTTCCACTGTTTATGCACATCAGGAGCTCTCCAAATGGGACATGGTACCCTCCTAATGATTCCAGCAAATTTTACATTCAAAAAGTCAAATGATGCTCCTACCCTTCCAAGCCTTGCCATGCACCAAAATAGTGGTTTTCTCCCACATGTGAAATATCAGTGAACTCAGGGGAAATTGCACATCAAATCATATTGTGCAAATTAAAATTTTGAGGCTCAAAAACATATTTGTGGGGAAAACGTGATTTTTTTTATTTTCACAGCTCAACGTTATAAACTACTGTGAAACATCTGGGGTTTAAGGTGCTCACCACACATCAACATAAGTTCCCATAAAGGTCCATTTTCCAAACTGGTGTCCCTTGTGGGTAACTTTCTCTGTTTAGGCACATCAAGGGCCCTACAAGCGTGACATGGCATCAGCTAATTGTTTCAGCAAATTTTGCATTCAAAAAATCAAATGACGTTCCATCCCTTTTAAGTTCTGCTGTGCGTCCAAACAGTAGTTTTTCCCCACAGATTGAGTATTGGTATGCTCTGGAGAAATTGCACAACAAATTTTGGGGTTAATTTTTTCTGTTACTCTTGTGAAAAGAAAAAAAAAATGTTTTCTAAAGTATTTTTTTCCACATTTCAAAAATTCCTGTGAAGCACCTGAGTGGTTACTAAACTTCTTGAATCTGGTTTTGATCACCTTGATGGATGCAGTTTATAAAATGTTGTCACTTTTGGGTATTTATTTATGTAGATACCTCAAAGTCACTTCAAATGTGAGGTCATCCCTAAAAAAAACTGTTTTATAAATTTTATTGGAAAAATGAGAAATCACTAGTCAAATTTTAACCCTTATAACTTCCTAACGAAAGTTTTAAAAATTATACTGATGTAAAGTAGACATGAAATGTGATTTATTAACTATTTTGTTTGATATGTCTCTTTGATTTAAGGTTATAACAATTCAAAGTTTAAAAATTGAAAAATGTTCAACATTTTTGCCAAATTTCAGTTTTTTTTTCACAAATAAATGCAAGTCATATCAAATAAATTTTACCACAATCACAAAGTACAATATGTCTTGAAGAAACATTCTCAGAATCAGTGGGACATTTTAAAGCTTTCCAGAGTTATTGCCTCATAAATTGACAGTTGTCAGAATTGTTTAAAAATTGGCCTGGTCATTAACATGCAAACTATCTTGGAGGGGAAGGGGGAGGGTCTAAAGGGGTTAACTCATTTAGAAATTTTTTTTACTATACTTAGTTAACCCGAGGAAAAATGTTGAATCAACCAAAAATGCTATTCTAAACAATATTCACAAATCCGTTTTAGTATTATTTTTAATATTTCCTACCTCGATTGCTTCCCCGTTTTCTTTATGTTAATCTTAACATCATATATTCATATTGGAATTACTCCTCTGAATAGATCAATTTAGTTCATTTTTTTCTCTATTTTATTGATTAATGCTTTTACTTTTAACCAGTGAGATAATTTAGATAGTACAGTATTAGGTGAATTCCAGATCACGAACAAGCAAAACCTGTATTGTATGGTGCCAGCAGCTGGAAAAAGTGAGAACAGCTCTATAAACAATGTTTAGATGGATGTTTGTGATTAGCATTTAGTAATTATCCAAGTAAATACATTTCCATTTATTTCTCATTGTTTCTTCAACCAGTTAGGTTTTTATGCTGTGTCAGTCATTTACAAGTGCCTACACAATACCTCAGTATGCATTTGTTTAGAACATGGCACCAGCACTTCACCACACAATGAGCCAGGAAGTGCATTATTTCAATTAAGCAGCATATATAAATAAGCAAGCAGACAAGTGACTAAGAAACCCAGCTGCAATTGAATTGTATATTGGAGCATAAATCACTGGCAAATAGTGTTGAGCATTCCGATACCGCAAGTATCGGGTATCGGCCGATATTTGCGGTATCGGAATTCCGATACTGAATTCCGATACTTCCCGCGTATCGGATACCGGAATCGGAAGTTCCCAGAATTCAAATTGAACGCAGCAGCCAATGAGGAATGAATGAAAGTGTGGGCACATCCTGTTTAGCATGGTGGGCATGTAAGTACTGGCAAGGCTTGGATTGGCTGCTGAAATGATGTCACTCTGCACTATAAAAAAGCGCTGCCGCCATTTTGCGCTCACTCTGCTGTGATTTCAGTTAGGGACAGGACGCTGTGTTCTAACTGAGGGCCAGTTGAGCTAGCTAATTGCTTTATTTTCCTTTCCAAAGGCTAATTTAGCAAAACGCTGTGTGTTCTTCACTGTTCACCTTGCTCTTGCCTTGCAGCGCTGTTTTAACAGCGTTCTGCAAGGTCTCTGTGTGTGTGTGTGTGCAGCTCACTCTGTAGTCTGTGTGCAGCCATATACCCGGTTGTATTCAGCTCAGGGGGGGTTCACACTGCCTCACACAGTTGTTCTTTTTTGCTCTTAGTGCAGCCTGCTGCACATTTTTTCTCAAATTTCCTATTAGTGTTTTTCCACCAGTCTCCAGCTCTATTGTGGAAAAACACTACATAGGATAACCTAGAGGGGGGTTTTTGGGCCTTGCAGCGCCGTTTACGGCTGTCTGCACGGTCTCCGTGTGAGCCCAGCTCGCCCTGTAGTCTGTGTGCAGCCATAGCCGGTTGGATTCAGCTCAGGGTTCGTTACTGGCTCATACCTTGAGAAAAATTTTCCTTTTTTTCAAATAGTGCAGCCTGTTTAAAATTTGAAAAAAAAAATTCCTATTAGTGTCTTTCCACTCGTATCCAGCTAAATAGTGGAAAAACACTATATAGGATAACCTAGAGGAGGGTTTTTTGGCCTTGCAGCGCCGTTTA
The DNA here is from genome assembly GCF_032444005.1 of Ranitomeya imitator. Classification (NCBI taxonomy): domain Eukaryota; kingdom Metazoa; phylum Chordata; class Amphibia; order Anura; family Dendrobatidae; genus Ranitomeya; species Ranitomeya imitator. The sequence goes on from NC_091286.1 coordinate 532,668,293, forward strand.
CGGCTGTCTGCACGGTCTCCGTGTGAGCCCAGCTCGCCCTGTAGTCTGTGTGCAGCCATAGCCGGTTGGATTCAGCTCAGGGTTCGTTACTGGCTCATACCTTGAGAAAAATTTTCCTTTTTTTCAAATAGTGCAGCCTGTTTAAAATTTGAAAAAAAAAATTCCTATTAGTGTCTTTCCACTCGTATCCAGCTAAATAGTGGAAAAACACTATATAGGATAACCTAGAGGAGGGTTTTTTGGCCTTGCAGCGCCGTTTACGGCTGTCTGCACGGTCTCCGTGTGAGCCCAGCTCGCCCTGTAGTCTGTGTGCAGCCATAGCCGGTTGGATTCAGCTCAGGGTTCGTTACTGGCTCATACCTTGAGAAAAATTTTCCTTTTTTTCAAATAGTGCAGCCTGTTTAAAATTTGAAAAAAAAAATTCCTATTAGTGTCTTTCCACTCGTATCCAGCTAAATAGTGGAAAAACACTATATAGGATAACCTAGAGGAGGGTTTTTTGGCCTTGCAGCGCCGTTTACGGCTGTCTGCACGGTCTCCGTGTGAGCCCAGCTCGCCCTGTAGTCTGTGTGCAGCCATAGCCGGTTGGATTCAGCTCAGGGTGCGTTACTGCCTCATACCTTGAAAAACAATTTCCTTTTTTTCAAATAGTGCAGCCAGTTTAAAATTTGAAAAAAAAAATTCCTATTAGTGTCTTTCCACTTGTATCCAGCTAAATAGTGGAAAAACACTATATAGGATAACCTAGAGGAGGGTTTCTTGGCCTTGCAGCGCCGTTTACGGCTGTCTGCACGGTCTCCGTGTGATTTAAACTAGCTCTGTAGCCCGATCTGCACCAAAAAAAAGGTTAAGTTCACCAAACACAACTTACACTTGTGTAGGCCACATTTGAAAAATAATAAAGTTTAGTCCACAATTTACAACATTAGTGTTTCTTACACCTGTTAGGAGGAGCATTACAGGAATAAGCACACTAAGGCCTTAGTACTTTTCTGCTTATCTTTATCTGTCAACCAAGATGAAGAGGGCAGGGAGTAAGGCACGTGGGCGTGGGCGCGGAGCAGGGAGAGGAGCAGGGAGAGGACGTGGTGATTCTGTGCCTGCTGCGGGCGCCGGTGACTCGTCGTCACTCAGTTTCAGCAGGGAACAGTCCTTCATGCGCAGCTTTGTCGGAGAGCGCCGTGCACCGCTGCTGCGTGAAGACCAAATTGAAGCCGTTGTCGGGTGGATGGCAGCTAACGCCTCGGCATCGACTTCAGTTAGTGCCACATCCTCTCAGGCACAGAGCACTGGAGAGCAGCCATCTGTCTCTTCACCACCTGCCAAATTGGCCAGGCAGTCAGAGAGCCCAGGACAGGAGCCGTCTCTACTTCTGTTCTCTGAATCTCTTGGCTTGGAAACAGGGGGCCAGCCAAGCAGCATTGGAGAAATGGAAGAAGAGGCAGTGTGCAGTGATGCCCAACAGCTTTTTCTCTCTGACTCTGAAGAGGCAGGTGGGCCAGTGCCTCCGGTGACCACAGCGCAGTACGCATCTGATGATGAAACTCAGGTGCCGCTTTCTCGTGCGTACTGTGCTGCTGAGACTACCCAGGAGGAGCAGTTGGTGGCAGAGGGTAGTGGAGATGATGAGGTCCTTGACCCATCGTGGCGTGAGGAACAGGAAGGTGGTGGGAGCAGCTCAGAGGAAGAGCTTCCTCTTACGGGCCAAAGAGGGAGAGGGAGGGGGAAGACTGCGGAGCCTGTAGCCTCCACTTTGGCACCCGTTAGGAGCCTGTCTCTTTCCAAAGCCAAAAAGGGCGCTCCCAAGACTTGCAGTGCCTGGTCCTTTTTTGACACAGTTGCAGATGACATTTGTTTTGTCAAATGCAAGCTGTGTCATCATAAAGTAAAAAGAGGGAAAAATGTCAGCAACCTCAATACCACAAATATGTGGAAACATGTGCGGACCAGGCACGCGGTGGAGTTACAGAAACACACTGAAGATGTAGGCCAACCAACAGCGGCAGCTACCACCTCTTCAGCTCGTGTTGCCTCTTCCTCCAGCTCACGCACAGCTGGTTTGGCTTCCTCCCAGAGACCTTGTGTAATTCCACCCACAGCACCACCTTCCCAGTCATCCTCACACTCCCAGTCTACTCTACAGCCATCGGTAGTACAGGCATGGGAGAAAAGGCGGGCATTCTCGGCCAACCACCCCCGAGCACAGGCTCTGAATGCAGGCATTGCCAAACTGTTGTCCCTGGAAATGCTCTCGTTCAGGCTGGTGGAGACTGACAGCTTCCGTGACTTGATGGCATTGGCAGTCCCACAGTACAAGGTGCCCAGCCGCTTTTACTTCAGCAGGCAGGCTGTCCCTGCCCTGCACAGGCATGTTGAGGCAAACATAAAACATGCGCTACTGAACGCCGTCAGTAGCAAGGTCCACCTCACCACCGATGCGTGGACCAGTCAGCATGGACAGGGGCGATATGTTTCCCTCACTGCCCATTGGGTTAATGTTGTTGAGCCAGGTACAGATCGTGCGAGTGGCGCAGGACGTGTCCTGCCCACTCCAAGGATTGCAGGAATCCAGTCTGTACGCATCGACTCCTCCTCTTACACCAGTTCCTCTGATTCCTCTCTGCAGGATCCGTCACAGTCCACCTCCACATGGACCCGTGAACGTTTACCTATGACCGACATGAGCACAGCCGTGGCCAAACGTCAGCAGGCTGTCTTGAAACTAGTTTCATTGGGGCATCGAAGCCACACAGCGCAGGAGCTCTGGAATGCCATCAAGCAGGAGAGCGATGTGTGGTTACTGCCAGCGAATCTCCAGCCAGGCATGGTAGTGTGTGACAATGGCCGAAATCTGGTGGCAGCTTTGGCCCTTGGCAACCTCACTCACATCCCATGTCTGGCACATGTGCTCAATTTGGTTGTGCAGAGTTTTCTGAGGGACTATCCGGATCTTGATGCCCTGCTGCACAAGGTCCGCCTAGAGTGTGCTCACTTGCGGCGTTCCAGCTTGGCCAGATCCCGCATTGCTGCTCTGCAGCGCCGATTCCGCCTTCCGAAACACCGCATCATATGTGACCTACCTACCCGGTGGAATTCCACGTTACATATGTTGGAGCGGTTGTGTGAGCAGCAGCAAGCAGTTATGGAGTACCAGCTGCATCAGGCGCAAAGAAGTCGCAGTCAGCGCCGATCAGACTTCACAACCACAGAGTGGGCCACTATGAAGGACGTCTGCCAGGTTTTGCGTCCTTTTGATTATTCCACGCGGATGGCAAGTGCAGATGATGCACTAGTCAGCATGACTGTCCCCCTTATCTGCCTGCTTCAGCAAACTTTGCAAGGGTTAAGGGATGATGTGGTGGAAGAGGTGGAGGATGAGGAGTCACCTTTTCCATCAGCTTCTGGAGAGTCAGCGCCACGTGGTTCCTCACAAAGGGGTACGCAGGGGCCAATTTGTGAGGAGGATGAGGAGGAGTCAATGGAGGAGGAAGAGCTCCGTCCAGAGGAGGGAGCGACACAATTGTCCAGTGGTCAGTGTGTACAGCGAGGGTGGGGTGATGACGAGCGGGCAGAGATCATGTCTCAAGCAGGGGACAGCGTTTCTGGGCCGGTTGGCACTCTGCAGCACATGGTGGATTTCATGCTGCAGTGCCTGAGAAACGACCGCCGCATCGACCACATTCTCAACATGCCTGATTATTGGGTGTTCACCCTCCTCGATCCTCGCTACCGGGACAACGTCCAAAACCTCATCCCTGCGTTGACCCGGGAGCGTAAATTGCGGGAGTACCACGACACACTGGTGAATTCCATCATCTTCTCCTGTCCAACTGAGAGGAGTGCTGCTAGTGCTTTACAAAGCAGCTCAGTGCGTCGAGGCAGTGGGGGAGGCTCTGCCCAAAGAGGGAGCAGAAGCAGTGCCTCTGCCCAAGGCAAGCCCAGTATGGCACAACTCTGGCACACTTTTGTGTGCCCGCCCCAAATGTCTACACCATCACCGGCGGCTCCAGTCAGCAGGAGGCAACGGTTCCGTCAGATGGTGACAGACTACATGGCTTGCCCTCTTACTGTACTCCCAGACGGCTCTTCCCCGTTCAAGTTTTGGGTCTCTAAGCTGGATACATGGCCAGAGCTAAGCCAGTATGCATTGGAGGTGCTGGCTTGCCCTGCGGCTAGTGTCTTATCGGAACGTGTCTTTAGTGCCGCAGGTGGTGTACTAACAGACCGTCGCATGCGACTATCCTCCGATAACGTTGACCGGCTTACTTTCCTGAAAATGAACCAGGCCTGGATCTCGCAGGAATTTGCCACTCCTCTGCCTGATTAAGTAATTGGGTGTCATCCAGGTCTCCTGCTGTGTTCATCTTTCTACCACCTGAACTGCTATTCCTGGGCTCCAACACCGCCAGTTGCGGCTCAGAAGTGCAGGCTGCACAGTAAAAACATACGACCCAGTGTTATTGGGTTTCAGTAACGTCAGCTGATCCCCAGCTGTGTAGCCGGCAATGTGTCCTGCGACCGCCACGCTGGCACAACAACCTAAATGTAAGGGAACCTGTCCCCCCCCCCCCCCCCCCGTCGTTTGTTACTGAAAGAGCCATCTTGTGCAGCAGTAATGCTGCACAAGGAAAAGGTAGCTCTTTTTTTTTAGCTCTTTGCACACGCAGAACTTAACACTTATAAAATGTGTTCACTGATACCGTTATACCGTCCCGGAGCTGGGACTTTCCTTCGTAATGTGACGCAGCACAGCCGTCATTCCTACCCCCTTGGTGCCATGCGCTGCCTCCTCAGCGTTGTTTTAAGCTGTCACGGAGCCTGCGCTGTTCTGTTATCCCTTGGGCATGCCCTATTTGCGCTGCCTGTCTTCTGACATAATTTGGTGTCAGGCTGGCTGCGCCTGTGCGGCCGCGGTGCCCGAGATCCCGCCTCGCAGTGTCTTCTGATTGAGTCACACTGCGGGCCTGGGATCCATGGGCATGCGCAGTGCATATCTTCCCCTCGGGCTCTCGCTCATTTCCCTCCGCCTTCTTTAGACTGTGCGCCGTCAGCTGATCCCTAGCATGCCACGGCCGTGACACCGCACAGTCTGAAGAAGAGGGAAGGAGGGGAGTGAGAGTCGAGGTTATGCACTGTGCATGCCCATGGTTCCAAGGCCCGCAGTGGGATTACGTTAGATGAGACTGCGAGGTGGGATCTGGAGCAGCGTGGACGCACAGGCACTGACAGCCTGACACCAAATTATGTCAGAAGACAGGCAGCGCTAATTGGGCATGGCCAAGGGCTAACAGAACAGCGCAGGCTCCGTGGCAGCTTAAAACAACGCTGAGGAGGCAGCGCACGGCATCAAGGGGATAGGAATGACAGCTGTGCTGTGTCCCATTACGAAGGAAATTCGCACCTCCGGAACGGTTTAACGGTATAAAGGGACACATTTTTAGTGTTTACTTCGGTGTTTGCAAGGAGCATAATTAAAAGAGCAACCTTTTCCTTTTGCATCCTTAGTGCTGCACAACATGGCTCTTTCAGCTACAAACGTCTTGGGGGGGGGGTTAAAGGTTTCCTTTCAACTTGCTCCAATCAGGCTTCGGCCTACACTCTGTTCCTCTGCTCCTCCTGCTGTCCCTGGGCTCTAACACCGCCAGTTGGTGCCTGGAAGTGCTGTGTGCACAGTCAACAGTCGCTCCTCTGTTATTGGGGTTCAGTAACGTCAGCTGATCCCCAGCTGTGTGTGCGGCAATACCTCCAATCTGCTCCTCCTGCTGTCCCTGGGCTCTAACACCGCCAGTTGGTGCCTGGAAGTGCTGTGTGCACAGTCAACAGTCGCTCCTCTGTTATTGGGGTTCAGTAACGTCAGCTGATCCCCAGCTGTGTGTGCGGCAATACCTCCAATCTGCTCCTCCTGCTGTCCCTGGGCTCTAACACCGCCAGTTGGTGCCTGGAAGTGCTGTGTGCACAGTCAACAGTCGCTCCTCTGTTATTGGGGTTCAGTAACGTCAGCTGATCCCCAGCTGTGTATCCGGCAACGTGTCATGCGACCGCCACGCTGGCACAACTAAAATGTAAGGGGACCTGTCCCCCCCCCCCTAGGCGTTTGTTACTGAAAGAGCCACCATGTGCAGCACTAATACTGCACAAGGGAAAGGTCGCTCTTGAAATTATGCTCCTTGCAAACGCTGAACTACACACTCATGTAATGTGTCCCCTCACACCGTCCAACCGTCCCGGAGGTGGGACTTTCCTTTGTAATGTGACACAGCACAGCCGTCATTGCTACCCCCTTGGCACCGTGCGCTGCCTCCTTAGCGTTGTTTGATTCCGTCATGGACCCTGCGCTGTTATGTTATCCCTTGGCCATGCACAGTTTGCGCTGCCCGTCCTCTGACATCATTTGTTGTCGTCCTGGCTGCGCCTGTGCGTCCACGCTGCCCGAAATCACACCTCGCAGTGTCGTCTAATGTGATCCCACAGTCGGCCTGGTATCCATGGCCATGCGCAGTGCATATACTAGCCTCTCACTCCCCTTCTTCACGCTTCTTCAGACTAGGCGGCGTCAGCTGATCCCTAATAGCATGCCACGGCCGTGACGCCGCACAGTCTGAAGAAGCAGGAAGGAGGTGAGTGAGAGGCGATGATATGCACTGCGCATGCCCATGGATCCCTGGCCCGCAGTGGGACTACATTAGATGACACTGCAAGGTTGGATCTCGGGCAGCTTGGACGCACAGGCACTGCCAGCCTGACACCTACATGATGTCAGAAGACGGGCACCGCTAACTGTGCATGGCCAAGGGATAACATTACAGTGCGGGCTCCGTGACAGAACCAAACAACGTTGAGGAGGTGGTGCCCGGCACCAAGGGGGTTGGAATGACGGCTGTGCTGTGTCACATTACAAAGGAATGTCCCACTTCCGGGATGGTTTGACGGTGTGAGGGGACACATTATATGAGTGTGTACTTCAGCGTTTGCAAGGAGCATAATTTTCGGAGCCACCATTTTCCATGTGCAGTATTACTGCTGTACAAGATGGCTCTTTCAGCAACAAATGCCTGGGGGGGGGGGTTAAAGGTTCCCTTTCAACTTGCTCCACTGCAGGCTTCGGCCTACACTCTGCTCCTCTTTGATTCCCTGGGTTTCAACACTGTCAGTTGCCACCTGGAAGTGTTGTCTACACAGAAAAAAACACTAGGTGATGTGTCAGTGGGGTTCAGCACCGCCAGCTGTTCCCCTGCTGTGTAGTCGGCAACGTGTCCAGCACAAGCCACGCTGGCACAACAGAACAAAAGCTGCCACCAGTGCAGGCTTCGGCCTACACTCTGCTCCTCTCCTCCTCCTGCTGACCCTGGGCTCAAACACCGCTAGTTTTTGCCCGGAAGTGCTAGCTGCACAGAGAAAAACACCAGCCAATGTGTTAGTGGGGTTCAGCAACGCCAGCTGTTCCCCTGCTGTGTAGCCGGCAACGTGACCTGCAAACGCCATGCAGGCACAGGAACTGAAATTAAAAGGGAACCTGGCCCCACCCCCCCAGGTGTTTCTATGTATAACAGCCACCTAGTACAGCAGTACTGCTGCATTTGTACAAGGTGGCTGACTTTTTCTCCTTGCCCACGTGGAACTCAACACGTACAAAATGTGTCTCATTGAGACCATTCCACTGTCCCTGAGGTGTGACTTTCCTTTGTAATGATACGCAGCACCCCCCTTGGTAGCGTTTCCCGTCTTTTGTCATCATGGTTAGCTGGCTGCGCCTGTGCATCCGCCCTGCTAGAAACAACGCCCCTCGTTGTCATATTTATTTTGTCAGCGAGGGTGTGGTTTATGGGCACGAGCAGTGCATATGTTCGCCTGTCTTAACTCATCTCCTTCCGCCTTCTTCAGACTGTGCGGCCTCCTGGCCGTGGTAGGCGATAAGGGATCAGCTGAGGCCGCCCAGTCTGGAGCCGGTGTAAGGACATGTGTAAGCGGCAAACCTATTTACTGCACAAGGCCACGAATCCCAGCCACGTAGTGTGATTGTTTGAAAACACACTGTGGGTCTGGGATTCATGTCCATCGCTAACCGCAACGGCCGACATGAAATGAGGTCAGAAGACAGGAAGCGCTCACAGCGCATGGCCAAGGGATCACAATAGCGCAGACTCCTGTACAGCAAATAACAACGCTCAGGAATCTGCGCCCAGTACCTAGGTGCAAATTTTGACACCTGTGCTGCGTCTCGTTAAAAAGACAAGTCACGCCTCCACAACTGTTTGACAGTATAATGGGCTAAATAGTGTACGTGTTTAATTCAGCGTGTGCAAGGAGCAAAATTAAATAGAGCAACCTTTGACTTGTGCATCATTAATGCTGTTCAAGGTGTGGCTCTTGTACCTTGCAACACCTGAGGGGGGGGTTAAAGGTAACCTTTGAAATTGGTTCAACTAGGCTTCGGCCTACACTCTGCTCCTCTACTCCTCCTGCTGACCCTGGGCTCAAACACCGCTAGTTTTTGCCCGGAAATGCTAGCTGCACAGAGAAAAACACCAGCCAATGTGTTAGTGGGGTTCAGCACCGCCAGCTGTTCCCCTGCTGTGTAGTCGGCAACGTGTCCAGCACAAGCCACGCTGGCACAACAGAACAAAAGCTGCCACCAGTGCAGGCTTCGGCCTACACTTTGCTCCTCTCCTCCTCCTCCTGCTGACCCTGGGCTCTAACACCGCTAGTTTTTGCCCGGACATGCAATCTGCACAGAGAAAAACACCAGTCAATGTGTCAGTGGGGTTCAGCAACGCCAGCTGTTCCCCTGCTGTGTAGCTTGCAACGTGACCTGCAAACGCCACGCAGGCACATGAACTGAAATTGAAGGGAGCCTGCCCCCCACCCCCCCAGGTGTTTCTATGTATAACAGCCACCTTGTACAGCAGTACTGCTGCATTTGTACAAGGTGGCTGACTTTTTCTCCTTGCACACGTGGAACTCAACAAGTACAAAATGTGTCTCATTACAGACCATTACAATGTCCCTGAGGTGTGACTTTCCTTTTTAATGACACGCAGCACCCCCATTGTTAGCGCTGCCCGTCTCCTGACATCATTGGTTGGCTGGCTGTGCCTGTGCGTCCCCCCTGCCCGACACAACGCCCCCCGTTGTCTCATATATTTTGACTGCGAGGGTGTGATTGATGGGCACGAGCAGTGCATATGTTCCCCTGTTTTCACTCCCCTCCTTCCGCCTTCTTCTGACTGTGCGGCCTCATGGCCGCGGCATGCGATAAGGGATCAGCTGAGGCCGCCCAGTCTGAAGCAGGTGTAAGGACATGTGTGAGCGGCGAACATATTTACTGCACAAGGCCACGAATCCCAGCACCGCAGTGTGACTTTAGGAAAAGCCACTGTGGGTCTGGGATTTATGGCCATCGTTAACCGCACCGGCCAACATGAAATGAGGTCATGAGACGGCCTGCACTAACAGGGTATTGCCAAGGGATAACACAAGAGCGCAGTTTCCTGTACTGCAAATAACAACGGTAAGGAATCTGCGCACAGCACCTAGGTGTAAATTTGTACACCTGTGCTGCGTCTCCTTAAAAAGACTAGTAGTCACGCCTCCACTACTGTTTGACAGTATAATGGGCTAAATAGTGTACGTGTTTAATTCAGCGTGTGCAAGGAGCAAAATTAAATAGAGCAACCTTTGACTTGTGCATCATTAATGCTGTTCAAGGTGTGGCTCTTGTACCTTGCAACACCTGAGGGGGGGGGTTAAAGGTAACCTTGGAAATTGGTTCAACTAGGCTTCGGCCTACACTCTGCTCCTCTACTCCTCCTGCTGACCCTGGGCTCAAACACCGCTAGTTTTTGCCCGGAAATGCTAGCTGCACAGAGAAAAACACCAGCCAATGTGTTAGTGGGGTTCAGCACCGCCAGCTGTTCCCCCGCTGTGTAGCCGGCATCGTGTCCAGCACAAGCCACGCTGGCACAACCGACCAAAAGCTGCCACCAGTGCAGGCTTCGGCCTACACTTTGCTCCTCTCCTCCTCCTCCTGCTGACCCTGGGCTCTAACACCGCTAGTTTTTGCCCGGACATGCAATCTGCACAGAGAAAAACACCAGTCAATGTGTCAGTGGGGTTCAGCAACGCCAGCTGTTCCCCTGCTGTGTAGCTTGCAACGTGACCTGCAAACGCCACGCAGGCACATGAACTGAAATTGAAGGGAGCCTGCCCCCCACCCACAGGTGTTTCTATGTATAACAGCCACCTTGTACAGCAGTACTGCTGCATTTGTACGAGGTGGCTGACTTTTTCTCCTTGCCCACGTGGAACTCAACACGTACAAAATGTGTCTCATTAGAGACCATTACAATGTCCCTGAGGTGTGACTTTCCTTTGTAATGACACGCAGCACCACCCTTGTTAGCGCTGCCCGTCTTTTGACATCATTGGTTAGCTGGCTGCGCCTGTGCATCTCCCCTGCTCGAAACAACGCCCCTCGGTGTCTTATTTTTTTGGACAGCGAGGGTGTGATTGATGGGCATGTGCAGTGCATATGTTTGCCTGTGTTCACTCATCTCCTTCCGCCTTCTTCAGACTGGGTGTCCTCATGGCCTCGGCAGGCGATAAGGGATCAGATGAGGCCGTCCAGTCTGAAGCAGGTGTAAGGACATGTGTGAGCGGCAAACATATTTACTGCACCAGGGCACGAATCCCAGCACCGCAGTGTGATTTTTTAAAAACACACTGTGGGTCTGGGATTCATGTCCATCGCTAACCGCAACGGCCAACATGAAATGAGGTCATAAGACAGGAAGCGCTCACAGCGCATGGCCAAAGGATCACAAGAGCGCAGACTCCTGTACAGCAACTAACAACGCTCAGGAAGCTGCGCCCATGCAAAAAGGTGTTTTCGACACCTGTGCTGCTTTTCTTTAAAAAGACAAGTCACGCCTCCACTACTGTTAAACAGTATAATGGGCTAAATAGTCTACGTGTTGCATTCAGCTTGTGCAAGTAGACAAATTAATAGAGCAACCTTTTACTTGTGCAGCATTAATGCTGCAGAAGGAGTGGCTCTTGTTCTTTGTAACACCTGAGGGGGGGTTAAAGGTAACCTTTGAAATTGGTTCAACTAGGCTTCGGCCTACACTTTGCTCCTCTCCTCCTCCTCCTCCTGCTGACCCTGGGCTCTAACAACGCTAGTTTTTGCCCGGAAATGCTAGCTGCACAGAGAAAAACACCAGCCAATGTGTTAGTGGGGTTCAGCAACGCCAGCTGTTCCCCCGCTGTGTAGCCGGCATCGTGTCCAGCACAAGCCACGCTGGCACAACCGACCAAAAGCTGCCACCAGTGCAGGCTTCGGCCTACACTTTGCTCCTCTCCTCCTCCTCCTGCTGACCCTGGGCTCAAACACCGCTAGTTTTTGCCCGGAAATGCTAGCTGCACAGAGAAAAACACCAGCCAATGTGTTAGTGGGGTTCAGCACCGCCAGCTGTTCCCCTGCTGTGCAGCTTGCAACGTGACCTGCAAACGCCACGCAGGCACATGAACTGAAATTGAAGGGAGCCTGGCCCCCACCCCCAGGTGTTTCTATGTATAACAGCCACCTTGTACAGCAGTACTGCTGCATTTGTACAAGGTGGCTGATGTTTTCTCCTTGCCCACGTGGAACTCAACACGTACAAAATGTGTCTCTTTGAGACCATTCCACTGTCCCTGAGGTGTGACTTTCCTTTCTAATGATACGCAGCACCCCCCTTGGTAGCGCTTCCCGTCTTCTGACATCATTGGTTGGCTACTTGCGCCTGTTCGTCCGCCCTGCCTGAATAAAATGCTCCTCGTTGTCTTAATTATTTTGACTGCGAGGGTGTGATTGATGGGCACGAGCAGTGCATATCTTCGCCTGTCTTAACTCATCTCCTTCAGCCTTCTTCAGACTGTGCAGCCTCATGGCCGCGGCATGCAAGAAGGGATCAGCAGAGGCCGCCCAGTCTGAAGCAGGTGTAAGGACGTGTGTGAGCGGCCAAAATATTTACTGCTCAAGGCCACGAATCCCAGCACCGCAGTGTGGCTTTATGAAAAGACACTGTGGGTCTGGGATTTATGGCCATCGTTAACCGCACCGGCCAACATGAAATGATGTCATAAGATGGGCAGCGCTAACAGGGCATTGCCAAGGGATAACACAAGAGCGCAGACTCCTGTACAGCAAATAACAACGCTCAGGAAGCTGCTCCAAGCACCAAGGCGTTATTTTGGACACCTGTGCTGCGTCTCATCAAAAAACCAAGTCACGCATCCACTACAGTTTGACTGTAGAATGGGGTAAATTGTGTATGTCTTTCATTCAGCGTGTGCAAGTAGACAAATTAATAGAGCAACCTTTCACTTGTGCAGCATTAATACTGCACAAGGTGTGTCTCTTGTACTTTGTAACACCTGAGGGGGGGGTTAAAGGTTTCCTTTGAAATTGGTTCAACTAAGCTTCGGCCTACACTCTGCTCCTCTCCTCCTCCTCCTGCTTCAACACGGGCTCTAACATCGCTAGTTTTTGCCCGCAAGTGCTAGCTGCACAGAGAAAAACACACGCCATTGTGTTAGTGGGGTTCAGCAACGCCAGCTGTTCCCCCAGTGTGTAGCCGGCAAAGTGTCCTGCAAACGCAACGCAGACACAAAGCTGCCTCCAGTGCAGGCTTCGGCCTACACTCATCTCCCCCTGCTTACCCTTTGCTCCAACACCGCTAGTTGGGGCTCTAGGAAGACAATCTTTAATAGGCAAGGCAACGCATCCGGGTTCCAGCACCGCCAGCTGGTTCTCGGCAGTGTTTTTGTCACAGGTACTCCCTCGTGCCAAGCCTGGTTTCAGCACCGTCAGCTGTTTCCGGGTTGTGTCAAGCTCACTGAGACACCTATGCTTGCCTCGTCGTGGTGCGGTCGGGTTAGCCAACTCCAGGGTGCCTCCAGTTTAGGAGCTTCCTATGTGGGCTGCGTGAACTGGTAGTCAAGGCTGGTTCTGTAGTGCCAGTAGGCCCAGCTCCCCCTGTAGGACTGTTGGGGTTCGGTAACTGCGGCTGCCTCGCGGCCTAGCTGTTCTCTCCTCTCCTGTGGACCTTCGGGTCCACCACCTGGTTCCAGCACCGTCAGCTGGTTCCGGGCCGAGCCTTTGGCTTAGGTGCCTCCTCCTGGGTATCCGAGTTCCGCCAACGCCAGGCGGTCCTTGGTAGTGCTTTTAAGCGCGGGCACCTACAGCTTAGTAACCGGGTTCCAGCACCGTCAGCTGGTCCTCGGTCGTGCCATTGGCTCTTGCACACTGGGGCAACGCATCCGGGTTCCAGCACCGCCAGCTGGTTCTCGGCAGTGTTTTTGTCACAGGTACTCCCTCGTGCCAAGCCTGGTTTCAGCACCGTCAGCTGTTTCCGGGTTGTGTCAAGCTCACTGAGACACCTATGCTTGCCTCGTCGTGGTGCGGTCGGGTTAGCCAACTCCAGGGTGCCTCCAGTTTAGGAGCTTCCTATGTGGGCTGCGTGAACTGGTAGTCAAGGCTGGTTCTGTAGTGCCAGTAGGCCCAGCTCCCCCTGTAGGACTGTTGGGGTTCGGTAACTGCGGCTGCCTCGCGGCCTAGCTGTTCTCTCCTCTCCTGTGGACCTTCGGGTCCACCACCTGGTTCCAGCACCGTCAGCTGGTTCCGGGCCGAGCCTTTGGCTTAGGTGCCTCCTCCTGGGTATCCGAGTTCCGCCAACGCCAGGCGGTCCTTGGTAGTGCTTTTAAGCGCGGGCACCTACAGCTTAGTAACCGGGTTCCAGCACCGTCAGCTGGTCCTCGGTCGTGCCATTGGCTCTTGCACACTGGGGCAACGCATCCGGGTTCCAGCACCGCCAGCTGGTTCTCGGCAGTGTTTTTGTCACAGGTACTCCCTCGTGCCAAGCCTGGTTTCAGCACCGTCAGCTGTTTCCGGGTTGTGTCAAGCTCACTGAGACACCTATGCTTGCCTCGTCGTGGTGCGGTCGGGTTAGCCAACTCCAGGGTGCCTCCAGTTTAGGAGCTTCCTATGTGGGCTGCGTGAACTGGTAGTCAAGGCTGGTTCTGTAGTGCCAGTAGGCCCAGCTCCCCCTGTAGGACTGTTGGGGTTCGGTAACTGCGGCTGCCTCGCGGCCTAGCTGTTCTCTCCTCTCCTGTGGACCTTCGGGTCCACCACCTGGTTCCAGCACCGTCAGCTGGTTCCGGGCCGAGCCTTTGGCTTAGGTGCCTCCTCCTGGGTATCCGAGTTCCGCCAACGCCAGGCGGTCCTTGGTAGTGCTTTTAAGCGCGGGCACCTACAGCTTAGTAACCGGGTTCCAGCACCGTCAGCTGGTCCTCGGTCGTGCCATTGGCTCTTGCACACTGGGGCAACGCATCCGGGTTCCAGCACCGCCAGCTGGTTCTCGGCAGTGTTCTTGTCACAGGTACTCCCTCGTGCCAAGCCTGGTTTCAGCACCGTCAGCTGTTTCCGGGTTGTGTCAACTTCACTGAGACACCTATGCTTGCCTCGTCGTGGTGCGGTCGGGTTAGCCAACTCCAGGGTGCCTCCAGTTTAGGAGCTTCCTATGTGGGCTGCGTGAACTGGTAGTCAAGGCTGGTTCTGTAGTGCCAGTAGGCCCAGCTCCCCCTGTAGGACTGTTGGGGTTCGGTAACTGCGGCTGCCTCGCGGCCTAGCTGTTCTCTCCTCTCCTGTGGACCTTCGGGTCCACCACCTGGTTCCAGCACCGTCAGCTGGTTCCGGGCCGAGCCTTTGGCTTAGGTGCCTCCTCCTGGGTATCCGAGTTCCGCCAACGCCAGGCGGTCCTTGGTAGTGCTTTTAAGCGCGGGCACCTACAGCTTAGTAACCGGGTTCCAGCACCGTCAGCTGGTCCTCGGTCGTGCCATTGGCTCTTGCACACTGGGGCAACGCATCCGGGTTCCAGCACCGCCAGCTGGTTCTCGGCAGTGTTTTTGTCACAGGTACTCCCTCGTGCCAAGCCTGGTTTCAGCACCGTCAGCTGTTTCCGGGTTGTGTCAAGCTCACTGAGACACCTATGCTTGCCTCGTCGTGGTGCGGTCGGGTTAGCCAACTCCAGGGTGCCTCCAGTTTAGGAGCTTCCTATGTGGGCTGCGTGAACTGGTAGTCAAGGCTGGTTCTGTAGTGCCAGTAGGCCCAGCTCCCCCTGTAGGACTGTTGGGGTTCGGTAACTGCGGCTGCCTCGCGGCCTAGCTGTTCTCTCCTCTCCTGTGGACCTTCGGGTCCACCACCTGGTTCCAGCACCGTCAGCTGGTTCCGGGCCGAGCCTTTGGCTTAGGTGCCTCCTCCTGGGTATCCGAGTTCCGCCAACGCCAGGCGGTCCTTGGTAGTGCTTTTAAGCGCGGGCACCTACAGCTTAGTAACCGGGTTCCAGCACCGTCAGCTGGTCCTCGGTCGTGCCATTGGCTCTTGCACACTGGGGCAACGCATCCGGGTTCCAGCACCGCCAGCTGGTTCTCGGCAGTGTTTTTGTCACAGGTACTCCCTCGTGCCAAGCCTGGTTTCAGCACCGTCAGCTGTTTCCGGGTTGTGTCAAGCTCACTGAGACACCTATGCTTGCCTCGTCGTGGTGCGGTCGGGTTAGCCAACTCCAGGGTGCCTCCAGTTTAGGAGCTTCCTATGTGGGCTGCGTGAACTGGTAGTCAAGGCTGGTTCTGTAGTGCCAGTAGGCCCAGCTCCCCCTGTAGGACTGTTGGGGTTCGGTAACTGCGGCTGCCTCGCGGCCTAGCTGTTCTCTCCTCTCCTGTGGACCTTCGGGTCCACCACCTGGTTCCAGCACCGTCAGCTGGTTCCGGGCCGAGCCTTTGGCTTAGGTGCCTCCTCCTGGGTATCCGAGTTCCGCCAACGCCAGGCGGTCCTTGGTAGTGCTTTTAAGCGCGGGCACCTACAGCTTAGTAACCGGGTTCCAGCACCGTCAGCTGGTCCTCGGTCGTGCCATTGGCTCTTGCACACTGGGGCAACGCATCCGGGTTCCAGCACCGCCAGCTGGTTCTCGGCAGTGTTCTTGTCACAGGTACTCCCTCGTGCCAAGCCTGGTTTCAGCACCGTCAGCTGTTTCCGGGTTGTGTCAACTTCACTGAGACACCTATGCTTGCCTCGTCGTGGTGCGGTCGGGTTAGCCAACTCCAGGGTGCCTCCAGTTTAGGAGCTTCCTATGTGGGCTGCGTGAACTGGTAGTCAAGGCTGGTTCTGTAGTGCCAGTAGGCCCAGCTCCCCCTGTAGGACTGTTGGGGTTCGGTAACTGCGGCTGCCTCGCGGCCTAGCTGTTCTCTCCTCTCCTGTGGACCTTCGGGTCCACCACCTGGTTCCAGCACCGTCAGCTGGTTCCGGGCCGAGCCTTTGGCTTAGGTGCCTCCTCCTGGGTATCCGAGTTCCGCCAACGCCAGGCGGTCCTTGGTAGTGCTTTTAAGCGCGGGCACCTACAGCTTAGTAACCGGGTTCCAGCACCGTCAGCTGGTCCTCGGTCGTGCCATTGGCTCTTGCACACTGGGGCAACGCATCCGGGTTCCAGCACCGCCAGCTGGTTCTCGGCAGTGTTCTTGTCACAGGTACTCCCTCGTGCCAAGCCTGGTTTCAGCACCGTCAGCTGTTTCCGGGTTGTGTCAACTTCACTGAGACACCTATGCTTGCCTCGTCGTGGTGCGGTCGGGTTAGCCAACTCCAGGGTGCCTCCAGTTTAGGAGCTTCCTATGTGGGCTGCGTGAACTGGTAGTCAAGGCTGGTTCTGTAGTGCCAGTAGGCCCAGCTCCCCCTGTAGGACTGTTGGGGTTCGGTAACTGCGGCTGCCTCGCGGCCTAGCTGTTCTCTCCTCTCCTGTGGACCTTCGGGTCCACCACCTGGTTCCAGCACCGTCAGCTGGTTCCGGGCCGAGCCTTTGGCTTAGGTGCCTCCTCCTGGGTATCCGAGTTCCGCCAACGCCAGGCGGTCCTTGGTAGTGCTTTTAAGCGCGGGCACCTACAGCTTAGTAACCGGGTTCCAGCACCGTCAGCTGGTCCTCGGTCGTGCCATTGGCTCTTGCACACTGGGGCAACGCATCCGGGTTCCAGCACCGCCAGCTGGTTCTCGGCAGTGTTCTTGTCACAGGTACTCCCTCGTGCCAAGCCTGGTTTCAGCACCGTCAGCTGTTTCCGGGTTGTGTCAACTTCACTGAGACACCTATGCTTGCCTCGTCGTGGTGCGGTCGGGTTAGCCAACTCCAGGGTGCCTCCAGTTTAGGAGCTTCCTATGTGGGCTGCGTGAACTGGTAGTCAAGGCTGGTTCTGTAGTGCCAGTAGGCCCAGCTCCCCCTGTAGGACTGTTGGGGTTCGGTAACTGCGGCTGCCTCGCGGCCTAGCTGTTCTCTCCTCTCCTGTGGACCTTCGGGTCCACCACCTGGTTCCAGCACCGTCAGCTGGTTCCGGGCCGAGCCTTTGGCTTAGGTGCCTCCTCCTGGGTATCCGAGTTCCGCCAACGCCAGGCGGTCCTTGGTAGTGCTTTTAAGCTCGGGCACCTACAGCTTAGTAACCGGGTTCCAGCACCGTCAGCTGGTCCTCGGTCGTGCCATTGGCTCTTGCACACTGGGGCAACGCATCCGGGTTCCAGCACCGCCAGCTGGTTCTCGGCAGTGTTCTTGTCACAGGTACTCCCTCGTGCCAAGCCTGGTTTCAGCACCGTCAGCTGTTTCCGGGTTGTGTCAACTTCACTGAGACACCTATGCTTGCCTCGTCGTGGTGCGGTCGGGTTAGCCAACTCCAGGGTGCCTCCAGTTTAGGAGCTTCCTATGTGGGCTGCGTGAACTGGTAGTCAAGGCTGGTTCTGTAGTGCCAGTAGGCCCAGCTCCCCCTGTAGGACTGTTGGGGTTCGGTAACTGCGGCTGCCTCGCGGCCTAGCTGTTCTCTCCTCTCCTGTGGACCTTCGGGTCCACCACCTGGTTCCAGCACCGTCAGCTGGTTCCGGGCCGAGCCTTTGGCTTAGGTGCCTCCTCCTGGGTATCCGAGTTCCGCCAACGCCAGGCGGTCCTTGGTAGTGCTTTTAAGCGCGGGCACCTACAGCTTAGTAACCGGGTTCCAGCACCGTCAGCTGGTCCTCGGTCGTGCCATTGGCTCTTGCACACTGGGGCAACGCATCCGGGTTCCAGCACCGCCAGCTGGTTCTCGGCAGTGTTCTTGTCACAGGTACTCCCTCGTGCCAAGCCTGGTTTCAGCACCGTCAGCTGTTTCCGGGTTGTGTCAACTTCACTGAGACACCTATGCTTGCCTCGTCGTGGTGCGGTCGGGTTAGCCAACTCCAGGGTGCCTCCAGTTTAGGAGCTTCCTATGTGGGCTGCGTGAACTGGTAGTCAAGGCTGGTTCTGTAGTGCCAGTAGGCCCAGCTCCCCCTGTAGGACTGTTGGGGTTCGGTAACTGCGGCTGCCTCGCGGCCTAGCTGTTCTCTCCTCTCCTGTGGACCTTCGGGTCCACCACCTGGTTCCAGCACCGTCAGCTGGTTCCGGGCCGAGCCTTTGGCTTAGGTGCCTCCTCCTGGGTATCCGAGTTCCGCCAACGCCAGGCGGTCCTTGGTAGTGCTTTTAAGCGCGGGCACCTACAGCTTAGTAACCGGGTTCCAGCACCGTCAGCTGGTCCTCGGTCGTGCCATTGGCTCTTGCACACTGGGGCAACGCATCCGGGTTCCAGCACCGCCAGCTGGTTCTCGGCAGTGTTTTTGTCACAGGTACTCCCTCGTGCCAAGCCTGGTTTCAGCACCGTCAGCTGTTTCCGGGTTGTGTCAAGCTCACTGAGACACCTATGCTTGCCTCGTCGTGGTGCGGTCGGGTTAGCCAACTCCAGGGTGCCTCCAGTTTAGGAGCTTCCTATGTGGGCTGCGTGAACTGGTAGTCAAGGCTGGTTCTGTAGTGCCAGTAGGCCCAGCTCCCCCTGTAGGACTGTTGGGGTTCGGTAACTGCGGCTGCCTCGCGGCCTAGCTGTTCTCTCCTCTCCTGTGGGCCTTCGGGTCCACCACCTGGTTCCAGCACCGTCAGCTGGTTCTCGGCAGTGTCTTTTGCTCTTGTACCTTCTGCTCCCCATCCTGGTTCCAGTACCGTCAGCTGGTTCCGGGCAGAGCCTTTGGCTTAGGTGCCTCCTTCTGGGTATCCAAGTTCCACCAACGTCAGGTGGTTCTTGGTAGTGCTTTCAGGCACGGGTACCTCCTGCTTAGTAACCGGGTTCCAGTAACGTCAGCTGGTCCTCGGTAGTTCCATTGGCTCTTGGACCTTCGGCTACCCATCCGGGTTCCAGTACCGTCAGCTGGTTCTCGGCAGTGTCTTTTGCTCTTGTACCTTCTGCTCCCCATCCTGGTTCCAGTAACGTCAGCTGGTTCCGGGCAGAGCCTTTGGCTTAGGTGCCTCCTTCTGGGTATCCGAGTTCCGTCAACGTCAGGCGGTCCTTGGTAGTGCTTTTTAGCACGGGTACCTCCTGCTTAGTAACCGGGTTCCAGTAACGTCAGCTGGTCCTCGGTAGTTCCATAGGCTCTTGAACCTTCGGGTAGCCATCCGAGTTCCAGTTCCATCAGCTGGTTCTTGGCATTTTCTCAGCCTTCTTGTACCTTCTGCTACATTTCCAAGTTGAAGACCCTAACGTCGACGACCCGGAAGACCACCACGATGACGACGACACGGAAGACCACCCCGATGACGACGACGACGACGGCGGAGATGACGACACTGGAGACGACGACCCTGGAGACGACAACATGGAAGACCGAGAAGCAGAAGAACAAGAGGCTGCAGAACAAAGAGCAGAAGAACATTAAGCATAAGACTTAATATCAGAGCAAAAGATATTATCTAAATTATATGCAGAAGAAGACTAAGCAGTGTATGGGGGTGAGTCCGTTCCTCCTCGTGGTGCCCCTGGATAAAGCCTGATGCTGCAGGCCAAACTGAACGCGGACAAATGTAACTTTTGTGACTGGCAGAACGGAAGGTGTAATCTTCAAACTTTTATAGATAACAACTACGGGAATGCCTGTCACAAATGAGAATATGATGAAGAAGTAGAATAGGAAGAATAATAACAGTGGAATAAAAAGAATATGTAGAATAAGAAGAATAATAATAGTTGAATAAAATGAATATGAAGAATGTAATAAAAAAAAAAAAATAGGTAGAAGATGAAGAAGAAGATGAATAAGGTGAAGAAGTTGATGTCAAAGATGCTGATGATGATGAAGATGAAAGTGTGGGAAAAGAAAAAAAAAAAGAAAAAAAAGAAGGGGAAGGGCGTGGAATAGTGAAACATCAATATCTGACAAAATAAAAAAAAAATTTACATAGTCAATATCTTTGTCACTCCGAACGTCTTAAAAAAAAAACAAAAAACATGCTATTCTATTTGATTGGGATAAACCTCTATGACTTTAATGTCTCCGCCACCTCCCCAAATACATCCGGCATTATTCTTAGTTGTTTTCCTTCATGTAGAATGAACCTACAAGGAAAGAAAGGGTTTATTTTAATTCCGATATTTTGGTCCCATTGACTTGCATTGGGATCGGGTATCGGTATCGGCGATATCCGATATTTTTTGAATATCGGCCGATCCAAACCGATACCGATACTTTCCGATATCGGAAGGTATCGCTCAACACTACTGGCAAATAAACTGTTTATGGTTCATTTAATTTTTTTTCTTTTTTTGCCATTGACCAGTTTATAAAATTGAAATAGAACAAGCAATTGAAAAAGCATACAAAAGCAGAATGCTACCTGAGTAAAAAAAGGTATTACCCCATACTATTTCTTAGTGTGCTCCATTCTGTGTCAGTAATCAGGTGGCATTTCTGATCTCAGTTCCTTGTGCTAACCTTAGCTTATTTGCCCACTGAACTCAGTAACCTCTTGATTAAAACAATTCAAAAGAATGAACACATGCATAACAATTAAACAATTGCTTGCTGTTCATAAGTTTATTGTTTCCGAGTTTCTTGAATCTGGTTTAATCTGAAAGTCATTAGACAGCTAAAAAATGGGACCTGGGCATCTTTCAGTCACCTTTCCTTTGGAAGCCACACACTTGTTTATATATACAGTTATAAAAAAAGAATCCATTGATATAGCCTATGCAAAAATGAGCACAGACACCGAAGAAGATAGATCAGGAAAAACATAGCTTTTATTTTTCCGGATTTGTGTTTTGCATGTGGATAGCACATGTTTATCCCTTAAGCTCAGCTCACTTCCGTTATTAGATTTTTTTCTAGACCAGTGGTCCAGTGATAAATGTTAGCACACAGTGGGGGAGGGGTCCACTTTTCATAAAGACTGATGCTTTGCATGCCAACTTTGATCTAGGCAGTGCTCAAGTAGAATGCACTAAATTCATTAGTGGGTTTGCATAGTGGATGCTTTCCTGAAACGGAAAGTACTTGCAAGCAGCATAATACACAGAATAGCAGGTTTACCCAGAATCCTATGCAGTAGGCTGAGCTATGCAAATCATCTCTTTCCACCCCAGTCTAATCCACAGCGCTTGGAACCGCCAAGCATGCAATGCTGCGGATTAGTTTCTAAATTTACACAGCCAACCAATTCATACCTGTGGACACGTGTTTCGGGCTTTAGGCCCTCATCAGCACAGGGCTGGAATTGGTTGGCTGTATGGAGTGGGGCTCGGTAGGAAAGCGATACATATATGCTAGCCACCTTAGGTAGAGACCCAAGTTGGACTAAATATAGCAGGACGAAAGAGACCGAAAAGCCCTCTACTTAAAGGAAATACATAGTGGATGCTTTCCTGAAACGGAAAGTACTTGCAAGCAGCATAATACACAGAATAGCAGGTTTACCCAGAATCCTTTGCAGTAGGCGGAGCTATGCAAATCATCTCTTTCCACCCCAGTCTAATCCACAGCGCTTGGAACCGCCAAGCGTGCAATGCTGCGGATTAGTTTCTAAATTTACACAGCCAACTAATTCCTACCTGTGGACATGTGTTTCGGGCTTTAGGCCCTCATCAGCACAGGGCTGGAATTGGTTGGCTGTATGGAGTGGGGCTCGGTGAGCAAGCGATACATATATGCCACCTACTGCAAAGGATTCTGGGTAAACCTGCTATTCTTTGTATTATGCTGCTTGCAAGTACTTTCCGTTTCAGGAAAGCATCCACTATGTATTTCCTTTAAGTAGAGGGCTTTTCGGTCTCTTTCGTCCCGCTACATTTAGCCCAACTTGGGTCTCTCCCTAAGGTGGCTAGCATATATGTATCGCTTGCTCACCGAGCCCCACTCCATACAGCCAACCAATTCCAGCCCTGTGCTGATGACTAGAGTTGAGCGACCTTGACCTTTTTAGAGTCGAGCCGGGTTTCGCGAAACCCGACTATCTCAAAAGTCGGGTCGAGTGAAATCGGCCGATTTTGACGTAAAGTCGGGATCGACCGAAACACGAAACCCAATGCAAGTCAATGGGGCAGCATAGTCGGCAGTGAGTGGGGGCCAGGAAAACACCTAGAGTGCCCATTTTAATGTCAAAACCATCCATTCTTCTTAATGAAGCTTGTCAAGCGTAATTTACCTTATAATAATTGGAAGGCATTTGAAATTGGGGGTCATTTGGCTAAAGTTGTGGTGGGTAGGGCTGGTTCAAGTAATTAGTGGGCCCAGGAAATCTGGACCACGTCACGGCAGTGGAGCAGGGAGAGGTAAGTATTTCAACTTTGCAAGTGCTGTGAACCTGAGCAAGCAGGGGGGGCCCACTCGTTGGCATTGGCACTGGCACAGGGCCCCTCAAAGTACAGCGGTGTGTTTGCACGGCGGGGGCGCCTCCCACCGGCAGCAACACTTTTGCGTACTATGAGAGGCCCTGTGCCAGTGACGTCGCCAACTAGTATTCCTCCCCCCACCTGATGAAGGAACCTGCACTTTCATCTGCACCTTCCTCTTTGTCCCCGTGTAAGGTGGTATGGTATGCGGGAAGAGCAACCTGACTTTCAGCAGGGTCACAATGTTGTTGTTTAGCGTGCACGGGGAATGTTGCGTTATGGGTCAATGTACCAGCAGACTCATCTATCACTGGCTGGGCAATGGGCAGGATGAGGAGGAAACACAGATATAGGCCCAAAGAATAAAGTTGGCTAAATGCAGTTCAAAATTGGTAACACAGGAATAACCAGGGGGCATTGCAGTGGAGGACAACTGGAATGAGAGGCTGAAACAGAGAGTAGGCCCAAATCAGTAAGTAGTCGAAATGCAGTTCAAAATTGGCAACCGTAGTAAACAGGCGGCACAGCTTTGTTCAGTGGAGGAGAACAGCAAGGAGTGGCAGACAGCGATAGTAGGCCCCAACCCAACTAGTAGGCCAAATGCAGTCTAACATTAACAACTACTTAACGAGCGCCTGAAAACGGAATTTCAGGACAGGAAACCAGGAGAACAGCAAGGAGCGGCAGACACTGTTAGTAGGCCCCAAACCAACTAGTACGCCAAATGCAGTTGTTCCATTTAACCACAATTTAACGAGAGCCTGAAGATAGAAGCTCAGGAAAGGCAACCTGGAGAACACCTTGGAGTGGAACACACCATCTCTCTCCACCCCATAGCCAATTTGGAGGCCTAATGCAGTGTAGTTTCCAACAACTACTAAACGAGAGCATTAAGATCGAAGCTCTGGAAAGGCAACCTGGAGAACACCTTGGAGTGGAACACACCATCTCTCTCCACCCCATACCCATTTTGTAGGCCTAATGCAGTGTAGTTTTCTACAACTACTAAACGAGAGTCTGAAGACCAAAGCAATGGCAAGGAAACCTGGGGAACACCTTGGAGTGTAACACACCCTCTCTCTACACCACGGAAGGGCTGATTCTTAGGAAGGAAGGCTGTCGGAAAGAAGCAGGGCGCGTCCGAGGGTGATTATATTCTTATTAGGTATATACTCACCCTCGGACGCGCCCTGCTTCTTTATTTGTAATGAATGTTTATTTGCAATGTGGTTTTGACTTACTCTATTTTTTTGGTAAATAATGATTTTATTATTTTCATTGTTTTGCATCTTCTTGGCAATAATATAAAGAAGACGCGACAGGACAACACTCGGTGGATGCCATATCTGTGTTTTAAATTGAAAAAAACTTTCAGTTAACTACTTGCAGGAGAAAGTTATTGTAGCTGGTGGCCATTTTTAGTACTGTACCAGATTTTTGTTGTATGTGTTAGTTTTTAATGTTAAAATGTCTGCATTTGATATCTCTCCAGTATTTTCTTTTTTATAAGCAAAATACTTATTTTTATATTTTCTGATGTTGGTTCAAGGGGTACACGGGCAGCAGTAGACAGGTCAGTGGAGGCCTAGTGGAAGGAGGGACCGTAGACAGGCTTCGAAGGCCTAACATAATAAATTGAGCTTGCTGTCGGCAATTTTAAATTGGTTCCAGGGGAACACGGGCGGCAGTAGCCAGGTCAGTGTAGTAGTAGTGGAAAGAACGGGCCGCAGACAGGCTTCGAAGGCCTATCATAACAAAAATTGGGCTGTAGGCAATTTAAAATTGGTTCCAGGGGAACACGAGCAGCAGTAGACAGGTCAGTGGAGGCCTAGTGGAAGGAGGGACCGCAGACAGGCTTCGAAGCCCTAACATAATAAATTGGGCTTGCTGTCGGCAATTTTAAATTGGTTCCAGGGGAACACGGGCGGCAGTAGCCAGGTCAGTGTAGTAGTAGTGGAAAGAACGGGCCGCAGACAGGCTTCGAAGGCCTAACATAACAAAAATTGGGCTGTAGGCAATTTAAAATTGGTTCCAGGGGAACACGAGCAGCAGTAGACAGGTCAGTGGAGGCCTAGTGGAAGGAGGGACCGCAGACAGGCTTCGAAGCCCTAACATAATAAATTGGGCTTGCTATCGGCAATTTTAAATTGGTTCCAGGGGAACACGGGCGGCAGTAGCCAGGTCAGTGTAGTAGTAGTGGAAAGAACGGGCCGCAGACAGGCTTCGAAGGCCTAACATAACAAAAATTGGGCTGTAGGCAATTTAAAATTGGTTCCAGGGGAACACGGGCAGCAGTAGACAGGTCAGTGGAGGCCTAGTGGAAGGAGTGACCGCAGACAGGCTTCGAAGGCCTAACATAAGAAAAATGTCAATACAATGGTATTGACAGTGCCAGGCATTGAAGGATGTCAGCGCATAGACTAAACATTGGTGGAGCTGTGAGAAAATTTTGCAAGTGGTAGAGCACTGTTTGAGCTGGGGGGGGGACTGTCTTGTGGCCGGCGGTACAGGCCCAGGGCCCCTCATATTACAACGGTGTGTCTGACGTTGGGTGCGCACCACCACCGCCAGACACTTTATTGTACTATGAGGGACCTAGTGGCAGTGCCGTCGACCAAAAGCGGGCACACCCACCTCCTCAGACAAACAGTACTCTCACGGGTGCTTCATTTTAATGAAGGTTAGATCATCTACATTTTGGGTAGCCAGACGAGTCCTTTTTTCTGTTAGTATTGAACCTGCAGCACTGAATACTCTTTCTGATAGGACACTAGCTGCCGGGCAAGCAAGCTCCTGCAATGCATATTCTGCCAATTCTGGCCAGGTGTCTAATTTTGATGCCCAGTAATCAAATGGGAATGACGGTTGAGGGAGAACGTCGATAAGGGATGAAAAATAGTTAGTAACCATACTGGACAAATGTTGTCTCCTGTCACTTTGAATTGATGCTGCAGTACCTGTCCTGTCTGCGGTCATAGCAAAATCACTCCACAACCTGGTCAGAAAACCCCTCTGGCCAACGCCACTTCTGATTTCTGCCCCTCTAACTCCTCTGGTCTGCTGGCCCCTGCAGCTCGTGTTAGAACGATCACGGGCGCTGTGTGCAGGGAATGCCAGAAGCAAACGGTCAACAAGAGTTGATTGTTTGGTTGCTAATATTAGTTCCAAGTTCTCATGTGGCATTATATTTTGCAATTTGCCTTTATAGCGAGGATCAAGGAGGCAGGCCAACCAGTAATCGTCATCGTTCATCATTTTAGTAATGCGTGTGTCCCTTTTGAGGATACGTAAGGCATAATCCGCCATGTGGCCCAAAGTTCCAGTTCTCAAATCTGTGGTTGTGCTTGGTTGAGGGGCAGTTTCAGGCAAATCCACGTCACTTGTGTCCCTCCAAAAACCAGAACCCGGCCTTGCCGCGCCAACAATTTCCACTGGCCCCGGAAAAGCTTCCTCATTAAAAATATAATCATCCCCATTATCCTCCTCGTCCTCCTCCTCCTGTTCGCCCGCTACCTCGTCCTGTACACTGCCCTGGCCAGACAATGGCTGACTGTCATCAAGGCTTTCCTCTTCCTCAGCTGCAGACGCCTGATCCTTTATGTGCGTCAAACTTTGCATCAGCAGACGCATTAGGGGGATGCTCATGCTTATTATGGCGTTGTCTGCACTAACCAGCCGTGTGCATTCCTCAAAACACTGAAGGACTTGACACATGTCTTGAATCTTCGACCACTGCACACCTGACAACTCCATGTCTGCCATCCTACTGCCTGCCCGTGTATGTGTATCCTCCCACAAAAACATAACAGCCCGCCTCTGTTCACACAGTCTCTGAAGCATGTGCAGTGTTGAGTTCCACCTTGTTGCAACGTCTATGATTAGGCGATGCTGGGGAAGGTTCAAAGAACGCTGATAGGTCTGCATACGGCTGGAGTGTACGGGCGAACGGCGGATATGTGAGCAAAGTCCACGCACTTTGAGGAGCAGGTCGGATAACCCCGGATAACTTTTCAGGAAGCACTGCACCACCAGGTTTAAGGTGTGAGCCAGGCAAGGAATGTGTTTCAGTTGGGAAAGGGAGATGGCAGCCATGAAATTCCTTCCGTTATCACTCACTACCTTGCCTGCCTCAAGATCTACAGTGCCCAGCCACGACTGCGTTTCTTTCTGCAAGAACTCGGACAGAACTTCAGCGGTGTGTCTGTTGTCGCCCAAACACTTCATAGCCAATACAGCCTGCTGACGTTTGCCAGTAGCTGCCCCATAATGGGAGACCTGGTGTGCAACAGTGGCAGCTGCGGATGGAGTGGTTGTGTGACTGCGGTCTGTGGACGAGGTCTCGCTTCTGCAGGAGGACGAGGAGGAGGAGGAGGGGGTGCGAACGGCTACAGCCAACTGTTTCCTAGACCGTGGGCTAGGCAGAACTGTCCCAAACTTGCTGTCCCCTGTGGACCCTGCATCCACCACATTTACCCAGTGTGCCGTGATGGACACGTAACGTCCCTGGCCATGCCTACTGGTCCATGCATCTGTTGTCAGGTGCACCTTTGTGCTCACAGATTGCCTGAGTGCATGGACGATGCGCTCTTTAACATGCTGGTGGAGGGCTGGGATGGCTTTTCTGGAAAAAAAGTGTCGACTGGGTAGCTCGTAGCGTGGTACAGTGTAGTCCATCAGGGCTTTGAAAGCTTCGCTTTCAACTAACCGGTAGGGCATCATCTCGAACGAGATTAGTCTAGCTATGTGGGCGTTCAAACCCTGTGTACGCGGATGCGAGGCTAAGTACTTCCTTTTTCTAACCATAGTCTCATGTAGGGTGAGCTGGACTGGAAAGCTGGAGATCGTGGAACTAGCGGGGGTGCCGGTGGACATGGCAGACTGAGAGACAGTGGAAGATGGTATTGTTGCCGCCGGTGCCCTAGATGCAGTGTTTCCTACTACGAAACTGGTGATTCCCTGACCCTGACTGCTTTGGCCTGGCAAAGAAACCTGCACAGATACTGCAGGTGGTGCAGAAAATGGTGGCCCTACACTGCCGGAAGGGATGTTGCGTTGATGACTAGCTTCATTGGCCGAGGGTGCTACAACCTTAAGGGACGTTTGGTAGTTAGTCCAAGCTTGCAAATGCATGGTGGTTAAATGTCTATGCATGCAACTTGTATTGAGACTTTTCAGATTCTGCCCTCTGCTTAAGGTAGTTGAACATTTTTGACAGATGACTTTGCGCTGATCAATTGGATGTTGTTTAAAAAAATGCCAGACTGCACTCTTTCTAGCATCGGATACCTTTTCAGGCATTGCAGACTGAGCTTTAACCGGATGGCCACGCTGTCCTCCAACAGGTTTTGACTTTGCCACGCGTTTTGGGCAAGATACGGGCCCAGCAGATGGAACCTGTTGCGATGTTGATGCCTGCTGCGGCCCCTCCTCCTCCGCTTCAGAACTGCTGCCGCCTGCACCCTGTTCCCCCAATGGCTGCCAATCGGGGTCAAGAACTGGGTTATCTATTACCTCTTCTTGTAGCTCGTGTGCAACTTCGTCTGTGTCACCGTGTCGGTCGGTGGTATAGCGTTCGTGATGGGGCAACATAGTCTCATCAGGGTCTGATTCTTGATCAGCACCCTGCGAGGGCAATGTTGTGGTCTGAGTCAAAGGACCAGCATAGTAGTCTGGCTGTGGCTGTGCATCAGTGCACTCCATGTCAGATTCAACTTGTAATGGGCATGGACTGTTAACTGCTTCACTTTCTAAGCCAGGGACGGTATGTGTAAAGAGCTCCATGGAGTAACCCGTTGTGTCGCCTGCTGCATTCTTCTCTGTTGTTGTTTTTGCTGAAGAGGACAAGGAAGCGACTTGTCCCTGACCGTGAACATCCACTAACGACGCGCTGCTTTTACTTTTACCAGTTTCACGAGAGGAGGCAAAAGAGCTAGAGGCTGAGTCAGCAAGATAAGCCAAAACTTGCTCTTGCTGCTCCGGCTTTAAAAGCGGTTTTCCTACTCCCAGAAAAGGGAGCGTTCGAGGCCTTGTGTAGCCAGACGACGAACCTGGCTCCACAGCTCCAGACTTAGGTGCAATATTTTTTTTCCCACGACCACCTGATGCTCCACCACTACCACTACCCTCATTACCAGCTGACAATGAACGCCCCCGGCCACGACCTCTTCCACCAGACTTCCTCATTGTTTTAAAAACGTTACCAAACTAACGGCATTTGTTGCTGTCACACAACTTACACGGTGAGCTATAACCTCAGTATGATATAGCTACCCCTTTACAGGTGGGTGAGACCACAACGAAAATCAGGCACAATGTTACACACTCTGTTGTTGGTGGCAACAAATGAGAGAGATGCCACACACGCAGGACTGTCACTGAAGCGCAAATGTAAATATTAATCTCCCACTGATTTGTTTTTTTTTTTTTTTAAAGGGAGACTTTAGAAAAAAAAAAATAATAAAAAAAAATGATTTTTTAAGGAATAATTTAGAAACCAAATAAAATAAAATGATTGTTTCAGGGAGAATTTAGAAAACAAATTAAAAAAAAATAGGCTTTGTAGGGCCCACTGAGTGAGAGAGGACGCACACAGGAGTCAGGAGTGGCACACAAGCCCAGAGGCCAATATTTATCTCCCACTGATTGATTTATTGATTTTTTTCAGGTAGAATTTAGAACCCAAATCAACCAAAAAAATAAATAGGCTTTCTATGGCCCACTATTTGTGAGAGAGATGGCACGCTCAGGACTGGCACACAAGCCCAGAGGCCAATATTAATCTCCCACTTTTTTTTTTTTTTTCCAGGGAAAATTTATAAACCCAATAAAAAAAATAATATATAGGCTTTCTATGGCCCACTATCTGAGAGAGAGAGATGGCACGCTTAGGACTGGCACACAAGCCCAAAGGCCAATATTAATCTCCCACTGATTGATTTATTGATTTTTTCAGGTAGAATTTAGAACCCAAATCAAGCAAAAAAATTAATAGGCTTTCTATGGCCCACTGAGTGAGAGATGGCGCACACACAGGAGTAAGGAGTGGCACACAAGCCCTGAGGCCAATATTTTTCTCCCACTGATTGATGTAGTGATTTTTTCAGGTAGATTTTAGAACCCAAATCAAGCAAAAAAATAAATAGGCTTTCTATGGCCCACTGAGTGAGAGATGACTCAGACAGGGATGGCACTCTAGCAGAAATGCCAATCTTAATCTCCCACAAAAAAAAAAAAAAGGAACTGTCCTTCAATTACTATCTCTCTGCAGTAATCTCAGCCAGGTATGGCAGGCAGCAATAAGGAGTGGACTGATGCACAAATTAAATAAAAAGTGTGGACAAACAAACAAGATAGCTGTGCAGAAAGGAAGGAACAAGAGGATTTGTGCTTTGAAAAAAGCAGTTGGTTTGCACAGCGGCGTACACACAGCAATGCAGCTATCAGGGAGCCTTCTAGGGCAGCCCAATGAGCTACAGCGCTGAGGAAAAAAAAAATTTAGCTTCCACTGTCCCTGCACACCGAAGGTGGTGTTGGGCTGTGGAAATCGCTACAGCACAAGCGGTTTGGTGGTTAATGGACCCTGCCTAACGCTATCCCTGCTTCTGACGAAGCGGCAGCAACCTCTCCCTAAGCTCAGATCAGCAGCAGTAACATGGCGGTCGGCGGGAACGCCCCTTTATAGCCCCTGTGACGCCGCGGACAGCAAGCCAATCACTGCAATGCCCTTCTCTAAGATGGTGGGGACCAGGACCTATGTCATCACGCTGCCCACACTCTGCGTTTACCTTCATTGGCTGAGAAATGGCGCTTTTCGCGTCATTGAAACGCGACTTTGGCGCGAAAGTCGCGTACCGCATGGCCGACCCCGCATAGGGGTCGAATCGGGTTTCATGAAACCCGACTTTGCCAAAAGTCGGCGACTTTTGAAAATGAACGACCCGTTTCGCTCAACCCTACTGATGACGGCCTAAAGCCCGAAACACGTGTCCACAGGTAGGAATTGGTTGGCTGTGTAAATTTAGAAACTAATCCGCAGCATTGCACGCTTGGCGGTTCCAAGCGCTGTGGATTAGACTGGGGTGGAAAGAGATGATTTGCATAGCTCCGCCTACTGCAAACCTGCTATTCTTTGTATTATGCTGCTTGCAAGTACTTTCCGTTTCAGGAAAGCATCTACTATGTATTTCTTTTAAGTAGAGGGCTTTTTGGTCTCTTTCGTCCCGCTACATTTAGCCCAACTTGGGTCTCTCCCTAAGGTGGCTAGCATATATGTTAGTGGGTTTGGTCAGTGAAAACAAATGATCACCTAGCTGAATGATTGCTTGGAGTCTGACCTCTATGACTCGGCTGATAGGTAGAGCAATGAACTTTCAACTCTGTTGGAATAGAGCAGTAGTGCATATGATCAATCAATTTTCATTTATTCCTTATGGGACTGCTATGTTCCTATCTCAGTTTAGAACATGAATGGAGTGGTGGTTGGGCCTCCAAGCAGCTGTGACACTATGGTAATAAAATACCCCAAAGGAGATGGAAATTCCTCTTCCTAAAAGTCAGTGCAGGTCACAGGGGTTGGAGAATCACCTATGAGCAAGTTATAATTAGAGATGAATGGATCTTTTGAAATTCAAATTCACCATATTTGCGGAATTTCCCATCCCAAAATCATTTTGGGTTGAATAAATTTCAATACTAGAAAATTTGTAATGAACCCTGCTGACCACAAGGCCTTACACTCAGCAGGAAAGAGAGGAGCCAGCTGATCATAAAAGCTGACACTTTGTAGGAGAGAGAGAGCGAGAAGACCCTGCTGACCATAAGAACTTACGCTCTACAAAAAAGAGAGACTTACCCAGTGAATCTGTACAGCAGAGTCTTCTTCAATCTTCAATCTGTCCTCCACTCCATTGGAACTGGTGAGTTGTGATGGTTTAGGTCATAGATTTATGGCATTATGGGGACATCTGATCGGTAACACAAAATGATGTTAACCCATTCTCTGATGCTTAAACAATGTGGGAAATAGTGCCCTGCAATTTTTTTTTTGTGACCCCCAAATTGAATCTCAAAATGTTCAAATTCACGCGAAACTGCAAATTTTAGGAAATTGTACATGAACTCAATCTTCGCACATTGATCTGCTCATCTCTGGTTATTACCTACAGTGGGGCAAAAAAGTATTTAGTCAGTCAGCAATAGTGCAAGTTCCACCACTTAAAAAGATGAGAGGCATCTGTAATTTACATCATAGGTAGACCTCAACTATGGGAGACAAACTGAGAAAAAAAAATCCAGAGAATCACATTGTCTGTTTTTTTAACAATTTATTTGCATATTATGGTGGAAAATAAGTATTTGGTCAGAAACAAAATTTCATCTCAATACTTTGTAATATATCCTTTGTTGGCAATGACAGAGGTCAAACGTTTTCTGTAAGTCTTCACAAGGCTGCCACACACTGTTGTTGGTATGTTGGCCCATTCCTCCATGCAGATCTCCTCTA
Source organism: Ranitomeya imitator (assembly GCF_032444005.1). NCBI lineage: Eukaryota > Metazoa > Chordata > Amphibia > Anura > Dendrobatidae > Ranitomeya > Ranitomeya imitator. Next base: position 532,700,517 of record NC_091286.1, read on the forward strand.
GAGCAGTGATGTTTTTGGCTTTTCGCTTGGCAACACGGACTTTCAACTCCCTCCAAAGGTTTTCTATAGGGTTGAGATCTGGAGACTGGCTAGGCCACTCCAGGACCTTGAAATGCTTCTTACGAAGCCACTCCTTCGTTGCCCTGGCGGTGTGCTTTGGATCATTGTCATGTTGAAAGACCCAGCCACGTTTCATCTTCAATGCCCTTGCTGATGGAAGGAGGTTTGCACTCAAAATCTCACAATACATGGCCCCATTCATTCTTTCATTTACCCGGATCAGTCGTCCTTGCCCCTTTGCAGAGAAACAGCCCCAAAGCATGATGTTTCCACCACCATGCTTTACAGTAGGTATGGTGTTTGATGGATGCAACTCAGTATTCTTTTTCCTCCAAACACGACAAGTTGTGTTTCTACCAAACAGTTCCAGTTTGGTTTCATCAGACCATAGGACATTCTCCCAAAACTCCTCTGGATCATCTAAATGCTCTCTAGCAAACTTCAGATGGGCCCAGACATGTACTGGCTTAAGCAGTGGGACACGTCTGGCACTGCAGGATCTGAGTCCATGGTGTTGTAGTGTGCTACTTATGGTAGGCCTTGTTACATTGGTCCCAGCTCTCTGCAGTTCATTCACTAGGTCCCCCCGCGTGGTTCTGGGATTTTTGCTCACCGTTGTTGTGATCATTCTGACCCCACGGGGTGGGATTTTGCATGGAGCCCCAGATCGAGGGAGATTATCAGTGGTCTTGTATGTCTTCCATTTTCTAATTATTGCTCCCACTGTTGATTTCTTCACTCCAAGCTGGTTGGCTATTGCAGATTCAGTCTTCCCAGCCTGATGCAGGGCTACAATTTTGTTTCTGGTGTCCTTTGACAGCTCTTTGGTCTTCACCATAGTGGAGTTTGGAGTCAGACTGTTTGAGGGTGTGCACAGGTTTCTTTTCATACTGATAACAAGTTTAAACAGGTGCCATTACTACAGGTAATGAGTGGAGGAAAGAGGAGACTCTTAAAGAAGAAGTTACAGGTCTGTGAGAGCCAGAAATCTTGATTGTTTGTTTCTGACCAAATACTTATTTTCCACCATAATATGCAAATAAATTGTTAAAAAAACAGACAATGTGATTTTCTGGATTTTTTTTTCTCAGTTTTTCTCCCATAGTTGAGGTCTACCTATGATGTAAATTACAGACGCCTCTCATTTTTTTTAAGTGGTGGAACTTGCACTATTGCTGGCTGACTAAATACTTTTTTGCCCCACTGTATGTTTTAGAAAGATAACTTTTTTAGCTGTACAGCTCCTTTAAGAAGAACATCATGTATCTGCCCGTGCACCACAAATGTTCTGCAGTCGTGGACTGAAGTTTTCTGATACAATATACAGTACTTTTCTGCCATAAACCATTGTGAATCTGTTGTGCCATACCTCTTCCACCAAACTCCTTAATGTTTTAAAAAACTTGTAGCGCTGGCATAAAAACTTCAAAACCAGCAAATTTGTTGGACAATGACCACATTTTTCGCACTATAAGACACATTTTCCCCCCAAATCTTTTTGGGAAAATGGGGATGCGTCTTATAGTCGGAATATACGTACAAGTAGTGTGGCGGCAGCAGGAGTTGGGCGATTCTGCGGCAGTCCAACGCTGCACGTCGATGATCACACTCCCTTCCCAGGCTGGTTCTCCAGTATTCAGCGGTGTTCTGTGATGTGGGGGGATCCACCTAGATTTTGTGAAAGCCTTGAGCCCCTGCACTTCCATTGCTGCAATGGGTGGCCTCCAGCAAAATGTCTGCCAGAAGCGGTGCATGCGCACTTTGGGATCTCGGCAATGAGATCTTGTCCCGAAATCTCGCAAGACGAGATTTTATTGCCAAGATATGCGCATGCACCAACTCATGAGGCCATTTTCCTGGAGGCCACCACATCGCAGCAATAGATGTGCGGAGGCTCCAGGCTGTCACAAAATGTCGGCGGAGCCCCTGCACCACTGAGCACCGCCAAATCTGCCATACCTACCTGGGATGGTATTTCCCGGAGGCTACCACATCACAGCAATGGATATGTGGGTGCTCCGGACTTTCAGAAAATGTCAGCAGAGCCCTCTGCATCATGAGCACTGACGATCCTGTCGCACCAGACTGGGATGGAAGTCATGTAAATATATATGAAAGGGGTGCACCCCTATGCCAATAGCGATACAGGGTGCAAAACCTGATCTGAAAGTCAAATTTGGCACAACACAGAAGAAAGGAAGACTAGACTAATGATGGTAATATGAAATAATCAAAAATACTTTTATAACACCTCAGAAAAGACATACACAGAATAAAACCATTTAAAAAGGTCTAAGCATAAGACCAATGACCATCACCCCTATATATCACATACATGGTGTAACACAGCCAAAAAATACAGATACAAATAAATATAAATAGTACTGTTGAAACGTACTATTAAAAAAGTACAGTTGGGATGGGAGTCATATCATCACCGTATCACCGCCTAAACACCTCTTGTGGCCACACTCCACCAGGGCTGCTGATCGTGCGGTAAGCTAAATTTGGACTGTAAGATGGACCCCTGTTGTGAATTCTGCTTTTGGGCTCCCTCCGGTGGTTGTAGGTGGTAATGCAGTTGTCTCTGGGCTGCAGTCCTGGACAGGTTTATCTACTGATTGCAGTTCTGACTGGAGTATTTAGGTTTGCAGGACTCTTTAGTCCTTACCAGTTGTCAATGTTTCTTGGGAAGGATTTGATCTCTGTCTGGCTTCTCCTGCTTAGCTGCCAATTCAGCAAAGATAAGTGTCTGTTTCTTTTTCTATGGCACACAAGCTGTGTGCTTGTTTTTGATTGTATTCCTGCTCTGAGTTTAGTTGTCTCTGGAGTTGCAGATATACGTTCCACGTCTTTAGTTAAATGGAGGAATTTTTGTATAATCTGCTGTGGATATTTTTGGAAGGGTTTTAATACTGACCGCACAGAACTCTGTCCTATCCTTTCCTATTTTAGCTAGAGCGGCCTCTTGTGCTAAATCCTGTTTTCTGACTGTGTGTGTCTTACCTCTCCTATTCACAGCCAATATTTGTGGGGGGCTGCCTATCCTTTCGGGTTCTGCTCTGAGGCAAGATAGTATTCCTATTTCCATCTTTAGGGGTATTTAGTCCTCCGGCTGTGACGAGGTGTCTAGGGCTTGTTAGGTACACTCCACGGCTACTTCTAGGTGCGGTGTTAAGATCAGGATTTGCGGTCAGTATAGTTACCACCTACTCCAGTGAAAGTTTTCATGCTGCTCCAAGATCACCGGATCATAACAGACCCCCATTTGACACATTCATTTTTTTCCCTATTTTCCTTCTGAAAATTTGGGGTGCGTCTTATAGTCCGAAAAATACGGTACATGTTTTCTGGTGGAAGGAGATAGATAAAAAAAATACTAACTATATAATATTTTAGAACACCAATCTGCACTTTTCACAAAAAAGCTATATACAATGGGGAAAATAAGTATTTTATACACTGCTGATTTTGCAAGTTTCCCCACTTACAATTAATGGAAATGTCTGAAATTTTATAGTAGGTACACTTCAACTGTGAGAAAAAAATTTTTAAACTAAAGCCACAAAAATCGCAATGTATGATTTTTAAATAATCTAATTGCATTTTTTTTTGCATGAAATAAGTATTTGATCACCTACCAACCAACAATAATTCTGGCTCTCACAGACCTGTTAGTTTTTCTTTAAGGAGCCCTTCTACTCTGCAATAATTACCTATATTAACTGCACCTGTTTTAACTTATTACCTGTATTAAAGGCACCTGTCCACACACTCAATCAATCATACTCCAACCTCAATACCATGGTCAAGACCGAAGAGCTGTCTAAGGACACATGGGACAAAATTGTAGATCTACACAAGGCTGGGATAGGCAATATGTAAGCAGCTTGGTGCAACAATGTTCCAACAATTGTTGGCATAATTATTACAAAATGGAAGAAGCACAAGATGTCTGACAATCTTCATCAGTCTGGGGCTCTGAGAAAGAGAAATGATTCTGAGAAAGATCAGGAATCAGCCCGGAACAACACAGGAGGATCTGGTCAGTGATCTGAAGAGAGATGGGACAACATTCTCAAAAATTATCATTTGTAACACATATCACTGTTATGGATTACAATCCTGAAGGGCACGCAAAATTTAACTACTCAAGCCAGCATATGTCCAGGCCCGTTTGAAGTTCACCAATTGTAATCTGGTTAATCCAGAGGAGATGAGCCTCAGCAGATTTGGGGTGTATTTATTAAACTTAACCTTCATTTCCCATAAATAAAAACTTTTTGAAGGTGCGAAAAATAAGCCATTAAGTGCCAGTGCAAAAAAAAAGACAAAGTGCAAGAAATCTTAAAATACCGCCACAATATCATATAATTCAGAATATGACCGCACAGTCTATTTTTCTAGTGGTCAATTCTCAGACTTCCATACTCTCTTTTACAATGCCTACAAGTAGTATTCAACCCCCTGCAGATTTAGCAGGTTTAATAAGATGCAAATAAGTTAGAGCCTTCAAACTTCAAACAAGAGCAGGATTTATTAACAGATGCATAAATCTTACAAACCAAAAAGTTTTGTTGCTCAGTTAAATTTTTATAAATTTTAAACATAAAAATGTGGGTCAATTATTATTCAACCCGTAGGTTTAATATTTTGTGGAATAACCTTTGTTTGCAATTACAGCTAATAATCGTCTTTTATAAGACCTGATCAGGCCGGCACAGGTCTCTGGAGTTATCTTGGCCCACTCCTCCATGCAGATCTTCTCCAAGTTATCTAGGTTCTTTGGGTGTCTCATGTGGACTTTAATCTTGAGCTCCTTCCACAAATTTTCAATTGGGTTAAGGTCAGGAGACTGACTAGGCCACTGCAACACCTTGATTTTTTGCCTCTTGAACCAGGCCTTGGTTTTCTTGGCTGTGTGCTTTGGGTCGTTGTCTTGTTGGAAGATGAAATGACGACCCATCTTAAGATCCTTGATGGAGGAGCGGAGGTTCTTGGCCAAAATCTCCAGGTAGGCCGTGCTATCCATCTTCCCATGGATGCAGAACAGATGGCCAGGCCCCTTGGCTGAGAAACAGTCCCACAGCATGATGCTGCCACCACCATGCTTGACTGTAGGGATGGTATTCTTGGGGTCGTATGCAGTGCCATCCAGTCTCCAAACGTCACATGTGTGGTTGGCACCAAAGATCTCAATCTTGGTCTCATCAGACCAGAGAACCTTGAACCAGTCAGTCTCAGAGTCCTCCAAGTGATCATGAGCAAACTGTAGACGAGCCTTGACATGACGCTTTGAAAGTAAAGGTACCTTATGGGCTCGTCTGGAACAGAGACCATTGCGGTGGAGTACGTTACTTATGGTATTGACTGAAACCAATGTCCCCACTGCCATGAGATCTTCCCGGAGCTCCTTCCTTGTTGTCCTTGGGTTAGCCTTGACTCTTCGGACAAGCCTGGCCTCGGCACGGGAGGAAACTTTCAAAGGCTGTCCAGGCCGTGGAAGGCTAACAGTAGTTCCATAAGCCTTCCACTTCCGGATGATGCTCCCAACAGTGGAGACAGGTAGGCCCAACTCCTTGGAAAGGGTTTTGTACCCCTTGCCAGCCTTGTGACCCTCCACGATCTTGTCTCTGATGGCCTTGGAATGCTCCTTTGTCTTTCCCATGTTGACCATGTATGAGTGCTGTTCACAAGTTTGGGGAGGGTCTTAAATAGTCAGAAAAGGCTGGAAAAATAGATAAATAATCCAAACATGTGAAGCTCATTGTTCTTTGTGCCTGAACTACTTCTTAATACTTTAGGGGAACCAAACAGAATTCTGGTGGGTTGAGGAGTTGAATAATAAATGACCCTCTGAAAAGACTTTTCACTATTTTTTAAAAAAATAAAGAAATAACATTCTTTTTTGCTGCAGTGCATTTCACACTTCCAGGCTGATCTACAGTCCAAATGTCACAATGCCAAGTTAATTCCAAATGTGTAAACCTGCTAAATCTGCAGGGGGTTGAATACTACTTGTAGGCACTGTATATCGAACAATTCCCACATCTCTTGGGATCATACATTATCCTATAGATATATACAAATTTTGCTTATGGAAATATTAATCGAAAACCCTCCTACAATATCTTTTAATACCTCTAGATTACCATAGCTATAGATGTCAAATCATTCGGTGACCATCATATAATCCTAGAATACTCCACCTACATTGCAAAGAGAGATCTTAATATACCGCCATAACAGATTTATATTGATTAATATGTGGCAGTCCAGAAATTAAACAAGCTAAAAAAATGAAGAAAAACAATCAACTCCCTTTCAAAATATATGATTAATTTCATCAGACAGCATGGATATATATATGTCACTCTCTTATAGGAGCCTTACTTCAAGACATATGTCCCGCCTGCTATCATTCAGGGTTTTGTTCATGGTCATCAATTTATACTCCTCTGCATCCTTGGGAATGTACACCAATCCTGTCAGAATAAGTTCACAGGGGCTCTTCTATGGCCGTTGCTTTTTACCACATCGCCGCCATATGGGCCCATTTACACATCATGTCTCCCAAAGTAAGCATGGCTCTGCTCCCCTATCCCATCTTGTATGCATGGCTCTGCTCCCCATCCCATCTTGTATGCCTGGCTCTGCTCCTCCCATCCCATCTTGTATGCATGGCTCTGCTCCCCCGTGACATCTTGTATTCATGGCTCTGCTCCCCCCTCCCATCCTGTATGCATGGTTCTATTCCCCCTGTGCCATCTTGTATGCATGGCTCTGCTTCCCCCGTGCCATCTTGTATGCATGGCTCTGCTCTCCCGTTTCATCTTGCATGCATGGCTCTGCTTCCCCCAGCCAATCTTGTATGCATGGCTCTGCTCCCCCGTCCCATCTTGTATGCATGGCTCTGCTCCCCAGTCCCATCTTGCATGCATAGCTCTGCTCCCCCTTCCCATCTTGCATGCATGGTTCTCCTCCCCCTGTGCCATCTTGCATGCATGGCTCTGCTTCCCTCGTGCCATCTTGTATGAAGGGCTCTGCTCCCCCATCCCATCTTGTATACATGGCTCTGCTCCCCCTGTGATAGAAATATATATATCATATATATCTCATTTGCATGTATACTCCTCTATAATTATATATACTCATATCCACAGCTAATATATACATTATAACCAATGGCTTAAAATGGCTGACATAAACTGATATAAGCCAGACAAACTGTATGGGGTTTTCGAAGCAAAAACAGGAACTTAGGCCAGATGTCCTGAAGTAATGTCTAGAATATTGCTGAATCTTGTTAAAATGGCAGATCAACAGTGCCAGATGTATTAAGTGCTGATCAGATGTCTCAACTTTGTCCTAAATGCCGAGAGCTACATTTTAGTTGCCTAATCAGCATTCATATGTGCATTAATCACAATATTCCATATATATTTAGATAACCAATAACAGAGGAGCTAGACAATATGGTAATTAACTAACCACCCCTAACCACTCCTTTCTATATGCAATTATAAAACTTTGTATGTACAATAAAGTGTCAGTATTGATGGAATGTTATTGTCACAATGTTGTGCAATCTCAGGGATAAATTTATCCAAACCAAATTTCCATTACACCCCCGTCCCATCTTGCATGCATGGCCCTGCTCCCCATCCCATCTTCCATGCATGGCTCTGCTCCTCCTGTCCCATCTTGCCTGCATGGCTCTGCTTCCCCTTCCATCTTGAATGCATGGTTCTGCTCCCCCCGTGCCATCTTGTATGCATGGCTTTGCTTCCCCGTGCCATCTTGTATGAATGGCTCTGCTCCCCATCCCATCCCCGTTCAATCTTGCATGCATGGCTCTGCTCCCCCATCCCATCTTGTATGCATGGCTCTGCTTCCCTGTCCCATCTTGTATGCATGGCTCTGCTCCCCCCGTTCCATCTTGCATGCATGGCTCTGCTCCCCCATCCCATCTTGCATGCCTGGCTCTGCTTCCCTGTTCCATCTTGTATGCATGGCTCTGCTTCCCTTTCCTATCTTGTATGCATGGCTCTGCTCCCCCCGTTCCATCTTGCATGTATGGCTCTGCTCCCCCATTCCATCTTGTATGCATGGCTCTGCTCCCCCCTTCCATTTTGTATGCATGGCTCTGCTCCCCTCGTTCCATCTTGAATGCATGGCTCTGCTCCCCCATCCCATCTTGTATGCATGGCTCTGCTCTCCCCTCCCATCTTGTATGCATGGCTCTGCTCCCCCCGTTCCATCTTGCATGCATGGCTCTGCTCCCCCCATCCAAACTTGTATGTATGGCTCTGCTTCCCCGTCCCATCTTGTATGCATGGCTCTGCTCCCCAGTCCCATCTTGCATGCATGGCTCTGCGCCCCATCCCATCTTTTATGCATGGCTCTGCTCCCCCATCACATCTTGTATGCATGGCTCTGCTCCCCCGTGCCATCTTGTATGCATGGCTCTGCTCCCCCCATCCTGTATGCATGGTTCTGCTCCCCCTGTGCCATCTTGTGTGCATGCCTCTGCTTCCCCCGTGCCATCTTGTATGTATGGCTCTGCTCCCCCGTCCCATCTTGTATGCATGGTTCTGCTTCCCCATCCCATCTTGTATGCATGGCTCTGCTCCCCACATCCCATCTTGTATGCATGGCTCTGCTCCCCCCTCCCATCTTGTATGCATGGCTCTGCTTCCCCGTTCCATCTTGCATACATGGCTCTGCTCCCCCCATCCAATCTTGTATGTATGGCTCTGCTTCCCCGTCCCATCTTGCATCCATGGCTCTGCTCCCCAGTCCCATCTTGCATGCATGGCTCTGCTCCCCCATCCCATCTTGCATGCATGGCTCTGCTCCCCCCTTCCATCTTCTATGCATGGTTCTGCTCCCCCCGTGCCATTTGTATGCATGGCTCTGCTTCCTCCGTGCCATCTTGTATGCATGGCTCTGCTCCCCCTATCCCATCTTGTATGCATAGCTCTGCTCCCCCATCCCGTCTTGTAAGCATGGCTCTGCTCCCCCATCCCATCTTGTATGCATGGTTCTGCTTCCCCCTCCCATCTTGTATGCATGGCTCTGCTTCCCCCGTCCCATTTTGTATACATAGGTCTGCTCTTCCCTCCCATCTTGTATGCATGGCTCCGCTCCTCCCATCCCATCTTGTATGCATGGCTCTGCTCCCCCCGTCCCATCTTGTATGCATAGCTCTGCTCCCCCGTCCCATCTTGTACGCATAGCTCTGCTCTTCTCATCCCATTTTGTATGCATGGCTCTGCTCCCCGACATCTCATCTTGTATGCATGGCTCTGCTCCCCCTTCGTCCCATTTTCTATGTATGGCTCCCCCAACCATTCCCCATCCTCCCCCCTCCTACTCTGTCCTCCCTCCTCCTCCTCTGTCCTCCCCTGTCATACTCACCTTTCTCACACTGCGCCAAAAGTCCCTGCATCTCGGTCCCGGCGTGACAGCTTCTTCCTGAGTGAGCGGCCACATGGTACTGCTCATTTAGGTGATGAATATGCATCCATATTCATCACCTTAATGAGCGGTACCATGTGACTGCTGAGCACAGGAAGAAGCTACCGGCACTGAGACCATCGGAGTTGCAGGCACTGCTGGAGGAGGGTGAGTATGATGAGTTCAAGCAGGTGTGGAGGTGGGGAAACGGTTGAGGTGGGTGGACGGACGTTGACCCCGGACTTAAAAAAAAAAAAAAAAAAAACTTGCTCAGGTGCCGCCCCCCTTCTCCCGCATCCTGCCACCCTAGGCACGTGCCCTCAAGTGCCTAGTGGCAAATGCGGCCCTGCCTGAACCCAAAAGAAAATCTTTGGCTGGAGCCGAGTCCCATATTGCCCAGCAACAGCCTTGAAGCCTGAAAGATCTGGAGAGGATCTGTATGGAGGAGTGAGCCAAAATCTCTCTGCTGCAGTGTGTGCAAACTTGGTGAATATTAAGGCAGTGTGCCAAATACTTTTTTCCCCACTGTATGTATATTATATATATATATATATATATATATATATATATATATATATATATAACCAATTTTGCATAGGGAAAAAAAGGTAATCTGAAATCCACTTTTTTGCTTACAAACCTAGACGAGAATTTCAGTGGTGACGCTGCATGATCAAGCATAAGCACATGCCATCGGTGAGGGTGCTACCTAAAACAATCATAAGAGAGATGACAGGTTCTCTTTAGGAGTTACATAATATTTTAATCCTTCACGCAATAGTGTGCAGATTCATTATATATAACATATATTTTATACTTGATACATGCAAATATGCCCACTGACTTAATGCTGAATGTTCTTCTAGTTAGAAATAGCACTAGTCTTGAATTGGAAATCAATTTGTATTTAAAAAAATATATTACATTTTGGTGTATTTTTGTCAAGGCTACAGGCAATATGTTCATAATTATATGCAGAATGAAAAATTGAAAGAGACACGAGTGGCTGAAATGTAGTTATGGGAATTAAATCACAGCTGAAAAAGTAACATTACTAGGGGGATGCTTGTTCAATATTAGTTTAGAGTTTTAGCATTTTAAAATGAAATATTTATTTCAGGCATTTTTCAACAGTTTACTTTACTTACAGTATTTCTTAAACAAATAAAATTAACTCTTTAAGGCCTGAAAAGGCATTCGTTATCTTTTACTTTTGCTTAGTTTTTGCCTCTCCACATTTCAGCAACTATAACTTCTGTTTTCGCACACATGAGTCTGTGTGAGACCTTGCTTTTTGAGGGAGAATTTTTATCTTTCTAGTCACTGTTTAGGAACACATATAAAATATTATTTTTTTAATTTATATACCAAATAACCTGGAAATCTATCTCTTTGGGTTATTTCTGTTATGTATGTGAACCATTTTCTGTGTGTGGATGGGTTAGTGTATATTCTTGACATAGTCACAATGCCTAAAAATAATATAAGACGTCTGAGAAATATTACACGCCACGCTTCTCATGTAGCTCTGTGAATTCCTCTGACATCTACACCATAAGCTTTTTAAGGCTATTTAAAGGGACACTGTCACCTGAATTTGGAGGGAACAATCTTCATCCATGGAGGCGGGGTTTTGGGGTGTTTGATTCACCCTTTCCTTACCCGCTGGCTGCATGCTGGCTGCAATATTGGATTGAAGTTCATTCTCTGTCCTCCGTAGTACACGCCTGCACAAAGCAATCTTGCCTTGCGCAGGCATGTACTATGGAGGACAGAGAATAAACTTCAATCCAATATTGCAGCCAGCATGCAGCCAGCGGGTAAGGAAAGGGTGAATCAAACACCCCAAAACCCCGCCTCCATGGCTGAAGATTGTTCCCTCCAAATTCAGGTGACAGTGTCCCTTTAAGGCTGGAGTCACACTCAGCGTAAGTCAATACGGTCCGTATATTACGGCCGTAATACGCTGAAAAGTCCCCAAAATAGTGGTCCGTAGCTCCTCCGTAGGCAGGGTGTGTCAGCATTTTTTGCGCATGGCATCCTCCGTATGTAATCCGTATGGCATCCGTACTGCGTGTTTTTCTCGCAGGCTTGCCAAACCAACATACGGCTATACAAGGGATCCATGTGTAAAAAAGAAAAAAAAAACATATACTGTGTATATATTTATATTGTCAGTAGACACATATATGTATATATATTATTACTTCATACAGCGCTAGATAGCTTTAACCCCTTAGCGACCGCCGATACGCCTTTTAACGGCGGCCGCTAAGGGTACTTAAACCACAGCGCCGTTAATTAACGGCGCTGTGGAAAAAGTGAATAGCACCCCCCAGAGTCGGATTTTCTCCGGGGTCTCGGCTGCCGGGGGTAGCCGAGACCCCAGAGAACATGATTCGGGGGGTTTTTAACCGACCCCGCATTTGCGATCGCCGTTAATTAACCATTTACCGGCGATCGCAAAAAAAAACAAAAACGCGATCTCTTTTTAATTTCTCTGTCCTCCGATGTGATCGCACATCGGAGGAAAGAGAAAAGGGGTCCCAGATAGCCCCCCGATACTCACCTATCTCCCCCGATCTCCCCCGATGCTCCTCGTGTCTCCCGGTGGGCGCCGCCGGCACTGGGAGAATCTTTGGGGACTCGGCTGCCGGGGGTAGCCGAGACCCCAAAGAACATGATCGGGGTCGATTTTACCGACCCCTGTTTTGCGATCGCCGGTAATTAACTGTTTACCGGCGACCGCAAAAAAAAAAAAGTAAAGTGTTATTCTCTGTCCTCTGATTCGGGATTCGGGGACCCTAGCATACTCACCTGTGTCCCTGGGTCCTCCTGCTGCTCCTCCTGGCTGCCGGGGAAAAGAAAATGGCGGGCGCATGCGCAGTGCGCCCGCCATCTGTCTCCATCTGCTGGCCAGCAGGAGAACAGCAGTTGGGGCTAAAATTAGGGTTAGGGGTAGGGTTAGGGTTAGGGCTAGGGTTAGGGTTAGGGGTAGGGTTAGGGCTAGGGTTAGGGTTAGGGCTAGGGGTGGGGTTAGGGCTAGGGTTAGGGTTAGGGCTAAGGTTAGGGCTAGGGCTAAATTTAGGGTTAGGGTTGGGGCTAAATTTAGGGTTAGGCTTCTTTCACACTTACGTCGGTACGGGGCCATCGCAATGCGTCGGCCCGACATACCGACGTACGTTGTGAAAACTGTGCACAACGTGGGCAGCGGATGTAGTTTTTCAATGCAGCCGCTGCCCAATCTATGTCCTGGGGAGGAAGGGGCGGAGTTACGGCAACGCATGCGAGGTCAGAAAAGGCGGATGCGACGTACAAAAAAACGTTTCATTGGACTTTTTTTGTGCTGACGGTCCGCCAAAACACAACTGATCTTGTGCATGACGGACGCGACGTGTGGCCATCCGTCACGATCCGTCGGCAATACAAGTCTATGGGCAAAAAACGCATCCTGCGGGCACATTTGCAGGATCCGTTTCTTGTCCAAAACTACGGATTGCAACGGATGCCAAACGACGCAAGTGTGAAAGTAGCCTTAGGGCTAGGGTTAGGGTTGGGGCTAAAGTTAGGGCTAGGGTTGGGGCTAAAGTTAGGGTTAGAGTTGGGATTAGGGTTAGGGTTTGGATTAGGGTTGGTATTAGGGTTAGGGTTGGCATTAGGGTTACGCTTGGGATTAGGGTTAGGTTTGGGATTAGGGTCAAGGTTAGGGTTGTGATTAGGGGTGTATTGGGATTAGGGTTAGGTTTGAGGTTAGGGTTGAGATTAGGATTAGGGGTGTGTTGGATTTAGGGTTTTGATTAGGGTTATGGTTAGGGTTGACATTAGGGTTGTTTTGGGGAAGGGTTGTGATTATCGTTAGGGTTAGTGATTAGGATTATGGATCAGGTTGGGATTAGGGTTAGGGGTGTGTTGGGGTTAGGGTTGGAGCTAGAATTGGGGGGTTTCCACTGTTTAGGTACATCAGGGGGTCTCCAAACACGACAGCCAATTTTGCGCTCAAAAAGTCAAATGGTGCTCCCTCCCTTCTGAGCTCTGCCGTGCGCCCAAACAGTGGGTTACCCCCACATATGGCGCATCAGCGTACTCGGGATAAATTGGACAACAACAATTGCAGTCCAATTTCTCCTGTTACCCTTGTGAAAATAAAAAACTTGGGGGCTACAATATCTTTTTTGTGAAAAAAAAATATTTTTTATTTTCACGACTCTGCATTCTAAACTTCTGTGAAGCACTTGGGCATTCAAAGTTCTCACCACACATCTAGATAAGTTCCTTGGGGGGTCTAGTTTCCAAAATGGGGTCACTTGTGGAGGGTTTCTACTGGTTAGGTACATCAGGGGCTCTGCAAACGCAACATAATGCTCGCAGACCATTCTATCAAAGTCTGCATTCCAAAACGGTGCTCCTTCCTTCCGAGCTCTGCCGTGCGCCTAAACAGTAGTTTACCCCCACATATGGGGTACCAGCATACTCGGGACAAATTGGACAACAACTTTTGCGGTCCAATTTTTCTTGTTACCCTTGTGAAAATAAAAACTTGGGGGCTAAAAATCTTTTTTGTGGAAAAAAAAATATTTTTTATTTTCACGGCTCTACGTTATAAACTTCTGTGAAGCACATGGGGGTTCAAAGTGCTCACCACTCATCTAGATAAGTTCCTTAAGGGGTGTAGTTTCCAAAATGGTGTCACTTGTGGGGGGTTTCCACTGTTTAGGCACATCAGGGGCTCTGCAAACGCAACATGGCATCCGATCTCAATTCCAGCCAATTCTACATTGAAAAATTAAAACGGCACTCCTTCTCTTCCAAGCTCTGCGGTGTGCCCAAACAGTGGTTTACCCCCACATATTGGGTATCGATGTACTCAGGAGAAATTGCAAAACAACTGTTGTGGTCTAATTTCTCCTGTTACCCTTGTGAAAATTAAAATTTGTGGGCAAAAAGATCATTTTTGTAGAAAAAATTTGATTTTTTTTTTTCAGGGCTCTACGTTATAAACTTCTGTGAAGCACATGGGGGTTCAAAGTGCTCACCACACATCTAGATAAGTTCCTTAAAGGGACACTGTCACCTGAATTTGGAGGGAACAATCTTCAGCCATGGAGGCGGGGTTTTGGGGTTTTTGATTCACCCTTTCCTTACCCGCTGGCTGCATGCTGGCTGCAATATTGGATTGAAGTTCATTCTCTGTCCTCCATAGTACACGCCTGCGCAAGGCAAGATTGCACCTTGTGCAGGCGTGTACTACGGAGGATAGAGAATGAACTTCAACCCAATATTGCAGCCAGCATGCAGCCAGCGGGTAAGGAAAGGGTGAATCAAAAACCCCAAAACCCCGCCTCCATGGCTGAAGATTGTTCCCTCCAAATTCAGGTGACAGTGTCCCTTTAAGGGGTCTAGTTTCCAAAATGGTGTCACTTGTGGGGAGTTTCCACTGTTTAGGCACATCAGGGGCTCTCCAAACACGACATGGCGTCCAATCTCAATTCCAGCCAATTCTACATTGAAAAAGTAAAACGATGCTCCTTCACTTCCAAGCTCTGCGGTGCACCCAAACAGTGGTTTACCCTCACATATGGGGTATCGACGTATTCAGGAGAAATCGCACAACAGCTTTTGTGGTCTAATTTCTCCTGTTACCCTTGTGAAAATAAGAATTTGTGGGCGAAAAATAATTTTTGTGTAAACAAAAGCGATTTTTTATTTTCACGGCTCTACGTTATAAACTTCTGTGAAGCACTTGGGGGTTCAAAGTGCTCCCCACACATCTAGATAAGTTCCTTAAGGGGTCTAGTTTCCAAAATGGTGTCACTTGAGGGGTTTCCACTGTTTAGGCACATCAGGGGCTCTCTAAACGTGACATGGCGTCCCATCTCAATTCCAGCCAATTCTGCATTGAAAAAGTCAAACGGCGCTCCTTCATTTCTAAGTTCTGCGGTGCGTCCAAAAAGTGGTTTACCCCCACATATGGGGTATTGGCGTATTCAGGAGAAATTGCATAACAAAATTTATGGTTACATTTCTGTTTTTACACATGTGAAAATAAAAATAAATGGTTCTGAATTAAGATGTTTGCAAAAAAAAGTTAAATGTTCATTTTTTCCTTCCACATTGTTTCAGTTCCTGTGAAGCACGTAAAGGGTTAATAAACTTCTTGAATGTGGTTTTGAGAACCTTGATGGGTGTAGTTTTTAGAATGGTGTCACACTTCATTATTTTCTATCATATAGACCCCTCAAAATGACTTCAAATGTGATGTGGTCCCTAAAAAAAATGGTGTTGTAAAAATGAGAAATTGCTGGTCAAATTTAACCCTTATAACTCCCTAACAAAAAAAAATTTTGTTTCCAAAATTGTGCTGATGTAAAGTAGACATGTGGGAAATGTTATTTATTAACTATTTTTCGTGACATATCTCTCTGATTTAAGGGCATAAAAATACAAATTTTGAAAATTGCAAAATTTTAAAAATTTTCGCCATATTTCCGTTTTTTTCATAAATAATCGCAAGTAATATTGAAGAAATGTTACCACTAACATGAAGTACAATATGTCACGAAAAAACAATCTCAGAATCAGCGGGATCCGTTGAAGCGTTCCAGAGTTATAACCTCATAAAGTGACAGTGGTCAGAATTGCAAAAATTGGCTCGGTCATTAAGTACCAAATTGGCTCTGTCACTAAGGGGTTAAAGCCGGTAATTCAATTGCCGGCTTTTGCTATCTCCTTCCTAAAACCCGACATGATATGAGACCTGGTTTACATACAGTAAACCATCTCATATCACCTTTTTTTGCATATTCCACACTACTAATGTTAGTAGTGTGTATATGCAAAATTTGGCCGTTCTAGCGATTAAATTAAAGGGTTAAATGGCAGAAAAAATTGGCGTGGGCTCCCACGCAATTTTCTCCGCCAGAGTAGTAAAGCCAGTGACTGAGGGCAGATATTAATAGCCTGGAGAGGGTCCATGGTTATTGGCCCCCCTGGCTAAAAACATCTTTGGGTTAATGCCACCTTGCTATTGTAAGGTGACATTAAGCCAAATTAATAATGGAGAGGCGTCAATTATGACACCTATCCATTATTAATCCAATAGTAGTAAAGGGTTAAAAAATACACAAACACATTATTAAAAAGTATTTTCATGAAAAAATCACAAAGGTTGTTGTAATATTTTATTCTACGCTCAATCCACTCACTGAAGACCCTCGATCTGTAACAAAAAAAAACCAACAATATACATACCTTCCGAAGATCTCTAAAGTCCCACGATGTAAATCCATCTGAAGGGGTTAAAATATTTTGCAGCCACGAGCTCTGCTAATGCAACGTTGTTCGTGGCTGCAAAACCCCGGAGAATGAAGGTAAAGTAGGTCAATGACCTATATTTACCTTCATTTGCGGTGAGGCGCCCTCTGCTGGTTGTTCCTAGATCGTGGGAACTTTCCTAGAAAGCTCCCAGGCTCGAGTTCATATGAGGACAACCAGCAGAGTTGCGCCTCTTATGAACTCGAGCCTTGGATATTTCTAGGAAAGTTCCCTCGATCTAGGAACAACCAGCAGAGGACGCCTCACCACAAATGAAGGTAAATATAGGTCATTGACCTACTTTACCTTAATTCTCCGGGGTTTTGCAGCAAGGAGCAGCGCTGCATTAGCAGAGCTCATTGCTGCAAAATATTTTAATGTGCGCCATTCTTTCTGTGTTCACTGTGATTGATAGGCTGCTGTGCACACACACAGCAGCCCTGCCACGCCTCAGGCTCAAGTTAATTGTGCACCTGTGTCTCAGCCTGTCTCACCCTTCATCTTTGGTGCGGGTTTGGCAGTGTGGAAGCCAGATCTGAAATGTCCGCACTGGACCTGATCGGCCTTTACCTGCGCTTGCCTTTCCTGGCACCAAGGGAGTGATTCTGAAAATGCTCCAGGTACAGTTCGCATTTAATGTGGTCCTTTTTTTTTTTTTTTTTTATACATTCAGGAAGCCATAATGGCACAACGTAAATAAAATACGAAGATTAGGACTGCCCCATTATGAGATTGCCGTGAAGTGGCGGGGTAGCTCAAAGAATTGATCAATTGTTTGCTAAATGTCTCATATTTGAAATACAGTTAGAATTTATGTGCAATTGCACTTCAGTTATTGCGTTCTGACCATAAGCAGTGCTGGCTTCTTCCCTTTTTTTTTTGCAAAATATTTTAACCCCTTCAGATGGATTTACATCGTGGGACCTTACAGATCTTCGGAAGGTATGTATATTGTTGGTTTATTATTTTTACTTTGTTACAGAGCGAGGGTCTTCAGAAGGATTGAGCGTAGAATAAATTATTACAACAACCTTTGTTTTTATTTCATTAAAATAATTTGTAATAATGTGTTTGTGTTTTTTTTAACCCTTTACTAGTATTGGATTAATAATGGATAGGTGTCATAATTGACGCCTCTCCATTATTAATCTGGCTTAATGTCACCTTACAATAGCAAGGTGGCATTAACCCTTCATTACCCCATATCCCACCACTACATGGGAATGGGAAGAGAGTGGCCAAGTGCCAGAATAGGCGCATCTTCCAGATGTGCTTTTTCTGGGGTGGCTGGGGGCAGATGTTTTTATAGCCAGGGGGGAGGGGCAATAACCATGGACCCTCTCCAGGCTAATAATATCTGCCCTCAGTCACTGGCTTTACTACTCTGGTGGAGAAAATTGCGCGGGAGCCCACGCCAATTTTTTCCGCCATTTAACCCTTTAATTTAATAGCTAGAATGGCCAATTTTTGCATATACACACTACTAACATTAGTAGTGTGGAATATGCAAAAAAAAAAGGTGATATGAGATGGTTTACTGTATGTAAACCATGTCTCATATCATGTCGGGTTTAGGAAGGAGATAGCAAAAGCCGGCAATTGAATTAACGTGTAATATCAAAGTCTAGCACTCAACTTCAGTAACCGTAGAAACAATTGTAAACGTAGAAACGATTTATTTGTAGCACAAGAAACATTTCAGTCCCTTGGGACTTTCATCAGTCACGTGCCTACATAGGCACGTGACTGATGAAAGTCCCAAGGGACTGAAACGTTTCTTGTGCTACAAATAAATCGTTTCTACGTTTACAATTGTTTCTACGGTTACTGAAGTTGAGTGCTAGACTTTGATATTACACACATTGACGGTTTGGGAACCTAAGTCTTAGCACCATTTTGTGAGCTGTGCACACGGTGTTTTCTTTTCACGGCAATTGAATTAACGCCGTTAATTCATCTACCGCTGTATGAAGTAATAATATATATACATATGTGTCTCACTGATATATATATATATATATATAGATAGATAGATAGATAGATAGAATAGGTATATATCTATGTGTACACATTTATTCTACCTATTCTAATGTAAGCTGTCAGTGTGATTTTACTGTACACCGCACTGAATTGCCGGCTTTTCTCCCTAACACTGCTGCGTATTTCTCGCAAGTCACACTGATGGTCCGTGTGTAATCCATATTTTTGGGGCTTCCATAGACTTTCATTCGCGTTTTGTTTGCGCAATACGGTGACAAACGCAGCATGCTGCGATTTTCTACGGCCGTAGAAAGCCGTATAATACTTATCAGTAAAATACGGCAGATAGGAGCAGGGGCATAGAGAATAATTGTGCCGTTTGTTTGGCGAGTTTTATGGACGTATTTTCTGCGCTTTTACGTCCATAAAACTTGCTAGTGTGACTCCAGCCTAAGACAAAGGCCAGGTGCTTAAATATTGCCACATTTATCAGGAGTTTGCTTCCATTTAGCTTGGCTCAGCTCCATAACGGTGTCTATCATCTCCTCTGCTACACCTGGCTTCCATGCTACAATCAGTATTAGGCCGGGTTCACACTAAACATATGGAAAATCGGACCAAGTCTCCCTGCTGAGAGTCGCACAAGTGTTCTCCGTATGGTCATCCGTGTGTAATGCGTTTCCAATGCAATGATGTAATTTTCTCACACCTATATATCAGTATTACATCTGTTTGACATCCGTATGACATGCATATGACTTTACATTTCTCACTGCTTTTCCACATTGAATCTAATGGCTCAAAGGGCTTAAATGAGGAAAATGTGTGCGTATTTGTCGCAAGCTAAATGAAGTGTGGTGTCCGAGTTTTTCTCGCACTCATAGGTTTGCATTGAAGAGTCTCAGACGATACACGTGTACAATCACAGCATGCTGCAATTTTACACGCACATCGAATACGCATGAGAAAAGATACATTGCTGTAAGCTTGCTTGAAGAGGTGGGTATTCAGGTTTCTTTGAAGGATCCAAAAGAAGTGGGTAACTGGATAATAATAATAATCTTTATATAGCGCTAACATATTCCGCAGCGCTTTACAGTTTGCACACATTATCATCACTGTCCCCGATGGGGCTCACAATCTAAATTCCCTATCAGTATGTCTTCGGAATGTGGGAGGAAACCCACGCAAACACGGAGAGCACATACAAACTCTTTGCAGATGTTGTCCTGAGTGGGATTAGAACCCAGGACTTCAGCACTGCAAGGCTAGAGTGCTAACCACTGCGCCACCGTGCTGCCCAACCAGATGTGTTGGGGCACTGAATTCCAGAGGATGGGTGATATTCGAGAGAAGTTTTGGAGGCAATTGAGTGAGGAGTAGTGTTGAGCGATACCTTCCGATACCCAGAAGTATCGGTATCGGATTGGATCGGCCAATATTCAAAAAATATCGGATCTCGCCGATACTCGATACCAATGCAAGTCAATGAGACACAAATATCGGAATGTAAATAAGCCCTTTCTGTCCTTAAGCATCCTGTTCCGGAGGGGGGAAGAGAGTGGGCGGTGTGTGGGCGGACACTGTGAGTATCTGTGTGGGCGGGGTCTGTGCGGACCTGCCAGGGATGTGTACCTGCCTACTGGGGCTCTCTGGGGTCTGTGCGGCATGCAGGGTGTCTCTGCAGCAGGCGGGGTCTCCAAGCAGCGGACGGGGGTCTCTGTGCGGCGGGTGGGGACTCTGTACGGCGTGCAGGGTGTCTCTGCGGTTTGCGGGGTGTCTGTGCATCGGGCGAGGTGTCTCTGCGGCAGGCGGGGTCTCTGTGTGGTGGGTGGGGTCTCTGCGGGGCGTGCGGGGGACTCTGTGGTGCGTGGGGTCTCTATGCGGTGGGTGGGGGTCTCAGCGGCATGCGGGGTCTCTGTGCAGCAGGCGGGGTCTCTGCGGGGCATGCGAGGGTCTCTGCGGGGCATGCAGGGGTCTCTGCGGGGCATGCGGGGGTCTGTGCGGGGCATGCAGAGGTCTGTGCGGGGCATGCGTGGGTCTCTGCAGGGTGTCTGTGTGGGGTCTCTGTGGCGTGCAGCGTGTCTCTGTGTGGGGTGTCTCAGTGCGGGCATCGTCCGATGGGACTACAAGTCCCATCGGACGATGCCTACTACACTGACAGTGATTGACACATTAGCCAATGATGGGACAGTAGTAGTCCCATCATCCGGGTAATGTGTTGAATGAAAAAAAAAAATACTTCATACATACTCCATACATACTCCATACAATACATTCATACATTACATACAGTGGGGCAAAAAAGTATTTAGTCAGTCAGCAATAGTGCAAGTTCCACCACTTAAAAAGATGAGAGGCGTCTGTAATTTACATCATAGGTAGACCTCAACTATGGGAGACAAACTGAGAAAAAAAAATCCAGAGAATCACATTGTCTGTTTTTTTAACATTTTATTTGCATATTATGGTGGAAAATAAGTATTTGGTCAGAAACAAAATTTCATCTCAATTCTCTGTAATATATCCTTTGTTGGCAATGACAGAGGTCAAACGTTTTCTGTAAGTCTTCACAAGGTTGCCACACACTGTTGTTGGTATGTTGGCCCATTCCTCCATGCAGATCTCCTCTAGAGCAGTGATGTTTTTGGCTTTTCAATTGGCAACACGGACTTTCAACTCCCTCCAAAGGTTTTCTATACGGTTGAGATCTGGAGACTGGCTAGGCCACTCCAGGACCTTGAAATGCTTCTTACGAAGCCACTCCTTCGTTGCCCTGGCGGTGTGCTTTGGATCATTGTCATGTTGAAAGACCCAGCCACGTTTCATCTTCAATGCCCTTGCTGATGGAAGGAGGTTTGCACTCAAAATCTCACGATACATGGCCCCATTCATTCTTTCATGTACCCGGATCAATCGTCCTTGTCCCTTTGCAGAGAAACAGCCCCAAAGCATGATGTTTCCACCACCATGCTTTACAGTAGGTATGGTGTTTGATGGATGCAACTCAGTATTCTTTTTCCTCCAAACACGACAAGTTGTGTTTCTACCAAACGGTTCCAGTTTGGTTTCATCAGACCATAGGACATTCTCCCCAAACTCCTCTGGATCATCCAAATGCTCTCTAGCAAACTTCAGACGGGGCCCGGACATGTACTGGCTTAAGCAGTGGGACACGTCTGGCACTGCAGGATCTGAGTCCATGGTGGCGTAGTGTGTTACTTATGGTAGGCCTTGTTACATTGGTCCCAGCTCTCTGCAGTTCATTCACTAGGTCCCCCCGCGTGGTTCTGGGATTTTTGCTCACCGTTCTTGTGATCATTCTGACCCCACGGGGTGGGATTTTGCGTGGAGCCCCAGATCGAGGGAGATTATCAGTGGTCTTGTATGTCTTCCATTTTCTAATTATTGCTCCCACTGTTGATTTCTTCACTCCAAGCTGGTTGGCTATTGCAGATTCAGTCTTCCCAGCCTGGTGCAGGGCTACAATTTTGTTTCTGGTGTCCTTTGACAGCTCTTTGGTCTTCACCATAGTGGAGTTTGGAGTCAGACTGTTTGAGGGTGTGCACAGGTGTCTTTTTATACTGATAACAACTTTAAACAGGTGCCATTACTACAGGTAATGAGTGGAGGAAAGAGGAGACTCTTAAAGAAGAAGTTACAGGTCTGTGAGAGCCAGAAATCTTGATTGTTTGTTTCTGACCAAATACTTATTTTCCACCATAATATGCAAATAAAATGATAAAAAAACAGACAATGTGATTTTCTGTTTTTTTTTTTCTCAGCTTGTCTCCCATAGTTGAGGTCTACCTATGATGTAAATTACGGACGCCTCTCATCTTTTTAAGTGGTGGAACTTGCACTATTGCTGACTGACTAAATACTTTTTTGCCCCACTGTATATGACATACATGACATACAGTACATTAAACATAGAGTTCATACTATTACTTATCATTTTGATCCCCGAAGCCAGTGTCATGTGTAAAAAAAGGTGAAAAAAACAAGCAACCAATATACACCCTGTCCGCAGAAATCCACGAGTGTCCCACGACGATCTCCCGTGGAGAACGGCAGCAACAGCTGTTGCAACCGCTCTCCAGGGGCCCCAGAAACACAATGACGGGAGGAAGGGATTCCTCCGCCGCTGTAAAGAAAATAGTCCCTAGCCTCACTTATGGCATTGCTGCATGAGAAATTTTCCCACACAGCAATTGCCATAAAGTAAGACTTTGAACTTTAGTAACCTTAGTGATGCACTGCAGTAGCCATTGTCTCCTGTCAGTGTGTCACTGAGGGTCCTATAGAGCAGTGACATAACCCGATCACTGTTCTATAGGGGAGATTGTCGTGGGACACTCGTTATTAATTGGACTACGGTGGACAGGTAGTATATGGTTTATTATTTTACGTTTGTTTCCAGGCGCTGAAGTATGGTAAGTATGGTTAAATGAAGAATATTAAAATACTTTTTTCCGAATGTGTGCGTGTTTTATTAACCCTTTCTTACTATTGGATTAATAATGGATAGGCGTCTTATTGACGCCTCTCCGTTATAAACCCGGCTTAATGTCACCTTACAATAGCAAGGTGACATTAACCCCTTATTACCCCATATTCGACCACTACACGGGAGTGGGAAGAAAGGGGCTAAGTGCCAGAATTGGCGCATCTTACAGATGCGCCATTTCTGGGGCGGCTGCGGACTGGTATTTGTAGCCGGGGAAGCCAATATCCAAGGCCTCTCTAGGCTATGAATATCAGCCCGCAGCTGTCTGCGTAGCCTTTCTGGCTATGAAATATAGGGGGACCCCATGTCATTTTTTTGGGGGGTCCCCCTATTTTAATAGCCAGTAAAGGCTACGCAGACAGCTGCGGGCTGGTATTCATAGCAGGCTGCAAATATTGGCCCCCGGCCGTCGGCTTTCCCCCTCTGGCACAGAAAATTGTGCGGGAGCCCACGCTGTATTTTCCGCTTTCATTTTTTTTTTAAATTCAACGCTCATTAACCCTTATCCGGCTGAATAGGTACAATTGTAACTATTCCGTTTTAAAATTGCAATAACTTTTTTTTGAAAAGACGTAGAGGGCTGAAATTTCGTGACATCTCTACATTTTTGGTCCAGAATATATTGGCCAAATTTCAATAAAATATCTCCACCCGCTTCCGAGATAAGGGGTCGAGATCTTTTTGCATCCATAACAAGCTGCATAGGTACAAATGTACCTCATATATTTTGAATGAAGATAATGCAAGCGAAAAATCATAAATTTTTTTTTAATGATAATGCTATTTAACTATTATAAACAAGTAAAAAACTGTTCATTTACATTATAAAAGAAAATGTAAGAAACTTTTTTTTATTGATTTTCTTTGCAAGTAATGCATGTTGGCTTTGCTAAAGAGTGTTCATCGCAAATGGGTTTCACACAAACCACACAAGACTTTCTAGTCTTGCGTTGTTTTCGCCTCAGGTCTCTGCAGACATAGCAACTACCAACAACAGGGGAGGGTCCACGACTACCATGAGGTATTTTGGGGCCAGCTGCTGGCTGCGATGCTACCACAATGCATCGTCCAAGCACCATTTCTACTGCACCTCGAAGAAAATGGTTTCTCATTATCATTTTGTTTGTACTACGATCTTCAATTGCAATCATACACAGCTGATTTGCGAGATCTTTCAGGAACTTTCTTCGTTGATCCTTTGCCCTGAAGCTTGGATTGTGTTCTCTGTAGATGATGTAGGATGCTAACCCACTGACATCAATCATATTGTAGAAAAATGCCAAAGTCCAACGTGATGTTCGTCGTTTCACAGTGTACTCTCCCAACATTTTATCCATAACATCAACGCCACCTTTTGTTATGTTGTAGTATTTTATTATCTCTGGCTTGGCTGCTAGTGTCTCTTCAACTTCTCCCGTCATGTGCATAGATGATAGAAGCACGACTGATTTGTTCTTCTTTGGTACATATGAACAGACTGTTGCATCATGATTGTAGGCAAAATTTGTCGAGTATACAGGCCTTTCTTTGGCAGGCTGCATGTTGTTAGGTAGGAACCTTTTGTTTTTTCTCACTGTACCAACTAGTGTCATGTTCCAGGAGTTCAATACCTTAGCTAGTTCCATGGTTGTAAAGAAGTTATCGGTGGTGACATTTCTTCCAGAGCCTTTATACGAGCTCACTAGGTCCAATACTGTTCGTTCTCCAATGTTTACTTGTCGAGGACCATCAGTTGGTTTCCCAGTGTAGAGCTGACCTTGTAAAGGGTAGGCATTTGATGAGTCACAAGCCCAGAAAATCTTTATGCCATATTTAGCTGGTTTTGAAGGTATATACTGGGTAAATTTAGTATGACCTCTAAATGGAAATAATTGCTCGTCGACGGTGATACAATGATATGGCTTGTAGGCTCTCTCCAGATTACTGTTCAGCATTGTCCAGATGTCCCGTATTGGTGCAGCTTTATCTGTTTGCACACGTTCTGCACGTGTATTTTCGTTGTCAAACCTGATAAATCTGAGTATCATCTTGAAGCGGTCACGAGACATGGCTGCACGTATAAGAGGCAGAGCAGCAACATTCCACATTTCCTCCAGATTCTCTTTGTTGGCTCTGTGCACACCAGCAGCAATCAGTATGCCCAAAAATGCATGAAGTTCAGTTTCAGTAAATTGCTTGAATGTTTTTTGTGGTGGCCGTTTGGAAGAATCAGGAAAACGTTGTACCAGTTCGTTGTTGTAAGCATCACAAACTCTCTTGGCCTTTCGATTCGTTTCCCGTAATATGATGTCACACATCTCGGGAGTCATGATGGACTTGAATAGCTCTTTTGCTGTATATAGGTTGCTGATTGCTGCAGGGCCACCTCTTTGTCGTAGGACATTACGAGATTTTGTTTGTGCATTTGGCAGTGGATTACTGCACCATTGAGTTTCATCCTTAGCAGTCCAAATGTCGCCTGCACTTTGAGGCACAGAATCATCCTCAACACTTTCGTCTGATTCGTATTCATTTTCATGCTCTATGACCATTTCTTGTTCAATGTCTGAATCTTCTTCAGTAACATCCACTTGTGGTACATAGTTTTCATCATCAGATGGAACATATGGTTCATCCTCATGCTCAGAATCAGATTCTTCTAGCATTCGCATTATTTCGTCAGACGTAAATCTGTAAATATGAAAAAATGTAAAATAAATAATTTTCCGAAATACTACATTATTGGCTTTTCACAAAATTATACTAACCTGCAAACACGTTTTCTTGGATTATGGCGGAAACTAGATCCAGCATTACTATCACTCATGATGACTTGCTAGATGAATTTTGGCTTCGTATTTTGTGCTGAATATAAATAAAACATCGTAAAACAATATGTAGATACTAATTATTATCCATTTTTCGTATAAAAATTATACCTATAGTGATAAGTTTCATACAAAATATATGTAAGCCAAGTCCAGGCTGAAAGACAATTTGACTGTTCTGTCCCCACATAATGAGAATAAAGGTATAACTGGCTGTTAGATGCTGTGAGACTTTCCTACCTTCGTTTCCAAGAAATTGAAGACTTCACAAGCCTAGAAATGTGTGCTCACAGCAATGAGATGAACAGCAAAATGGCTAATGAGAGGAGGGAGGCAGGAAGACAAGTAGAAGCCACTCCCAGTTTGAATTAACTTAATTGACAGCAACATAAGTGACCAGTAACAACACTGAACAATAGATATCAGCATAACATTTGTAGCTGAATGAACTTTAGTTTCTGAAACCAAGTAAAGTCTTCCCACAGTGGAGGTATATGTGAAGGTACAATTGTACCTATGCAGCCTGTTAAGGTTGTAAAATTATGCAGCCTGACAAGGGTTAAGGCCTCTTTCACTTTTGCGTCGGTATGGGCCCGTCGCTATGCGTCGGGCCGATGTACCGACGCACATTGTGAAATTTGTGCCCATTAGAAAGTGCATGGAGGAGGGGCGGAGTTTCTGCCACGCATGCGCAGTGGAAAATGGTGGGCGCGACAGACAAAAAACCTTCACTTGAACATTTTTTTTGTGCCGACGGTCTGCCAAAACACGATGGATCTGTTGCACGATGGACGCAACGTGTGGCCATCCGTCGCGATCCGTTGCTAATACAAGTCTATGGGTAAAATGCATCCTGCGAGCACATTTGCAGGATTCATTTTTTTCCACCGGATCGTTTTTTTTCTGCCAGATCCGTTTTTTTCCACCAGATCCGTTTTTTTCCACCGGATCCGTTTTTTTCCACTAGATCCGTTTTTTTTCCGCAGGATCCGTTTTTTTTCATAGAGTTGTATTAGCGCCGGATTGTGCCTGATGGCCACACGTTTCATCCGTTTTTTGCAGGATCCATCAAAAAAGCTGTTTCCGCTGGACGGAAAACACACACAGAGGAACAGTTTTTCCGTCCATCGAAAAAATGCACAGCGACGGATCTAGCAAAAAAATGATGAAACGTGTGGCCATCAGGCGCACTCTGGCGCTAATACAACTCTATGAGAAAAAAACGGATCAGGCGGAAAAAAATGGATCCGGCGGGAAAAAAAAAGATCAAGCGGAAAAAAACGGATCCTGCAAATGTGCTCGCAGGATGCGTTTTGTACCCATAGACTTGCATTAGCGACGGATCGCGATGGATGGCCACACGTCGCATCCGTCGTGCAACGGATCTGTTGGGTTTTGGCGGAACGTCGGCATGAAAAAATGTTCAAGTGAACGTTTTTTTGGCCATCGCGCCCGCCATTTTCAATCGCACATGCGCTGCAGAAACTCTGCCCCCTCCTCCCCGGACTTCAGAATGGGCAGCGGATGCATTGAAAAACTGCATTCGCTGCCCACATCGTGCACAAATTTCACAACATGCGTCGGTATGTCGGCCCGACGCATAGCGATGGACCCGTACCGACACAAGTGTGAAAGAGGCCTTAATGAGCGTTGAAGTTTAAAAAAAAGCGGAAGAAAATGGCGTGGGCTCCCGCGCAATTTTCTGCGCCAGAGGGGGGAAGCCGATGGCCGGGGGCCAATATTTGTAGCCTGCTTTGAATATCAGCCCGCAGCTGTCTGCTTAGCCTTTACTGGCTATTAAAATAGGGGGACCCCCCAAAAAATGACGTGGGGTCCCCCTATATTTTATAGCCACAAAGGCTACGCAAACAGCTGCAGGCTGATATTCATAGCCTAGAGAGGGGCCATGGATATTGCCCCCCCCCCCCCGGCTACAAATACCAGTCCGTATCCGCCCCAGAAATGGCGCATCTGTAAGATGCGCCAATTCCGACACTCAGCCCCTCTCTTCTCACTCTCGTGTAGCGGTGGGATATGGGGTAATAAGGGGTTAATGTCACCTTGCTATTGTAAGGTGACATTAAGCCGGGTTAATAATGGAGAGGCCTCAATAAGACGCCTATCCATTATTAATCCAATAGTAAGAAAGGGTTTATAAAACACGCACACATTCGGAAAAAAGTATTTTAATATTCTTCATTTAACCATACTTACCATATTTCAGTGCCTGCAAAAAACGTAAAATAATAAACCGTATACTACCTGTCCACTGTAGTCCAATTAATAACGAGTGTCCCACGACGATCTCTCCTATAGAACAGTGACATTGGGTGATGTCACTGCTCTATAGAAACCTCAGTGACACACTGACAGGAGACAATGGCTCCTGCAGTGTATCACTGAGGTTACTAAAGTTCAAAGTCTCACTTTATGGCAATTGCTGCATGGGAAAATTTCTCATGAGTAGGGTTGAGCGACCTTTACTTTTATAGGATCGGGTCGGGTTTCACGAAACCCGACTTTCTCAAAAGTCGGGTCGAGTGACATCGGCCGATCCTATAAAAAAGTTGGGGTCGGCCGAAACCCGAAACCCAATGCATTGCAATGGGTTACTATGGTTCCCAGGGTCTGAAGGAGAGGAAACTCTCCTTCAGGCCCTGGGATCCATATTTAAGTGTAAAAAAAAGAATTAAAATAAAAAATATTGCTATACTCACCCTCTGACGCGCCCTGGTACTAACCGGGAGTCTTCCTTCCTTAGAATCAGCGCTTGAAAGACCTTCGGTGACGTTGCGGCTTGTGATTGGTCGCGCGACGGCCCATGTGACCGCTCACGCGACCAATCACAAGCCGCGACATCACCGAAGGTCCTTCAAGCGCTGATTCTTAGGAAGGAAGGCTGCCGGAAAGAAGCAGGGCGCGTCCGAGGGTGAGTATATTCTTATTAGGTATATACTCACCCTCGGACGCGCCCTGCTTCTTTCTGGCAGCCTTCCTTCTTAAGAATCAGCGCTTGAAGGACCTTCGGTGATGTCGCGGCTTGTGATTGGTCGCGTGAGCAGTCACATGGGCCGTCGCGCGACCAATCACAAGCCGCGACGTCACCGAAGGTCTTTCAAGCGCTGATTCTAAGGAAGGAAGACTGCCAGTTAGTACCAGGGCGCGTCAGAGGGTGAGTATAGCAATATTTTTAATTTTAATTCTTTCTTTTACACTTAAATATGGATTCCGATACCGATTTCCGATATTGCAAACATATCGGAACTCGGTATCGGAATTCCGATACCAGATTCAGAAGATCGCCGACCTCATGGCCGACCCCACATAGGGGTCGGGTTTCATGAAACCCGACCTTGCCAAAAGTCGGCGACTTCTGAAAATTACCGACCCGTTTCGCTCAACCCTACTCATGAGGCAATACCATAAGTGAGGCTAGGGACTATTTTCTTTACAGCGGCGGAGGAATCCCTTCCTCCCGTCATTGTGTTTCTGGGGCCCCTGGAGAGCGGTTGCAACAGCTGTTGCTGCCGTTCTCCACGGGAGATCGTCGTGGGACACTCGTGGATTTCTGCGGACAGGGAGTATATTGCTTGTTTGTGTTTTTCACCTTTTTTACAGATGACACTGGCTTCGTGGATCAAAATGACAAGTAATGGTGAGCATGAACTTATGTTTAATGTACTGTATGTCATGTATGTCATGTATGTAATGTATGAATGTACTGTATGGAGTATGTATGGAGTATGTATGGAGTATCTTTTTTGAGTTATATGCAGGACTATTGGGAGTGTATTATACTATATGGAGGACTATAGGGCACATTATATTATATGGAGGACTATGCAGTGTGCATTTTACAATTTGGAGGACTGTGGTGCACATTATAATATATGGAGTACTATGGGGTGTATTATACTAAACAAGCAAAATGCTTCCTATTCATCGAGTGATTGGATTGTTTATGCCGGAACAGAAATCATTGTTCTCAGCAGCACATCGCCGGAGTAAACTGTAGATGTGCTGCTGGTAACATGATCCTGTATGGTGATCTGTTAGTGATCTATTAGTGATCATTCTGTTCCCATCATTCTTTTTCAGACTGTGGAAAGAGGCCGTGAAACAAGCATTGAACGATTTTGATATTGTCGATCACACTTCTTTAGCGGCTTGAACTCAGGGAATGTAAATACAACTGAAATGATTGTGTGATGTGCAATATGTTAGCATTTGAGGCCCCATTTTCAAATTTGCCTAGCGCCCCACTTTGTCTAAAACCGCCGTGCCTGCAGGGTGGCTAATAATGAGGGCAAAGTGGCCAATTTATCCGGCTCTGGGGGCCCCTGTCATGATTCCAATGGCAGGGAATCACAAAAGGACAAGCACCAACGAGCTCTAGGGTGATGGAACCTGAGCTGACCACGACCCTAAACCTGAACACACAAATAACAATAGCCGGGGAACGTGCCTACGTTGATCCTAGATGTCTCGCACCAGCCGAAGATCTAACTTCCCCTATTAGAAGAAACACAGACCTCTCTTGCCTCCAGAGAAATACCCCACAGAAATAGCAGCCCCCCACATATAATGATGGTGAAATGAGAGGAAGGCACATACACAGTATGAAAACAGATTCAGCAAAATGAGGCCCGCTAAAACTAGATAGCAGAGGATACAAAAGTAAACTGCGCGGTCAGCAAAAAACCCTTCAAAAAACCATCCTGTAATTACTTGAACTCATGTTCCAACTCATGGAACATGAGGAGCAATTACAGCCCACTAAAGCAACCAGCAGCAAAGAGACAATTATATGCAAGCTGGACAAGACAAAAATAAAGCAAAACGTGGAACAAGAAAATCAAAACTTGGCTTGTCCTGAAGATTACTGAAGCCAGAAGCTGAGGTAACAAAACACTCTGATAACCTTGATAGCCGGCGGGGAAATGACAAGAAAGCCCGGTTAAATAGGAAACTCCCAAATCCTAATAGAACAGGTGGACACCAGAGACAGCAGAACACAAACCAGTACCATCAGTAACCACCAGAGGGAGCCCAAAAACAGAACTCACAACAGGCCCCGTAGCCAGATTGCCATCATTGCAGCTCCACTGCCTGCAAGAGAAAAGGCAGCAGAGCGGAGATGCAGGGAATGGATCCATCCTGCTTCCTGCCCACGCTTCCTGTCACACAGCAGTGGCTGAATGACATCATTATTTAGCGCCGCGGCTGTGAGAGTCAGGAAGCTGCCGGCGATGGTGCGGCTTCAGGATACCATGTGAGCAGAGGTGAGTGGAGTGTGTTTGCAGAGAGGTGAATGGTGCTGTGTGTGTGTAGATGAAGGAGAGGCAATGATTGGGTTGATGGAGAGGGCAATGATAAAGGTGGTGGGGCAGGAGGAAATGATGGTGGCAGTGGAAAGGACAATGATGGGGGTGGTGGGGAGGAAGCAATGATGGATGTGGTGGAATGGGCAATGATATGGGGTGGTGGGGAGAAAGCAATAATGGAGGTGGTGAAGAGGGCAATCATGGGGGTGGGGGAGAGGGCAATAATGGGATGCAGGGTATTTATAATGAGTTTAAGAACAGGGAGAGGTGGAGGAATACATTATTATCGATTATTATGTCTAACACAGTCCCTTAGTATAAAGTGTACTCACTTATGTACAGCACAGTCCCTTAGCTTTGTCGTCTTAAAATGAGAGGGACACTTCCTGCACAGGGGCCCCAAGCTGTCTGTGTCCGCCCCTGGTAGTCTATATCTACCACACAGCAAGCAATAGAAGCATTAGCATTAGTGATGAGCGAATATACTCGTTACAGCAATGGATGTGGTCCATATACCCAGCTAAAAAATCCAAGTAAGAAAATGGCACCAGTAGGGGGTGATTTATCGGCAATTGATGTTTTTCTTAATCTAAGCATCACCGACATCAAAAGACATGCTAAAAATGAGTCTAGGCATAATCTGACTAGGGAACAGATGACAGCACTCCGTAATCTAGAAACGGATACATCTCTTGTCCTAAAACCATCTGACAAGGGAGGGAATGTGGGCAAGATGGATGTAGACAGATACAGAAATCTGTGTCTGTCGCTCCTGAATGACCGCACCACGTACACACGGGTGACCTCCAATCCGGTTGGTGATTGTGTAAAAACTCTTGGGGTAATTCTAACAAAAGCTAAAGATGATATGCTTATTAGTGAAGATGAACTATCCTTCCTTCTACCCCGCCACCCGGTTATGGCTACTTTTTATGCCCTGCCGAAGGTCCATAAGGGTCTGGACCCTCTGAGAGGCAGGCCCATCGTGTCCGGCATAGGGAGCGTTGAACAAAACATCGGCATCTATCTAGATGATGTACTCAGACCATTTGTGATATCACTCCTGTCCTATGTCAGAGACACGATGGACCTGCTCCGTAAACTGGAGGGCATTTCCCTGGAACCTGGCACATTGCTTGCCAGTATTGATGTGGATGCCCTGTACTCCTCAATCCCACATAAACACGGGATTGGGGGTGTGCATCATTTCCTTAACACTAGGGGTTGTCAATTTAATGCCCATAACAAGCTCATCCTGACCCTTTTGGAGTATGTACTTACCAATAACTACTTTACCTTTGACGGCAGAACCTTCCACCAGCTCAGGGGCACCGCTATGGGTAATCCCTGTGCGCCCACGTACGCCAACTTGTTCCTGGGCTGGTGGGAGGACTGCATTGTCTTCTCGGAGTTACACTCTCAATACCTGGCCCATATTGATTTATGGGTCAGGTATATTGATGATATTTTTGTGATATGGAGAGGATCCAGAGACAAGTTTAGCCAATTCATTGAGTCCCTTAACAACAATGAGGTGGGGCTCAAATTCACTTGTGATATACAAGAATCCCAATTACCTTTCCTGGATGTATTGATCTCCAAGTCACAGGATGGGGAACGCTTGGAAAGTACAATATATAGGAAACCCACCGCAACTAACTCGCTCTTGAGGTGGGACAGTAACCACCCCTATTACCTAAAGAAAGGCATCCCAAAGGGCCAATACTTGCGACTACGACATAATTGTTCTAATCAGAGGGACTTCAAAGTGATGGCCGACGATTTAAGACAGAGATTCTTGGCTAGAGGGTACCCGGATCGAATCCTACAGGAGGCATTTCGATATGCCAACCAACAGGAAAGGGAGAACCTCTTAATACCTCGAAGGGAAGAGACCGAACCCTCAAGGATTACTAGAATCATTTGTACATATGACAACGGTGCATCGTCTGTCAAAAATATCATCCGGAAACACTGGGACATCCTTAAGATGGATGAGGATCTGAGAGACACCTTGGGGACAGAACCAGTTATTACCTATCGTAGGGCCAAGACATTAGGTGACAGACTCGTCCATAGTCACTTTACTACACCCAGGGGAACAACTTGGCTCCCACAGAGACCAGCGGGATGCTTTAGGTGTGGTGGGTGTATAGCATGTGAATTGATATGTACGGGCAAGGAGTTTTTTAATGAGAATACACAAGAGACTTTCAAACTGAAAAAATTCGTGAACTGTAAGAGCACAGGAGTTGTCTATCGAGCTCTATGCCAATGTGGCATTACGTATGTTGGGAAGACAATCAGAGAATTGAGGAGGAGGGTGGGGGAGCATTTGGGAGATATACAAAATCACAGGGATACCCCAATTGCTAAACATGTCAACAACATGCATGGAGGAGATCTCAGAGCTATACGATTTATGGGGATTGACAGAATTGATATGCCAGCCAGAGGTGGTGATCTTGACAGACTGTTGCTTCAGAGAGAAGCCAGCTGGATATTTGTGCTGGATACTTGCCACCCCAGAGGTCTGAACGATCAGATAAATTTTGGATGTTTCCTATAACATAGTTCTCTTTATGTCTCCCTTCTCTCTCTCCCCCCCCCTCCTCTCCATACTTGAGTGCTTAGAGTGTCTTCCCACAAGATACCTTCATTTTGAGCAATAGGTCGTCATTTATTGCGATTTCTCACGTCCCCTTCCTTTGGGTATATATATATATATATATTAGGATCTGATTTATATATTTGGTTCTATTTTTATATTCCTAGTCTGTCCAAGGACCTGAAGTTGAGAGAACAGCCAAAGAAAACAAAATAAGTCATTTTTTATGTTTACTATATAGTAATGGAGCCATTGTTCCTTTCTAGTAAGATTTCCAGTGGCTGTACTTAATGGGGAACCCATCGGGGATTTTTTCCCCATTTCGGCACGGAAGTCGTTCTGTCTTAGGACCTAACTTATATGGTAACCTATGTGCACTGTATACTGATACCTCCCTGCTCTCATGCCCCTCCCCCCCTAACCACTACTAGGCTATATATAAAGAATGACAAACGATGACCGATTACTTTGCCTAGATGTATATCTGGTCTGGTGGTGATATACATATGGAGGATTGTTTTTGCCCCCATATGTGGACATAAATATGTTATGGGGATACCTATTGATGGTCTAAACCGGTACACTTGCATATCGCGTATTACATTTATAAAGCACACACCGTATGATGCATACTTTTGTTTTATATAATGTGCGGTGCGGACCACACGGACACACAAGATGTGTCCATAATGATACATTATTGAAACTTCTGGTAATGTGGTATAGCAGCCGGAAGTACCCCACCACCCGGCATCACAATGTACTATAAGGACCAGTGTGCTCCGATAATATGGTGGGTTACAACGACGCCTCTAATATGGCGTTGACACTTCCGGTAATGGGTGCCGTAGCGACCGGAACTTTACTATCCGGCGTCATAACAGACTACGGGGAGCCTTGTGCTCCGATAATATGGTGGGCAGAAGTGACGCTTCTAATATGGCATCCAAGCTTCCGGGAGCGAGGGCTAGAGTCGCCCGGCGGCACTATGGACTATGGGGAGTGTTATTGTGCTCTGAGAATAAGGTGGGCGGAAGTGACGCTTTTGTTATGGCGTCCACACTTCCGGTAACGAGCGTCTCAGTGACCGGAACTGCCCACCATTCGGCGGCGCAATACACACCGCATGGAATCTGGTATGTGTCACCAACCTATTCATTTGGGTAATTAATCTAAACAGCTGACATAAGAGGGGGCTATATAGGGAGGGGATTTTGATCAGTATGTAGGGACGTTTTGCAAGTTGCGGACACAACTGACATCTGTGAACTTTATATGGGTATTCCTTGCCACTGCGGGACCCATACTCTATACGGACCCTCATGGGTAAGATTTGACTACATTTTTCCTGGACTATTATAAAGACCCATTGGTCGTGACTCATACAACTCCCCTGATGATTCTCCCTCATCGGAGTTGAAACGCGTTGGGAGATAAGAGACACAATTTTTGTTTTTTTCTTTCTGGTTGGTGGGTGTCCATAGCAGGACCTACTTGGGGCCTGTCCTTGTCAGGACAGGAGCTCTTGGGAGGGTTTCACAGGGAAGGCAGTGGTGACATATTATTTCCCTACCCTCTGACCTGACTATTATATTTGGAACCACCCCCTTTCTACATTTTGAGAGATTTCCTTCATATGTCCGTCTAATTGGTAAGACCGTTCCAATTTTTTACCTTGAGCACTGTTTCACTTGAGCACGTTTTTGTTTATGTGTTTGTTAGGATCCGAATATTTTAATTAGACTTATTAAAGGTTATGTTTTATTTAGCGGATATCCTCCACAGCTATTGTTATATTTACGAATATACTCGTTACTCAAGATTTCTTGAGCATGCTCGGGCAGGGTCGGACTGGCTCACCAGAGAACCGGAGGATTCTCCGGTGGGCCCAGGCACTGACACCTGCTGGCATATTGGCCAACAGCTGCCTAGGGCCCCCACTGCTCCAGGGGCCCCCCAGCCAGTGGAGTGTCTCTAATAGCAGCACACCCAGCTGCTATAGGTCCCCTGAGTCAAAGGGGTCCTTCTGGTGCCAAAGAGCAGCAGATGGACAGGAGCCTGTCCCCGCTGCTGAAGAGAAATGAATATTCCTGCTTCCTCAGGCTCACCAGAGAACCAGAGGATTCTCCGGTGGGCCCAGGCACTGACACCTCCTGGCATATTGGCCAACAGCTGCCTAGGGCCCCCACTGCTCCAGGGGCCCCCCAGCCAGTGAAGTGTCTCTAATAGCAGCACACCCAGCTGCTATGGGGCCCCTGAGTCAAGGGGGTCCTTCTGGTGCCAGAGAGCAGCAGATGGACAGGAGCCTGTCCCCGCTGCTAAAGAGAAATGAATATTCATGTTTCCTCATGCCCCCATGGGCGTGGAGAGGCATGAATACCATTTCATTTAAATGACAGGCAGCGTTAGCCGTAGGTTGAGGCTAACACTGCCCGCCACTGGTGCTGAATGGGGGGCCCCGGAGGTGGGCACCTAAAGGGCGGTGATCCTTGATTACGATCACTGCAGCTTGGGACCAGAGCTGCAGGGATCCAAACGTCATCCTTCCTGCCTTTCACTTCCTGTCTGAATCAACACGGCTGGATGACATCATCATTCAGCGGGGCTGTTTCAGACAGAATGTTGCTGGGATGTGCTGCGGCTGCTGGGAACGTGTGGAGAGGTGAGTGAGTGCTGTGTGTGTGTGCGAGTGTGCCTGCGTGTGTGCAGCTGTGTGTGTTTCTGTGTGTGTGCCTCCATGTGTGCGGCTGTGTGTATGTCTCTGTGTGCGTCTCTGCCTCCATGTGTGCAGCTGTGTGTGTGTGTGTGTGTGGGGAAGGCAATGATGATGGTGATGGGGCAATGATGATGGTGGTGGCCCAATGATGATGGTGCTGGAGGCAATGATGATGGTGGTGGGGGCAATGATGATGGTGCTGGACGCCATGATGATGGTTGTGGGGCAATGATGATGGTGGCAGGGGCAATGATGTTGGTGGTGGGGGCAATGATGATGGTGGTGGGGGAGGCAATGATAATGGTGGGGAAGAAAGCAATGATGATTGTGGTGTAAATGACAAAGTTGGTAATGGTGGAAAGGACAATGGTGGTGGGGAATGAGGCATTGATGGAGGTGGTAATGAGTACAATGGTGGAGGGGGAGAACAATGATGATGGTGGAGGGGGTTGCATTATTCCCTTTCAGTGGGGCTGCATTATAATTCTGTGGGGGCTGCATTATTCTCTGAGAGGGCTACATTATACTATATGAGGGGAGCTGCATTATGCCCTATGAGGGGCTACAGTATATTCTATGGGGGGCTGCCTTATGAGGGGTTGGCATTATACTCTGAGGGGGCTACTTTATGCACTGTGGAGGGGCTGCATTATATTATATGTGGGGGCTGCATTATTCTCTCAGGTGGCTACATCATACTATATGAGGGGAGCTGCATTATGCCCTATGAGGGGGCTACAGTATATTCTATGGTGGGTTGCATTATACTCTGAGAGGCTACATTATATTCTGTGGAGGGACTGCATTATGCCATATGAGGGAGCTACATTATATTTTATGGGGGGGCTGTGTTATATCTTATGAGGGGGTTGCATTATATTTTGTGGGGTGCTGCATTATACCCTATGAGGGGGGCTGCATTATATTCCATGAGGGAGGCTACATTATATTCTATGAAGGATCTGCATTATATTCTATGGGGGGCTGCATTATATTCTGTGGGAGGCTACATTATATTCTATGAGGGGGGCTACTTTATATTTTATGAGGGGGCTACCCCAACCCCTGCTACATAATTAAGACATGTACTACCTTATATTATGCCCTGATATTAGCGTGTTTTACCGCACAATCGATGGTCTTGAATGAATTTTTATGTAGCTACATAGTGGGCCCCAAGAATGATTTTCTCTGGTTGGCCCAAGGTGCTCCAGTCTGACGCTGTGCTCGGGTGTCCTCCGAGTATTTTTAAGTGCTCGGAGATTTAGGTTTTCTTGCCACAGCTGAATGATTTACATCTGTTAGCCAGCAAAAGCTCATGTGGGGATTCCCTAGCAACCAGGCAAACCCCACATGCTGGCTAACAGATGTAAATCATTCAGCTGCGGCAAGAAAAACTAAATCTCCGAGCACTAAAAATACTCGGAGGACACCCGAGCATGCTCGAGAAACTCGAGTAACAAGCATATTCGCTCATCACTAATTAGCATTGATGATGCTTCAACTGTCAGCAAGAGAGAAGTCATAAGTGGTCTCAAACAGTTATACTTTATTTGTTATCATGATGGCAAGAGACCTGACATGCTCCTGCGTAACAGGGGCATTAATACACCAATGATAAATAGTGATTCTACATACTTGATCAAAAGATATTTGGTTTTCAATTTTCAAAATGTTATAACGCAAAGCTTTGATTATATTGAAATAATAATATTATAATTAACTACACTTAACCTCTCCACAGCAACTTCTCCACTGAGCCCCCACCCCTACTGGTTTCTTTTAGCATGGCTGATGTGGTGATGTCACGACTAGAGTGCTTGATTGCTGTGTATAATCTCCAGATTTTAGCAGTCATACTGAGATAAACGGTGATAAGCTGCAATACTGTAGTCAGGTAATCACATCTGCAGCCATGTTAACATAGACATGATGTGAGTATTTAAGAGGCAGCAATGGAACTGCAGGCCGTAATTACTGATAATTTTGTTTCTTTTCAAGTGGATCAAGCATTTGAGTATATTAAATTTGTAAAGCAGAAAGGTCTGTTAAAAGGGTTTCAGATTTTGGAAAATCCTTGTATCGAGTCTCAATTTGTTCTAAAAGATCAAGCTGCGCGTAACTCAGCCAGCATGAGTCCTGCACCAAAGCTACCAGTGTCTGTTATTGTTTGCAGTTCTAGTATCTCATCAAAAGTGTTGCAGCAAACCAGTGACACTAAGTGGTAACATATTCAGGCAGATACAGTTGTAGCCGAAAGAGTTGGCACCAAATTGTTCCAGAAAATTAAGTATTTCTCCCAGGAAATTATTTCAATTACATATGCTTTATTATATACATGCTTATTTGTTGTGTGTATTGGAGCAACACTAAAAAGGAAATAAAAAAGGCAAATTGTACATAATTTCACACAAAACTCCCAAAATGGACTTGACAAAATTTTTGGCACGCTCATCGTAATATTTGGTTGAACACCTTTGGAATAATTAGCTGCAATCAACTACTTCCTATAACCATCAACAAGTTTCATAAACCAGGAATTTTGAACCTCTTTTCCAAACTGCTCCAGATCTCTTATATTTCAGAAGGATGCCTTCTCTCAATAGCAAATTTAAGATCTCTCCACTGGTGTTTAATGGGATTTAGATCCGTACTCATTGCTTGGCACTTAAGAACTCTCCAGTGCTTTGTTTCAATCTATTTCTGGGTGTTTCTTGAAGTATGATTTGTGTCATTGTCCTGCTGAAAGACCACTAACCTGTGATGTAAACAGAGCTTTCTGACACTGGGCACTACATTGCGGCCAAAAATTATTTGGTAATCCTCATCAAGTTCCAGAGGCAGCAATACTACCCAAAACATCTTTGAGTTTACACCATATTTGACTGTAGGAACTGTGTTCTTTTCTTTGTATGCCTCATTCTGTTCTTGATAAATAGTAGAATGATGTGCTTTACCAAAAAGCTTCGTTTTATCTGTCCACAAGATACTTTTCTAGAATGATTTTTGCTTACTCCTGTACATGTTGGCAAATTGCAATATAACTTGTTATGTCTCTTTGTCAGCAGTGGAGTCCTCCTGGGTCTCCTGTAATAGCATAGCATTTCATTCAAATGTCGACGGATAGTTTGCACTGACACTGATGCCCCCTAAGCCTGCAGAATAGTTTGAATTTCTTGAACTTTATTGGAGTTGCTTATCCATGATCCAGACAATCCTGCGTTGCAACATTTCATCAATTTTTCTCTTCCATCCAAGTTCAGAGATATTAGCTACAGTACTATGGGCTGTAAACTTATTATGTTGTGCACTATGGACAAAGGAACATCAAGATCTCTGGAGATGGATTTGTAACTTTAGATTGTTGCTATTGTTCAATATTTTTGGCTATCAATTTTTCAGACAGTTCTCTTCTTTTTTTTTTCTCTTTACGCATAGTACACACAGACACACAATGTAAAAACTGAGTCATCTTCTCCCCTGATTGTAAAGTAAAAAGTTTTAACCCCTTAACCCCAAAGCTTTTTTCAGTTTTGCGTTTTTGT
The DNA here is from genome assembly GCF_032444005.1 of Ranitomeya imitator. Taxonomy (NCBI): domain Eukaryota; kingdom Metazoa; phylum Chordata; class Amphibia; order Anura; family Dendrobatidae; genus Ranitomeya; species Ranitomeya imitator. The sequence goes on from NC_091286.1 coordinate 532,740,837, forward strand.
TTTTCACTCTCCTCCTTCCCAGAGCCATAACTTTTTTATTTTTCCATCAATATGGCCATTTGAGGGCGTATTTTTTTGTGGGATGAGATGTACTTTTGAACAACACCATTGGTTTTACCATGTCATGTACTTGAAAACGGGAAAAAAGGTCCAAGTGTGATGAAATTGCAAAAAAAATCTCACACTTATTTTTTGTTTGGCTTTTTTGCTAGGTTCACTAAATCCAAAAACTGACCTGCCATTATGATTCTCCAGGTCATTATGAGTTCATAGACACTAAATTTGTCTAGGTTCTTTTTTATCTAAATGAAAAATTCTAAACTTTGCTAAATGAAAAAATTGCTCAGTTTTCCGATACCCATTGCATCTCCATTTTTCGTGATCTGGGGCTCCATTTTTCGTGATCTGGGGTTAAGTGAGGGCTTATTTTTTTGTGTACAGAGCTGATGTTTTTAATGATATAATTTTGGTGCGGGTACGTTCTTTTTACCATAAGTTATTGCATTTTAATACAATGTCACCGTGATCAAAAAAATGTATTTGTAGCGTATTGACTTTTTTTATCGCTATGCCATTTAGCAATCAGGTTAAGCCTTTTTTAATTGATAGATCGGGAGATTATGAAAGTGGCGATACCAAATATGTATAGGTTTGATTTTTTTTTCATTGTTTTATTTTGATTGGGGCAAAAAGAGGGTGATTAGAACTATTTTTCTTATTTTTGTCATAATTGTAAAAACATTTTTGTTTTAATTTTTCCATACTTCAATAGCCTCCAAGGGAGGCTAGAAGCTGGCACAACTTGATCGGCTCAAATACATAGAGGCTATGTTCAGATCGCCTCTATGTAGCTGAATTGCTGAGTTGCTATGAGTGCTAACCACAGGGTGGCTCTCACAGCAATCCAGCATCAACAACCATAAAGGTCTCAAGGACACCTTTCGTTGTCATGCTAACACACTGATGACCTCTGATCGGGTCACCGGTGTGCGCATTTCCATCCAGATGGCTGGAAGCGCTTGTTAAATGCCGCTATCAGCATTTGACAGTGGCATTTAACTATTTAATAGGCGCGGATGGATGAATTCCACCCGCACATTTTGCAGGCACATGTCAGCTGTTCAAAACAGCTGACATGTCCCAGCTTTGATGTGGGCTCACTGCTGGAGCCCACATCAAAGCGGGGGTACTGCCATTGGACGCACTATTCCATCCGATGGCAGAAATGGGTTCAAATGAAAAAAATAAAAAAATAAAAATTTGAATCACTCGCTTTTCCCTAGTTAACAATAAATAAATGTAAAAAACAAAAATAAATGAACATATTTGGTATCAGTGTGTTCAGAAAAGTCTATCAAAATATAAAATTAATTAAAGCAATTTGTAAAAACTGTAAAGAGAAAAAAATGAAATGCCAGAAATGCAGGTTTTTTTATGCCAAAAATCTACCAAAGAATGGATTATGTAGCAATCAAATCATTGCATCTACACCAACATAATATCAATAAAAATATCAAATCACCTAGCAAAAAAGTCCTTATATAGCTCCATCAACAGAAAAATAAAAATGTTAGACAGTTTGGACAATGGCGACTCATGTTGATTTTTGTTTTTACAATTTCCCGAATTTTAAATAAAAAAAAAATGGCACATCCAAACTAGTATGAATAGGTGCATACCAGGAGCAGCTACCTCCATATCACTCCTCCCTTCACCATCTGGTTTTTAATTACATCTATTCACACTTGGTTCCGGCCAACCCATATGTAGGCTTTGCTGAGAGAGGTGTCCATATTCACCCAAGCATGCAGACATTAGCCTTCGGTAAGTGTTCACATTTGAACAGGGAGGTCAGGTACCCATCAGTTTTTTAATGAGACCACCTTGACGATGGTTAATGGGCGCACACTATTTGGCCAAATTCTGTGCTAAGCATCTCAAAACATGTATTTTCCTAATGTTCAAAAAGCAATTTTGCTATTCACATTTCATGTATTTCATATTTGACGTGTTTTGGCATGATAGAGTGCAACCTTTTGTTGTATATTATATATGGAGGTAGCTGCTCCTGGTATGCACCTATTCACACTAGTTTGGATGTGCCAGTCTTTTATTCTGTCAATTCTATGTTAGCTTATTGACTGAGCACTCCTCCCTTCACCATCTGGTTTTTAATTACATCTATTCACTAGGGTTGAGCGAAACGGGTTGGTCATTTTCATAAGTCGCCGACTTTTGGCACAGTCGGGTCTCATGAAACCCGATCCGATCCCTGTGTGGGGTCGGCCATGCGGTACGCAACTTTCGCGCCAAAGTCGCATTTCAATGACGCGAAAGGCGCCATTTCTCAGCCAATGAAGGTGGACGCAGAGTGTGGGCAGCGTGATGACATAGGTCTCAGTCCCCACCATCTTAGAGAAGGGCATTGCAGTGATTGGCTTGCTGTCTGCGGCGTCACAGGGGCTATAAAGGGGCGTTCCCGCCGACCGCCATCTTACTGCTGCTGATCTGAGCATAGGGAGAGGTTGCTGCCGCTTCGTCAGAAGCAGGGATAGCGTTAGGCAGGGTCCATTAACCCCCAAACCTCTTGTGCTGTAGCGATTTCCACTGTCCAACACCACCTTTTGTTTGCAGGGACAGTGGAGGCTACATTTTTTTTCCTCAGCGCTGTAGCTCATTGGGCTGCCCTAGAAGGCTCCCTGATAGCTGCATTGCTGTTTGTACACTGCTGTGCAAACCAACTGCTTTTTTCAAAGCACAAATCCTGTTGTTCCTTCCTTTCTGCACAGCTATCTTGTTTGTTTGTCCACACTTTTTATTTAATTTGTGCAGCAGTCCACTCCTTGTTATTGCTGCCTGCCATACAGTGCTGAGATAACTGCAGGGAGATAGTAATTGTAGGACAGTCTCTTTTTTATTTTTTTTCCGTTACATCTGTTCAAGCCACTTTCTGCCACAGAAAATATACTCTAATACAGTGGCCCAGATTTATTCACTAGTCTCCTTGAATAAAAAAAAAAGGGTGCAGGTCTAAATTGGCAAATCTGCATCAGTGGCAGTCCTGTGTGTGGCATCTGTGTCTCATTTTCTGGCACAGAAAGCATACAGTCTAACAGTGGGCCTGATTTCTTGCCAATTCTCCCAGAAATAAAAAAAAAAAATAGTGGGAGATTAATATTGGCATTTGTGCTTCAGTGCCAGTCGTGTGTGCCATCTCTCTCAAATTGTGGACCACAGAAAGCCTAGTGTCTTTTTTTTTGGGGGGGTTTAACTTCTCCCTGAAAAAAATAAATAGTGGGAGATTAATTTTGGCATTTGTGCTTCAGTGCCAGTCGTGTGTGCCATCTCTCTCAAATTGTGGGCCACAGAAAGCCTAGTGTCTGTTTTTTTGTTTTTTGTTTGGTTTTTAAATTCTTCCTGAAAAAAAATAAATAGTGGGAAATTAATATTGGCATTTGTGCTTGAGTGCCAGTCGTGTGTGCCATCTCTCTCAAATTGTGGGGCACAGAAAGCCTAGTGTCTTTTTTTTTTTTTTTTTTTGGTTTTTAAATTCTCCCTGAAAAAAAAAAAATAGTGGGAGATTAATATTGGCATTTGTGCTTCAGTGCCAGTCGTGTGTGCCATCTCTCTCAAATTGTGGGCCACAGAAAGCCTAGTGTCTGTTTTTTTTGTTTTTTGTTTTTTAAATTCTCCCTGAAAAAAAATAGTAGGAGATTAATATTGGCATTTGTGCTTGAGTGCCAGTCGTGTGTGCCATCTCTCTCAAATTGTGGGGCACAGAAAGCCTAGTGTCTCTTTTTTTTTTTGGGTTTTTAAATTCTCCCTGAAAAAAAATAAATAGTGGGAGATTAATATTGGCATTTGTGCTTGAGTGCCAGTCGTGTGTGCCATCTCTCTCAAATTGTAGGCCACAGAAAGCCTAGTGTCTGTTTTTTTGTTTTTGGTTTTTAAATTCTCCCTGAAAAAAAATAATTAGTGGGAGATTAATATTGGCATTTGTGCTTGAGTGCCAGTCGTGTGTGCCATCTCTCTTAAATTGTGGGCCACAGAAAGCCTAGTGTCTGTTTTCTTTTTTTACTTTGGTTTTTGAAATTCTCCCTGAAAAAAAATAAATAGTGGGAGATTAATATTGGCATTTGTGCTTGAGTGCCAGTCGTGTGTGCCATCTCTCTCAAATTGTGGGCAACCGAAAGCCTAGTGTCTGTTTTTTTGTTTTTTGGTTTTTAAATTCTCCCTGAAAAAGAATAAATAGTGGGAGATTAATATTGGCATTTGTGCTTCAGTGCCAGTCGTGTGTGCCATCTCTCTCAAATTGTGGGCCACAGAAAGCCTAGTGTCTGTTTTTTTTGTTTTTTTGTTTTTAAATTCTCCCTGAAAAAGAATAAATAGTGGGATATTAATATTGGCATTTGTGCTTCAGTGCCAGTTTTGTGTGTGTGGCATCTGTCTCATTTTGTGCCACAGAAAACCGAGTGTGTAACATTGTGCCTGATTTTCCTTGCAGTCTCACCCACCTATAAAGGGATATCTAAATCCTACAGAAGTTTGAGTTAACCTTGTAAGTTGTTTTACAGTAACAAATACTGTTACTTTGGTTATGTTTTTAAAACAATGAGGAAGTCTGGTGGAAGAGGTCGTGGCCGTGGGCGTTCATTGCCAGCTGGTAATGATGGTAGTGGTGGTGGAGCATCAGGTGGTCGTGGGAAAAACAATATAGCACCTAAGTCTCGAGCTGTGGAGCCAGGTTCGTCGTCTGGCTACACAAGGCCTCGAACGCTCCCTTTTCTGGGAGTAGGAAAACCGCTTTTAAAGCCGGAGCAGCAAGAGCAAGTTTTGGCTTTCCTTGCTGACTCAGCCTCTAGCTCTTTTGCCTCCTCTTCTGAAACTGGTAAATGTAAAAGCAGTGCGTCGTTAGTGGATGTTCACGCTCAGGGACAAGTCGCTCCATTGTCCTGTTCAGCAAAAACAACAACAGAGAAGGATGCGTCAGGCGACACAACGGGTTACTCCATGGAGATCCTTACACATACCGTTCCTGGGTTAGAAAGTGAAACAGTTAACAGGCCATGCCCATTACAAGTTGAATCAGACATGGAGTGCACAGATGCACAGCCACAGCCAGATTACTATGCTGTTTCTTTGACTCAAACCACAACATTGCCCTCGCAGTGTACTGATCCAGAATCAGACCCTGATGAGACTATGGTGCCCCATCACGAACGCTATACCACCGGCTTACACTGTAACACAGACGAAGTTGCACATGAGATAGAAAAGGAGGTCATAGATGACCCAGTTGTTGACCCTGATTGGCAGCCATTGGGGGAACAGGGGGCAGGCGGCAGTAGTTCTGAAGCGGAGGAGGAGGGGCCGCAGCAGGCATCAACATCGCAACAGGTTCCATCTGCCGGGCCCGTATCTGGCCCAAAACGCGTGGCAAAGCCAAAACCAGTTGGAGGACAGCGTGGCCATCCGGTTAAAGAAGCTCAGTCTGCAATGCCTGAAAAGGTATCCGATGCTAGAAAGAGTGCAGTCTGGCATTTTTTTAAACAACATCCAATTGATCAGCGCAAAGTCATCTGTCAAAAATGTTCAACTACCTTAAGCAGAGGTCAGAATCTGAAAAGTCTAAATACAAGTTGCATGCATAGACATTTAACCACCATGCATTTGCAAGCCTGGACTAACTACCAAATGTCCCTTAAGGTTGTAGAACCCTCGGCCAATGAAGCTAGTCAGCAACGCTACATCCCTTCCGTCACTGTAAGGCCACCATTTTCCGCACCACCTGCAGTATCTGTGCAGGTTTCGTTGCCAGGCCAAAGCAGTCAGGGTCAGGGAATCACCAGTTTCGTAGTAGGAAACACTGCATGTAGGGCACTGGCAAGAATACTGTCTCCAACCGTCTCTCAGTCTGCCATGTCCACCGGCACCCCCGCTAGTTCCACGATCTCCAGCTCTCCAGTCCAGCTTACCCTACATGAGACTCTCGTTAGAAAAAGGAAGTACTCATCCTCGCATCCGCGTACACAGGGTTTGAACGCCCACATAGCTAGACTAATCTCGTTAGAGATGATGCCCTACCGGTTAGTTGAAAGCGAAGCTTTCAAAGCCCTGATGGACTATGCTGTACCACGCTACGAGCTACCCAGTCAACACTTCTTGTCGAGAAAAGCCATCCCAGCCCTCCACCAGCATGTTAAAGAGCGCATCGTCCATGCACTCAGGCAATCTGTGAGTACAAAGGTGCACCTGACAACAGATACATGGACCAGTAGGCATGGCCAGGGACGTTACGTGTCCATCATGGCACACTGGGTGAATGTGGTGGATGCAGGGTCCACATGGGACAGCAATATTGGGACAGTTCTGCCTAGCCCACGGTCTAGGGAACAGTTGGCTGTAGCCGTTCGCCCCCCCTCCTCCTCCTCCTCGTCCTCCTGCAGGAGCGAAAGCTTGTCCACAGACCACAGTCGCACAACCACTCCATCCGCAGCTGCCACTGTTGCACACCAGGTGTCCCATTATGGGGCAGCTACTGGCAAGCGTCAGCAGGCTGTATTGGCTATGAAGTGTTTGGGCGACAACAGACACACCGTGGAAGTTCTGTCAGAGTTCTTGCAGAAAGAAACGCAGTCGTGGCTGGGCACTGTATATCTTGAGGCAGGCAAGGTAGTGAGTGATAACGGATGGAATTTCATGGCTGCCATCGCCCTTTCCCAACTGAAACACATTCCTTGCCTGGCTCACACCTTAAACCTGGTGGTGCAGTGCTTCCTGAAAAGTTATCTGGGGTTATCCGACCTGCTCCTCAAAGTGCGTGGACTTTGCTCACATATCCGCCGTTCGCCCGTACACTCCAGCCGTATGCAGACCTATCAGCGGTCTTTGAACCTTCCCCAGCATCGCCTAATCATCGACGTTGCAACAAGGTGGAACTCAACACTGCACATGCTTCAGAGACTGTGCGAACAGAGGCGTGCTGTTATGTATTTGTGGGAGGATACACATACACGGGCAGGCAGTAGGATGGCAGACATGGAGTTGTCAGGTGTGCAGTGGTCGAAGGTACAAGACATGTGTCAAGTCCTTCAGTGTTTTGAGGAATGCACACGGCTGGTTAGTGCAGACAACGCCATAATAAGCATGAGCATCCCCCTAATGCGTCTGCTGATGCAAAGTTTGACGTACATAAAGGAGCAGGCGTCTGCAGCAGAGGAAGAGGAAAGCCTTGATAACAGCCAGCCATTGTCTGGTCAGGGCAGTGTACAGGACGAGGTAGCGGGCCAACTGGAGGAGGAGGACGAGGAGGATGATGGGGATGAGTATTTTTTTAATGAGGAAGCTTCTCCGGGGCCACTAGAAATTGGTGGCGTGGCAAGGCTGGGTTCTGGTTTTTTGAGGGACACAAGTGACGTAGATTTGCCTGTAACTGCCCCTCAACCCAGCACAACCGCAGATTTGACAACTGGAGCTTTGGCCCACATGGCGGATTATGCCTTACGTATCCTCAAAAGGGACCCACGCATTATTAAAATGATGACAGATGACGATTACTGGTTGGCCTGCCTCCTTGATCCTCGCTATAAAGGCAAATTGCAAAATATTATGCCACATGAGAACCTGGAACAAATATTAGCAACCAAACAATCAACTCTTGTTGACCGTTTGATTCAGGCATTCCCAGCACACAGCGCCGGTGATCGTTCTCACACGAGCTGCAGGGGGCAGCAGACCAGAGGTGTTAGAGGTGCACAAATCAGAAGTGGCGTTGGACAGAGGGGTTTTCTGACCAGGTTGTGGAGTGATTTTGCTATGACTGCAGACAGGACAGGTACTGCAGCATCAATTCAAAGTGACAGGAGACAACATTTGTCCAGTATGGTTACTAACTATTTTTCATATCTTATCGATGTTCTCCCTCAACCGTCATTCCTATTTGATTACTGGGCATCCAAATTAGACACCTGGCCAGAATTGGCAGAATATGCATTGCAGGAGCTTGCTTGCCTAGCAGCTAGTGTGCTATCAGAAAGAGTATGCACAGTGCTGCTGGTTCAATATTAACCGAAAAAGGACTCGTCTGGCTACCCAAAATGTTGATGATCTAACCTTCATTAAAATGAACCACTACTGGATTTCGAATTATTTTGCCCCACCTTTCCAGGCTGACACCTAGCTTTCCAATGAAAAGGTCTTGCTTGTGGACTGCTCTGACTGAGTTTTCCAATCTCGTAATTTGCAGCAGCTTTTTGTCCAGCATACGACATGTTTACACCTCCCTAAATGGCCAAACTCCCCCCACGGGGCCGTGGTCTCGCCACTTGGCGCAAGCACCCCTGAGAGTGCCGTTTGTCTGAAGAGGTGGGTGTGCACGCTTTTGGTAGACGGCACTGCCACTGGGTCCCTCATAGTACAATAAAGTGTCTCTGGCGGTGGTGGTGCGCAACCAACGTCAGACACACCGTTGTAACATGAGGGGCCCTGGGCCTGTACCGCCGGCCACAAGACAGTTCCCCCCCCAGCTCAAACAGTGCTCTACGATTTGCAAAATTATCTCTCCCAGCTCCACCAATGTTTAGTCTATGCACTGACATCCTTCAATGCCTGGCACTGACAATACCAATGTGTTGACATGTATGATGCTACTTAAAATAGTCAGGGGCAGTGTCCTATATTTACACCAGTAAATACTTTGCGCCAAATTACTAGGTCTGAAACTCAGCAGAGGAGCCCACCCCTGTACCTAAGTATGCCACCCTTTTGTTTTTTGGTTTTGTTGTATAGCGAGACATTAACATCTATTTATTTTTTGGGAGTACTAACTGTCAGACACTCATTACAATCGGCCTCCGCTGACAACACCAATGCTGCCTGTGTACCCCTGCAAGATAATTCCAAGTGCATAGAGCCTACTTTTGTTATGTTATGCCTACTAAGCCTGTCTGCGGTCCCTCCTTCCAATAGTCCTCCACTGACCACACCACTGCTGCCCGTGTACCCCTGGAACCTATTTTAAAGTGCCTACAGCCTACTTTTGTTATGTTAGGCCTATAAAGCCTGTCTGCGGTCCCTCCTTCCAATAGTCCTCCACTGACCACACCACTGCTGCCCGTGTACCCCTGGAACCTATTTTAAAGTGCCTACAGCCTACATTTGTTATGTTAGGCCTACTGTTGTGAATTCTGTGGCAGAGCTCCCTCCTGTGGTCACAAGTGGTACTTCGGCTGATTCTCTCTATGAGCTTCCGTTGGTGGAGGAAAGTGGTACTGCGGCTTCTGAGTTTCCTTCCTCAGGTGATGTGGTGGAGTCGTTAGGTGCTGCTCTATTTAACTCCACCTAGTGCTTTGATCCTGGCCTCCAGTCAATGTTCTAGTATTGAACTTGCTTCCTCCTGGATCGTTCCTGTGGCCTGCTGCTCTGCATAGCTAAGTTGCTCTTGTGTTATTTTTGTTTGCTGTTTTTTCTGTCCAGCTTGTTTATTTGGTTTTTCTTGCTTGCTGGAAGCTCTGGGACGCAGAGGGTGTACCTCCGTGCCGTTAGTCGGTACGGAGGGTCTTTTTGCCCCCTTTGCGTGGTTGTTTGTAGGGTTTTGTGTTGACCGCAAAGTCACCTTTCCTATCCTCGCTCTGTTCAGAAAGTCGGGCCTCACTTTGCTAAATCTATTTCATCTCTACGTTTGTCTTTTCATCTTAACTCACAGTCATTATATGTGGGGGGCTGCCTTTTCCTTTGGGGTATTTCTCTGAGGCAAGGTAGGCTTATTTTCTATCTTCAGGCTAGCTAGTTTCTCAGGCTGTGCCGAGTTGCATAGGGAGCGTTAGGCGCAATCCACGGCTGCCTCTAGTGTGGTTGGAGAGGATTAGGGATTGCGGTCAGCAGAGTTCCCACGTCTCAGAGCTCGTTCTATATTTTTGGGTTATTGTCAGGTCACTGTATGTGCTCTGACTTCTATGTCCATTGTGGTACTGAATTGCCTGATCATAACAGCCTACTAAGCCTGTCTGCGGTCCCTCCTTCCAATAGTCCTCCACTGACCACACCACTGCTGCCCGTGTACCCCTGGAACCTATTTTAAAGTGCCTACAGCCTACTTTTGTTATGTTAGGCCTACAAAGCCTGACTGCGGTCCCTCCTTCCAATAGTCCTCCACTGACCACACCACTGCTGCCCGTGTACCCCTGGAACCTATTTTAAAGTGACTACAGCCTACTTTTGTTATGTTAGGCCTACTTAGCCTGTCTGCGGTCCCTCCTTCCAATAGTCCTCCACTGACCAGACCACTGCTGCCCGTGTACCCCTGGAACCTATTTTAAAATGCCTACAGCCTACTTTTGCTATGTTAGGCCTACTAAGCCTGTCTGCGGTCCCTCTTTCCAATAGTCCTCCACTGACTAGACCACTGCTGCCCGTGTACCCCTGGAACCTATTTTAAAGTGACTACAGCCTACTTTTGTTATGTTAGGCCTACTAAGCCTGTCTGCGGTCCCTCCTTCCAATAGTCCTCCACTGACTACACCACTGCTGCCCGTGTACCCCTGGAACCTATTTTAAAGTGCCTACAGCCTACTTTTGTTATGTTAGGCCTACTAAGCCTGTCTGCGGTCCCTCCTTCCAATAGTCCTCCACTGACCAGACCACTGCTGCCCGTGTACCCCTGGAACCTATTTTAAAGTGCCTACAGCCTACTTTTGTTATGTTAGGCCTACTAAGCCTGTCTGCGGTTCCTCCTTCCAATAGTCCTCCACTGACCAGACCACTGCTGCCCGTGTACCCCTGGAACCTATTTTAAAGTGCCTACAGCCTACTTTTGTTATTTTAGGCCTACAAAGCCTGTCTGCGGTCCCTCCTTCCACTAGTCCTCCACTGACCACACCACTGCTGCCCGTGTACCCCTGGAACCTTTTTTAATGTGCCTACAGCCTACTTTTGTTATGTTAGGCCTACTAAGCCTGTCTGCAGTCCCTCCTTCCAATAGTCGTCCACTGACCACACCACTGCTGCCCGTGTACCCCTGGAATCTATTTTAAAGTGCATATAGCCTACTTTTGTTATGTTAGGCCTACTAAGCCTGTCTGCGGTCCCTCCTTCCAATAGTCCTCCACTGACCAGACCAATGCTGTCCATGTACCCCTGGAATCTATTTTAAATTGCATAGAGCATCCTTTTTTTAATTGTAGGCGTACTAAGTCTGTCTGTGGTCCATAATTGAAATTGTCTTCCACTGACCAGAGCAATGCTGCCTGTGTACCCTTGTAACCTTTTTTAAACTGCATTGAGCCAACTTTTTTGTTTAAGGCCTACTACCTGTGTCTGTCTGCGCCACTCAATACAGCTGTCCTCCTCTGAAAAAAGCTGAGCGTCAATAGTCTGGTTTTCAGCCTATTTGAAAACTGCATTGGGGCTACTACTTCAGTAGGGCCTACTAACGGTGTCTGCCGCTCCAAGGTGTTCTCCAGGTTGCCTCTCCATAGCTTCTATCTTCTAGCTCTCATTAAGTAGTTGTTGAAACAACACTGCATTAGGCCTACAAGTTGGGTCTGGGTTGTAGAGACGGTGTCTTCCGCTCCAAGGTGTTCTCCAGGTTGCCTTTCCTGAGCTTCTATCTTCAGGCTCTTGTTAAATAGTTGTTAAATGGAACAACTGCATTTGGCCTACTAGTTGGGTTGGGGCCTACTAACAGTGTCTGCCGCTCCTTGCTGTTCTCCTGGTTTCAGGCTCTCGTTAAATAGTTGTTAATGCTAGACTGCATTTGGCCTACTAGTTGGGTTGGGGCCTACTATCGGTGTCTGCCGCTCCTTGCTGTTCTCCTCCACTGAACAAAGCTGTGCCGCCTGTTTACTACTGTTGACAATTTTGAACTGCATTTAGACTACTTACTGATTTGGGCCTACTCTCTGTGTCAGCCTCTCATTACAGTTTTCCTCCACTGAACAAAGCAATGACCCCTGGTTAGTCCTGTTACCAATTTTGAACTGCATTTAGCCCACTTTATTATTTGGGCCTATATCTGTGTTTCCTCCTCATCCTGCCCATTGCCCAGCCAGTGATAGATGAGTCTGCTGGTACATTGACCCACAACGCAACATTCCCCGTGCACGCTACACAGCAAGATTGTGACCCTGCTGAAAGTCAGGTTCCTCTTCCCGCATACCATACCACCTTACACGGGAACAAAGAGGAAGGTGCAGATGAAAGTGCAGGTTCCTTCATCAGGTGGGGGGAGGAATACTCGTTGGCGACGTCACTGGCACAGGGCCCCTCATATTGCGCAAAAGTGTCGCTGCCGGTGGGAGGCGCCCCCGCCGTGCAAACACACCGCCGTACTTTGAGGGGCCCTGTGCTAGTGCCAATGCCAACGAGTGGGCCCCCCTGCTTGCTCAGGATCACAGCACTTGCAAAGTTGAAATACTTACCTCTCCCTGCTCCACTGCCGTGACATGGTCCAGATTTCCTGGGCCCACTAAATACTTGAACCAGCCCTACCCCCCCACAACTTTAGCCAAATAACCCCAAATTTCCAATGCCTTACTATTATTATAAGGTAAATTAAGATTGACAAGCTTCAGTAACAAGAATGGATGTTTTTGCCATTAAAATGGGCACTGTACATGTTTTCCTGGCCTCCACTCACTGCCGACTATGCTCCCCCATTGACTTGCATTGGGTTTCGTGTTTCGGTCGATCCCCGACTTTTCACGATAATCGGTCGATTCCACTCGACTCGACTTTTGAGATAGTCGGGTTTCGCGAAACCCGACTCGACCCTAAACAACTAAAAGTCGCTCAACACTACTATTCACACTTGGTTCCGGCCAACCCATATGTAGGCTTTGCTTGAGAGGTGTCCATATTCACCCAAGCATGCAGACATTAGCCTTCGGTGCGTGTTCACATTTGGACAGGGAGGTCAGGTACCCATCAGTTTTTTAATGTGACTACCTTGACGATGGTTGATGGGCTCACGCAAGTTGGACATCATCATACTGACCTGGAAAGCTTTTCTTTTTCTTCAAAATTTTCATTTCATTTGAACTTCTTTTTCCCATATTCAAGTAAACCTTATCATAAAATGGATGGTGCCATTGAAAAGTAGAAATAGAGTTGGGGGATTGTTATGACCTGGTGGTTAGGACAATAATGGACCTGGTGATTAAGACCACACGGAATGACCTGATAGTTATTAATCATATAGGACGAGCTCTGAGACATGGAAACTCTGCTGACCGCAATCCCTAATCCTATCACACACACTAGAAATAGCCGTGGATTGCTCCTAACGCTCTCTATGCAACTCGACACAGCCTAAGAAACTAGCTAGCCCTGAAGATAGAAAAATAAGCCTACCTTGCCTCAGAGAAATTCCCCAAAGGAAAAGGCAGCCCCCCACATATAATGACTGTGAGTAAAGATAAAAATTTCAAACACAGAGATGAAATAGATTTAGCAAAGTGAGGCCCGACTTACTGAACAGACTGAGGATAGGAAAGGCAACTTTGCGGTCAGCACAAAAAACTACAAAAAGACCACGCAGAGGGTGCAAAAAGACCCTCCGCACCGACTAACGGTGCGGAGGCGCTTCCTCTGCGTCCCAGAGCTTCCAGCAAGCAAGACAAAAATCAAAATAGCAAGATGGACAGAAAAACAGCAAACAGAAAAACAAGCAGTAACTTAGCTTCTTCTGGGAAGACAGGTAACAAGAACGATCCAGGAGTGAACAAGACCAATACTGGAACATTGACAGGTGGCATGGAGCAAAGATCTAAGTGGAGTTAAATAGAGCAGCCAGCCAACGAATCAACCTCGTCACCTGTGGAAGGAAACTCAGAAGCCGCAGCCCCACTCACAACCACCAGAGGAAGCCCATGGACAGAACCAGCCGAAGTACCATTCACGACCACAGGAGGGAGCTTGACAACAGAATTCACAACAGTACCCCCCCTTGAGGAGGGGTCACCGAACCCTCACCAGAGCCCCCAGGCCGACCAGGACGAGCCAAATTAAAGGCACGAACCTGATCGGCAGCATGAACATCGGAGGCAAAGACCCAGGAATTATCTTCCTGACCATAACCCTTCCACTTGACCAGGTACTGGAGTTTCCGTCTCGAAATATGAGAATCCAAAATCTTCTCCACCACATACTCCAACTCCCCCTCAACCAACACCGGGGCAGGAGGATCAACGGATGGAACCACAGGCGCCACGTATCTCCGCAACAACGACCTATGGAACACATTATGGATGGCAAAAGAGGCTAGAAGGGTCAAACGAAACGACACAGGATTGAGAACCTCAGAAATCTTGTACGGACCAATGAAACGAGGCTTAAACTTAGGAGAGGAAACCTTCATAGGAACATAACGAGACGACAACCAAACCAAATCCCCAACACGAAGTCGGGGACCCACACAGCGCCAGCGGTTAGCGAAACGTTGAGCCTTCTCCTGGGACAATGTCAAATTGTCCACCACATGAGTCCAAATCTGCTGCAACCTATCCACCACAGTATCTACACCAGGACAGTCCGAAGACTCAACCTGCCCTGAAGAGAAACGAGGATGGAAACCAGAATTGCAGAAAAACGGCGAAACCAAAGTAGCCGAGCTGGCCCGATTATTAAGGGCGAACTCAGCCAAAGGCAAAAAGGACACCCAATCATCCTGATCAGCAGAAACAAAGCATCTCAGATATGTTTCCAAAGTCTGATTAGTTAGTTCGGTTTGGCCATTTGTCTGAGGATGGAAAGCCGAGGAAAAAGACAAATCAATGCCCATCCTAGCACAAAAGGCTCGCCAAAACCTCGAAACAAACTGGGAACCTCTGTCCGAAACGGTGTTCTCCGGAATGCCATGTAAACGAACCACATGCTGGAAAAACAATAGCACCAAATCAGAGGAGGAAGGCAATTTAGACATGGGTACCAAATGGACCATCTTAGAGAAGCGATCACAAACCACCCAAATGACCGACATCTTTTGAGAGGCAGGGAGATCCAAAATAAAATCCATAGAGATATGCGTCCAGGGCCTCTTCGGGACCAGCAAGGGCAACAGCAACCCACTGGCACGAGAACAGCAGGGCTTAGCCCGAGCACAAGTCCCACAGGACTGCACAAAAGAACGCACATCCCGTGACAAAGAAGGCCACCAAAAGGATCTAGCCACCAAATCTCTGTTACCAAAGATTCCAGGATGACCAGCCAACACCGAACAATGAACCTCAGAGATAACTCTACTAGTCCATTTATCAGGGACAAACAGTTTTTCCGCTGGGCAACGGTCAGGTCTATCAGCCTGAAATTTTTGCAGCACCCGCCGCAAATCAGGGGAAATGGCAGACAAAATTACCCCCTCTTTGAGAATACCCGCCGGCTCAGAAACACCCGGAGAGTCGGGCACAAAATTCCTTGACAGGACATCAGCCTTCACATTCTTAGAGCCTGGAAGGTACGAAACCACAAAATCAAAACGGGAGAAAAATAACGACCAACGAGCCTGTCTAGGATTCAACCATTTGGCAGACTCGAGATAAGTCAAATTCTTGTGATCTGTCAAGACCACCACGCGATGCTTGGCTCCTTCAAGCCAATGACGCCACTCCTCGAATGCCCACTTCATGGCCAGCAACTCTCGATTGCCAACATCATAATTGCGCTCAGCAGGCGAAAACTTTCTAGAAAAGAAGGCACATGGTTTCATCACCGAGCCATCAGAACTTCTTTGCGACAAAACAGCCCCTGCTCCAATCTCAGAAGCATCAACCTCTACCTGAAACGGGAGCGAAACATCTGGCTGGCACAACACAGGGGCAGAAGAAAAACGACGCTTCAATTCCTGAAAAGCTTCCACAGCCGCAGAAGACCAATTGACCACATCAGCACCCTTCTTGGTCAAATCAGTCAACGGTTTAGCAACACTAGAAAAATTACTGATGAAGCGACGATAAAAATTAGCAAAGCCCAGGAACTTTTGCAGACTCTTCACAGATGTCGGCTGAGTCCAATCATAAATGGCCTGGACTTTAACAGGGTCCATCTCGATAGTAGAAGGGGAAAAAATGAAACCTTCTGAACTCCAAAGAGACACTTTGACCCCTTCACAAACAAAGAATTCGCACGAAGGACCTGGAACACCATTCTGACCTGCTTCACGTGAGACTCCCAATCATCCGAGAAGACCAAAATATCATCCAAATATACAATCAGGAATTTATCCAGGTACTCTCGGAAGATGTCATGCATAAAGGACTGAAATACTGATGGAGCATTGGAAAGCCCGAATGGCATAACCAGGTACTCAAAATGGCCCTCGGGCGTATTAAATGCTGTTTTCCATTCATCGCCCTGTTTAATACGCACAAGATTATACGCACCACGAAGATCTATCTTGGTGAACCAACTAGGCCCCTTAATCCGAGCAAATAGATCAGACAGCAGCGGCAAAGGGTACTGAAATTTGACTGTGATCTTATTAAGAAGGCGGTAATCAATACAAGGTCTCAAAGAACCATCCTTCTTGGCCACAAAAAAGAACCCTGCTCCCAATGTGGACGACGACGGGCGAATATGACCCTTCTCCAAGGATTCCTTTACATAACTCCGCATATCGGCGTGCTCTGGCACAGATTAATTGAACAGTCGGCCCTTAGGAAACTTACTACCAGGAATCAAATTGATAGCACAATCGCAATCCCTATGAGGAGGTAGGGCACTGGATTTGGGCTCATCAAATACATCCCGGTAATCCGACAAAAACTCCGGGACTTCAGAAGGGGTGGATGACGAAATAGCCAAAAATGGAACATCACCATGTACCCCCTGACAACCCCAAGCTGGACACAGACATAGATTTCCAATCCAATACTGGATTATGGACCTGTAGCCATGGCAACCCCAAAATGATCACATCATGCAGATTATGCAACACCAAAAAACGAATATCCTCCTGATGTGCAGGAGCCATGCACATGGTCAATTGGGTCCAGTACTGAGGCTTATTCTTGGCCAAAGGCGTAGCATCAATTCCTCTCAATGGAATAGGATGCTGCAAGGGCTCCAAGAAAAATCCACAGCGCCTAGCAAACTCCAAGTCCATCAAATTCAGGTCAGCGCCTGAATCCACAAATTCCATAACAGAATAGGATGACAAAGAGCAAATCAGAGTAACGGACAAAAGAAATTTCGACTGTACCGTACCAATGGTGGCAGACCTAGCGAAACGCTTGATGCGCTTAGGACAATCGGAGATAGCATGAGTGGAATCACCACAGTAAAAACACAGCCCATTCCGACGTCTGTGTTCTTGCCGTTCAGCTCTGGTCAAAGTCCTATCACATTGCATAGGCTTAGGTCTATGCTCAGATAATACCGTCAAGTGGTGCACAGCTTTACGCTCGCGCAAGCGTCGGTCGATCTGAATGGCCAAAGACATAGACTCATTCAGACCAGCAGGCATGGGAAATCCCACCATGACATCCTTAAGGGCTTCAGAGAGACCTTTTCTGAAAATTGATGCCAGGGCACATTCATTCCACTGAGTGAGTACAGACCACTTCCTAAACTTCTGACAATATATCTCTACCTCATCCTGACCCTGATACAGAGCCAGCAAGATTTTCTCTGCCTGATCCACTGAATTAGGTTCATCATAAAGCAATCCGAGCGCCAGAAAAAAATGCATCAACATCACGCAATGCCGGATCTCCTGGCGCAAGGGAAAATGCCCAGTCTTGAGGGTCGCCACGTAACAAAGAAATAATGATTTTCGCTTGTTGAACAGGGTCACCTGAGGAGCGAAGTCTCAAAGCAAAAAACAATTTACAATTATTTTTGAAATTCAGAAACTTAGATCTATCCCCAAAAAACAAATCAGGAATAGGAATCCTAGGCTCTAACATCGGATTCTGAACCACAAAATCTTGAATGTTTTGTACCCTTGCAGTGAGATTATCCATACAAGAGGACAGACCTTGAATGTCCATAGCTACACCTGTGTCCTGAACCACCCAGAGGTAAAGGGGAAAAGAGAGACAAAACACACTGCAAAGAAAAAAAAATGGTCTCAGAACTTCTCTTATCCCTCTATTGAGATGCATTAGTACTTTGGTCCACCTGTACTGTTATGACCTGGTGGTTAGGACAATAATGGACCTGGTGGTTAAGAGCACACGGAATGACCTGATAGTTATTAATCATATAGGACGAGCTCTGAGACATGGAAACTCTGCTGACCGCAATCCCTAATCCTATCCCACACACTAGAAATAGCCGTGGATTGCTCCTAACGCTCCTTATGCAACTCGTCACAGCCTAAGAAACTAGCTAGCCCTGAAGATAGAAAAATAAGCCTACCTTGCCTCAGAGAAATTCCCCAAAGGAAAAGGCAGCCCCCCAAATATAATGACTGTGAGTAAAGATGAAAATTACAAACACAGAGATGAAATAGATTTAGCAAAGTGAGGCCCGACTTACTGAACAGACTGAGGATAGGAAAGGCAACTTTGCGGTCAGCACAAAAAACTACAAAAAGACCACGCAGAGTGCGCAAAACGACCCTCCGCACCGACTCACGGTGCGGAGGCGCTCCCTCTGCGTCCCAGAGCTTCCAGCAAGCAAGACAAAAATCAAAATAGCAAGCTGGACAGAAAAACAGCAAACAGAAAAACAAGCAGTAACTTAGCTTCTGCTGGGAAGACAGGTAACAAGAACGATCCAGGAGTGAACAAGACCAATACTGGAACATTGACAGGTGGCATGGCGCAAAGATCTAAGTGGAGTTAAATTGAGCAGCCAGCCAACGAATCAATCTCGTCACCTGTGGAAGGAAACTCAGAAGCCGCAGCCCCACTCACAACCACCAGAGGAAGCCCATGGACAGAACCAGCCGAAGTACCATTCACGACCACAGGAGGGAGCTTGACAACAGAATTCACAACAGGGGATGCAGAATGAGTAATGTGGAGTTGTGCAGACATAGTTTAGGGAAAGGGGGCATTGGTATGGACACAATATGAGGAGAAAGAGATGGATTGGTGAGGAATGAGGAAGAGAAAGTGGAGAGGACACAGTATGAGAAGTGGGAGGGATTGGAGGGGAAATGAGTGAAGAAGTTATTGAGGTGAATAGTGTGAGGGGACCAGATGGGTGAGAAAAGTGTAATGAGACACAAGATAGACATGCAAAGGAAGAGAACAAAGAAACCGAACAAATGATATATACATGAATATACATGATATAACAATCTGTTCATAAGAAGCCCTACAGCACTGAAAATTATTGTATACAAAAAATTGCACAAAAAGTAAGAAAACCAAAATTACAATTTATCATATATATCTTATGAACAGATTGTTATATCATGTACTGATGATTACAATGTGATTATATATATTTATTTTTCTGCCCCCGTCTTCTTGGTATTGTGCCTCCTCTTTGGTTTTCCTTCCCCTCTACCATTTGGTATATTTATATTTATTTCTAATAAATCTATTTAATTTATTTGGACATTTGTTCGGTTTCTTTGTTCTCTTCCTTTGCATATGTGACGCCCAGGAGACCGGGATACCCAGCACCGGACCAATGGAGTCTGTCTCTTGAGGGGGATGTCACGGGTGGCTTGACCCGGTGCTGTGGCCTCAGGCAATGCACAGTGTAAGGGGTATCATGAGGGGACAGGCACTTACTTGATCAGCAGCAGGTTCTCCCAGCGGTGACGATCTCGATCCTGGATAGATGGCTATTGTCCAAATGAAAGACTGAGGCACTGAAACGTTTAACCAGTTTACTTTAACATAAAAGGATTTACAACCAGTCCTGTCACCGGAGTCTGTATGGGAACTCTGAGTTACTTTGACCCTGCCGGGGTCTTCGCCTCTTATTGTGCGCAATTTCTGTGTGGCCCTGCTGCTGTATGTGAACTGGCTGCCGGCCCAATCTGTCCCCTCCGGGTCCTGGTTCGACGGGCAACCCGAGTCCTTTTATCGGCTTACCCCCTCCAGGAGTACCGCTGAACTCTGTGTCTGTTGCTGCATCCGACCCTAGTGAAGCTGATATCACCTCACGTTTTTCCGGTTGCTGTATTATATATAATGAATACAGCCACGGATCCGGTATCCGTCTTTGCGCCTGTTCTGGGTAGTGATTAATGCTACCCGGTTCTCACAATGTCCTTTTTCTCTATCCCTCTTCTCCTCAGGCCGGTGATTTAGGCCTGGTAACAGTCACAGGGCTGTTAGAGATTTAACTGTATGACCTCTCACTATCAGCTCCTTGGCCCAACTGCCATTTCTTCTCTCAGACCAGAATGGATCAAGGGGAGTCTCTGGAGCTCCCCCTTCTGGCCGGAGGTGGTAGTGCAGTCTTGCTATTTTAGTATTTGTACTTACTGTCAGTAACTATTTTTGTGGCAAATACCCCTAGGGGTGCCACATTCCCCCTTAGTTAAGAACAGTACTCCGGGACTGTGGGACAATAACATTTTGAAATAACAATTAATATGTACAGAGTCTTAAAAATGAAAAGTTACAAAAACCACTCAAGGAAACAAAAATAGAGTTCTGTAAAAAGTCACTTCAAATAGCGTCCATTAATACAGTTCTATCCTTGAAGGTGTTAGGAACGGCACTGTACTTAGTGTCCAGGAATTTAGTTCCATTTTTCCAACGGAGTTATCAATATAAAGTCTAAAGAAAGTTCAAAAAGAGCAAAAAGCAAAGGTCAAAAAGCAGTCTTTCCGGAGCTTTGATTTAGTGCCTCCGGGCTGATAAAAAGTTCATGAATATGCAATAAGTTCATACAGACAAGTCTCTGTAGGCACTGGGCTTAAACGTTGCAGACTGATAGCAATGACTATACTACATTTTCTGTTTAACTATATACGGCATAACATATATACAATTCACATTATGAGCTTTATAGTTGGTAATCTGCATACCTGGCCGGTAATTGACCCTGGGTACTACGCTGTGATCTACGTAATAGCGGTGTCTCTTCATGTGGTGTACTACTGTCTACTGCAGATGTAGTATCTGCCCGCTCTGCTAAAGATAATTCCACGACTATGGAGTTGGCAAGTCCACCGTGAATGGGATTACTCTGACCAGGAATCTGTTCTTCCTGGCCTGGAACCTCCTGTAGTACGGGGTCAGCCTCTTCCTGTCTTGGGACTTCTGGTATTGGGTTCGGTGTTGGGTAAAAGGCCACCATGGGAACCACTACTGCACCATGGTATGTTAGTAGGGTTTTGGGAAAGTCTCCTATACAGGTGTGATACACTTCCTCTTCTTTTTCCTTTACTGGTTGAACCTGTATGGGTTGAATAACTTCTGGTTCTGGCTGGACAACGTCTGGCTCTTTCAATGCTTCCGGACATAATTTAAGATTGTCTCTTGACACTAGTACAGATGTTAAGCCTCCGTTTTTGCTAATGAGACACATTTTAGGATTATCCACTCTTGTTGGTAAAACTGTGTAGGGTACGGCTTCCCACTGATTGTCCAGTTTATTGGTTCGACGATTTCTCTTGAGCACTTGGTCACCCGGTCTTAATGGGGTCGCTAGAGCATTCTGGTTGAAAGTTCGCTCTTGTCTTTCTCTAGTTTGCTGAAGGCTTCTTTCCACACTCTCTTGCACTTGGCGATACTGCTTTTGCCGTATGATATCCCAATTGGAGTCTTGAACTTCTGCGTCTGGTTTCAGAATTCCCATTTCTAGATCGATTGGTAATTGGCCGGGTCTTGCACGCATAAGGTAAGCTGGGGTGCAGTTGGTGGAGCTCACCGGGACATGATTATACAGATCCACCAAGTCAGGCAATTTCTCTGGCCATTGATTCCTTTCTGTCTCAGGTAAAGTCTTTAGTAGGTCTATTACAATATGGTTCATCTTCTCGCATAAGCCGTTTGTTTGTGGATGATAGGCCGTCGTCCGGATCTTTTTGCAACCATACATATTACAGAATTCTCTGAAGATCTCTGATTCAAAGGCTGTACCTTGGTCGGTGAGAACCTGTTCCGGATATCCATGGGGTCTACAAAAGTACGTTTGGAACGCTTTGGCTGCTGTTTTTGCTGTCAGATCTTTTACGGGTACTACTACCAAGAAACGTGAATAATGGTCCACGATGGTCAAGGCATAGACATAGCCGGATTGGCTTGGTGTCAACTTCACGTGGTCCATGGCTACAAGTTCAAGTGGTTGTTTGGTGATTATGGGCTGCAGTGGTGCTCTTTGGTTCTTTTGATCGTTTCTTCTGAGGTTACACGGGCCACAATTTCTGCACCACTGTTCGATTGATTTTCTCATCCCGACCCAATAAAATCTTTCTCTTAGAAGTACTTCTAACTTTTTCCAACCGAAGTGACCAGCACCATTATGGTAAGCTTCGAGGACCATCTTCACATCTTATTTAGGCACAATAATCTGCCAAACCAATTCATGTGTTTTCGGATTGGTGTATCTTCTACAGAGCTTCCCTTGATACAGGAACATTTTGCCTCTCTCTTTCCAGAGTTGATGCGTCTCTTCTGGGGCATCCTCATAGGGATATGCACTTTGCTCAGTCAACAGTTCCTTCACCAACTTCACAGCCGGATTGCTGTCTTGGGTGTCAGCCCATCTATGGTGTGCTAACGGATTAAAATTCACCTCTTGTTGTTTCTGATAGGTACTTGACTGATGATGTTTTGCCTTGGGACGATGGAAGGCTGGTAGTTCAATTTCTTCAAGCTCCCCCGTTTCCTCTTCTACATCTCTCAAGTGTGGCATCCGGGATAGGGCATCGGCATTTCCATTCTTGCGACCTGCTCGATACTTGATCTTGAAGTTGTAATTAGATAACCGGGCTATCCATCGCTGTTCTAACGCACCTAATTTGGCTGTGTCCAGGTGGGTCAACGGATTGTTGTCAGTATAGACAATAAATTCTGCAGCGGCCAGATAGTGTTTGAAACGCTCCGTCACAGCCCAAACTACTGCCAGTAGTTCCAATTTGAAGGAGCTGTAATTTTCTGAATTTCTTTCAGTAGGCCGGAGCTTTCTACTTGCAAAGGCGATGACTTTCTCCCGACCTTCTTGCTTTTGTGACAGCACCGCTCCTAGTCCCACATTACTGGCATCGGTGTAGAGGATGAAAGGTTTATGGTAATCTGGGTATGCCAGAACCTCTTCTCCGGTTAGTGCCTTCTTTAGTTGTTCAAAGGAGTCTTCCCTTTCGTCGTTCCACTGAAAAGGAGGGTTTCGGTTTGAAGGTTTCTTCGTCTGCCCTACCAAGGTGTCTTGCAAGGGTGCTGCCAACTTGGTAAATCCTTTTATAAATCTGCGATAGTAACCCACCAATCCCAGGAATTGTCTCACTTCTTTTGCGCTGGTAGGTCTTGGCCAATCCCTTATGGCGCTTATTTTCTCGGGATCTGGTGCTACTCCCTCCGAACTCACGATGTGTCCCAGGTACTGTACCTTTGGCTTGAGAAGGTGACATTTGGATGGCTTGACTTTCATGCCATACCTGGATAAGGCTTCGAACACTTCTGCCAGGTCTATTAAGTGTTGTTCGTAAGTCTTTGAGTAGACGATCACATCATCTAGGTACAGGAGGACGGTCTCGAAGTTCTTGTGTCCGAGGCAGCATTCCATCAGCCGCTGGAAGGTACCGGATGCGTTGCAGAGTCCGAACGGCATGCGATTAAATTCACATAGACCCATTGGTGTGGTGAATGCCGTCTTTTCCTTATCTCTCTCAGCCACAGGGACTTGCCAATACCCGCTTGTTAAGTCTAAGGTGGAAAAATAATTAGCAGATTTCAAAGCAGTTAAGGACTCTTCTATCCTAGGCAAGGGGTAGGCGTCTTTATGGGTGA
The DNA here is from genome assembly GCF_032444005.1 of Ranitomeya imitator. Taxonomy (NCBI): domain Eukaryota; kingdom Metazoa; phylum Chordata; class Amphibia; order Anura; family Dendrobatidae; genus Ranitomeya; species Ranitomeya imitator. The sequence continues at coordinate 532,764,692 of NC_091286.1, forward strand.
TGTTATTAATCTTCCGGTAGTCTACGCACATTCTCATGGTTCCGTCCTTTTTTTTGACAATCACTAGAGGGGCCGCCCAGGGGCTACAGCTGTCTCTTATTACCCCGGCCTGTTTCATTTCCCTCAGCATATCTTTTGCACATTGATAGTGAGCGGGCGGTATGGGTCTATATCTTTCTTTTATTGGGGGATGGTCACCTGTGGGGATTGTGTGTTCTACCCCTTCTATCCGTCCGAAGTCCAATGGGTGTTTACTGAAGACTTGTTCATATTCCTTCACTAGCCTATACACCCCTTGTTTTTGATGGGTAGGTGTTGAATTTATGCCCACGTGTAGCTGTTGGCACCAATCCTCCATTTCTCCATCTGAGCCATTGCCTTCCACCTGACAGGTTGGTTCTAAGGGCTCAATGGTTGTGATGGCATTGTTGTCAACAGTATATAGCTTTGCCATTGTAGCATACCTTGGCAAAGTGACCTCTTCCTCTCCACAGTTCAAAAGTCGTACCGGCACTCGTCCCCGGTGTACCTCGACTATCCCTCGTGCTGTGAGTATAGTGGGCCTGCTGTCGGTGTACACTGGTTCTATTAAGGCTTGATAATCTCGTCCCTTAGTACCAATGGCTGCTCTACACCATACCAGCATTTCTGTTTTTGGTGGGATTACAATAGACGTTGGATCACTTACCCTCACACTGCCGATTTCTCCACCTGCAACTTCTACCTGTTGCCTTAACATCAATACTTTTATTTCCCTCCGGAGAACTCTCTGCTGGCAGGATTGGGCAGTTTCAGCAATTTGCTGTAAGACAGAAATGACTTCGGAAAAGCAGTTCTCTAACACATTCATTCCTATCAATACAGTTGGTTCACAGTTCCGCCGGTCAACATCAACAACAATTATACCCTGTTTCTTCAGTTCTACTTTACCAATCTTTATGGTCATCTCCCTGAATCCTAGTTTCGGTACCAACTTACCATTACTGGCCCATATATCTAGTTCAACATCAGAGGGCCCTTTATTAATATCTGCATCAGCCCAGTACCTCTTATAAAGGATATACGGTATAGATGAAATCTGGGAACCTGTGTCCAGCAAAGCGTTGAGGGGAATTCCGTCCAGCACGATAGGGATAATGGGTCGTCCTCCGATGTACCTGTCGTGCCAGGGTGTTGGGCCTTGAAAGTTCATTCCTGCGAAGCGGCCCGCATTCCCAGGGGATTCCCGTTTAAATCACAATCTCGTGCAAAGTGGCCCGGCTGCTGGCAACGGCGGCAAATGGGCTGTCCATCCGGTTGGTAGCGGTCGCGGGGTCGTCCTCTCCATGTCGGGTATCTCCGGGGTCTCATCCATGGAACATCCTCTCTACAGTTTGCCAACTCCATCTTGTGTCCTCTCATCTCCTGCATGGTTTTAGCCATTGAAGCAACAACATCAGCTAAAGAGTCAAGCTTTTGTCGAAGAGCCTCATTAGTACTGGGCCCCAGGGGCTTAGCAATGGCCCCAGACATAGCTGATGTCACTGGCACTCCCTGTTGTTGAGGTGCCTCTGCCATGGGTTGCGCAGGATCCTGATCCCGAGGTGCCTCTGCCAGCTGGAGACGTATAGCGCTCTCCTTTAATTGGGCAAATGTCAATTCAGGGTTCTTAAAAACAAGCATGCTCACATGCCCCCGGTGAGAAGGGGTGTAGAGTCCCTCAATAAATTGATCTCTTAGCAGTTTATCCGCTCCGGTGTTAAAAATGGGTTCAGCCAGTGTAAGTGATTTAAGGGCTTCCTGCAGGTTTAAGGCAAAGTCTCTCACGCCCTCATTAGCTTTTTGTTTGCAACTAAAGAATCGTATTTTAGCTTTGCTGCTGGCCGTGGTTTCAAATGTAGCTTTTAATCCAGCAAATATGCGTTCAACAGTGCCTTTTAGATCAGCTGCCCATGCTGTGACTTCTCGCTTAGCATGGCCACTTAACTGCATCATCAGGAGACTAACACGCTGAACTTCACCCACAGGGAACATGTCAAAATGGGCCAGCATCTTTTCTCTGAAATCGTCAAGGGTATTAGGCTCACCTTCATACATTGGAAGCCATGGGCCACCCGGGGTGTATGGCATCAGCACCGGCATGATGGGCGCCACTCCTTGCACCGCTGCGCTGCCGGACTCTCTATTGACACTCTGTCTTTCAGCTGCATTAGCGTTGCCGAGTGCTGCGGCGTCTCCGTGCTGCGACATACTGTGCCCCCTTAGTTAATCCGGACCCTTCCGGTCCTCCGCTTCCGTCGGGATAGTGTAGATTCGTTCCGCTGTGCAGCAGGATCGATTTTCCCCTTGCTCTGATGTCAGAGCGCTCAGCTTGGTGCCGCCCACAATGACACGCCCCCTGCTGCTCCCACCCACCGCGCTCTGTAATGGCGGATTCTGAAGTTTTTCAGTTAGACTGGGGCTCAGGTGATGGCGTAGCTCAATTAACAGTCTCGTGCCTAACGGTTATGAAGTGATTACCTCAGGGGATGGCGGCCATCTTTACTCCATTATAACCAATGGGGAAAAGTCACTTTCAATAGTTTTCAATGGGGAATGGATTTTTCTTTAATAAAGTCAATTTTCAAGATTTTTCATCCCAGTTTTCACAGTTTTGGGCTCCAATCACAGCACACAATACCCGGTATACGGGCTGGCTAGATCCTGTTCGTGACGCCAATTGTGACGCCCAGGAGACCGGGATACCCAGCACCGGACCAATGGAGTCTGTCTCTTGAGGGGGATGTCACGGGTGGCTTGACCCGGTGCTGTGGCCTCAGGCAATGCACAGTGTAAGGGGTATCATGAGGGGACAGGCACTTACTTGATCAGCAGCAGGTTCTCCCAGCGGTGACGATCTCGATCCTGGATAGATGGCTATTGTCCAAATGAAAGACTGAGGCACTGAAACGTTTAACCAGTTTACTTTAACATAAAAGGATTTACAACCAGTCCTGTCACCGGAGTCTGTATGGGAACTCTGAGTTACTTTGACCCTGCCGGGGTCTTCGCCTCTTATTGTGCGCAATTTCTGTGTGGCCCTGCTGCTGTATGTGAACTGGCTGCCGGCCCAATCTGTCCCCTCCGGGTCCTGGTTCGACGGGCAACCCGAGTCCTTTTATTGGTTTACCCCCTCTGGGAGTACCGCTGAACTCTGTGTCTGTTGCTGCATCCGACCCTAGTGAAGCTGATATCACCTCACGTTTTTCCGGTTGCTGTATTATATATAATGAATACAGCCACGGATCCGGTATCCGTCTTTGCGCCTGTTCTGGGTAGTGATTAATGCTACCCGGTTCTCACAATGTCCTTTTTCTCTATCCCTCTTCTCCTCAGGCCGGTGATTTAGGCCTGGTAACAGTCACAGGGCTGTTAGAGATTTAACTGTATGACCTCTCACTATCAGCTCCTTGGCCCAACTGCCATTTCTTCTCTCAGACCAGAATGGATCAAGGGGAGTCTCTGGAGCTCCCCCTTCTGGCCGGAGGTGGTAGTGCAGTCTTGCTATTTTAGTATTTGTACTTACTGTCAGTAACTATTTTTGTGGCAAATACCCCTAGGGGTGCCACATTTATTTCCTTCCGATTTGTCCGTTATTTCATCCATTATGGGATACATATAACATCATATATACACAAATTGCATACCTTATATTTACTAAGAATATTATGAATCTTTGTATCCCTTGCCTTGAGCTTTTATCCTAATCCTATTTGCTGTGTTTTGCACAGGTGTTTTTCTCTCTGGCTATGGGGGGAGTGGCACATCCAAGAGACGGCAGCACTATAGGTAACATATGTTCCTGGCATAATATCTTTTTTCAACAGCCATTATCCAATATTATGTGGTAACTTCAGTGGCCCATGCTTATGGTTATAAGTATCTTCACATACTATCAATATCTGTGGCTGCACATGCTTAGCACTAGTTGTACCTTATGCCAGCATAGTATCATATATTTCTTATGGCATGTATTAATCACTAATTGCACTTTAAGTCAGTAATAATTACACATATATAACTCAGTACTCTAGGCCATGTGATTGCACATTTTTGGCACTAGTTGCACCTTATGCCAGCATACTATTGTATGTATATTTTTTATGGCATGTATCAAGCACTAGTTGCACTTTAGGTTAGTATAAATTACACATACACAATTCAGTACTCTGGGCCATTTTTCTCTTTTTCAAGGTGCATGGTCATATATGATAAATTGTAATTTTGGTTTTCTTACTTTTTGTGCAATTTTTTGTATACAATAATTTTCAGTGCTGTAGGGCTTCTTATGAACAGATTGTTATATCATGTACTGATGATTACAATGTGATTATATATATTTATTTTTCTGCCCCCGTCTTCTTGGTATTGTGCCTCCTCTTTGGTTTTCCTTCCCCTCTACCATTTGGTATATTTATATTTATTTCTAATAAATCTATTTAATTTATTTGGACATTTGTTCGGTTTCTTTGTTCTCTTCCTTTGCATATATTTCCTTCCGATTTGTCCGTTATTTCGTCCATTATGGGATACATATAACATCATATATACACAAATTGCATACCTTATATTTACTAAGAATATTATGAATCTTTGTATCCCTTGTCTTGAGCTTTTATCCTAACAAGATAGACATGGCATAGTGTGGGGGGGCAGTATAGAAGGGGAGCAGCATGGGGGCAATGTGAGGGCATAGTATGGTGGGGACAGCATGCTGAGGAGTGGGAGTGTGATGAGTGGGCACATTATGGCAACTGGGAAATATAAGGAGAGCACAGTGAGGGGCAATTATTTATTCAGGGACATAACATAGAGCATATATTTTATTCAGGAACATTATAATTATGCTTTCATTTTTAATGGCACCTGGACAGGATGTGCTGCAGAATCCCAGAGCAGCAGAAAGTCTGCATGGATGAACTGCAGATGTGAAAAGTCGTCATGATTCATGATGTGAGGACAAGATAAAGAAGAAAAGAAAGAGACCTACTCCAATCAGAGACAATGCCGTCTATAAGGTACAAATATTTATTTGTGATATTGCCTGCATCTCCTCAGTATTGTAGTTTCTGTAGGGTCTGCAGTCTGATGGCTGTTAATAACAACTAATTTGTGCCACCTTACCATTATTAAAGACATACTGGGAGTTGTAGGTTCTTGTGATCCAACTGTATATGGGCTTGCCCTAACATTACAATTGATTGCTGAACTAAACTTGGTGATGTATTCTTGTACTGATGGAGATTCTATTTATATATTCATGTAGTGACAATGGTTCTGTTGATGTATTCATATGCTGATGGTGGTACTGGTGATGTATTTCTCAACTGATAGTGGTTTAGGTGACATTTCTGTACTGCTGGTGTTTTCAGTTGATACATTGTTGTACTGTTACTGGCTCAGGTCTTGTACACATGAAACAATCCATAACTTAGAAGATTATGTGATACATGGCTATGTAAATAAAATATTGTGCTGTATGTCAAGTTATGGGTTATTACATTTTTATTTATGTTATGAGTAGAGATGAGCATATATTTCAACTTGTGGCTTAGGCTACTTTCACACCAGCGTCGTTCGACACACGTCACAATGCGTCGTTTTGAAGAAAAAACGCATCATGCAAAGTTGCCTGCAGGATGCATTTTTTCTCCATAGACTTTCTTTAGCGACGGATTGCCACAAGTTGCATCCATCGTGCGACGGATGCGACATGTTTTTGCAGTCCGTCAGGACAAAAAAACCTTGCTTGCAACATTTTTTTGTCCGTCGGGTCCGCTTTTTCCGACCGCGCATGCGCGGCTGGAAATCCGCCCCCCTCTTCCCCGGACCTTGCAAATGGGCAGCGGATGCATTGTAAAACTGCATCCGCTACCCCCGTTGTGATTTTACTTCACATCATGCGTATGTACGTTGGCCCGATGCACTGCGACGGGCCCGTACTGATGCTAGTGTGAAAGTAGCCTTAGCTCACGATCGGAGAATTTGCAATATTCACTGATTTAATTGTCAATTTAATCGCCGAATATAGCCGAACATGCACAGCACAAAAAAACGGTGTTACCCACGCTGTGTGACAGCATGGGAAACACCAGCGTAGCACTTCTGATCAGCGTTTAAATCATTCCTACTGGTGAGAGAACTCTGGTTCCCATGCTATCAGAAGACAGCGCAAGCGCTCAGCTGTGATCAGAGGTATAAAGTTTACAGCTCCCATCAGCTGACACCTGCCACAGCTAATAACAGTGAGAGTAGGAGCAGCGGGAGTATTCATCAGCTGCTCCTGTACTGTAAATAAATAATTTAAAAAAAGCCTGCATGGATTCCCTTGTATTTTTGATAAGCAGCCAGGCAAAACTCACAGTTGGGGGCTGCAACCCTCAGCTGTCAGCTTCAGCAAGGCAGGTTGTCAAGAATAGAGGGGTCCCTTGCCGTATTTTTTAATTGTTTAACCCCTTTCTGTCAATGGACATACTATTTCGTCCATGTGGGGTGGGCTCTACTTCCCAAGGACAGAATAGAACGTCCAGAGCGATCGGCCGCGCTCACGGGGGGAGCGCGGCGGATCGCGGCCGGGTGTCAGCTGCCTATCGCAGATGACATCCGGCACTATGTGCCAGGAGCGGTCACGGACTGCCCCCGGCACATTAACCCCCGGCACACCGTGATCAAACATGATCGCGGTGTGCCGGCGGTACAGGGAAGCGTCACGCAGGGAGGGGGCTCCCTGCGGGCTTCCCTGAGCCCCCCGCAGCAACGCGATGTGATCGCGTTGCTGCGAGGGTCTGCCTACCTCCCTCCCTGCTCCAGACCCGGATCCAAGATGGCCGTGGCATCCGGGTCCTGCAGGGAGGGAGGTGGCTTCACAGAGCCTGCTCAGAGCAGGCACTGTGAAACCTGCAGTGCTGCAAGTCAGATCGGTGATCTGACAGAGTACTGTGCAAACTGTCAGACACCGATCTGTGATGTCCCCACCTGGGACAAAGTAAAAAAGTTTAAAAAAAAATTTCCACACATGTAAAAAAAAAAAAAAAAAATTCCTAAATAATGAAAAAAAAAATAATATTCCCATAAATTCATTTCTTTATCTAAATAAAAAAGAAAAACAAAAAAAGTAGACATATTTAGTATCGCTGCGTCCGAAACGACCCCACCTATAAAACTGTACCACTAGTTAACCCCTTCAGTAAACACCGTAAGAAAAAAAAAAAAACGAGGCAAACAACAACGCTTTATTATCATACTGCCGAACAAAAAAAGGAATAACACGCGATCAAAAAGACAGATATAAATAACCATGGTACCGCTGAAAGCGTCATCTTGTCCCGCAAAAAACGAGCCAACATACAGCATCATCAGCAAAAAAATAAAAAAGTTATAGTCCTCAGAATAAAGCGATGCAAAAATAATTTTTTTCTATTAAATAGTTTTTATCGTATAAAAGCTCCAAAACATAAAAAAAATTATATAAATGAGGTATCGCTGTAATCGTACTGACCTGAAGAATAAAACTGCTTTATCAATCTTACCAAATGCGGAACGGTATAAACGCCTCCCCCAAAAGAAATTCATGGATAGCTGGTTTTTGGTCATTCTGCCTCACAAAAATCGGAATAAAAAGCGATCAAAAAATGTCACGTGCCCGAAGATGTTACCAATAAAAACGTCAACTCGTCCCACAAAAAACAAGACCTCACATGACTCCTTGGACCAAAATATGGAAAAATTATAGCTCTCAAAATGTGGTAACGCAAAAAATATTTTTTGCAATAAAAAGCGTCTTTTAGTGTGTGACGGCTGCCAATCATAAAAATCCGCTAAATTACCCGCTATAAAAGTAAACCAAACCCCCCTTCATCACCCCCTTAGTTAGGGAAAAATTAAAAAAATTTATTTATTTCCATTCTCCCATTAGGGTTAGGGTTAGGGCTAGGGTTAGGGTTAGGGCTAGGGTTAGGGCTAGGGCTAGGGTTAGGGTTAGGGCTAGGGTTAGGGTTAGGGCTAGGGTTAGCGTTGGGGCTAGGGTTAGGGCTAGGGTTAAGGCTGCAGTTAGGGTTGGGGCTAAAGTTAGGGTTAGGGTTTGGATTACATTTACAGTTGAGAATAGGGTTGGGATTAGGGTTAGGGGTGTGTCTGGGTTGGGTTAGAGGTGTGGTTAGGGTTACCATTGAGATTAGGGTTAGGGGTGTGTTTGGATTAGGGTTTCAGTTATAATTGGGGGGTTTCCACTGTTTAGGCAATCAGGGGCTCTCCAAACGCGACATGGCGTCCGATCTCAATTCCAGCCAATTCTGCGTTGAAAAAGTAAAACAGTGCTCCCTCCCTTCCGAGCCCTCCCATGCGCCCAAACAGGGGTTTACCCCAACATATGGGCTATCAGCGTACTCAGGACAAATTGGAAAACAAATTTTGGGGTCCAATTTCTCCTGTTACCCTTGGGAAAATACAAAACTGGGGGCTAAAATGTAATTTTTGTGAAAAAATTTTTTTTTTTATTTGCGCGGCTCTGCTTTATAAACTGTAGTGAAACACTTGGGGGTTCAAAGCTCTCATATCATATCTAGATGAGTTCCTTAGGGGGTCTACTTTCCAAAATAGTGTCACTTGTGGGGGGTTTCTACTGTTTAGGTACATTAGGGGCTCTGCAAACGCAATGTGACGCCTGCAGACCATTCCATCTAAGTCTGCATTCCAAATGGTGCTCCTTCCCTTCCAAGCCCTCCCATGTGCCCATATGGTGGTTCCCCCCCACATATGGGGTATCAGCACACTCAGGACAAATTGGACAACAACTTTTGCGGTCCAATTTCTCCTGTTAACCTCGGGAAAATACAAAACTGGGGGCTAAAAAATAATTTTTTGTGGGAAAAAATGTTTGTTTTATTCTTACGGCTCTGCATTATAAACTTCTGTGAAGCCCCCTTGGTGGGTCAAAGTGCTCACTACACATCTAGTTAAGTTCCTTAGTGGGTTTACTTTCCAAAATGGTGTCAGTTGTGGGGGGTTTCAATGTTTAGGCACATCAGTGGCTCCCCAAATGCAACATGGCATCCCATCTAAAATCCTGTCAATTTTGCATTGAAAATTCAAACGGCGCTCCTTCCCTTCCGTGCTGTCCCATGCGCCCAAACAGTGGTTTTCCCCCACATATAGGGTATCAGCGTACTCAGGACAAATTGTACAACAACTTTTGGGGTCCAATTTCTTCTCTTACCCTTGGGAAAATAAAAAATTGGGGGCAAAATTATAATTTTTGTGAAAAAAATACGATTTTTTATTTTTACGGTTCCGCATTATAAACTTCTGTGAAGCACTTGGTGGGTCAAAGTGCTCACTACACCTCTAGATAAGTTCCTTAGGGGGTCTACTTTTCAAAATGGTGTCACTTGTGGGGGGTTTCAATGTTTAGGCACATTAGTGGCTCTCCAAATGCAACATGGCGTCCCATCTCAATTCCAGTCAATTTTGCATTGAAAGTCAAATGGCGCTCCTTTGCTTCCGAGCTCTGTCATGCGCCCAAACAGTGGTTTACCCCCACATGTCGGGTATCGGCGTACTCAGGACAAATTGTACAACAATGTTTGGGGTCCATTTTCTCCTGTTACCCTTGGTAAAATAAAACAAATTGGAGCTGAATTAAATTTTTTGTGAAAAAAAGTTAAATGTTCATTTTTATTTAAACATTCCAAAAATTCCTGTGAAACACCAGAAGGGTTAATAAACTTCTTGAATATGGTTTTGAGCACCTTGAGGGGTGTAGTTTAGAATGGTGTCACACTTGGGTATTTTCTATCATATAGACCCCTCAAAATGACTTCAAATGAGATGTGGTCCCTAAAAAAAAAATGGTGTTGTAAAAATGAGAAATTGCTGGTCAAATTTTAACCCTTATAACTCCCTAACAAAAAAAAATGTTGGCTCCAAAATTGTGCTGATGTAAAGTAGACATGTGGAAAATGTTATTTATTAAGTATTTTGTATGACATATTGTTAGGGCTAGCGGAACGCACCAAATGATAAGACAGATAGTGTATGGTGCGTTCGCAGCCCGGGGTCCACCGTGCAGAGATGGAACCTGCTGCCAAGTAATGACGGACTATATGGCGGTACTCATAAGTATACACACGTGGGTTAAACTTCACCCAGCGTGAAGGAAGCGATCCTGTTGCGTCACAGGATCACAGTACCGCACATAGAGCGCGAGCAAGTAGTCAGCGAACTCAACCCCAACTAGGATTGAAGTCCGATTAGACCCTTGCTGGCACAACACCGCAACTGGGTGTGTAAGGAAGCTAAATAACAATATTAGGGCACAAGAGTGCATGCGGTGCTGCACTGACGAACGCCACTAACCACCCAGGCTTGGGTAAGGAAAGCACAGAGGAAGTGCACGGCGCCGTACTGGCGGACACAGCAACTGGACGCTGTAATGTGTGATTCGTGCTGTAGGATAAGTCGGGCGCTAGATAGCAACCATACACCTTCCGCGAACAGACATTCAATAGGGAAGGGGTATCCAAGGACGACTTGCACTCACAACAAACACACGTATGCAAATGTACACTAGCGCATGGCCGTGCGGTCATGCGCAGTTTATATAGTTGCAGCACAGGAAGTGGCCACAGAAACTTTGCCCTTCCAAGACCTGCCAAGAGGACCAATGGAATGTGCTGCAGGGCCTGAGCACATGACCCTCGATCTCCAATGGGAGATCTTGCCCTGGGCATGCTCAGTGTGTGCAGACAAGGACTTAGTCCCAGAGAAGTCCGCTCGCTGCTGACCAGCACTGGCTTTAATGGCAGAAGCTGAAGAAGCAGCAGTAACTCTCTGTACAGAGTGAGAGTGAGCAAGACGCTGGGACCGACGTCCCTGCTGAGCAGACTCCACTGCGGCTGGATAAGAATGGGAGACCGCAGCGGAGGTGGCTCGAGATTCCCCCTGTGCAGAAGCGGGAACTCGAGACCTAACATTAACCCCCCTCCTTGGGCCTCGCTACGCTCGAAGGCAGCAATGAGCTGTGGGGCCCAAATGTTTTCAGCAGGCTCCCATGACCTGTCCTCTGGGCCATAACCCTTCCAATCCACCAGATAGAACTTTTTGCCGCGTACCACCTTGCACCCCAAAATAGCGTTCACCTCGTAATCGTCCGTAGACGAACCCGAGGTCCCGGCAGATGACTCGGAAAACCGGGACATGTATACGGGTTTCAAGAGGGACACATGAAAGGTGTCGGTGATACCCAAGCGTGGAGGAAGAGCCAAACGGTAGACCACAGGATTAACCTGTTCGAGAACCTTGAAGGGACCCAAGTAGCGAGGAGCAAACTTAGTGGACTCAACTCGCAGCCTGATGTTACGGGCGGAGAGCCACACCAAGTCGCCAGGAGCAAAGGTCGGAGCGGGGCGCCGATGAACATCGGCGGAGGACCTCATTCTCTCCTTGGAGGCCCGAATGGCATCCTGCGTGCGGTCCCAAATGTCCCGTGCCTCCACAGCCCAGTCTGCCACCCTGGAGTCAGCAGAATACACAGGCATGGGCACAGGAACACGCGGATGCTGAACATAATTTAGGAGGAATGGAGTCTGACCGGTGGAGTCGGCTATGGCATTGTTAAGTGCAAACTCTGCCCACGGTAGCAAGGATGCCCAGTCATCCTGCCTGGCAGAAACAAAATGTCGTAAATATGTGACCAAGGTCTGGTTGGCCCCCTCTACCAACCCATTCGTCTCGGGATGATATGCCGAAGAGAGATTCAACTCAATACTGAGTAGACGACAAAGCTTTCTCCAGAATCGAGACGCAAACTGGGGACCCCGGTCACTAACAATTTTGTCTGGCATACCGTGTAGGCGAAAGATATGCTTGACGAACAAGACAGCCAACGCCCGTGCAGAAGGTAGCTGTGGAAGAGGCACCAAGTGCACCATTTTGGAAAAATGGTTGGTGATCACCCAGATAATGGTGCAGTTACGAGACTTGGGTAAGCCCACCACAAAGTCCATCCCGACCATCTCCCAGGGCCTGTCCGCCACCGGCAGAGGATAAAGCAAACCAGCTGGCCGTTGCCGAGGAGTCTTGTTCTTGGCGCAAGAGACACACACCCGAACATACTCTGTGACATCACGAGCCATATGCGGCCACCAGTATGTCCTCGCCAGTAACTCAGATGTCCTTTTGGTAACAAAATGTCCACCCACCCTGGACGAGTGTGCCCAAGAGAACCTCCGGTCGCAAACTGGATGGTACAAAAGTCTTGCCCGGAGGCACAGACTCTAGCGAAACCGGGGCCACAGTTCTCAAGCTCTTGGTGGGGACAATAAGCCGAGGCTCCTCCTCCTCCTCCTCCGCAGATGACACAACGGAGCGAGAGAGAGCGTTGGCCCGAATGTTCTTCTCCCCAGAAAGAAAATGGAGGGTGAAATGAAACCGGGAGAAGAATAAGGACCATCTGGCCTGGCGAGAATTCAACCGCTGGGCTGTCTGCAGGTACACCAAATTTTTATGGTCTGTGAAGATTTGGAAGGGAAAACGTGCTCCCTCCAAGAGATGTCTCCACTCCGAGAAAGCCAACTTCATGGCTAGCAACTCCCTGTCCCCGATGGAATAATTCCTCTCTGCTGGTGAGAAGGTCTTGGAGAAAAAGAAGCAAGGATGCTTCCGACCTTGAGCATCCTTTTGGAAGAGGACTGCTCCAGCACCAACAGAAGAGGCATCCACCTCCATGATAAATGGCTTATCAACATCGGGGCGATGTAGGATGGGAGCGCTAGCGAAGTGTGACTTTATAGAGTTAAAGGCCTTGGAGACCTCCTCAGACCACAATTTGGGATTCGCCCCCTTATTGGTGAGGGCAACCAAGGGAGCTACCAAAGTTGAGAAGTGCGGAATGAACTGGCGATAATAATTAATGAACCCCATAAAGCGCTGCACCGCTTTAAGAGAATGGGGTTCCTGCCAGTCCATCACAACCTGTAGTTTGGCAGGATCCATAGCCAATCCCTGGGCAGAGATGATGTAGCCTAGGAAAGGTAAGGACTCCTGCTCAAACACACTTCTCCAACTTGGCATAGAGGGAGTTTGCCCGTAGGAGGTCGAAGACTTTGCAAACATCTCTCCGGTGGGAGTCAATATCTGGAAAGTAGATGAGAATATCATCCAGATAGACTACGACCGAGGTGGAAAGCATATCCCGGAAGATATCATTCTCAAAGTCTTGGAAAACAGCTGGGGCATTACAGAGCCCGAAGGGATCACCAGATATTCATAGTGCCCATCCCTGGTGTTAAAAGCCGTCTTCCATTCGTCCCCCTCACGGATGCGAATCAGGTTGTAAGCACCCCGCAGATTTAGTTTAGTAAATACCCTTGCTCCCTGAAGCCTATCGAAGAGCTCAGATATCAAGGGCAAAGGATACTTATTTTTAACGGTAATAGCATTAAGACCCCTGTAGTCTATGCATGGACGCAATTCCCCATTCTTCTTCTGCACGAAGAAGAACCCTGCCCCAGCAGGTGACACTGACTTCCTAATGAATCCTCTTGCCAGATTTTCCTGGATGTACTGTGACATTGCCTCCGTCTCCGGGAGAGATAGCGGATAGACCCGACCCCGGGGAGGCTCAGCACCAGGCAAGAGATCAATAGGACAGTCATAGGGGCGATGGGGCGGAAGGATCTCCGCCGCCTTTTTGGAGAACACGTCTGCATAAGACCAATACTGCTTGGGGAGAGAGGAAAGATCTGCGGGTACCTCTGTAGTAGCAACCTGAACGCACTCCCTCTGACACCTACCCCCACAAGATTCGCCCCATCCCAGGATTCTGCCAGAGGACCACTCGATATGAGGAGAGTGGTACCGTAGCCAAGGTATTCCCAACAGGACCTCATCAATTCCCTCAGGAATGACGAGCAGAGATATAATCTCCTGATGAGATGGCGACATGGACAGAGTAAAAGGGATGGTCTGGTGTGTTATCTGTGAGGGCAGTGTCGACCCATTCACCACTCGTACCGTTACGGGTTGAGCTAGCATAACCAGGGGTATTGCTTGACGTTGGACGAAGGCAGAAGACATAAAATTGCCCTCCGCCCCAGAATCCACGCAGAGCTCTACCGAGTGGGAGAATGAGCATATAGTAATTGTCCCCTTAAAGGACAATTTAGAGGCAAACGTCGCCGTGTCTAATGTACCTCCACCTATTACCACTAGACGCTGACGTTTCCTCGACCGCTGAGGACATCTGGTGGCTAGATGTCCTGACTGCTGGCAAACATGACAGACCTTGAGTGCACAAGCGGTCCGGGACTTAGATCCCACTTGTGACACTTCCCTGGCCTCATGTGACTCAGGAACCAGGACCGGAGATTCCAGAGGTTTGGCGAAGGTAGGAGCCAGCCGAAACCTCTGCCTACACTGGGCTCGCTCTAACCTCCGCTCGTTAAAACGGAGGTCAATTCGAGTGGAGACAGTTATTAACTCCTCCAGTGTGGCAGGAATCTCCCTAGTGGCCAGAGCGTCCTTAACGTGGTCAGCCAGGCCCCTCCAAAATATGGGGATAAGAGCTTTATCCGACCAATCCAGCTCAGAAGCTAAAGTGCGGAATTGGACGGCAAAATGACTGACCAAGGACTCACCCTGAGTTAATGCCAGCAGTTGGAGCGCAGTATCATGGGTGACTTGAGGTCCTAAAAAGACCTCTTTCAGAGTGCTCAGAAACAGCGGAGCACTCTGCACCACATGATCGCCACGCTCCCACAGCGGCGTAGCCCATTCCAACGCCCTGTCCGACAAGAGAGACACTATAAATCCCACCTTAGCCCGCTCTGTGGGAAAACGTGCAGCCAGGAGCTCGAGGTGAATAGAGCACTGACTCACAAATCCCCTACAAAATTTGCTATCACCAGAAAATTTTTCTGGCTGCGGGAGGCGAGAAAATGTCGGAGCAGGGGTGGCAATGGACAGGGTTGCTGCAGCCACGCTAGCAGCCTGTACAGCAACTGCGGTAACATCCACAGCTGAGGTTGCGCTCTCAAGAGCCGCCAACCTACCCTCCAGCTGCTGGATATACCGCAAGGATTGCTGTTTGTCCGTCATTACTAGCCAGACCCTGGCGCTAGTGTAATGGTAGGGCTAGCGGAATGCACCAAATGATAAGACAGATAGAGTATGGTGCGTTCGCAGCCCGGGGTCCACCGTGCAGAGATGGAACCTGCTGCCAAGTAATGACGGACTATATGGCGGTACTCATAAGTATACACACGTGGGTTAAACTTCACCCAGCGTGAAGGAAGCGATCCTGTTGCGTCACAGGATCGCAGTACCGCACATAGAGCGCGAGCAAGGAATAAGAACGTGCTTGTGGCAAGGTACTAGGTCAGAAACACAATTACACCAAGGATATATATATGGTATGGTTCACCATACCGCGTTGGCTACCTAACCCATACCGTATATATACTACAGTAAGTGACTGGACATATTGAGTATTAACTAGCAGCACCTTATATATCCGTAGCGGTTTTTGCACTTATTGCACTGGCACTTTCTTTTCACTAGAACACTTTAACTAGTGTTTCTTTTATTAGCATATTGCTATATATATATATATATATATATATATATATATATATATATATATATATATATATATATATATATTCCCTTCTTTTTTGTTTATATGGGTCTTTTTTCACGTTTTTGATATACTTTTTGGTGTTTTAGTATTTTTTCTCATATAGTCAGTCGCTGCAGCTTTATGTATTAAATATATCTATCACATATTATGGTAGCTAAATAGGTATGGGCACATGAAATGACATACATGTGTATATATAATGTAATTGGTTTTTAATTTATTTTAATATTATTGTTACCATGCAAATAATAAAAATTAATTTATTTATATCCTTGGTGTAATTGTGTTTCTGACCTAGTACCTTGCCACAAGCACGTTCTTATTCCTAGGGCTTGGTAGTGTTGCACTACAATTTCTTGACACACTGGTGTGTGGGGGTAGTCTGTTCTTTTTTTATGATTTTATCTATCTATATGTAATTTTAACTGGTACAATTTTTAGATTCTATACCCTTATAGATCTGGTGTGTCCTAATTATAGAGCGCGAGCAAGTAGTCAGCGAACTCAACCCCAACTAGGATTGAAGTCCGATTAGACCCTTGCTGGCACAACACCGCAACTGGGTGTGTAAGGAAGCTAAATAACAATATTAGGGCACAAGAGTGCATGCGGTGCCGCACTGACGAACGCCACTAACCACCCAGGCTTGAGTAAGGAAAGCACAGAGGAAGTGCACGGCGCCGTACTGGCGGACACAGCAACTGGACGCTGTAATGTGTGATTCGTGCTGTAGGATAAGTCGGGCGCTAGATAGCAACCATACACCTTCCGCGAACAGACATTCAATAGGGAAGGGGTATCCAAGGACGACTTGCACTCACAGCAAACACACGTATGCAAATGTACACTAGCGCATGGCCGTGCGGTCATGCGCAGTTTATATAGTTGCAGCACAGGAAGTGGCCACAGAAACTTTGCCCTTCCAAGACCTGCCAAGAGGACCAATGGAATGTGCTGCAGGGCCTGAGCACATGACCCTCGATCTCCAACGGGAGATCTTGCCCTGGGCATGCTCAGTGTGTGCAGACAAGGACTTAGTCCCAGAGAAGTCCGCTCGCTGCTGACCAGCACTGGCTTTAATGGCAGAAGCTGAAGAAGCAGCAGTAACTCTCTGTACAGAGTGAGAGTGAGCAAGACGCTGGGACCGAAGTCCCTGCTGAGCAGACTCCACTGCTGCTGGATAAGAATGGGAGACCGCAGCGGAGATGGCTTGAGATTCCCCCTGTGCAGAAGTGGGAACTCGAGACCTAACACATATCTCTGTGATTTAATTGCATAAAAATTCAAAGTTGGAAAATTGTAAAATTTTCAAAATTTTTGCCAAATTTCCATTTTTTTCACAAATAAACGCAGGTAATATCAAAGAAATTTCACCACTATCATGAAGTACAATATGTCTCGAGAAAACAATGTCAGAATCACCAGGATCCGTTAAGGGTTCCAGAGTTATAACCTCATAAAGGGACAGTGGTCAGAACTGTAAAAATTGGCCCGGTCCATAACGTGCAAACCACCCTTGGGGGTAAAGGGGTTAAATAAATCATTTAAAAAAATGTTATGAGGTTCCCCCATATTTTTGACAACCATCCTTGTTAAAGTTCACAGCTTGGTGCTGGTATTCTCAGGCTGGGAAGGGGCCATGGATGTTGCCCTTCCCTGCCTAAAGTAGCAACCCACAGCTACCCAGAAAAGGCACATCTATTAGATGCACCAATTCTGATGCTTTGCCCAGTTCTTCCCACTTGCCCTCTAGTGGTGACAAGTGGGGTTCATATTTGTGGGGTTGATGTCCCCTTTGTATTGTCTGGTGATATCAAGCCCACAGATTACTAATGGAGAGGCATTTATAAGACACCTATCCATTATAAATCCTATAGTTATATGGTAAATAAAGCCAAAGCCAGAATAAAGTCCTTTATTAGAAATAAGACTTAACACAGTTTTCCTTTTTTTTTAAATAACAAACACAGCTATACTCACCTTATGCCTAATTCCAACAAAGACCTCATTCTCCTATTATAAAACTAAAATTAAAAAAACAATATCTCTCATCTGTCTGGTGTTCTGTCCCATGCCATAATCATTAATTAATAGTTTTCTACCTGGACGGTGCCAAGATGTGACCATCCAGGAAGAGAACCACTGGTGAATGAGCTGCTGCGAGCGCAGCGTCAGTGACCGGCAGTGACGTAATCGAGGTTACCTCCGGTCACTGAGGATGCGTTCTTAGCTGGGCAGAACTGCTGTGACCTTGGTGAGATCCCCGCTAGCACTGTGGGGAAAAAGTCACTGAGCTCACAGCAGTTCAAGCTCAGTGACTAAACCGCAGATCACAGTGAGAAATTCACACATTGATCTGTTGTGAAGTCACTGACTATTGAACTGTGGTGACCTCATCACTGACTTTTTCCCATGGTGCTGAGGTTACGGCAGTTCAGTTCTGCTGGAAACGCAGTTTCAGTAACCAGAGGTAACCTCGATGATGTCACCGCCGTCACTTGCAGCAGCTCAGTCACCAGTGGTTCTCAGCCTGGACGGTCGCATCTTGGCACGTACAGGTTGGAAACTATTAATCCCCCAGACATGAATAACAACATGGGGCAAGAATAACTGACAGGTGAGGGATATTGTTGTTTTTCTATTTTAGTTTTATTACAGGAGAATGAGGGCTCCGGTGGCATAGGCATTTACTGAGTATAACTGTGTTTGTTATTTTAAAATAAAATGGAAAACTATGTTTAGTCTTATTTCTAATAAAGGACTTTACTCTGGCTGTGTCTTTATTTACCATACAACTATATTATTAGGAAAGGATATGTGTCTTATATACGCCTCAACATTAGTAATCCGTGGGTTTGATGTCACCGGACAATACAAAGGTAACATCAACCCCTCAAATATGAACCCCAATTGCCACCGTTAAAGGGACTCTGTCACCTGAATTTGGCGGGACTGGTTTTGGGTCATATGGGCGGAGTTTTTGGGTGTTTGATTCACCCTTTCCTTACCCGCTGGCTGCATGCTGGCTGCAATATTGGATTGAAGTTCATTCTCTGTCCTCCATAGTACACGCCTGCGCAAAGCAATCTTGCCTTGTGCAGGCGTGTACTATGGAGGACAGAGAATGAACTTCAATCCAATATTGCAGCCAGCATGCAGCCAGCGGGTAAGGAAAGGGTGAATCAAACACCCAAAAACTCCACCCATATGACCCAAAACCAGTCCCGCCAAATTCAGGTGACAGGTTCCCTTTAAGGGGCAAGAGCCAGGTAAAGCACCAGAATTGGAGCATCTAATAGATGTGCCTTTTCTGGTAGGCTGCGGGCTGCTAATTTTAGGAAGGGGGAGTGGCAATATCCATGGCCCCATATCAGCCTGAGAATAACAGCATCCAGCTGGAAAACTATGTTTAGTATTATTTCTAATAAAGGATTTTACTCTGGCTGTGTCTTTATATATACCTTACAACTATAGGATTAGGAATGGATATGTGTCTTATATATGCCTCTCTATTAGTAATCCGTGGGCTTGATGTCACTGAACAATACAAAGGTGACATCAGCCCCACAAATATGAACCCCACTTGCCACCGCTACAGGGCAAGAGCCGGGTAAAGCTCCAGAATTGGTGCATCTAATAGATGTGCTTTTTCTGAGTGGTTGCGAGCTGCTATCTTAAGTGGGGGGAGGGGCAATATCTATGACCCCTTACCAGCCTGAGAAATATCATCACCCAGTTGTGAGCTTTAGCATGGCTGGCTTTCAAAAATGGAGGAACCTCATGACTTTTTTAAAAATATTTATTTAAATAATTAAAAAATATGGCATGGGACCCCTCTTTTCTTGATTACCAGCCTTGCTGAAGCTGATAGCTGAGGGTTGCAGCCCCAGCTGTGAGAGTTGACAAGCTGGTCATAAAAAATACAGAGGAACCCACACAGGTTTTTTCTTTAAATTCTTTATTTACAGCGCATGAGCAGTTGATGAAGGCCATCATCACACTACCTAGAATACCGTAGAATACGGGAAAGTGCTTTGCGAGAAGACATCACATAGCATTCGGACCAGTGTGGCAACTCACATCAGTGTTTAATTTCTCTGTCATATTCGGTGTGCGTGTAAAATCGTAGAATGCTGCGATTGTCACCGAGACTGGGCAGAGAGTCGCCAATTCAAGCCTATGGGTGTGAGAAAAAAATTGCACAGCATTTGGAACATGCGAGTGCTGTCTGATTTTTATCCACCTATTTCCTTTGAAAAGCCAGCAGTTCGCGTACAGTAAAATCACACTGACAGGTTAGAATAGAATAGATATATACACATGAAATATATATATAAGCACCATGGAACTTGGAGTATTTAAGTATACATCTGAGGAGGAGGAGCGTATCCTTGGAGGTATTCAGGGTGAAGCTTGTTTTCTTAAGACACCGTCCATACTGGAATTGAAACGCAAGTATGAAAGTGATGTTAAACGTACCATAAATCTAGAACTACATATGATGACGTTGGGGCAGTACTACAAAGAGGGTAAAATCCCCAGAGGATTGAGATCGAATATACGCCCTAATTTATTTCAAGGGAATGCGGCATATTGTACAGGATTTGTCATGATCTCTAACAAGTATGCGATGGACACAATATTACTTAATATTGATTTTTTACAAACTGAAATAAAGAAATTACAACTGAATACTGGAGATCTTGAAAACAAAATACGAGTATTAATTACTGTTGAAGAGTGGAATGTATTTAAAGAAAAAGTTGATAAGGAAGGCACTAAACTGCGTAATGACTTAGAAGAGATTAAAAGGAGGAAGTGGAATAGAGACCTAGAGGACTATGAAACAGGACAAATATATGCATGGCAGAAGGAAAATAATAAACCGTCATGGAAAAAGAAAGGTGGCCTTTGGAAGAATCAGCAATGTGGTGATAATAACAATCTGACTAATAATGATATTATTCCCCATAGACCAGGACACTATTATGGAGAAACAATCAAGCGCAAGAGGAGAGGAGGCAAGCGGCACCATCGGTCCCAAAAAAAATCAGAAAAGAACAGAACACAGCCCCAGAGACAAGTAGCATCCAAGAAGAAGGATCAGAACTCGTGATTAATATTTCCAACAAGGTATTAACCTCCCCACAGGTTTCAATCCTGAGTAAAGGACTGTCGTTTGTACCTTGTGCGCATACTAATTGGTTTGATTTACAGATAGATTTGGAGAGATTTTTTAGATCCATTAAACTTAAAGAGTGGTTCCAAGATAGGAATGTAGAACATATAACAGGTTGTGGTGAATTTAATTCTAGAAATATGGGATTAAAAAATAAAAGTGATTTTTCGCCACCCACTAGCTCCTCAATTATAGATGCTTTTGAGAGTGTGGTAAGGAGTGAGGTGGAGGGGATCAGAAGTGAGGCCTCTAGTGAATTTAAATACCCTAATGTGACAAAGGAGGAGTTTGAGGCTCTACAAGAACTTGTCCATGATGACGACATCATAATTAAACCTGCAGATAAAGGTGGTGCTGTCGTCATCATGGACAAGTCAAAATATATGGCAGAAATATATCGGCAATTGGGGGATGAGAATGTCTATAAAAAACTTGAGAGTGATCCTAAATTTAAAATAATGGTGGAGATTAATAATTATTTACAAGAAGCTCTTAACAACAAAATTATAGATCAGGAGCTAATGGATTACCTATCCATAGAATCTCCAAGAACCCCTGTACTATACATAACCCCTAAAATACACAAGTCACTGGTCGACCCTCCTGGGCGACCCATAGTGGCGGGAGTGGATTCGGTATTTAGCAGAATAGGAACTTTTTTAGACAAAATCCTTAACCCTATTGCGAAAAATTCAAAATCTTATATTCAAGATACTACAGATTTCCTTAATAAATTGGAATCTATAAAATTGGAGGGTGATGTTATCTTGGCCTCGTTTGATGTCATCTCACTCTACACATCAATAGACCACACTTCGGGAATAAGGGCAGTTGAAAAAAAGTTAAATACAACAAATATAACCTATGAAGGTAAAATATTTATAATCAAATTGTTGGAAATAATTTTGAGGCGGAGCTACTTCCTATTTGGGGATACCTTCTATGGACAACAAAGAGGTACAGCTATGGGGGCCAATATGGCCCCTGCTTACGCAAATTTAGTGATGAGTACCTTGGAGGAGGACCTCATCTATGTGTCCCACCACTTCCGGCATGTTCTGGTGTGGTGGAGATACATAGATGATGTCTTCCTCCTATGGAAAAATACAGAAGAAGAGTTACATAACTTTCACCGGTTCCTGAATGGAATAGATGAAACTATTAAATTCACCTTAAATTTCTCCAGAACAAGTATACAATTCTTAGATGTATCTGTGACACAAAATGAGGGAGAATTAACAACTACATTATACGTTAAAGAGACCGATAAAAATAATCTCCTAACTTATGACAGTCAACATCCACGCAGTATGGTAAGGTCAATACCCTTAAGCCAACTCTTGAGAGTGCGTAGGATTGATAAACAGGATAAAGAGATGGAGGGAGTTATGGATATCCTGGCAAAAAAATTTCTAAATAGAAAATATCCACAAGATGTAATCAATATTGCTAAAAACAAAGCCATCAAAAAAGATCGAAAGGATTTACTAAGGAAAAATGATAAAAATAAAAAAAGATTAAGCAGGATACCATGTGTGATGACCTATTCAGAGGAAAGTAGAGCTATAGCGAATATCATCAGAAAACATTGGGGGATGTTAGGCAACTGTCTACCAAGGATTAAAGAATTAAGAGAGCCCCCACTATTTTCATATCGGAGGGCAAAAAATATTAGAGACTATGTGGTCAAAGCTGATATTGGCTCATTAAAAAATCCTAGTCAGACCACCATTACAGGCAAGGTTCAAAAAGGCTGCTTCCCATGCTTATCCTGTGTAAATTGCCCCAATATACTAAAAGGTCCTACGTTTAAACATCCAGAAACGAATAAAGTATATAAAATCAAACACTTCTTGACATGTAACTCTGATTATGTAGTATATTTACTTGAATGTCCTTGTAAATTGTGGTATATAGGGGAAACGACTTGTGAGTTCAAAACACGTATAAATAATCATCGGCATTCTATTAGGAAGAAGCGATTAGATCTCCCAGTCTCAAAACATTTTACAGAGTTCAAACACACAGAAAAAGACCTCAAATGGAAAATAATAGATAGGGTCCCTATACAGAGGAGAGGAGGGGACAGAATATGTCTTTTAAAAAAATTAGAACTTAGATGGATTTATGAATTGAACACTCTAAAACCTAAAGGACTCAATGTGGAATTTAAAATCCATTCGGGTATGTGAAGAAACCTCCTATGATAGACCCCTTAAATTAGATGTGTATAGGCTCCATGTTGTACTTTGCAGAGTGCATTGATTTTAATAATTTCTTTGTTGTTTTATAGGTATCTTGTGACCGGAGGGTCGTATATATGTCCCCACCAGCCGCTTGATGGAGTATCCATATGGAGGAATGAATAATTAATTTTTGCCCTTACATTATATGCTTAATTTTCTTTTGAAAAAATTTTTTTTGTTTTTTTAAAATAATTTTTGGTCAAATTTATCTGTCACATATGTCGACCAATGGCAAGCGTTCTTTATCCATAATAAAATTCACTGCATATAAAAAAAACTACCAGCTGTTAGTCTTATATCTAGATACACGGTAAATCATATATGTCACTTTTTTTGCCAGTTCTAAAGTGTGATGTTATGGCCTGGAGAGGCTGTATGTCAACTTGGAAAGGCACAGACTAATGGAGATAGCCTGAGTAAGGCTTTCATCCGTTATGTCAGAGTGAAACTTGTAACTATGTAGCCCTTTCAGTATCTATTGAAGGAGTATATATTCGGTATTGTAGACAAACAGTCTGTACGTATCTATAAAGATAAATCAGATATAAATCATCAAGACGTCCTTATGAGCGCAAGCTATGGTATGGCACAATATAACGTTTTTGCCACATTCAAGATGGCGATGCGGCACTGACATAACGATAGTGCGCATGCGCTATGAAAATGAAAGTGTATTAGAACTCCCATTGGCCGATACCTTGTGACATGGTAACTGGATTTCCAGACATGCGCAATAGAATTATAGGAACGCCGATAACGGCCATGACAGTGTCCTCCATGTGGAGCTACCTTATAGCAAGGTGAGAATTATGAGTTATGATTATCATAAATATAATATACGCAAATAAGACAACCTGTGAAACAAAGGAGAAAGTGGAAAGGTAGAATATTTTATAAATAATACAGCACTAAGCACTTTAATAAGCACAGAGATTGCACTAATAATTCATAATATGCACTTTATAGAAAGTTGTACAATTATTTGTTTATATATGTATAAATGGCAACTGTAATATGCAAAACAAGTGAAATTGTCTCTATAAAAGCACAATTGTTGTTAACACCCACTGCTTGAAAAAGGCTCAGTGAGCCGAAACGTCGCGCAGTGATGTGGGTCGATTAAAACTGCATCTTTTATTCACCTGAAACTTTTGGAGTGCTGCCTTCATTTTTACTATTTGGTATATATATATATATATATATATATATATATATATATATATATATATATATATATATATATATATATATATATATATATATATATATAGTATATATATATATATATATATAGTTAGATGTATTAGATGAAGGGCGGGCGGTAATGTCACGATAGGGCAGCCACATAGTATATAGCACAGCCAGTATAAAGCACAGCTACTTAGTATATAGCACAGCCACGAAGTATTTAGCACAGCTACGTAGTACATAGCACAGCCATGTAGTATATTGCACAGCCATGTAGTATATAGCACAGCTCACGTAGTATATAACACAGCCACGTAGTATATAGCACAGCCCACGCAGTATACAACACAGCCCACGTAGTATATAACACAGCCACGTAGTATATAGCACAGCCCACGCAGTATATAACTCAGCCCACGCAGTATATAACACAGCCCATGTAATATATAACACATCCACGTAGTATATTGCACAGTGACATAGTATATAACACAGCCACGTAGTTTATAGAACAGCCCACACAGTATATAACACAGCCCACACAGTATGTAACACAGCCTACACAGTATATAACACAGCCCACATAGTATATAGCAATGTGGGCACCATATCCCTGTTAAAAAAGAATTAAAGTAAAAAATAGTTGTACACTCACCTTCCGTTGGCCTCCGGATCCAGCCCAGGCCTTTAGCCAAGCTCCTCACAACGCTCCATTCCCAGTAATGCCTTGCGGCAATAACCCATAATGATATAGCGGTCTCGCGAGACCGCTACATCATCTGGGGTCATTGCTGCAATGCATTCTTGGGACCGGAGCATCGCGAGGAGCGGGAAAGGCTGGCACGGATGCCGGAAGGTGAGAATATACTGAATTTATTATTATTATTATTATTATTATTTTTAACATTATATGTTTTTACTATTGATTCTACATAGGCAGCATCAATAGTAAAAAGTTGGTCACACTTACAGGGTTAATGGCAGCGTTAACGGACTGCCCTATGCCGCAATGTAACGCAGTCTGTTTAGCGGACTGCTAAAATGCTATGTGGGCGCTGACTGGAGGGGAGTATGGAGGGGCACTGACCGGAGGGGAGTAGGGAGGGGCCAATTCGCAGCTGGACTGTGTCTGTCACTGATTGGTCGTGCCCAGCCGGCCGCGACCAATCAGCGACGTGGGTTTTCCGTTATAAACAGACAAACAGTCGGAAGTGGACCTTAGACTAATATATACAGTATATACATATATATATATATATTTGCCGGTTGGAACTTGTGGCCGCTGTCCCCAAATCCCATAAGGCACCGCAGCATTGTTACTTGCGCCTGCTCAACTGACATACATGTGTCCGCTATTCCCACACAGGCGCAGTATCAGCCGCATCATTACTACACATGCGTGGGAATAGAGATGACGTGTATGTCACTTGTGCCTGCGTGTATTCCCACACATGCGCAGTAACAGCCACAACTGCGCGCTCTACCTGCTCTACCCACGCATATGCTGTAACAATGCGGCTGTTACTGCGCCTACGTGGTTAATAGCGGTGATGTTTAAGCAGTAACAGCCTTACAGCCACAAACTGCGCCTGCACAAGTGACAGATATATGTCACCGCTATTCCCAGTAGCAGCCATAACTGCGCGGTATACCCGCGCATGCTTACTTACAATTTTTGATTATTTCACGCAGCACAAACTTCTCCTCAGCCCCATACTGTGTATCAATTTTGTCTACTATCTGAGACACAAAAATACTGTCTACTACTGGTATGTACATAGTTGATACCACTGAGGCACTGCTTCTGCATTTGCCATTTTAACTGTAATGAACAAAAAAATAACTAAAAATATTTGGCCTCATCACCATTACGGCAAGAAGAAAGGCAGTACCATGCCAGGATATACGTTATTCTTATTACCTCAGCCAGCAGCAAATTCAACACAGTCCCATAATGTATAAAAATTGTGTCTACAATCTAAGACATGCAATTAATCTCTACTAATGGTATGTACAGTACAGACCAAAAGTTTGGACACACCTTCTCATTTAAAGATTTTTCTGTATTTACATGGCTATGAAAATTGTACATTCACACTGAAGGCATCAAAACTATGAATTAATACATGTGGAATTATATACTTAACAAAAAAAGTGTGAAACAACGGAAAACATGTCTTATATTCAAGGTTCTTCAAAGTAGCCACCTTTTGCTTTGATGACTGCTTTTCACACTCTTGGCATTCTCTTGATGAGCTTCAAGATGTAGTCATCGGAAATGGCTTTCACTTCACATGTGTGCCCTGTCAGGTTTAATAAGTGGGATTTCTTGCCTTATAAATCGGGTTGGGACCATCAGTTGTGTTGTGCAGAAGGCTGGTGGATACAGAGCTGATTGTCCTACTAAATAGACTGTTAGAATTTATATTATGGCAAGAAAAAAGCAGCTAAGTAAAAAAACTAGAGGCCATCATTACTTTAAGAAATAAAGGTCAGTCAGTCTGAAAAATTGGGAAAACTTTGAAAGTGTCCCCAAGTGTAGTTGCCAAAACCATCAAGCGCTACAAAGAAACTGGCTCACATGAGGACTGCCCCAGGAAAGGAAGACCAAAAGTCACCTCTGCTTCTGAGGATAAGTTTATCTGAGTCACTAGCCTCAGAAATCACAGGTTAACAGCAGCTCAGATTAGAGACCAGGTCAATGCCACACAGAGATCTAGCATCAGGCACATCTCTACAACAACTGTTAAGAGGAGACTTTGTGCAGCAGGCCTTCATGGTAAAATAGCTGCTAGGAAACCACTGCTAAGGACAGGCAACAAGCAGAAGAGATGTGTTTGGGCTAAAGAACACAAGGAATGGACATTAGACCAGTGGGAATCTGTGCTTTGGTCTGATGAGTCCAAATTTGAGCTATTTGGTTCCAACCACCGTGTCTTTGTGCGACGTAGAAAAGGTGAACGATGGACTCTTCATGCCTGGTCCCACCGTGAAGCATGGAGGAGGAGGTATGATGGTGTGGGGGTGCTTTGCTGGTGACACTGTTGGTGATTTATTAAAAATTGAAGGCATACTGAACCAGCATGGCTACCACAGCATCTTGCAGTGGCATGCTATTCCATCTGGTTTGCGTTTAGTTGGACCATCATGTATTTTTCAACAGGACAATGACTCCTAACACACCTCCAGGCTGTGTAAGGGCTATTTGACCAAGAAGGAGAGTGATGGGGTGCTACACCAGATGACCTGGCCTCCACAGTCACCAGACCTGAACCCAATCAAGATGGTTTGGGGTGAGCTGGACTGCAGAGTGAAGGCAAAAGGGCTAACAAGTGCTAAGCATCTCTGGGAACTCCTTCAAGATTGTTGGAAGACAATTTACAATGACTACCTCTTGATGCTCATCAAGAGAATGCCAAGATTGTGCAAAGCAGTCATCAAAGCAAAAGGTGGCTACTTCGAAGAACCTAGAATATAAGACATTTTCAGTTGTTTCAAACTTTTTTTGTTAAGTATATAATTCCACATGTGTTAATTCATAGTTTTGATGCATTCAGTGTGAATTTACAATTTTCATGAAAATACAGAAAAAACTTTAAATGAGAAGGTGTGTCCAAACTTTTGGTCTGTACTGTATATACTTCATACCACTGAGGCACTGCTTTTGGATTTGCCATTTTAACTGTACTGAACAAAAATAACTAAAAATATTTGGCCTCATCACCATACAAAAATGCAGGAGGATGATATAGAACAGATATGTTGGAAAGCGCAAACGTGTGAGACATGTCCGCTGCTCCTGTCAGCACCGCTAAGCATACACAGATGTTAATTTCACTGCACTCCCGATGCGATCGCATCAGGCCTATTTCTAGTATATATATATATATATATATATATATATATATATATATATATATATGTCAGTCTCACATATATATGTATACATATATACAAGTATATATATATATATATATATATATATATATATATATATATATATATATAAATATATATATATATATATATATTACATGAATAGGTAGATGGAAGGAAAGCCGGCAATTCATCTGCTATGTACTGTAAAATCACTGAAGCTGGAGAGATGGATTACATACAGTTAATACAAATAGAATCGGTAGATATACAAATGTCTGTGACAAGTACAATTTGTACAGTGTGTATGCAGCTTACTCTACATGTATTTAATTAGTAAAAGATTATTTTTCGGAAAAAACGGAGAGGGTTCCCAGGCAATTTTAGCATCGTGAAAAGCCAATGGCTGGAGGCCGATGTTCATAGTCTGGAAAGGGTGCAATACCCATGGAGCTTCCCAGGCTATTAACATCAGCTCACAACTGTACACTTAGCCTTTACTGGCTAATAACCCCTTTCTGATTTCAGACGTAATAGTATGCCGATGTCGAACTCCCTCTCTTTGATGTAGGCTCCGACAGTGAGCCCACATCTTTCCCGGCACATGTCAGCTGTTTTGAACAGCTGACATGTACCTGGAACAGCCAAGGGTGGAATTGCGATCCACTCACTGCTATTAACCAGTTAATGCCACTGAGCCAGCTAAGTGAGCAGTGATGTGAAAACTGCACTAGGTTTATAATCAGGACTATGAGGTCATGGACTCTTTTCATGTACATCTTTAGATGTGGTGTACATGATACAATGTACAAGGTGCCCTGGAGGTATCTATATTGGGGAAACCATGCAAAAACTACAAACAAGGATGAATCTACACAGACACACAATCAGGAATTAAATGGACACGCCTGTGGGAAAAGATTTCTCTGGAACTGGACATTGTATGACAGACTTCAAAGTCTTAATACTAAATGGTCATTTTAAGGATGACAGAGAAAAATATGGGAATTCAAACTGATAAAGATGTTCAATTCTTTGACACTAGGACCCAATTTAACACCTGGATTTATAACTACTACATTGATACAATTCACACCTCCACCAGACAGACTCCAGATAACTAAGAACATTATTCCCATTGCCTCTCCATTTATAGCAAAATGCCTAATTTGATTTCCTTGGCTTATCTTTAGGAGGCATCACACCTCCCACCTCATGAACAAATATCCTACTGTAGTATCCCTTAAAGGGAACCTGTCACCCCGAAAATCGCGGGTGAGGTAAGCCCACCGGCATCAGGGGCTTAGCTGCAGCATTCTGTAATGCTGTAGATAAGCCCCCGATGTTACGATGTACTTTGCTCTGCCCTCTTGAGGACAGAGGATAGTACTGCAGTGCGCAGGCGCCGGAAAGGTCAGAGGCCCGGCGCCTGCGCACAGCAGTACTTTGTCTGCCCTCAACAGGGCAGAGCAAAGTACGCCTGCGCCGGAGCCGTGGCTGAAGATCAGAAGAGGATGTCTTGTAATGAAGATGGGAGGCACCGCAGCGGACCAGAGACGCCCATCCGACCTGACCAGCAGCGGGACCGCCCCTGGGTGAGTATAATATAACGTCTTTTTCTCCTTTTTCAGGTAACATCGGGGGCTTATCTACAGCATTACAGAATGCTGCAGACAAGCCCCTGATGCCGGTGGGCTTACCTCACCCGCCAGACCAAAACAAAAATAGGCATATTCAGTCATGATGGCCTAAATAAACAGCATACATTGTAATCCATATAAATGTGGGGTCCCCACTCATAAATCAGGTTTCAGCTCCTTTAAGCAAGAGCCCAGCTATTTAAATCGGCTCTTTTGTTGTCAATAAACCTGGCCCTGTCATGGCCAATTAACCCTTCTCAGCACATAACATACTGAAGCAAACTTCCAAGTTCACATCACTGAAGCTAAAAACCTTAGTGAAACATACACACGTGGTCAAAATTGTTGGCATCCCTCGTTTAATGACAGAAAAACCAACAATGCTCACAGAAATAACTTGAATCTGACAAAAGTAATAATAAGTAAAAGATCTATGAAAATGAACAAATAAAAGTCAGAAATTGCCTTTCATCCATGTTTCCACAGAATTTTTAGAAAAATAACTCATGAAAAGGGCTTGGACAGAAATTATGGTACCCCTGAAAATAATGTTACAAAAGGGACATGTTAAATCAAGATGTGTCCACTAACTAGCATCACTGTTGTCTACAATCTTGGAATCAGTGAGTGGGCCTGTATATAGGACTACAGATACTCAATGTGCTGTTTGGTGACATGGTAAATCACAATCAACCTGGACCAGAGTAAGGAGATTAGAAATCTTTTTATAGACAAACAAGTTAAAGGTAAAAGTTATAAGACCATCTCCAAGCAGCTTGATGTTCCTTTGACTACAGTTGCACATATTATTCAGAAATTTAAGACACATAGGACTGTAGCCAACCTCCCTGGACATGGCCGCAGGAGGAAAATTGATGACAAATCAAAGAGATGAATAATATGAATAGTAACAAAAGAGCCCACAAAAACTTCTAAACAGATTAAAGGTGAACTTCAAGCTCAAGGAACATCAGTGTCAGATTGCACCATCCGTCGTTGTATGAGCCAGAGTGGACTTCATGGAAGATGATCAAGGAGGACACCATTGTTAAAAAAAAAAATCATAAAAAAGCCATACTGGAATTTGCCATATTACAGGTTGACAAGCTACAAAGCTTCTTGGAGAATGTCCTATGGACAGATGAGACAAAAATGGAACTTTTTGGCAAGGCACATCAGCTTTATGTTCACAGACGAAAAAATGAAGCATATCAAGAAAAGAACACATTCCCTACTGTGAAACATGGAGGAAGCTCTGTTATGTTCTGGGGCTGCTTTGCTGCATCTGGCACAGGATGTCTAGAATCTGTTCAGGGTTCAATGAAATGTAAAAACTATCAAGGGATTCTAGAGAGAAATGTGCGGCCCAGTGTCAGAAAGCTTGGTCGCAGTTACAGGTCATGCATCTTGCAACAGGATAATGACTCAAAACAAACAGCTCAAAACACCCAAGAATGGCTAAGAGGAAAACATTGGACTATTCTGAAGTAGCCTTCTATGAGCCCTGACCTAAGTCCTATTCAGCATCATTGGAAAGAGCTGAAACATGCCATTGGGAAAAGCAACCTTCAAACACGAGACAACTGGAGCAGTTTGCTCTTGAGGAGTGGTCCAAAATACCTTTTGAGAGATGCAGAAATCTCATTGACAGTTACAGGAATCATTTCATTGCAGTGATTGCCTAAAAAGGTTGTGCAACAAGATATTAAGTTAAGGGTAACATCATTTCTGTCTAGGCCTTTTTCATGATTGTTTTTTTTTAATTCTGTGAAAGCATGGTTGAAAAGCAATGTCTGACTTTCATTTGTTCATTTTCATAGATCTTTTACTTATAATTAGTTTTGTCAGATTCAAGTTATTTTTGTGACCATTGTGGGTTTTTCTGTCATTAAACGAGGGGTTACAACAATTTTGACCATGTGCATATCTCCCATCCAACATATCACCACTGACCCTCTTACATATTCTCCCTCTGCCCAAAGCTCAGGGATTTTGCCCCTTTAGTCACTAGACAGGGAAGCCTTGACAGCGCATCAACATGAGTGTGTAATTTCCATGGCCTATGCTCCACATGGAAGCTGAAGTCTTTAAGTGCCAGAAACCACCTAGTCACCCGAACATTCTTCCAGTTCTCTTCCCTCATCCATCTCAGTGGCGCATTGTCTGACATTAACCTGAACTTTTGACTCATCAGGTAGTCCTTAAAAGTGTCAATTGCCAATTTGATGGCCAAACAATATTTTCCAACAATGGCATATTTTTTCTCACAGGAGGAGTTTTCCACTTTGGCATCGGGTTAGATGTTCCTCACCATTTATTTCATGTGATAAGATGGCTCCAAACCTGACTTCTGAAATGTCCGTCTGTACCACAAACTCCATTGTGAATTCCAGTGCGACTAACACCAGCTGTATACACAAAGGCTATTTTGAACTCCTGGAAATATGTGTCTGATTCTGAAATCCACTTGGCCATCAATGACTTTCTGCCTTTAAGTCGGTCGGTCAGGGATGCAGCTCTCATGGCAAATTTAGCATGAACCATCAATAGTATTCCACGATTCCCAGAAACATCCTAACCTGTTTCTTTGAAAATGGGTAAGTCCAATTTTGGATCGCCTCCATCTTTTCTCCTGCTGCAAGATTTTACTCCTACCGATGCTATAGCCTTGGTATTTAGCATCCTCCTTTCCAGTGGACCACTTCTTCAGGTTAATCGTAAAGGCCACCTTTCTCAGGGCGTTCAGTACCACCTGGACTTTTTGCATATGACTTTACAAATATGGGCTGAAGATCACAATATTATCAGGGGAAGCTGAAGCGCATTTCTCGTGAAGAGTTAGGACGGCTCTTTGGAAGTTGGCTGGGGCTCTTTGCAGACCAAAAGGCATATCTGGTGTATTGTAAAAACATTCATCAGGTGTATAGAAGACCATTTTCTCTTTGACCATTTGGGACATGGGGATTTGCCAATCTCCTTTCATTAGATGAAGGGTAGTAATGTATCTTACTGACCCCAACCTCTCAATGAGCTCATCAACCTGGCGCATCAGACATGCATCAAACTTGGACATATAATTCAGCTTACAATAATCATTACAAAACTGATATTTTCCATTTGGCTTCAGCACAAGGACAATGGGCCTGGACCTGTAGCTCTTTGACTTTTCCCATTATGCCCAAACTCAACACCTCCTAAATCATGCTGTGGTGGGCTTCAGTGATTCCATATGGCTTAACCCCTTCCCGACCTTTGACGCACCGTATGCGTCATGAAAACCCGTGCCAATCCGACCTGTGATGCAGCATATGCGTCATGGCCGGATTGGGCTCCTGCAGGCCGGGTGAAAGGGTTAACTCCAATTTCACCCGGCCTGCAGGGACAGGAGGAGTTGTACTTTAGCCCAGGGGGGGTGGTTTCCCCCGTGGCTACGATCGCTCTGATTGGCTGTTGAAAGTGAAACTGCCAATCAGAGCGATTTGTAATATTTCACCTAAAAAACTGGTGAAATATTACAATCCAGCCATGGCCGATGCTGCAGCGTGTGCACATACCTTTAGAATTAGGCTATGTGCACACGGTGCGGATTTGGCTGCGGATCCGCAGCGGATTGGCCGCTGCGGATTCGCAGCAGTGTTCCATCAGGTTTACAGTACCATGTAAACATATGGAAAACCAAATCCGCTGTGCCCATGGTGCGGAAAATACCACGCGGAAACGCTACGTTGTATTTTCTGCAGCATGTCAATTCTTTGTGCGGATTCCGCAGCGTTTTACACCTGTTCCTCAATAGGAATCCGCAGGTGAAATCCGCACAAAAAACACTGGTAATCCGCGGTAAATCCGCAGGTAAAACACAGTGCCTTTTACCCGCGGATTTTTCAAAAATGGTGCTGAAAAATCTCACATGAATCTGCAACGTGGGCACATAGCCTTAGGGTTAGGGATGGGTTGGAATTAGGGTTGTGGTTAGGGTTAGGGGTGTTTTGGGGTTAGGGTTGTGTTTAGGGGTGTGTTGGGGTTAGGGTTGTGATTAGGGTTACGGCTACAGTTTGGATAAGGGTTAGGGGTGTGTTGGAGTTAGAATTGAGGGGTTTCCACTGTTTAGGCACATCAGGGGGTCTCCAAACGCAACATGGCACCACCATTGATTCCAGCCAATCCTGTATTCAAAAAGTCAAATGGTGCTCCCTCACTTCCGAGCCCCGACGTGTGCCCAAACAGTGGTTTGGGGGTGTTAGGGGTGTGTTGGAGTTAGAATTGAGGGGTTTCCACTGTTTAGGCACATCAGGGGGTCTCCAAACGCAACATGGCACCACCATTGATTCCAGCCAATCTTGTATTCAAAAAGTCAAATGGTGCTCCCTCACTTCCGAGCCCCGACGTGTGCCCAAACAGTGGTTTACCCCCACATATGGGGTATCAGTGTACTCAGGACAAACTGCGCAACAATTACTGGGGTCCAATTTTTCCTGTTACCCTTGAGAGAAAAAAAAATTTGCTTGCTAAAACATCATTTTTGAGGAAAGAAAAAATATTTTTTATTTTCACGGCTCTGCGTTGTAAACGTCTGTGAAGCACTTGGGGGTTCAAAGTGCTCACCACATATCTAGATAAGTTCCATGCGGGGTCTAGTTTACAAAATGGGGTCACTTGTGGGGGGTTTCTACTGTTTAGGCACACCAGGGACTCTGCAAACGCAACGTGAGGCCCGCAGAATATTCCATCAAAGTCTGAATTTCAAAAGTCACTACTTCCCTTCTGAGCCCCGACGTGTGCCCAAACAGTGGTTTACCCCCACACATGGGGTTTCAGCGTACTCAGGAGAAACTGGACAACAACTTTTGGTGTCCAATTTCTCCTGTAACCCTTGGGAAAATAAAAAATTCTGGGCTATATAATTATTTTAGAGGAAAGAAAACGTATTTATTATTTTCACGGCTCTGCGTTATAAACTTCTGTGAAGCACTTGGGGCTTGAAAATGCTCACCACATATCTAGATAAGTTCATTCCGGGGTCTAGTTTCCAAAATGGGGTCACTTGTGGGGGGTTTCTACTGTTTAGCCACATCAGGGGCTCTGCAAACCCAACGTGACGCCCGTAGATCATTCCATCAAAGTCTGCATTTCAAAATGTCACTACGTCACTTCCGAGCCCCGGCATGTGCCCAAACAGTAGTTTACCCCCACATATGGGGTATCACCGTACTCAGGAGAAACTGGACAACAATATTGGGGTCAAATTTCTCCTGTTACCCTTGGGAAAATTAAAAAATTCTGGGCTAAAAAATTATTTTTGAGGAAAGAAAACGTATTTATTATTTTCACTACTCTGTGTTATAAACTTCTGTGAACCACTTGGTGGTTCAAAGTGCTCACCTCACATCTAGATAAGTTCCTTTCGGGGTCTAGTTTCCAAAATGGGGTCACTTGTGGGGGTTTCTACTGTTTAGCCACATCAGGGGCTCTGCAAACGCAACGTGACGCCCGCAGAGCATTCCATCAAAGTCTGCATTTCAAAACGTCACTACTTCACTTCCAAGCCCCGGCATGTGCCCAAACAGTGGTTTACCCCCAAATATGGGGTATCGGCGTACTCAGGAGAAACTGGACAACAACTTTTGGGGTCAAATTTCTCCTGTTACCCTTGGGAAAATAAAAAATTGCGGGCTAAAAAATCATTTTTGAGAAAAGAAATTTTTTATTCTTATTTTCATGGCTCTGCGTTATAAACTTCTGTGAAGCACTTGAGGCTTCAAAGTGCTCAATACACATCTAGATTAGTTCCTTTGGGGGTCTAGTTTCCAAAATGGGGTCATTTGTGGGGGATCTCCAATGTTTAGGCACACAGGGGCTCTCCAAACGCGACATGGTGTCCGCTAATGATTGGAGCTAATTGTAAATTTAAAAAGCCAAATGGCGTGCCTTCCCTTCTGAGCCCTGCCGTGCACCCAAACAGTGGTTTACCCCCACATATGGGGTATCTGTGTACTCAGGACAAACTGGACAACAACATTTGTTGTCCAATTTCTCCGATTACCATTGGCAAAATAGGAAATTCCAGGCTAAAATATCTTTTTTGAGAAAAGAAAAATTATTTTTTATTTTCATGGCTCTGCGTTATAAACTTCTGTGAAGCACCTGGGGGTTTAAAGTGCTCAATATGCATCTAGATAAGTTCCTTGGGGGGTCTGGTTTCCAAAATGGGGTCACTTGTGGGGGAGCTCCAATGCATAGGCACACAGGGGCTCTCCAAATGCGACATGGTGTCCGCTAACAATTGGAGCTAATTTTCCATTCAAAAAGTCAAAAGGTGCACCTTCCCTTCCGAGCCCTGCCGTGTGCCCAAACAGTGGTTTACCCCGACATATGAGGTATCGGCGTACTCGGGAAAAATTGCCCAACAAATTTTAGGATCCATTTTATCCTATTGCCCATGTGAAAATGAAAAAATTGAGACGAAAAGAAATTTTTTGTGAAAAAAAAGTACTTTTTCATTTTTACGGATCAATTTGTGAAGCACCTGAGGGTTTAAAGTGCTCACTAGGCATCTAGATAAGTTCCTTGGGGTTCCAGTTTCCATAATGGGGTCACTTGTGGGGGAGCTCCAATGTTTAGGCACACAGGGTCTCTCCAAACGCGACATGGTGTCCGCTAACTATGGAGATAATTTTTCATTCAAAAAGTCAAATGGCGCTCCTTGCCTTCCGAGCCTTACCATGTGCCCAAACAGTGGTTTACCCCCACATGTGAGGTATCGGTGTACTCAGGAGAAATTGCCCAACACATTTTAGGATCCATTTTATCCTGTTGCCCATGTGAAAATGAAAAAATTGAGGCTAATAGAATTTTTTTGTGAAAAAAAGTACTTTTTCATTTTTACGGATCAATTTGTGAAGCACCTGGGGGTTTAAAGTGCTCAATATGCATCTAGATAAGTTCCTTGGGGCGTCTAGTTTCCAAATTGGGGTCACTTGTGGGGGAGCTCCAATTTTTAGGCACACGGGGGCTCTCCAAATGTGACATGGTGTCCGCTTAAGAGTGCAGCCAATTTTTCATTCAAAAAGTCAAATGGCGCTCCTTCCCTTCCAAGCCCTGTCGTGCGCCCAAACAGTGGTTTACCCCCACATATGAGGTATCAGCGTACTCAGGACAATTTGGACAACAACTTTCGTGGTTCAGTTTCTCCTTTTACCATTGGGAAAATAAAAAAATTGTTGCTGAAATATCATTTTTGTGACTAAAAAGTTAAATGTTCATTTTTTCCTTCCATGTTGCTTCTGCTGCAGTGAAGCAGCTGAAGGGTTAATAAACTTCTTGAATGTGGTTTTGTGCACCTTGAGGGGTGCAGTTTTTAGAATGGTGTCACTTTTGGGTATTTTCAGCCATATAGACCCCTCAAACTGACTTCAAATGTGAGGTGGTCTCTAAAAAAAATGGTTTTGGAAATTTCGTTGTAAAAATGAGAAATCGCTGGTCAAATTTTAACCCTTATAACTTCCTAGCAAAAAAAATTTTGTTTCCAAAATTGTGCTGATGTAAAGTAGACATGTGGGAAATGTTATTTATTAACTATTTTGTGTCACATAACTCTCTGGTTTAACAGAATAAAAATTCAAAATGTGAAAATTGCGAACTTTTCAAAATTTTTGCCAAATTTCCGTTTTTATCACAAATAAACACAGAATTTATTGACCTAAATTTACCACTAACATGAAGCCCAATATGTCACGAAAAAACAATCTCAGAACCGCTAGGATCCATTGAAGCGTTCCTGAGTTATTACCTCATAAAGGGACACTGGTCAGAATTGCAAAAAACGGCAAGGTCTTTAAGGTCAAAATAGGCTGGGTCATGAAGGGGTTAACGTTTTCCTTCATGCTTGGTTCCATCAGAACTTCATTCCCCACTGTCTGTGTACATCCTGGCAGCTCAGGAAACAAATCTTCACTGGAGGAGTTCTTGGCACTGTTGTTTCTTGGCCAGTGATAGTGTCTCTGCTCTCTGCCACTTCGATATTCTCAATATTGGCTCTGGCGTTATTCTCCAGGCATGGACCTTCTACCAGCTTCCTATCACCGCATGGATTGAGCAGGTTGATCTCGTAGACATGGTAAGGTTTTCTTCTCCCTGGCTGGTGGACCTTATAGTTAACTTAACTCTTTTTTTGAAAAAACTTCATATGGCCCTTGCTACTTAGCCAGAAATGTGCTCTCCACCTTTGGAATCAGCACTAGGACTCGATCTCCAGGGCTAAATTGTCTCAGCCATGCTGACCAGTTGTAGACCCTTGATTGAGCCTCTTGTGCCTGGAAGAGGCTATCTCTCACAATAGGCATTACTTCTGCCATTCTCTCCTGCATCCTGGTCACATTCTCGATGATCCGTTTGATTGTAACTTCTTCTTCCCATAGCTCTTTTGCAACATCCAGGAGACCTTGTGGGTGCCAGCCATACAACAGATCATATTAAGAGAACACATAGGAAAGAAAATATGCGGCACTCACCCCAATTCAGCAGTGGAAAGCGTGAATTTTAATGGAAAACATAAACAGATAAAAATCAGTTACCTGGACCCGTCGAAGCACCTGCTGTGCGAAACGGCCGTCGTCCAAGCTCCAACACCGCACCCTCCTGCTTACCTGATGTTGTAACGGATTTTTATCTGTTTATGTTTTCCATTAAAATTCACGCTTTCCACTGCTGAATTGGGGTGAGTGCCGCATATTTTCTTTCCTATGTGTATATACGAACTATTGGATTTCATTTAGTATGCTGAGCACCAATACCCCCTAGCATCCGTAACGCCTAGCGCTCTGGATCCTACATTTTTTGTCCTGGCTTCTGAAAGCGGTATCGCTCTAGTGCCGTCCTGTTCTACAGTTCTGTGCGGTATATCATATTAAGAGAACACTGTAGAGGCCTGTGGAACCTCCTGATGGTAAATGGCAGATGCAGGAGTAAGCAGTCCCAGTTTCAACCATCCTTCTCCATGACCTTCTTGAGCATGGACTTCAGGTTTTTTTAAACCTCTCCACCAGGCCATCCATTTGCGGATAGTATAACGATGTCCTGAGTTGTGCAATCTGGAGGGACCTACACAACTCTTTCATGACTTCGACAATGAATGGAGTCTGTCAGGAACTCCTTTTGGAAGGCCAGTCCAGGAAAAAATATGGACTGGTTCTCGTGCTGTACTTCTCTCTGAGAGTTTTGTTAGGGATACCACCTCCAGGTGTCATATTCCAGGACTACCAGGATATTTTGATGACCTTGGGTGGACTTTGTAATGTGGTCAAATGGGACCTCTATAATGGGTAACAGCACTAGGGAAATCCAGATGTGAGAGACTGGGGCAGCTAGCTTGCAAGTGTGACAGGACCTACAATAGTTTTAATTCTGTTGGTGACATCCGGGCCAGTAGAACCATCAAGAACTATTTCTTTGTGTCCTTGAAGGCGAGATCATAATAAGCTTTTTTGGGCTCGCCAGCTAGATATTACACCAACACCTCCTCCCACTGCTACGGTTGCAGCTTCCCCCACTCTGCAATCCTTTTGAATACCGCCAAAAATGCTTCAACATACTCCCCCAGGTACTCTTTTTCCTAGCATGTCTTACTGCCTGCAGGACGTGGGAGCTAACTTCTGGACTTGGGTGGAGTGGTTACTCATAAACACCTCCTGTTGCTGGAACTGCTGCAGAAATAGTCTATTTGTTTACTATTGTGCAAGCTGTTGTTTTTCAGAGTAGCTGCTAGTGGCCTTGGATCAAGTGTCTGATCAGCTCCTCCTTTTTGTCCAACTGCTGTTCTATCCTTCTAGCTGACTTCATCCAGGACATGTAGTTTGTCCACAGTTTTCACATTTGTTTTCTGTGAAGTTTGCTACACTTCTAGCACCAACTACGGTAGAACGGCACACTAGGCTGCTTAACGAGGTAGCCACATGAATGCTTTTTGTTTAAATCTTCAGCTTGTTTATTAAAACATGCCTCATAAACTGGACAGAAAAAATAGACATATTCAGCCTTGTTGTTTTAAATAAACAGCATACATTACAGTCCACATAATTGTGTTGTCCCTCACTGATAAATCAGGTTCAGCTCCTTTAGGCAAAAGCGCAGCTCTTAGGTCAGCTCTTCTTCAGAGCCAACAGAACAATCATTAAGTGCCAAGGCTTCACTTTTACCTCTTTACCACACCCTAGGATGAAGATATTGTGAATAACTGCCCTGCCAAAATCTTTACTGTTCACAATAAAACTGACGCTGTCATGACATATTAACCCCTCTCATCACATAGCATGCAGGAACAAAATTCGTGGTTCATACCACAGAAGCTAATAATTTCAGTGAAACATATCTGCCCTACAGCACATGACCAGTGGCTCTCTTACAACGATACGTCGATTTTGCAAGTTTTCCCACGTTTAACCCCTTAGTGACAGAGCCAATTTGGTACTTAATGACCAGGCCAATTTTTGCAATTCTGACCACTGTCACTTTATGAGGTTATAACTCTGGAACGCTTCAACGGATCCCGCTGATTCTGAGATTGTTTTTTCGTGACATATTGTACTTCATGTTAGTGGTAACATTTCTTCGATATTACTTGCGATTATTTATGAAAAAAACGGAAATATGGCGAAAATTTTTAAAATTTTGCAATTTTCAAACTTTGTATTTTTATGCCCTTAAATCAGAGAGATAAGTCACAAAAAATAGTTAATAAATAACATTTCCCACATGTCTACTTTACATCAGCATAATTTTGGAAACAATATTTTTTTTTGTTAGGGAGTTATAAGGGTTAAAAGTTGACCAGCAATTTCTCATTTTTACAACACCATTTTTTTTAGCGACCACATCACATTTGAAGTCATTTTGAGGGGTCTATATGATAGAAAATAATGAAGTGTGACACCATTCTAAAAACTACACCCCTCAAGGTTCTCAAAACCGCATTCAAGAAGTTTATTAACCCTTTACGTGCTTCACAGGAACTGAAACAATGTGGAAGGAAAAAATGAACATTTAACTTTTTTTTGCAAACATCTTAATTCAGAACCATTTTTTTATTTTTACAAGTGTAAAAACAGAAATGTAACCATTAATTTTGTTATGCAATTTCTCCTGAATACGCCAATACCCCATATGTGGGGGTAAACCACTTTTTGGGCGCACCGCAGAACTTAGAAGTGAAGGAGCGCCGTTTGACTTTTTCAATGCAGAATTGGCTGGAATTGAGATCGGATGCCATGTCACGTTTAGAGAGCCCCTGATGTGCCTAAACAGTGGAAACCCCCCACAAGTGACACCATTTTGGAAACTAGACCCCTTAAGGAACTTATCTAGATGTGTGGTGAGCACTTTGAACCCCCAAGTGCTTCACAGAAGTTTATAACGTAGAGCCGTGAAAATAAAAAATCGCTCTTGTTTACACAAAAATGATCTTTTTGCCCACAAATTCTTATTTTTACAAGGGTAACAGGAGAAATTTGACCACAAAAGTTGTTGTGCGATTTCTCCTGAATACGTCGATACCCCATATGTGAGGGTAAACCACTGTTTGGGCGCACCGCAGAGCTTGGAAGTGAAGGAGCGCCGTTTTACTTTTTCAATGTAGAACTGGCTGGAATTGAGATCGGACGCCATGTCGCGTTTGGAGAGCCCCTGATGTGCCTAAACAGTAGAAATCCCCCACAAGTGACCCCATTTTGGAAACTAGACCCCCCCATGGAACTTATCTAGATGTGTGGTGAGAACCTTGAATGCCCAAGTGCTTCACAGAAGTTTATAATGCAGAGCCGTGAAAATAAAAAATATTTTTTTCCACAAAAAAGATTTTTTAGCCCCCAAGTTTTTATTTTCACAAGGGTAACGAGAAATTGGACCCCAAAAGTTGTTGTCCAATTTGTCCTGAGTATGCTGGTACCCCATATGTGGGGGTAAACCACTGTTTGGGCGCACGGCAGAGCTTGGAAGGAAGGAGTGCCGTTTTGGAATGCAGACTTTGATAGAATGGTCTGCGGGTATTATGTTGCATTTGCAGAGCCCCTGATGTACCTAACCAGTAGAAACCCTCCACAAGTGACCCCATTTTGGAAACTAGACCCCCCAAGGAACTTATCTAGATGTGTGGTGAGAACTTTGAATACCCAAGTGCTTCACAAAAGTTTAGAATGCAGAGTCGTGAAAATAAAAAATATTTTTTTTTCCACAAAAAAGATATTGTAGCCCCCAAGTTTTTATTTTCACAAGGGTAACAGGAGAAATTGGACTGCAATCGTTGTTGTCCAATTTATCCCGTGTACGCTGATGCGCCATATGTGGGGGTAAACCACTGTTTGGGCGCACGGCAGAGCTCGGAAGGGAAGGAGCGCCTTTTTGGAATGCAGACTTTGATAGAATGGTCTGTGGGCATTATGTTGCGATTGCAGAGCCCCTGATATACCTAAACTGTAGTAGCCCCCCACAAGTGACCCCATTTTGGAAACTAGACCCCCCAAGGAACTTATATAGATGTGTGGTGAGAACTTTGAATGCCCAAGTGCTTCACAGAAG
Source organism: Ranitomeya imitator (assembly GCF_032444005.1). Lineage (NCBI taxonomy): Eukaryota > Metazoa > Chordata > Amphibia > Anura > Dendrobatidae > Ranitomeya > Ranitomeya imitator. The sequence goes on from NC_091286.1 coordinate 532,807,037, forward strand.
TTTAGAATGCAGAGTCGTGAAAATAAAAAATATTTTTTTTTCCACAAAAAAGATATTGTAGCCCCCAAGTTTTTATTTTCACAAGGGTAACAGGAGAAATTGGACTGCAATTGTTGTTGTCCAATTTATCCCGTGTACGCTGATGTGCCATATGTGGGGGTAAACCACTGTTTGGGCGCACGGCAGAGCTCGGAAGGGAAGGAGCGCCTTTTTGGAATGCAGACTTTGATAGAATGGTCTGTGGGCATTATGTTGCGATTGCAGAGCCCCTGATATACCTAAACTGTAGTAACCCGCCACAAGTGACCCCATTTTGGAAACTAGACCCCCCAAGGAACTTATCTAGATGTGTGGTGAGAACTTTGAATGCCCAAGTGCTTCACAGAAGTTTAGAATGCAGAGTCGTGAAAATAAAAAATATTTTTTTTTCACAAAAAAGATATTGTAGCCCCCAAGTTTTTATTTTCACAAGGGTAACAAGAGAAATTGGACCCCAGAAGTTGTTGTCCAATTTATCCCGATTACGCTGATGCCCCATATGTGGGGGTAACCCACTGTTTGGGCGCACGGCAGAGCTCAGAAGGGAGGGAGCACCATTTGACTTTTTGAGCGCAAAATTGGCTGTCGTGTTTGGAGACCCCCTGATGTACCTAAACAGTGGAAACCCCCCAATTCTAGCTCCAACCCTAACCCCAACACACCCCTAACCCTAATCCCAACCTGATCCATAATCCTAATCACTAACCCTAACCATAATCACAACCCTTACCCCAAAACAACCCTAATGTCAACCCTAACCATAACCCTAATCAAAACCCTAAATCCAACACACCCCTAATCCTAATCTCAACCCTAACCTCAAACCTAACCCTAATCCCAATACACCCCTAATCACAACCCTAACCTTAACCCTAATCCCAAACCTAACCCTAATCCCAAGCGTAACCCTAATGCCAACCCTAACCCTAATACCAACCCTAATCCAAACCCTAACCCTAATCCCAGCTCTAACCCTAACTTTAGCCCCAACCCTAGCCCTAACTTTAGCCCCAACCCTAACCCTAGCCCTAAGGCTACTTTCACACTTGCGTCGTTTGGCATTCCGTCGCAATCTGTCGTTTTGGACAAGAAACGGATCCTACAAATGTGCCCGCAGGATGCGTTTTTTGCCCATAGACTTGTATTGCCGACGGATCGTGACGGATGGCCACACGTCGCGTCCATCGTGCACTGGATCAGTTGTGTTTTGGCGGAGCGTCGGCACAAAAAAAGTTCAATGAAACGTTTTTTTGTACGTCGCATCCGCCATTTCTGACCGCGCATGCGTGGCCGTAACTCCGCCCCCTCCTCCCCAGGACATAGATTGGGCGGCGGATGCGTTGAAAAACTACAGCTGCTGACCACGTTGTGCACAATTTTCACAACGTGCGTCGGTATGTCGGGCCGACGCATTGCGACGGCCCCGTACCGACGTAAGTGTGAAAGAAGCCTAACCCTAAATTTAGCCCCAACCCTAACCCTAAATTTAGCCCCAACCCTAGCCCTAACCCTAGCCCTAACCCTACCCCTAACCTTACCCCTACCCCTAACCCTAACCCTACCCCTACCCCTACCCCTAACCCTACCCCTAACCCTACCCCTAACCCTACCCCTAACCCTACCCCTAACCCTAACCCTACCCCTAACCCTAACCCTACTCCTAACCCTAACCCTACCCCTAACCCTACCCCTAACCCTAACTCTACCCCTAACCCTAACCCTAACCCTACCCCTAACCCTAATTTTAGCCCCAACTGCTGTTCTCCTGCCGGCCGGCAGATGGAGACAGATGGCGGGCGCACTGGGCATGCGCCCGCCATTTTCTTCTGCCGGCGGCCAGGAGGAGCAGCAAGAGGATCCAGGGACACAGGTGAGTATTGTAGGGTCCCTGTTATGAAAGGCAATTCAGAATCACAATGGACATGGAGGTTAGAGCACATACAGTGAACTGACAATAACCCAAAATAATAGAACGAGCTCTGAGACGTGGGAACTCTGCAGACCGCAATCCCTAAGCCTATCAAACCACACTAAAGGTAGCCGTGGAGAGCTCCTGACCAGAACCTAGGCGCCTCGTCACAGCCTGAGAAACTAGCTAATCCTGAAGATAGAAAAATAAGCCTACCTTGCCTCAGAGAAATTCCCCAAAGGAAAAGGCAGCCCCCCACATATAATGACTGTGAGTAAGATGAAAACACAAACATAGAGATGAAACAGATTTAGCAAAGTGAGGCCCGACTAGCTGAACAGAACGAGGATAGGGAAGATAACTTTGCGGTCAGCACAAAAACCTATAAAAAACCACGCAGAGGGGACAAAAAGACCCTCTGCACCGACTAACGGTACGGAGGTGGTCCCTCTGCGTCTCAGAGCTTCCAGCAGGTGAGAAAAACCAATAAAGCAAGCTGGACAGAAAAATAGCAACAAAATAACATAAGCAAAACTTAGCTTTGCAGAGCAGCAGGCCACAGGAATGATCCAGGGAAAAACAAGTCCCACACTGAAACATTGACAGGAAGCATAGATCAAAGCATCAGGTGGAGTTAAGTAGAGAAGAAGCTAACGAGCTCACCAGATCACCTGAGGGAGGAAACTCAGAAGCTGCAGTACCACTTTCCTCCACAAACGGAAGATCCCAGAGAGAATCAGCCGAAGTACCACTTGTGACCACAGGAGTGAATTCTGCCACAGAATTCACAACAGTACCCCCCCCTTGAGGAGGGGTCGCCGAACCCTCACCAGAGCCCCCAGGCCGACCAGGATGAGCCACATGAAAGGCACGAACAAGATCGGGAGCATGGACATCAGAGGCAAAAACCCAGGAATTATCCTCCTGAGCATAACCCTTCCATTTAACCAGATACTGGAGTTTCCGTCTTGAAACACGAGAATCCAAAATCTTCTCCACAATATACTCCAATTCCCCCTCCACCAAAACCGGGGCAGGAGGCTCAACAGATGGAACCATAGGTGCCACGTATCTCCGCAACAATGACCTATGGAATACGTTATGTATGGAAAAAGAATCTGGAAGGGTCAGACGAAAAGACACAGGATTAAGAACCTCAGAAATCCTATACGGACCAATAAAACGAGGTTTAAACTTAGGAGAGGAAACCTTCATAGGAATATGATGAGAAGATAACCAAACCAGATCCCCAACACGAAGTCGGGGACCCACACGGCGTCTGCGATTAGCGAAAAGTTGAGCCTTCTCCTGGGACAAGGTCAAATTGTCCACTACCTGAGTCCAAATCTGCTGCAACCTGTCCACCACAGTATCCACACCAGGACAGTCCGAAGACTCAACCTGTCCAGAAGAGAAACGAGGATGGAACCCAGAATTGCAGAAAAACGGTGAAACCAAGGTAGCCGAGCTGGCCCGATTATTAAGGGCGAACTCAGCCAAAGGCAAAAAGGACACCCAGTCATCCTGATCAGCAGAAACAAAGCACCTCAGATATGTTTCCAAGGTCTGATTGGTTCGCTCGGTCTGGCCATTAGTCTGAGGATGGAAAGCCGAGGAAAAAGACAAGTCAATGCCCATCCTACCAAAAAAGGCTCGCCAAAACCTCGAAACAAACTGGGAACCTCTGTCAGAAACGATATTCTCTGGAATGCCATGCAAACGAACCACATGCTGGAAGAACAAAGGCACCAAATCAGAGGAGGAAGGCAATTTAGACAAGGGTACCAGATGGACCATCTTAGAAAAGCGATCACAGACCACCCAAATGACTGACATCTTTTGAGAAACGGGAAGGTCAGAAATAAAATCCATAGAGATATGCGTCCAAGGCCTCTTCGGGACCGGCAAGGGCAAAAGCAACCCACTGGCACGAGAACAGCAGGGCTTAGCCCGAGCACAAATCCCACAGGACTGCACAAAAGCACGCACATCCCGCGACAGAGAGGGCCACCAAAAGGATCTAGCCACTAACTCTCTGGTACCAAAGATTTCAGGATGACCAGCCAACACCGAACAATGAAGTTCAGAGATAACTCTATTCGTCCACCTATCAGGGACAAACAGTTTCTCCGCTGGGCAACGATCAGGTTTATTAGCCTGAAATTTTTGCAGCACCCGCCGCAAATCAGGGGAGATGGCAGACACAATTACTCCTTCCTTGAGGATACCCGCCGGCTCAGATAAACCCGGAGAGTCGGGTACAAAACTCCTAGACAGAGCATCCGCCTTCACATTTATAGAGCCCGGAAGGTACGAAATCACAAAGTCAAAACGGGCAAAAAACAACGACCAACGAGCTTGTCTAGGATTCAAGCGCTTGGCAGACTCGAGATAAGTCAAGTTCTTATGATCAGTCAATACCACCACGCGATGCTTAGCTCCTTCAAGCCAATGACGCCACTCCTCGAATGCCCACTTCATGGCCAGCAACTCTCGGTTGCCCACATCATAATTACGCTCAGCAGGCGAAAACTTCCTGGAAAAGAAAGCGCATGGTTTCATCACTGAGCAACCAGAACCTCTCTGCGACAAAACAGCCCCTGCTCCAATCTCAGAAGCATCAACCTCGACCTGGAACGGAAGAGAAACATCTGGTTGACACAACACAGGGGCAGAAGAAAAACGACGCTTCAACTCTTGAAAAGCTTCCACAGCAGCAGAAGACCAATTGACCACATCAGCAGCCTTCTTGGTCAAATCGGTCAACGGTTTAGCAATACTAGAAAAATTGCAAATGAAACGACGATAAAAATTAGCAAAGCCCAGGAACTTTTGCAGACTTTTCAGAGATGTCGGCTGAGTCCAATCATGGATGGCCTGGACCTTAACAGGATCCATCTCGATAGTAGAAGGGAAAAAGATGAACCCCAAAAATGAAACCTTCTGCACACCAAAGAGACACTTTGATCCCTTCACAAACAAAGAATTAGCACGCAGGACCTGAAAAACCGTTCTGACCTGCTTCACATGAGACTCCCAATCATCCGAGAAGATCAAAATGTCATCCAAGTACACAATCAGGAATTTATCCAGGTACTCTCGGAAGATGTCATGCATAAAGGACTGAAACACTGATGGAGCATTGGCAAGTCCGAACGGCATCACGAGATACTCAAAATGACCCTCGGGCGTATTAAATGCAGTTTTCCACTCATCACCTTGCTTAATTTGCACCAGATTATACGCACCACGAAGATCTATCTTTGTGAACCAACTAGCCCCCTTAATCCGAGCAAACAGATCAGATAACAATGGCAAGGGGTACTGAAATTTAACCGTGATCTTATTAAGAAGGCGGTAATCTATACAAGGTCTCAGCGAACCATCCTTCTTGGCTACAAAAAAGAACCCTGCTCCTAATGGCGACGATGACAGGCGAATATGCCCCTTCTCCAGGGATTCCTTCACATAACTGCGCATAGCGGTGTGCTCAGGCACGGACAAATTAAACAATCGACCTTTTGGGAATTTACTACCAGGAATCAAATTGATAGCACAATCACAATCCCTATGCGGAGGTAGGGTATTGGACTTGGGCTCATCAAATACATCCCGGTAATCAGACAAGAACTCTGGGACCTCAGAAGGAGTGGATGACGAAATTGACAGAAATGGAACATCACCATGTACCCCCTGACAACCCCAGCTGTACATCGACATGGATTTCCAATCTAATACTGGATTATGGGCTTGTAGCCATGGCAACCCCAACAAGACCACATCATGCAGATTATGCAACACCAGAAAGCGAATAACCTCCTGATGTGCAGGAGCCATGCACATGGTCAGCTGGGTCAAGTATTGAGGCTTATTCTTGGCCAAAGGCGTAGCATCAATTCCTCTCAATGGAATAGGACACTGCAAGGGCTCCAAGAAAAACCTACAACGCTTAGCATATTCCAAGTCCATCAAATTCAGGGCAGCGCCTGAATCCACAAATGCCATGACAGAATATGATGACAAAGAGCAGATCAAGGTAACGGACAGAAGAAATTTTGACTGTACAGTACCAATGGTGGCAGACCTAGCGAACCGCTTAGTGCGCTTAGGACAATCAGAGATAGCATGAGTGGAATCACCACAGTAGAAACACAGACCATTCAGACGTCTATGTTCTTGCCGTTCAACTCTGGTCAAGGTCCTATCACACTGCATAGGCTCAGGTTTAAGCTCAGGTAATACCGCCAAATGGTGCACAGGTTTACGCTCACGCAAGCGTCGACCGATCTGAATGGCCAAAGACATAGACTCATTCAAACCAGCAGGCATAGGAAAATCCCACCATGACATCCTTAAGGGCTTCAGAGAGACCCTTTCTGAATATTGCTGCCAGCGCAGATTCATTCCATTGAGTGAGCACTGACCACTTTCTAAATTTCTGACAATATACCTCTATCTCATCCTGAGCCTGACAAAGAGCCAGCAAATTTTTTTCTGCCTGATCCACTGAATTAGGCTCATCGTACAGCAACCCAAGCGCCAGGAAAAACGCATCGATATTACTCAATGCAGGATCTCCTGATGCAAGAGAAAACGCCCAGTCCTGAGGGTCGCCGCGCAAAAAAGAAATGACGATCCTAACCTGTTGAATTGGGTCACCAGAAGAGCGAGGTTTCAAAGCCAGAAATAGTTTACAATTATTTTTGAAACTCAGAAATTTAGTTCTATCTCCAAAAAACAAATCTGGAATAGGAATTCTCGGTTCAAGCAAAGAATTCTGGACCACAAAATCTTGAATATTTTGAACTCTTGCGTGAGCTGATCCACACATGAAGACAGACCTTTAATGTCCATTGCTACACCTGTGTCCTGAACCACCCAAATGTCTAGGGGAAAAAAAAGACAAAACACAGTGCAAAGAAAAAAAAATTGGTCTCAGAACTTCTTTTTTCCCTCTATTGAGAATCATTAGCACTTTTGGCTTCCTGTACTGTTATGAAAGGCAATTCAGAATCACAATGGACATGGAGGTCAGAGCACATACAGTGAACTGACAATAACCCAAAATAATAGAACGAGCTCTGAGACGTGGGAACTCTGCAAACCGCAATCCCTAAGCCTATCAAACCACACTAAAGGTAGCCGTGGAGCGCTCCTGGCCAGAACCTAGGCGCCTCGTCACAGCCTGAGAAACTAGCTAATCCTGAAGATAGAAAAATAAGCCTACCTTGCCTCAGAGAAATTCCCCAAAGGAAAAGGCAGCCCCCCACATATAATGACTGTGAGTAAGATGAAAACACAAACATAGAGATGAAACAGATTTAGCAAAGTGAGGCCCGACTAGCTGAACAGAACGAGGATAGGGAAGATAACTTTGCGGTCAGCACAAAAACCTATAAAAAACCACGCAGAAGGGACAAAAAGACCCTCCGCACCGACTAACGGTACAGAGGTGGTCCCTCTGCGTCTCAGAGCTTCCAGCAGGCGAGAAAAACCAATAAAGCAAGCTGGACAGAAAAATAGCAACAAAATAACATAAACTTCTTCACCATGGCCAAAACCAAAGAGCTGTCTAAGGACACCAAGGACAAAATTTTAGACTTACATAAGGCTGAGATGGGCTACAGAGCACAAAAGGCAAGTAGCTTAGTGAAAAGGCAACAACTGCTAGCACAATTATTAGAAAATGGAGGAGTCTATCTTCAATGCAGTCACTGAGGGAGAAAGGTTGTTGGCCAAAATATCATGATACAAGACCCCATCCTTCCCCCCGTTAAAAAAGGAAATCAAACAAAAAATGTTAATAAAGGGGTTGTCCACTACTATTACAACCCCTTCTTAAAGTAAATTTTCAGCCCCAATAAAATAATAAAATGATAAAGCCTATACTCACCTCTGGAACAGCAGTGGCACAGGAGGTGAGTATAGGCTTTATCATTTTATCGGGGCCAAACATTTAGTTTAAGGAGGGGTTGTCGAAGTAGTGGAAAGCCCCTTTAACCAGCAGAATAACCCAATATCTACAGGCTAATGTAATTTTCCACATGACATATTCCTTTTAAAGAGCTCAAAAAAGTTCAATACAGTCCTAGGTCACTTCTGTGTCTTAGACAACCATTTTCATGACAATTAGATGCTTTGCAGTATTGCAATTCAATGCAAATTTATTCACTGCAAATCAAACTTTTTGAGAAAGTTTGGCAAACTAAGCTAATTTGAATTTAATTAGACTTGATCATCTCTAGTGCTTAACTAGAGCAAGTCTATATTCTCCATAATAGATTTTCCAGTTTCTTCATGAGGTCTGACACAATTGATCTGCCTGATGATAAAGGAAATTTTTTAAATTTCATCCCAAAACTGCAAAGAAGGGTTCCCTCTTTTCATCTTTCAAGCACAGGTTTGATTTCTATTTGAACCACTTTGTATAACTGAAGAGATGAGCAGAGGTGGAAATTTTTGCAAGTTCTGGAAGTTTGGCCTTCCGCTAACCTCCATACGGTTCACACAGAAGAAACACCATACAAATATGGGGGATTGATAATGATGGGTTGTTTATGCTGCAGATAGCAATACACTGAATTCGGAGGGAGTGTTATGTTTCTTGTCCATACCTTTCAATAAGACTGTAGTCTGAGAGTTTTAGAACTACATAAAACTACTAACAAAAAAATCTCAAATCCAACATGTTTTTGTATTCCTTTTGAATATTGTAAGTGAAGGATAATTGAAAGCTTAAATAATACAAACCTGTCAAAATATTTCCATCACTATTCTCTAGTATTTAGGTTCCAAAGTTAATTTGCAAATGCATGTATCTATGGGAGGTCTGTAGCTAAGAAATTAGATGAACGTGATCCAAAGTTATGTGTATACATAAAGTGTCGCATTAACTAAGTGCTGAAAGAGAAATCTGAGATCTTCTCTTACACAGTGTTGTAGAAGGAAAAGCACATTTACCTCATTATTATAATGGTCCTGATGACTCAGTGTAGACTCAGCTCTGTAATGATAGCTATTCCTTATGTCTGTGTCTCTGAAAAGTTTAGTTTATGACATAATATTGTATAATGTATGTCAAGTAGAAATTATTCAGATAAAGCAATAACTCTGAATATGGGGTACATCCAGAAAAAAAGAGCTAGCAAAGTAATGAGTTTAGCATATTGATGCAATAAGACACATGCTTATCTTTTGATTGATATCTTCTAGTTTGCTCCAAATTATTACTTTTTCTCTTTTGGCACCGAGGCAATTCTCTCTAGCTGATTTGTAATACATACTGATGAAACAAATCATCTTGCTGCAGAATCAATTCTTGTTTATATAAAGACAAATTGTCGTGTAATATTTGTGGGTCCAATTGTGAATGCAACCAGTAATTGCGTTGCATTCAAATGGTAGATGTATTACATTATTTTTAAAATGTTGTTTCTGAATTTTATTTGGGGTAATGTCTGAAAAATAACTGCAGTTTGATAATGGATCCTATAGTTCTGATGATAGATGTACTTTACACTTACAATTTAAAAGTTCCATAAAAGTTTTGCTGCATTCTCTTATGACTATGGAACATTTGCATGTTATGTTTTTATGACTAATGGTCCACATAAAAATGTCGACTTTTGTCTCTTTTATAGACATAAACTCACCCTTTTAAGTGAATAGGTATATTAAACAAAGCATACAGCTCGTAGAAGGCATATGCCTGTTTTAGGCCGGGATCACACATGCGAGAAACACGTCCGTGTCTCGCATGTGAAATCCAAGCTCTGGCGCCGGCACTCCAGAGCGGAGCGTGCAGCTCCATGTGTTGCTGTGCGGCCGCACGCTCCGCTCTGGAGTGCCGGCGCCAGAGCTTGGATTTCACATGCAAGACACGGACGTGTTTCTCGCATGTGTGATCCCGGCCTTACGCTGACCCTCAGCCCTGCCTGGCAAAACTCCATCTGAGCTTGTTGTGCATACAAAAAATGGATAACACATAAATTGTAAAAGCAGACATAAAACACATGAAACACTGATCAGAACAACTATAGAAAATGGTCCTTTTATTACAGACAATAAAGGGAACCTGTCAAGTGAAAAAAGTCTATTAACCTACAGATATGGATTTAATCTTCATATTAATAGCATTCTGAACCTGCCCAGCTTCTGCACTTACACTATCACTCCCATTATCGTTCGGGTTTCAGTCACAGGGGCTGATGCGGTGCTGGTTCAGTTACCGCTATGTGTATAAAGATCAGCAATTGTACCTGCACTCCAGGCACTGACTGACAGTAGGCCCAAATGCTGGGCTGCCTCTCTCTATACACAGAGTGGTAAAAGAAACCACACTGGTGCCACCCCTGTGCCTGAAAAATGTTTCTACTGGGAAAAATAAAGTTAATTTCCTCCTGGCAGCGGGGCTCTTAGTAGAGGCAGTTTTAGAATGCTGTTATCCTACAGATTAATCCAATAGATTAATCCCATGCAAGTTAATAGCATTCATTCATTTGAAGGTTCCCTTTAAAGGATTTATCCAAGACGTTATTTTTTTTACTATTGGCCTAAAAACTAACAATCAAGTAGTTGCTAACTACCTGCCTGTTCAACCTGAATAAGCTACTCAACAGAGCAGCTTTCCTTCTTCCGGTCTGCTCTGTCGACAGGGAGTGATTGCCGACACCATGCTGATTCACCGCTGGCTCCCTGCAGTTAGGTAGCGGGGAGACAGCTGTCAATCAACTTTATACTGGCAGTCATGCCCCTTCAATAGAGCAGAGATGAAAAGAACTTGCTGCTCCATTGAACTGATATTAGTGGAAGCTGTTGTATTGCCAACAGTAGAAGTCTGTAACCTATCTACAAAGGCAGAGATTGGGAATGGGCACAACAAGCAGGGAGGTAGCAACAGCCTGCCAGTAAGTTTTTAGGTCCATTATAAAAAAAATTAGCTGGATAAACTCCTTAAAAATATTACAGGTGAATAAGGAATAACTGTGGGCGAAAATAATCTATATAGTAACTTGCTAGCAAACAAAACAATATTTCTTCAGAACGCAAAAATGATATTTTTTGGTCTGTTTACAGTGAGTCTACGAAATTAAGAACACTCCATTGGAGAATTGCTACAGGTCAATAGACAAACTCTTACACGCCATCCATGTCAAAGCAGTAATAGAAATTCAGTGTTCCAACTGCAAGAATGAATCAGACCATGGTCTAGTGACAACCATTGCCTTGCACAGCACAAACTAGGAGATAACACATTGCAAAAATTGTACCTTGTACATTCATTTTTTATCAGTGCTGCCAGCATTATTATTTTGTAATAGCTTGCATTTGGTTGCAAGAATACACTGTAAAATATATAAATCTGAAAAGTCTATGCAGTAAAATATCTATCTAATGCTACAATGATTTTGAAGAAAAAATCTTGTACAAAACATAGATGACATTTACCGGAAAGCCGAGTTTAATTATTTCCATGTTAACATATTGAAAAAATATTACCAATTTATCCGGAGTATTCCGGAAGCCTTGGAACTGATAAAAAAGACTAATGCAAATCATACAATATGCTTGCTCATTCATCTTTAAAGGAAGAATTCAGTGAAAATATGAATAAATGCATTATTTTAAAAAAAGGTCCATTCCAAAATTTGCAGTGTTCAATATGTATATACTCTGTAAGAAAACAGGATTTGTACTAATTCCCATGATGAGTCTTATTTTGCATTATTAGGCACATTTTGTGAGGCAAACATTTCTCACTGTACATATATAATTTAGAACGTAAAAGAATATTATTACAGGAGTTGTCAGCTTTCAGCAAGCTTCTGCCCACAGGTATACGAAAACAAACTGAGGCTGGAGTCACACTACCGTATAATACGGGCAAGTGCTATGCTATAATAAATCGCATAGCACTCGGCCAATGCTAATCCATGGGGCAGCTCCCATCATACGTCTTTTTCTCGGCCGTATTATACGTGCGAGTTAAATCACAGCATGCTGCGATTTTCACCATATATCGGCCGAGACTCACCAATGAAAGTCTATGGGTGCGAGAAAAACTCGCACGCCACAAGAACCATCAGTGTGACTTGCGAGAAATATGCACCGTTATCCTTTCGAAAAGCCGGCAATTAAGTGCTGTGTACAGTAAAATCACACTGACAGGTTAAAACGGAATGGATAAAATAAATGTATACACATAATATAGGTAAATATATGTCATTGACACATATCTATATATATATATATATATATATATATATATATTTCATAGAGCGTTAGGTAGCAGAATCGTCGATAATTCCATAGTCGACTTCTGTAATATCATTGCAGAAGCCGACAGGATATGACACATGGTTTACATACAGTAAACCATTGCGTATTAGTTAGATTTTTATATGTCCCTGACTAATACTGTTAGTACTATGTGTGTTAAATTTTGGAGATGTAGGTGTTAAATTAAATAATTTATTGAGGGAAAAAAATAGCGTGGGCTCGTGCGCAATTTTCTTCGCCAGAGAGGGAAAGCCAGTGACTGAGAGCAGATCTTATTAGCCTAGTAAGGGACCATTGTTATTGCCCCAGCTAAAAACATCCGCCTCCAGCCACCCCAGAAAAGGAGCATCTATAAGATGCGCCATTTCTGGCACTTAGCTTCTCTTCCCATTGCCCTGTAGTGGTGGCCTATGAGGCAATAAGGGGTTAATGTCACCTTGGTATTGTAAGGTGACATTAAGCCTGGTTAATATCAGAGAGGTGTCAATAAGACACTTATCCATTATTAATCCAATATGAAAGGGTTAAAAAAAATGCACATACATTGAGAATAAAGTATTTAATTAAATACTTAAACACACAGGTTTTCCATGTTAATTACACTCTCAATCCAAGCAAAGCCCTCATTCTCCTGTAAAAAATCCAAAATAAAAAAGCAACAATATCCCATATCTGTCCGCCATACAGTCAAGTCCCACGCTACAATCCATCTCAAGGCGTTAAATACTTTACAATCGGGAGTGATGCTAATGCTACAGCCCCAACTGTAAACCACTGTGTAATGAATGAAAAGTTGCATGTGCAGCCTCCCCGCCTGACCGGACATGAACTCTGTAGTGTGGGAAAGTTTCTGTCTGTCTGCTTAGCCTTTCTGGCTATAAATTATAGGGGGACCCCACCTCATGTTTTTTGGAGGGTCCCCTTATTAGATTAGCCAGTAAAGGCTAAATATACAGCTGCGGGCTGATATTCATAGCCTGGAAAGATCCATGTGTATTAACCCCTACCCAAGCTACATATGTCGACCCCAGCCGCCGGCTTTCCCTCTCTGGCGAAGAAAATTCCCACGCAATTGTTTTAGATTGTAGGATGGAACTTGTGGAGCCAAAAAATAGGCTTCCACATTATTTATTCATGATTTTCCGGGTCAGGATCCATTATATGTTCATTTTGCAAGCTGGCAAGAAAATCTTGTCTTATGGATGCCATACAGATGTCACACGGATGTCACACGAATGCTTAGATGTGAGAAAATCGCATCCTCGCATTGCACACTGATGACATACGGATCAATGTTCCGGGAACATTTCTGCGATTCTCGGCCGTGAAATACCGACCAATTTTTTTTTTTATTCGTTGATTCTGACTTCGGCCTGAGGGTAAGTAAAGTACAGTTTGTTTTTACACATAATTGAGCCTGAGTTCAGACGTTTACTGAAGGCATCCCCTGTGACTATGTGGGTATTCTGATGACAATATGTCCTATGCTATTTCTGTCATCTACAGTGTGAGACCATCAATAATGGGAATCACACCAGATTTCTATAAAAACCAGTGGAGCACTGAAGAGAATCAGAAAGAATCATCTTGTCATCAGTTCCTCGGAGTGGATCAATTTCAGATTTTAATACATTAACATCAGCAGATTAAATTTCAGCTGTGGAGTAAAGCTTAGAAAATAGTTTATAATTTCATTTAAACTAAAAGGAATCTAAAAGTCAAATTTCTGTTTCTAATAATAAACTAAATTATTATCCTTAATGAATTATAAAAAGTACCTAGTAAAATATTGCTCAAGGTGACTGGGAAGGAAATCACTGCATAATTGTCTATAGCAGTTAGCATTTGTGACTATATTTAGAGTTGGGTGGATTATGCAACATTTTTCTTGTTTTTATCCTCAATTTTTTCCTCACAAATTTTACTGGAAAATATGATTGGCAAAAAGACTCAGCTCACTCGCAATCATACAAGTCTATGGGTGTGTGTGACATATAGTACTGTACTTGGATGTCATATACGCCTAAACAGGCAATGAAGGAGATGGAGAAATTACTTTCTCCATCTAATCCGCACCTGAACTGCAATTCTCTCATGCGAGAGGATCAGAGCACAGAGCACTGACACTTGGCTCACGCTTTCAGCAGAGCTGGAGCAGAAGGTCATTAGCACATCACATCAGATGCCATTCACTGGTGTGATTCTGGCCTTGGTGTGTATTTGTTAGTTATGCTGCAGGAACTCATTTTAGTTACTATGAACATGATATCTACTATATAATTGGCTAAGGGTCACTTCCGTCTTTCTGTCTGTCTGTCCTTCTGTCACGGATATTCATTGGTCGTGGCCTCTGTCTGTCATGGAATCCAAGTCACTGATTGGTCTCGCCAGCTGCCTGTCATGGCTGCCACAACCAATCAGCAATGGCCACAGTCCAATTAGTCCCTCCTACTGCCCTGCAGTCAGTACCCGGTGCCCGCTCCATACTCCCCGCAGTCAGTGCCCGCTCCATACTCCCCGCAGTCAGTGCCCGGCGCCCGCTCCATACTCCCCGCAGTCAGTGCCCGCTCGAAACTCCTCGCAGTCAGTGCCATCTCCATACTTCCCGCAGTCAGTGCTCGCTCCATACTCCCCACAGTCAGTGCCCAGTCAGTGCCCACCCCATACTCCCCGCAGTCAGCGCCCGCTCCATACTCCCCGCAGTCAGTGCTCGGCGCCCGCTCCATACTCCCTGCAGTCAGCGCCCACTCCATACTCCCCACAGTCACACAGGGTTAATGCCAGCGGTAACGGACCGCGTTATGCCACGGGTAACTCACTCCATTACCGCCGCTATTAACCCTGTGTGACCAAGTTTTTACTATTGATGCTGCCTATGCAGCATCAATAGTAAAAAGATATCATGTTAAAAATAATAACAAAACAAAAAACCTGCTATTCTCACCTTCCGTAGTCCGACGATGTGCTCCTGCCAGCTTCCGGTCTCAGCGATACATTGCGAAATTACCGAGAACACTTAGCAGTCTCGCAAGACCGCTAAGTGATCTGGGTAATTTTGCAATGCATCCTGGGAACGCAAGATGGCGGCAACCACGCGCATCGCCAGAGGATCTACGCTGGATCCCGTCGGGTAAGTATATAACTATTTTTTATTTTAAATTTTTTTTTTTAACAGAGATATGGTGCCCACACTGCTAAATACTACGTGGGCTGTGTTAGATACCGCATGGCTGCTATATACTACCTGGCCAGTGTTAGATACTATGTGGGCTGTGTTCTATACTGCCTGGGCTGTGCTTTATATTACGTGGCCAGTGTTATATACTGCGTGGGCTGCATTATATACTACATGGCTGCTATATACTGCGTGGGCAGTGTTATATACTACGTGGCTGTGTTCTATACTGCGTGCTATATACTACATGGCCACTGTTAGATACTATGTAGGCTGTGCTATATATTACATGGGCTGTGTTATATGTTACGTGAGCAATCACAAAGAAAAAATGGTGGAAACGTCCACAGGGTACACAAAGTAGAAAAACCTTTATTGATTAAAATCTACATATACAAGGAAAAGATAGGGGCAAGGCCGGACACAGCGGCACAGCACACTTAGCAACAATAGAAGTGGGAGTACACATATAATAATAGATGGTCACCAGCGCAAGTGCGCAGCCAAATTAGCAAAAACAATATAATACCATAACAGCGAGTTAGGGTGACCTTACCTAGTATCGTAAAAACAGGCACATGTGGGCTCCTACCCTCCCCGACGCGCGTTTCGGAAGCACTACGCTTCGTTCCTCAGGGGAAGGAATGTATGTGGTTTCAGGGTTCAGCTGAAATAAGCCCCTAGAATACCGCCATCTCTGGTGAGGAGTTTTGTGTAAGTGGATTCAGGGCCCGGCTAAAATAAGCCCCTAAAATACTGGCACATCCGGTGAGGAGCTTTGCGTGTGCCATTCTGACTGCATGACCACTGTTCGCTGTATTTGGTAGCTGTGATCCTCTGTGAGGTTAACAGGGCACAGCGTTCTCTTGTTTTAAGTGACTCTGTAACTTTCACTTATACCGCCATATAGTACCGTCAGTTACTAGCAGCGGGTTTTACTCCTGCACGGTGGACCCCGGGTTGCAAACGCACCTATTACGCTATAAATATATATTTGGTGCATTACGCCAAACCCTAACAGTAAGTTACACGTGCGGGCAAATACAAGGTAGATAAGGTATAGTGTTGATAAATGTGAAATAATACACTTATGTTGAAGTAATTGTATTGTTGCATAAACATTGACTGGAAATATAGTAAGGATTACAGAACAGTTGGAAGATTTGGATATTACAGTTACAGTGGGTATGGAAAGTATTCAGACCACTTTAAATTTCTCACTCTGTTTCATTGCAGCCATTTGTAAATTTAAAAAAGTTCATTCTTTTCTCATTAATGTACATTCTGCACCCCATCTTGACTGACAAACAGAAATGTAGTAATGTTTGCAAATTTATTAAAAAAGAAAAACTGAAATATCACATAGTCATAAGAGTCCAGACTAGTGATGTGCGAGTGTACTCGTTGCTCGGGTTTTCCCGAGCACACTCGGGTGACCTCTGAGTATTTATGACTGCTCGAGATTTACAGCTACTAGCCTGCTTGATTACATGTGGGGATTCCCTAGCAACCAGGCAACCCCCACATGTACTTAGCTTGGCGTTTAGCTGTAAATCATTCAGCTGCCGCAATGAAAACTAAATCTCCGAGCAGCCATAAATACTCGGAGGTCACCCAAGCGTGCTCAGGAAAACCCGAGCAACGAGTACACTCGCTCATCAATAATCCAGA
Source organism: Ranitomeya imitator (assembly GCF_032444005.1). Taxonomy (NCBI): domain Eukaryota; kingdom Metazoa; phylum Chordata; class Amphibia; order Anura; family Dendrobatidae; genus Ranitomeya; species Ranitomeya imitator. Next base: position 532,824,109 of record NC_091286.1, read on the forward strand.
CCCTTTACTCAGTATTGAGTAGAAGCACCCTTTTGCGCTAGTGCAGCCATGAGTCTTCTTGGGAATGAAGCAATAAGTTTTTCACACCTGGATTTGGGGATCCTCTGCCATTCCTCCTTACAGATCCTCTCCGGTTCCGTCAGGTTGTATGGTGATCATTGGTGGACAGTAGCATTGAGGGATACCTTCCGATATCCAAAAGTATCGGTATCGGATTGGATCGGCCGATATCCGAAAAATATCAGATATCGCCGATACCGATACCGGATACCAATGCAAGTCAATGGGACACAAATATCGGATTTTAAATAAGCCCTTTCTGTCCTTCTACACCCTGTTGCGGTGGAAGGAAGAGTGTGAGCGGTGCGTGGGCGGACACTGTGTGTGTCTGTGTGTGCGGGCGGGGTCTGTGCGGGCCTACCGGGGATCTGTACGGGCCTCTCGGGGGTCTGTGTGTGCCTGCTGAGGCTCTGTGCGAGTGTGCCAGGGCTCTGTGCGGTGTGCGGGGCTCTATGCACCATGCCGGGGATGTTTGCGGCGTGCGGGGCTCTGTGCGTGCGTGCCGGTGCTTGCGTGCTGGGGCTCTGTGCGTGCGTGCGTGCGTGCCGGGGCTCGGTGCGTGCGTGCCGGGGCTCTGTGCATGCATGCCGGGGCTCTGTGTGGCATGCAGGGCTCTGTGTGCCATGCCGGGGCTCTTTGCGGCATGCCGGGGATGTTTGCGGCGTGCGGGGCTCTGTGCGTGCGTGTCGGTGCTCGGTGCTTGCGTGCCGGGGCTCTGTGCGTGTGTGCCGGGGATCTGTGCGTGTGTGCTGGGGCTCTCTGCCTGTGTGCCGGGCTCTGTACGGTGTGCCGGGGCTTTGTGCATGCCTGCCAGGGCTCTGTGCGTACGTGCCGGGGCTCTGTGGGGCGTGCCGAGGCTCTGTGCGGTGTGCGGGGCTCTGTGTGCGTGTGTGCAGGCATCATCCGATGGGACTACAAGTCCCATTGGACGATGCCTACTTCAGTGACAGTGAGTGACACATTAGCCAATGATCGGACAATAGTTTCCCCATCATCCGGCTAATGTGTTGAAGGAAAAAAAAACATACATACTACATACATACTACATACATGCTACATACAATAAATACATACAGTACATTAAACAGAGTTCATACTCACCATTACTTGTCACTTTGCTCCCCGAAGCCAGTGTCATCTGTAAAAAAAGATTAAAATAACAAGCAGCCAATATACTCCCTGTCCGCAGAAATCCACGAGTGTCCCACTACAATGTCATGTGGAGAACGGCAGCATCAGCTGTTGCGACCGCTCTCCTGGGGCTCCAGGAACACAATGACAGGAGGAAGGTATCCATCTGCACTGTATTCCTCCGCCGCTGTAAAAAAAAAAAAATCCTTAGTCTCACTTTTGGCATTGCTGTGTGAGAAATTTTCCCACGCAGTAATTGCCATAAAGTGAGACTTTGTCCTAAGGTAACCTCAGTGAGGCACTGCAGGAGCCATTGTTTCCTGTCACTGTGTCACTGAGGGTCCTATAGAGCAGTGGCATCACCCGATGTCACTGTTCTATAGGGGAGATCGTCGTGGGACACTCGTTATTAATTGGACTACGGCAGATAGGTAGTATGCAGTTTATTATTTTAAGTTTTTTTGCAGGCCCTGAAGTATGGTAAGTATGGTTACATGAAGAATATTAAAATACTTTTTTCTAAATGTGTGTGTGTTTTATTAACTCTTTATTACTATTGGATTAATAATGGATAGGCGTCTTATTGACGCCTTTTCCGTTATTAACCCGGCTTAAAGTTGGAGCGCCCCCAGACACAGGGCCACGCGTTCTCGGTACCAGGATTCTCTGGTTCAGTTCAGAAGCTGTCACGGTGGCTAGACCCAGTCCGCGACCCTGCTAAGGGGCGTCCAATAGAGGTGGTACAGTCTATGAGGGTTCGTGACGCCACCTGTGGTGTTCGGTCAGGGTGACCGACGCTGCTGTGGGGTCCGCTGGGGTGATGGAATAGCAGCTGGATGGTATACCTTCCCACAGGTGAAGCATGTCCCCAGGGCTTCCCAGTAAGGTGGATGGTGATGGTGTGAGGTGCAGTCAATAACGAGGACACAAGGTTGCAGTCTCTTTACCTCTTTACTGAAGACTTCAGGATCTGCAATCCAGAGCACGCTTAACAGGGCTATCTGAGACTGGCCGGTCCGATGGGCACTTCCAGAATTCCCTTTACAGGTGGAAATCGTTGCCTACCAATAGCGCCTGTGTGTTGTAGTGCTACCCTGCTGAGCATTCGGAATAGTCCTCACAACTCCTGTTCTCATTCGTTCGTTCTTTACAGCTCTCTCTTTCTTCTGACTAACTTTCTATCCAACCCCTAGTTTTACCAGTCTGAGGAGGGGCCCAATAAATAAAGCCTTTTGCTCCCCCTAGTGGCCGGAGTGTGAAGTGTAATGTGTGCTGGTGATACCTGGTCAGTAGAATTCCTTCAGTGCCATCAGACGTACCATCACTCCCCTTAGTGGCAGAGTGTCATACTGCAACGACCATATCTCTGGGGCGCTGCACTCCCCCCCGGTTAAATCCAGTACTCCTGGACTGGGAAGAAGAACAACAATACAATTCAGCAAAAGACATACAACATTTTTGAATTTCTTGAGACAAGTAAATTGAACAATGCTTCCCTTTATGGGAGGTGAGGACACTTGAACGTTACAAACAAGAACAGGATTAAATATTTTTAAATAACATTATGACAATAAATAACTCTTTTTACCCAACCGGGTATTCTACTTAGTGCAAATTCAGAACAATAAGTTAACTTCTCCTTTAAGGGCGTATAAGCTGAACCCACTAAAGGCCTACTATAAAATAGTATAAAATAACTCAACTTGTCTTTCCTTTCTAGCTTCACCAATGCAGGACCGCCTAGCTCCTGGGCTGGGCCTACTGTCATTGTCTCTCTTTCAGCTACCATCTGTCGTTCTGCGGTTCTCAGGAGGACTCTCTCTTTAACCCCTATGGTTTTACACAGAAAGAAGACTTTGTGAAGATAATGCTTCTGGGACTCACGTCTAACGGTTCGCCCATAGATATCGGTAGCGGGGGCAGTATCCCCTTCATGACATACAGGGTTGTCACCCTGATCTCGGCAACGGGAGGCTGGTCATAGCTGGGATGGGGAGCGGTCACCGGAGCTGGATCGGTCGGCGGGGCAGGGTTGCTTTTGGTACCTGCGTCTGATGTGGTTCCACCGGTGTCAATCGGCTCCGCTGATGAGGACGCTGGAGTCTGCGGCGGCTCTGACCACGGCGCTCCCTGCGCGATCTTCTTGCACAGCTCCGACTTCCATTTCTTCGCCGTCGCCGACCCCTCGCCTGGAATCGGGTGGTTCGATGCCTCCTCCGGTAATTCCAGGGGATCCGGATCCCCCTGCGGCGGTAAGCCCTGGTCCGGCTCCGCTGGGTTGCAGTGATCCTGGGTCACTTCGTCATCGTTCAGGCACTCGCTGGTCGCCGTCTCCTCTCCTGGCCCTGCAGCAGCACACACACGAGGCTCTTCCATTTTCTGGGGTTTGAGCTCCTCCATTCCTGAGCTCGTCATCCTGCAGCCGTAGTCGGAGTGGGCAGATGTTGCTGTTCGCGCCGTTTTCTCGATCTCCTCCCATGACATGCCCTCCTTCTTCTCCTGCGCTCCTCGTGGCGCGGCAATGGCGGCGGTTTTGGCGGGAATCATGCGACAATCAGCAATACACAGTCTTTACAATAAATCACAGTTCAAAAACGTTTCAATCACAATTCCAAGGCACACATGACCTGCTCCTCAGGCTTAAGTACGATCCTGTTCATGACGCTAAGTTGGAGCGCCCCCAGACACAGGGCCACGCGTTCTCGGTACCAGGCCTCTCTGGTTCGGTTCTGAAGCTGTCACGGTGGCTAGACCCGGTCCGCGACCCTGCTAAGGGGGTGTCCAATAAAGGTGGTACAGTCTATCAGGGTTCGTGACGCCACCTGTGGTGTTCGGTCAGGGTGACTGACGCTGCTGTGGGGTCCGCTGGGGTGATAAAATAGCAGCTGGATGGTATACCTTCCCACAGGTGAAGTTTGTCCCCAGGGCTTCCCAGTAAGGTGGATGGTGATGGTGTGAGGTGCAGTCAATAACGAGGACACAAGGTTGCAGTCTCTTTCCCTCTTTACTGAAGACTTCAGGATCCGCAATCCAGAGCACGCTTAACAGGGCTATCTGAGACCGGCCGGTCTGATGGGCACTTCCAGAATTCCCTTTACAGGTGGAAATCGTTGCCTACCAATAGGCAATAGCGCCTGTGTGTTGTAGTGCTACCCTACTGAGCATTCGGAATAGTCCTCACAACTGCTGTTCTCGTTCGTTCGTTCTTTACAGCTCTCTCTTTCTTTAGTTCCAGATGTTTCTAGTTCAACGTCCCCCAGGTATGTTATGGCTAGGACGCACCCGTATGACGGGAAGGCCTGGAGGTCTTCCGGGACCCTAGAGACACCCCTCTGCCACTGTTGCCCCCTATGTCTTCGTAGGTGTTTAGGTGAGACAGCCAACCTATAATTAACTGTCCTGCGGAGTTTGGAGTAAGGTGTAAAGTTGGTTACTCCCTCGGTGTTCCAGCCACCGGCTACGCGCCTCAGTTGGATGTTGCCTCGGTCTCACGGCACGACTCCTACTGGCTCTCCTTTGTGCTTGATCTCGTTTCTCACTGTCTCACAATATCCTTCGCTTCGTGTCTCTTTCTTAGGATACCGCCACGGGGTGTGCAGGCGTGGTTCCGTAACGTTCTATTCTGGTCGCTAGGTACCTGCCAGGTTACCACGCCTGACAGGGACCCCCCTGTGTCTTCTCCCTGCAACACCCCCTGCCACGGGATGTTGCCTGAATCCAACCCAGTCAGCTTCTGACTAACTTTCTATCCAACCCCTAGTTTTACCAGTGTGAGGAGGGGCCCAATAAATAAAGCCTTTTGCTCCCCCTAGTGGCCGGAGTGTGAAGTGTAATGTGTGCTGGAGATACCTGGTCAGTAGAATTCCTTCAGTGCCATCAGACGTACCATCACTCCTCTTAGTGGCAGAGTGTCATACTGCAACGACCAGATCTCTGAAGCGCTGCAATGTCACCTTACAATAGCAAGGTGACATTAACCCCTTATTACCCCATATCCCACTGCTACATGGGAGTGGGAAGAGAGGGTCTAAGTGCCGGAATTGTTGCATCTTACAGACGCGTCATTTCTACGGCGGCTGCGGACTGGTATTCGTAGCCGGGGTGTGGGGCAATATCCATGGCCCCTCTCTAGGCTATGAATATCAGCCCGCAGCTGTCTGCATAGCCTTTCTGGCTATGAAATATGTCATTTTTTGGGGGGTCCCCCTATTTTAATAGCCAGTAATGGCTACGCAGACAGCTGCGGGCTGATATTCAAAGCAGGCTACAGCTATTGGTCCCCGGCCGTCGGCTTTCCCCTTTTGGCGCAGAAAATTGCATGGGAGCCCACGCTGTTTTTTTACGTTTTTTTTAATTCAATGCTCATTAAGGCCTCTTTCACACTTGTGTCGGTATGGGTCCGTCACTATGCGTCGAGCCAACGTACCGACGCACGTTGTGAAATTTGTGCCCCGACGTGGGCAGCGGATGCAGTTTTTCAATGCATCCGCTGCCCATTCTGAAGTGTGGGGAGGAGGAGGCGGAGTTTCAGCCGCACATGCATGGTAGAACATGGCGGACGCGATGGACAAATAAACCTTCACTTGAACGTTTTTTCGTGCCGACAATTCGCCAAAACACGACAGATCCATTGCACGACAGACGCGACTTGTAACCATCCGTCGCGATCCGTCGCTAATACAAGTCTATGGGTAAAAAATGCATCCTGCGAGCACATTTGCAGGATCCGTTTTTTTCCCAAAACAACGGATTGTGACGGATTGCTAAAAACGCAAGTGTGAAAGTAGCCTTAGAAACATCAGCCTTTCTATTATATATCTATGGATATATCTATACATAGATGTATCTATCCATATATCTGGCTGCTTTCACACATCAGGTTTTTGCCGTCAGGCACAATCCGGTGAGTTTTTAAAAAAATGGATTCGTTTTTTCCGTCGGATCCGTTTTTTCTTTCGGGTCCGTTTTGTTCTTCCGGATCCGTTTTTTCCGCCGGATCAGTTTTTTTCCACAGGATCAGTTTTTTTCCGCCTGATCTGTTTCTTTCCCGCCGAATCCATTTTTTTCCGCCGGATCCGTTTTTTTTCAGCCCGTTCCATTTTTCCACTGGACCTGTTTTTTTCCGCAGGATCCGTTTTTTTCTGCCGGATCCGTTCAACGGATGATGGGACTGCTACTGTCCCATTATTGGCTAATGTGTCAATCACTGTCATTGTAGTAGGCATCGTCCGATGGGACTTGTAGTCCCATCGGACGATGCCTGCACACACGCACAGAGTGCCGCACAGAGCCCCGGCACACATGCACAGAGCCCCGGCACGCCTGCACAGAGCCCCGGCACACATGCACAGAGCCCCGGCACACATGCACAGAGCCCCGGCACACATGCACAGAGCCCCGGCACACATGCACAGAGCCCCGGCACACATGCACAGAGCCCCGGCACACAAGCACAGAGCCGCGGCAGGCCCGAACAGAGCCCCAGCAGGCCTTACAGAGTCCTGCACGCTGCACAGAGCCCCGGCAGGCCTGCACAGAGCCCCGCACGCCGCAAAGAGCCCCGGCAGGACTGCACAGAGCCCCGCACGCCCCACAGAGCCCCAGCACACACGCACAGAGCCCCGGGAGGCCCGCACAGAACCACGGCACGCTGCACAGAGCCCCGGCAGGCCCGCACAGAGCCCCGGCACATACGCACAGAGCCCAGGCACAAACGCACAGATCCCCGGCAGGCCTGCACAGAGCCCCGTCACACACGCACAGAGCCCCGGCACACATGCACAGAGCCCCGGCAGGCCCGCACAGAGCCCTGCATGCTGCACAGAGCCCCAGCACACACGCACAGAGCCCCGGCACACACGCACAGAGCCCCGCACGCCGCACAGAGCCCCGGCACACATGCACAGACCCCTGGCTCGCACGCACAGACCCCCCCACGGTCACGCACAGACCCCGCCTGCACACACACACATACGCAGTCTCTGCCCAAGCACCACCCACACTCCATTATAGTGCATCATTGAACTATAGGAACTTCCGATTCCGGTATCTGATATCACAAAATTATCGGAACTCGGTATCGGAATTCCGATACAGTAAATATCGGCCGATACCCGATATTTGCAGTGTCAGAATGCTCAACACTAGTGGACAGCCATTTTCTGGTCTCTCAGAGATGTTCAATTGGGTTTAGGTCAGGGCTGTGGCTGGGCCAGTCAAGATCACAGAATTGTTTTGAAGTCACTCCTTTGTTATTTTAGCTGTGTGCTTAGGGTCAATGTCTTGTTGGAAGGTGAACCTTCGCCCAATCCATTTGGAGCTAATAAACAAAAGTGGGGATGTTTCCCCTGTAGTAACTGTTTGGCCTGTAATCATAAAAACATCAAGAGATCAGGTAATTTTTCTCAGTTTATGGTACTCGTGAGTATACTATCGCTCACTACATTTCGTGTAGTAAATTTTTTATCGTCTACTGTGCCCAATGCCCTTGCTCAAAAGCATATGCCAGTTTAACTTTGAGGGACAAAAGAACATGTGAGGAATATTCTTGCGGCAGGGGAGGTGGATGACCCTTCACTGTTAAAGACAAAACCAAAGCACTTTAAATTGTACCACAATTCTGAACCGCGAAGTTTTCACATTAGAGGCATCAATAGGGTTTATGGTGGTATCAGAGGAGGGAATCTTACATAATCCCTTGCACAACTTGAATCCAGTTGGATTGTGGATTTGGGTACCATGTCTCCTTTGGGACTTAATGAAAAATTAAGTTTTGCTCCCTTCTTGTAATCTCTGCTTTTTTAACTTTTTTTTGTTATGTGTGTCTTTGTTTTTGTTTATTAATATATTTCCCTTTATAGTAGTTCTGTTATATTCATCTTTTCCTTGTGATGCCTTGTGCCGGTATTTGGAATCGGGACTGTGTAGAGTAAGAGATGGCTAAGTGGATGTTAGTGCCTGAGAATAAACATCACTTTGATGTTCGGGATTAACTATACACCATCACCATGGATGATGAAATGAGATTGAGTTCTTGATTTTTATAAAAGACCCTCTTTAGGTCTGAAAGTTTGGCCAGTGTATCACTGTCTATATTGTGGTCTAAGGGGTAACGTTTCTCCTTATGGAGAGTGACATACCAGCTCTGGCTTGTCAAGGTAAGGAGGCTATATTGTCACATTGTTTCCTCATGATTACTGTCATTATATCTTGGGTTTGTTATGCCCTTATTACTATGTTCACATTGTCATGATATGTATTTACTGTATTTAGGTATAATGTAGTTTGATTTCTATGCATATATCATTGCTTTCTTGCACTTTATTAACACCTTACCAACATCGGGCGTAATAGTACGCCAATGTCAGTATCCCTCCCTTTGTTGTGGGCTGTGGCGGTGAGCCCGCATCTTTCTGGGGACATGTCAGCTGTTTTGAACAGCTGACATGTGCCCACAATAGCCGTGGGTGGAATCGTGATCCACCCGCGGATCTTAACTAGTTAAATACCACTGTCAAACTGTGACAGCGGCAAGTAAATAGTGCTTCTGGCAATCACGCAAGAAATACGCACATCGGTGATCTGCGTAACGTGATAGAAGGTCATCGGTGTGTTGGCTGTTGTGATCCGGTAATTCAGTACCACAATGGACATAGAAGTCAGAGCACATACAGTGACCTGACAATAACCCAAAAACATAGAACGAGCTCTGAGACGTGGGAACTCTGCTGACCGCAATCCCTAATCCTCTCCAACCACACTGGAGGCAGCCGTGGATTGCGCCTAACGCTCCCTATGCAACTCGGCACAGCCTGAGAAACTAGCTAGCCTGAAGATAGAAAATAAGCCTACCTTGCCTCAGAGAAATACCCCAAAGGAAAAGGCAGCCCCCACATATAATGACTGTGAGTTAAGAAGAAAAGACAAACGTAGAGATGAAATAGATTTAGCAAAGTGAGGCCCGACTTTCTGAACAGAGCGAGGATAGGAAAGGTAACTTTGCGGTCAACACAAAACCCTACAAACAACCACGCAAAGGGGGCAAAAAGACCCTCCGTACCGAACTAACGGCACGTAGGTACACCCTCTGCGTCCCAGAGCTTCCAGCAAGCACGAGAAAACAAATAAGCAAGCTGGACAGAAAAAAACCGCAAACAAAAAGCAAAAGCGGAACTTAGCTATGCAGAGCAGCAGGCCACAGGAACGATCCAGGAGGAAACAGGTCCAATACTAGAACATTGACTGGAGGCCAGGATCAAAGCACTAGGTGGAGTTAAATAGAGCAGCACCTAACGACTTCACCACATCACCTGAGGAAGGAAACTCAGAAGCCGCAGTACCACTCTCCTCCACCAACGGAAGCTCACAGAGAGAATCAGCCGAAGTACCACTTGTGACCACAGGAGGGAGCTCTGCCACAGAATTCACAACAGTACCCCCCCTTGAGGAGGGGTCACCGAACCCTCACCAGAGCCCCCAGGACGACCAGGATGAGCCATATGAAAGGCACGAACAAGATCGGGAGCATGGACATCAGAGGCAAAGACCCAGGAATTATCTTCCTGAGCATAACCCTTCCACTTAACCAGATACTGGAGTTTCCGTCTTGAAACACGAGAATCCAAAATCTTCTCCACAATATACTCCAACTCCCCCTCCACCAAAACCGGGGCAGGAGGATCAACAGATGGAACCATAGGTGCCACGTATCTCCGCAAAAATGACCTATGGAATACGTTATGAATGGAAAAAGAATCTGGAAGGGTCAGACGAAAAGACACAGGATTAAGAACCTCAGAAATCCTATACGGACCAATGAAACGAGGTTTAAACTTAGGAGAGGAAACCTTCATAGGAATATGACGAGAAGATAACCAAACCAAATCCCCAACACGAAGTCGGGGACCCACACAGCGTCTGCGATTAGCAAAACGTTGAGCCTTCTCCTGGGACAAGGTCAAATTGTCCACTACATGAGTCCAAATCTGCTGCAACCTGTCCACCACAGTATCCACACCAGGACAGTCTGAAGACTCAACCTGCCCTGAAGAGAAACGAGGATGGAACCCAGAGTTGCAGAAAAACAGCGAAACCAAGGTAGCCGAGCTGGCCCGATTATTAAGGGTGAACTCAGCCAAAGGCAAAAAGGACACCCAGTCATCCTGATCAGCAGAAACAAAGCATCTCAGATATGTTTCCAAGGTCTGATTGGTTCGTTCGGTCTGGCCATTAGTCTGAGGATGGAAAGCCGAGGAAAAAGACAAGTCAATGCCCATCCTAGCACAAAAGGCTCCCCAAAACCTCGAAACAAACTGGGAACCTCTGTCAGAAACGATATTCTCTGGAATGCCATGTAAACGAACCACATGCTGGAAGAACAATGGCACCAAATCAGAGGAGGAAGGTAATTTAGACAAGGGTACCAAATGGACCATCTTAGAGAAGCGATCACAAACCACCCAAATGACTGACATTTTTTGAGAGACGGGAAGATCTGAAATAAAATCCATAGAGATATGTGTCCAAGGCCTCTTCGGGACCGGCAAGGGCAAAAGCAACCCACTGGCACGAGAACAGCAAGGCTTAGCCCGAGCACAAATCCCATAGGACTGCACAAAAGAACGCACATCCCGCGACAGAGATGGCCACCAAAAGGATCTAGCCACTAACTCTCTGGTACCAAAGATTCCAGGATGACCAGCCAACACCGAACAATGAACCTCAGAGATAACTTTATTCGTCCACCTATCAGGGACAAACAGTTTCTCCGCTGGGCAACGATCAGGTTTATTAGCCTGAAATTTTTGCAGCACCCGCCGCAAATCAGGGGAGATGGCAGGCACAATTACTCCCTCTTTGAGAATACCCGCCGGCTCAGATAAACCCGGAGAGTCGGGCACAAAACTCCTAGACAGAGCATCCGCCTTCACATTTTTAGAGCCCGGAAGGTACGAAATCACAAAGTCAAAACGGGCAAAAAACCGCGACCAACGAGCCTGTCTAGGATTCAACTGCTTGGCAGTCTCGAGATAAGTCAAGTTCTTATGATCAGTCAAGACCACCACGCGATGCTTAGCTCCTTCAAGCCAATGATGCCACTCCTCGAATGCCCACTTCATGGCCAGCAACTCTCGATTGCCAACATCATAATTTCACTCAGCAGGCCAAAACTTCCTGGAAAAGAAGGCGCATGGTTTCATCACCGAGCAACCAGAACTTCTCTGCGACAAAACAGCCCCTGCTCCAATCTCAGAAGCATCAACCTCGACCTGGAATGGAAGCGAAACATCTGGTTGACACAACACAGGGGCAGAAGAAAAACGACGCTTCAACTCTTGAAAAGCTTCCACAGCAGCAGAAGACCAATTGACCACATCAGCACCCTTCTTGGTCAAATCGGTCAATGGTTTAGCAATACTAGAAAAATTGCAGATGAAGCGACGATAAAAATTAGCAAAGCCCAGGAACTTTTGCAGACTTTTCAGAGATGTCGGCTGAGTCCAATCATGGATGGCTTGGACCTTAACAGGATCCATCTCGACAGTAGAAGGGGAAAAGATGAACCCCAAAAATGAAACCTTCTGAACACCAAAGAGACACTTTGATCCCTTCACAAACAAAGAATTAGCACGCAGGACCTGAAACACCATTCTGACCTGCTTCACATGAGACTCCCAATCATCCGAGAAGATCAAAATGTCATCCAAGTACACAATCAGGAATTTATCCAGGTACTCTCGGAAGATGTCATGCATAAAGGACTGAAACACTGATGGAGCATTGGCAAGTCCGAATGGCATTACTAGATACTCAAAATGGCCCTCGGGCGTATTAAATGCAGTTTTCCATTCATCGCCTCGCTTAATACGCACAAGATTATACTCACCACGAAGATCTATCTTGGTGAACCAACTAGCCCCTTTAATTCGAGCAAACAAATCAGATAACAACGGCAAGGGGTACTGAAATTTAACCGTGATCTTATTTAGAAGGCGGTAATCTATACAAGGTCTCAGTGAACCATCCTTCTTGGCCACAAAAAAGAACCCTGCTCCTAATGGCGACGATGACAGGCGAATATGCCCCTTCTCCAAGGACTCCTTCACATAACTCCGCATAGCGGCGTGCTCAGGCACAGATAAATTAAACAGTCGACCCTTTGGGAATTTACTACCAGGAATCAAATCGATAGCACAATCACAATCACAATCCCTATGCGGAGGTAGGGCATCGAACTTAGGCTCATCAAATACATCCCGGTAATCAGACAAGAACTCTGGAATCTCAGAAGGGGTGGATGACGAAATAGACAGAAATGGGACATCACCATGTACCCCCTGACAACCCCAGCTGGACACCGACATGGATTTCCAATCTAATACTGAATTATGGACTTGAAGCCATGGCAACCCCAACACGACCACATCATGCAAATTATGCAACACCAGAAAGCGAATAACCTCCTGATGTGCAGGAGCCATGCACATGGTCAGCTGGGTCCAGTACTGAGGCTTATTCTTGGCCAAAGGCGTAGCATCAATTCCTCTCAATGGAATAGGACACTGCAAGGGCTCCAAGAAAAACCCACAACGCCTAGCATACTCCAAGTCCATCAAATTCAGGGCAGCGCCTGAATCCACAAACGCCATGACAGAATACGATGACAAAGAGCAGATCAAGGTAACGGACAAAAGAAATTTTGACTGTACCGTACCAATGGTGGCAGACCCAGCGAACCGCTTAGTGCGCTTAGGACAATCAGAGATAGCATGAGTGGAATCACCACAGTAGAAACACAGCCCATTCAGACGTCTGTGTTCTTGCCGTTCAACTCTGGTCAAAGTCCTATCGTACTGCATAGGCTCAGGTTTATGCTCAGATAATACCGCCAAATGGTGCACAGATTTACGCTCACGCAAGCGTCGACCGATCTGAGTGGCCAAAGACATAGACTCATTCAGACCAGCAGGCAGAGGAAATCCCACCATCCTTAAGGGCTTCAGAGAGACCCTTTCTGAAAATAGCTGCGAGCGCACCTTCATTCCATTGAGTGAGTACGGACCACTTTCTAAATTTCTGACAATATACCTCTATCTCATCCTGACCCTGACACAGAGCCAGCAAATTTTTCTCTGCCTGATCCACTGAATTAGGCTCATCGTACAGCAATCCGAGCGCCAGGAAAAACGCATCAATATTACTTAATGCAGGATCTCCTGGCGCAAGGGAAAATGCCCAGTCTTGAGGGTCGCCACGCAAAAAAGAAATAATAATTCTCACTTGTTGAACTGGGTCACCAGAGGAGCGAGGTTTCAAGGCCAGAAACAGTTTGCAATTATTTTTGAAATTCACAAACTTGGCTCTATCATCATAAAACAAATCAGGAATAGGAATTCTTGGTTCTAACATAGGCTTCTGAACCACCAAATCTTGAATCTTTTGTACATTTATAACGAGATTATCCATTGAAGAGCACAGACCCTGAATGTCCATGTTCACACCTGTCCTGAACCACCCAAATGTCTAGGGAAAAAAAAAGGCAAAACACAGTGCAAAGAAAAAAAAATGGTCTCAGAACTTCTTTTTTCCCTCTATTGGGAATCATTAGTACTTTGGGCCTCCAGTACTGTTGTGATCCGGTAATTCAGTACCACAATGGACATAGAAGTCAGAGCACATACAGTGACCTGACAATAACCCAAAAACATAGAACGAGCTCTGAGACGTGGGAACTCTGCTGACCGCAATCCCTAATCCTCTCCAACCACACTGGAGGCAGCCGTGGATTGCGCCTAACGCTCCCTATGCAACTCGGCACAGCCTGACAAACTAGCTAGCCTGAAGATAGAAAATAAGCCTACCATGCCTCAGAGAAATACCCCAAAGGAAAAGGCAGCCCCCACATATAATGACTGTGAGTTAAGAAGAAAAGACAAACGTAGAGATGAAATAGATTTAGCAAAGTGAGGCCCGACTTTCTGAACAGAGCGAGGATAGGAAAGGTAACTTTGCGGTCAACACAAAACCCTACAAACAACCACGCAAAGGGGGCAAAAAGACCCTCCGTACCGAACTAACGGCACGGAGGTACACCCTCTGCGTCCCAGAGCTTCCAGCAAGCACGAGAAAACAAATAAGCAAGCTGGACAGAAAAAAACAGCAAACAAAAAGCAAAAGCGGAACTTAGCTATGCAGAGCAGCAGGCCACAGGAACGATCCAGGAGGAAACAGGTCCAATACTAGAACATTGACTGGAGGCCAGGATCAAAGCACTAGGTGGAGTTAAATAGAGCAGCACCCAACGACTTCACCACATCACCTGAGGAAGGAAACTCAGAAGCCGCAGTACCACTCTCCTCCACCAACGGAAGCTCACAGAGAGAATCAGCCAAAGTACCACTTGTGACCACAGGAGGGAGCTCTGCCACAGAATTCACAACAGTTGGCATGACAACCCGAGGTCTTCTGGAAACCTCTATGTTTGTCAGTGCCACAATGCTGTGAGCGCCACCCAGTGGTATGTGCTCACAGCAAGTCAGCAATTCTGCTACGTAGAGACGATCTGACCATAGCCTCTGTGTAGCAGAGCCAATTGAGATATGCCAAGAAGAATGGCAAAAGTAACATGTTTTTAAAAATATAAAAAAATAAAAAAAATATTAAAGTTCAAATGACCCCCCTTTCGCCCCATACAAATTAAAACAATACAAATAAAATCAAACCTACACATATTTGGTATCGTCATGTTCAAAATCGCCCAATCGATCAATAAAAAAAGGATTAACCTGATCACTAAACTATGTAGCGAAAAAAAAGTCAGAAAATGCTAAAATTAAGTTTTTTGGTCGCTTTGACATTGCATTAAAATGCAATAAAGGGTGATCAAAAGATTGTATCTGCACCAAAATGACATAATTTAAAACGTCAGCTCGGCACAATAAGTCCTCACCTAACCCGATATAACAAAAAATGGAGACGCTACGGGTATCTGGATATAGCACAATTTTTTTTTAACAAAGTTTGGAATGTTTTTTCAACACTTAGATAAAAAAGAACATGCTCGGTGTCTATGAACTTGTAATGGCAGGTCATTTTTAGCTTTTAGTGGACTTAGTAAAAAAAAAAAAAAACAAGCAAAAAACAAGTGTGGATTGCACTTTTTTTTGCAATTTCACCGCACTTGGAAATTTTTTCCTGTTTTCTAGTACAAAGCATGGTGAAACCAATGGAGTCGATCAAAAGCACAACTCATCCCACAAAAAACAAAGCCCTCACATGGCCATATTGACGGAAAAATTAAAAAGGTATGGCACTGTGAAGAAGGGAAGCGAAAAAAAAAGCGCAAAACCAAAAAAAGCTCCAGGGGTGAAGAGGTTAATTGCACTATGCACTTTATGACTTACATTTCAGGATATGAACTTGTTCTTTTATCATTTTTGCAATTATATTATCAATGTTACTTATTCCATATATTATTTTTTTTTTTATCAGATAGATTTTTATTATCCGCAAAGAATAAACAATCAGAATATTTCTCATGACAATGTTTCATAATGTTTCATTAAACATTTACAGTTAACTTTTTCCCCCCCGACCCAGAGACCTCAGCCAGAGCCACCCCACTTCCCATCATCATACAAACATTTGAATAAACATCCGTTATATTTCCATTGAATACTAGGTTCCCTATATTCTCATTTATCATCCTAATTCAAGTCCATCCACGGTTGCCACAGCTTGTGGAAAATGTCCAGCTTATTCCTTTTGGTGTAGATACTTTTCTCCAAAGTAAGTATATGCTCCGCTTGCTTAAGAAAGTCTCTTCTTGTTGGAGATTCCTCTCTAATCCAAAATTTGGTGATCAATTTCCTAGCAATGAATAACAATCGTGCAATAGCTATTTTAAACATGTTGTCCGTAACAATTTCCTCCACATATCCCAATATGCAAGTCAGTGGAACCCTAGGGATAGAACATCCATACACCAGTTCAATACGATTTAAAACAACTATCCAGAAGGAGGACAGTCTAGGGCACTGCCACATCATATGCAATATCCCCGCCTGGGATTGTGAGCACCGAGGGCATTCCGAGTTCTGCCTAAGCCCAGCCTTGAACAACCTGTCAGGGGTTCTATAGGCCCTATGGATTACGAATAACTGTGATAGCCTGCCTGGTTCACTCATTGATATCTTGGGCACATATTCTAGGACCGACTCCCATCTATCATTGTCAATTATTCCCAATTCAGCTTCCCATTTCCCTTTGGCTCGGATGGGATATTTTTCCAGGAAAGAAAAAAGTAGAAACCCATATATTTCTGAAATCGCCCCCTTCGTGCAGCTATTCTTAAGGATATAGTCGAGCATGAGATCTGTCATGATCCCAATGGCAGGGGATCACAAAAAGGACAAGCACAGATACAAACAAGCTCTAGGGCGATGGAACCTGAGCTGACCGCGACCCTGAACCTAACACACAAATAAAAGTAGCCGGGGAACGTGCCTACGATGATCCTAGACGTCTTGCTCCAGCCGAAGATCTAACTTCCCCTATCAGAAGAAACACAGACCTCTCTTGCCTCCAGAGAAATACCCCACAGCAAATAGCAGCCCCCCACATATAATGACGGTGAAATGAGAGGAAAGCACATACGTAGTATGAAAACAGTTTCAGCAAAATGAGGCCCGCTAAAGCTAGATAGCAGAGGATACAAAAGTGAACTGCGCGGTCAGCGAAAAACCCTTCAAAAAACCATCCTGAAATTACTTGAACTCATGTGCCAACTCATGGTACATGAAAAGCAATTTCAGCCCACTAGAGCAACCAGCAGCAGAGAATCACATATCTGCAGGCTGGACTAAAAACCAAATTAAGCAAAACACAAAACAGGAAAATCCAAACTTAGCTTGTCCAGAAGGTTCTAGGAGCAGGGAGCAGAGGTAACAAGACACACTGGATACATTGATAACCGGCGAGGAAATGCCAGCAAAGCCAGGTTAAATAGGAAACTCCCATATGCTGATGGAACAGGTGGAACCCAGAAACCCAGGAAAGACAAGTCACCCAGTACCATCAGTAACCACCAGAGGGAGCCCAAAAACAGAACTCACAACAGAGATCAATCTGTACCACTATGGCTCCCCTTTTATTCTGTGCCTGATAAGCATGAGAGATACGATTATACTGGAACAATTCAGACCGTGGCAACTGAAATTCTTCCTGCAACTCCTCAAATGTTTTAAGTCTGCCCTGACTTATCAGCTGCCCCAGCCGTTTAATACCTGCTGCAGACCAAAAGTGAAAACCCTCCCTCTGCCTAAATTCCGGTAGATAAATGTTGTCCCAAATAGGCGAGAATCTGGTGAACCCACTCACTTCCCTAATGAGTTTGACTTTTTCCCATACTCTGTGAATTAATTTGATAGTGCACCCCTGTGAACCCATTTTTTTGAATTGTCCTCCCTCCAAACTGTCACTCAAAACGTCTGCCTGTAGTAAGAACCTCAAGCTATTAGGTATTTGCACACTCCCTGCCTTCTCCCCCCATCCTTTGAGATGTTGACACTGTGCTGCTAAGAAGTATAGCCATGGATTAGGAAGTGCAAGACCCCCCTCTGTTTTGGCCCTCTGAAGTATCTCCTGTTTAAACCTAGGACTCTTTCCTCCCCATATTAATTCCCCAAACAAAGACCTAATCTTACGGAATCTGCACTGTGTAATCCAAATGGGAGAGTTATGTAGCACGTACAACAACTGTGGCATTACAATCATTTTTAAGAGGTTCACCCTACCAACCACCGATAAATGTAATTTGTTCCATGCCGCAATCTTGGTACGAATTTTCTGCATTAATGGACTTAAATTCAGTTCCTCAAAGGTAGTTAGAGGAAGAGCAATCTGAATACCCAAATATTTGAATTTTTGAACAATCTTTAATTTTGTGGTTATCGCCCTCTCTCCACTGCCAATACTGTCCCCCTCAATCAACAACATACAAGACTTATCCCAGTTTATTGTGAGACCCGAAAACCGACCAAACTCCTCAATCAAAGCAACCGCATTGCACAGGGACCTTTCAGAATCCTCCAGGAACAACAAAATATCGTCAGCATATAATGCAATTTTGTCTTCCCTCCTACCATAGATGAAACCTCTGACCTCCTGAGCACCTCTTATTTTAGCCGCTAACGGCTCCACGGCCAGAGCGAAGAGCAACGGGGACAGTGGACACCCCTGTCTGGTACCCCTAAACAGCGGGAAACTCTCTGACAAATTATTATTAACTCTAATTTTTTCCATATATTATTTTAGTCCTTCTCTGAGTGCTCTATTTATACTCACTATTGGATGTTTTTTTTGTATAGCCATTCTTTGCTTCTCTTGTTACTTTTTTTGCTTCTTTCTTTCCTGACACTAACAGTGATCATTATATACTCCACTCTATGGCATCCTCCTGTGTGCTACATTAAAATGGCGATGCGCAAGTGCATTGCATTAGATATTTTTACACAGCGAAAATGGTGACTTACATTACACTCCTAGAAAATGGCGACTCGTATGCGCATGCGCACTGCACTCAATGTATGTGCATCGTAAGATGGCCTCTTACAACTGTCATTGATATCATGGAGGTATTTCCTCCTTACACACGCCGGGGTAGAGAGCCTGACCGCAATGCAGCTGTGACCTGGAGGCGTTGCTGACAGGCACACTTGGCATATATAGATGATATGAGGTAAGATCAGACACATTCCCCTTGAGAAAGCACATCCATGAAACGAGCATCGGGGCTTATGTGGTGTCGCGGATGGGCTGTTTATAACACTATGGGTAAGCTCTAAATTATACTTATCTCCATGTGGTCAGTTTCAAACATGTTTTTACTGCATGCATTTGCTTATTTACTTCTGATCATATGGATTTAATTGTATTACTATTATTAATACCCGCAGCTTGATTTTGTTCTGCCTCACTACTTACTTTGACTTGATTACTTCCTCTATCTGTTAATTCCTCATACATGTGTCATGGTTAATTTTGATTTATGTTTCTTAATCTTTTATGTATAATTTGTCAATAAAATTCACTTATTATATCTATATTTTTTTATTCCTCTTTATTGAGGGTTTTTGGGATGCTTGTTATCCATTTTTTGGTGTCATGGTGTTCTTTTTTTTTTTGTAGGCCTTATTCAATTTTCAGTAAACAGAATTATGTGCTTTACTAAAAAGTCTATCTTTCTTGGTCTCATCTGTCCACATTAATCTGTCTGGTGGCCTTCTAACAATAGAAAGTGCTGCCTGATGGCCCTGTGCAAATAGTGGTGTCTGACTGATGGACCTGAAAAAAACAGTGACTTTCAATGTGTCTGATCATGTCTCACACACTACATGGCCAGATAAGGTATTAAAATGATAAAATTACATTTCCTGTTGAATGTTTTTTTCACTATTGAAAGCAATGCAAATGTGCAAAAACGCAGCAAAAACACTGCATGTGAACATAGCCCAAGGTGTGGAGGAGCATTTTTTCTCTTATTTAATTTACCTTATATACAAGCGATTATCCTAGAAATAATGTTTCTTAACTTTTTCCCAATCAACTCCATTTTAAGTGCAGTTTTATTGTCATTCCGTGAAAGTGGCATAATACTCTGACAACATTGTTTGTAGCACTGACCTGGAATTCAGAGATAATTCCAGGGGTCTTCACCATGCTGTTCTCATGCCATTTCAGCACAGTTTACATTGATTTTAGCAATTTTAGACCCCATCCAGACCTCCAGTGGGGAAAAGGGGTGACAGAAAAATGCACGAGTTTCCATTGTCTTTCATTATACTCGTTACTCGGGTCGAGCAGCCGAGCATTACGATTTGCTTAACACGAACAAGTATCCAGGCATTTTAGTGCTCGCTAATCAGTATTATATACCATCGAAATTTAACAAACAGCATGTAATACTGAATGGATGAGTAACTGAATCCAGACAAATTTTTTTATTTTTTTTTGGAGTGTTATATGCCACCAAAGTTTAACAGAAAATACATAAAAATGTGTGGATGACTAATTGAATCCAGACAAATTTTTCATCCCTTTTATTAAATCCTTTTTTGGAGTGTTACATACCACCACAATGTAAAAATAGCCATGTTAAACTCTATGGATTACTAACTGAATCCAGAAAAATATTACCGTATATAGAATTTCAGCCCATTTTTTTAGGCTGAAATTGCACCTCTCAGCTTATACTCGAGTCGTTCCCAGGGGTCGGTAGGGAGGGGTTGTGGCAGCTGTCTAATCATACTCACCTGCTCCTGGCGCAGTCCCTGCACGTCCCTGGTTCTCCGGGCACCGGCAGCTTCTTCCAGCGTTGAGCAGTCACATGGTACCACTCATTACAGTAATGAATATGGACCTGACTCCACTCCCATAGGGGTGGTGCCGCATATTCACTACTGTAATAAGCGGTACCATGTGACCACTCAACACAGCAAGAAGCTGCTGGCGCCTGGAGAACCAGGGACGTGCAGGGACCGCGCCAGTAGCAGGTGAGTATAACGGGGGCATTGCGCAATATTCACCTTTGCGCCTTCCACAGGCAGGCTCCATCTTCCGCGTCCTCTACAGTGATGCTCAGGTTGGAGGGTGCTATGACGCGATTAGTGAGTGTGCCGCCCTCTGTCTGAACTTCAGTGTAGAAGACGCAGCAGCGCCTGGCGGTGGAAGTGGGAAAGGTGACTACAGCAAGTGCCAGGGGCCTGAGCGACGAGAGGTGAGAATGTGATTTTTTTTATCACAGCAACAGCATATGGGGCAAATATCTCTATGGAGCATCTTATGGGGCCATAATCAGCATTTGTGCAGCATTATATGGGGCAAATGTCTGTATGGAGCATCTTATGGGGCCATAATCAGCATTTCTGCAGCATTATATGGGGCAAATGTCTGTATGAGGCATCTTATGGGGTCATAATCAGCATTTGTGCAGCATTATATGGGGCATATTTTAATGCGGAGCATCTTATGGGGCCCATCATGAACTGTATGGAGCATTATATGGGGCTCCTGATTCAATATGGATATTCAAATACACTTAACCAACTGATTTTTGACATTTACTGGTAGCTGCTGCATTTTCCATCCTAGGCTTATACTCGAGTCATTAAGCTTTCCCAGTTTTTTGTGGCAAAATTAGGGGTCTTGGCTTATACTCGGGTCGGCTTATATTCGCGTATATACGGTAAATATTTTGAACGTTTAGTTGCGGTACTCCTACACTTGAAAGCATAAAGTGAAAAAAATATAAGGAGGTCAATACAATAACCCTCTTCAGTTATCCATTTCTTCTTCTCTACCTGCCTCCGCCTGCTTCCTGTAACCTGATTACCAGGTGCCTTGGCTGTAAATGACTTGGCTTCAAGTAGTTCCAGAGCCCCTGACATGTAGCAATGGGCGAAAGTCCCCTGTGTCACCTGCACTATCGACTGCTCCTGCATAGGAGGTAGAGAACCCCAAGTACACTCCGATCTCTTTGGTGCGGTAATCAGGCCTAATCATTCCTCAAGAAGGGTTCATTTTACTCCCTTCTTTCTCAGTTCACATTAACCACATATCAGCAATGTTGCCCCTCCATTTTGTGAAATGCGACCCTAGTTCCAGCCGTCAGCAGTTTCAGCCTTTGAAGCAAGAGTTCAGTCTCTACTGCCCTCTGGTTGAATAAGATGTGATAATGAGTCCAAAACTCTTTGATGGACCCCATCTCCTTTTGGATTGAAACCTGTTGGTACCTTGTGGGTGGAGGACTCGCTCGCATTTCTCCAGCCCTCAACCTTTCTCACCTCCTTGTCTATTCCAAACAGCCTAGGCCCTGCAGTCCACTCATCAGTTCCTGGATCTTGACTCTCCTGTCCCAGTCTGTAAGAACCCCAGCAGTGAAGCCTGCAGCTTTAATTCAGGCCTGAGTTCGGGCCTTGGAGGTTCTGGAGTTTTCTTGCACATTTTGCTAGATATACCCCCCCTTGTTTTTTATTGCTATTTTTCCATATAGTCAGTCCTTACAGGTATAAATATATATATAACACATATAATGGTGGCCAAATAGGTACGGGCACTAAATATTACATACGTGTATATACAATGAAATTTAGTTTTTAATATCTAATTATTTTTTATATATTGATACCATGCAATAAATAATAAAAATTAATCTATTTATATCTCTGTTGTGATTGGTGTTTCTGACCTTCTATATCATGCTATGAGCACGATTTTCTTTTTAACTTCTCTGAAGGAAGATATCATCAAGAGGTGGAGATAGAAGCAGCAAGTGACAAGTGCACCCTCTACAGTTTCTAGCATTGCCCTCAAAAGAATTGTCATTAGGTAAGCTTTTATGATTAGCGGGTTGTCTCTCTATCCCCTGTAAAGTGTAAGTTCTTATGGTCAGCAGTTTTTTTTCTCTCTTTCCTCTCCCCTTACTTGTATTTTCAGAGCAATCCTAATCTTTCCAGTATTGAGATTTGAGCAAATTGAATCACTGTGAATCAATTTTATGTGTGAAAAGCAATGGAACTTGAATTTTTGAAGATTTGCTCAACTTTATCTAAGTAACATTTTAATTTAATGCCAAATGTGTTACCAATGACAGTGGAAGAGAGTAGATCTTGTCTTTTATTATTTTTAAGAGAATTGTTTACTTTGCTTATTGATTTGCAAGAGGTAATGATCAAAAATTGTGGTCTATGCAAGAGATTATCAATCATCCTCACTTATTATTGTCCTTAATGATTATTGTCCTTATTTATTCTGTTTCATCTATTAAAATTAGGCTACACATTTTTGTAAATTAGCAATATGTTGTTCTTGAATTTTGTAGTGGGAACCTGTTTAAGGACTGTAAATAGTCGAGACATGCAATATATGAATGATTTGCCATGCAATTAATTTTATCTGCAACAATAATTGGGTTTTTGTTATGACTAGTGTTGAGCATTCCGATACCGCAAGTATCGGGTATCGGCCGATACTTGCGGTATCGGAATTCCGATACCGAGATCCGATACTTTTGTGGTATCGGGTACCGGTATCGGATCAATAGGGATGTGTAAAATAAAGAATTAAAATAAAAAATATTGATATGCTCACCTCTCCGGCGGCCCCTGGACATCACGCTGGTAACCGGCCGGCTTCTTTGTTTAAAATGAGCGCCTTCAGGACCTGCGAATGACGTTGCGGCTTCTGATTGGTCGCGTGCTGGTCACATGGGCGGCACGCGACCAATCAGAAGCCGCGACGTCATTCGCAGGTCCTGAAGGTGCTCATTTTAAACAAAGGAGCCGGCCGGTTACCAGCGTGATGTCCAGGGGCCGCCGGAGAGGTGAGCATATCAATATTTTTTATTTTAATTCTTTATTTTCCACATCCCTATGGATCCCAGGGCCTGAAGGAGAGTTTCCTCTCCTTCAGACCCTGGGAACCATGAGAATACCTTCCGATACTTGATGTCCCATTGACTTGTATTGGTATCGGATATCGGTATCGGCGATATCCGATATTTTTCGGGTATCGGCCGATACTATCCGATACCGATACTTTCAAGTATCGGACGGTATCGCTCAACACTAGTTATGACAATTATTGCAGGCACTTTAAGCACAAGAACAATATAACTAAAATATGTGAAATTCTGTTAAAAATCATGATTTGTTGATATGGTGAAAAGCTATATAATCTAAGATACTTAAAAAGAAACATGCTTTTTTGTCCAAAAGAAGCTTAAATGATTCATTGTCTAATTTGCATTGGATAAATTAATTTTGTTTTTTTGTGGCTGCCCAGTGCTTTTAGAAGTATAATTTAATCTCAATGAAGATTCAATTGAAAAAAGTAAATAAAGAAGATCCAGCTAAGTTATTGTAGGCAAAATGTGATTTTACTAAATTAATGCGTTTAATGTTAATAGGAAACATGTCCTTTCTTTTATTTATTAACACTGTGTTAGGACTGGCGGGACGCACCAAGAAAAGTGATATAGATGCGTTCGCAGTCCGGGGTCCACCGTGCAGGTGAAAACCTGCTGCTAGTAAATACAGGCTATATGGCGGTACACTAAAGTATATACACGTGGGTTCAACCTCACCCAGCGTGAAGGGAGCAATCCTGTTGCGTCACAGGATCGCGGTACCGCACCTAAAGCGCGAGCGAGTAGTCAGCGTACTTAACCCCAACTGGGATTGAAGTCCGATTAGACCCTCGCTGGCACTACACCGCAACTGGGTGTGTAAGGTAACTAAATATAAATATATGAATGCACAGGAGTGCGAGCAATGCCGCACTGACGGACGCCACCAACCACACTGGCTTGGGTATGGAAAGCGCAAGGCAAGCGCACGGCGCCGTACAGGCGGACAAAGCAAGAGGACGCTGCAATGTGTGTTTCGTGCTGTTGGATAAGTCGGGCGCTAGATTAGCAAACATACACCTTCCGCGAACAGACATTCAATAGGGAGGGTTATTTAAAGAGCGACTTTCACTCACAACACACACACATATTTACAAGACAATACTAGCGCATGGCCGTGCGGTCATGCGCAGTTTATATAGTTGCAGCACAGGAAGTGGCCACAGAACTTTTGCCCTTCCAAGACCTGCCAAAAGGACCAATGGGATGTGCTGCAGCACCTGAGCATGTGACCCTCGATCTCCAACAGGAGAACTTGCCCTGGGCATGCTCAGTACGTGCAAACAAGGACTTAGATCCAGAAACGTCCACTCGCCGCTGCCCAGCACTGGCCTTAATGGCAGAAGCAGGAAAAGCAGCAGTAACTCTTCGCACAGAGTCAGACTGAGCGAGACGCTGGGATCGACGTCCCTGCTGAGCAGACTCCACTGCGGCTGGAGGAGAATGGGAGACCGCAGCGGAGACGGATCGAGATTCCCCCTGTGCAGCAGAGGAAACTCGACTCCTAACACACTGTTTAATATTTGAAGTCCAGAAATACCTTGAGAAGGTTTTCCAATTTCATGTAAAAAAAAAAGTTTTATCAATGTGTAAATGAAAGATCTTCAAAATTTACAAATATATTCAGTGTTTTATAGTCATACTATGTTAAAAAAAAAAGTGTTTGATTCAGGTAGTGAGCACAAAACCTGCAAAACTCTACGTAGCCAGTCTTGTTCTCAGCTAGGAAGTAGAGCCACTTAGTGCTATGTTCTTTGAGCAAAAAAGCAGAGACTCGATATAACCTGTTAATGTAACCAAAAGTGTTTTCATTCATTAATTACAAACTAAAATACAAATTACAAAAATATGATATTATATATAATAATATGTTTGCGCAAAAAGGCTTACATTACCATGGTGTGGCTTCAACTTTTGCATACCGTGGCAATCGAACAACGGCAGTTCAAAATTTCTTGGCCAGCACTTGATTGCCGGCATCTTGGGAGCCTTTTGTGATTACTAGGCCCCAGAAATTTCATTACATCTTGTGAGACGTGGAGAATAGGCACATTATCATGAGGTATTTTGTGTTACGACGACATGGTGTCTTTTGGGTTTTACAAATCGCAAAATGCACCCAGGATGCTGACATCCATATGTTGAACAAAAAAATTCACTCTGCCCTTGTCTGGCTGCCACAGAGTACCAAGATAGGGCAAGACATTTTGCTCATCAATATTGTTTGATAGTTATTTACTTTGCATTTTAATCAATAAAAGGTGCATGGTGCTATCCAGTAAACATGGAACATAGCTTGAAAGAAAAATACAAAATGCATGTGTTTGTCCAACAACTGTGGCTTCTTTAGGGGAGAATTGTGGAACGTGTGGGTGTTATGCCCTTCTCCTAATCTCCATACCATATCTACTGGGCATGCGTTCTTATATAATTAATTTTGAGTGGTGTTGTTTCTATTATTTATCATTCATAATTTTAGCAATATTGGGTGTCCCTGTGGCTATTTTCTTTTTATAATATCTTCAATAGAGACAAGTCAATCAATTTGATGCAAATTGAATTTGTGTTGAAAGTTTTGGAATTTATTGAAACCCATGAATCTGAATAATTGGTAATTCGCTTTGTGAATCACCAACATTTTACATGCTGCATATAATTGCATCAGTTATAGAAGGCTCACAAAAACTTGGGTCTTTTTCCCCATAATGCCTTGCAGTTATCGCATCACCAGTTATTGTGACACCAATCATGAGGGAATATGATACCATGTAAAGAAGCAAGGAATGTACTGGCTATTTTGTGAATCTGGATAGTGAGAGGTTGTCCCAGTTTACAACCTAGCCATAAACATAAAGAGAAAAAGTTATAAAGCACTGAACGGACTATATAGATAGTGTGTTTGACAGCAAAGCAGTGAAGTAGATAAATCTGTAAAGAACAGGTAGTTGGTTACTCCCAGTTACCAATTAGTTACCAGAACTACACACTATACAGTTGTGGTCAAAAGTATTGCCACCCCTGCAATTCTGTCAGATAATACTCAGTTTCTTCCTGAAAATGATTGCAATCACAAATTCTTGGGTATTGTTATCTTCATTTAATTTGTCTTAAATTAAAAAAACACAAAAGAGAATGAAGCAAAAAGCAAAACATTGATCATTTCACACAAAACTCCAAAAATGGGCCAGACAAAAGTATTGGCACCCTCAGCCTAATACTTGGTTGCACAACCTTTAGCCAAAATAACAGCAACCAACCACTTCTGGTAACTATTTATGAGTTTCTTACAATGCTCTGCTGGAATTTTAGACCATTCTTCTTTGGCAAACTGCTCCAGGTCCCTGATATTTGAAGGGTGCCTTCTCCAAATTGCCATTTTTAGATCTCTCCACAGGTGTTCTATGGGATTCAGGTCTGGACTCATTGCTGGCCACCTTAGAAGTCTCCAGTGCTTTCTCTAAAACCATTTTCAAGTGCTTTTTGAAGTGTTTTGGGTCATTGTCCTGCTGGAAGACCCATGACCTCTGAGGGAGACCCAGCTTTCTCACACTGGGCCCTACATTATGCTGCAAAATTTGTTGGTAGTCTTCAGACTTCATAATGCCATGCACATGGTCAAGCAGTCCAGTGCCAGAGGCAGCAAAGCAACCCCAAAACATCAGGGAACCTCCGCCATTCTTTTCTTTGAATGTCTCTTTTTTTTTCCTGTAAACTTTATGTTGATGCCTTTGCCCAAAAAGCTCTACTTTTGTCTCATCTGACCAGAGAACATTCTTCCAAAACGTTTTAGGCTTTTTCAGGTAAGTTTTGGCAAAGGATTACCCAACACACGTTATATGTCAAATTTGCACAAAAAAAACTCAGTAGAGGCAAAAATTGCAATAATTTGACAACAACATACATGAACCGGTACATTCACAATTAACCCCTTCATGACCCAGCCTATTTTGACCTTAAAGACCTTGCCGTTTTTTGCAATTCTGACTAGTGTCCCTTTATGAGATAATAACTCAGGAACGCTTCAATGGATCCTAGCGGTTCTGAGATTGTTTTTTCGTGACATATTGGGCTTCATGTTAGTGGTAAATTTAGGTCAATAAATTCTGTGTTTATTTGTGATAAAAACGGAAATTTGTCGAAAATTTTGAAAATTTCGCAATTTTCACATTTTGAATTTTTATTCTGTTAAACCAGAGAGTTATGTGACACAAAATAGTTAATAAATAACATTTCCCACACGTCTACTTTACATCAGCACAATTTTAGAAACAACATTTTTTTTTGCTAGGAAGTTATAAGGGTTAAAATTTGACCAGCGATTTCTCATTTTTACAACGAAATTTACAAAACCATTTTTTTTAGGGACCACCTCACATTTGAATTCAGTTTGAGGGGTCTATATGGCTGAAAATACCCAAAAGTGACACCATTCTAAAAACTGCACCCCTCAAGGTGCACAAAACCACATTCAAGAAGTTTATTAACCCTTCAGGTGCTTCACAGCAGCAGAAGCAACATGGAAGGAAAAAATGAACATTTAACTTTTTAGTCACAAAAATGATTTTTCAGCAACAATTTTTTTATTTTCCCAATGGTAAAAGGAGAAACTGAACAAGGAAAGTTGTTGTCCAATTTGTCCTGAGTACGCTGATACCTCATATGTGGGGGTAAACCACTGTTTGGGCGCACGGCAGGGCTTGGAAGGGAAGGAGCGCCATTTGACTTTTTGAATGAAAAATTGGCTGCACTCTTTAGAGGACACCATGTCACATTTGGAGAGCCCCCGTGTGCCTACAAATTGGAGCTCCCCCACAAGTCACCCCATTTTGGAAACTAGACGCCCCAAGGAACTTATCTAGATGCATAGTGAGCCCTTTAAACCCCCAGGAGCTTCACAAATTGATCCGTAAAAATGAAAAAGTAAATTTTTTTCACAAAAAAATTATTTTAGCCTCAATTTTTTCATTTTCACATGGACAACAGGATAAAATGGATCCTAAAATTTGTTGGGCAATTTCTCCTGAGTACACCGATACCTCACATGTCGGGGTAAACCACTGTTTGGGCACATGGTAAGGCTCGGAAGGGAAGGACACCATGTCGCGTTTGGAGAGACCCTGTGTGCCTAAACATTGGAGCTCCCCCACAAGTGACCCCATTTTGGAAACTGGACCCCCCAAGGAACTTATCTAGATGCCAAGTGAGCACTTTAAACCCTCAGGTGCTTCACAAATTGATCCGTAAAAATGAAAAAGTACTTTTTTTTCACAAAAAATTTCTTTTCGCCTCAATTTTTTCATTTTCACATGGGCAATAGGATAAAATGGATCCTAAAATTTGTTGAGCAATTTCTCCCGAGTACGCTGATACCTCATATGTGGGGGTAAACCACTGTTTGGGCACACGGCAGGGCTCGGAAGGGAAGGCGCGCCTTTTGACTTTTTGAATGGAAAATTAGCTCCAATTGTTAGCGGACACCATGTCGCGTTTCGAGAGCCCCTGTGTGCCTATGCATTGGAGCTCCCCCACAAGTGACCCCATTTTGGAAATTAGACCCCCCAAGGAACGTATCTAGATGCATACTGAGCACTTTAAACCCCCAGGTGCTTCACAGAAGTTTATTATGCAGAGCCATGAAAATATAAAATAATTTTTCTTTTCTCAAAAATGATTTTTTAGCATGGAATTTCCTATTTTGCCAATGGTAATAGGAGAAATTGGACCACAAATGTTGTTGTCCAGTTTGTCCTGAGTACGCAGATACCCCATATGTGGGGGTAAACCACTGTTTGGGCGCACGGCAAGGCTCAGAAGGGAAGGCACGCCATTTGGCTTTTTAAATGGAAAATTAGCTCCAATCATTAGCGGACACCATGTCGCGTTTGGAGAGCCCCTGTGTGCTTAAACATTGGAGATCCCCCACAAATGACCCCATTTTGGAAACTAGACCCCCAAAGGAACTAATCTAGATGTGTGGTGAGCACTTTGAACCCTCAAGTGCTTCACAGAAGTTTAAAACGCAGAGCCATGAAAATAAAAATAAAAATTTCTTTTCTCAAAAATGATTTTTTAGCCCGCAATTTTTTATTTTCCCAAGGGTAACAGGAGAAATTTGACCCCAAAAGTTTCTCCTGAGTACGCTGATACTCCATATGTGGGGGTAAACCACTGTTTGGGCACATGCTGGGGCTCGGAAGTGAAGTAGTGACGTTTTGAAATGCAGACTTTGATGGAATGCTCTGCGGGCGTCACGTTGCGTTTGCAGAGCCCCTGGTGTGCCTAAACAGTAGAAACCCCCCACAAGTGACCCCATTTTGGAAACTAGACCCCCAAAGGAACTTATCTAGATATTTGGTGAGCACTTTCAACCCCCAAGTGCTTTACAGAAGTTTATAACGCAGAGCCGTGAAAATAATAAATATGTTTTCTTTCCTCAAAAATAATTTTTTAGCCCAGAATTTTTTATTTTCCCAAGGGTTACAGGAGAAATTGAACCCCAAAAGTTGTTGTCCAGTTTCTCCTGAGTACGCTGATACCCCATGTGTGGGGGTAAACCACTGTTTGGGCACACGTCGGGGCTCAGAAGGGAAGTAGTGACTTTTGAAATGCAGACTTTGATGGAATGGTCTGCGGGCGTCACGTTGCGTTTGCAGAGCCCCTAGTGTGCCTAAACAGTAGAAACCCCCCACAAGTGACCCCATTTTGGAAACTAGACCCCCCAAGGAACTTATCTAGATATGTGGTGAGCACTTTGAACCCCCAAGTGCTTCACAGACGTTTACAACGCAGAGCCGTGAAAATAAAAAATCATTTTTCTTTCCTCAAAAATGATGTTTTAGCAAGCAACCTATGGGGGTGACAAAGGGGGGGGTCATTTATTATTTTTTTTATTTTGATCACTGAGATAAGTTTTATCTCAGTGATCAAAATTCACTCTGGAACGAATCTGCCGGCCGGCAGATTCGGCGGGCGCACTGCACATGCGCCCGCCATTTTGGAAGATGGCGGCGCCCAGGAAAGAAGACGGACGGACCCCAGGACTGGGAGGCTCGGTAAGTATAAGGGGGGAAGAAGATCAGGGCACGGGGGGGCATCGGAGCACGGGGGGGTGGATCGGAGCATGGGGGGGTGGATCGAAACACGGGGGGGTGGATTGGAGCACGGGGTGGGGGATCGCTGTGCGGGGGGGTGGATCGGAGCACGGGGGGATCGCTGTGTGGGGGGGATCGGAGTGTGGGGGGGGTTGATTGGAGCACGGGGGGTGTGATTGGAGCACGGGGGGAGCGGACAGGAGGACGGGGGAGCGGAGCACAGGATGGAGGGGAGCGGAGCACAGATCGGAGGGCTGGGGGGGCGATCGGTGGGGTGGGGTGGGTGCACATAAGTGTTTCCAGCCATGGCCGATGATATTGCAGCATCGGCCATGGCTGGATTGTAATATTTCACCAGTTTTTTAGGTGAAATATTACAAATCGCTCTGATTGGCAGTTTCACTTTCAACAGCCAATCAGAGCGATCGTAGCCACGGGGGGGTGAAGCCACCCCCCCTGGGCTAAACTACCACTCCCCCTGTCCCTGCAGATCGGGTGAAATGGGAGTTAACCCTTTCACCCGATCTGCAGGGATGCGATCATTCTGTGACACAGCATATGCGTCACAGGTCGGATTGGCACAGACTTTCATGACGCATACGCTGTGTCACAGGTCGGGAAGGGGTTAACATGCTTTAGTGTTATAATCTCACTATGCTAAAAAGCGGACAGGCGTGGATCGAGAACCACCAGATGTGACATCAACCCCATCTGCTGCTCCTTCCTCCTCCATCACAATACCAAGTCTTCTCAAACATGTCTCCGGCCACAGAAACTTCAATTGATTACCCACCACAGTCTGGGTGAGTGAGAGTCATTAGCTGTTACAGAAGTAGACATGACTGCTGCTTTTGCGTCACCTAGCACAACACATATTTCCCAATCGACCATAACACCTCCTCCTGCACCTCACTCACAGTTCAGCAGTTTGTCCTATTCTCCATACTCCACCATCTCTCAGCACAGCAGCCAGCTTTCCGTCCTGCAGCTGTAGTCACATAAAAGAATGTTTCCTCTGACACATGGCAAAACTAAGAGCCTGAACTTCACCATCTTCAATCTGTTGGCCATGGAAATGCTGCTTTCTGCCTGGTAGATACAGTCAGTTTCCGAATGTTGATGGCCATTGCAGTCCCCCAGCATCAGTTGCCCAGTCACCATTACTTATCTAAGATAGCTGTGCCTGCGCTACACCAGCATGTTGCCAACAAAATCACCCATTCCCTGAAAAATATCTATGTCTACCGGGGTGAATTTCACCGCTGACACGTCTGTTATCTCTGCCTTTGTTGAACTGGGACACAAACCCTTATGACAGGTGACTCGAACCTTTTTACAGGGTCTCTATCATGACCCGGGCTCTATGTGTCACTGTGTCTCCTGGGTGTTAGGGCGAACAGGTGATGTATAATCCAGCTGTCCTGCCAGTTTCTGCCATGTGTCTTAGAGTCCCACAAAAGCCTCGGTCTTCTAGCTACTGGTGTCTGCACTCAATCAAGGATGTAGCCCTGTCACATTTTTTCTCCCCTGTTGTCACACTCCTTTGCTTCGCTCTTTGGCACATTAGGCTGTTCTTCCTTCTGTATCTCACTATCTAGGAGCTACAGCACCTCAGGCAGTATGGCCCCTCACCCGTTCTGTTGCCTCAAACTGCTCCAGTCTGCTGTCTGGCACCAACTGTCTAAATCTTCCTAACTGCCCAGCAACTGCCCAGCAACTAACTCCTCCTCCTGACTAAAGTGAGAGCAGCTCCCCTGAAGTCAGATGTAGAGCTTCAGCTTCTGGCCTGAAGTCAGAATGGTGTTGTATGTGCTAATTACCTGTTAAAAGGAATCCTCCATCGCTCCCAAGCATGACATCACTCTCCCCATGAGGAAAGCAATGCCACTGTGACAACCTGGACCCTGGGGCATCACACTTCCTCCACTGCTTTTGCCTCATTTAGCTTCTCTAAGTCCTCCACTTGTGTCCTCAACTTCTCCCTGAAACACATGTCTTGCGGAAATATTTTGCTGTGTTCTGGGACATAGTGCGCCGGCGCATGCGCACTAATGCTTTTCGGCTTTGCCTGCAGTTGGGCAAAGGATACTGCGCGTGCGCAAGGCAAGATTGCTTTGCGCACGCGTGAACTACGGAGGAAACAGACTCATATTCAAGATAATATTGCGGCCAGCGGGAAAGGAAGGGGTGCATGGAAGGAGAGATAACATCGCCCATCGGACCAGACAGAGAGCCCGCCAAATTCAGGTGACCGAGTCCCTTTAAAACATTAGCAGCAGGAGCAGTGTAAGTAGCGTAAACAATTTCTGTGAGTCGTTTAACACATTTTTTGGACAAGTCCGTGCACCAGGCGAACAGAGTACAAGTCTGACACTTTATGAATGACTGGAGAGGATAGTGCAGAAGTATCTGGAGCTCAATATCAATGTCATTAGGGGGAGTTTGGACCCTTTTACATTTTGGTCTTCAAAAATGTAAGAGTGGTCTGAGCTCACCTGTCATGCCTTGGAGGTTTTGTCATGCCTGGCAGACATCTAAGAACATGTCTTAAGCGCTGCTGTTTGTGTCCTGATGGATAAGCACATCCGGCTATCCCCTCAAAGTGTAGAATGCCTAACTTTCATAAAAATGAATGTCATGGATCTCCGATGACTTTTGCATCACAAACACAGATTGGGCAGACTAGGCGATGGTGTCGTTTTAGTGTCATGTATTGATATTGCGTTATTGCAGTCTGTGCCATCTTTGTGGTGTCTTCTGTGCCTACTGCTGCTACTGCTGCTGATTTTGCAAACAATTTATTGAACTATGGAGACTCCAAGTTGAGTCTCTATCTGAAATATTGCCTGTGGTGGAAGGTGTGTAAGAGGCTAATTTTACTGTTTCTACTCTGTGGAAATTGATGCCACTTTAGTGCTGTGTAACAATTATTTTTCAAAAATGTGGAGACTCCAAGTTGGGTCTCCATCTGGTTGGTTGCTCATTTAAGTGGGTCTCCCAGACACTCAGGCCTGCATTATCTTTCAGCCAACTACATGTGCTACTATTCTTACATTTTTCTATCAATTGTAGTCTATGAAACTGATGTTTGTGCCATCTGAGGCTGGAATAACAGTCTCCCAGCTAAGAAGGCTTACACTGCTCCCTTATCCACCAGGTCCTCATTGAAACTTCAATTCCCAACTGTAAATACTGGTCCAGACCCTGATACCCCATGCTTGGCCCATGTCTTACTGCTGCTGTGCCATTTGTAAATTTCTAGTGTGGCTCAATTGATGCCACTTTTCATAATGTCTGCCCCTAAGTTTAGCTGTTTGGGAAGCTTTTTGTTACCCCTAAGGTGTTGTCTATTCATTTGGTCTTGCCTCCCATTGAATCTATTGGGGTTAGGGTACATTTGACAAACTGTTTGGCGAATAGCAGTCTGTTCTGCAAATCTGAACCGAACTGTGAAAGCTTCCTTCATCTCTAGTCTAGGGTTCAAATCTCACCAAGGACAACATCTGAAAGCAGATTGTATATTCTCCCCGTGTCTGCATGCTTTTCCCACGGGTACTACGGTTTCCTCCAACTCTCCAAAGACCTACTTACATGGAATTTAAATTGTGAGCCCAAGTGGGACAGGGATGATACTGTCTGTAAAGTGCTGTGGAATATGATGGAGCTGTATAAGAAAGCATAATAATCATTTTGTCAGAGCAGACGGAATGTTGATGCTGTGAATATCGTAGCCAACATTGCTGGAAAGGCTCTACCTCAGAAGGTCATTGTGATTGTTTTATTTTGACATAGGGCTCAAAAGTGATTAATCAAGGGTTGTCTAGTAGTGGATAACCTCTTTAATTATTTTAACTTGTATCTTGCTCCTCTCTAGTAAAGTTATATTTAACTTTTTTTTACTTACTGACTGTTACTGATATGTTAGCATGTTGCTGATGCTTCTAGTAGACATGTTTCAATAATATACAGTATATCTGTCTGTAGAACAAGAAGATCAGGTGTTTGAATTCAAACTGTCTGAACTTTCTCTCTCCCAACATCATCTGTCGGAATAAAGTCAGACCTGGGTTCCCATGAAATTGATAAATTCAGATGGTGGCAGATACAGACAGAAAAGGGTCCTTGTACTATGATAGTTCAGTGTCTGGGGGGAACTAGATGTTATGGGTGCCAAGGCCAGCCAATAAAAAAGAAATTAGGAATGTCACATGGTGCACTGTGGTGTGTATCCCGGTGTCCCTCACACTGAGCTCTTACAGACTCTTAGTGTGTGTGCGCAGTTTCAAGGATGAATGCTGACAAGGGTATTAATGTAATGTAATCAAAAGGGAGTCTTTACTGTATTCACTTCACAATACATAGTCCATAGCGATGATATCACAGTCATTCATACAAGCTGGAAATTTTAGGTAGCAAGAGAGATGGTGACCGTGATGATTAAGATGGAATCTTCCTAGTTAAAGGCTTAAATAAAATGATCAGGTGACTGCAGTTAAATACTGGGTTATGATCTTAAATCACATAGTCCTTCAGTTATATTACTACCAAGGATGGGCCTACACAGTCTGGTTTACTGTAGAAAAAGTGTTCACTGCTTACTCACGAATAAGTCCTGATACGGTCAGGACTACACTTTTGGCCTGGGACAGCTCATAGAATCCCACGGTTTGCAGTACCATCTCTACGCTGATAACATGCAGATCTACCTATCCGAACCTGACCTCACCTCTTTACTTACCAAAATCCCGCACTGTCTGTCTACTATTTCAGCCTTCTTTTCTGCTTGCTTTCTACAACTGAACATGGACAAAACAGAATTCATCATCTTTCCCCCATCTCACTCTACCCCTCCACCAGACCTATCTATCAATGTCAATGGCTGCTCACTTTCCCCAGTCCCACATGCCCAGTGCCTTGGAGTGATCCTCGATTCTGCCCTCTCTTTCAAGCCACATATCCAAGCCCTTGCCTCCTCCTGCCGTCTCAAACTCAAAAATATTTCCCGGATCCGTGCTTTCCTTGACCATGGCACCGCAAAAAGGCTAGTGCATGCCCTTATCATCTCCCGCCTCGACTACTGCAACCTCCTACTCTCTGGACTCCCCTCTAGCACTCTGGCAGCACTCCAATCCATCCTACAATTCGCTGCTCGACTAATCTACCTGTCTCCCCGCTATTCCCCAGCCTCTCCCCTATGTCAAGCCCTTCACTGGCTTCCTATCGCCCAGAGACTCCAGTTCAAAACCCTCACAATGACATGCAAAGCCATCCACAACCTGTCTCCGCCATACATCTGTGACATGGTCTCCAGGTACCTACTTACACGCAACCTCCGATCCTCTCAAGACCTCCTTCTCTACTCCCCTCTCATCTCATCTTCCCACAACCGCATCCAAGACTTCTCCCGTGCTTGCCCCATACTCTGGAACTCTCTACCCCAACACATCAGACTCTCGCCTACCATAGAAACCTTCAAAAAGAACCTGAAGACTCACCTCTTCCAACAAGCCTACAGCCTGCAGTGATCCTGAACTTACTGAACCGCCGCACAACCTGCCCTACCCTCTCCTAGTGCTTCATCATTCATCCGCCGGAGACTGTGAGCCCTCGCGGGCAGGGTCCTCCCTCCTTTTGTTCCCGTGTGCCTGGTATCTGCTCATGTTTAATGTATTTGTCTATATTTGCCCCGTATTCACATGTAAAGCGCCATGGAATAAATGGTGCTATAAAAATGTATAATAATAATAATAATAATAAAATACGGTTCCCTGTCGCAGGGCGTATAGTAGAAGATGCATTACACATGAGGCACTCATGCTGGCAGAACCATTAAAGGCGTGGATTGCCTTGTGCAGGCATCTACTGCGGAGGACAGAGAATCAACTTCAATCCAATATTGCAGCCATCATGCAGCCAGAGGGTAAGGAAAGGGTGAATCAAACACCCGAAAACCCCGCCCCTATGGCTGAAGATTGTTCCCTCCAAATTCAGGTGACAGAGTCCCTTTAAGAGAAGAGGGACGTAAGCTGAAGGCAGAGCAGCCTAGGAAGTGGAACTTTCCTCACTCCGCTCCTCACAGTATGGACAGGAGCTCCTCTTCGACTTTTACCTCAGCAGCTTCTAGAGGCTTCCGCAGGAAACCAGACTGAGAACGTGCCATGTGACTAAAACTCTTGCACCTTTACACTTTGGACAATAGATGGTAGTATAGGACAATTTATCGAATAAACAACATAACAGGATATTGGTTATTGGTAACCATCTGACATCTATATTTTGGAACAGATAGGAGGAGTTACTGGGACACTACAATAGTACATGGGTCAAGTCCTATAGTTCACCATAATGCACAATTCCACCGGCTTTGAATGTGTAAATGGGCCACCTTACCTCTTGTGCCCCTGTGTGACTGCACCAACGAACGGTCCCCTGATTTCTCCAAACTATAATCTAATGTCTTCAAAGAAAATTACCATGCTACTGTTATATACATTGGGTCTCAAAGAAGTAAAGCAACACAGTAAAAGTTTGCGTTTAATTTTTTTGTTGAAGTAGAAAAATTTTACAGTATTGGTTGTAAAGACCAACATTACTTTTTCTCTGATATAGTTTTGCTATATGGGACTCGTTACTAAATCTACTGTGTGTGTTTTATTGTATTTAGTATATTTGAAAAAGTCAAGATTATATGAAAGCTGCTTCCTTTGAAAAAAGTTTTGATATTAACCTTTCAGTACCTAAAATGGATTTTCATGAGATGTTTGTCAATGTCCAAATGTAGTAAGCTTTAACAGCAGGGCTATAAAAAAAACCCTGTTGCTTTTAAATTGAATTTCTCCCATGATAAATTTGATGATGATTTTTGCAGCTTGATAAATAACCTTGTTGTGAAGTTTGTGAAATAGTGACAGAGCTACATTCACTTTTGACATATTCTTTATATTTATGGGTAGCACATAGGTATTGGAGGCAACATCCACAGCTCTGGCTTTACTGTGCGTACATTGCTATGGATAGTAACTTTTTACTTATGCTTGGAGATTTTTCGCAGATAGAATTTCATCCGTAACATTTTCATTACTGTACTGGGACTTGCGTAGCAGAGTTGTCATTTTGTTATGCGGTAGTTTGGGATGAAGGCATCCCAAGAAAAGCTCCAAATGTTCTGAATTCATTTTAATGCCCGTAGCTCCCCCTCGTAGGATAAGTGGAACAGCTTTAATATACATACTCTTTAGAAATGTTCCTGATACAGATGGGCTGCAGATTATAAAAACTCTAGAGACACGAACATTGGAAAACAGTGTGAAGTCTTTTTCGCAACTTCTGTCGAAATTTGACAGACATAGCTTAGTTGATGTGTAACCTGAGGCCACTAAAAAGTGTTATATAAAGAATGACATCAAAGAGAGCACAGCAAGAAAGAAACCCTCTTCCAGATAAGTGGTGCAACAAGTACTAAAACAGCTGGCAAAATACTTTACTTTGGAATCTGTCACCAGATTTTTACTACCTTACTGGGGAGCAGCACAATGTAGGGAAAGAGACCCTGATTCCAACTATGTATGACTTAGTTTATTGGCTGCAGCAGTTGTGATACAGAGGCTTTAGATGCACATTGCATATTGACAGTGAGCTGATTATGAGAGGAGGGGGTGGAGTCACCACTCTAACGGGAGAACCAGTTCTGGCAGTGATAAACTTCTGGTGATAAAATATTTATTGTAAGTAAACAGCAGACAGCCAAAAAAAATTGCATATCGTTGAAATCTGTGTTTCAGACCCTATCTTCTGCTGTTTTCAGATTACATAGAAAAACCTGCTGACAGATTCCCTTTTTATACATTTCTATTTAAGTCTCAAAAAAGTATTTGCATAATAAGGTTTGCCAAATTATATTAATTCTAATGGAACAGTTTGATTAACAAATAAAACTTTTAGTATAACTTGAAGTGGTTGCCTCATTAAAGACAGGCTACTTTTACTCCACTGCCTCTTTCTATCTGATATCTAGAGAATTAGCTTCATTTACCCATCTCTTCTCAGCTCGCATCACCACTCTAACTAATCTCTCAGCATTCATACTAATGTAGATGGCACCGAAACTGCTGAGCCCAGTGATTGTCAGCAGTGGTTACAGGCAGTGGTCATGAGTTCATCATTGCAGCTATGTCAGCAAACACTGAGGGCAGCAATAGAGAGACTCATTTTCTAATTTTTAAATATAGCAATCCTATGATGTGAAAATACTATCTTAAAAAAATACCCTTTATTTTGTATACATCCTCCCCTCTCCTCTAAAACAAAAATCAGATGTTTGTATCTGAAGGGAAAATTAAGATTTAGTAAAGTATATATTGAATACATGCATTGTATATACTAATAATAGATCTTTTGGAAAATTATAAGTGTTTTTTTTTAAAGTACTAGATTGTGGACCGATTCTAACGCATCGGGTATTCTAGAATATGCATGTCCCCGTAGTATATGGACAATGATGATTCCAGAATTTGCGGCAGACTGTGCCCGTCGCTGATTGGTCGAGGGAACCTTTATGGCATCATCGCTGCCATGGCAACCATTATGACATCTACGTTGATACTGTGCCCGTCGCTGATTGGTCGAGGCGAATTCGCGGCAGACTGTGTCCGTCGCTGATTGGTCGAGGCAACCTTTATGACATCATCATCGCCATGCTGTGCCCGTCGCTGATTGGTCGAGGCCTGGTGGCCTCGACCAATCAGAGACGCGGGATTTCCAGGACAGACAGACAGAAAGTCAGACAGACAGACAGACGGAAAAACCCTTAGACAATTATATATATATAGATTTAGCTAAGGTAAATCATTTGTAAGTCTTCATCATTTATAATGGCTTAATTAAATATTGTGTTACACATATCTCTTAGAAACATTACTGAAAAATGTCAGCTTTATTTGCCTCACAACAATAGTAATGTACTAATACAGGATGCAAAAACCCAAAGGTATGAACTGTGATATAAATTGGTGTGCATGCAGTACTGTATATAAGCACACTTTCACACGGCCGCTAAACAGAAAAAACAAAGACAGAAAAATAATAATTAAATACCCTGCAGTAAATACATATAGAATAGTGCATGAAAATAATATACAGTGTTTAACCCTTCCAGCCTCGTCACTGGCCCTGCTAATGTTGGCTGTTGGGTGATTTGAGGTGATTGTCCCTGTGGTTTGCACTTACTGCATATAGTGCTGGAAAGCCCGCCTGGTCTAATAATATAGGAATGATTAACCCCTTAGTCACAGAGCCAATTTGGCACTTAATAACCAAGCCAATGTTTACATTTCTGACCACTGTCACTTTATGAGGTTATACCTCTGGAACGCTTCAACGTATCCCACAAATTCTGAGAAAGCTTTTTCGTGACATATTGTACTTCATGTTAGTGGTAACATTTCTGTGATATAACTTGCGTTTAGTTATAAAAAAAATTGAAATTTGGCAAAAATTTAGCAATTTTTCAATTTTCAAACTTTTGTATACTTAAATCAGAGAGTGGTGTCATACAAAATAGTATTATCTATCTATCTATAGATATATCTAGCTATATTTCTATCTATCTAATCTATCTATAGATCTATCTATATTTCTATGTATTTATCTATAGATAGATAGATAGATACAGCGCCTTGCGAAAGTATTCGGCTCCCTGGAACTTTTCAACCTTTTCTCACATATCCTGCTTCAAACATACAGATACCTAATGTAAATTTTTCATGAAGAATCAACAACAAGTGGAATACAATTGTGAAGTTGAACGAAATTTAATGGTTATTTTACATTTTTGTGGGAATTCAAAAACTGAAAAGTGGGGCGTGCAATATTATTCGGCCCCATTAAACTTAATACTTTGTTGCGCCACCTTTTGCTATGATTACAGCTGCAAGTTGCTTGGGGTATGTCTCTATCAGTTTTCTACATCGAGAGACTGAAATTTTTGCCCATTCATCCTTGGCAAACAGCTCGAGCTCAGTGAGGATTGATGGAGATTGTTTGTGAACAGCAGTTTTCAGCTCTTTCCACAGATTCTCGATTGGATTGAGGTTTGAACGTTGACTTGGCCATTCTAACACCTGGATATGTTTATTTGTGAACCATTCCATTTTAGATTTTGATTTATGTTTGGCATCACTATCTTGTTGGAAGACAAATCTCCGTCCCAGTCTCAGGTCTTTTGCAGACCCCAACAGGTTTTCTGCAAGAATGGTCCTGTATTTGGCTCCATCAAACTTCCCATCAATTTTAACCATCTTCCCTGTCCCTGCTGAAAAAAGCAGGCCCAAATCATGATGCTGCCACCACCATGTTTGACAGTGGGGATGGTGTGTTCAGGGTGATGAGCTGTTTTGCATTTATGCCAAACATATCGTTTGGCATTGCTGCCAAAAAGTTTGATTTGGGTTTCATCTGGCCAGATCACCTTCTTCTACATGTTTGGTGTGTCTCCCAGGTGGCTTGTTGCAAACTTGAAAAACACTTTTTTTGGATATCTTTGAGAAATGGCTTTCTTCTTGCCACTCTTCCACAAAGGCCAGATTTGTGCAGTGTACGACTGATTGTTGTCCTATGGACAGACTGTCCCACCTCAGCTGTAGATCTCTGCAGTTCATCCAGAGTGACCATGGGCCTTTTGACTGCATCTCTGATCAGTCTTCTCTTTGTTTGAGATAAAAGTTTAGAGGAACGGCCGGGTCTTGGTAGATTTGCAGTGGTATGATACTCCTTCCATTTCAATATGATTACTTGCACAGTGCTCCTTGGGATGTTTAACACTTTGGAAATCATTTTGTATCGAATCCAGCTTTAAACTTCTCCACAACAGTATCACGGACGTGCCTGTTGTATTCCTTGGTCTTCTTGATGCTCTCTGTGCTTCAAACAGAACCCTGAGACTATCACAGAGCAGGTGCATTTATATGGAGACTTGATTACACACAGATGGATTATATTTATCATCATTAGGCATTTAGGACAACATTGGATCATTCAGAGAGCCACAATGGACTTCTGGAGTGAGTTTGCTGCACTGAAAGTAAAGTGGCCGAATAATATTGCACGCCCTACTTTTCAGTTTTTGAATTTCCACAAAAAATTAAAATAACCAATAAATTTTGTTCAACTTCACATTTGTTTTCCACTTGTTGTTGATTCTTCACCAAAAATTTACATTTGGTATCTTTATGTTTGAATCATGATATGTGGGAAAAGGTTGAAAAATTCAGGGAGCCAAATACTTTCTCAATGCACTGTATATTATAGTGTTTTTTGGATATTCTATATTATAGATGTCCCTGGATAGTACATATTATAAATATTTTTGAACATTGCATATTATAGATGTCTCTGGAAATTATATATTATCGAGGTGTGTGTTTTTTTGTAGAGGGGCAGTGTGTGTGTCTGTGTTTTGCAGAGCAGTGTGTGTGTCTGTGTTTTGCAGAGCAGTGTGTGGTGTGTGTGTTTTGCAGAGGAGCAGTGAGTGCGTGGTGTGTGTATTTTGCAGAGGTGCAATGTGTGTTGTGTCGTGTGTATATTCTGCAGAGAGGCAGTGTGTGTATTTTACAGAGGGGCAGTGTGTGTGTGACTATTTTTCAGGGGGCAGTGTGTGTACGTGTATATAATCCAGAGAGGTAGCGTGAAGGGGAGCACCTATAATGAGGAAGTTGATCACTTTTCCTCAGGTGACATTTAGTCCCTGAAGACAGGGGGCGGCAGTGCAGCACTGCTCCCTGCAGTCAGATTACGTGGTGCGCAATGTGGGGGATTATTTGTTATACTTGCTGGCTCTGGAGCATGCGCAGTGTGGGGGTGTATT
Source organism: Ranitomeya imitator (assembly GCF_032444005.1). Taxonomy (NCBI): domain Eukaryota; kingdom Metazoa; phylum Chordata; class Amphibia; order Anura; family Dendrobatidae; genus Ranitomeya; species Ranitomeya imitator. The sequence continues at coordinate 532,866,713 of NC_091286.1, forward strand.
GGTTATACTGGACGGCTGCGGAGCATACGCACCTTACACCCGATAATCGCCCACAATGCATTTATAACGTAGAGCCGTAAAAATAAAAAAATTTTAATTTTTTTCACAAAAATGATCTTTTTGCCCTCATTTTTTTATTTTCAGTGCTTTATGATTACCTTACCTTTCTTCAGTACTTTCTAGTTTTAGCTCAAAGGTGAACATTTTTAGCGATTTTGATGGACTTCTATACCATAGATAAATGTAGGGACTGGGCTTATGTTAAAGAGGTTGTCCAACTTAGAAAAAACATTTTTATCATACCCTGTCAGGGAATTAAGAGTAAATAGAGGGGGTCCATCTCTTACTGCCAGGTTTCCTCAAACATCATAGGCAATTGTAAAGGATAAATCTGGTGGCAATATGCCCATTTGAAAACTACCAAAGATCAAGGGATCGTGTATTTATTTGATGATCCCTTGATCTTTGTAAATTGAAAAATGTATCCGCCACTGGATAAACCTTCATCATGTAAATGGCGATCTTTCATCTGGCAGTGGATAAAGGCAGGCTTACCTTGCCTCTGCTCTTGGATTTCACACCCTTTCACTGTGCACAGCAGAGGAGCATGGAATCCAGTAGAGGGCTGTGAACATCCATCAGAGTGGCATGGAATCTGGATGCTGAAGCCAGGTAAGAGGAGCGTGGAATCATTCACAACAGTGAGAATCTCTAGCTCGCACCTACGAAGGATTCCACAAAATTTATCCAGCTGATAAAGCAGTGGCTCAAAGGCAGGCAATGCTAAGGGCAGCACAGGCAGATTTATCCACTGATGTGATTCAGTGCCTAAATCTGCCCATTTAAAATGACTTTTACTCATTAAGAAAGGCGGACACTTTATTTTACTGAGTGTCAATGGACTCTACTGGTTCTAAGAGGAAAGGTGTGCACTCTGTAAGCGTGAAGCTGGTGCAGGCTGAACCTGGATTGGATCCAGTAGACTTATAAATTTGGGCAAACAACCACACTCAGAAAATGTATTCAGATTGCGTCAAAAGCATGAAATATTTTTTGAGTAACACCACAGTGTTTAGTAAAGTATTGAGGTAACGTTTCGAACCCTTGGGTCTTTATCAAACCTCACTTTTGAGTGGATAGCAATAGGAGAAAGGAGAGGATGCTGTCCAATGGATGGACATGGAGGCTCCAAAAGGTATCACAGACAGCTGGAGAGTGCGGGGGTCTGGTACGGCACGGTCAGGGAGAGGGGTCCCTAAAGGCACTCTGGGTCCAGATGCAGGGATCTCCCTTGATAAGGGCATAAACATTCAAAGTTTTAAAATTGTTGCATTTTCTAATTTTTTATAGGATTCAAGGGGTAACATTTCTCCTTGTGGAGAGTGTCATGTCAAGACTGGCATGCCAAGGTGAGAAACTTTTAAGCCTTGCAATGCTCCTCTGGGAAATTTAATATGCAAATTGTCTCTTTAGAGAGGAATAAGACTAGAACTCTTGTGACACCTATTGGAAGTAGCAATTTTGAAAGTCATTGTCGACCCTCAGCGGGCTTCACCACATGACTTAGGATAAAATACAAGCCAGATTCTCAATCAAATTTTCAATATTATCATAAATAAATGCAAATCATAATGACTAACATTTATCACTAACATGACATACAATTTGTCACAAAAAAACTATTTCAGAATTAGTGGGATATGTTGAAGCGTTCCATAGTCATTACCATATAAAGTGACAATGATCAGAGATGAAAAAAATGGCTTGGTCAGGTAGGTGAAAACTGGCTGGGGGGGTGAAGAGGTAAGAAATAAATGTAAAAGGTCTACCAACAAGTCCCAGATTTTCCAATAAAAATAGGTTAATATAGGAAAAAAGAAAGAATTAGCAATTGGATACTATAAAACTTAACCTTTATTAGGTTTGTTAAAACTAGTTTGAAAAACTACAAAAACTACAAAAAAGGGCCCTATACCCAAAACAGAATGGGAAGACAAAACCAAAACACACAAAATATTAAAAACTGACAGTACTATTGGTCTCTGAGCCTGTAACGTCACAGACAGAGAACTGAAGCAGGTCTCCACTTATGTGGAAAGCCAGAGTATATTTCTGTGTAAACCAATTTCAAAAGAGCCAAATTAAGAAAGAGCTACAGATGGGACAATTCTCAATGTTTTTTGTTGTCATGGTTCCATACAAGGTATGTCTCTGTATAGACAATGACCCTGCCCAATGTCGTGAGCCCAAACCTGTGTCTAACATTGAGTACATTTATCAACAATTCTTTAGTCCAATCATATAGCCTTTTACGTAAATTGTGTTGCCTTTGGCTCTTTATATTGTATAAAGGGGCTGCTTCCAAGTCCATATATACAATTGTCAGTCAATTACTTGTTCATCATGCACTATAGTTACTGCAGCAAATATAGCAGCATATCGGTGAGGCTTCAAAGCCAAAAATCATAACCGCAAATATGAGACCACATATATCTAAGGAACCATGCTTCCTCATCAAATATTATTGAGCGTCCCCTTATGGTTAATTTGCGGTCCCTTTCTCAATTTATAATGGATGCTTCATTTGAACGCTGGCATATATAGAACAGCATAATCTTAGAGAGCCCCCTGATGTGGGTGGATCTCACCGCAAGTCGGAGAGACTCTGCCCCATGTTAGATTTCTCAGAGACGGTGAGGTAAAGTTGAAGCCTCTGCTATGAATAGCATCTCCCGACGCGTTTCATCCTTACGGATTTATCAGGGGAGTATAGTGACCTGCATTCGCCGCTTTGAGGCCAGCAATCAAATGAAGCATCCATGGTAAATTGAGAAAGGGACCACAAATTAACCATAAGGGGACGCTCATTAATATTTGATGAGGAAGCATGGTTCCTTAGATATACTGTATGTGGTCTCATATTTGCGGTTATGATTTTTGGCTTTGAAGCCTCACCGATATGCTGCTATATTTGCTGACAGTAACTATAGTTCATGATGAACAAGTAATTGACTGACAATTGTTTATATGGACTTGGAAGCAGCCCCTTGATACAAGATTAAGAGCCAAAGGCAACACAATTTAAAAGGCTATATGATTGGACTAAAGAATTGTTGATAAACGTACTCAATATTAGACACAGGTTTGGGCACACGACATTAGGCAGGGTCATTAGTCTATACAGAGACATACCTTGTGTGGAACCATGACCACAAAAAACATTGAGAATTGTCCCATCTGTAGCTCTTTCTGAATTTGGCTCTTTTGAAATTGGTTTACTTAGAGATATACTCTGGCTTTCCACATAAGTGGAGACCTGCTTCAGTTCTCTGTCTGTGACGTTACAGGCTCAGAGACCAATAGTACTGTCAGTTTTTAATATTTTGTGTGTTTTGGTTTTTGTTTTTGTCTTCCCATTCTGTGTTGGGTATTAGGGCACACTATTGCACTAGGGTTTCCCCTCTTCTTGTATTTTTTGTAGTTTTTCAAACTAGTTTTAACGAACAGGACAGCATAGGGGGTGGCAGAAAATTTATGTCTCCCTTTTTGAGCACGTAGGCACTTAGCTCTCCAAACAAGCAGGTCCCCTGATGATTCGCTTGGAGGAAACACGTTGGGACTGACCACAGGGAGAGTGCAGGGCATATTTGTACAGGGGTAGCTGTGGACTGCCCTTGTAAGGGCAGGAGCTTGGGGGATAGACTACTGTTAGCCCCATAGGGAACGACAGGGTATTGTCAGTTCCCTGCATCAATCTCCGGCGTGTTCCCTTCCTGGTCTTCCGGTACTCCTGCTCATGCACCCTAGAATCGGTGAGATTGTTCCGTTTCATTAGTGACACCATGATATAGGTGTCATTATTTGCTACTCTTTGATAATTGTTATTTACATGCAACCTACTGTATGAAATGCGTAGCATGATTCATATGTATTTGTTTCTGGCTGCTATTTGAACCATACGGTGGTGCATTTTTCATCCGCAAGTGCCTCTGCAGGCGGAGTTTGTTCAATCCTATTAGGGGCATTGTTTGTGTCTCTTAGTTGAGACCCTACCCCTGGTGTTTTTTATATCACTTGGGTGACTTTTTTGTTTTGACTTTTATCCATTTCTAGTAAAAGTTATGTTTTAATTCCACTTGCGCTGTATTTATTTAGTTTTAATGAACCAAATAAGGGTTAAGTTTTATAGTATCCAATTGCTAATTCTTACTTGATTTTTGTTGCACTACTCACCTTGCTTGCTAATAATATAGGAAAAAAGAGCCTTCAAAAAATGACACATATTTGGTATCATCACATCCTTTACAATCTGTAATCTAACACCTTACTATTATTTAATCTGCACAGTGACTGTCGCAAAGAACACCTGAAAGACCATGCCAGAATTGATGATTATTATGCTCTAGGTCTCTTTAGACACTAGATCATAAAAAGGGACATTCAATTTGCATAGAAGTAATTAGCTGTCAATCAAGTTATTACACTCATTCATCATAACCAGCATGTTTTTAGAATGCTTAGCGGATTTAATTCAACACTTCCCATGTTTAAAACTCTATACGGTATATTATTGTCTGGTGCATTATCAGTCTAACTCCACCCACCAAACAGGAAAATAGAAATATAATGCCCATTGGTTTAAACAGAAGTCCATTGTATTGATTCGGTGTCTGCTTGCAATGGATGTGGATATGATATAGGCTGTGTTTCATGGTGACAAGATAGAATGCAGTCGATCTGGATATGACGTGGGATTCCAACCTGTGAAATGATCAGGGAATTACTGGAAAAGATACATGGGAGCTATAAAAAAACAATTATGGTATCATATTGCTCCCATCTTTTTTTAATAGGACGCTCAAAGAGCACATTGGGCCAGCAACCTGGTCCAGCCTGCTGCCAGTACTCTAACCCTAAGTTACCACATACTGTATATTTAACCTGATTCCCTCATGAATTATTAGAATTATTATTGAGGAAACGCTTCGGCAAGAAATATTTCCTTGTACATCAAGTTGGATGGATAAGACTTAAATAACAACATTGGTTTTAACCAGGTGAATAACCCTTCTCCCCTTGCAAATATAGCTTTCACTGGGACTTCATGAAGGTGATTGGGGATGAATATAAAGTTCTGTACCACTGGAAAATAGTGGATCTAGTCTACATCAGGTGGATGATAACTTTCCTTTTAGGATGCAATGATTGACTCGAAAAAGGAGCTTCATTCTAGGAACACCACCAATATAGAGTAATTTTGTATATACTTATCACTTTTTTATTTGTTTCTTTAAATCAAATTTCCCCCCAAACCACTCAGATTTGTCAATTTTGACTCTCATCAGATCCATTCACCTCTACTACTGAGATGTACAGTACATATCATGAAAATAATAAGTTTTCACACAGCTTAGGTTGCTGGAAAAATGAAAAACTTATGGCTCTCATAATATGGATGCACAAAGCAAAGAAATCTTTTACAAAGTATTTATTGTACTATAATAATAAAAAGTAAAGGAAATTATATATTTGGCATCTCAATAACCTTGCTGTCCCACAGTATAAAGATGATATTTTATTTCTGCACACATCGATTTAGCATATCATTTTAAAAGAATAAATAAAACAATAACAGTATTTATTTTTTATTTGTCCCCATAAAAAGTTAGTAAAAGTTTTGTTACAAGTAGTGAGGGGCGAACCCCTGCATGACAGCTCAGGAAATACTGCCTCTGAATGGTGGTAAGATCATTACCGCCGGTAAGAGATCTGTGGCTCCCATGCAGTCAGATGACAGCGTGAGCCCATCTTTTACCATAGGTAAAAAGTTTACCTCCGGTCACAGGCATCGGCTGATGGAACTGCTTCTCCCATCAGCCTATGCCTGCTGTCGCTGATAACAGCAAGAGCAGGTGTTGGCTGATGGGAATATTCATCAGCCGGTGCCTATGCTATAAATAAATAGATTTAAAAAATGAAATGGATTCCCCTGTATGTTTGATAACCAGTGAAGCAAAACTGACAGGTGAGGGCTGCAACCCTCAGGTGTCAGATTTAGCAAAGGTGGTTATCAAGAATGGTGTGGTCCCCACCTGTTTTGTTTTGTAAAATTATTTAAATAAATAACTTTAGAAAAGGCGTGGAGTCCCCCCCATTTTGACAACCAGCCAAGCTAAAGCAGAGAGCTGGGGGCTGGCATTGTCAAGCTGGTAAGGAGCAAGAACATTGGCCCCCAACCTAAAAATAGTAGCCCGCATCTGCCCCATAAAATGCAATTCTTTTAGATGTGCTAATTATGGTGCTTTGCCCAAATCTTCCCACTTGTCCTATGGCGGTGGCAAGTGGGGTAATATTTGTGGGGTTGATGTCATCTTTGTTTTGTCTGTTGACATCAAACCCACCGGTTAGGAATGGAAAGGCATCTATCAGATACCTATCTATAACTAATCCCATATAAATAAAAAGGCACACCATTTTACTTTTTTATTTAAAATTAACAAACACAGTTATACTCACAGTTATACTCACTCCCCTGACCTTACTCCCGCTGTACTACAGAACACCACTGACTGTCTGTCCGCAGTCTCCAACATCATGTCCGCTCTCTATCTGAAACTCAACTTCTCCAAAACTGAACTTCTTCTGCTCCCGTCATCTACTAACCTCCCTAAATCTGACATTTCCCTCTCCGTGGAGGGCACCATAATAACACCCTGGCAGCAGGTGCGCTGTCTGGGTGTTATGTTTGACTCCGATCTCTCCTTCACCTCCCATATACAATTTCTTGCCCACTCGTGCCGCTGACACCTAAAGAACATCTTTAGAATCTGCCCTTTTCTCACCATGGAGAAAACTAAAACCCTCACTGTCGCCCTGATCCACTCCCGCCTGGACTACTGCAATGCTCTATTAATTGGCCTCCCCCTCACTCGACTTTCTCCTCTCCAGTCCATCCATAATGCAGCAGCCAGGGTCGTCAATCTGGCTAATCGTTACTCGGACGCGTCCGCTCTTCGCCAGTCGTTACACTGGCTACCCATTCATTACAGGATACAATTCAAAGTACTTGTTCTCACCCACAAAGCTCTCCACAGTGCGGCACCCCCTTACGTCTCCTCCCTCATTTCTGTCTATCGGCCTAACAGACCACTGCGCTCTGCAAATGACTTTCAACTAACCTCTGCACTAATCCGTACCTCCCACTCCCGACTCCAAGACTTCTCCCGTGCTTCGCCAATTCTCTGGAATGCTCTACCCCAAGATATTAGGAGGACCATCCACAATTTGCATAGTTTTAGGCGCTCGCTCAAAACACATTTGTTCAGAGCGGCCTATCACGTTCACTAATCAAAGTCATTTTATGTTTGTGTATGTGTGTGTAGCCCATTCACTATCCCTATCTATTCCCCAACCCCTGAAGATGGCTGGACCATCATTGTAAATACATCATTGTAAATACACACCTGTACTTTGTATCTCCCCCTCCTCATTGTAGATTATAAGCTCTCACAAGCAGGGTTGTCTTATGTCACTTTAATTATTGTATTGTTAACGTTGTTACTTATGACTTTTGTGTTTGAAACTGTTAAACTGTAAAGCACTGCTGAATATGTTGGCGCTATATAAATAAAGATTATTATTATGATATGCCCATTCCAATGAAGCCCTCATCCCCTGTAAAAAACATAAAATAATAACTAACAATAATACTCACCTGACACCCATTCCATTGAATACCTTGTCTCTTTTAACCCCTTCCCGTCCTGTGACACAGCATAGGCATCATGAAAGTCGGTGCCCATCCGTCCGACCTGTGATGCATATGCTGTGTCACAGAATGATCGCGTCCCTGCAGACCGGGTGAAATGGTTAACTGTAATTTCATCCGACCTGCAGGGACAGGGGGAGTGGTACTTCAGCCCAGGGGGGGTTGCTTTGCCCATCCCCAGCCCTCCCCCCCGTGGCTACGATCGCTTGGATTGGCTGTTGAAAGTGACATTTCACTTTCACTTTCAATCAGAGCAATCGTAATATTTCACCAATGAAAATTGGTGAAATATTACAACCCAGCCATGGCCGATGCTGCAGTATTGGCCATGGCTGGAGACCACGATCTGCCCCCTGCCACCGCCACCGATCCACTGCCCCGTCCTTCATCCTGTCCTGTGCTCCACTCCCCTCTGTCCTCCTGTCCACTTCCCCCGCAGTCCGATCTCACCCCCCGCTGTCCGCTCCCACCCCCACATACTTACCAACCTCTGGTGTCTCTCCCGGTGTCCATCCGTCTGCTGCATGCGCAGTGCACCCACCGAATCTGCCAGCCGGCAGATTCATTACAGGTACATTTTGATCGCTGTGATAGGTTTCCACTGTTTGGGCACATCAGGGGTCTCTAAACGCGACATGGCATCACCATTGATTCCAGCCAATCATGCGTTCAAAAAGTAAAATGGTGCTCCCTCCCTTCCGATCCCCAATGTGCGCCCAAACAGTGGTTTACCCAAACATATGGGGCATAAGCATACTCTGGAACAATTGCATAACTTTGGGGGTCAAAATTCTCCTGTTACCCTTGGGAAAACAAACAAACAAAATGGGGCTAAAAACTTATTTTTGTGGAAAAATGATTTTTTATTTTCACGGCTCTGCGTTATAAATTTCTGTGAAGCACTTCGGGGTTCAAAGTGCTCACCACACATCTAGATAAATTCCTTGGGGGATCTAGTTTCCAATATGGGGTAACTTGTGGGAGATTTCTACTGCTTAGGCACATCAGAGGCTCTGAAAACGCAACGTGCCGCCCGCAGTGTTAGGAGTCGAGTTTCCTCTGCTGCACAGGGGGAATCTCGATCCGTGTCTGCTGCGGTCTCCCATTCGGTATCGGCCGCAGTGGGCTCTGCTCAGCGGAGACGTCGCTCCCAGCGTCTCGCTGAGGCTGATTCGGTGCATAGGGTCACTACTGCCTTTTCTGGCTTTCCTATGGTACCCTGCACTGATCTGCGGGCAGCGAGCCTCTCTGGGACTAAGTCCTTGTTTACTCACACTGAGCATGCCCAGGGCAGGGTCTCCCATTGGAGGTCGAGGGCCACATGTTCGCTCACATGCTCAGGTGCTGCAGTACATTCCATTGGTCCTCCTGGAAGGTCCTGAAAGGGCAAAACATGCTCGGGTACTGCAGCACTTTCCATTGGTCCTTCTGGAAGGTCCTGAAAGGGCAAAAACTTCAGTAGCAGCTTCCTGTGCTGCAACTATATAAACTGCGCATGACCGCACGGCCATGCGCTAGTATTGTCTTGAAAATATGTGTGTGTAGATGGATGTATGTCGAAGGATGAAATCTCCTAAATATCCCTCCCTAGTGTTGTTGACTGTTTGCGGATGATGGTAGCTATCTAGCGCCCGACTAGCCATCAGCACAAAACACACATAACAGCGTCTAGTTGCTGTGACCGCCTGTACGGCGCCGTGCGCTTTCCTTACCCAAGCCTGGGTGGTTAGCGGCGTCCGTCTATGCGGCACCGCACGTACTCTCGTGCCTTTATTTACTATTTCTATAGTTTTCTTACACACCCAGTTGCGGTGTTGTGCCAGCAGTGGTCTAATCGGACTTCAATCCTAGTTGAGGTTGTGTTCGCTGACTTATTGCTCACGCTCTATGTGCGGTACCACGGTCCTGTGATCACGCACGGTGAAGTTAACCCTTGTATGTATACTTATAGTACCGCCATGTAGTCCGTCTTACTTAGCAGCAGGTACTTTCCTGCACGGTGGATCCCGGGTTGCGAACGCACCAATTCCATCTAATAAACTATATATTTGGTGCATTCTGCCAACCCTAACACGCAGACCATTCCATCAAAGTCTGCATTTCAAAATGTCACTACTTCCCTTTCGAGCCCTGACGTGTGCCCAAAAAGTAGTTTACCCCCACATATGGGGGATCGGTGTACTCAGGACAAACTGGATAACAATTTTTGGGGTCCAATTTCTCCTGTTACCCTTGTGAAAATAAAAAATTGCGGGCTAAAAAATAATTTTCGAGGAAAGAAAAATGATTTTTTACTTGCACAGCTCTGCATTATAAACTTCTGCGAAGCATTTAGGGGTTCAAAGTGCTCACCACACATCTAGGTAAGTTACTTGGGGGGTCTAGTTTCCAAAATGGGGTCAAACACGACATGGTGTCCGGTAACGAGTTATTTCAGTCAAAAAGTCAAATGGTGCTCCTTTCCTTCCGACGAGCGGTGCCATGTGCCCAAACAGTGGTTTACCCCCACATGTGAGGTATCGCTGTACTCAAGAGAAATTGCCCAATAAATTGTATGATCCATTTTATTCTGTTACCCACGTGAAAATGAAAAAAATTGAGGCTAAAAGAAATTTTTTGTGAAAAAAAGCCTTTTCATTTTTACGGATCAATTTGTGAAACACCTGGGGGTTCAAAGTGCTTACTATGCACCTAGATAAGTTTCTTGGGGGGTCTAGTTTCCAAAATGGGGTCACTTGTAGGGGAGTTCCAATATTTAGGCACACAGGGGCTCTCCAAACACGACATGGTGTCGGCTAAAGATTGGAGCCAATTTTTCATTCAAAAAGTCAAATGGTGCTCCTTCCCTTCCAAGCCCTGTCGTGTACCCAAACAGTGGTTCCCACCCACATATGGGGTATCGGCATACTCTGAACAAATTGTACAATAACTTTCGGGGTCCAGTTTCACCTTTTGCCCTTGGGAAAAAAAATTGTTGCTAAAAGATCATTTTTGTGATTAAAAAGTGAAATGTTCATTTTTTTCTTTCATATTGCTTCTGCTGCTGTGAAGCACCTGAAGGGTTAATAAATTTCTTGTGTAGGGTTTTGAGCACCTTGAGGGGTGCAGTTTTTAGAATGGTGTCACTTTGGGGTATTTTCAGCCATATAGGCCCCTCAAACTAACTTCAAATGTGAGGTGGTCCCTAAAAAAATGGTTTTGTTAATTTTGTTGTAAAAATGAGAAATGGCTGGTCAAATTTTAACCCTTATAACTTCCTAGCAAAAAAAACGTTGTTTCCAAAATTGTGCTGATGTAAAGTAGACATGTGTTTAATGTTATTTATTAACTATTTTGTATCACATAACTCTCTGGTTTAACAGAATAAATATTCAAAATTTGAAAATTGCAAAATTTTCAAAATTTTTGCCACATTTATGATTTTTTTCCACAAATAAAGGCAAAAATTATCAACCTATATTTACTACTATCATGAAGCCCAATATGTCTTGAAAAAACCTTCTCAGAATCGCTAGGATCCGTTGAAGCGTTCCTGAGTTATTACCTCATAAATGGACACTGGTCAGAATTGCAAAAAATGGCCAGGTCATTAAGGTCAAAATAGGCTGGGTCATGAAGGGATTAAAAAACAACCATGTCCCTCACCTGTCCGACATACGGTCCAGTGCCTTAATCCACGTATTTGATACATTGTTTTCAACTTGGACGGTGCTAAGATGCAACTGTCCAGGATGAAAATCATGTGAAAATAAGCAGCACCAATTACTAGTGGTGAAATAATTGAGGTTAACACACTTCATTGAGGCTGCATAATCAGCTGGGCCTATGCATTGCAGTTACCTCAGTGAGATCACCCCTCGCACTGTGAGAAAAAGTCTCACGTAGAGTGCTGAGCTCAGTGAGTTCACTTGGTGAACTGCGATGAACACATTGAGCTCATTTTTGCACCATGAAACTTTTTCCACACAGTGCGAGAAATGATCTTAGTGAGGTCACCGCAGTTCATTGGCCCAGCTGGTTATGCAGCCCAGCTCACAGCAAAGTGAGCTGGGAATGCAGCCTCAGTGACCTGTGGTAACTTTCATGACACTACCGCTAGTCACTGATGCCACGATCACAGCAACTCTTTATGCTGTGTTCTTCAGCCTTCACGGTCACATCTTGGCACCATCCAGGTTGAAAACCATTTATTGCAGACATGGTTTACATATCCAAAGAAATGGTGCATAAAAAATCACCAACAGAGTATAATCCTTATATTCAAATCTTTATTAGTAAAATATAAAAATCAGACAACAGTAAAATCAGAACTGCTAGACACCATTCTTCCAGGGACAGAATGTGACCAACATACCTTTGTGCCTTTTTTTTTTTAGAAAAAGTTTGACGCTGAACTACATTACGACCTACAGCATTAGTAAACAATAATGATCATAATAACAAAGTGCAATCTGCATATATTGAAAGAGCATATATCTTTCATTAAGATCTTTTAGATAGCAGCATCCTAGACAATATCAATATAAAGTGCATAATTCATGCTATGAGGTCCAGGGAAAGCAGCCAAAATTAAGGAAACCATCTGTTAGGGCTAGCGGAACGCACCAAATACTAAGACAGATAGAGTATGGTGCGTTCGCAGCCCGGGGTCCACTGTGCAGAGATGGAACCTGCTGCCAAGTAACGACGGACTATATGGCGGTACTCATAAGTATACACACGTGGGTTAAACCTCACCCAGCGTGAAGGAAGCGATCCTGTTGCGTCACAGGATCGCGGTACCGCACATAGAGCGCGAGCAAGTAGTCAGCGAACTCAACCCCAACTAGGATTGAAGTCCGATTAGACCCTTGCTGGCACAACACCGCAACTGGGTGTGTAAGGAAGCTAAATAACAATATTAGGGCACAAGAGTGCATGCAGTGCCGCACTGACGAACGCCACTAACAACCCAGGCTTGGGTAAGGAAAGCACAGAGGAAGTGCACGGCGCCGTACTGGCGGTCACAGCAACTGGACGCTGTAATGTGTGATTCGTGCTGTAGGATAAGTCGGGCGCTAGATAGCAACCATACACCTTCCGCGAACAGACATTCAATAGGGAAGGGGTATCCAAGGACGACTTGCACTCACAACGAACACACGTATGCAAATGTACACTAGCGCATGGCCTTGCGGTCATGCGCAGTTTATATAGTTGCAGCACAGGAAGTGGCCACAGAAACTTTGCCCTTCCAAGACCTGCCAAGAGGACCAATGGAATGTGCTGCAGGGCCTGAGCACATGACCCTCGATCTCCAACGGGAGATCCTGCCCTGGGCATGCTCAGTGTGTGCAGACAAGGACTTAGTCCCAGCGAAGTCCGCTCGCTGCTGACCAGCACTGGCTTTAATGGCAGAAGCTGAAGAAGCAGCAGTAACTCTCTGTACAGAGTGAGACTGAGCAAGACGCTGGGACCGACGTCCCTGCTGAGCAGACTCCACTGCGGCTGGGTAAGAATGGGAGACCGCAGCGGAGATGGCTCGAGATTCCCCCTGTGCAGAAGCGGGAACTCGAGACCTAACACCATCCAAAATGAAACAGAATGCTGTAAGGAAATGTAGCATGACTTACTGATGAAAGAAGGCAATGTGCTGGTGACACGCAGTCCCCGCCGCCCCAACGCACGTTTCGTTAAGACATCCTCATAAGGCTGTCAAGTTCAGGCCACGAGAGCCCCGGCTGGACCATACTCGAATTGTGACCATAAGATGTGTTTAAATGACATTAGACTACATACAGACATGCATGTAATGGAGATCATCCAAGATATTTTGATCAATTTCTTCTCAAGTGTCAACCTAGTTACATCCCAGCTTTTTCTGCGTTTTTTTTGGGGGGGATTGGTATTTTTTCACTGAAGAATTATATTTGTTTCCAGTTAAAAAGAAAACTACAGAGATGTCATGTTTTATTCACGTTTAGAAAGCAACAGGCACAATTGCAAAATGGAATCAAATCGGAAGTCTTCCAATTTTCATCCACGTTTACGTGTCCCCATTGAATTGTATGACTGAGTCGGATTCGCAAACATAAATCATAGCAAAACACTGATAAAATAGAGCAGCCATAAAAAGCCAATGAAGTAAAAAAAAACATTTACAGAAACAATTCATGAAAATAGCTACCAATTAGTTACAAATGTGTCAAATATGGAGAAATAAAAAGTGTAGAGCAGCAACTAGATCCAAAATGTCAAACAGCACTAATTGTGCGGAGAACCTGTACAGACAGTCTCAAAGCATCAAACAAAATAACTAAGCACAAATGGCTTATAAATAAAGGGTGAAACAGATAAGAGATGTTATAAATTATGCTGCTTATCCATAGTAGAAGAGGATCAAATTAGTTTGCTAGCACAGCCCTGGCACGCGTTTCGCATGTAGCTTTCTCAAGAAGAGGTGTCCGTTTATGGCTGCTCCATTTTTCCAGTGTATTTCTCATTATGTTGGGAGTACTCAATTGCCTGATTTTGCAGTATCTATTATAGGGGGACTTTAAACTCTTGTCCTTTACCATTATAAATTATTTGCTACCTTTTATTTTTTCATTAAACATGGATCAGAGTAAAATCTGCTCATGGATCTCACACTCACATACCTGATTTTCATTGATGTGTAAGTACAACCATTCGTTCCATTGATGTATCTGCCTGAAATGTCTGTGTTCTGCTCATTCTGTTTTTTTCTGGGACATCGCACGGACATTTCACATGAATATGTAAATAAAGCTTTACAGCCCATTCAGAGGAGCATGTTAAATGTTTAACAGCTGTTCGATTTAATTTTATTAAGGCCGAAAAAAGACATTTGTCCATCCAGTTCAGCCTATATTCCATGATTTGAAATCACATTGGCAGCACATGGACCAATGTTAATAGGGAAATTTATTTAAATAGGCTAACTAGGGTGTTTGATGCACCCATGATGTGATGAACAGGCTCAATGCACCATTTCAGCATTTGCTTTTCTATTTCTCACCTCCTTCCGAGGTGCTGGCTTGCCTCAATTTTCTCTACTGTATAGACAGTGTTTGTTCTATACAACCTAACTCTGTCAATCACTAATGTGAGAGGTGGGGCATGTAAAACAAGGAAGTAGAACAGGTCAATAAGTCTATTGACTTCACTAATGGTGCATTGTGCATGCTAGTTAGCTTGATTGATTAAACTTCAGTTTCTTCAAACTTGAGAAAATGTGATCACTAATTGTGTGATTATTTTATAGGTGCTAAATGACCTACAAGCCTGTGTGGTTAGTCTATACTGTCAGTTTGAGTGGATAGACTCCCTTTATGACTTTATTAAATAGCTATGTACTGTATGTCAGACAGAATTATTTTTTAAAATACTCAATTGGATGCCAAATGTCAAAAATATTCTCTCCTGAAAGCACGACAATATATTTTTGTGTGATTCACATGGAATAATTTGTATGTCTGTTTTTATTTTGCAAATCTCACGTGTCATATATTTTCTCTTAGGAATCCTATCTTCATATTGCTAAAAATTACTGGTATCAATGCCATTGGACTTCACTGTGCAAATTCAATCCAGTGTCAAGATAATTTTATGTAAAGTAGAAACCAAGACAATGATTTGTAATTTTTTTGTTCAAGTTAACAAGTTTCAAGGCATCTTCTTCCATTAATTATTAGGTTGATTTATTGAGTCCAATAAGTAATCAGCTTTTTCGGAAAGAATGGGTTAGGATTCATTAAGACTTGTACATGGTTCTCGTGAATGTTGGAAGATGATATTAAGACTGTGAAATTAGACTAACCCTTTATTTATTGATTGCTCAGATTATAATTCATGGTTTTTTAGGAAATATGTTCCATAAATGCTAATTAATTTTATTATTCAGTATATTTGGATTGAACACTATTGAAAACTAGAAAACTAAAAAAGTAAATGGTAGAACTGCTAATTGTGCTGTATGTTCATAATAAATGAAATGCATTAACAGGTTACAGGATGTAGATTTTATATGATATAGATATTGTTCATGAACACAAGATATTTTAACCCCTTAATCCCATATGACGTACTATCCCGGTGAGGTGACCTTTGACTTAGTTCCCAGTGACGGGACAGTACGTCATAGTCGATCGGCTACGCTCACAGCGTGAGCGCAGCTGATCGCCACCGGGTGTCAGCTGATTATTACAGCTGACATCCAGCACTATGTGCCAGGAGCGGTCACAGACGGTCCCAACGTGCTTCCCTGAGACCCTCGGAACAACGCAATGTGATCCCGTTGTTCAGAGGGTCTCCTACCTCTTCCTCCCTGCAGGCCCCAGATCCAAAATGGCCACAGGGCTCCTTCTGAGTCCTGCAGGGAGTTGACTTGCAATCAGAGCAGGCGCCAGCAAGCCTCCCTGCAGTGCCTATCAGATCGCTGATCTGACACAGTGCACTGCAAGGTGCCAGATCAGCACTCTGATAATATATAGTGATGTCCCCCCCTGGGGCAATGTTATAAAGTAAAATATATATGTATATATACTGTATATATATATATATATATATATATATATATATATATATATATATATATATATATATATATATATATATACATACATATATATATAATATATATATATTTACATGCGTAAAAAAAATTCCTAAATAAAAAAAAAATATTGTTCCAATAAATACATTTCTTTATCTAAATAAAAACAAACAATAAAGTACACATACTTAGTATTGCCTCGTCCGTAATGACCCAACCTATAAAACTGTCCCACTTGTTACCACTTCAGCGAACACCTTAAAAAAATTAATGAGGTAAACAACAACGCTTTATTATCATACTGCCAAACAAAAAGTGGAATAACACGCAATCAAAAAGGATATAAATAACCATGGTACCGCTGAAAACGTCATCTTGTCCACAAAAAACGAGCCACCACACAGCATCATCAGCGAAAAAATTAAAAAGTTATAGCCCTCAGAATAAAGCGATGCAAAAATAATTATTTTTTATATAAAATAGTTTTTATCGTATAAAAGCGCCAAAACATCAAAAAAATATAAATGAAATGTCACAGTAATCGTACTGAACCAAAGAATAAAACTACTTTATTAATTTTACCAAACATGGAATGGTATAAAACGCCCCCCAAAAGAAATTCATGAATAGCTGGTTTTTGGTCATTCTGCCTCACAAAAATCGGAATAAAAAGCGATCAAAAAATGTCACGTGCTCGAAAATGGTACCAATAAAAATGTCAACTCGTCCTGCAAAAAACAAGACTGCACATGACTCTGTGGACCAAAATATGGAAAAATTATAGCTCTCAAAATGTGGAGACGCAAAAATTATTTTTTGCAATAAAAAGCGTCTTTTAGTGTTTGACAGCTGCCAATCATAAAAATCCACTAAAAAGCCCACTATAAAAGTAAATCAAACCCCCCTTCATCACCCCTCTAGTTAGGGAAAATAATCAGATTAAAAATATGTATTTATTTCCATTTTCCCATTAGGGTTAGGGTTGGGGCTAAAGTTAGGGTTAGGGCTACAGTTAGGGTTGGTGCTAAAGTTAGGGTTGGGGCTACAGTTAGGGTTGGGGCTACAGCTAGGGTTGGGGCTACAGTTAGGGATGGGGCTAAAGTTAGGGTTAGGGTTGGAGCTAAAGGTATGGTTAGGGTTGGGGCTAAAGATATGGCTAGGCTACAGTTAGCATTGGGGCTACAGTTAGGGTTGGGGCTAAAGTTAGGGTTGGGGCTAAAGTTAGTGTTGGAGCTAAAATTAAGGTTAGGGTTGGGGCTAAAGTTAGGGATAGGGTTGAGGCTAAAGTTGGGGTTGGGGCTAACATTAGGGTTAGGGTTGGGGCTAAAATTATGGATAGGGTTGGGGTTAAAGTTAGGGTTTGGTTTACATTTATGGTTGGGATTAGGGTTGGGATTAGGGTGAGGGGTGTGGTTAGGGTTATGGATGGGATTAGGGTTAGGGTTGTGTTTGAGTTAGGGGTGTGGTTGGGGTTGGGATTAGGGTTAGGGGTGTGTTGTGGTTAGAGGTTTGTTGGGGTTAGGGGTGTGTTCGCATTAGGGGTGTGGTTGGGATTAGGGTTAGGGGCATGTTTGGGTTAGGGGTGTGGTTAGGGTTATGGTTAGGATTAGGGTTAGGGGTGTGTTTGCGTTAAGGTTTCAGTTAGAATTGTGGTGATTCCACTATTTAGGCACATCAGGGGCTCTCCAAATGCGACATGGCATCTGATCTCAATTCCAGCCAATTCTGCATTGAAAAAGTAAAACAGTGCTCCTTCCCTTCCGAGCTCTCCCGTGTGCCCAAACAGGGGTTTACTCCAACTTATGGGGTATCAGGACAAATTGAACAACAACGTTTGGGGTCCAATTTCTCCTGTTACCCTTTGGAAAATACAAAACTGGGGGCTAAAAAATAATTTATGTGAAAAAAAGAAAGATTTTTTATTTTCACGGCTCTGCGCTATAAACTGTAGTGAAATACTTGGGGATTCAAAGTTCTCACAACACATCTAGATAAGTTCCTTGGGGGGTCTTCTTTCCAAAAATGGTGTCACTTGTGGGGGGTTTCAATGTTTAGGCACATCAGGGGCTCTCCAAACGCAGCATGGCGTCCCATCTCAATTCCAGTCAATTTTGCATTGAAAAGTGAAACGGCGCTTCTTCCCTTCCGAGCTCTGCAATGCGCACAAACAGTGGTTTACCCCCACAAATGGGGTATCAGCGTAGTCAGGAAAAATTGTATAACAACTTTTTTGGTCCAATTTCTCCTGTTAACCTTAGTAAAATAAAACAAATTGGAGCTGAATTAAATTTTGTGTGAAAAAAAATTAAATGTTTATTTTTTTCAAACATTCCAAAACTTCCTGTGAAACACCTGAAGGGTTAATAAACTTCTTGAATACAGTTTTGAGCACCTTGAGGGGTGCAGTTTTTAAAATGGTGTCACACTTGGGTATTTTCTATCATATAGACCCCTCAAAGTGACTTCAAATGTGATGTGGTCCCTAAAAAAAATGGTATTGGAAAAATGAGAAATTGCTGGTTAATTTTTAACCCTTAGGACTCCCTAACAAAAGAAAATTTTGGTTCCAAAATTGTGCTGATGTAAAGTAGACATCTGGGAAATGTTACCTATTAAGTATTTTGTGTGACAAATCTCTGTGATTTAAGGGCATAAAAATTCAAAGTTAGAAAATTTTCAAAATTTTCACCAAATTTCCATTTTTTTCACAAGTAAACACAGGTAATATCAAAGAAATTTTATCACTCTCATGAATTACAATATGTCTCGAGAAAACGTTGTCAGAATCATCAGGATCCGTTGAAGCGTTCCAGAGTTATAACCTCATAAAGGGGCAGTGGTCACAATTGTAAAAATTGGCCCAGTCATTAACGTGCAAACCGTCCTTGGGAGTAAAGGGGTTAATAATACATTATGTGCATTTTTTATGAAGATGAATGCATTGATCTGCACAGGATTGAGTTGAGTTGAATTCTCTAAAATTTGCAGTTCTTAGTGGAAAGGAATAGTGATGGGTGAGCACTAAAATGCTCATGTGCTCATTGCTCGGGTCGGGCTAATTGCAATACTCGGGTACTCGACCCGAGCACCGAGCCCAATGTAAGTTAATGAAAAGTCTTAGAATTTTTACCGCAATCCCCCCTGGGGGTCCTTTTAAGGTCTAAAAATGTCTGAAAATGATGGAAACACTGCTCAAATCACATGGGAACATCATGCGGATCACCGCTGGAAACAATTCTGACTCCTAGGTCACAGCTATAAACAATGTTGTTAGAGTTGCAAGCCATTTTTACGGGTGCACCAAAAAACATACAAAAACAAAACCAAAATGGATTTTGCTAGGAAATATGTTAAGGTACATCCTTTCCAGGGTAATGACTTGTATATAAGGCAAAATAATTAACCGCAGACCAAAATGTTCCTCCACCACTTGGGCTATGTTAACACGCAGCGTTTTTTATGCGTTTTTCAACTTTAACATTGCTTTCAACCAATACAAATGCATTCACTGGGAATTGTCATTTTAACATTTAACCCCTTTACCCCCAAGGGTGGTTTGCACGTTAATGACCAGGCCAATTTTTACAATTCTGACCACTGTCCCTTTATGAGGTTATAACTCCGAAACGCTTCAACGGATCCTGGTGATTCTGACATTGTTTTCTCGTGACATATTGTACTTCATGATAGTGGTAAAATTTCTTTGATAGTACCTGCGTTTATTTGTGAAAAAAACGGAAATTTGGCGAAAATTTTGAAAATTTCGCAATTTTCAAACTTTGAATTTTTATGCAATTAAATCACAGAGATATGTCACACAAAATACTTAATAAGTAACATTTCCCACATGTCTCCTTTACATCAGCATAATTTTGGAACCAATTTTTTTTTTTGTTAGGGAGTTATAAGGGTTAAAAGTTGACCAGCAATTTCTCATTTTTACAACACCATTTTTTTTTAGGGACCACGTCTCATTTGAAGTCATTTTGAGGGGTCTATATGATAGAAAATGCCCAAGTGTGACACCATTCTAAAAACTGCACCCCTCAAGGTGCTCAAAACCACATTCAAGAAGTTTATTAACCCTTCAGGTGTTTAATAGGAATTTTTGGAATGTTTAAATAAAAATGAACATTTAACTTTTTTACACAAAAAATTTACTTCAGCTCCAATTTGTTTTATTTTACCAAGGGAAACAGGAGAAATTGGACCCAAAAAGTTGTTGTCCAATTTGTCCTGAGTACGCTGATACCCCATATGTGGCAGTAAACCACTGTTTGGGCGCATGGGAGAGCTCGGAAGGGAAGGAGCGCTATTTGACTTTTCAATGCAAAATTGACAGGAACTGAGATGGGACGCCATGTTGCGTTTGGAGAGCCACTGATGTGCCTAAACATTGAAACCCCCCACAAGTGACACCATTTTGGAAAGTAGACCCCCTAAGGAACTTATCTGGATGTGTGGTGAGCACTTTTACCCACCAAGTGCTTCACAGAAGTTTATAATGCAGAACCGTAAAAATAAAAAATCATATTTTTTCACAAAAATTATATTTTTGCCCCCAATTTTTTATTTTTCCAAGGGTAAGAGAAGAAATTGGACCTCAAAAGTTGTTGTCCAATTTGTCCTGAGTACGCTGATACCCCATATGTGGCAGTAAACCACTGTTTGGGCGCATGGGAGAGCTCGGAAGGGAAGGAGCGCCGTTTGACTTTTCAATGCAAAATTGACAGGAATTGAGATGGGACGCCATGTTGCGTTTGGAGAGCCACTGATGTGCCTAAACATTGAAACCCCCCACAAGTGACACCATTTTGGAAAGTAGACCCCCTAAGGAACTTATCTGGATGTGTGGTGAGCACTTTGACCCACCAAGGGCTTCACAGAAGTTTATAATGCAGAGCCATAAAAATAAAACAAAATTTTTTTCCCACAAAAATTATTTTTTAGCCCCCAGATTTGTATTTTCCCTAGGGTAACAGGAGAAATTGGACCCCAAAAGTTGTTGTCCAATTTGTCCTGAGTACGCTGATACCCCATATGTGGGGGGGAACCACCGTTTGGGCGCATGGGAGGGTTCGGAAGGGAAGGAGCGCCATTTGGAATGCAGACTTAGATGGAATGGTCTGCAGGCGTCACATTGCGTTTGCAGAGCCCCTAATGTACCTAAACAGTAGAAACCCCCCACAAGTGACACCATTTTGGAAAGTAGACCCCCTAAGGAACTCATCTTGATGTGTTGTGAGAGCTTTGAACCCCCAAGTATTTCACTACAGTTTATAACGCAGAGCCATGCAAATAAAAAATATTTTTTTTCCCACAAAAATTATATTTTAGCCCCCAGTTTTGTATTTTTCCAAGGTTAGCAGGAGAAATTGGACCCTAAATGTTGTTGTCCAATTTGTCCTGAGTACGCTGATACCCCATATGTGGGGGGGAACCACCGTTTGGGCGCATGGGAGGGTTCGGAAGGGAAGGAGCGCCATTTGGAATGCAGACTTAGATGGAATGGTCTGCAGGCGTCACATTGCGTTTGCAGAGCCCCTAATGTACCTAAACAGTAGAAACCCCCCACAAGTGACACCATTTTGGAAAGTAGACCCCCTAAGGAACTCATCTTGATGTGTTGTGAGAGCTTTGAACCCCCAAGTATTTCACTACAGTTTATAACGCAGAGCCATGCAAATAAAAAATATTTTTTTTTCCACAAAAATTATATTTTAGCCCCCAGTTTTGTATTTTTCCAAGGTTAGCAGGAGAAATTGGACCCTAAATGTTGTTGTCCAATTTGTCCTGAGTACGCTGATACCCGATATGTGGGGGGGAACCACCGTTTGGGCGCATGGGAGGGCTCGGAAGGGAAGGAGCATCATTTGGAATGCAGACTTAGATGGATTGGTCTGCAGGCGTCACATTGCGTTTGCAGAGCCCCTAATGTACCTAAACAGTAGAAACCCCCCACAAGTGACCCCATATTGGAAACTAGACCCCTCAATGAACTTATCTAGATGTGTTGTGAGAACTTTGAACCCCCAAGTGTTTCACTACAGTTTATAACGCAGAGCCGTGAAAATAAAAAATCTTTTTGTTTTCCCACAAAAATTATTTTTTAGCCCCCAGTTTTGTATTTTCCCAAGGGTAAGAGGAGAAATTGGTCCACAAAAGTTGTTGTCCAATTTGTCCTGAGTACGCTGATACCCCATATGTTGGGGTAAACCCCTGTTTGGGCACACAGGAGAGCTCAGAAGGGAAGGAGCAGTGTTTTACTTTTTCAACGCAGAATTGGCTGGAATTGAGATCGGACGCCATGTCGTGTTTGGAGAGCCCCTGATGTGCCGAAACAGTGGAAACCCCCCAATTATAACTGAAACCCTAATCTAAACACACCCCTAACCCTAATTCCAACGGTAACCCTAACCACACCTCTAACCCTGACACACCCCTAACCCTAATCCCAACCCTATTCCCAACTGTAAATGTAATCTAAACCCTAACCCTAACTTTAGCCCCAACCCTAACTGTAGCCCCAACCCTAACCCTAACCCTAGCCCTAACCCTAGCCCTAACCCTAGCCCTAACCCTAGCCCTAACCCTAACCCTAGCCCTAACCCTAGCCCTAGCCCTAACCCTAGCCCTAACCCTAGCCCTAACCCTAACCCTAGCCCTAGCCCTAGCCCTAGCCCTAGCCCTAGCCCTAGCCCTAACCCTAGCCCTAACCCTAGCCCTAGCCCTAACCCTAGCCCTAACCCTAGCCCTAATGGGAAAATGGAAATAAATACATTTTTTTTTATTTTTCCCTAACTAAGGGGGTGATGAAGGGGGGTTTGATTTACTTTTATAGCGAGTTTTTTAGCGGATTTTTATGATTGGCAGCCGTCACACACTGAAAGACCCTTTTTATTGCAAAAAATATTTTTTGCAATACCACATTTTGAGAGCTATAATTTTTCCATATTTTGGTCCACAGAGTCATGTGAGGTCTTGTTTTTTGCGGGACGAGTTGACGTTTTTATTGAAAACATTTTTGGGCACGTGACATTTTTTTATCGCTATTTATTCCGATTTTTGTGAGGAAGAATGACCAAAAGCCAGCTATTCATGAATTTCTATTGGGGGAGGCGTTTATACCGTTCCGTGTTTGGTAAAATTGATAAATCAGTTTTATTCTTCTGGTCAGTTCGATTACAGCGATACCTCATTTATATCATTTTTTTATGGTTTGGTGCTTTTATACGATAAAAACTATTTTACAGAAAAAATAATTATTTTTGCATCGCTTTATTCTCAGGACTATAACTTTTTTATTTTTTTGCTGATGATGCTGTATGGCAGCTCTTTTTTTGCGGGACAATATGACGCTTTCAGCGGTGTCATGGTTATTTATATCTGTCCTTTTGATCGCGTGTTATTCCACTTTTTGTTCGGCGGTATGATAATAAAGCGTTGTTTTTTGCCTCGTTTTTTTTTTTTTTTTCTTACGGTGTTTACTGAAGGAGTTAACTAGTGGGACAGTTTTATAGGTCGGGTCGTTACGGACGCGGCGATACTAAATATGTGTACTTTTATTGTTTTTTTTTTTTATTTCGATGAAGAAATGTATTTATGGGAATAATATTTTTTTTTTTTTTCATTATTTTGGAATATTTTTTTTTATTTTTTTTACACATTTGGAAAATTTTTTTTTTACTTTTTTACTTTGTCCCAGGGGGGGACATCACAGATCAGTGATCTGACAGTTTGCACAGCACTCTGTCAGATCACTGATCTGACATGCAGCGCTGCAGGCTTCACAGTGCCTGCTCTGAGCAGGCTCTGTGAAGCCACCTCCCTCCCTGCAAGACCCGGATCCGCGGCCATCTTGGATCCGGGGCTGGAGGGAGCAGGGAGGGAGGTGAGACCCTCGCAGCAACGCGATCACATCGCGTTGCTCCGGGGGTCTCAGGGAAGCCCGCAGGGAGCCCCCTCCCTGCGCGGTGCTTCCCTGCACCGCCGGCACATCGCGATCATCTTTGATCGCGGTGTGCCAGGGGTTAATGTGCCGGGGGCGGTCCGTGACCGCTCCTGGCACATAGTGCCGGATGTCAGCTGCGATAAGCAGCTGACACCCGGCCGCGATCGGCCGCGCTCCCCCCGTGAGCGCGGCCGATCGGCTATGACGTACTATCCCGTCCAGGGTCAGATAAGCCCAGGGCACATCGACGGGATAGTACGTCTAAGGTCACAGAGGGGTTAATAACCCTAGCTGGCCATGTAGTTTGTGACACATTTGGATACACATCTTGTTTCATTTATGAAGGAGGGACTCTCAAAGTCACAAAGCCTATTTTTAGAGGGGCATCAGGAGGCATTAATATTCTTAAAGGGTCATTATTAAACAGTGGGTCTCCTATGCTGTTATTGCCTATGTAGTGAGTGGTTGGGCTGCCAAGAATTATGACACACCACACTACCCCTTTCACGAGAGGTACAGTAGGGCTTCCTGAAAAAATGTTGCATTGAATGCAATATGCCTGCCCTGCTATCAAGTTATATGCACCCCAAGAATCCTTGGAAACCAGGTACTGGATGGACACAGGAAAATCCACTCCACATTATTCATTTTTTACTCCCATACTGTTTTCTTATGTATTGACTGCAAGATCTGCCCTGCTACCAAGTCATACGCACGCCAATAAGCCTTTGAACTCAGGAACTGGAAGGCCACAGGAAAACCCACTTCACATTCTTCAGTTGGCCCTGCCATAATCTTTCCTTATGCATTGAATGCAAGGGCAGCCTAAATGCAAATTTGCATGAACCCCAATCCCCCTTGGAAGAAACATGGAGGAAGGTCTCATAAAAAACTGTAACATTGCAAAGTAGCGGGTCTCCTACGCTCATAATGCCCATACACTAAGTGCATGGGCTGACAAACATTTCCCCATGGGGGGTACATTTTAAAACATTTTTTATGGGGATCATAGACACCCTTGCCAAAAAATAGACTGGTTGTAGCAGCACAGAACAAGTTCACCCTGGTGTTCTAGTGGCGGTGGATGATGCGACGTGGAGGAAGGCCTCATTAAAAAATAGGTCCAATGTAAAGGAGCGAGCCTCCTACACTCATAATGTCCATACACTAAGTGTATGGGCTGATAAACATTTCCCCATGGAGGTATATTTTTTTAAAATTTTTTATTGGGATCATAGACACCCTCGTCAAAAAATTGACTGGCTGTAGCAGCACAGAACACGTTAACCCTGGCGATCTAGTGGCGGTGGATGATGAGACGTGGAGGAAGGCCTCATTAATAAAATAGGCCCAATTTAACATTAAAAGGAGC
This sequence comes from Ranitomeya imitator, assembly GCF_032444005.1. Taxonomy (NCBI): domain Eukaryota; kingdom Metazoa; phylum Chordata; class Amphibia; order Anura; family Dendrobatidae; genus Ranitomeya; species Ranitomeya imitator. The sequence continues at coordinate 532,892,358 of NC_091286.1, forward strand.
AGATCTCCTACACTCGTAATGCCCATACACTAAGTGTATGGGCTGACAAACATTTCCCCAGGGGTGTACATTTAAAAAAAAATTTTGGGGGGGATCATAGACACCCTTGCAAAAAAGTAGACTGGCTGTACCAGCACGAAACACGTTAACCCTGGTGATCTAGAAGCAGTGGATGATAAGACGTGGAGGAAGGCCTCATTAAAAAATAGGCCCAATTTATAGGAGGGGGTCTCCTACACTCGTATGCCCATACAATAAGTGCATGGGCTGACAAACATTTCCCCATGGGGGGGTACATTTTTAATTTCTTTTTATGGGGATCATAGACACCCTTGCCAAAAAAAACTGTCTGTAGCAGAATAGAATACATTCACCCTGGTGATCTAGAAGCGGTGGATGATGAGACGTGGAGGAAGGCCACATTAAAAAATAGGCACAATTTAAACAAGCAGGTCTCCTATACTTGAAATGCCCATACACTAAACGTATGGGCTGACAAACATTTCCCCATGGATGGTACATTTTTTTACATTTTTTGGGGGGGATCATAGACACCCTTGCCAAAAAATAGACTGGCTGTAGCAGCACAGAACACATTCACCCTGGTGATCTAGTGGTGGTGGATGATGAGACGTGTAGGAAGGCCTCATTTAAAAATAGGCCCAATTTAAAGGAGCAGGTCTCCTAGACTCATAATGCCCACACACTAATGCATGGACTGACAAACTTTACATTTCTAAAAATTTTTTATGGGGATCATAGACACCTTTCCAAAAATAAACTGGCAGTAGCAACACAGAATACACGTTAACCCTGGTGATCTAGTGACGGTGGATGATGAGACATGGAGGAAGGCCTCATTAAAAAATAGGCCCATTTTAAAGGAGCGGGTCTCCTAGATTCGTCATGACAAACATTTCCCCATAGGGAGTACAATTAAAAATGTTTTTTATGGGGATCATAGACACCCTTTCCAAAAAAAAACTGGCTGTAGCAGCGTCGAACACGTTCACCCTTGTGATCTAGTGGCGGTGGATGATGAGACGTGTAGGAAGGCCTCATTTAAAAATAGGCACAATTTAAAGGAGCTGGTCTCCTAGACTCATAATGCCCATACACTAAGTGCATGGGCTGACAAACATTTCCCCGGGAGATACATTTTTAAAATTCTTTTATGGGGATCATATTCACCCTTTCTGAAAAATAAACTAGCTGTAGCAGCATAGAACACGTTCCCAATGTATTTGAGATTATGTTTCGCTGATTTTACTTGGTGGTGTACAGAAATCTTGCCCGATCCAGCCCTTGTTCATTTTTATAAGAGTCAGCCAGTCAACATTTTCAGTTGACAGGTGGATGTGCTTATCCGTTATAATTCTGCCAGTGGTAGTAAAAACCCGCTCTGACAGAACGCTAGCAGCCTGGCAGGCAAGGACCTACTAGACATAGAGAGCCAGTTCATGCCACATGTCCAGCTTGGATACCCAATAATTAAAAGGCACAGAGGAATGACGGAGGACGTTTGTACTATCAGCAAGGTACTCCCTCAGCATCTTCCCAAAGATTGCACTTCTTGTGACAGCACCCTTTGCCTCTGGCCAGCGCAATGCGAGGGTCTGAGAAAACTGTCCCAGAACTTTGTCATTGTTCCCCTGCCTGTGCTGGAGTGTAGTTCTGTCTCTCTCTCTTTTACTCCTTGGTTGTACAACAAACTCTGATGTCTGCTGCCAGCGTTCTTAGATGTGATTTGTTTTAGTAATTCCGCTACAAGGGCTCTGTTGTACTGCACCATTTTAGTACACCTGTCTGCCTCTGGAAGAAGAGATTGAAAGTTCTCCTTGTAGCGTGGGTCTAGAAGTGTCACCCACCAGTAATGAGTGTCACTGAAAATTTAATAATGCGAGGGTCATGTGAAACGCAGTGCAACATAAAGTCAGCCATGCATGCCAGATGGCTAACAGGCAAGACTTCCATGTTCTCACCAACAGAATGACTGACCATGTTGTCCTACTCATCCTCCTCCTACTCCTCCCTGTCCTCAGGCCATCCACGCCAAACAGACGGTATGACAGCTGTGCTTGTAGTACCATCTCTAGTGCAAGAAAGTAGCTCTTGTTCCACCTCCTCCTCATTGTCTAAAAATCCACGTTGGGATGACATGAGGCGGGGCTGTGTGTAATTATCCTGTATGGTTCCTTGCTCCATGTCTTCGTACTCTGCCTGCAATGCATCCTCTTTAATTGTGAGCAGAGAGGTTTTCAGAATGCAGAGAAGCGGGATGGTGATGCTAACTATGGTGTCATTGCCACTCACCTTCTTGGTGCAGTCCACAAAGTTTTGGAGGATGGTAAATATGGCTGACATCCATGTCCACTCCTGTGGTTTTATGTGTGGAGCCTGAGCTGAATAATTATGGCCTTTTTGATGCTGGAAGTCAACAACTTCCCTTTTCTGCTCACAAATCATTTCCAACATATGCAGTGTAGAGTTCCAATGCTTGGGAACATCACACACCAGTCGGTGAGCTGGAAGCTGCAAACGCTGCTGAAGCATGGCAAGGGTGGCTCAAGCTGTAGCTGACTTTCTAAAATGGGCAGACAGGCGGCGTACTTTCACTAGCAGATCTAGCAGCTCTGGGTAGCCTTTGAGAAAACGTTGAACTACGAGGTTAAACACCTGGGCCAGGCAAGTTACGTGTGTGAGCTCACCTAGCCTCAGAGCCGCCACCATTTTCCAGCCATTGTCACACACGACCATGCCTGGCTGTAGGTTCAGTGGTGTCAGCCAAAGATCTGACTGCTCTTTTAGCGCTGTCCACAACTTTTCAGCATTGTGCGGTTTGTCAGCTAAGTAGATTAGCTTCAGCACAGCCTGTTGCCACTGGGCTGAGGCAGCGCTGCAGTGCTTCCAGCTTCTGACTGATGTGCTTATTTCAGAGATGGAGGCTGAAGATGAGGAGAAGAAGGAGGTACCAAAGCTGTAGACTGTGGGGGCAACCTATTTGATGTAGGGCCTGCAATCCTCGGTGTCGGGAGGATGTTTTTACATCCCAAGGTCCGACTCAGCCCCGGCTTCCACTATGTTAACCCAATGTGCCGTCAGTGAGATGTACCATCCCTGCCCACAAGCACTTGTCCACATGTCTGTGGTTAGGTGGAATTTCCCAGTAACAGCATTGTTGAGGGCACGGGTAATGTGGGAAACATGCTGGTGTAATGCCAGTATGCCACTCCGGGAGAAATGGTGGCGACTAGGGACTGAGTGCCTTGGAACGGCTGCAGTCATCATGTTGCGGAATGCTTCCACCTCAATGAGCTAAAAAGTCAAAATTTTGAGCGCAAGCTGATGAGAAATGTGAGAAATTAGTACTGTAGCCAGTTGGGCATTGGCTGTGTATTTTTGCTTGGTTTTCAATGACTGGGGTATAGACAACTGAAGGCTTCACTGGGACAAGGACATGGATGGGCTTGATGATGTTGCTAGTTGACTGTGGGCAATAACAGGTGCAGGGCACCAGGCATCTTCGCATGCACCGTGGACTGAGTATTGGCTTGTACTCAAAACCGTGGAAGAAGCAGTGGTGTCACCTGCAGACAGTGTTCCTGGAGCCTGGGGTTCAGCCAGCAAAGTAGGGTGCTTTGCTGCCATGTGCCTGTTCATGCTGGTGGTGATCAGGCTGGTAGTTTTGCTATCCCTGCTGATGCGGGCATGGCAGGTGCTGCAAATATCCTGGTTTGGGGTTATCGTCAGAGTTTTTTAAAGAGAACCAGATTCGGGAAGGTCTAACAATTGGAATGGCAACTTCCATCATGTTGGTGTTACGGGGAAAGGATGCACGACTTCTCTCTGCGGCCACCACACTGCTTCTTCCTTCCTGTTTTGGTGCTATGCCTCCTTCCACATGTGTGCTGCTGTCCTCGCTCTGCATGTCCTCCTGCCAGGTTGGGTCAGTTACTATGTCATCCACCACCTCTTCTTCAACATCCGCACCCTACTCCTCCTCCTGACTTTCTGGCAATTGTGTCTCATCATCGTCCACCTTTTGTGACACTTTCCCATCATCGCCTTTGTGTGACCATGGCTGCTCAAATCTTTGGGCATCGCTACATGCGATCACATTTTGCCCCACTTCAAGTTGACTGGCCAAGAGTCTGGAATCTTTTAAGGGAAAAGTGAACAGCTCTTTGGAGTGTCCAAAAGTGGGATCAGTTGTCTCAGGGCACTCAGCATGGTGGGAGGAAGGAGAATCAGGGTGAGTAATATGCAGTCCAGACTCATGGCTACTCAGACTTAACTGTGTGGAAGATGTGGTGGTGGCTAAGTGAAGGGAAGCATTATCGGCTATCCAACCAACAACCGTTTCACACTGCTCTGGCTTCAACAGTGGTGTGCTGCGATCCCCTAGAAACTGGAATTGGAAGGTCAAGCAAGAAGGTGTGGGTCTTTGCTGGGCCTACTTTCAGCTGGCCACAATCTTGTCCTCTGGCTGCACCATCAGCATCACGTCCACTTTCACGTCCCTTGCTCCTTGCCTTGCCAATTTTAAATAGACCACTGAAATATTTTCAAAGCTCAATACAAATGGATTAATTTTGACAAAAATTATATGTGATCAGTGTGATGAAAAAACACACTTTTAAGTCTGTTCCCGCCTCTGCACAGGGGGAATCTCGGGCCATCCCCGCTGCGGTCTCCCATTCTTCTCCTGCAGCAGTGGAGCCTGCTCAGTGGAGACGTCAGTCCCAGTGTCTCGCTCAGTCTGACTCTGTACAAAGAGTTACTACTGCTTTTCCTGCTTCTGCCATTGAAGCCAATGCTGGGCAGCAGCGAGCAGACGCTTCTATGACTAAGTCCTGCTTTTCTCGTTCTGAGCATGCCCAGAGTAAGATCTCTCAGTGCAGATCGAGGGTCACATGTTCAGATACTGCAGCTAGATCCATTGGTCCTCCAGGAAGGTCCTGTAGGTGCTCAGCCTCTGTAGCAGCCTCTCATTGGTCCTTCTAGGAAGGTCCTGTACTTGCTGCAACTATTTAAGGCTCGCATGGCCGCACGGCCATGCGCTAGTATCTTTCTAAGTTATGTGCTTTGCGCCTGTGTGGTCATGTAAGATTGTGTTCAGGGACCCGGCTGAAATAAGCCCCTAGAATGCTGGCACCTCCGGCGAGGAGATTGTGTGTTTGTATGTATTCAGGGACTGGGCTGAAATAAGCCCCTAGAATGCTGGCACCTCTGGCGAGGAGTTTTGTGTGCATGCATGACCACTGACTGCTCTCTGTTGGGCAGTTAGCCTGTGCCTCTGTGAAGTCTAACAGGGTGCAGTGCTTTGCTTTCACGGCTACTCTGTGAAATAACAGAGCTTGTTCATACCACCATATAGTGCCGCCTTTGCTAGCAGCAGGTTCTCCTGCACGGTGGACCCCGGGCTGTGAACGCATCAATTACAATAAAACATCTATATTAACTCAGTGCGCTCTGCTAGCACTAACACCCCGAATACCCTTGCTACCTCCACCATCCCCGGATCTCCACCTCATCTTCCTGAAAGAAAATGTGCAGTGCGCCTGACGATATCTGCCCGACAGTACCCAGCAACAATAGGAGGTTTTTCCTATTGGTTCATTTTAATCACTGAGATAGACCTTATCACAGTGATCTAAATTAAAAAAGTATAAATCAAATTCCCCTTTGTCACCCCCTTAGTTAGATTAAAATAATAAAATTAAAAAAATGAATTTTTCCCATTCTGTGGAGTTAGAGTTGAAGTTGGGGTTAGAGCTGTGTTTAAGGTGTGTTAGGGTTGTGTTAAGGTTAGGTATGTGGTTAAGATTGAGGTTAAGGTTGTGTTGTGGTTAGGGTTGTGTTGGAGTTAGAGTTTTGCTGGAGATAGGTTTGGGGTTAGTGGTGTGTTGGGGTTAGGGTTGGGTTTAGGGCTGTGTTAGGGTTGGAGTTAGAATTGGGGCATTTCCTCTGTTTAGGCACATTTAGGCACATGACATGTTGCCGGCCATCGATTCCAGTCAATTTTGAGTCCAAAAAGTCAACCGGTGCTCCCTCCCTTCTGAGCCATGCGGTGCACCCAAACAGTGGACTTCCCCCACATATGGGGTATTGGTGTACTCAGGAGAATTTGCCTAACTCATCTTGTGGTATATTTTCTCCTGATAACCTTGTAAAAAAAAAAGTTTGGGTATAACGTAAATTATTTTATGAAAAAAGTTAAATTTTCCTTTTTTCCTTCCAACTTTTTAGTTCTCGTGAAGCACCTGACGGGTTAATAAATGTCTGAATGTGGTTTTGAGTACCTTGATGCGTGTAGTTTTTAGAATGGTGTTACTTTGGGGCATTTTCTGTCATATTGACCCTTAAACGTTACTTCAAATGTGATGTGGTCCCTATAAGAAATGGTTTTGCAAGTTTTGTTGGAAAAACTAGAAATCGCTGGTCAACATTTAACCCTTAAAACTTCCTAACAAAAAAAAAATTATGTTTCCAAAATTGTGCTGATGTAAAGTAGACATGTAGGAAATGTTGTTAACTATTTTGTGATTTTGTGATTGAGACATTAGGGCACAAAAGTTAAAAGTATGAAAATTTCAAAAGTTTCAAAATTTTTATCAAATTTGTGTTTTTTTCATAAGTAAATGCAAGTCTCATCGAATAAATGTTATCACTAACATGAAGTACAATATGTTACCAAAAAAAATCTCAGAATCAGTGGGATACATTGAAGGGTTCCAGGTTTCTAACAACATAAAATGACAGAGGTCAGAATTGTAAAAATTGGCTTGGTCAATAAGATAAAAATTGGTTCGGTCACTAAAGGGTTAAAGAACAATAGCTACAACTAGGGCTGAGCGAAAAAGATCGGCACTTTTCAAAAGTCGCCAACTTTTAGCAAAGTCGGGTTTCGTGAAACCCGACCCGATCCCACTCTGGGATCGGGTCAGCGGTAGGCGATCTCTACTGAAAAGTCGGGTTTAGTTTTTTTTTAATATATATATATATATATCATTCAGACACGCCGGTAATTCAATTATCGGCTTTTAATTTCTCCTGCCAAAACCCGACATAATATGAGACATGGTTTACATACAGTAAACCATGTCATATCCCCCTTTTTATTGCATATTCCACACTACTAATGTTAGTAGTGTGTATGTGCAAAATTTCAGCAGGGGGCGCATCACCGCAAATGAAGGTAACTATAGGTCATTGACCTACATTACCTTCATTCGCTGCGGTTTACAGCCACGAGCACAGCTGCATTAACAGAGCTCCTGGCTGTAAAATATTTTAACCCCTTCAGATGGATTTACAACGTGGGACGTTACAGATCTACGGAAGGTATGTATATTGTTGGTTTATTATTTTTTATTTGTTACAGAGCGACGGTCTTCAGCCAGTGGATTGAGTGTACAATAAAATATTAAAACAACCTGTGTTTTTATTTCATTAAAATACTTTTTAATAATGTGTGTGTTTTTTTTAACCATTTAATGCAAATGGATTAATAATGGATAGGTGTGAGAATTGACGCCTCTTCATTATTAATCTGGCTTAATGTCACCTTACAATAGCAAGGTGACATTAACCCTTCATTACCCCATATCCCACCGCTACACGGGAATGGGAAGAGAGTGGCCAAGTGCCAGAATAGGCGCATCTTCCAGATGTGCCTTTTCTGGGGTGGCAGGGGGCAGATGTTTTTAGCCAGGGGGGCCAAAAACCGTGGACACTCTCTAAGCTATTAATATCTGCCCTCAGTCACTGGCTTTACTACTCTGGCGGAGAAAATTGCGCAGGAGCCCACGCCAATTTTTTCAGCGATTTAACCCTTAAATTGCTTAAAGCTATTAAATTTAAGGGTTAAAGGCAATTTAAGGGTTAAATCGCTGAAATAAATGTCTACACATAGTATAGGGGTATATGTGTAGACATTTATTTTAGCGATTCTATTCTAACCTGTCCGTGTGATTTTGCTGTACATTGCATTGAATTGCCGGATTTTCTATAGAACACCGCTGCGTATTTTGTTGCAAGTCACACTGTTGGTCCATGGTCCTGTCGGGTTTGGGAAGCAGATATATGTATATGTATATACAGTATACAGTTAGGGCCAGAAATATTTGGACAGTGACACAAGTTTTGTTATTTTAGCTGTTTACAAAAACATGTTCAGAAATACAATTATATATATAATATGGGCTGAAAGTGCACACTCCCAGCTGCAATATGATAGTTTCCACATCCAAATCGGAGAAAGGGTTTAGGAATCATAGCTCTGTAATGCATAGCGTCCTCTTTTTCAAGGGACCAAAAGTAATTGGACAATGGACTCTAAGGGCTGCAATTAACTCTGAAGGCGTCTCCCTCGTTAACCTGTAATCAATGAAGTAGTTAAAAGGTCAGGGGTGGATTCCAGGTGTGTGGTTTTGCATTTGGAAGCTGTTGCTGTGAGCAGACAACATGCGGTCAAAGGAACTCTCAATTGAGGTGAAGTAGAACATCCTGAGGCTGAAAAAAAAGAAAAAATCCATCAGAGAGATAGCAGACATGCTTGGAGTAGCAAAATCAACAGTTGGGTATATTCTGAGAAAAAAGGAATTGACTGGTGAGCTTGGGAACTCAAATAGGCCTGGGCGTCCACGGATGACAACAGTGGTGGATGATCGCCGCATACTTAATTTGGTGAAGAAGAACCCGTTCACAACATCAACTGAAGTCCAGAACACTCTCAGTGAAGTAGGTGTATCTGTCTCTAAGTCAACAGTAAAGAGAAAACTCCATGACAGTAAATACAAAGGGTTCACATCTAGATGCAAACCATTCATCAATAACAAAAATAGACAGGCCAGAGTTAAATTTGCAGAAAAACACCTCAAGAAGCCAGCTCAGTTCTGGAAAAGTATTCTATGGACAGATGAGACAAAGATCAACCTGTACCAGAATGATGGGATGAAAAAAGTTTGGAGAAGAAAGGGAACGGCACATGATCCAAGGCACACCACATCCTCTGTAAAACATGGTGGAGGCAACGTGATGGCATGGGCATGCATGGCTTTCAATGGCACTGGGTCACTTGTGTTTATTGATGACATAAGAGCAGACAAGAGTAGCCGGATGAATTCTGAAGTGTACCGGGATATACTTTCAGCCCAGATTCAGCCAAATGCTGCAAAGTTGATTGGACGGCGCTTCATAGTACAGATGGACAATGACCCCAAGCATACAGCCAAAGCTACCCAGGAGTTCATGAGTGCCAAAAAGTGGAACATTCTGCAATGGCCAAGTCAATCTCCAGATCTAAACCCAATTGAGCATGCATTTCACTTGCTCAAATCCAGATTTAAGACGGAAAGACCCACAAACAAGCAAGACCTGAAGGCTGCGGCTGAAAAGGCCTGGCAAAGCATTAAGAAGGAGGAAACCCAGCGTTTGGTGATGTCCATGGGTTCCAGACTTAAGGCAGTGATTGCCTCCAAAGGATTTGCAACAAAATATTGAAAATAAAAATATTTTGTTTGGGTTATGTTTATTTGTCCAATTACTTTTGACCTCCTAAAATGTGGAGTGTTTGTAAAGAAATGTGTACAATTCCTACATTTTCTATCAGATATTTTTGTTCAACCCTTCAAATTAAACGTTACAATCTGCACTTGAATTCTGTTGTAGAGGTTTCATTTCAAATCCAATGTGGTGGCATGCAGAGCCCAACTCGCGAAAATTGTGTCACTGTCCAAATATTTCTGGCCCTAACTGTATATATATATATATATATATATATATATATGTCAGTGAGACACATATATATGTATTTATATTTCATACAGCGCTAGATAGCAGAAACGCCGGTATTTCAATTGCTGGCTTTTGCTATCTGCTTCCCAAACCCGACAGGATATGAGACATGGTTTACATATAGTAAACCATTTCATATCCCTTATTTTTTAAACATGTTCCTCACTAATAATGTTCCAAGTGTCTGTGTGCAAAATTTGGGGGCTCTAGCTGTTAAAATATAGGGTTAAATCACGGAAAAAATTGGCGTGGGCTCCCGAATAATTTTCTCCGCCAGAGTGGGAAAGCCAGTGACTGAGGGCAGATATTAATATCCTAGAGAGGGACCATGGTTATAGCACCCCCTTGGCTAAAAACATCTGCCCCCAGCCTCCCCAGAAAAGGCACATCTGTAAGATGGGCCCATTCTGGCACTTAGCCTCTCTCTTCCCACTCCCGAATAGCGGTGGGATATGGGGTAATAAAGGGTTAATATCACCTTGCTATTGCAAGGTGACATTAAGCCAGGTTAATAATGGAGAGGTGTCAATAAGACATCTATCCATTGTTAATCAAATAGTAGTAAATGGTTAATAAAACACACACATTAGGAAAAAAGTATTTTATTGAAATAAAGAAACATGGTGACGTAATAGTTTATTATACTCTTAATGCAATTGAAGACCCTTGTCACCTGAAACAAAGTTAAAATAAAAAATCAACAATATCCCATACCTTCCGTCGTTCAGTCTTGTCCCACGCTGTAAATCCATCTGAAGGGGTTAAATAATTTTGCAAGCAGGAGCCTGCTAATGCAGCCGCCCCTGCCTGTAAAAACCCGGGGAATTAATGGAAAGCAGGGGAACGTAGCTACCTAGACTTGCGGTGCTGCGCCCCCTGCTGGCATAACCTCAGATGAACTCGAGCATGGGAATTTTTCTGAATATTTTCTCACGCTCGAGTTCATCTGAGGTTCTGCCCACAGGGGGCGCAGCACCACAAGTCTAGGTAGCTACGTTCCCCTGCTTTCCATTAATGCCCCGGGTTTTGACAGGCAGTGGCGGCTGCATTAGCAGGCTCCTGCTTGTAAAATTATTTAACCCCTTCAGATGGATTTACAGCGTTGGACAAGACTGAACGACGGAAGGTATGGGATATTGTTGATTTTTTATTTTAACTTCGTTTCAGGTGTCAAGGGACTTCAATTGGATTGAGAGTATAATAAACTATTACAACACCCTGTGTCTTTATTTCAATAAAATATTTTTTTCCCAATGTGTGTGTGTTTTATTAACCATTTACTACTATTGGATTAATAATGGATAGATGTCTTATTGACACCTCTCCATTATTAACCTAGCTGATTATCGCCTTACAATAGCAAGGTGACATTAACTCTTTATTACCCCATATCCCACCGCTACACAGGAGTGGGAAGAGAGAGGCTAAGTGCCAGAATAGGCGCATCTTACAGATGTGCCTTTTCTGGGGTGGCTGGGGGCAGATGTTTTAGCCAGGGAGGCCAATATCCATGGTCCCTGTCTAGGCTATCTCTAGGCTATTAATATCTGCCCTCAGTCACTGGCTTTCCCACTCTTGCGGAGAAAATTGCGCGGGAGCCCATGCCAGTTTTTTCTGTGATTTAACCCTTTATTTTAACAGCTAAAGCCCCCAAATTTTGCACATACACACTACTAACATTAGTAGTGAGGGATATGCAAAAAAAAAAGGGATATAAAAAGGCCTGTATGTAAACCATGGCACCAGGAATCCCATACACATGCTTAAAGGCCAGGTCAGTGGCACAAATTGTCCGTAGCCCCTGACCAAGGAACATCAGCTCCAATCAACATAAAACAACAATAGGAGAACAAAAGGAGCAAACTGATTACACTCAATAAAAATAATCATATCATTTTATTATTAAGTAGAAAAGGTAAAATATAACAACAGTATATAAAGAACAATGAACAATACAGATTGCTATATACCCCAAAACCACACCTATCCCCACACCACACTTGTACATAGATCTCTGAAGAAGTCAAATGGAGGTCCAAGGACCACAGCTGAATGAAAAATAGTGCATTCAAAAAATGAGCATCAGAGAATCAACGTGCCTAAGCCGGATAGCGGGGAATGAAATTGCACCAGTATGTCTTCTAACATGCAGTGATAAATAGCAGAGGATATTATGCTAACTGGCAGATGAATGGGAACAGGGGAGAGTTTGGATAAAAAATCCCATGCAGATTGCTATATACCCCACCCACGCACATCCCTACCCCACATATGCACATTAATCCCTAAAATAATCAATAAAGGTCCAAAGACCTTGACCCAAGAGAGAGCAGTGCATCCTGAAATGGGCTTCAAAGGATCAGCATGCCTTTGCCGAATAACTGGGAGTAAAATTACACCAGTAAATCTTCTGTCTAAAGTGCAATAGTGGATGGCAAAAAGTGCAATGCTTACCAATAGATGAGTGGGAACAGGGGGGATCAGGTGGAGGGTCCCGACGCGCGTTTCATGGCGACTAAGGCCGCTTTCTCAAGGGAGTGTGTCTCAGATCCCTGCAGGACCTTCTAATAACCCGTTGAACCTAGTCACATGGCCAAAACTGGCCAATCAAGATGGTTTAAGTCGGTGCATGCACACTGCGGCCGCCAGGTCCTGAAATGCGGGTAGGGCATCATGGGAAGTGCGCACGTGCCGGGGGGAAACCCACGGGCGATACGCACACCATAGAGACGCCCCCCGCAGACAGGGAATGGCAAGTCGCAGAGCGATGCACACAACCATCGGGAGATGTGGAAAGACAATAACCTCGATGGCAGAAAAATAATTATACGGCAGAGATACATCACTATATAGAACATAATATCGCCAAAAAACATTAACAGGTAATAGACATTCAAGTCATCCAGGATCGCTGTGATGGTTGTACTATTCCCATACGATATAATGGCAGTCCGGGGTCATTGTCCGGTCTAAAGAAGGAATGAAGGAGTATATAGAGGCGCTGCAGATCGGCAGAGTCACAAGCACTAGATGAGAAACACCAAGGTTACTTAGTGGTAGCCGTTTTTTCCGGAACCCATGACGGCACACCTGAGAGAGAATCCGCCCAGCCAGGACAGGAAACCCTACTGAAAATAAAAGGGCAGTACCTCTCGGTCGCTTCAGTTGGTTTTCAGAGCATGAGAGGCCCCCCTGGTTAGTACACATGGCAATCCAACACCACATCATATTAACTAAAAGCACCCAAAACAATAGTGCACACCGAAAGGGTGAAAAAAGCGGGGGGAATATACGGGTGCCGTCATGGGTTCCGGGAAAAACTGGCAGCCACGGAAGGAGCTGGGAAATCCGACCATGCTGCAACTACGCCCGCTCGGACGCAGAGACACGGAGGACCTGCGGACGGCGCTTCCAGACTCCCGAACCCGACGCAAAGGCGCTGCCTGTTTCTTCCACGCTGGGACGGGACCTGGGTAAGTGGAATCACCGCCGTGTTCAGTACAAGGGTCCGTGTCAGGACAGGAAACCCAACTGAAGCGAACGAAAGGTACCGCCCTTTTATTTTCAGTAGGGTTTCCTGTCCTGGCTGGGCGAATCCTCTCTCAGGTGTGCCGTCATGGGGGAAGGGAAAAATATATTGTTAAAATAAAATTTAAAAACAAAAAGACATATCCGCGGGGTTAATAGACATGGGGGTATGTCGGGACAGGAGGATAAAAGGCCAAGAAAGAGTATGTTGGGAACACTACAAAAAAGGGGAGAAACTTAAAGACTCATTGAGGCCCTTCGGTGTCATGGTATCTAATTGGACGATCCACCTTGTCTCGATTTGTGCGAGGAGTTTGTTATTGTGACCCCCTCTTATACCCAAATGAAGGGCATCGATCCCCCTCACCTTCAAAAATCTTGCATCACTGTTATGATACAATTAAAAGTGACGTGGGATTGTTTTCAATTCCGAGGTGTCGAACACTGTCTTGGCCGCGCCAATATCCCGCACATGCTCACGTACCAGTACTCTTAGTTCTCTTGTGATAAGGCCCACATATATCTTCGAGCACGAACAGGTGGCGCAATATATAACATTAGAAGTACCACAGGAGATACTTTGTCTGATTTTGAATTCCTTTGACCCATCTGATGAGACAAAGGTAGAGCAGTGTAGGACATTGGCGCAGGCAAGACAGTGCCTGCATGCAAAAGATCCAGGCTGAGGACCGCTAGTGCCAACAGGATTGCATGGAGCTGGGACATAGTGGCTCCTAACCAGTAAGTCACCAAGATTTTTAGATTTTTTTAGGAGTCATCAAGGGAGAGCTGCCCAGGGAGGCCCTCAGGGTGGAATCAGCCCCCAGCACGGGCCGGTGTTTATTGAGAATAGCACGCATAATGTGCCATTCCTGGTTACAGGTAGAAATGAACCGAATCGGTCCATCACCACCAACACTCTTGCACCTCTTCACTGGATGCAGCAGATTGTTACGTGAGGTTTTCCTTGCATGATCATACCCAGTTTTAACACAATGGTGACTATAGCCACGAGCCAGAAAACGTTGTTTCAGGTCCGAGGCCTGTGACTCAAATTTAGAGTCGGTGGAACAAATTTGTCGCATCCTGAGGAACTGTCTGACCGAGACGGCTCTCACAGTGGACGGATGATGAGCTGAAGAAGCATGTAACAGAATTAACAGAGGTACGATTCCTGAATACGTCCGTCTGAATACGCCTATCACTATCAACCTCAAGATGGACGTCCAGGAAGTCAACCTTCCTCTCATCAAAAGTGTATGTAAGACGAATATTAAAGGTGTTGTCATTTAATATCCTCATAAACTCCTCGAGCTGACAGGCCAGCCCGGCCCACAACATAATGATGTCGTCAATATAGCGGTGCCAGCACAGCACATGGGAGGCGGCCGGTGGGCCCCATCGCCAAAAATATATCTCTTCCAGGCACCAAGGAAGAGATTTGCATATGAGGGTGCACAGGTCACCCCCATGGCCGTGCCCCACTTCTGTAAATAAAAATTGTCTTTGAAGACAAAGAAGTTGTGGGACAGGATGTAGGCCAGCAGCTCGAGGATCAAACAACATAAAGAGCCATCCAGGTCAGAGGACCCCAGGAAGAGACGAACAGCCTAACAGCCTCCAGACCCTGGGTATGATCGATGCAAGTATAAAGACTCTCGACGTCAATAGTGATGAGGAGAGTATTGGTATCCACAATACCCGCTTCAGGGCGTCCGTTGTGTCACGGATATAGGAGGGCAGTAGTTCCACCAGGGGTTTCAAGCAAAAAGTCTATGAATTAACATGTGGAATCACAAATGCCCCCTATTCCAGACACGATGGGATGCCCAGGGGGGTCAAGGGCATCCTTGTGGATTTTGGGTAACAAGTAAAAGGTTGGTACCTTTGGGGACCTAATGATTAAACCATCGAATGCTCTTTTAGTGAAAATGTTAGCCTCAAGGGCTCTAATCAGAATCGCCTGGAGTTCATAGGTGAAGGAGGCCATGGGGTTAAATGACAATTTACAATATGTTGTAGAGTCTCTCAATTGCCGAAAGGCCTCCTGCTCATACTTCTCACTAGGCCAAACAACTATATTCCCCCCTTGTCTGCTGGCTTAAACACAACGTCCTTGAAAGATTATAATTCGGAAATAGCTTGACGTTGTTTAAAAGTTAAGTTGTCAAATTTATGTCTTGATGACAGTTTCTTAAAGTCATCGCTAACTAATTTTGTGAAAATTTCAATTTTTGGGCTCAGAGACAAGGGGGGGGGGGAACCTAGTGAACCCAGGCATAATGGAAGAGGGAAACCTACTTGTATGTGGACTGTCTTGTTCCCCAAGAAGATCCTTCAGATCACGGAGAGTGTTCCTTTCCACCTCACTCATAGTCTCATTAGTGTTCCTTTGCTGTGAAGTTTTCTCCGGATCAATTTACAGGAGAAAAGGTGCAAATCCTTTAACGCTACAAAGTAATTAAAAGAATTAGTGGGAGAAAAGGTTAGGCCTTTACTCAAAACCTCTAATTGTACTGCAGTCAGTGAATGAGATGAGAGATTCAATACCTGTAGTCCACCCTGAGGACCAGCCTGGGGCACCCTACCCCCGGAATTTTTATTTTTGGTGAATTGCCTGATAGCAATCTCTGATTGGTTGGCTCAGTAGTCGAAGTGCCACCAAACTTTGTATCTCTAGGCATTTTGTCATCCTCATGGGTGGATCTGTTTGAACGTGAGGTGGATCTGGATCGAGAGTATGATACATTCCTAGAACGAGAACGGGATCGTCCAAAAGAGTTCCGCCATCTATACACACGACATTGTTGTTTATCTTGAATATCTCTCTTAAATTTTTTTGCCTTAGTTCGCCCATTTTTGTAGTTCACCATCAACCTCGTCATTCAGGTTTTTGAGGGCCTCAGCCGTCATACTTTTTTGCAAGGTAGTTTGCAACCAATCAATATCTGTTTCAATGGACACCAGTGATTCATGATTCATTTGTTTTAGCAGGACCATGAATCCCTTAGAGCAAGTATTTGTTAGTTCTTCCCATTGATTTTTGAAGTTGTCATCCAATACAGGAAATGAGGGGAAGACCTGAATACGAAGTCCTCTAGGGATTAAGTCCTTCTGTATATATTTATCCAAAACCTCATGGTTCCACCAAATTTGCATTCTTTTACATAATAATTCTTTAAATCAAAAAATAACCTCCTGTAGATCTTTATTGAGCCCACTATTGCCCCCTTCTGCATTGTCATGGAATACATCGTGTATTTGTGCGTGCCACTTGCCATCACGTGCGTGTAAATTCATCATTGGAATGGGAAAAGCTGTGAAAAACACAGAAACAGTTAATGGCAACAGGAATCCCATACACATGCTTAAAGGCCGGGCCAGCAGCACAAATTGTCCGTAGGAACAATCCAATCCAATCCAATCCAATCCAAGGAACATCAGCTCAAATCAACATAAAACAACGATAAGAGAACAAAAGGAGCAAACTGATTACACTCAATAAATATAATCATATCATTTTATTATTACGGTAAGTAGAAAAGGTAAAATATAACAACAGTATATAAAGAACAATGAACAATGCAGATTGCTATATACCCCAAAACCACACCTATCCCCACACCACACATGTACATAGATCTCTGAAGAAGTCAAATGGAGGTCCGAGGACCGTGGCAGAATGAAAGACAGTGCATTCAAAAAATGAGCATCAGAGAATCAATGTGCCTAAGCCGGATAGCTGGGAATGAGAAAAAAAAAATTCACATCCATCCATGTGCTCTAGGACCTCATCCTAGATCCTCTCCCCCTTCGATGTCACTCTCCTCAACTCCATGACTAAACATGTGGCTTATTCCTCCCTCCGTCCCTGTCTGGGATAAGCCACCTGAATGGGTAGAAGTGTTCTCTCACCCTGTAAACTTTTTCTTTCAGCTCAAAGAATGAAGAATATTCCAGAAGCCCATCACCTGTGATTGTATGTGAAAGTTCCTATGGTGATGGCTCTCCTGTAAGATGACATATTTTCTTACCCGGTGGAGTTGCGTACTCTCTCGCCCTCCAGCGTGGTCGATATGGGAAAGAGATCTGCAGCTGTAGTCATCTGGATGCTTCTTCCTGGTGCCTCATTGGTGCACCAAATTGTTAGCGGGTGACACTAGGGTATGATCTTAATTGTCTGTGACTAAATCGTTTATAGGAATTTTACGACTGGAGAAATCACAAGACATGGAGAGTGAGTCATGTCTTAAATGAGTTCTGCTTTATTGGTTTAAGTATACAACATTTTATAGGAAAAAATAAAGGACATTAGCACAAATTACCTCATTGTCTTATCCCATAATTATTCCTAATCATTGCTGACATCTGTCGCCAACATGTCATCTATGTCACATGGACCCGTGGAAGCACTAATTGTGTGAAACGGCCGTCATCCAGCTCACTCTCCCCACACCCTCGTCATCTCCGCTTGTCTTTTATGCAAAGTCTGTACATGGATTAAAGACAGATTAAAGATATTAACTTCGCAACCTGGGTGAGTGCCGCATTCTTCTACTTGCTTGTGCAAAGTTTTACTGTGCTGTTATGGCTATTAATGCTGAGCACCACGCTCCAGTACTGCATGGATACCGCATGCTGTGGGTCTAAAGAGGTGTATTTGATTCAGCGCTCCCCATACTGCATTGTTGAGTCCTGGTGCCGTTCGTCTCTTTGAACTTTATTGGTTTCAGTATACAACATTTTATAGGAAAAAATAAACAACATTAGCACAAATGACCTCATTGTCTTATCCCATAATTATTCCTAATCATTGCTGACATCTGTCGCCCACATGTCACATAGTAACATAGTAACTTAGTAACATAGTTAGTAAGGCCGAAAAAAGACATTTGTCCATCCAGTTCAGCCTATATTCCATCATAATAAATCCCCAGATCTACGTCCTTCTACAGAACCTAATAATTGTATGTTACAATATTGTTCTGCTCCAGGAAGACATCCAGGCCTCTCTTGAACCCCTCGACTGAGTTCGCCATCACCACCTCCTCAGGCAAGCAATTCCAGATTCTCACTGCCCTAACAGTAAAGAATCCTCTTCTATGTTGGTGGAAAAACCTTCTCTCCTCCAGACGCAAAGAATGCCCCCTTGTGCCCATCACCTTCCTTGGTATAAACAGATCCTCAGCGAGATATTTGTATTGTCCCCTTATATACTTGTACATGGTTATTAGATCGCCCCTCAGTCATCTTTTTTCTAGACTAAATAATCCTAATTTCGCTAATCTATCTGGGTATTGTAGTTCTCCCATCCCCTTTATTAATTTTGTTGCCCTCCTTTGTACTCTCTCTAGTTCCATTATATCCTTCCTGAGCACCGGTGCCCAAAACTGGACACAGTACTCCATGTGCGGTCTAACTAGGGATTTGTACAGAGGCAGTATAATGCTCTCATCATGTGTATCCAGACCTCTTTTAATGCACCCCATGATCCTGTTTGCCTTGGCAGCTGCTGCCTGGCACTGGCTGCTCCAGGTAAGTTTATCATTAACTAGGATCCCCAAGTCCTTCTCCCTGTCAGATTTACCCAGTGGTTTCCCGTTCAGTGTGTAATGGTGATATTGATTCCTTCTTCCCATGTGTATAACCTTACATTTATCATTGTTGAACCTCATCTGCCACCTTCATTATCTATGTTACTCTAATGGTTAATCAATTAGGTCAAGCTGATATCTGTCTTGCACATAATCTTCAAAGTCTATTCATATGGCCAGCTATCTTTATTATTCTGTTTTTCCCTTACAGCAATAAAGTTTATTAGTGGAAGAATCATTAGGGTTTTTCCATTTGCATAGTTCCACATAGCATGTAGATCTTTGATCGACATGAGGTGACTGGTACAACATGGGACGGGCATACTAGAGGCCATTGCAACATTATTCAGTATCTTTAATTCTTATATACTGTATATTCAGCAAATCATCCATTTTGTCTGCAAGTGTCTATTTTGGATATCTTCAATCAGGATACATATCCTTAACAGGTCTAATATTCCCATCCACACAATGGGCCTAGTGGCTGGGAGAACAATGGCTTGAAGCCCCTGAGATACAATGAGATTAATAGAATGATTGTTTTACATTTACCTTTAGCAACCTCCAGTATGGCTTTATGTATACATAAGATCCAACCAACACATCTTCCTCTTCTTGCTGTCACTGAATGGAAACATTGATTCCTTTGGCTTAACTGATAAGCAAGCAAATCTCTAATAAAACACAACAATAATATTGATGTAATAACCAGTGCTCCATGCTGAAAAAAGTCTGCATCCCTTAAGGCCCCTTCACATTTAGCGACGCTGCAGCGATACCAACAACGATCCGAATCGCTGCAGCGTCGCTGTTTGGTCGCTGGAGAGCTGTCACACAGACCGCTCTCCAGCTACCAACGATGCCGGTAACCAGGGTAAACATCGGGTAACTAAGCGCAGGGCCGCGCTTAGTAACCCGATGTTTACCCTGGTTACCATCCTAAAAGTAAAAAAAACAAACAGTACATACTTACCTACAGCCGTCTGTCCTCCAGCGCTGCGCTCTGCTTCTCTGCTCTCCTCGTGTACTGGCTGTGAGCCGGAAAGCAGAGCGGTGACGTCACCGCTCTGCTTTCCGGCTCACAGCCAGTACAGGAGGAGTGCAGAGCGCAGCGCTGGAGGACAGACAGCGGGTAACATCGGGTAACGCCGAGGACAGACAGCGGAAGGTAAGTATGTAGTGTTTGTTTTTTTACTTTTAGGATGGTAACCAGGGTAAACATCGGGTTACTAAGCGCGGCCCTGCGCTTAGTTACCCGATGTTTACCCTGGTTACCAGCAAAGACATCGCTGAATCGGTGTCACACACGCTGATTCAGCGATGTCTACGGGGAGTCCAGCGACGAAATAAAGTTCTGGACTTTCTTCCCCGACCAGCGATCTCCCAGCAGGGGCCTGATCGCTGCTGCCTGTCACACTGGACGATATCGCTAGCGAGGACGCTGCAACGTCACGGATCGCTAGCGATATCGTCTAGTGTGACAGTACCTTTAGCAGTGAGCATAGGACCTGGAAGAAAGCAGTCACATGATGACTGGGAGGAGGAGTCCCAGGGAAGGCAGCTGGGAGCATGGAGAACAGGGCACAGAAAGAAAACGCAGTTAACAGAGAGCCGAGGGTCAAAAACCAGAAGATAGCATGGTATCTAGAGATAAGACAGAGAGTAAGCCAAGATGAGCCAAGGGATCACATAATGAGGAAGGACAGGGTAGTGCAACACAGGATACAGAGGCAAAAGTCAGGGGACAAACCGGGTCATTCACAGCAAAAGCTCACATGCACAGATGCACGATTACGGATGAGTAACCTGGGTCTGCAACCACAAACTGAGTATACGGAAGTATAACCGACACCAAACCCAGGAACTACCAACACTAAATAGCCGCCCCAGAACCATAGAGAGGTGGACTAGAATTAACCCTAACCTGACCAGGATGGAGGTGGAATCATCCTGTCAGAGTCATGACAACAGTATTATGTATTCTTGGATTCATTTTGAGGGTATCTAGAGAGGCGGACTAGAATTAACCCTGACCTGACCAGGATGGAGGTGGAATCATCCTGTCAGAGTCATGACAACAGTATTATGTATTCTTGGATTCATTTTGAGGGTATCTAACACTCCAAAAATTTTTCAAAAATGTATCATACATGTTCTTGGATATATTTTGTTAGTTATAGCCATCAAGAAAATTGTTCATTTTTTGGCATTATATTGCTCTTCCATAGAGTATTACTTGTTCTTGGGTACATTTCAATGGTATCTAACCTTCAAAACAATTGTTCATAATTGTATCTGTATTATATTGCTCATCCACAGAGTTATAGATATTCTTGGCTAGATTTCAGTGGTACATAAGTTGTAAAAAACTTGTTCGAATATTTATTGGTATTATATTACTCATCCATACAGTGTAATATGTTCTGGAGCGCATTTCATTGGTATATAACCCTAAAAATTCTTGGCTAGATTTCAGTGGTATACAAGTCTCAAAAAACTTGCAAAAAAAATTATCGGTATTATAGTGCTTATCCATACAGTATAACGTGTTTTTGGTTACATTTCGTTGCTATATGTGTTAGGACTGGCGGAACGCACCAAGTAAGATGATATAGATGCGTTCGCAGTCCGGGGTCCACCGTGCAGGCGAAACCCGCTGCTAGTGAATGACAGACTATATGGCGGTACTTAAAAGTATAAACACGTGGGTTAAACCTCACCCAACGTGAAGAAAGCGATCCTGTTAAGTCACAGGACCGTGGTACCGCACATAGAGCGCAAGCAAGTAGTCAGCGAACTTAACCCCGAAAGGGATTGAAGTCCGATTAGACCCTTGCTGGCACAACACCGCAACTGGGTGTGTAATGAACCTTATTAGTAATATATGAGCACAAGAGTGCGTGCGATGCCGCACTGATGGACGCCACTAACCACCCAGGCTTGGGTATGGAAAGCGCAAGGCAAGCGCACGGCACCGTACTGGCAGGCACAGCTATAGGACGCTGCGATGTGTGTAACATACAGATGGACAGTCGGGCGCTAGAGAGCTACCATCATCCGCGAGCAATCAACAACTCTAGGGAGGGATATTTAGGAGCTTTCATCCATCGACATACATCCATCTACACACACACATAATAATTGTACACTAGCGCATGGCCGTGCGGTCATGCGCAGTTTATATAGTTGCAGGACAGGAAGTGGCCACAGAAACTTTGCCCTTCCAAGACCTGCCAAGAAGACCAATGAAATGCGCTGCAGAGCCTGAGCACATGACCCTCGATCTCCAACGAGAGATCTTGCCCTGGGCATGCTCAGTGTGCGCAAATAACTACTTAGTCCCAGAGAAGTCCGCTCGCTGCTGACCAGCACTGACTTTAATGGCAGGAGCTGAAGAAGCAGCAGTAACTCTCTGTACAGAGCGAGACCGAGCAAGACGCTGGGACCGTCGCCCCTGCTGAGCAGACTCCACTGCGGCTGGATAGGAATGGGAGACCGCAGCGGAGACGGCCCGAGATTCCCCCTGTGCAGAAGTGGGAACTCGAGACCTAACATTACCCCCCCTCCTAGGGCCACCCCCTCCTTGGGCCTCGCTACGTTCGAAGGCAGCAATGAGCTGTGGGGCCCGAATGTTTTCAGCAGGTTCCCATGACCTGTCCTCTGGGCCATAACCCTTCCAATCCACCAAATAGAACTTTTTGCCGCGTACCACCTTGCACCCCAAAATAGCGTTCACCTCATAATCGTCCGTAGACGAACCCGATGTCCCGGCAGATGACTCGGAAAACCGGGACATGTATACGGGTTTCAAGAGGGACACGTGAAAGGTGTCGGTGATACCCAAGCGTGGAGGAAGAGCCAGACGGTAGACCACGGGATTAACCTGTTCGAGAACCTTGAAGGGACCCAAGTAGCGAGGAGCAAACTTAGTGGACTCAACTCGCAGCCTGATGTTACGGGCGGAGAGCCACACCAAGTCGCAAGGGGCAAAGGTCGGAGCGGGGCGCCGATGAACATTGGCGGAGGACCTCATTCTTTCCTTGGAGGCCTGAATGGCATCCTGCGTGCGATCCCAAATGTCCCGTGCCTCCACAGCCCAGTCTGCCACCCTGGAGTCAGCGGAAGACACAGGCATGGGCACAGGAACACGCGGATGCTGGCCGTAATTTAAGAGGAATGGAGTCTGACCGGTGGAGTCGGCTACGGCATTGTTAAGTGCAAACTCTGCCCACGGTAGCAAGGATGCCCAGTCATCCTGCCTGGCAGAAACAAAATGTCGCAGATATGTGACCAAGGTCTGGTTGGCCCTTTCAACCAACCCATTCGTCTCTGGATGATATGCCGAAGAGAGATTTAACTCAATACTGAGTAGACGACAAAGCTCTCTCCAGAATCGAGATGCAAACTGGGGACCCCGGTCACTAACAATTTTGTCTGGCATACCGTGTAGGCGAAAGATATGCTTGATAAACAAGACAGCCAACGCCCGTGCAGATGGTAACCGTGGAAGAGGCACCAAATGCACCATTTTGGAAAAATAGTCGGTGATCACCCAGATAATGGTGCAGTTACGAGACTTGGGCAAGCCCACCACAAAGTCCATCCCGACCATCTCCCAGGGCCTGTCCGCCACGGGCAGAGGATAAAGCAAACCAGCTGGCCGTTGCCGAGGAGTCTTGTTCCTGGCGCAAGAGACACACGCCCGAACATACTCCGTGACATCACGGGCCATATGCGGCCACCAGTATGTCCTCGCCAGTAACTCAGATGTCCTCTTAGTACCAAAATGTCCACCCACCCTGGACGAGTGCGCCCAAGAAAGAACCTCCGGTCGCAAACTGGATGGAACAAAAGTCTTGCCCGGGGGCACAGACTCCAGCGAAACCGGAGCCACAGTTCTCAAGCTCTCGGTGGGGACAATAAGCCGAGGCTCCTCCTCCTCCGCAGATGACACAACGGAGCGAGAGAGAGCGTCGGCCCGAATGTTCTTCTCCCCAGAAAGGAAATGGAGGGTGAAATGAAACCGGGAGAAGAACAAGGACCATCTGGCCTGGCGAGAATTCAACCGCTGAGCTGTCTGCAGGTACACCAAATTTTTATGGTCTGTGAAGACTTGGAAGGGAAAACGTGCTCCCTCCAAGAGATGTCTCCACTCCGAGAAAGCCAACTTCATGGCTAGCAACTCCCTGTCCCCGATGGAATAATTCCTCTCTGCTGGTGCGAAGGTCTTGGAGAAAAAGAAGCATGGATGCTTCCGACCTTGAGCATCCTTTTGGAAGAGGACTGCTCCAGCACCAACAGAAGAGGCATCCACCTCCATGATAAATGGCTTATCAACATCGGGGCGATGTAGAATGGGAGCGCTAGCGAAGTGTGACTTTATAGAGATAAAGGCCTTGGAGACCTCCTCAGACCACAATTTGGGATTCGCCCCCTTTTTGGTGAGGGCAACCAAGGGAGCTACCAAAGTTGAGAAGTGCGGGATGAACTGGCGATAATAATTGATGAATCCCATAAAGCGCTGCACCGCTTTAAGAGAATGGGGTTCCTGCCAGTCCATCACAGCCTGTAGTTTGGCAGGATCCATAGCCAATCCCTGGGCTGAGATGATGTAGCCTAGGAAAGGTAAGGACTCCTGCTCAAACATACACTTCTCCAACTTGGCATAGAGGGAGTTTGCCCGTAGGAGGTCGAAGACTTTGCTAACATCTCTCCGGTGGGAGTCAATATCTGGAGAGTAGATGAGAATATCATCCAGATAGACTACGACCGAGGTGGAAAGCATATCCCGGAAGATATCGTTCACAAAGTCTTGGAAAACGGCTGGGGCATTACAGAGCCCGAAGGGCATCACCAGATATTCATAGTGCCCATCCCTGATGTTAAACGCCGTCTTCCATTCTTCCCCCTCACGGATGCGAATCAGGTTGTAAGCACCCCGCAGATCTAATTTAGTAAATACCCTTGCTCCCAGAAGCCTATCGAATAGCTCGGATATCAGAGGCAAAGGGTACTTATTCTTAACGGTGATAGCGTTAAGACCCCTGTAGTCTATGCATGGACGTAGTTCCCCATTCTTCTTCTGCATGAAGAAGAAACTGTGATGTGCTGCTGCAGTGCAGTATGGAGCAATCTCCACCAGGGGGTGCTGGATAAGGAAAGGAGGCTGCACACACAGCACAGCTACACTGAACAACAACACAGGTGTCACAGGTAATGAAAGGGACATGAAACAAGCCAAGGTCATACACGGAGATAGCAGCGCGGTACAGAAGGGGCGAGCAGAGAATCGTCAGGGGCAAGCAAGATGTCAGAACCTACCGGGAACGTGGTAACCAAAACGTGAGGCGTAAGACAGAGTCGGGGTACAGGCCAAAGGTCAGAACAAGTAACAAACGGGTGCAGTCAGTCAGAGGCAAAGAGGAACACTTAGAACAGGGATCCAGGTCAGGAGCTCAAACAGTGCAGGATGAACTTATAGCTGACACTGGCCCCCAGGCTGCAGAGGACTTAAATAGCGCAGCCAGCTCCTGGGTGAGGCAGAGAGGATTAACTCCCACATGACCAGTCCAGAGACAAGAGAGCTGAACATAATCTCAGAACTGGTTCATGACAGAAACCTGCCCCAGCAGGTGACACTGACTTCCTGATGAATCCTCTTGCCAGATTTTCCTGGATGTACTGTGACATTGCCTCCGTCTCCGGGAGAGATAGCGGATAGACTCTACCCCGGGGAGGCTCAGCACCAGGCAAGGGGTCAATAGGACAGTCATAGGGGTGATGGGGCGGAAGGGTCTCCGCCGCCTTTTTGGAGAACACGTCTGCATAAGACCAATACTGTTTGGGGAGAGAAGATAGATCTGCGGGTACCTCTGTTGTAGCAACCTGAACGCACTCCCTCTGACACCTACCCCCACAAGATTCACCCCATCCCAGAATTCTGCCTGAGGACCACTCGATATGAGGAGAGTGGTACCGTAACCAAGGTATTCCCAACAGGACCTCATCAATTCCCTCTGGAATGACGAGCAGAGAAATAATCTCCTGATGAGATGGCGACATAGACAGAGTAAAAGGGATGGTCTGGTGTGTTATCTGTGAGGGCAGTGTCGACCCATTCACCACTCGCACCATTACAGGTTGAGCTAGCATAACCAGGGGTATTGCGTGATGTTGGGCGAAGGCAGAAGACATAAAATTGCCCTCCCCCCCAGAATCCACGCAGAGCTCTACCGAGTGGGAGAATGAGCCTATAGTAATTGTCCCCTTAAAGGACAATTTAGAGGCAAACGTCGCCGTGTCTAGTGTACCTCCACCTATGACCACTAGACGCTGATGTTTCCTCGACCGCTGAGGACATCTGGTGGCTAGATGTCCTGACTGCTGGCAAATATGACAGACCCTGAGTGCACAAGCGGTCCGGGACTTAGATCCCGCTTGTGACACTTCACTGGCCTCATGTGACTCAAGAACCAGGACCGGAGATTCCAGAGGTTTGGCGAAAGTAGGAGCCAGCCGAAACCTCTGCCTACACTGGGCTCGCTCTAACCTCCGCTCGTTAAAACGGAGATCAATTCGAGTGGAGACTGTAATTAACTCCTCCAGTGTGGTAGGAATCTCCCTAGTGGCCAGAGCGTCCTTTACGTGGTCAGCCAAGCCCCTCCAAAATATGGGGATAAGAGCTTTATCCGACCATTCCAGCTCAGATGCTAAAGTGTGGAATTGGACGGCAAAATGACTGACCAAGGACTCACCCTGAGTTAATGCCAGCAGTTGGAGCGCAGTATCATGGGTGACTTGAGGTCCTAAAAAAACCTTTTTCAGAGTGTTCAAAAACAGCGGAGCACTCTGCACCACATGATCGCCACGCTCCCACAGCGGCGTAGCCCATTCCAACGCCCTGTCCAACAATAGAGATACAATAAATCCCACCTTAGCCCGCTCTGTGGGGAAGCGTGCAGCCAGGAGCTCAAGATGAATAGAGCACTGACTCACAAATCCCCTACAAAATTTGCTATCACCAGAAAATTTTTCTGGCAACGGGAGGCGAGAAAATGTCGGAACAGGGGTGGCAATGGACAAAGTTGCTGCAGCCACGCTGGCAGCCTGTACAGCAACTGCGGTAACATCCACAGCCGAGGTTGCGCTCTCGAGAGCCGCCATCCTACCCTCCAGCTGCTGGATATACCGGAAGGATTGCTGTTTGTCTGTCATCACTAGCCAGACCCTGGCGCTAGTGTAATGTTAGGACTGGCGGAACGCACCAAGTAAGATGATATAGATGCGTTCGCAGTCCGGGGTCCACCGTGCAGGCGAAACCCGCTGCTAGTGAATGACAGACTATATGGCGGTACTTAAAAGTATAAACACGTGGGTTAAACCTCACCCAACGTGAAGAAAGCGATCCTGTTAAGTCACAGGACCGCGGTACCGCACATAGAGCGCGAGCAAGTAGTCAGCGAACTTAACCCCGAAAGGGATTGAAGTCCGATTAGACCCTTGCTGGCACAACACCGCAACTGGGTGTGTAATGAACCTTATTAGTAATATATGAGCACAAGAGTGCGTGCGATGCCGCACTGACGGACGCCACTAACCACCCAGGCTTGGGTATGGAAAGCGCAAGGCAAGCGCACAGCGCCGTACTGGCAGGCACAGCTATAGGACGCTGTGATGTGTGTAACATACAGATGGACAGTCGGGCGCTAGAGAGCTACCATCATCCGCGAGCAATCAACAACTCTAGGGAGGGATACTTAGGAGCTTTCATCCATCGACATACATCCATCTACACACACACATAATAATTGTACACTAGCGCATGGCCGTGCGGTCATGCGCAGTTTATATAGTTGCAGGACAGGAAGTGGCCACAGAAACTTTGCCCTTCCAAGACCTGCCAAGAGGACCAATGGAATGCACTGCAGAGCCTGAGCACATGACCCTCGATCTCCAATGGGAGATCTTGCCCTGGGCATGCTCAGTGTGCGCAAATAAGGACTTAGTCCCAGAGAAGTCCGCTCGCTGCTGACCAGCACTGACTTTAATGGCAGGAGCTGAAGAAGCAGCAGTAACTCTCTGTACAGAGCGAGACCGAGCAAGACGCTGGGACCGACGCCCCTGCTGAGCAGACTCCACTGCGGCTGGATAGGAATGGGAGACCGCAGCGGAGACGGCCCGAGATTCCCCCTGTGCAGAAGTGGGAACTCGAGACCTAACAATATGACCCTCAGAAAACTTGCTCAAAAATTTATTGGTATTATATTGCTTATCCACACAGTATAACGTGTTCTTGGCTACATTTGGTTGCTCTATAACCCTAAAAAAACTTGCTAGAAAATGTATAAATATTACACTGCTCACCCATACAGTATTACTTGTTCTTGGTTACATTTCGATGGTATATAACACTCTAAAAAAGTTAAAAATACTTTACTGATTCAATTAGTCATCCAAACACTTTATCGTGCTTTGCATAAAATTACAGTGGGTTAAAAATTTTACAAACCGCTTGCCCTGGTACAGTTAAAATATTTTTGTACCAAAAATTGCCTATTGTCACATATATTGTACAACTTGGTTTGTGTGATTTTCTTTGGCTTGAAATAAAGCCCAAAGTTGGCCTGATACAGGTGTAGAAATTTGCTTGTTCAAAACCTGATTATCATCACATACAGTGGGGAAAAGTATTTAGTCAGCCACCTATTCTGCAAGTTCTCCAACTTAAAAAGATGACAAAGGCCTGTAATTGGCATAATAGGTAGACCACAAATATAGAAATAGTATAGGTGCGTTCGCAGCCCGGGGTCCACCGTGCAAGAGTGGAACCTGCTGCTAGTAAATGGCGACACTATATGGCGGTACTATGCCTGAATAGACATGGGTTCCATCAGCCAGTCTGTATATGAGCGAAATCTGTTTCACAGAGTCGTCGGGATAAGAGGTAACGCTGTACTCTGTTAACCCCAGTGGAGTTGGCTCGAGATTCCCCCTGTGCAGCGGCGGCAACTCGACACCAAACACTAAATCTTGCCACATCAGACAAGGTGATTTTCTGGATTTGTTTTCTCATTTTGACTTTCATAGTTGTGGTCTACCTATTATATCACTTACAGTCATCTCTCATTTTTTTAAGTGGGAGAACTTGCACAAATGGTGGCTGACTAAATACTTTCTTCCCCACTGTATACTCTAAAACTTGGTTGGTGTGAAATTTTGCTGGTTTTGAAAAACACCAAACATTTTGGCAGGAGCAGGTATAGAAATTTGTTTGTTCAAAAATTGACTATTGTCATTTAAAGTGGAGAAAATACAGCTCTGGCAAAAATTAAGAGACCATTGCAAAATCCCCACTGAAACATCCCCAGATCATCACCGATCATCCACCAAATTTCACAGTGGGTGCAAGACACTGCGGCTTGTACCCCTCTCCAGGTGTCTGTCTAACCATTAGATGACCAGGTGTTGATCTGGTGATGCTTCAGCAAGGCTGGAATTGGGCAGGTTAATCTTTGCGAAGGACGTATGAATCAAGCCGCATACAAGGTTATCCTGGAAAAACAGTTGATTCTTTCTGCTTAGGCTATGTTCCCCAACTCTTAGGACTGATTTTTTCCAGCAGGACAATGTGCTATGCCACACACCTAGGTCAATCAAGGTGTGGATAAAGGACCATCACATCAAATCCCTGTCATGGCCAGACTAATCTCCAGACCTGAGCCCCATTGAAAACCTCTGAATGTAATCAAGAGGAAGATGGAAAGTCACACGCCATCAAAAAAAGAAGAACTGCATACATTTTTGTACGAGGAGTGGCATAAGTCCACCCAAAAGCAGTATGAATGACTGATGGAAAGCATGCCAAGACGCATGAAAGCTGTGATTAAAAATCATGGTTGTTCCACAAAATATTGATTTCTGAACCCTTCCTGTTAGGGCTAGCGGTACACACCAAGTATAGATAGGTAGCTACAAGGTGAGCTCACAGCCTGGGGTCCACCGTGCAGAGATATCTGCTGCAAAGTAACGGCGGATAAACTCTAAGCTCACACATGGGTTAAGCTTCACCCTGTGTGAACTGGAAGCGATCTCTGCTGACTCACAGAGTCGTGCTGTACACAAAACTATTACCCTAAGTAAGGGTTGTGCTTGCTCTAGAACTCTTCTGTGCTAACCGCACACATGAAGGAACCAGATGCTAAGCCAAGGCTAATTGCCCCCACTGACACTAGCCACCTGCCTGAGTGTACAGTTCCAAAGCTACAGCCTCACACCACATATGTATAGAATGGTATAGTATCCACTGGCATAAGCTAAACACATTTGATACTAGCGCATGGCCATGCAGCCATGCAAACTATTTATAGTTGCAGCTCTACAGGACCTTCCTGGTGGACAAATAGGAGCTGCAACAGGACCTGAGCGTGTGACCCCCGACCTCCAATGAGAGATCCTCCCATGGACATGCTCAGTGCATGAAAAGCAGGACTTAGTCCCAGAAAAGCCTGCTCGCCGCTGATCAGTGCTGGCTACAAGGGCAGAGCCTGGAAAGGCAACAGTAACTATTCGCAAAGTATCAGGCTGAGCCAGATGCTGGGACTGACGTCTCCGCTGAGAAGGTACCACTGCGGCTGGAGAAGAATGGGAGATGACAGCAGACATGGTTTGAGATTCCCCCTGTGTGGTGGTGGGAACTTGACACCTAACATTACCCCCCATCCTAGGGCCCCCTTCTCCTTGAGCCTCGCTGCGCTCAAAGGCTGCAATGAGCAGTGGAGCCCGAATGTGTTCCACAGGTTCCCAGGTTCTGTCCTCTGGGTCATGACCCTTCCAGTCCACGAGATAGTACTTCTTGCCACGTACCACCTTGCACTCCAAGATAGAGTTCACCTCTTACTTATCCGTGGATGAACCCGATGTCCCGGCAGATGACTCGGAAAAGTGGGACATATAGATGGGCTTTAAGAGGGAAACATGAAAGGTGTTGGTGATACCAAGAACCTTGAAAGGACCAATGCAGTGAGGTGCAAACTTAGTGAACTGAACTCGCAGCCTGATGTTACGGGCGGAGAGCCACATTAAGTCGCCAGGAGTGAAGGTCGGAGCGTGGCGCCGATGTGCATTGGCAGAAACCCGCATTCTCTCCTTGGAGGCCCCAATGGCAACCTGTGTGCGGTCCCAAATGTCACATGCCTCCACTGCTCAGTCTGCCACCCTGGAATCAGTGGATGACACGGGCATGGGCAAAGGGACATGCGGATGCTGGCCTTAATTAAGGAGAAATGGAGTCTGCCAGTGGAGTCGGCTACGGCGTTGTTCAAAGCAAATTCTGCCCAAGGTAGCAAAGATGCCCAGTCATCCTGCCTAGCAGAGACAAAATGTTACAGGCATGTCACCAGAGTCTGGTTGGCCCTCTCTACCAACCCATTCATCTTGGGATGGTATGCAGAAGAGAGATTCAGCTCAATGCTAAGTAAACGACAGTGCTCTCTCCAAAACTGAGACGCCAACTGGGGACCCCGGTAACTGACAATTTTGTCAGGCATGCCATGTAGATGGAAAGTATGTTTTATGAACAACGCCGCCAAGGCCCATGCGAGAGGTAACCGTGGAAGCGGCACCAAGTGCACCATTTTAGAAAAATGATCGGTAACTACCCAGATAGTGGTGCAGCTGCGAGAATTAGGTAAACTCACCTCGAAGTCCATCCCGACCATCTCCCAGGGCCTGTCTGCCACCAGCAGGGGGTAAAGAATCCCTGCAGGCTGTTGCCGAGGAGACTGATTCTTGGCGCAGGAGACACACGCCCGTATATAATCCCTGACGTCACGAGCCATATGTGGCCACCAGTATGTCCTCGCCAGAAGCTCAAATGTCCTCTTGGTCCCAAAATGTCCACCCACCCTGGACGAATGAGCCCAAGAGAGAACCTCTGGTCACAAATTTGATGGTACAAAAGATTTGCCCAGGGGCACAGACTTGTTGTGAATTCCGCTCTTGGGCTCCCTCCGGTGGTTGTAAGTGACACTTTTGTGAGTTCTGCTCTTGGGCTCCCTCTTGTGGTTTCTAGTGGTATGGCTGCTCCTTGGAGTTAGCTGTCATCAGCTGCCTCTACTTATCGTCTCTTCTGCTCGGCTATTTAAGTCTGGGTCTATCTTCAGCCAGTGCTACTTGTAAATGTTCCTGGTTGGATTCACATCTCTTTGGAGTTCCCTGTTTTCCTGACCAGTTCTGCAAAGCTAAGTTTTTGCTTGCTCTTTTCTGTTCACAGTTTGTGGACTTATCCGTTCTGTGCTTCTATGTTTGTCCAGCGTTATCAGTATGAATTAATTCTGTCTTGCTGGAAGCCCTGGGAAGCAGATTTACCCTCCACACCTTTAGTCAGGTGTGGAGATTTTTAGTAAACTCTGCGTGGATTTTTGTAGTGTTTTATACTGACCGCACAGTATTCCATCCTGTCCTATCTATCAAGCTAGACTGGCCTCCTGTGCTCATCCTGGTTTCATTCTGTGTATGTCTTTTCCCTCTCCACTCACAGTCATTATTTGTGGGGGGCTAATCTATCCTTTGGGGATTTTCTCTGAGGCAAGATAGCTTTCCTGCTTCTATCTTTAGGGGTAGTTAGCTCTTAGGCTGTGACGAGATGCCTAGGGAGAGTTAGGAGCATTCCACGGCTACTTCTAGTGTTGTGTTTAGCTTAGGGACTGCGGTCAATACAGTTACCACTTCCTTCAGAGCTCGTTCCATGTTGCTCCTAAACCACCGTATCATAACACAGACTCTAGCGAAACCGGAGCCACGGTTCTCAGGATCTCAGAAGGGACAATTAGCCGAGGTTCCTCCTCCTCCTCTGATGACACTACGGAGCGGGAGACAGTGTCAGCACGAATGTTCTTCTCCCCAGAAAGAAAATGGAGGGTGAAATGGAACCGGGAGAAGAACAGGGACCATCTGGCCTAGCGAGAATTTAGCCGCTGGGCTGTCTGTAAGTACACCAAATTTTTGTGGTCTGTAAAAACCTGGAAGGGAAAGCTAGCCCCCTCCAGGAGGTGTCTCCACTCTGAGAAAGCCAACTTCATATCTAGAAACTCTCTGTCCCCGATGGAGTAATTCCTCTCCGTTGGTGAGAAGGTCTTGGAAAAGAAGAAGCAAGGATGTTTCCGACCTTGAGAATCCTTTTGGAAGAGGACTGCAACAGCACCAACGGATGAGGCATCCACCTCCATTATAAACACTTTATCTACATCAGGGCGATGTAGGATGGGAGCGCTAGCGAAGTGTGACTTAATAGCGAGAAAGGCCTTGGAGACCTCCTTCGACCACAATTTGGGATATGCTCCCTTCTTGGTGAGGGCAACCAAGGGATCTACCAAAGTTGAGAAGTGGGGAATGAACTGGCGATAGTAATTAATGAACCCCATAAAGAACTGCACCGCTTTAAGAGAAAGAGGTTCCTGCCAGTCCATCACAGCCTGTAGCTTGGCAGGATCCATAGCCAATCTCTAGGCAGAGATGATATAGCCAAGGAAAGGCAAGGCCTCCTGCTCAAACACACACTTCTCCAACTTGGCATAGAGGAAGTTTGCCCGTAAGAAGTCGAAGACTTTGCAAACATCTCTCCGGTGGGAGTCAATATCTGGAGAGTAGTGTTGAGCATTCCAATACTGCAAATATCGGGTATCGGCCAATATTTGCTGTATCGGAATTCCAATACCGAGTTCTGATATTTTTGCGATATCGGAAATCGGAATCGGAAGTGTTCCCAGTCATCTTTGGCGTGTGCGGTGCTTACGGTTCCCAGGGTCTGAATGAGAGGAAACTCTCCTTCAGGCCCTGGGATCCATATTCATGTAAAAAATAAAGAATAAAAATAAAAAATATGGATATACTCACCCCTCCGACGAACACTGGCTCTCAGCGGTGCAAGCGGCAGCCTCCGTTCGTAAGAATGCAGTGAGTGAAGGACCTTCGATGACATCGCGGTCACGTGAGCGGTCAGGTGACCGGTCACCTGACCGTGACGTCATGAAAGGTCCTTCACTCACTGCATTCTTAGGAACGGAGGAAGACGCTGAGAGCCAGGGTCCGCCAGAGGGGTGAGTATATCCATATTTTTTATTTTTATTCTTTATTTTTTACATGAATATGGATCCCAGGGCCTTTAGGAGAGTTTCCTTTCCTTCAGAC
This sequence comes from Ranitomeya imitator, assembly GCF_032444005.1. Taxonomy (NCBI): domain Eukaryota; kingdom Metazoa; phylum Chordata; class Amphibia; order Anura; family Dendrobatidae; genus Ranitomeya; species Ranitomeya imitator. Next base: position 532,926,464 of record NC_091286.1, read on the forward strand.
CCTGGGAACCATCCAGGATCACTTCCGATATTTGTGTCCCATTGACTTGCATTGGTATTGGGTATCGGCGATATCCGATATTTTTGGGATATCGGCCGATACCATCCGATACCGATACCTTTGAATATCAGAAGGTATTGCTCAACACTACTGGAGAGTAGATGAGAATATCATCCAGATAGACTATGACCAAGGTGGTGAGCATATCCCGGAAGATGTCATTCACAAAGTCTTGGAAAATAGCTTGGGCATTACAGAGCCTGAAGGGCATCACCAGATATTCATAGTGCCCATCCCTGGTGTTAAAAGCCATCTTCCATTCGTTCCCCTCACGGATGTGAATCAAGTTGTAAGCACCCTGCAGATCTAATTTAGTAAATACCCTTGCTCCCCATAGCCTATCAAAGAGCTCAGATATCAGGGGTAATGGGTACTTATTCTTAACGGTGATGGCATTAAGACCCCCGTAGTCTATGCATGGACGTAGTTCTCCACTCTTCTGCACGAAGAACCCAGCCCCTGCAGGTGACACTGACTTCCAAATGAATCCTCTTGCCAGATTCTCTCGGATGTACTGGGACATTGCTCTCCGCCCTTAAGTCCATGCAAGCTCTACCATAAGAGTGGATGTGCCTATGGTAATTGTACCCTTGAAGGACAATTTGGAGGAAAACATTGCCGTGTCAATTGTACCTCCTCCGACTACCACTAGACGCTGATGTTTTCCTGACCGCTGAGACCACCTGGAGGCAAGGTGTTCTGACTGCCGCAAACATGACAGACCTTAAGTGCATGAGTGATCCAGAACTTAGATCCTGTTCGTGACATCTCCATGTCCTCATGTGACTTGGATGCCTTGACCGAAGATTCCAGAGGTTTGGCGAAGGTGGAAGCTAGCCAAAACCTCTGCCTACACTTGGCTCGCTCCAACCTTCGCTCGTTAAAATGAAGGTCGATGCGAGTTGATACTGCTATGAGCTTCTCCAGTGTGGCGGGAATCTCCCTAGTGGCCAAAGCGTCCTTCACATGGTCAGCCAGCCACCTCCAAAATACCGGGATGAGGGCTTTATCCGGCCACTCCAGCTCGGATGCTAAAGTCCGAAAGTGGACGGCAAAATGGCTGACCATGGACGAACCCTGAGTGAATGCCACCAGTTGGAGCGCTGAATCATGGATGACTCGAGGTCCTAAAAAGACCTGTTTCAGAGTGGTCAAAAACCGAGGAGCACTCTGCATCACATGATCGTCGCGCTCCCACAGCGGCGTAGCCCACTCCAACGCCATGTCTGACCGGAGAGAAATAATGAATCCCACCTTTGCCCGCTCTGTGGGAAAACTTGCAGCCGGAGCTCAAGGTGTTTACCGCACTGGCTCATGAAACCCCTACATAATTTACTGTCACCAGAGTATTTCTCTGGCAGTGGAAGGTGAGATAAGGTCGGAACAGGGGTGGCAGTGGTTAAAATTGCTGCAGTCATGCTAGCAGCCTGAACAGCTATTGCGGTAACATCCACAGCTGAGGTTGAACGCTCGAGAGCCACCAACCTGCCCTCCAGCTGCTGGATGTACCCCTGCAATTGCTGTTTGTCCGCCGTGCATCAAAAGCAGGATTTAGTCCCAGAAAAGCCTGCTCGCCGCTGACCAGTGCTGGCTTCAAGGGCAGAGCCTGGAAAGGCAACAGTAACCATTCGCACTGTTGCAGGCTGAGTCAGCCGCTGGGACCGATGTCTCCGCTAAGCAGGTTCCACTGCAGCTGGAGGAGAATGGGAGATTGCAGCACACATGGTTTGATATTCCCCCTGTGCGGTGATATCTAGCACTTCCTGAGTTAAAACAATAGTATTGTTGTTTCTAAATGATTATGAACTTGTTTTTTGCATTATTTGAGGTCTGCAAGCAATGCATTTTTTTGTTATTTTGACCATTTTTCATTTTCAGAAAATAAATAGAAAATGTATTGCTTGGAACTTTGGAGACATGTTTGTCAGTAGTTTATAGAATAAAATAACAATTTACATTTTACTCAATAATATACCTATAAAGAGAAAAATCAAGCAAACTGAAAATTTTGCAGTGGTCTCTTACTTTTTGCCAGAGCTGTATATATACACTGCTCAAAAAAATAAAGGGAACACTTAAACAACAGAATATAACTCCACTCGTGGTAGCATGAGGCAGACTCTATAATCCACACATGTGGCTCAGGTAGTGCAGCTCATCCAGGAAGGCACATACAGTGGGGCAAAAAAGTATTTAGTCAGTCAGCAATAGTGCAAGTTCCACCACTTAAAAAGATGAGAGGCGTCTGTAATTTACATCATAGGTAGACCTCAACTATGGGAGACAAACTGAGAAAAAAAAATCCAGAAAATCACATTGTCTGTTTTTTTAACATTTTATTTGCATATTATGGTGGAAAATAAGTATTTGGTCAGAAACAAACAATCAAGATTTCTGGCTCTCACAGACCTGTAACTTCTTCTTTAAGAGTCTCCTCTTTCCTCCACTCATTACCTGTAGTAATGGCACATGTTTAAACTTGTTATCAGTATAAAAAGACACCTGTGCACACCCTCAAACAGTCTGACTCCAAACTCCACTATGGTGAAGACCAAAGAGCTGTCAAAGGACACCAGAAACAAAATTGTAGTCCTGCACCAGGCTGGGAAGACTGAATCTGCAATAGCCAACCAGCTTGGAGTGAAGAAATCAACAGTGGGAGCAATAATTAGAAAATGGAAGACATACAAGACCACTGATAATCTCCCTCGATCTGGGGATCCACGCAAAATCCCACCCCGTGGGGTCAGAATGATCACAAGAACGGTGAGCAAAAATCCCAGAACCACGCGGGGGGACCTAGTGAATGAACTGCAGAGAGCTGGGACCAATGTAACAAGGCCTACCATAAGTAACACACTACGCCACAATGGACTCAGATCCTGCAGTGCCAGACGTGTCCCACTGCTTAAGCCAGTACATGTCCGGGCCCGTCTGAAGTTTGCTAGAGAGCATTTGGATGATCCAGAGGAGTTTTGGGAGAATGTCCTATGGTCTGATGAAACCAAACTGGAACTGTTTGGTAGAAACACAACTTGTCGTGTTTGGAGGAAAAAGAATACTGAGTTGCATCCATCAAACACCATACCTACTGTAAAGCATGGTGGTGGAAACATCATGCTTTGGGGCTGTTTCTCTGCAAAGGGGCCAGGACGACTGATCCGGGTACATGAAAGAATGAATGGGGCCATGTATCGTGAGATTTTGAGTGCAAACCTCCTTCCATCAGCAAGGGCATTGAAGATGAAACGTGGCTGGGTCTTTCAACATGACAATGATCCAAAGCACACCGCCAGGGCAACGAAGGAGTGGCTTCGTAAGAAGCATTTCAAGGTCCTGGAGTGGCCTAGCCAGTCTCCAGATCTCAACCCTATAGAAAACCTTTGGAGGGAGTTGAAAGTCCGTGTTGCCAAGCGGAAAGCCAAAAACATCACTGCTCTAGAGGAGATCTGCATGGAGGAATGGGCCAACATACCAACAACAGTGTGTAGCAACCTTGTGAAGACTTACAGAAAACGTTTGACCTCTGTCATTGCCAACAAAGGATATATTACAAAGTATTGAGATGAAATTTTGTTTCTGACCAAATACTTATTTTCCACCATAATATGCAAATAAAATGTTAAAAAAAACACAATGTGATTTTCTGGATTTTTTTTTCTCAGTTTGTCTCTCATAGTTGAGGTCTACCTATGATGTAAATTACAGACGCCTCTCATCTTTTTAAGTGGTGGAACTTGCACTATTGCTGACTGACTAAATACTTTTTTGCCCCACTGTAAATGCAATTTGTGGCAAGAAGGTTTGCTGTGTCTGTCAGCATAGTGTCCAGAGGCTGGAGGCACTACCAGGAGACAGGCTAGTACACCAGGAGATGTGGAGGGGACCGTAGGAGGGCAACAACCCAGCAGCAGGACCGCTACCTCAGCCTTTGTGCAAGGAGGAACAGGAGTAGCACTGCCAGAGCCCTGCAAAATGATTTCCAGCAGGCCACAAATGTGCATGTGTCTGCACATATGGTTAGAAACCGACTCCATGAGAATGGTCTGAGTGCCCGACGTCCACAGATGGGCGTTGTGCTCACAGCCCAACACCATGCAGAACACCAGGATAGGCAAATTCACCACTGGTACCCTGTGCTCTTCACAATTGAAAGCAGGTTCACACTGAGCACATGTTACAGATGTGACAGAGTCTGAAGATGGCATGGAGAGCAATCTGCTGCCTACAACATCCTTCAGCATGACCGGCTTGGCAGTGGGCCAGTAATGGTGTGGGGTGGCATTTCCTTGGAGGGCCGCACAGCCCTCCATGTGCTCACCAGAGGTAGCCTGACTGCCATTAGATACCGAGATGTGAACTTCAGACCACTTGTGAGACCACATACTGGTGTAGTTGGCCCTGGGTTCCTCCTAATGCAGGATAATGCCAGACCTCATGTGGCTGTAGTGTGTCAGCAGTTCCTGCAAGATGAAGGCATTGAAGCTATGAACTGGCACGCCCGTTTCCCAGACCTGAATCCGATTGAACACATGATCTGGGGCATCATGTCTCGCACCATCCACCAACAACATGTTGCACCACAGACTGTGTAGGAGTTGGCTAATGCTTTAGTCCGGGTCTGGGAGGAGATCCCTCAGAAGACCATCTGCCACCTTATCAAGAGCATGCCCAGGCATTGCAGGTAGGTCATACAGGCACGTGGAGGCCATACACACAACAGAACTTAATTTCATTGTCTTGAAGCATTTCCACTGAAGTTGAACCAGCCTGTAATTTGATTTTCCACTTTGATTTTGAGAATCATTCCAAATCCAGACTTCCATAGAATATTAATTTTGATTTACATTGATCATTTTTATGTTTATTGCTCTCAACATATTCTACTATGTAATGAATATATATTTGCAACTGAAATATTTCATTCAGTGATATCTAAGATGTGGTATTTTAGAGTTCCCTTTATTTTTCTGAGCGGTGTAGCTCTCATGCATAGTAAGCTGCATTCCCGCACTTAATACGCATGTGACTATAAAGATAATGTGGTTTTACCGCATCTAATAATAGTGAATGAGAAATTTACACTGCGGAGACTGAGCATCTCCTCTTCATCATATACATGCTGTTGTCTGGAAAGACGCGCTGCATATCCGTTTACGCAGTGATGCTGGGGGCATCTCTGAACGCATAGTGGAGAGGGGATTTCTTGAAATTCCATCCACTATGCTGTAACATCTGGCCGCTGTGGGTTGTATATTGTGGATGTACACAGCGCCCAACCCGCAGCATTTACTGACTGTGAGAACATACCCTTAGAAGTTGCAGAGCACTATGAAAACATAAATGGTGTAGCCCCACAAAGCAGGAGAAGGCAATAAGAAGATATCAAAGCGTTTTCAAGTGGTCATTTCCTCAGTTTCAAATGTACCAAGCAGTAGCAGTAGCAAGCAGCTTGGATGGTAAACATATCATTCATTCTCTGAGCTGAAATATCCTGCATGTCTATTGCTCCAGTCCCTGACAGCAAGCAGCTTGGATGGTAAACTGATCATTCATTCTCTGAGCTGAAATATCCTGCATGTCTATTGCTCCAGTCCCTGACAGCAAGCAGCGTGGATGGTAAACATATCATTCATTCTCTGAGCTGAAATATCCTGCATGTCTATTGCTCCAGTCCCTGACAGCAAGCAGCTTGGATGGTATCTGAGTCATTCTATCTTCGGCATTGAATCCTGCATGTATCTATATATTTTAGTCATCCTATTATGCGTTTGTTTGTGTTTATAGATATTTAACTCACTTTTGCATGTCTTTACTCAGAGAGATCACATAACTGTTTCAAAGTGCTTTATGATCCATGTAGACCTGGACATTTGTTTATCTGATCACTACATTTATTGTGTCCTGTTGTCTCAACTGAGTTAGATTGATTGCTAACGAGCTTTAAAAAAAAAAAAAAAAAAAAGAGATCTAAGGGCTAGCCTTCTATAAATGTAGATGTAGCTTGGGGATGCATTCGTGCACTGTTATTCGTGTATTTTTTATTCAAAGTACTTTTTTTTCTAAGTACTCGGCAGTTATAACATGGCAGTTAGACAGGGCAGGAGACAGGTAAGAAAAACTAAATCTAATCCATATTCACTTGAAACAGCACAAATACTCACCATATTTATTTGTATAATCTATATTCTGGCTGCTGCATTCACTCACATTCACCGCCCTCGCATTAACTCTCTACACTCCATCCATATCGGCCCCTCTGTCCTTGCCTCTCCTATGTATAGCACTCATGCTCTATTCACATTGCTTAACAGCACAGATCCATTCAGTCCCAACATCCAACACAAGAGACGCTCTCACAAATCACTTAACCATCTGCTCACTCTTTCGATCCTCCTTCTCCTAGTCGCTGGAGACATATCTCCAAACCCCGGCCCCCCATGTTATAGCCAGTCAAACCTCCCAATTGCTACACCCAGAAACCCCTCTAACCTTATTAATATTCCCTGCATGCCTGCTGTCTCTTTCAATTGTGCCCTTTGGAATTCTCGCTCTGTGTGTAATAAACTCTCCTTCATTCATGACTTCTTCCTTTCTAATTCTCTTAATCTCCTGGCTCTTACTGAAACCTGGATCCAGCAGTCAGACACCACCGCTGCTGCTGCTCTTTCATATGGTGGACTACACTTTTCTCATACCCCAAGATCAGACAACAGAGCAGGTGGAGGCGTTGGTCTGCTCCTTTCACCCAAATGTACTTTCCAAGTTATCCCCCAAGTACCCTCACTTGTCTTCCCTTCCTTTGAGGTCCATGTGGTCAGACTCTACGTCCCCTTCTCCATGCGAGTGGCGGTGGTGTATCGTCCTCCCGGCCCCTCTCATCAGTTCCTGGATCACTTTGCCACCTGGCTAACACACTTTCTCTCCTGTGACACCCCCACCCTTATCATGGGTGATTTCAACATCCCCATTGCCTCTCCCCTCTCCCCATCTGCTTCTCACCTTTTATCTCTACCCTCCTCTTTTGGCCTCTCGCAGCATACTAACTCTCCAACACATGAAGATGGAAACTCCCTTGACTTGGTCTTCTCCCGACTTTGCTCAGTGGATGACTTCACAAACTCCCCTCTCCCGCTCTCTGACCACAACCTTCTTTCATTCTCTATCAAGAACTGCCATCCCGCTCAGGTCACCCCCACTTTCCACACCTATAGAAACATACAGGCCATTAACACCCAGAAACTTATGATGAACTTGCAGTCCTCATTGGCCCCTATTTCCTCCATCTCATGTCCTGATTCTGCATTGAAGCATTACAATGAAACCCTGCAAAGTGCTCTGGATGAAGCTGCTCCTCCTATACATAAAACAACTCGGCACAGACGGCAACAACCGTGGCACACGCTGCAAACACGTTTCCTGCAGCGGTGCTCCAGGTGCGCAGAACGTCTGTGGAGAAAATCTAATCTACCCGAAGATTTCATCCATTATAAGTTCATGCTAAAGACATACAATTCTGCCCTTCACCTCTCCAAACAAACCTACTTCAACACCCTCATCACCTCCCTGTCCAATAACCCTAAACGTCTCTTTGACACGTTCCAGTCCCTACTCAACCCAAGAGAGCAGGCCCCAACCACGGATCTCCGTGCTGACGATCTGGCCAATTACTTCAAAGAAAAAATTGACCACATTCGACAGGAAATCATCTCCCAATCTCTTCATACCATGCACTGTCCTCCCTCCCCCACTGCATCTAGTTCACTCTCTGACTTTGAAGCAGTTACAGAAGAAGAAGTAAGCAGGCTCCTTGCATCTTCTCGCCCGACCACTTGCACCAGTGACCCCATTCCGTCACATCTCCTCCAGTCCCTTTCCCCGGCTATCACCTCTCACCTAACAAAAATATTCAACCTTTCCCTCACTTCCGGTATTTTTCCCTCCTCATTTAAGCATGCCATCATACATCCATTACTTAAAAAACCATCCCTCGATCAAAACTGTGCCGCTAATTATAGACCTGTCTCTAATCTTCCCTTCATCTCTAAACTCCTCGAACGCCTGGTCCACTCCCGTCTTACCCGCTATCTCTCAGATAACTCTCTTCTCGACCCTCTTCAATCTGGCTTCCGCTCTTTACACTCTACTGAAACTGCCCTCATTAAAGTCTCTAATGACCTACTAACAGCTAAATCTAATGGTCACTACTCCATGCTAATTCTCTTGGATCTCTCTGCAGCATTCGACACTGTGGATCATCAGCTCCTCCTCACTATGCTCCGCTCCATCGGCCTCAAGGACACCGTTCTCTCCTGGTTCTCCTCCTATCTCTCTGACCGATCCTTCACTGTATGTTTTGCTGGTTCCTCCTCCTCTCACCTTCCCCTTACTGTTGGGGTTCCTCAAGGATCAGTCCTAGGCCCCCTACTCTTCTCGTTGTATACTGCCCCTATTGGACAAACAATCAGTAGATTTGGTTTCCAGTACCATCTCTATGCTGACGACACCCAATTATACACTTCTGCTCCCGATATCACACCGACCTTTTTAGAAAACACCAGTGATTGTCTTACCGCTGTCTCTAACATCATGTCCTCCCTCTATCTGAAACTAAACCTGTCAAAAACTGAACTCCTCGTGTTCTCTCCCTCTACTAACCTACCTTTGCCTGACATTGCCATCTCCGTGTGCGGTTCCACCATTACTCCAAAGCAACATGCCCGCTGCCTTGGGGTCATCCTTGATTCTGACCTTTCATTCACCCCCTACATCCGATCACTGGCTCGCTCTTCTTACCTGCATCTCAAAAACATTTCTAGAATTCGCCCTTTTCTTAATTTCGACTCTGCAAAAACTCTGACTGTTTCACTTATTCATTCTCGTCTGGACTATTGTAACTCTCTACTAATCGGTCTCCCTCTTGCAAAACTCTCCCCGCTCCAATCTGTCCTGAATGCTGCAGCCAGGATCATATTCCTCTCCAACCGTTACACCGATGCCTCTACCCTGTGCCAGTCATTACACTGGCTACCCATCCACTCCAGAATCCAGTACAAAACTACTACCCTCATCCACAAAGCACTCCATGGCTCAGCACCACCCTACATCTCCTCCCTGGTATCAGTCTACCACCCTACTCGTGCCCTCCGCTCGCTAATGACCTCAGGTTAGCATCCTCAATAATCAGAACCTCCCACTCCCGTCTCCAAGACTTTACACGTGCTGCGCCGATTCTTTGGAATGCACTACCTAGGTTAATACGATTAATCCCCAATCCCCACAGTTTTAAGCGTGCCCTAAAAATTCATTTGTTCAGACTGGCCTACCGCCTCAATGCATTAACCTAACGATCCCTGTGTGGCCTATTTATAATAAAAAAAAAAAAAAAGGTTCCTCGCATCATGTTCTCATACACTTTATGCAGTATTAGCCCTCTGTGTCTGTACTGCTACATACTTAGGCAGGTAACTGGTTCATGCAGCTTTACATGAACACCTGAGCCTTACACTATAGCTGGTCTGAATAACTAAAGCAATTGTTACCATCCACCTCTCGTGTCTCCCCTTTTCCCCATAGTTTGTAAGCTTGCGAGCAGGGCCCTCACTCCTCCTGGTATCTGTTTTGAACTGTATTTCTGTTATGCTGTAATGTCTATTGTCTGTACAAGTCCCCTCTATAATTTGTAAAGCGCTGCGGAATATGTTGGCGCTATATAAATAAAATTATTATTATTATTATTACCATATTTACTCGAGTATAAGCCAACCCGAGTATAAGCCGACCCCCCTAATTTTGCCACAAAAAACTGGGAAAACTTATTGACTCGAGTATAAGCCTAGGGTAGGAAATGCAGCAGCTACTGGTAAATTTCAAAAATAAAAATAGATGCTCCATACCGTTCATTATGGCCCCATAAGATGCTCCATATAAAGCTGTGCCATATATAATGCTCCATACTGTTCATTATTGCCCCATAGATGTGCCATAGAAAGCTCTGCCATATAGTGCTCTGCGCCGTTCATTATTGCCCCATAGCTGTGCCATATAGTGCTCTGCACCGTTCAGTATTTCCCCATAGCTGCCATATAGTGCTCTGCGCCGTTCAGTATTGCCCCATAGCTGCCATATAGATCTCTGCACCGTTCAGTATTGCCCCATAGCTGCCATATAGTGCTCTGCGCCGTTCAGTATTGCCCCATAGCTGCCATATAGTGCTCTGCCCCGTTCAGTATTGCCCCATAGCTGCCATATAGTGCTCTGCGCCGTTCAGTATTGCCCCATAGCTGTGCCATATAGTGCTCTGCACCGTTCAGTATTGCCCCATAGCTGCCATATAGTGCTCTGCACCGTTCATTATTGAACCATAGCTGCCATATAGTGCTCTGCGCCGTTCAGTATTGCCCCATAGCTGTGCCATATAGTGCTCTGCACCGTTCAGTATTGCCCCATAGCTGCCACATAGTGCTCTGCGCCGTTCAGTATTGCCCCATAGCTGCCATATAGTGCTCTGCACCATTCAGTATTGCCCCATAGCTGTGCCATATAGTGCTCTGCACCGTTCAGTATTGCCCCATAGCTGCCATATAGTGCTCTGCGCCGTTCAGTATTGCCCCATAGCTGTGCCATATAGTGCTCTGCCCCGTTCCGTATTGCCCCATAGCTGTGCCATATAGTGCTCTGCGCCGTTCAGTATTGCCCCATAGCTGCCATATAGTGCTCTGCGCCGTTCTGCCACATAGTGCTCTGCGCCGTTCAGTATTGCCCCATAGCTGCCATATAGTGCTCTGCACCATTCAGTATTGCCCCATAGCTGTGCCATATAGTGCTCTGCGCCGTTCAGTATTGCCCCATAGCTGTGCCATATAGTGCTCTGCCCCGTTCCGTATTGCCCCATAGCTGTGCCATATAGTGCTCTGCACCGTTCAGTATTGCCCCATAGCTGCCATATAGTGCTCTGCGCCGTTCAGTATTGCCCCATAGCTGCCATCTAGTGCTCTGCGCCGTTCAGTATTGCCCCATAGATGCCATATAGTGCTCTGCGCCGTTCAGTATTGCCCCATAGCTATGCCATAGAAAGCTGTGCCATTGCTGCTGCTGCTGCAATAAAAAAAAAAGCCATACTCACCTCGCTGCTTGCAGCTCCCAGCGTCCGGTCCCGGCGTCTCTCCGCACTGACTGATCAGGCAGAGGGCGCCGCGCACACTATATATGCGTCATCGCGCCCTCTGACCTGCACAGTCAGAGCGGAGAGACGCGAAGACAGAGCGGCGCCCGGCGGCTGGAACGGGGACAGGTGAATATGACATACTTACCTGCTCCCAGCAATCCTGACGCTCCCCCTGCCTGTCACACTGTCTTCGGTGCTGCAGCTCTTCCTGTCAGCGGTCACCGACACCGCTGATTAGAGAAATGAATATGTGGCTCCACCCCTATGGGAGGTGGAGCCGCATATTCATTTCTCTAATGAGCGGTCCCACGTGACCGCTGACAGGAAGTGTTGCAGCACCGAAGACAGTGTGACAGGCAGGGGGAGCGTCAGGATCGCTGGGACTAGGTAAGTATGCCTCAGCGCCCTCACCCCCTCACCCGCCGACCCCACCGCTACCGTGACTCGAGTATAAGCCGAGAGGGGCACTTTCAGCCCAAAATTTTGGGTTGAAAATCTCGGCTTATACTCGAGTATATACGGTAATAAATAAATGGAAGTTAACAGGAACAGTGAAGGTGAAGATAAGGTCTGAAAGACCAAGCAAAATTTCAGTTAAAACTGCTTGTAGGATTGCTGAAAAAGCAAATTAGAATCCCTGCTTGATTTCAAAAGACCTTCAGAAAGATTTTGCAGACTTTGGAGCTGTGGTACATTGTTCTACTGTTCAGAGACACCTGCAGCAATATGGCCTTCATGGAAGAGTCATCAGAAGAAAATCTCTCCTGCATTGTCACCATAGAATTCAGCATCATAAGTATGTAAAAGAACATCTAAACAAGCCTGATCCACTTTGGAAACAAGTGCTGTGGACCGATGAGGTTAATCTAGAACTCTTTTGCAACAGTGATCAAAGGTATGTTTGAAAAAAAGGGTGCAGAGTATTAGGAAGAAAACATCTTGCCAACCATTAAGCATGGGGGTGGATCAATCATGCTCTGGGTTTGTGTTGCAGCCAATGGTGCCAGGAACATTTCACCGATAGAAGGAAGACTAAATTCAAAAATTTTTTAACAAATTCTTTATGCAAACATAACACCATCTGTAAAAAACTGAAGTTTTATAGAGGATGACTTGTGCAAATGAATAATGATGCTAAACACACGTGAAAAATCCACAGCGGACTACCTCAAAAGGGGCAAGCTGAAGTTTTTACCATGGCCCTCACAGTCTCCTGACCTGAACATGCAAGATGACTCAAGTATCCCACAGAACTGGAAGAATTAACAAGATAAAAATACCTCAAAGAATAATTGAAAGTCTCTTGTCTGGCTACAAAAAGCATTTACAAGCTTTGATACTTTAAAAAGGGGGTGCTACAGTGTATTAATCATGCAGGGTGCTCAAACTTTTTTAGATAGGCCAATTTTCCTTTTTGTAATTTAACTGTTCACCAAAATGGTAATTTTGACCAGGAGCGCTTTTATATTTTAAAAATTATAAAAAGGAAAATGGGCCGATGCAAAACTTTGGGCACTCTTGGAGGTTTGTGTACTCAGATAACTTTTACGAAGTTTTCAGACCATAACTAGCCTGTTAGGGTTATTGCTTGGTCACTATCATCGTTAGGAGAGCACAGGAGATGCAAATTTTTCAGCTTTATAAAAACCCAACCTCCACTAACCTTGAGCAAAAAAAATGCAGCCATGGGTTGTTTAAGCAGCTGCCTAGCACTCTGAAAATAAAAATGGTGGAGGCCCACAAAGGACAAAGCTATACTAAGATAGCAAATTGATTTAAAGTTACCCTTTCCTCAATTTGAAATGTAATTAAGAAATGGACGTTAACATAACCAGAGGAAGTTAAGATAAGGTCTGGAACACCAAGCAAAATTTCAGAGAGAGCTGCTTCTAGGATTGCTAGAAAGGCAAATCGAAACCCCGGCTTGACTGCAAAAGACCTTCAGAAATATTTAACAGACCAGGAATCGTGATACTTTGGTCAAAAGTTCAGAGATGAGGGCAAAAATCTGGCCTTCATGGAAGAGTCATAAGAAAAAAACATCTCCTGCTTCCTTACCATAAAATTCAGCATCAGCATTTGACCACAAAGATCAAAGGTATGTGTCGAGAAAAAAAGCACAGAATTTCAGGAATAGAACATCTTGCTAACCATTAAGCATGAGGATGGATCAATCTAACATTTGACACATTAGACCACAGTATTGACTTCCACTGTTTTAATGCCCAATCCATGTGTTATATTGCATAGCCAAGAGAATGGCTCAATGGTGAGTTCACTGCAGTTCAGCGGGAGAAATTTCCTGATAAACTCACAGACTTTTTCTCACTGCGCTAGCACTGATCTTACAGCGGTCACCATAGCGGTGAGTTCACCGGGAAATTTCTGCACTTTGAGACTTTTTCACCGAGGTCACTACAGTTCAAGGACACACTGGGAATGCTGCCTCAGTAACCTGCGGTAACCTTGATGACATCATTGTTAGTCAATGAGGTTGTGATCAAAGCAGCTCATTCCTCAATGGATCTCAGCCCGACAAGTCGCATCTTGGCACCATACAGGTTGAAAATTGTTGATACCCAGACATGGATTACAGCGTGGGACAGAACAAAGGACAGGTGAGGGATATGGTTGACTTCTACTTTTTTTTTTAATTACAGGAGACCATGGCTTCAGGGGAATGGGCATTAGGTGAGTGTAAGTGTTTCAGGAAAGAAATATATCTTGGTACCGTGTTAGCCAGTAGACAGAAAAATATTTGGAATTGAGAGTCCTCAGTGGTTGATACCTTTTAATAGCTAACTGAAAAGATGGTAACAAATTGCAAGCTTTCGAGACTAAATACGTCTCTTCATCAGGCAAAAACTAAAACAAATTCTGAAGAATCACATATTTACTGTATGCAGAACATAGTATAGAAAAAAAGGGAAAAACCATGGATAAGCCAGGTGACATGAAGCAGAATTACCATGGGTGATAAACAGTTACGTCCATAAATATTGGGCCAATTCTTAGATAAGGATTGTTTTATTGTCCTGTGATTAGAGTCTCTGTTGTGATGACCCCACATGGTCTGAGGGGCAAGTTCCTTAGTTGATGTAAAAAGACTTTTTACAAAGCTTGCAATTTGTTACCATCTTTTCAGTTAGCCATTAAAAGGTATCAACCACTGAGGATTCTCAATTCTAAATATTTTTGTAAATGTGTTTGCTATTTAAAACATAAAAATAAACGTGTTTTCTAATTTCAATTAAAGGACTTTACCCTGGCTGTGTGTTTATTTACAATATAACTATAGGATAAATTTTGGATAAGCATCTTATAGATGCCTATCCATTACTAAGCCGTGGGTTTAATGTCACCGGACAATACAAAGGTGAAATCAGCCCCCCAAATATGAACCCTTTATGCCACCGCCACAGGACAATTGAGAAGAGCTGGGCAAAGTGCCTCTTATGAGCAGCTGCGGATTGCTATTTTAAGGCAATATCCATTGCCCCTTACCAATATGAGAATACCAGCCCCCAGATGTCTGCTTTAGCTTAGTTGATTGTCAAAAATGTTGTTTATTTTTTATTATTTATTAAAATAATTTAAAAAACAGCATGATACCCCTCTCTTCTTGATAACCAACCCTGCTAAAGCTGACAGCTGAGGGTTGCTGCCTGGTTGCTTATCAAAAATACAAGAGAACCGATACTGTTTTTTCTTAATTATTCATTTAGAGTGCAGGTGCCGGCTGATGAATACTCCCATCAGCTGCTGCCGGGTCATGCTGCTATTAACTGCAGCAGGTGTAGGCTCATTGGAGTAGTAGTCTCATCACCCAAAGCCAGTGACCGGCAGTAAACATTTTACCTCCGATAACAGCTGCGGGCTAATACTGTCACTTGACAGAGTGGGATCCTTGGCTCTCTGACCAGCGGTTATATTTTAATGCCGATTAAAGGCAGTGTTTGTCATGCTGCCCCATTCAAGTGGACTTTTCAGCCGAACCCACCAGATCCAAACATCCCTTGATTCGCCCATCTCTAGTCATGGATTGTTACACATGAACAGGATCAGAATCATTAATAGCAAATAAATATATTGTCAGAGATGCCAAGAGTGCCGAAAAACAGCTTCACAACCCCTATCAGTGCTGGAATACATCACCAGAACCATTATCATCACAGAAATACATCACCATCACCACCATCAGTAGAATAAATCACCAGAACCAGCAGTACAGATATATATCACTGGAACTCTAATCTGTAAAAATAAGCTGCATCACAGTCTTCATCAGAACAAAAATAGATTATCTGAACCACTATCAGTATATGAATGCATCACAAGAAACTCAATTAGTTCATGTATGTCCATAACAATGGTAAGGAGATGCTGGGAGTTGTTATTATCAGTCATCCTCAGACTGCAGAATTACAATACTGATAACACACAGTCAGTATGACAAATAAATATTTACATCCAGGTACATTATAGTTCAAACGCTTAATTATTCTGTTCTCTATGAAGACAAACAGCTGACAAAGGAAGCTGGCAGCTGTTTACTCAGCTTTTCCTATATCAGTGTGTCAGGAAAGATAACTGTTGGATGAACAAATGCTCCACTAACAGCTAAGATGTATTTGCACCCTAAAACTGTGAAGCATAAGTCTATGAAATCTATTTTATGCATGTTCTTTATTAAGCGTAATTTAATTTTTTCTAGGACCTAACTGTGATATTTAATTATAAATACACCTTCTGCAGATTTATTAAACTCCTTTATGTCTGATCTAATTAGTGATATTTTTACATCCATAAAAGCCTTCATTTAAATGCAATTTTCAAATGTTACTTAAATGGGGTCTCTGTCAAAATGGAATCACATAATTTGTAGTTTTTATAAAATTCTACATTTTACACATTTGATTTAAAAAAACTTGTAAAAAATTAAAGTTGCAATAATAGTAAATTTTGAACAGTTATCATAAAATTATCAGAGAATCATGGAATGTTAGAGTTGGAAGGGACCTTCATGGTCATCATGTCCAACCCCCTGCTCAATGCAGGATTCACGAAACTATCACAGACAAATGTCTGTCCAGCCTCTGTTGAAGACTTCTATTGAGGAGGAACTCCCCACCTCTCAAGGCAGCCTGTTTTACTCATTGATCACCCTCACTCTCAAAAAGCTTATTCTAATATCTAATCTGTATCTTGAATCTTTCAGTTTCATTCATTCCATTGCTTCTTATGTTTCCATGTGCAAATGAGAATAAGGATGATCCCTCTACACTGTGACATCTCGTCATATTTTTGTAGACAGCTATTAAGTCTCCTCTCAGCCTTCTTTTTTGCAAGCTAAACATTGCCAGGTCCTTTAACCGTTCCTCATAGGACATACTTTGCAGTCCGCATACCATCCTGGTAGCTCTACTGTGGACTTGCTCCAGTTTTTTAATGTCTTTTTTTAAATGTGGTGCCCAGAACTGGACACAGTATTCCACATGAGGACCAAGGAGTAAAGGGGGAAAATTACTTCACCTGGTCTAGACTTTATGCTTCTCTTAATACATTCTAGAAATGTTTGCCTTTTATGCCACTGCATCAAACTGTTGACTCATGTGCGGGCTGTGATCTTTTAGTATACTCAAGTCTTTTTCATATTTGCTGTTGCTTAATTCTATTCCCCTGATTCTGTAGATGCAACTTTCTTTTTTTATTGTCAACCTTGCATTTCTCCCTGTTAAATACCATTCTATTAGTTGCTTCCCATTGTTCAAGCTTTTCTAGATACTTCTGAATCCTTTCTCTTTGTTTTCTGTAGTGTTAACTATCCATCCTAGCTTTGCATCGTCTGCAAATTTGAGTAGTTTACCTTCAGTTACCTAATCTACAACATTTATTAAAATTTTGAACAGCACAGGGGCCAGCTCAGAGCTTTGTGGTTCTCCACCTAAAACACTCTTCCAATTGGATGTAACCATTTATTACCATTCTTTAGTATGATCACTGAGCCAGTTATATATCCACCTAACCGGAGCCTTGCCAATCCCATGCTTCATAATTTTTTCAATAAGTATAAAATGAGATACTTTTACGATTTATAGCTAGTGCGGATTGTTTTATTCCTTCAATAGCACCATGAAAATCTATTGATGCTACAATTGCTTTCTCATAGAACACAGATGCAAAACAAAAATTTAAAAGTTTGGCCTTCTCAACAACAGTTTTGACGACTTCACCCTTTTCGTCCCATAAAAATCCTACAGCATCTTTGACTTTTGTTTTGCTTTTGACATATTCCCAAAATCCTTTTTTATTGCTTTTGATCTCCCTTGCAAGCCTCAATTCATTTCTGGCTTTAGCTCTTGTAACGCTTGCCTTGCATACCCTGCAGACTTGTGTTATATTCTTCATTAGGTATGACCCCCTCTTTTCCATTTAAAATATATTTATTTTTTTCCTTTTTAACATGTGTTTAAGTTCTGTGTTCACCCATGGTCTCCTTAAATGCTTCTAATTCTTCCTACTTTTTGAGATTGATGCTTATTTTGCTACTCGTTATCTACTTTAGAAATACATATTTTCCTAATTTGTACAATACTGTAAAATATAATAATCATACATGTGAGAAGGACGAGAAAGTAATATTATGGATTGTTAGACTTGAAATTGGGTATTTGGAGTAAATTATTCAAAGAATATATATATACAGTGGGGCAAAAAAGTATTTAGTCAGTCAGCAATAGTGCAAGTTCCACCACTTAAAAAGATGAGAGGCGTCTGTAATTTACATCATAGGTAGACCTCAACTATGGGAGACAAACTGAGAAAAAAAAATCCAGAAAATCACATTGTCTGTTTTTTTAACATTTTATTTGCATATTATGGTGGAAAATAAGTATTTGGTCAGAAACAAACAATCAAGATTTCTGGCTTTCACAGACCTGTAGCTTCTTCTTTAAGAGTCTCCTCTTTCCTCCACTCATTACCTGTAGTAATGGCACCTGTTTAAACTTGTTATCAGTATAAAAAGACACCTGTGCACACCCTCAAACAGTCTGACTCCAAACTCCACTATGGTGAAGACCAAAGAGCTGTCAAAGGACACCAGAAACAAAATTGTAGCCCTGCACCAGGCTGGGAAGACTGAATCTGCAATAGCCAACCAGCTTGGAGTGAAGAAATCAACAGTGGGAGCAATAATTAGAAAATGGAAGACATACAAGACCACTGATAATCTCCCTTGATCTGGGGCTCCACGCAAAATCCCACCCCGTGGGGTCAGAATGATCACAAGAACGGTGAGCAAAAATCCCAGAACCACGCGGGGGGACCTAGTGAATGAACTGCAGAGAGCTGGAACCAATGTAACATGGCCTACCATAAGTAACA
Source organism: Ranitomeya imitator (assembly GCF_032444005.1). NCBI lineage: Eukaryota > Metazoa > Chordata > Amphibia > Anura > Dendrobatidae > Ranitomeya > Ranitomeya imitator. Next base: position 532,945,077 of record NC_091286.1, read on the forward strand.
CACTACGCCACCATGGACTCAGATCCTGCAGTGCCAGACGTGTCCCACTGCTTAAGCCAGTACATGTCCGGGCCCGTCTGAAGTTTGCTAGAGAGCATTTGGATGATCCAGAGGAGTTTTGGGAGAATGTCTTATGGTCTGATGAAACCAAACTGGAACTGTTTGGTAGAAACACAACTTGTCGTGTTTGGAGGAAAAAGAATACTGAGTTGCATCCATCAAACACCATACCTACTGTAAAGCATGGTGGTGGAAACATCATGCTTTGGGGCTGTTTCTCTGCAAAGGGGCCAGGACGACTGATCCGGGTACATGAAAGAATGAATGGGGCCATGTATCGTGAGATTTTGAGTGCAAACCTCCTTCCATCAGCAAGGGCATTGAAGATGAAACGTGGCTGGGTCTTTCAACATGACAATGATCCAAAGCACACCGCCAGGGCAACGAAGGAGTGGCTTCGTAAGAAGCATTTCAAGGTCCTGGAGTGGCCTAGCCAGTTTCCAGATCTCAACCCTATAGAAAACCTTTGGAGGGAGTTGAAAGTCCGTGTTGCCAAGCGAAAAGCCAAAAACATCACTGCTCTAGAGGAGATCTGCATGGAGGAATGGGCCAACATACCAACAACAGTGTGTGGCAACCTTGTGAAGACTTACAGAAAACGTTTGACCTCTGTCATTGCCAACAAAGGATATATTACAAAGTATTGAGATGAAATTTTGTTTCTGACCAAATACTTATTTTCCACCATAATATGCAAATAAAATGATACAAAAACAGACAATGTGATTTTCTGGATTTTTTTTTTTCTCAGTTTGTCTCCCATAGTTGAGGTCTACCTATGATGTAAATTATAGACGCCTCTCATCTTTTTAAGTGGTGGAACTTGCACTATTGCTGACTGACTAAATACTTTTTTGCCCCACTGTATATATATATATATATATATATATATATATATATATATATATATATATATATATATATATATATATATATATATATATATATATATATAGGAAAAAAAAATATAGGAAAAAAAAAAGGAAAACAGCACACAAAAAAATAGAAAAAAAGTGGGCTTTAATGCCTGGACGGCGTGGCAACGTTTCGGATTTCCAATCCTTTTTCAAATCCGAAACGTTGCCACGCCGTCCAGGCATTAAAGCCCACTTTTTTTCTATTTTTTTGTGTGCTGTTTTCCTTTTTTTTCCTACATTTTGGAACCATTTGAATATTGGTTTGGAAAGCTTTGCACCGCAAGTTTGGTAATATGATGCTGTTCTAATTTTCTCTCTCTCTCTCTCTCTCTCTCTCTCTCTCTATATATATATATATTCTTCTCATAGGTTACTGTGAAATTTTGTATGGAACTAGCTGCCTTGCAGCTGATATTCTCTTTACATTGTCCTAGAGTTTTCAATTCCTTATTTCTTTAAACATTTCTTCAAATCCTACCATATTAATTCTATGCCTGTTGGACTTCTATAATAGTTCTTTCTATCTAGTCACTGCTGACTGCCTCCACTATTCCCTCAGATGCTGCTGTGAACTCCTTTAAAGTAAAATGAACAATTCAATTTCATATTTGGATTTATCAGAACAGTTATCCAATTTTTCATTTTTTGACATGACTTGTAAAGTTCAATATATGCTATAGCACTCAGTATGTCTTTTCAAAGTGACAATGTCACAGAGTACAACTTTATGGTAGTGATGGGAGAGATATTTATCAAAGTTTTCTATGATTTCAAAAAAGTTACTTTGTAAATCCCAGAGGTTTTATTTATTTGCAAACGTGCTTTGCACTTTTATTTATTCTTTGGAAAGACTGTATTTTTCAGAATCTATTTTCATTTTTTGTTTTATATATAACTTGTTCTTTGTCACAAAACCTGTAAAAATGTGTGTTCTTGCTGCCCTCATCTCAGCTTCTGGGGCACATATTTGAATATTTGATTGACTAATAAGTCCAAAAACTGTTTTGATTCTCACAATATGAGTGGGTGTTTTAATTTTATCACCATTCTGCCACCACCATAGGTGAAACAACTTCATTTATCTCTTTTTGCACCATACATTGTGTCATTCATTGTTTTAATGGAGTGCCTGTCCCCAACTGAAAGCCCACTTCTATGTCTGTAAGCAGTTTTACATTCTAAGTCCCTCCACCTCCTTATGATATCCATTTTGGGTTGAATAGATTAAAGTAAAAAAAAAAGCAGTGACAGAAAGATAGAAAAAGGAGATTGAAAGTACGCAATGTATATATAAAATGATTTGCAAATTGCCTATTTATAACACAAAATGTCTAAAAGTATTGTTGGGACTATATTATTTTTTATTAATCTTTTTTACAAATATGCAAAGTTACAAGTCACAATATCAACATGACAATGAGTTTATAAAAATTAAGTCCTATGCAGTCATAGAAAAATATAAAGGATACCGTGTTGCTCCGAGGACAAGACATCATCTTATGTTACTTTTTTGCGCCAAAAGATGGGTTAGTGATTATTTTCAGGGGATGTCTTATTTTTTTCCATGAACAACAATCCATATTTATTCTTGAACAAAAAAATCAACATTTATTCAAATATAATATTATCATTAAATTTTGGAACATGAATATAACTCTTTAACTTTTAACTTTTAATTTTACATCCTTTTTAGACAGTTGCTCTCTACATTGTGCCATTAGTAAATTTGGAGGCGAAACTGTAATGCTGTGAATTGTTTTTTAGGGGTTGGCCTAAGCCCTTAATTTCTTTTGGAGAGAAATCTTACAGAGAAATGATTTAATTGAATCACTGCAAATCATTTTAAAGTTGAATTTTAGCAAATTCAGAGCCACAGGTGAATTTGAACAATTTGTGTCTCAATCAGTGTAGAATTTTAAAAATATTTTCACAGAACACTGAAAATTGCATTAACCAGAGAGTGGGTTCACATGACAAAAGGCGCAACCCTGCACACTTCCTCATAATCCATTGCAGCTATTACATCACAGGCCTAGTGCAGCCAATTAGGAGTGACTATCACACCCAATAAAAAATAAAAGGCAGAAGAGGAGTAGTCATTTTTTTACTTCTACAGTCTAGGGATAGGAGGTCAGATCACACAGCTCTTTCTTAAAGATAGCTATAGCAAGGCCTAAAACAGAGCATAGCCCATTACTGTAGCTCTGGGGAATATAGAAAATGGGATTGGTAGGCTCAGTCTTTGAATAAAAATGCATTAATTCAAGTAGTAGGGAGGTGTTGGACCTGCAGAGTCTGTGTAACGGTGAATTGATTGATATGTGATATACTGCAGTAGATCGATGTGAATACTTTTCTGCCCAATGATGACAGAAGTATTCTGGGAGTGATACCTTTATTGGCTAACCAGAAAATAATATGTTTGCAAGCTATCAGAGTACAGAGGCTCCTTCTTCAGGCAAGATTACAGAATGTAATCTTTCTGTGAAGCTCAGATCGCTCCTATGTAGTAGAATTGTTGCCTTGCTATGGGCGCCGACCACAGGGTGGCGCTCACAGCAATCCGGCATCAACTACCATAGAGGTCTTCAATAGATCTCTGGTTGTCATGCCGACACATCGCTGACCCTCGATCATGTGATGGGGTCAGCGATGAGCGCATTTCTGGCCAGATAGCAGGAAGCATTAGTTAATTTCCACTGTCAGCGTTTGACAGCGGCATTTAACTAGTTAATAGCAGTCAGCTGTTCCAGACAGCTGACATGTCTCAGCATTGATGCAGGATCACCTCCAGAGCCCGCATCAAAGCAGGGGATCTGACCTCAGACGTACTATCCCATCCTAGGTCAGAAAAGGGGTTAAGGGGCTATGTAGCAGAAAATATCCAAAAGTAACATGAATTTAAAAACTTCACCCCTCAAGGAGCTCAAAATAACAGTCAAGAAGTTAATTAAACCTTTAGATGCACCACAGTAATGAAAACAATGTTGAAGAAAAAAATTAACATTTTCCTTTTTTGAGCGAAAATTTTGCTTTAGCTTCAATGTTTTCATTTTCACAAGGGTAACAGGAGAAATTGGACGATACAATTTGTTGCCCAATTTCAATATCCCATATATGGTGGAAAACTACTGTTTGAGTGCATGGCAGGTCTCAGACGGGAAGAAGTTCTATTTGACATTTGGAGCACAAAATTGTCTGGAATAGATAGCGGACATCATGCAGTTTGAATTTGGAGAGCCCCTGATGTGCCTAAACAATGGAAAACCTCCACAAGTGACCCTTTTTGGAAGTTACACCCATCAAGGAATTTCTCTAGAGGTGTAATGAGGGCCTTGAACCCACAGATTCTTATAAAATTTTATAATGTTAAACAGTAAAATTGGAAAAATGCTTTTTCCATAAAAATGTTGCTTTATCTGCATATTTTTCATGTTAGCAAGGGTAATAGGAGAAAATATATGTATAATTTGTTGATAAATTTCTCCTGAGTACTCTGATGGAAAACTATTGTTTGCTCACATGACAGGGCTCTGAAGGGATAACATCATTTAACTTTTAGAGTGCAAAATTGTCTGGAATACATAGCATATGTGTTTCGACTCTGTAGCCGGGTGTCCCCGGACCAGGAGCTCCTTCCCTGGCCATAACGCTAGAGGCTTCCTAGTTTGTCCTGTTTCCCAGATTACTTCAGATGGTGAAGATTCCAGGGCCATGCACCTTGCCTTAGCTCCTGAATCCGCCCGCAGTCTGTACCCTTCCCCCACCCAGGGAAGAGAGTAGTGCACTGTAATACACCAACTAAACTACCAAGGTAATACGAACATGGGTAACGAAAAATACCAAATATACAAATATACTTACACATAAAACAGGAATTCACCGGAGAGTGAAGGATGGGGTTATACAAAAGTAGGAGAAGAAAAGGTATTATCACACACTCAAAACCTAGCAACAATCACAGATAAACCAAAAAAGAACCTTCTCCTATAACAACCAACAACAACCTCTAGCCATGCAGCATAAATTGCTCTGACAATGAGTGCTAGCCAGGGCCTAGTTTATATAAGAGATCAGAGTGGCTAACAATGCACAGCTGAGAGCCTAAATGCTCCATTAGCTCTCAACAGAGCACATTAATGCCTGCACTGACAAAATAAATTTACACCATTTAAAAAGAAGGTGAAGTGCTTCTAATTAGTGCAGGAGTAGGGGAAATCAGACGCTGTGGTCTCCGCTCCTCTCTGTCGTGGTAAGCCCGTGACAGTATGCTATGTTGCATTTGCAGAGTCCCTGATGTGTATTAACAGTGGATATCTGTTTGACCCCATTTTGGAAACTACCCCCCTCAAGGAATTTATCTAGAGGCGTGGTGATCATCCTAAATTCACAGGTGCTTCACAGAATTACAAAACATTGAACCATGAAAATTGTGTTTTTACTCTTCGCCACGACAGCACCCACATGAGAGAGGGATCCGCCCATAGGAACAGGAAACCTACAGAAATAAAAGGGGCCGTCCTCCTCAGTTGGTTTCCTGTTCCTATAGGATTCCCTGTAATACCTGCATGAAATAAAAATTCCTGGGCCAATGCACCCGCCTGCGTGGTCTCTGTGGGAACAGCAGGGGCTGCGGCTTCAGAAGCAGCGGCGGGGGAGCCACTGCATGCAGCCTCCCCCCTCGTGTGGACGCTATCAGGCAGGCTTCGGGGAGATGACTCAGCCTCCCAAGGACACGCTTGGTAGTGGAAGCAGGGCAGTGGGCCCGGCCACAGTTAGTGATCTTGGACATTTCTCACCTGGAAGTAGCTGAAGCACTTCCAGGGGAGGGCCAGGGAGGCGGTATTGATGGTGCCATGTTTTAAAAATACCGGTGGTACACAGAGCGGTGTGCTCATAATGTTGACCCCAGCGCATGAGATGCCCCCACCATCGGTGGAGCAGAGCAGCGCTACTAAGAGTAGCAGCACTGGGAGTACTAAAAGTGCCAGGAGTGGCCACAGTGGCAGTACAAAAAGCAGCAGTACCAAGAAGAGTGGACGCTCCAGAGAGGAGACTTCCACAAGCACAGGGAAACGAAATAGAGAAGTGGATCTATCTAGAACCCGTATGGTGTCTCCCCTTCCAGAACCGGCTAAGAAAACCCATAAGTCGAAACATGTGGAATGCACCCTGTGTATGCACCCCCTTCCCGACTCATACCCCAAATGGTCGTGCCCAGGTTGCATTGATCACACCTTGCAAGAGGAGGCTGCAGTAGTAACCAAAAATGTTAGAGCCTTGATCAGACAGGAAATTAAGGCTCTGGAGTGCATGGGTTCAAAGAAACAGTGGAACAGAGTCCCCTCCCCATCTAAAGTCCAGGATCTGAAGAGGGCTTGATCCGATCATCTTGTTCCTCTGATTCGTCATCATTTTCATCAGACGACGAGGGCAGAACTTGCTTCCCCATCGATAGCATAAATAAGGGAGGAAAGAGCAAGGGGGATTCTTATAGCACCCTTCTGGCCAAAGAGACCTTTGTTCTCATGACTCCAAGCCGTGTCTGTATGCGACCCGTGGATACTTCCAGCAGACCCGGACCTGCTATCTCAGGGACCATTCTATCACCCGCAAGTGAAAGGCCTCCACTTGGCGGCATGGAACTTGAGAGGCAGATACTAAGATCAATGGGCTTCTCCAATGACCTTATCAGCACACTGCTTTTTAGTAGGAAAGAATCTACAACCACAATATATGGCAGAGTGTGGAGAAAGTTTCTGAACTACTATATGGAACCTTTCTCTGAAGTGGTCCCGATTAAAGCCATCCTAGAGTTTTTACAGAATGGTCAAGAGCTGGGACTATAACTCAATACATTAAGAGTTCAGGTATCTGCTTTAGGAGCCATTTATAGTGCCAAAATAGCATGAGATAGATGGGTAGCATGATTCATTAAGGTATGTGGAAGAAGTAACCCCGTACACATCCCGTGTCTACCACCTTGGGACTTGAACCTGGTCCTTGATGCCCTAACTGGCCCCCCTTTTGAGCCATTAGAATCTATCCCTTTAAAAAACATCTCATATAAGGTAGCCAGAAGAATTGAGGATATCCAGAAACTTTCGGTAGACCCTCCCTTCCTATTAATATTCCAGGATAGGTTAATTCTCAAGCCAGATCTTTTATACCTCCCTAAAGTGGTGACAAGTTATCATGGGTCACAAGATTTTCCTTCCTTCCTTTCATAATGATCCGTCAGGTCCAGTGGAAGAGAAGCTTCATATGTTGGATGTAAGGAGAGTAGTCTTGAGTTACATAGACAGAACTCGGTCCTGGATACAGAGTAGGGCTCTGTTTATATCTTTTCAGGGTCACCAAAAAGGTCACGGGGTCACAAAGGCTACCTTGTCCCGATGTATCAGAGATGCCATATGTCTGGCCTACTCAGCAAAAGGCGTGAATCCTCCAGGAGGAGTGAAAGCACATTCTGCTCGGGCTACGGCATCCTCATGGGCGGAGAAAGCGAACATCTCCATTGACCTTATATGTAAGGCTGCAACCTGGTCGACACCTTCAACTTTCTATTATCATTATAGGCTTGACCTGCCTTCATCATCTGACTTGGCTTTTGGCAGGGCTGTCCTCAGCACGGTGGTCCTACCCAGGTGACGGTTCTCTGCAAATGTCTCATGTAGGTGCTGTCGTGGCAAAGAGTAAAAAGCCAGATTACTTACTGGTAGTGTTGAGCGATACCGTCCGATACTTGAAAGTATCGGTATCGGATAGTATCGGCCGATACCCGAAAAATATTGGATATCGCCGATACCGATATCCGATACCAATACAAGTCAATGGGACATCAAGTATCGGAAGGTATTCTCATGGTTCCCAGGGTCTGAAGGAGAGGAAATTCTCCTTCAGGCCCTGGGATCCATAGGGATGTGTAAAATAAAGAATTAAAATAAAAAATATTGATATATTTACCTCTCCGGCGGCCCCTGAACTCAGCGCGGGTAACCGGCAGGCTTCTTTGTTCAAAATCAGCGCTTTTAGGACCTGAGAATCACGTCCCGCCCATGTGACCGCCACGCGACCAATCACAAGCCGCGACGTCACCGCAAGCTATTAACGCGCTCATTTTTAAAAAATGCGTTAATAGCTTGCGGTGACGTCGCGGCTTGTGATTGGTCGCGGCCACGCGACCAATCACAAGCCGCTACGTCTTTGAAAGCCATTAACGCGCTCATTTTTAAAAATGAGCGCGTTAATAGCTTGCGGTGACGTCGCGGCTTGTGATTGGTCGCGTGGCGGTCACATGGGCGGCCCGCGACCAATCAGAAGCCGGAACGTGATTCTCAGGTCCTAAAAGCGCTGATTTTGAACAACGAAGCCTGCCGGTTACCCGCGCTGAGTCCAGGGGCCGCCGGAGAGGTAAATATATCAATATTTTTTATTTTAATTCTTTATTTTACACATCTCTATGTATACGATACCGATACCCGATACCACAAAAGTATCGGATCTCGGTATCGGAATTCCGATACCGCAAGTATCGGCCGATACCCGATACTTGCGGTATCGGAATGCTCAACACTACTTACTGGTAATGCTCTTTTAACAAGTCCACGACAGCACCCACTCACTTCCCTCCCTATTTAGATATGTTATTAATAGAATAATGATTCCCTCACGGATGGATATATGTAAATTAGATAAAATATATAGAAATTGTGAATAAGTATTAAACTATTACCGAATGGTTCCTCTCATACTCTGTAAACAACTGAGGAGGAGAGGGGGACTGCCCCTTTTATTTCTGCAAGTTTCCTGTTCCTGTGGGCGGATCCCTCTCTCATGTGAGTGCTGTCGTGGACTCATTAAAGGAACATTACCGGTAAGTAATCCGGCTTTTTTCCTCAGAAATATTGTTTTAGCCAAATTAAAAAAAAAAAAAAAGGTAAAAGGAAAAAATGGACCACATAATTTGTTGTGCAATTTCTCTTGAGTGCAGGGATATCCCATAAGTGCTCAGAATCTCTTGATTGGGTGCATGACAGGCACAATTTGATTTTTGAGTACAAAATTGTCTGGAATAAATTGTGTTAGATTTGTAAAGCCACTAAGATTCCAGACCAGCAGAAACCCCCACAAGTGACCACATTTTGGAAACTTCACCCTTCAAAGAATTCCCTTGGGAGTCTACTGAGCATTTAGAACCCACAGGCACTTCAGAAAATTTCATAACATAGGGCTATGAACATGAACATTTGCATTATGTCCACTAAAATGTTGTTTTAGTTGCAAGTTTTATGCGGATATGCTACAAAACATTTGATAGTTCTATTGTAACATTGTGAGGGCAATAGCCATGGGTGTTGATCTTGTCTTCCATATCACACCACTTTAAAGGAAAATGGAGGTTCTGGCTGGGTGTATGTGCTGTGGCTACCTCCGCGATTCGCCTCTGCACACAGAATGGTGCCTTTGTACTTGGTAGGCCAGGACTAGATGCTATGGATAAGCGTGAGGAAGACCCAAGTCCAAAAATAAACTTTTCTTTACTGTACAGTAACTTGATAAGAACTATGTACATCACTACACAAATACACATCACCTGATATTCTTCAATCCAAGAAACATTCACGTTTGTACAGCTTGCATTTGACTACTAATTCTGCACACAAATATTATAAAGGGCGGTCCCTTACTTTAGTCTGTAATATGCAGACTAAAGTAGGTGAAATCAGCCATTTAAAAACAGGGGTGATAATTTTTACACTTGTAACTAAATGTGTTTGATAGAGCAGCTATTGTATGAAGATTTAAACTATGACATATGGAGTTGTTACAAAGCTTCAATCATAACATTGTCTAGATTTTAATTGTTAGGTTAACAAAGGATTTAAAGACTGTCAAAAGTTGTAATTATACATATTTGCACTGATTGCAGTACTTGGTAAGCTGCTTTATAAAATGTATCTGCTAAAAAGGTTAAGTAGATTCAGAATAGAGAATTAAGAAGCATGCAGAGAAGCAAGTCTAGAATCCAATTAACATAGCAGACACACTTCAATGAAGTTAAATGTATGTGAAAAAGGGAGACAGAGTGCAAAAAATGTGTATTTCGATGAGCTACTATTTTTGCAAAAATAAATTACTACTTTATCTATATTAGAACTTTCCAGTATTGTTTGTTTCAACTGTAAAGTGAAAAAACACAGCTGCCAATAGGAACTATTGATACTGATACTGATAGTATTAGATTCAAGGGATTGACCTCTTCTAGTGATGAGCGAATGTGCTCGCCACTGCTCGTTACTCACCCGAGTATCACTATACTCGGTGTACTCGGCGAGCACCAAGCATTTCCGGGATTATTTGGCGGTAACTGGTGTCTCCATCCAGCGTTTTTGGCGCACTTTAGAGACAACAAAAGAATAAAGATATAGTGGTATGGTAATCTAATATTCCAACAACGAACTGTCATCATGGAAGGGAAACGCGTTGAGGCATCTTTGTATCATGTGGACTCCAGATAAGATTTTATCCTTTTGTTCAGTGTGGCTTACTGCATTTTGTTGGCATTTTTGTACCTGTTGGGAATCGTGCAATAGGGGAGAGTTGCAATAGTTAATTATCTGTCTTCTATGGGGGAAATGTCTCTTGGTTTGTTCGGCCACATTACTATCATATGACATGACCTAAAGGGCTTCTTTGGAGACTGTTTTGACACTTCACTGGTGTAACAATTCATACAGTGATTGATGTCTGTTTATATCTTTATGAGGCCCCTCCAGGTACGGACTGGGACTGAAATTCAGCTCTGGCATTTAAAATCACACAGGCCCATGCCATCCCCGACCCCCGAGCATCAGATGGGATATAGTACTAATATTACCCTGGATTTAAGAAAGCAAGATTTACTACAAGAACAATATATCTAATGATACCCGTGACTGCTGGGATAAGTGACGAAGTCAGCAACTTTCTGCTCCATCACAACTCTTAACAGGATAGGTATCTTGAGAACACTGATTTTGTTAACAATGTAGCAGACAAGGCAGCCCACAACCAGACAGGCCCTTCTGGCATTTTCCAGAATTGCCAGATGGCCAGTCCGGCCCTGGGCCTCTCTCTTGTATCTATATTTGGTGCAGGAATAAGGTTTAAACAGTCTTGTTGGTATATATGAGATACCCCTACTATATATATATTTTTTGCATGTAAGCCTTTTTGAACTTTATAATCTGAGTCTTTACTGTCCTTTGCACTCTTTCCCCTTTTTTTCTTCATCCACACGTGGTTCCCTCACCACCTTTATTTTTTGATAGTTGAGAGGGTAAGTGTGTAGGGGTAATGAGGGTCAGCCGACGGGAGCGGGGGCGCCACTGACGTTTATTTGTAGGGTGCCAACCTCCGCTGTCAGGCAGGGATAGTGGTAATAGGGTTGTATAAGGGCCAGTTAGTTTAGGCCTTTTTAGATATAATTTTCTTTACCCTAGCCTGCTGTGTGCTCATCTGGAGTTCCATTTTTTAGTCATGTATGTTATAAGTATATTGTGTTTGACTCCTTCTCTGCAAGCATACTGTCTGCGTTTGTGGGTTAAGGTATCACCCCCTATAGTTTACTCCCTATCTTCCTTTCTTTTTCTTTCACGGCACGCTTTTTTGTTGTACCTGGTTTATTTGTGTGTTTTTGACTGCATTGATCTAGGGTTCAACAGTGTGTATCTAGGGTGAGCCGTCGTTGAGTGGGGGCGCCATTTTGCGTACAAGATAGGGTGCCAACCTCCGCTGCTAGGAAGGGTACATTAGGGCGTAATAGGGTGGAATAGGAGCCTGGGGTATTGTGTTTTGGATGTGGGTCATTGTTGAATTGTCAAAAGTTTTTTAGTAGTCATTAATAAAGTTACATTTTTTAGATATTGCGCACTTTGGAGACCAAATCACGGTGCAGAGATTGTCTGCCAGGCTATGAAATGCTGCAGCCATCTTTGTTGTGGTCATGCAGTGATTGGCTTGGCCGCACAGCATCATCCCGAGTATAAGAGACCTGGCGCTGCATTCTGTTCCTGATTCAGGGAGAGTAGGGAGAGCTGGTGCTGAGATAGGGTCAGAATCGTGGTTTTTAGAGTTAGTGTATGTCTGCAACTCTTAAATCCACAACTCCTCAGAAAACAAAAGTCCTTTTTACAGGGCCCCAATCAGGGCATTACTACCAGCAGGCTAAACCGGGCCCTTAGCGGTGCTGCGGCTGTTTAACGCTATTGATGTGCGGGCAGACTGTGTAATGTGGATGCGACTGAAGGTACAAAGGGGTGGACCCACTGGACCATGACAATGATCCTCCCACGGGCGAGCTGACCAGGTGGACCACCCCCTATACAGGGAGCGTTAGGGGCAGACCCAGGAGAGACTATCGCCACGGCAGCGGGAAGACAGGGAGAGCGGAACAAGAAGAAGGACACATATTGGCAGACAGGACTCCGAGGGAACGGAAAGAGCAGAAGGGTGGAAAACACAGTCCGAAAGGAAGATGAGATGAGGACAGGCAGACTGGAGGCAGGAAGAAGGACTGAGCGGTGGTTATGGACTAGCAGGCAGGACCCAGAAGGAACAGATAGGACCGAGTATGTGAACAGGACATAGAAGGAGAATGGGTAGAAGCACAAGATCAGGTCTAGGAAAACAGAGACAATGGTGGGGCCAGAATCACTTGTGGAGCACAAAAGAACACAAGACAAAGTAAGGAGGAAGGGGCAGGGTAATAAGGCAGTGCAAAGTAGTACTTCTGGGTTGGAGTCCTCCAAAGGAATAGAGAGGACAGGAAGGGAAAGCAGGAACGCTTTCAGAAATGTGCGCACAGCACTGAACCCAGAGTGCACGCGCAGCCGATGAGAGACAGAGACCGGGAGCGAGCAGAGAGGAGAAGACACCAGGCGTGAATCTGCAGCAGAGGAGGCGCGCCGGGAAGCCAAAGACACGTGAGCATGACATGGTGCGGGGAGCGGCGGTGGCAGCAAAGATGTGACAGAACCCCCCTCTTTATGCCCCCGATGTCTTAGGCTAGAAAGAAACCTAGCTCCCAGGACCTCTCCTCAGGACCAAAACCCTTCCAATCGACCAAAAACATAGTTCTACCCCTAAGTTTTTTCATGGCGAGAATGTCTTTAACCTCAAAAACATCATCCGTGAACACAGGAATGAAGGGTTTGAAGCATGGAAGTGATTAAACACCACTGGTTTTAGAAGGGACATGTGAAAGGAATTGGGAATACGGAGAGTGGTGGGTAACATTAGCTTGTAAGAGACTTTATTAATGCGAGTCAAAACCTCGAAAGGCCCAATATACCGAGGGCCCAGTTTTCGCGAAGGAAGTTTAAGATGGATAAATTTAGAAGATAACCATACCTTATCACCAAGATGGTAAAGAGGAGAATCGAGACACCTTTTATCTGCATGTCTCTTTATCTTTTTCCAGGCTAATTCGAGAGTGGACTTGGTCTCCTGCCAGACCCTGGAGAACTCTCTAGACAGAAGATCAGCCGCTGGCACAGTAGAGACTGGAGGAACCAGTAGAGGAAGGCCAGGATGTTGACCGTAGATGATAAAAAATGGAGACTTGGTAGAGGCTTTGCTGGTATGATTATTATAAGCAAATTCAGCCCACGGTAATAAATCTGACCAATTGTTCTGAGAAGCATTGGAGAAATGATGAAAATAAGTCACCAAGATCTGATTCGTATGCTCCACATGACCAATAGTCTGCGGATGGTAGGCCGAAGAGAAGTAAAAAGAGATGTTCATAGACTTACAGAGAGCTCTCCAGAAGTGAGCGGTGAACTGTCTCCCCTGTCAGAAACGATATGTTGTGGTAATCCATGAATGCGAAAAATATGGTGGACAAAAATCTTCACCAACTCAGGTGCCGGAGGTAATCCAGGAAGAGCGATGAAGTGAGCCATCTTATAGAATCGATCCTCGACCATGAGGATGACGGTGCAAGCAAAAGATCGAGGCAGATCAGTAGTAAAATCCATTGCACTGTGTTGCCACGGAGTAGAAGGAACCGGAAGGGGATGAAGAAGACCAGACAGTAGCTGTCTAGGAACCTTATTCTTGGCACAAGAAGGACACGAGGCTAAGGCTAGGTTCACATTGCGTTAGTGCAGTCCGTTCAATGCATACGTTAAACGGACTGCGTTAACGTAAGTGCCGAAAAAGATTGCATTTATGCGATCGTGCTAGCGCAGATGCTCTATCTGTGCTAGCGGTGATGGACCCGAAAATGCTGCAGACTGCTTCCTAGGGTCCATCAAAGAATGACGGCACATCACTAACACATGCCGATTATGACATGCGTTAGCGATGCGCTACATAATGGCAGTTAATGCGTGCGCTAATGCATCTGTTAAATAGCGTTAGTGCCGCTATGTAACGGATCCCATCAGTGCATTGCCACTAACGCAATGTGAACCAAGCCAAAGAAACTTCGGAGATCCTGCGAAAGAGTCGGCCACCAGTAATAAAGAGACACCAGAATGAGAGTCTTTTTGAGACCAGCATGACCAGCCAGTTTAGAAGTATGACCCCACAGCAAAACACTTTGTCTGTTTTTCATAAAAAACAAAAGTCTTACCCGGAGGCAAAGAGGTTAGACTAACAGTAACGACCGTGATGACCTTAGAATGATCGATCATGTGCCTGGATGGATACATGGGAATAATTATAAGTAGTAATAAAACTCCACTTACTAATTTCAGAGGTTTCCTTCTTCTTATCGGTTTTAATCTTGCTGAGACAATCTTTTTGAGAAAGGGGTTGAACTTTATCAGGAATCAATTTTTTAGAGTAGCCCTTCTCTAAAAAAACAATTCTTTAAAGGGAACCTGTCACCCCCAAAATCGATGGTGAGGTAAGCTCACCGTCATCAGGGGCTTATCTACAGCATTCTGTAATGCTGTAGATAAGCCCCCGATGTAACCTGAAAGAGGAGAAAAAGAGGTTAGATTATACTCACCCAGGGGCGGTCCCACTGCGGTCCGGTCAAATGGGTGTCCCAGGTCCGCTCCGGAGGGCCTCTCTGACCTTTCTGGCGCCTGCGCACTGCAGTACTTTGCTCTGCCCTCAACAGGGCAGACAGAGTACGCCTGCGCCAGAGCCACAGCGTGAAGACCAGAACAGGACGTCATGGAATGAAGATGGGAGGTGCTGTTCCGGACCTGAGACACCCATCAGAGCAGGACCGCCTCTGGTTGAGTATAATCTAACCTCTTTTTATGATAGAAGTATTCTAGGAGTGATACATTTTTTGGCTAACCAGAACAATTTTATGGTTAGCCAATAAAGGTATCACTCCTAGAATACTTCTGTCATCATTGGGCAGAAAAGTATTCACATCGATTTTTCTGGCTAACACAGTACCACAATACAATTTGTTATTGTACATCAATACAAAAGATTGCATGTCTTAAAATTTCATTATATGAACTTTGTGTGTATATTTTTTAGATTCCCATAGTATGTGGTTATTTAGATGATTTTGCATATTTTCACAAAATATTTTATGCTCATGTAATGATTTTTTTTTATACTCCAAAGCAAACTATTTTATTTCTACCACACACATCATTTATTTTTGTGAGGCTAACAATGGGACTTCTAACATGGTAGGACATGGATCTTTAAATTCAATTAAACTTCAAAAGACCAGGTGTTGAGGAACAATGCAATGCCATTTACTTCTTCTTTGTAAGGCATATACTATATTTCTCATTTAAATTTGGAATGCATTCTATGGCATTAGGAAGCATTCTTTGTAGGGATTACTTCTTTCTGCCTGAAATGAAAAAGTTTGTAGCTGAAATCATTTCCACTCTTTTTAATTGTGCTGTTTGTTGCAGCAGAGCTGATGGATTTCTGCTAATTTCGGCACTTCATCATTCTTGCTCAGCTTTGCTTTGTTTGGTATATTGGTCCTGCATTCTTTGTTGAAAGAGCAAGGAATCCTAATAGGTTTTTAGTCAAACAGAATTGCCATGGTGATGGATATATACTTTGTTACCTATAAAGCACTTGTGAACATGTTGATTACTTTTGTGTAAAAGTAGAATTTGTTCAAAGCTAATGGTGGACATTCATCCTGACAAGAAAGGATTGGATCTTGGGTACACCTCCGATTCTACATATGTTTCAGGTTCTGTAACAGGTTACGATAAAATGATAATGTTGACCCCTAATTATTTCAACCTTAAAATTTACAAATTTGTTTTTTCCTTTATTTATAAAACTATATAATAAATTCAATTCATTTTACCCTCAACCATTGTATGAAATAAAGGGAATCTGTCAGCAGGTTTTTGCTGCCTCTTCTGAAAGCAGAATGATGTAGCGAAAGAGACCCTGAATCCAATGATGTTTCACTTAGTTTACTGCGTGCAGCCGTTCTGACAGAGTTTTTAGCAATGCAGAAGAGCTGAGCAAACTAACCCTGCCCACACCAAGCGTTTTTATACATAGTCTATACACAGTAAGCTACTTATCAGAGAAGTTGGTGGAGTCGGGTGAGTACTCATGCACCAGCAATGATAATGTCCTCATGATAAAACCTTCAGTATAATTAAACATAACGAGTCTCACATAATTGAAAACTATGTTTTAACTTCAACCTAATGCTGGCTTCGGAATACATAGCAAAAACCGACTGACAAATTTCCTCTAGGGTTTACAATCATACAATACCTAGAGACAAACATTAGAATTACTATAGGCATTTAACCCCTTTCTGACCTCGGACTAGATAGTACATCTGAGGTAAGATCCCCTTCTTTGATGCGGGCTCCAGCGGTAAGCCCGCATCAAAGCCAGGACACGTCACGTGATCGGGGGTCAGTGATGCGTCGGCATGACAACCAGAAATCTATTGAAGACCTCAATAGTTGTTGATGCTGGATTGCTCAGAGCGCCACCCCGTGTTCAGTGCTCATAGCAATGAAACAATTCTACTATGGGCAGTCTCACACGTCCAGATAATTCCGGTACCAGAAAAATCGGTACCGAAATTATCCGTGTCCGTGTGCCGGTGCGTTTCTGTGGCACATCAGTGTGGCACACGTGCGGCACACGTATGCTGCCCATGTGCCCACTGGGTACCAAACGCACCGTGCAGGAGACAGCGCTAAAGTTTAGCGCTGTCCCCTGCATCTGGTGCTGAAGCCGCGATTCATATCTTCCCTGCAGCAGCGTTTGCTGTAGAGAAGATATTTACAGTAATGAATATGCGGCTCCACCCCTATGGGAGGTGGAGCCGCATATTCATGATTGTAATGGGCGGCCCAACGTGACCGCTCATACAGTAGAAAGTGCGGCCAGGACAGGAAGCAGCACCAGTCAGCGAGGGAGCCGGGTGAGTAATTTAATAACAGCGGGGGGGGGGGGGGGGGGGCGCACAGGGGGGTGGGAGGGGGATTGGGCACATGGATCTTTATTTTAAACACTATTATTCATATCTTCTCTACAGCAAACGCTGCTGCAGAGAAGATATGAATCGCGGCTTCAGCACCAGTGGGGGGGGCAGCACTTACAGTAGCGCTGTCTCCTGCACGGCACACGGACTGCACACGGACAACGTCCGTGTGCGGTACGTGTTTTACACGGACTCATTGACTTTAATGGGTCCGTGTTTTGCACACGGAGACACGGTCCACAAAAAATCAATGACATCTGCACAGATGCATTGATTTCACTGTGTCTACGTGTGTCAGTGGCTACGGTGTGTGAGGAAACTGTCACCACACGTACCGGAGCCACTGACGTGTGAAACCGGCCTACATAGGAGCGATCTGAGCTTTGCTCCTATGTAGCAGAGGCAATCAAATTGTGTCAGTTTCTAGCCTCCCATGGAGACTATTGAAGTATGGCAAAATAAAAAAAAATGATTTAAAAAATATGACCTCCCTTTCGCCCCATTCAAAATAAAACTATAAAAAACAATAAAAAAACAAACCTACACATATTTGGCAGTGGGCTTCATACAGTCTGATCAAAATGTTAAACTGAAAACCTCATGTTCAGTATATAAATTTTTGCCTAGCGGCTTTAGATCACCATATGATTTTGGGATGTGTGGTTCATGCTCTTTTTTTTTTTTTTTTTTTCTTTTTGTACATCGTAGCTTTCAGAATCTATCAACAAGAAAAAGGATGAACCTGATCAATAAATGGAATTACGTTTTTTTGGTCACCACAACATTGCATTAAAATGCAATAACGGGCGATCAAAAGAACGTATCTGCACCAAAATGATGTAATGAAAAACGCCAGCTCGGCAAGCAAAAAATAAGCCCTCACCCGACTCGAGATCATGAGAAATGGACACGCTACTGGTATCGGAATATGGCAAATTTTTTTAATTTTTTTAGCAAAGTTTGGAATTTTTTTTCACCGCTTAGATAAAAAATAACCTAGACATATTTGGTGTCTATGAACTCATAATGACCTGGAGAATCATAATGGCAGGTCAGTTTTAGCATTTAGCAAACCTTGCAAAAAAGCCAAACAAAAAACCAATGTGGGATTGCACTTTTTTGCAATTTCACCGCACTTGGAATTTTTTTTTCTGTTTTCTAGTACATGACATGCTAAAACCAATGATTTTGTTCAAAAATACAGCTTATCCTGCAAAAAATAAGCCCTCATATGGCCATATTGTGGGAAAAATAAAAAAACTTATGGCTCTGTGAAGGAGGGGAGCGAAAAATGAAAACGCAAAAACGAAAATACCCCGGGTCATGAAGGGGTTAATAAAGATCTCAATGCATACAGTTTTATCACTTTTGTCAGTGATAGTGCTGTAATACAGATGTAATATTTCTTAAAGTATGGCCTCATTTATAGGTCAGTGATTTTTCTCATACACAATTAAATGCTCAGGGTTTCATCAGTGTTTTTGATCTCGTCTTTAACCCCTTTACCCCCAAGGGTGGTTATAAAGGGACCACTGTCCCTTTATAAGGTTATAACTCTGGAACGCTTCAAAAGATCCTGGTGATTCTGACACTGTTTTCTTACGACATATTGTACTTCATGATAGTGGTAAAATTTCTTTGATATTACCTGCGTTTATTTATGAAAAAAACGGAAATTTGGCGAAAATTTTGAAAATTTCGCAATTTTCCAACTTTGAATTTTTATGCAATTTAAATCACAGAGATATGTCACACAAAATACTTAATAAGTAACATTCCCCACTTGTCTACTTTACATCAGCACAATTTTGGAACCAATTTTTTTTTTTTTTTGTTAGGGAGTTATAAGGGTTAAAAGTTGACCAGCAATTTCACATTATTACACCACCATTTTTTTTTAGGGACCACATCTTATTTGAAGTCATTTTGAGGGGTCTATATGATAGAAAATAAACAAAGGGTGACACCATTCTAAAAACTGCACCCCTCAAGGTGCTCAAAACCACATTCAAGAAGTTTATTAACCTTTCAGGTGTTTCACAGGAATTTTTAGAATGTTTAAATAAAAATGAACATTTAACTATTTTTCACAAAAAATGTATTTCAGCTCCAATTTGTTTTGTTTTACCAAGGGTAACAGGAGAAAATGTACCCCAAAGGTTATTGAACAATTTGTCCTGAGTACGCTTATACCCCACATGTGGGGGTAAACCACTTTTTGGGTGCATGGCAGAGCTTGGAATCAAAGGAGCGCCATTTGACTTTTCAATGCAAAATTGACTGGAATTGAGGTGGGACGCCATGTTGCGTTTGGAGAACCCCTGATGTGCCTAAACTTTGAAACCCCCCACAAGTGACACCATTTTGGAAAGTAGACCCCCTAAGGAACTTATCTAGATGTGTGATGAGCACTTTGACCCACCAAGTGCTTCACACAAGTTTATAATGCAGAGCCGTAAAAATAAAAAATCATATTTTTTCACAAAAAATGATGTTTTCGCCCCCAATCTTTTATTTTCCCAAGGGTAAGGGAAGAAATAGGACCCCAAAAGTTATTGTCCAATTTGTCCTGAGTACACTGATACCCCATATGTGGGGGGGACCACCGTTTGGGCGCATGGGAGAGCTCAGAAGGGAAGGAGCGCCATTTGGAATGCAGACTTAGATGGAATGGTCTGCAGGCGTCACATTGCGTTTGCAGAGCCCCTAATGTACCTAAACAGTAGAAACCCCATACTGGAAACTAGACCCTTCAAGGAACTTAACTAGATGTGTTGTGAGAACTTTGAACCCCCAAGTGTTTCATTACAGTTTATAACGCAGAGCCGTGAAAATAAAAAAAATTTTTTACACAAAAATTATTTTTTAGCCCCCAGTTTTGTATTTTCCCAAGGGTAACAGGAGAAATTGGAGTACGCTGCTACCCCATATGTTGGAGTAAACCCCTGAGTGTGCACACAGGAGAGCTCAGAAGGGAAGGAGCACTGTTTTACTTTTTCAACGTAGAATTAGCTGGAATTGAGATCCGACGCCATGTCGCGTTTGAGAGTCCCTGATGTGCCTAAACAGTGGAAACGCCCATATTATAACTGAAACCCTAATCCAAACACACCCCTAACCCTAATCTCAACGGTAACGCTAAACACACCCCTAACCCTAATCCCAACCCTATTCCCAACCTTAAATGTAATCCAAACCCTAACCCTAACTTTAGCCCCAACCTTAACGCTAACGTTAGCCCCAACCCTAACTTTAGCCCCAACCCTAACTGTAGCCTTAACCCTAGCCCCAACCCTAGCCCCAACCCTAGCCCTAACCCTAGCCCTAACCCTAGCCCTAGCCCTAACCCTAACCCTAATGGGAAAATGGAAATAAATACTTTTTTTTATAAAATTTTTAATTTTTCCCTAACTAAGGGGGTGATGAAGGGGGTTTGATTTACTTTTATAGCGGGTTATTTAGCAGATTTTTATGATTGGCAGCCGTTGCACACTGAAAGACGCTTTTTATTGCAAAAAATATTTTTTGCGTTACCACATTTTGGGAGCTATAATTTTTCAATATTTTGATCCACAGAGTCATGTGAGGTCTTGTTTTTTGCGGGACGAGTTGACGTTTTTATTGGTAACATTTTCGGGCATGTGACAATTTTTGATCGCTTTTTATTTCGATTTTTGTGAGGCAGAATGACCAAAAACCTTCTATTCATGAATTTCTTTTGGAGGAGGCGTTTATACCGTTCCGCGTTTGGTAAAATGGATAAAGCAGTTTTATTCTTCGGGTTAGTATGATTACAGCTATACCTCATTTATATCATTTTTTATGTTTTGGCGCTTTAATACGATAAAAACTATTTTATAGAAAAAATAATTATTTTTGCATCGCTTTATTCTGAGGACTAAAACTTTTTTATTTTTTCGCTGATCATGTTTGGCTTGTTGGCCTGATCATGCTTGGCTTGTTGGCCTGATCATGGTGGCTTGTTTATTGCGGGACAAGATGACGTTTTCTAGCGGTACATGGTTATTTATTTCGGTCTTTTTGATCGCGTGTTATTCTACTTTTTGTTTAGCGGTATGATAATAAAGCGTTGTTTTTTGCCTCATTTTTTTTTTAGCCGCGTTCACTGAAGGGGTTAACTAGCAGGACAGTTTTATAGGTGGGGTCGTTACGGACGTGGAGATACTAAATATGTGTACTTTTATTGTTTTTTTATTATTTAGAAAAATAAATTTATTTATAGGAACAATATTTTTTTTGGGGGGGGGGAATTTTTTAAATTTTTTTTACATATGTCAATATTTTCTTTTTTTACACTATAATATTTCCTCAGGGGGGGCATCTTGTTATAGTGTAAGATCGCTGATCTGACACCTTGCTGTGCAGTGTGTCAGATCAGCGATCTGACATGCACAGCTGCAGGCTTCACAGTGCCTGCTCTGAGCAGGCGCTGTGAGGCCAGCTCCCTCCCTGCAGGACCCGGATGCCACGGCCATCATAGATCCAGGCCTGCAAGGAGAAGGAGGAGGTAAGCGACCCTCGCAGCAACGCGATCACATCGCGTTGCTGTGGGGGTCTCGGGGAAGCCCGCAGGCAGCCCTCTCCCTGCGCGATGTTTCCCTATACCGCCGGCACACCGCGATCATGTTTGATCGCGGTGTGCTGGAGGTTAATGTGCCGGGAGCGGTCCGTGACCGCTCCTGGCACATTGTGCCGGATGTCAGCTGCGATAGCCAGCTGACACCCGGCCGCGATCAGCCGCGCTCCCCCCATGAGCGCGGACGATCGCTATGACGTACTATCCCGTTGGTGGTCATACGGGCCCCCCCACCTCGACGGGATAGTACGTCACTTGTCAGAAAGGGGTTAATGAGTTTGGTCAGAATGAGCACTTTTTATTATCGGTGCTTCACCAGTTTTTCTTGTATGTATAGAAAAAAAAGGTGGTTTCTCAAACTTCTTGTATTACAGTCTGTGAAAAATAAACAGCACACAGATGGCATTTCAGTGCTGTCCAGATCTTTTCGAGTACCCATAGACTTACATAGACGATTTTGCTCCATTGCCTAGATCAATATAAGACATGCCGCCAAAATTTTGTGTGGATGACAGGGTCCACAAAAATATTCAGACCTCTGAACAGCCCTATAGGCTATAATAGGTGTGAGTGCTATTGGTGGAAAATATGGAACTTGGACATGAAAAACTGATGTCTAAATAAAAACTCAATGTATGCATATAATGTCTTTTTTAGGTGGATTCTGCATTGAAGCTGATTAAAAGGCCACAAAAAATGAAGACAACATTGCTGTGCACAGCAGTCTTTTGCTTACCTGCTTCAAGGTGAAAAAACCATGTTCAATTTTTGGGTGGCTTCCACTAGGAAATTGTTTACTAATTATGGTTTACATAACAAGAAAAAAGATGCTGGTGGAGAAGCTGCAGAAAAAACAAGAGGAAAACCGACAGCAAAATTGCTTCATGAAAAAGACTTTTTTTTTACACGACCTTGCCTAGAAAGTCCTTAGGGGGTCCACAGTCATCTAAAAGACATCATATGTACAAACCCTTGCACACATCACAATGCAGAAAGCGTCTATGATGAAGAAAACTGTAATTTGACAGTGAACCAGTATCAATTTACAGTTGTCTGCATTGTGATATCCTTATGTGACCTGGTAAAGAGCACATTTCACTGGAGTTTTTTTTTGTTAGCACCTTCAAATGGTGCTGATCGACTGATTCAAGAGCTATTTTTCCTTTTCTTCTGTGACCCTCCATTCAAAACGTATGCCCCAGTAATAATGGTGCAAATAGTCCCTTGAACATCACATTGTATACCACAGAATTCGCTCTGTGGGTGCTACAAAGTTTTGATTGGCCAGAATCAGAAAAGAAATAGAAAAGAATGTCAGTGTCAGAAATTCTGTGGTAACGCCAAGCTTGATACAAGTAACAATTTCATTATTACTTGGGGTGTGGGCATAACTTTGGAAAGGGGGGACCCAGAAGAAAAGGAAAACCTGTTCCAGAATCAGTTTAATTTCACCAATTTGAGGGAAAAATCAAGTGGAAAATCCTCTTTAAAAATAATATATATATATATATATGTATATATATATATGTATATATATATATATACATATATATATATATATATATATACACATATAATTATGTTATAAATAGGGATGGGCGAACCCGAACTGTACAGAGCACAGTGTATATATATATATATATATATATATATATATACAGTATACATATAATTATCTTATAAATAGGGATGGGCGAACCCGAACTGTACAGAGCACAGTGTTCGGTCACAAAGGTCCGAGCACAGGTTTTCATGGGAAACCCGTGTAACAGTTCGGGTCCAGGGCCTGTAAAAGAAGACATAAAATTAATAATAAACATTATAAATATCTTACTTACCTGTCCAGCGATGCATCCTCCTTTCCTGCTGTCGCCCGGCCTCATCTGCTTCCTTCCGGCGGTATTCACTGCACTCGGCAGCCTTTGGCTGTTTCCGGCAGTGTTTGTGCAGTGACGTCACTGACCGAACACTTCTGGAAAAAGCTGAAGACTGCCGAGTGCAGTGAATACCACCAGAAGGTAATGAGCAGCCCTGGAAGCAGATGCGGGCGGCACAGCAGGACAGGAGGACGCGTAGCTGGATAGGTAAGTATAATGATAATGTTTATTATTAATTTTATGCTTTCTTTTACAGCCCCCCTGCCCTATCCCATATCTGTATAGTCCAAGCTCGGGGTTCGGATGCAAGTTCACGTCATCTCCATCCCCGAACTCAAACTTTACAGAAAATCTCAATCGAACCCGCCGATCTCGATCATCAGGGGGATCGCCCATCACTAGTTATAAAATGTAATATGTTCAGTATCCTTTATGTTATCCTGAAATACAGTTGAAACTAGAAGTTTATATACACTACATAAAAAGACTCATATGCATATTTTTCTCAATATCTGACATGAAATTAGAATAAACCTTTCCAGTTTTAGGTCAGCTAGGATTACCTTAATTATTAATATTTGCCAAATGCCAGAATAATGAGAAAGAGAGAATGTTTTATGGCATGTTTATTACTAACTGCAAAGTCAAAAGTTTTCATACACTTAGATTACTATGTCTGTAAACAATTCTGGACTGCCCTTATGATGATGTGTTTGTAAGCTTCTGTTTTTTGGCAACATCTGAACCCCTAGATGAATTTGTTGGGGAGTGTAGTTTGTAAATTAGTTTGCATATGGGTTTTCTGTTGGTCTGGCACCTGAGGGGCTCTGCCAATGTGACATGGCACCCTCAAATCATTCCTTCAAAATCTGAACTTCAATATGGCGCTTCTTACCTTCAGAGTTTTGCATTGTGGCTCAAAAGTAGTATTCCCCCACATATGGGGGAAATTTCTCAACAAATTTTACAGTGCAATTTCTCCTCCAAACTTTGTGAAAATAAAAAAGGGGCAAAAACAGTTTTGTGGGGAACATAAGATTTTTTTATATCCACAGCTCAATATTATTCTCTTCTGTGAAGCACCTGGGGGTTCAAGGTGCTCACCACACATCTACATACATTACTTGTGGGGCCTAGCTTCCAAAATGGGGTATCTTGTGAGAGGTTTCCATTGTTTAAGCACATCAGGGGCTCTCCAAATGGGACATGGCATCCGTTAATGATTCCAGCAAATTTTACATTCAAAAAATCAAATGACGTTCCTTCCCTTCTGAGCTCTGCCATGCGCCCAAACAGTAGTTTTTCCCATATATGAGGTTTTTACGTTCTCAGGAAAATTGGACAATAAATTGTATGGTTCAATCTCTCCTGTTACCCTTATTAAAATGCAAAATTTGTGGCTAAAAAACATTTTTGCGGGGAAAATGTGATTTTTTTTTTAATTTTTACGTCTCAATGATATAAACTTCTGTGAATCACCTTGATCTTCAAGGTGCTTACCATACAACTAAATACATTTTTTAAGGGGTCTAGTTTCCAAAATGGGGTCAATCATGGAGGGTTTCCATTGTTTAGACACAGCAGAAGCTCTCCAAATGGGACATGGCATCTGCTATTGTTTCCAACAAATTTTACAATCAAAAAGTCAAATTATGCTCCTTCCCTTCCAAACCCTGACATGCGCCCAGACAATAGTTTTCTTCCACCTATGAGGTAGTGACGTACTCAGGAAAATTTGAACAACAAATTTTATCATGCAATTTCTATTGCTACCCTTGTGAAAATGCAAAATTTGGGGCTCATGTGTACATTTTAGCAGGGAAAATTAGTTTTTTAATTTCATAGCTCAAAGTTATAAACTTCTGTGAAGCACCTGAGGGGTTCAATGTGCTCACCATACTTCTAGATAAGTGCCAACAGAGGTCTAGTTTACAAAATGGTGTCACTTTGTAGGTTAATAACCAAGCCTTAATTTTGAAATCTGACCACTGTCACTTTATGTGGTTATCATTTTTTCATGACGTATTGTACTTTATGATAGTGGTAACATTTTTTCAATATTACTTGCTTCTATTTGGTAAAAAAAATGTAAATTTGGCAAAGATTTTGGAAATTTCACAATTTTCAAACTTTTAACGTTTGTGCCCCTAAATCAGAAACATTATTTTTTTTGTTAAGAAATTTTGAGGGTTAACATTTGACCAGCGATTTCTCATTTTTCCAACAAAATTTACAAAACCATTTTTTTAGGGACCACATCACATTTGAAGTTGCTTTGAGGGCCTACATGACAGAAAATACACAAAAGTAATTCCATTCTTAAAAACTGTGACCCTCAAGGTGTTCAAAATCACATTCAAGAAGTTTATTTACCCTTCAGGTGCTTCAAAGAAGCTGAAGCAACGTGGAAAGAAAAAAAAAAGAACATTTAACTTTTGTTCACAAAAATTTTATTTTTTATTTTATCAATGGTATCAGGAGAAAAGGAACCATAATATCTGTTGTGCAATTTCTCCTGAGTATGCCTATATCCCATGTGTGTACGAAGACTATCCTTTAGGTGTACGGCAGGACTCATAAGGGAAGGAGCACCGCTTGATGTTTTGAATGTAAAATCAGCTGGAATCGATAGCAGATGCCATGTTGCATTTGGAGAGCCCCTGATGTACCTAAACAGTAGAAAGTAACCCCCCACAAGTGACCCCATTTTGGAAACTAGACCCATCATAGGACTTATCTAGATGTCTATATGTTTGGTGAGGACCCGAACCCCCAAGTGATTCACATAAGTTTATAACATAGAGCTGTGAAAATTAAAAATCACATTTTTTCCACAAAAATCATCTATTAGCCACACATGGGAAAATATTCTGAAAAGTTCCCAGGCTTGAGTTCATATGAGGATATCCAGCAGAGGGTGCCTCACCGCAACTGAAGGTAACTACAGGTCATTGACCTACTTTCCATTCATTCGCTGGGATTTTACTGGCATGAGCACAGCTGCAGTAGCAGAGCTCCTGCTTGTAAAATTAGTTAACCCCTTCAGGCCAGTCTCACACGTTCAGATAATTCCGGTACCGGAAAAATCGGTACCGGAATTATCCGTGTCCGTGTGTCCATGCGTTTATGTGGCACATCAGTGTGGCACACGTGTGCTGCCCATGTGCCGACTGGGTACCACACGGAGCGTGCAGGAGACAGCGCTAGAGATAAGCACTGTCCCCTGCATCTGGTGCTGAAGCCGCCATTCATATCTTCACTTCAGCAGCGTTCGCTGGAGAGAAGATATGAAAAATCCTTTTTTTTTTTTTTTTCGTGTTTAAAATAAAGATCCCTGTTTCCACCCCCCTCCCACCCCCTGTGCGCCCCTATGGGAGGTGGAACCGCATATTCATGACTGTAATCGGCGGCCCCACGTGACTGCTCATACAAGAGAAGCTGCAGCGAGAACAGGATGCTGCGAGGGAGCCGGGTGAGTATTTTATTAACAGCGGGCAGGCGCACAGGGAGTGGGAGGGGGGTGGAGACAGGGATCTTTATTTTAAACACAAAAAAAACAAAAAAAAAGGATTTTTCATATCTTCTCTGCAGCGAATGCTGCTGGAGTGAAGATATGAATGGCGGCTTCAGCACGATGTGGGGGGGACAGCGCTTACTGTAGCGCTGTCTCCTGCACGGCACACGGACTGCACACGGACAGCGTCCGTGTGCGGTACGTGTTTTACATGGACCCATTGACTTTAATGGGTCCGTGTAATCCGTGCGCTCCCACGAACACTGACATGTCTCCGTGTTTTGCACACGGACACACGGTCCGTGAAAACACGCTGTCATGTGCAGAGACACATTGATTTCAATGTGTCTACATGAGTCAGTGTCTCCGGTACGTGAGGAAACTGTCACCTCACGTACCGGAGCCACTGACGTGTGAAACCGGCCTCAGATGGATTTACAGCATGGGACGAGACTGATCATTGGAAGGTATGGGATATTGTTGTTTTTTTATTTTACCTTTTTTTACAGAGCGAGGGTCTTCAGGTGGATTACCAGTCTAATAAACTATTCCAACAACCTGTGTTTTTTTATTTAATTAAAAGACTTTGTAATAGTGTGTGTGTTCTTTAACCATTTCAGACAATTGGATTAATAATGGATAGGTGACATAATTGACACCTCTTCATTATTAATCTGGCTTAATGTCACCTTACAATAGCAAGGTGACATTAACCCTTCATTACCCCATATCCCACAGCTACACGGGAATGGGAAGAGAGTGGCCAAGTGCCAGAATAGGCGCATCTTCCAGATGTGCCTTTTCTGGGGTGACTGGGGGCAGATGTTTTTTAGCCAGGGTGAGGGGCAATAACCATGGACCCTTTCCAGGCTATTAATATCTGCCCTCAGTCACTGGCTTTACCATTCTGGCGGAGAAAATTGCACGGGAGCCCACGCCAATTTTTTTCCAAGATTTAACCCTTAAAATTAATAGCTACTGCGCCCAAATTTTGCACATACACACTACTAACATTAGTAGTGTGGAATATGCAAAAAAAAGGGATATGAGATAGTTTACTGTATGTAAACCATGTCTCATATCATGTCGGGTATGGGAAGGAGATAGCAAAAGCCGGCAATTGAATTACCAGCTTTTAAGCTATCTAGCGCTGCATGAAATATTAATATATATACATATATGTGTCTCACTGATATATATATATATATATATATATATATATATATATATATATATACCCCTATACTATGTGTAGACATTAGTGTTGAGCATTCCGATACCGCAAGTATCGGGTATCGGCTGATATTTGCGGTGTCGGAATTCCGATACCGAGTTCCGATATTTTTGTGATATCGAGAATCAGTATCGGGATTAAGATTCTTTTGTAAAATAAAGAATAAATATAAAAAATATTGATATATTTACCCTCGGACGCTCCCTGGTTGTCACCGCTGCAACCGCCATGCTTCCGTTTCTAAGAATGAGCGCGTTAAGGACTTTCGATGACGTCGCGGCTTGTGATTGGTCGCTGAGCAGTCATGTGACCGCTCACGCGACCAATCACAAGCCGCGACGTCATCGAAGGTCCTTAACGTGCTCATTCTTAGAAAGGGAAGCATGGTGGTTGCAGCGGTGACAACCAGGGCGCATCCAAGGGTAAGTATATCAATATTTTTTATTTTTATTCTTTATTTTACACATGAATATGGATCCCAGGGCCTGAAGGAGAGTTTCCTCTCCTTCAGACCCTGGGAACCATAGAGGATACCTTCCTATTGGTGTTGGATATCGGTATCGGCGATATCCGATATTTTTCGGATATCGGCCGATACCATCCGATACCGATACTTTCAAATATCGGACGGTATCGCTCAACACCAGTAGACATTTATTTTAGCTATTCTATTCTAACCTGTCAGTGTGATATTACTGTACACCGCACTGAATTGCCGGCTTTTCTATAGAACACCGCTGCGTATTTCTCGCAAGTCACACTGCTGGTCCGTGTGTAATCCGTATTTTTCTGGCCCCCATAGACTTTCATTGGCGTATTTTTTGCGCAATATGGTGACAAACGCAGCATGCTGCGATTTTCTACGGCCATAGAAGACCGTAAAATACGGATCAGTAAAGTACGGCTGATAGGAGCTGGGGCATAGAGAAGCAATTGTATGCAATCCATATTTTCAGCACCTCTTACGTCTGTAAAACACGTTAGTGTGACGTCGGCCTCACGTTGAAAGCCCCCTATATTTTCGCCAACAGATGACGGAACTAAGTGGGGACTTGCTTTTCATGTGGATTGAGTTGAAGCTTTTGTTGGGAACATTTTACACATTTGGGATCACATTTTTCCATTGTTGAGCACTTACTTTGGGGTTTCCAGCTAAATGTCTAAGTGACATGACAGATGAAACCCCCAAGGGATCCAATCACTATAATGAGTGTGGACTGCATTTTTATGCACACCTAAAAAGACGGACACCACAGGATCAAAGGTGCTCTGGCATCCACAGTGCCTCCCTCCATCTGTCTCATTATAGGGAAACTTCTGCCAGCAGTCTGAATCACATACTTCTGTGATTTACAGTGAAACCCCGGTGTAAGCGCTCAGTGTACAGCGCAGGATAAATATGCACTAAGCCTTACTGCGTCCTTTGGGAGGCAGAATGAACAAATCCACAGCAGGTGAAGAATTGGTTTTATTTATTTTTTACCCCATTCCTCATGTGGTATAAGTGATTAGGCAACATTGTGTGTGATTACAGCGATACCAAACTTATATCCTTTTTTATGTTTGGCTGCTGTCACACACTAAAAAATGCTTATGTTGCAAGAAGAAGTTTTTGTATAACTATATTTTGAGAGCTATAATTTTTCCATCTTTCGGCTGACATTGTCATATGAGGGATTGTTTTTTGCAGGACAAGGTGACTTTTTTATTGGTACCATTTTCACTCACATGACATTTCCTGATCAATTTCTATTTAATTTTTGTTGTTATTACTTTGTACTTTGCGTTGACACTGCAACTGGTTGTTAGTGCAAAAGCTTGGCCACAGGCAGAGCTGAGCTGCTGCAATGATCGGGCAGGAGGTGTTGATATTTCAGTATCTCCTGTGCGATCATGGTGTAATCCGTCAGTCACATTGGCTGACCATTCACACTGATCTGGATGCTTGGATCGACAGCATGGGTCCCTGCAACTCTTCCTGTGCCTCTTAGCTGTCACAGACAGCTGTCAGCACTGAATTGTCACTGCGTGCTTACACACAGTTACAGTTTAAATGCATGACAGACATTACCTGTCCTGGTGTGGGAACTGACACCCGTCATTGTACGTTAAAGGGTTAAACGTGACATGTAGTCCGCTAATTGTTCCAGCAAGTTTTGCATTCAAAAGGTGCTCTTTTTTTCTGTAACCATTGTGAAAATAAAAAAAAATGGGTCAAAGGTAAATTGTGAAAAAAAAGTGAAATGTTTTTTTTTTTCCCACATTCTAGAAAATTCCTATAAAGCACCTGTAGGGTTAGTAAACTTATTGAACGTGGTTTTTAACACCCTGATGGGTGCAGTTTTTAGAATAGTGCCGCTTTTTGGTGATTTCTATCATATAGACCCCTCAAATTCACTTCAAATATGAGGTGGTCCCTAAAAAAATGGTTTTGCAAATTTTGTTGGAAAAATGAGAAACACTGGTGAACTATTAACCCTTAAAACTTCCTAACAAAAACAAGTTTGTGTCAAAAAGTGTGTTGATGTAAAGTATACATGTGGGAAATATTAGTTCATAAGAAAGAAAAGGGAGAAGCCAGCGCTGTCTATGGTCAGAACGCAATACATAAAGTGCAAATGCACATATTGATTTCTAAATGTATTTCGAAATGAGACAGTTAGCAAACAATTGATAAATTTTTTGAGCTACCCTGCCACTTCACGGCAATCTCATAATGTGGCTGTCCTACACTACGTTTCTTATACTCACTGTGCCATAAAGGCCTCCTAAATAAATTAAAAGCAAGATCACATTAAATGCAAACTGTACCTAGAGCATTTCTGAATCACTCCCATAGCGTCAGAGGGGCAGGTAAGGATAAAGGTTGACTAGGTCCAAACAGACATTTCGGGTCCAACTTCCACACTACCCAGTCAGTGCCACAGATGAAGAGTGAGACAGGCTGAGACACAGGTGCACAATTAAACAGAGCCTAAGGCAGGGCAGGGCTGCTATATGTGTGTACAGCAGCCTATCAATCACAGGAAACACAGAAAGAATGGCGCACATGACCAGGCGACGCACGGCTACAGTGGTGGTCAGCCACGGAACCAATATTGAAGCAAGAAAGGGGAGAAGCCAGCGCTGCCTATGGTCAGAACGCAATACATAAAGTGCAAATGCACATATTGATTTCTAACTGTATCACCTGAAATGTCTGTTTGGACCTGGTCAACCTTTATCCTTACCTGCCCCTCTGACGCTATGGGAGTGATTCAGAAATGCTCTAGGTGCAGTTTGCATTTAATGTGGTTTTGCTTTTAATTTATTTAGGAGGCCTTTATGGCACAGCGAATATAAAACACGTAGTGTAGGACTGCCCCATTATGAGATTGCCGTGAAGTGGCGGGGTAGCTCAAAGAATTGATCAATTGTTTGCTAAATGTCTCATTTTGAAATACAGTTAGAAATCAATATGTGCATTTGCACTTGATATATTGCGCTCTGACCATAGGCAGCACTGGCTTCTCCCCCTTTTTGCTGGGAAATATTAGTTATTAACTATTTTTGTGACATATCTCTCTGATTTAGGGGCATAAGAATTGAAATTTTGAAGATTGCACAATTTTCCAAATTTTTGCCAAATTTTCTATTTTTTCACAAATAAACGCAAGTTAAATGGAAGAAATGTTGCGCATGAAAAATCTCAGAATCAGTGGGATCCATTGATATGTTCCATAGTTATTACCTCATAATGTGACAGTGGTCAGAATTGTCAAAATTGTTCTGTCATTAACGTGTAAACCACCATGGGGGTAAAGGGTTTAAATTAATTTATAATAAAAAGATGAATGTTATGGATAAAGTGCTGGAAAATCCTTATTTCTTCTTTGGTTCTACAGTATGTTACTATTTATTTTGTAATTTTACAGAAATGCAAATTATATTTTTTGTCTTTTTTTTTTTTAACATCACTCACATTAAATATTAAATATTTTAATACATTTTTATACTGGTTGTTTTGGTTATGCCTGTTTACAATATCTGTTTATTATTACAAATAAACATTTAATATTTTGTTGTGAATTCTGCTTTTGGGCTCCCTCCGGTGGTTGTAGGTGGTAATGCAGTTGTCTCTGGGCTGCAGTCCTGGACAGGTGTATCTGCTGATTGCAGTTCTGACTGGAGTATTTAGGTTTGCAGGACTCATTAGTCCTTGCCAGTTGTCAATGTTTCTTGGGAAGTATTGGATCTCTGTCTGGCTCTCCTGCTTAGCTGCCAATTCAGCAAAGATAAGTGTCTGTTTCTTTTTCTATGGCACACAAGCTGTGTGCTTGTTTTTTGATTGTATTCCTGCTCTGAGTTTAGTAGTCTCTGGAGTTGCAGATATACGTTCCACGTCTTTAGTTAGATGGAGGAATTTTTGTATAATCTGCTGTGGATATTTTTGGAAGGGTTTTAATACTGACTGCACAGAACTCTGTCCTATCCTTTCCTATTTTAGCTAGAGCGGCCTCTTGTGCTAAATCCTGTTGTCTGACTGTGTGTGTCTTTCCTCTCCTACTCACAGCCAATATTTGTGGGGGGCTGCCTATCCTTTGGGGTTCTGCTCTGAGGCAAGATAGTATTCCTATTTACGTCTTTAGGCGTATTTAGTCCTCCGGCTGTGACGAGGTGTCTATGGCTTGTTAGGTACACCCCACGGCTACTTCTAGTTGCGGTGTTAAGATCAGGATTTGCGGTCAGTATAGTTACCACCTACTCCAGTGAAAGTTTTCATGCTGCTCCAAGGTCACCGGATCATAACAATATTTGTGTGCATTTTTTTCACAGATAGCTGTCCTTTCATAATGGGAGTGAGAATTATTGATGATTTTACAGAAAATGTACCTTGATATATGCGTATATTCAATATTTTAGCCTATATACTTAATGGTACAAGGGCTGTTTCCTGAAGGGTTGGTCTGAAACTAACATTTATTTTAATTCAAAATGTGATGTCACTGGTGCGGGCAGGGCTTATTTCTGATAGCCTGGTTTTCTCCTTACAATGCTCACTGATATCAGAGCCAATGAGGTAGTGCACTGTCAATGTGCACTGAGAAGAATAGAACACAGTAAGTAGGGAGCTCCTACTAAGCAGACGTCAAAATTGAGAACTGATGCATGACCAGTAAAGCAGGGTCGAGCACAAACCCTGAAATGAATGTCACTGATGATGTTTCATTTCAGAGTGATCGCAGCCTTTACCCCCTGATGACAACTCATTTGAGTATCCCAGCATTCCCTGGGGGCTCTCAATTTAAATGTCATCCACCAGGAAGTGGATAGTTTGATAGAGTAATAATGGTACAATAGGTACTGTTTAATGTATGTTAGAAAAAAAATTGGATTACCTTTCCATGCTACTGGGGCTGGTTTCTTTCCCGATATAATCCTGTTAGCAGACCAGGCTTATATCTAACGAGGAACTGGTGGCAGTCTTACTGGACTGACCAGGCGCTGTTTCACTGGTGCATGTGAAAGGGGCCTCTCAATCTATCAAGGTTGTGGGCGAGTGTGGCTCCACATCAGTGACTGCGTAGTCCATATCCTCTCACTCCCTGTGCCTCCCTGGGCCAGTGTCAACAGGGGGTGTCTGTGTAAAACTGTACCAAGCTAATCTTACGTGTCCCCAGGGTTTACGGAATGTTACGTGTTCCATGGGAGATGCGGAACGTTGGTGAAAGTGGGGAGACCACATTGCATGATCTTTCTGACGTAATAGTGATGTCAGGTGGGGTGTTGAGGTGAGGGTTCATCAAACTTCCTGCTTCTATCAAAGAAAATGTTTGATTACCAAACTGGTACTAAATGTAGAGAGTCAGGGATCATGTTCCTTAAACCTCGTTGTCAGAGATAATATTAATTAGTAATGAAACATTGCAATACAATTTAATAATCAAGGATTGGTTGTCCATCCTGCCCATATTACTGTATTTTGCAAATGGTAGTTGAATTACAATGAACCATATATTGTATAGGAATCTTTTTTATCCTTTTAATGGCAAAAACACAATGATATACACAATGTCCCCAAAAAAATCACTGGCTGTTGAAAAAGTTTATTTTAGTAAGTTGTGTGTAATGATTTTTTTCCTTTATCACATTATCAAGAAAACATCTGTTAGACTTCATTATTTTCCAGACTTCCGGTGTCATTTTTACATCTGACAAACTAAAGTAATATATTTTGCAGAGAATTCAATATAAAGTTATATAATGAAGGCTGCTTCTAAATGGCTCATTTCCATCTGACTTGTGATAGGTTTAATGATCTGCACCACACATAGTGAGAGAACTGCAATTATACTCACTCTACCAGTAATTTCAAAGTTGTTTCTAAACAAATCCCAAGGCACTACTTGTTTTTCAGCTTAAAATGGTGTTTGTATGCTTTGGTGCAGTACAGCTCAAATGAATACTAATTTAATCGCTCCATGTATTGATGAAGAAAGTGGCTAGTTAGCTCCGCGTTTAAAATCCGACAATATTCCCAAGTGACATCAACTGGCTTTTCAAAATCAACATAGAGAAAAATATTCCTGCTGAATTATCTGCAACAATAGAATATTTTTCTTTTTAACTATTAAGAAGTCCTAAGCATATACCTATAAGCAATATTATAGATAATTGACATCTTATGAGGCAATATTTTTTCTTAGAAAAAAAGTTGTGCTTTTTTGACTATAACAATTTTTCCTATTGGGCTTATTAAAAATGTGTACCATTTCCCTTTTATGGCCCCTGTGTTGCACTGTCTATTAAGTGCTTCTTAACAGGTTAACCTTAACTGAGAATTGATCAGTGAAATATGTAAGCAAAAAAATGCCCCTGGAGATGTCCATAGCCTTCTGTCACTTGATTTATGCTTTACAACCTCAGGACAACATAAAATTGAAATGTAGACCATAATAGAACTGCTGTTTCACTAATACCATTTTCACACATCCATGAAACACAGAGCGTTCTGCATTGGCCTGATAGTGATAAACTTTTCATCTTGGAGGTGGATGCCTCTTCCGTTGGGGCTGGAGGGGTCCTGTATCAAAAGGATGCTCAAGGTCAGAGACATCCATGCATCTTTTTCTCCAAGACTTTTTCATCAGCAGAGAGGAATTGTTCCATTGGGAACAGGGAGTTGCTCACCATGAAATTGGCTTTTTCGGAATATAGACAACTACTGGAGAGAGCTCGGCATCCCTTTAAGGTCTTTACGGACCATAAAAATCTTCTCTATCTCTAGACGGCCCCACGGTTGAATTCTTGCCAGGCCAAGTGGACCTTATTCTTCTCCAAGTTTAATTTTACCTTT
Organism: Ranitomeya imitator; assembly: GCF_032444005.1. Taxonomy (NCBI): domain Eukaryota; kingdom Metazoa; phylum Chordata; class Amphibia; order Anura; family Dendrobatidae; genus Ranitomeya; species Ranitomeya imitator. The sequence continues at coordinate 532,981,059 of NC_091286.1, forward strand.
CATTTCTTGACTGGGGAGAAGAAATTGCATGCCAATGCCTTGTCCCATTCTGTAGTCTCATCCGAGGATGGGCACCAGTGTCTCTAGAGCAGGTACCTCTGGGCAAGACCTATGCAAGACCTATGTACCACCTACTTTGCAGCCGGAGGTTCTCTCGTGGAAACACACCTCCAAACTCAGTGGTCATTTCCGCATTAAAGCGATCACAGATCTTCTTGAGAGGTCTTATTGGTGGCCTCAGATGGCGCAAGATGTCAGGGATTATGTGCAAGCCTGCATCTCGTGTGCCAGGAATCGGTCTTCCAGGCAGAGACCCGTGGGCTTGCTCTATCCCTTGCCTGTGGCGGATAGGCCATCAGAGATGGTCGGGATGGACATTATAGTGGACTTGCCTAACTTTCACAATAATAAGGTAATTTGGGTTGTCACCGATCATTTCTCCAAAATGGTACACCTGGTTCCTTTTCTTTGTATACCATCCGCATGGGCTCTGGCGGTGTTGTTTATCAAACATGTGTTCCGCTTTCCTGGGATGCCTGACATGATTGTCAGTGATTGGGGTCCTCAGTAGGGTTGAGTGAAATGGATCGGTCATTTTCATAAGTCGCCGACTTTTGGCAAAGTTGGGTCTCATGAAACCTGACCCGATCCCTGTGTGGGGTCGGCCACGCGGTCGGCGACCTTCGCGCCAAAGTCGCGTTTCATATGATGCATTCAGCGCCATTTCTCAGCCAATGAAGGAAGACGCAGAGTGTGGGCAGTGTGATGGCATAGTTCTCGGTCCCCACCATCTTAGAGAAAGGCATTGCAGTGATTGGCTTGCTTTCTGCGGCATCACTGGGGCTATAAAAAGGCGTGCACGCCGACCGCCATCTTACTGCTGCTGATCTGAGCATAGGGAGAGGTTGCTGCAGCTTAGTCAGAAGCAGGGATAGCGTTAGGCAGGGAATATAAACCCCCAAACCGCTTGTGCTGTAGCGATTTCCACTGTCCAACACCACCTTTTCCTTGCAGGGACAGTGGAGGCTAGATGTTTCGCCCACAGGGCGTGGGGAAATATAGTGGACTCACTAGACCAATGATGGAGCAGTGGTAGCTGTATACTCGGTACACAAGAGACAGGAGAATGGCTTCCAAAAGCAATGGTATTTATTTAAATGAAGCTTAAACAAACAGAATGAGGTGCCAGAGAGAAGAACCCTCTGGGCCACAACACTGAACCACGTAGTGGAGCACCGGGCAAGGTGTACCCCTATATATATATGTATTCCCCCGTCACAACACCAGATGGCCTAAATGCTGCAGTACCCATGACCAGAGGAACGACCCATACAGACCGTAATAACAAGACAGTGGTATTCAAGCTCTAACAGTGAAGAGAATCCTGGAAGCTCTGTGTAGTTTTGGAAAGGCTGATCCAGCCGGCAGCAATATCTGGAAGGTTCTGTGAGGAGCAGCTTAGTCAGCCTGGAGTGGAAACCAGAGAGTCCTGAAGGATCCAGAATAGGGAACTGCAAGCGGAGGATACTGAGGAGACAGAGGGATTAGAAAACCAAAAGTAACAAACTACACTTTGCAGAGCGCCTCCTAAGAGCATTTCCAGGAGACCTGCCAAGAGGATGCAGGTTCTTAGCAGAGAAAGGAGCCGCTGATCATCTGGAGCCACGGACAGGGTGAGTAGTACCAATGGAGCTGCGTGAAAGGTGTCGGTCTCCCTTTGCAGCAGAGACCAGACCTGCAGCTGAGGGCATGACACTAGATTTCTGTGCATCAGCTCTGTAGCTTATAAGGCTGCCTTATAAGGCTCCCTGATAGCTGCATTGCTGTTTGTATGCCGCTGTGCAAACCAACTGCTTTTTTCAAAGCACAAATCCTGTTGCTCCTTACTTTCTGCACAGCTATCTTGTTTGTCCACACTTTTGTGTGCAGCAGTCCCTTTTATTGCTGCCTGCCATACTTTTCTGAGATTACTGTAGGGAGATAGTAATTGTAGTACAGTCCCTTTTATATATATATATATATATATATATATATATATATATATATATATATATATATATATATCTACTATATAAAGCTGAATGTGTGTGTGTGTGTGTGTATGTGTGTATGTCCGGGATTGGCATCTGCACCGTCGCAGCTACAGCCACAAAATTTTGCACAGTCACACATCTGGACCCCGAGAGCGTCATAGGCTACGTTGTGAGGTGAAATTTTAACCCCGCGCGTTCCAATTCACCAAACAATTTTGACCCTATCTACATAATGGGGAAAAAAGTGAAAGGAAAAGTGTTGGAAGCGTCGCAGCTAGAGCAACAAAATTTTGCACAGTCACACGTCTGGACCCTGAGAGCGTCATAGGCTATGTTGTGAGGTGAAATTTTAACCCCGCGCTTTCCAATTCACCAAACAATTTTGCTCCTATCTACATAATGGGGAAAAAAGTGAAAGGAAAAGTGTTGGAGGCGTCACAGCTACAGAAACAAAATTTTGCACAGCCACACGTCGGGACCCTGAGAGCGTCATAGGCTACGTTGTGAGGTGAAATTTTAACCCCGCGCTTTCCAATTCACCAAACAATTTTGCCCCTATCTACATAATGGGGAAAAAAGTGAAAGGAAAAGTGTTGGAGGGGTCGCAGCTACAGAAACAAAATTTTGCACAGTCACACGTCTGGACCCTGAGAGCGTCATAGGCTATGTTGTGAGGTGAAATTTTAACTCCGCGCTTTCCAATTCACCAAACTATTTTTCCCCTATCTACATAATGGGGAAAAGTGAAAGGAAAAGTGTTGGAGGCAAATTGACAGCTGCCAGATGTGAACAAGTGGGACTTAAAGAGTGAGAGCGATGGCGCCAAAGAGTATATACCGTACAGTTGCTAAAGTAGGACCCTGACCTGGGATACTCACCACACGGGGATATGAACACACACACAAAATGTGCCACACACTACCACGTGCTTGAACACATATACCACCCTCAGCACACATTTCACCACACATACGCCAACCTCGCCACATAAAAGTCGAAACACAAAAGTCGCCGCTCAAAACTCACCACGCGCAAAACTCGCCACATGCAAAAACTAGACTCACGCAAAACTCGCCACAAGTGCAAAACTCACCTCATGGAAAACTCGCCACACGCAAAACTTGCACATGCGGAAAAATTGCCACATGCACAAAATTTGCAACACATGCAAAAGTTGCCTCACACAAAACTTGCACATACTCAAAAGGCACCAGACATAAAACTCACCACGTGCAAAACTCGCCATGCGCAAAACTTGCTGCATACAACTTGCTACACTAACCTGTCACATGCAACTCGACACACAAAAGTTGCTACACGCATGTTGCCATACAAAACTCATCTCACAAAAGTCGCTACATGCATGTCGCCACACACAACTCAACACACACAACTTGACAAACGAAACTCGCTCTAAAACACACACAAGTCTGGTATTAGCCTTCAAAAATAAAATTCTGATTAATAAGCAGACAAACTACAAGAGCAACAAATGTACCATATAGGAAATACGGCAGCTGTCAGTCACATGACCTGTCTATTATGTGTATGTGTGAGCTAATACGTATTGCCAGGGGGAGGGCTTCCTGTTGGCTAGGGATTTATCAGGCTGCCAATTTATCTTACAAATACTGAGGTAAAAATACTGAGCAAATAACGTGTTAACGAGGTCTAATACAGGAGATCACACAGGTATATACTATATACAGGGGAGATGACACACAGATATATACTATATACAGGAGAGATGACACACAGGTATATACTATATAAAGGAGGAGATGACATACAGGTACATACTATATACAGGAGGAGATGACATACAGGTATATACTATATACAGGAGGAGATGACACACAGGTATATACTATATACAGGAGCAGATTACCTACAGGTATATACTATATACAGGAGGAGATGACATACAGGTATATGCTATATATAGAAGATGATATACAGGTATATACTATATACAGGAGGAGATGACACACAGATATATACTATATACAGGGAAGATGACACACAGGTATATACTATATACAGGAGGAGATGACATACAGGTATATACTACATATAGAAGGAGATGACATACAGGTATATACTATATATAGGAGGAGATGACATACAGGTATATACTATATATAGGAGGAGATGACATACAGGTAAATACTATATATAGGAGGAGATGACATACAGGTATATACTATATACAGGGGAGATGACACACAGCAGGTATATACTATATACAGGGGAGATGACATACAGGTATATACTATATACAGGAGATGACATACAGGTGTATACTATGTATAAGGGAGATGACAAACATGTATATACTGAGGTGAAAATGAGAGGTGTGAGGTGAAAATGTAAAGGTGTGAGTGCAAAATGAGAGGAGTGAGGGAAAATAGTGTAGTGATCGGAAAATTATAGATGTGAGGTCGAAATGACAAGTGTTAGGCGGGAATGAGAGGAGTGAGGGAGAAAATGAGAGGTGTGAGGGAGAAAATGAGAGATGTGAGGGGGAAAATTAAAGATGTGATTGGGAAAATGAGAGGCGTAATGGGAAAATAAGAGAAGTGACGTGCTATAACTAACCACAGATATTTACTATGCCCAGGCAACGCCGGGCTCTTCAGCTAGTCTACTATATAAAGCTGAATGTGTGTGTGTGTGTGTGTGTGTATGTGTGTATGTCCGGGATTGGCATCTGCACCGTCGCAGCTACAGCCACAAAATTTTGCACAGTCACACGTCTGGACCCCGAGAGCGTCATAGGCTATATTGTGAGGTGAAATTTTAACCCCGCGCATTCCAATTCACCAAACAATTTTGCCCCTATCTACATAATGGGGAAAAAAGTGAAAGGAAAAGTGTTGGAAGCGTCGCAGCTACAGCAACAAAATTTTGCACAGTCACACGTCTGGACCCTGAGAGCTACATAGGCTACGTTGTGAGGTGAAATTTTAACCCCGCGCTTTCCAATTCACCAAACAAATTTGCCCCTATCTACATAATGGGGAAAAAAGTGAAAGGAAAAGTGTTGGAGGCGTCGCAGGTACAGAAACAAAATTTTGCACAGTCACACGTCTGGACCCTGAGAGCGTCATAGGCTACGTTGTGAGGTGAAATTTTAACCCCGCGCTTTCCAATTCACCAAACAATTTTGCCCCTATCTACATAATGGGGAAAAAAGTGAAAGGAAAAGTGTTGGAGGCGTCGCAGGTACAGAAACAAAATTTTGCACAGTCACATGTCTGGACCCTGAGAGCATCATAGGCTATGTTGTGAGGTGAAATTTTAGCTCCGCGCTTTCCAATTCACCAAACTATTTTTCCCCTATCTACATAATGGGGAAAAGTGAAAGGAAAAGTGTTGGAGGCAAATTGACAGCTGCCAGATGTGAACAAGGGGGACTTAAAGAATGAGAGCGATGGCGCCAAAGAGTATATACCGTACAGTTGCTAAGGTGGGGCCCCGACATGGGATACTCACCACACATGAGGACATGAGCACACACACAAAATGCGCCACACACTACCACGTGCTTGAACACATATACCACCCTCAGCACACATTTCACCACACATACACCAACCTCGCCACATAAAAGTCGAAACACAAAAGTCACCGCGCAAAACTCGCCACATGCAAAACTCGCCACATGTGCAAAACTCACCTCATGGAAAACTCGCCACATGCAAAACTTACAAATGCGGAAAAATTGCCACATGCACAAAAGTTGCAACACATGCAAAAGTTGCCTCAAACAAAACTTGCACAGACTCAAAAGGTACCACACATAAAACTCGCCACACGCAAAACTCACCATGCGCAAAACTTGCTGCACACAACTTGCTACACTAAAATGTCACATGCAACTCGACACACAAAAAGTTGCTAAACGCATGTCGTCACACAAAACTCATCTCACAAAAGTCGCTACATGCATGTCGCCATACGCAACTCAACACACACAACTTGACACACGAAACTCGCCCTAAAACACACCTACGTCTGGTATTATCCTTCAAAAATAAAAATCTGATTAATAAACAGACAAACTACAAGAGCAACAAATGTACCATAGAGGAAATACGGCAGCTGTCAGTCACATGACCTGTCTATTATCTGTATGTGTGAGCTAATATATACTGCTATGGGGGAGGGCTTCCTGTTGGCTGGGGATTTATCAGGCTGCCAATTTAGCTTACAAATCCTGAGGTAAAGATACTGACCAAATACTGTGTGAACGAGGTCTAATACAGGAGGAGATGACATACAGATATATACTATGTACAGGGGAGATGACACACAGGTATATACTATATACTATATACAGGAGGAGATGACACACACATATATACTATATACAGGAGAGATGACACACAGATATATACTATATAGAGGAGGAGATGACATACAGGTACATACTATATACAGGAGGAGATGACATACAGGTATATACTATATACAGGAGGAGATGACACACAGGTATATACTACATACAGGAGCAGATGACCTACAGGTATATACTATATACAGGAGATAACACACAGATATATACTATATACAGGGGAGATGACACACAGGTATATACTATATACAGGAGGAGATGACATACAGGTATATACAATATATAGGAGGAGATGACATACAGGTATATACTATATACAGCGGAGATGACACACAGCAGGTATATACTATATACAGGGGAGATGACATTCAGGTATATATTATATACAGGAGATGGCATACAGGTGTACACTATATATAAGGGAGATGACAGACATGTATACACTGAGGTGAAAATGAGAGGTGTGAGGTGAAAATGAAAAGGTGTGTGAGTGCAAAATTAGAGGAGTGAGGGAAAATAGTGGAGTGATTGGAAAATGACAGATGTGATGTCGAAATGACAAGTGTTAGGGGGGAATGAGAGGAGTGAGGGGGAAAATAAGAGGTGTGAGGGGGAAAATGAGAGGTGTGAGGGAGAAAATGAGAGACGTGAGGGGGAAAATGAAAGATGTGATGGGGAAAATGAGAGGCGTGATGGGAAAATAAGAGAAGTGAGGCGCTACAACTAACCTTAGATACTTACTATGCCCAGGCAGCGTCGGGCTCTTCAGCTAGTATATATATATATATATATATATATATATATATCTATATATCTTCAAGCCACTTTCTGCCCCTGAAACTGTGTAGTGTTAAACAGTGGGCCTGTATTTTTCTGCACTGTCCCACACCTATAAAGGGAGATATAACCCCTTTCGGCCAGCTGACGGAATAGTACGTCAGCTGGTAGATCCCCTGCTTTGAGGTGGGCTCCGCCGGTGAGCCTACCTCAAAGCCGCGACATGTCAGCTGTTTTGTACAGCTGACATGTGCGCGCAATGAGCGCGAGCGGAATCGCGATCCGCCCACGCCTATTAACTAGATAAATGCCGCAGTCAAGCGCTGACAGCGGCATTTAACTAGCGCTCCTTACCATAACAACCAGAGGTCTCCTTGAGATCTCTTTGGTTGTTGATGGCCGATTGCTTTGAGCGCCACCCTGTGGTCGGCGTTCAAAGTACACCTGCATTTCTGCTACATAGAGGTGATCTGTACTTCACCTCTATGTAGCAGAGGCGATCGTGTAGTGCATGCTTCTAGCATTGAAGCATGCCAAAATTAAAAAAAGTGTTTAAAAATATATAAAAAAATATATAAAAGTTCAAATCACCCCCCTTTCGCCCCAATCAAAATAAAACAATTAAAAAAAATCAAACATACACATATTTGGTATCGCCGCGTTCAGAGTCGCCCAATCTATCAATAAAAACAAAGGATTAACCTGACCGCTAAATGGCGTAGCGAAAAAAAAAATCAAAACGCCAAAATTACGTTTTGGTTGCGGCGACATTGCATTAAAATGCAATAAAGGCCGATCAAAAGAACGTATCTACACCAAAATGGTATTATTAAAAACGCCAGCTCGGCACGCAAAAAATAAGCTCTGACCTGACCCCAGATCACAAAAATTGGAGACGCTACAGGTATTGGAAAATCGTGCAATTGTTTTTTGGGGTTTTTTTTAGCAAATTTGGGAATTTTTTTTCACCACTTAGATAAAAAATAACCTAGACATGTTAGGTGTCTATGAACTCATAATGACCTGGAGAATCATAATGGCCAGTTAGTTTTAGCAATTGGTGAACCTAGCAAAAAAGCCAAACAAAAAACAAGTGTGAGATTGCACTTTCTTTGTAATTTCATCACACTTGGAATTTTTTTCTCGTTTTGTATTACATGGTGTGGTAAAACCAATGATATCGTTCAAAAGTACATCTTATTCTGCAAAAAATAAGCCCTCAAATAGCCATATTGACGGAAAAGTAAAAAAGTTATGGCTCTGGGAATGAGGGGAGCGAAAAACGAAAATGAAAAAATGGAAAAAGCCATTCACAACAATTCCGGGGGTGAAGGAGTTAAATTCACAACAAGTTTGCATCCACTTTGTAACTGGTTTTACAGTACCAAATACTGTTTGTTAGTTTGGTTACATATTTCCAAGAATGAGGAAGTCTGGTGGAAGAGGTCGTGGCCGTGGGCGGTCATTTCCAGCTGGTAATGATGGTAGTGGTGGTGGAGCATCAGGTGGTCGTGGGAAAAGCAATATAGCACCTAAGTCTCGAGTTGTTCAGCCACCTCCATCGTCTGGCTACACAAGGCCTTGATTGCTCCCTTTTCTGGGAGTAGGAAAACTGCTTTTAAAGCCGGAGCAGCAGGAAAAGCTTTGGCTTTCCTTGCTGACTCTGTCTCTAGCTCTTTTGCCTCCTCTTCGGAAAGTGCAAAATGTAAAAGCAGCGCATCGTCAGTGGATGTTCCCGGTCAGGGACAAGTCTCTTCCTTGTGTTCTTCACCCAGAACAACAGAGAAGGATGCGTCAGGCGACACAACGGGTTACTCCATGGAGCTCTTTACACATACCGTTCCTGGGTTAGAAAGGGAAATTGTTAACAGGCCATGCCCATTACAAGATGAATCGGACATGGAGTGCACAGATGCACAGCCACAGCCAGATTATTATGATGTTCCTTTGACTCAGATCACAACATTGCCCTCGCAGTGTACTGATCCAGAATCTGACCCTGATGAGACTATGGAGTCCCGTCACGAACGCTATAGTATCGGCTTACACAGTGACACTGAGGAAGATGCACAGGACATAGAAGAGGAGGTCAAAGATGACCCAGTTATTGACACCGATTGGCAGCCATTGGGGGAACAGGGTGCAGCTGGCAGTAGCTCTGAAGTGGAAGAGGAGGAGCCGCAGCAGGCATCAACTTTGCAACAGGTTCCATCTGGCAGGCCCGTATCTGGCCAAAAACGTGTGGCAAAACCCAAAACAGTTGTAGGACAGCATGGCCATGCGGTTAACATAGCAATGTGTGTGCAATGCCTGAAAAGGTATCCTATAGTAGGAAGAGTGCAGTCTGGCATTTTTTTAACCAACATCCAAATGATCAGTGCAAAGTCATCTGTAAGAAATGCTCAAGGACCTTCAGCATAGGTCAGAATGTTAAAAATCTAAATACAAGTTGCATGCGTAGACATTTAACCACCATGCACTTGCAAGCCTGGACTAACTACCAAATGTCCCTTAACGTTGTTGCACCCTCTCACAATGAAGCCAGTCAGCAACGCTACATCCCTTCCGTCACTGTAAGCTCACCGTTTACCACACCACCTGCAGCAAATGTGGAGGTTTCATCGCAAGGCCAAAGCAGTCAGGGAATCACCAGGTTCTTTGTAGGAAACACTCTATGTAGGCCAACAGCAAGAATACCATCACCAACCCTCTCTCAGTCTGCCATGTCCACCGGCACCCCCGCTAGTTCCACCATATGCAGCTCTCCAGTCCAGCTCACCCTACAAGAGACTCTCGTTAGGAAAAGGAAGTACTCATCCTCTCATCCACATACACAGGGTTTGAACGCCCACATTGCTAGACTAATCTCATTAGAGGTGATGCCCTACCGGTTAGTTGAAAGCAAAGCTTTCAAAGCCCTGATGGACTACGCTGTACCACGCTACGAGCTACCTAGTCAACACTTCTTTTCGAGAAAAGCTATCCCAGCCCTCCACCAGCATGTAAAAGACTGCATTGTCCATGCACTCAGGAAATCTGTGAGTAGAAAGGTGCACGTGACAACAGATGCATGGACCAGTAGGCATGGCCAGGAGCGTTACGTGTCCATCACGGCACACTGGGTTAATGTGGTGGATGCAGGGTCCACAGGGGACAGCAATATTGGGACAGCTCTGCCTAGCCCACGGTCTAGGAAACAGTTGGCTGTAGGCCTTCGACCCCCCCTTCCTCCTCCTCGTCGTCCAGCAGAAGCAAGAGCTCGTCCACAGACCGCAGTCGCACGACCACTCCATCCGCAGCTGCCACTGTTGCACACGAGGTGTCCCATTATGGAACAGCTAGTGGCAAGCATCAGCAGGCTGTATTGGCAATGAAGTGTTTGGGCGACAACAGACACACCGCGGAAGTTCTGTCCGAGTTCTTGCAGCAAGAAACTCAGTCATGGCTGGGCAGTGTACATCTTGAGGCAGGCAAGGTAGTGAGTGATAATGGAAGGAATTTTATGGCTGCCATAGCCCTTTCACAACTGAAACACATTCCTTGCCTGGCTCACACCTTAAACCTGGTGGTGCAGTGCTTCCTGAAAAGTTATCCTGGGTTACCCGACCTGCTCCTGAAGGTGCACAGACTTTGCTCGCACATCCGCCGTTCGCCCGTACACTCCAGCCATTTGCTGAACCATCAGCAATCTTTGAACCTTCCCCAGCATCGCCTAATCATCAACGTTGCAACAAGGTGGAACTCCACACTGCACATGCTTCAGAGACTGTGCGAACAGAGGCGTGCTGTTATGTATTTGTGGGAGGATACACATACACGGGCAGGCAGTTGGATGGCAGACATGGAGTTGTCAGTTGTGCAGTGGTCGAAGCTACAAGACCTCTGTCAAGTCCTTCAGTGTTTTGTGGAATGCACACGGCTGGTTAGTGCAGACAACGCCATAATAAGCATGATCATCCCCCTAATGCGTCTGCTGATGCAAAGTTTGACGCACATAAAGGAGCGGACGAGGGAAGCCTTGATGAGTCAGCCATTGTCTGGTCAGGGAACTCTACTGGACGAGGTGGTGGGTGAAGAGGAGGAGGATGCGGAGGATGATGGGGATGAGTATTTTTTGGATGAGGAAGCTTCTCAGGGGGCAATAGAAACTGGTTGCATTGCAAGGCCAGGTTCAGGGTTTTTGAGGGAGGCAAGTGACGTTGATTTGCCCGAAAGTGCTCCTCAACCCAGCACAAGCAGTAAATTGACAACTGGAACATTGGCCCACATGGCGGATTATGCCTTGTGTATCCTAAAAAGGGACCCCCGCAGTATAAAAATGATGACCGATGACGATTACTGGTTGGCCTGCCTCCTGGATCCACGCTATAAGGGGAAACTGCAAAATATCATGCCACATGAGAACCTTGAACAAATATTGGCAACCAAACAAGCAACTCTTGTTGACCATTTGATTCAGGCATTCCCAGCACACAGCGCCGGTGATGGTTCTCACACGAGCTGCAGGGGGCAACAGGGCAGAGGTGTTAGAGGTGCACAAATCAGAAGTGGCGTTGGACAGAGGGGTTTTCTGACCAGGTTGTGGAGTGATTTCGCAATGACCGCAGACAGGACAGGTACTGCAGCCTCAATTCAAAGTGACAGGAGACAACATTTGTCCAGTATGGTTACTAACTATTTTTCCTCCCCTATCGATGTTCTCCCTCACCCGTCATTCCCATTTGATTATTGGGCATCCAAAATAGACACCTGGCCTGAATTGTCCGTTTATGCATTGCAGGAGCTCGCTTGCCCAGCAGCTAGTGTGCTATCAGAAAGAGTATTCAGTGCTGCTGGTTCAATACTGACCGAAAAAAGGACTTGTCTGGCTACCCAAAATGTTCATGATCTAACCTTCATTAAAATGAACCCCTCATGGATTTCTAATTATTTTGCCCCACCTTTCCCGGCTGACACCTAGCTTTCCTGTAAAAAGGTCTTGCTTTTGGACTGGTCTTACTGACTGTTCCAATCTCTTAATTTGCAGCTGCTGTATGTCCAGCAGACGACATGTTTACACCTCCCTAAATGGGCTGACTCCCCCCACAGGGCCTTGGTCTCGTTTGCATCTCGGCTTTGGGAAAATGGCCGCCGCGATCTCTAATGCGCACGCGCGGCTGCCCGCGGCCATTTTCCTGAAGCCCCGTGCAGCAGAGCACTCCATCTGCGCACGCGCGGCCCCAGGAAGATGGCCGCCCCCACCGCTGCAAGGGATTACAGCGCAGATCGCGCGCTGTGTCTTCACGTGGGCGCAGGGAAGTCGGAACTCTGGACATGCGCACACCACTACGCCACCAACGGAAAGCTGGGGAAGAAAAGAGCGCTGTGAACACGCCCACCTGACCAGACCAGCCTGATTGACAGGCGAAAACGGCGACTTTGGTAATGTATTTCTCAGCATACATGGGGAATCGGGGTACACTACATACACTATAGTAACGCACAGCGCAGGCCCTATTTAACAGTATTTATAGCTCAATCTCAAAAAACGGGGTGACAGGTTCCCTTTAAATAGTTGTTAAATGGAACAAATTCAGTGGGGCTACTAGTTTGGTTGGGGCCTACTAACAGTGTCTGCCGCTCCAAAGTGTTCTATTGGTTGCCTTTCCTCAGCTTCTATCTTCAGGCTCTTGTTAAATAGTTGTTAAATGGAACAAATTCAGTGGGGCTTCTAGTTTGGTTGGTGCCTACTAACAGTGTCTGCCGCTCCAAGGTGTTCTCCTGGTTGCCTTTCCTGAGCATCTATCTTCAGGCTCTTGTTAAATAGTTGTTAAATGGAACAAATGCAGTGGGGCTACTAGATTGGTTAGTTTGGTTGGGGCCTACTAACAGTGTCTGCCACTCCAAGGTGTTCTCCTGGTTGCCTTTCCTGAGCTTCTATCTTCAGGCTCTTGTTAAATAGTTGTTAAATGGAACAAATGCAGTGGGACTACAAGTTGGGTTGGGGCCTACTAATGGTGTCTGCCACTCCTTGCTGTTTTCCTGGTTTCCTGTTCTGAGCTTCGATCTTCAGGCTCTCATTAAGTAGTTGTTAATATTACACTGCATTTGGCCTACTAGTTTGGTTGGGGCCTACTAACGGTGTCTGCCGCTCCTTGCTGTTCTCCTGGCTTTCTGTTCTGAGCTTCGATCTTCAGTCTCTCATTAAGTAGTTGTTAATATTACACTGCATTTGGTCTACTAGTTTGGTTGGGGCCTACTAACGGTGTCTGCTGCTCCTTGCTGTTCTCCTGGTTTCCTGTCCTGAGCTTCGAACTTCAGGCTCTCATTAAGTAGTTGTTAATATAACACTGCTTTTGGCCTACTAGTTGGGTTGGGGCCTACTAACGGTGTCTGCCGCTCCTTGCTGTTCTCCTGGTTTCCTGTCCTGAGCTTCGATCTTCAGGCTCTCATTAAGTAGTTTTTCAATATAACACTGTATTTGGCCTAATAGTTTGGCTGGGGCCTACTAACGGTGTCTGCCGCTCCTTGCTGTTCTCCTCCACTGAACAAAGCAATGCCGCCTGTTTACTACTGTTACCAATTTTGAACTGCATTTAGACTACTTACTGATTTGGGCCTACTCACTGTGTCAGCCTCTCATTACAGTTGTCCTCCACTGAACAAAGCAATGCCGCTTGGTTAGTCCTGTTACCAATTTTGAAATGCATTTAGCCCACTTTATTATTTGGGCCTATAACTGTGTTTCCTCCTCATCCTGCCCATTGCCCAGCCAGTGCTAGATGAGTCTGCTGGTACATTGACCCAGACCGCTACATTCCCCTTGCACGCTACACAGCCAGATTCTGACCCTGCTGAAAGTGAGGTTCCCCTTCCCGCATACTATACCACCTTACACGGGGAAAAAGAGGAAGGTGCAGATGAAAGTGCAGGTTCCTTCATCAGGTGGGGGGGATACTCGTTGGCGACGTCACTGGCACAGGGCCCCTCATAGTACGCAAAATTGTCGCTGCCGGTGGGAGGCACCCCCACCGTGCAAACACACCACCGTACTTTGAGGGGCCCTGTGCCAATGCCAATGCGAATGAGTGGGCCACCCCTGCTTGCTCAGGATCACAGCACTTGCAAAGTTGAAATACTTACCTCTCCCTGCTCCACTGCCGTGACATGGTCCACGTTTCCTGGGCCCACTAAATACTTGACCCAGCCATACCCCCCACAACTTTAGCCAAATGACGCCCAATGTCCAATGCCTAACTATTATTATAAGGCAAATTAAGATTGACAAGCTTCAGTACCAAGAATGGATGTTTTTGCCATTAAAATGGGACTGTAGGTGTTTTCCTGGCCTCCACCCACTGCCGACTATGCTTCCCCATTGACTTGCTTTGGGTTTTGTGTTTCGGTCGATTCCCGACTTTTCGCGATAATCGGCCGATGTCATTCGACTCGACTTTTGAGATAGTCGGGTTTCGCGAAACCCGACTCGACCCTAAAAAAGTAAAAGTCGCTCAACCCTAGTCCTCAGTTTGCATCTTATTTCTCTTGGGAGCTTTGTCACCTGCTCAGTATAGAGCTTAATCTGTCTTCTGAGACTAATGGGTTGGTGGAGAGGACCAATCAGACACTGGTCTCTTATCTATGGCATTTTGTGTCTGCCAGACATGACAATCGGTCGTCCCTGTTGCCATGGGCAGAGTTTGCCTTGAACAATGCTGTCTCCGATTTAACCGGGTAGACTCCTTTTTTCCTAAACAATGGTCAAAATCCGCATGCTCTTGTGCCCATGTCCATCTCGTCTTCCAACCCAAGGGTGGTAGACTGAGTAATGGAGCAATGGAGGCTCGTGAAATCTGGGACCTCACGCAGGATGCTATTAAGTTTTCAAATGAGAGGATAAGGGCTTCCGCCGATGCACATTGTTGTACTGCTCCAGTCTTTGCCCTGAGATTTAGTGTGGCTGTCAGCTAGTAACATCAAGCTGCATATAGAGTCCACTAAATTTGCTCACTGCTACTTCGGTCCTTTCAAGATTCTTAAGCATGTTAATCTTCTAGTTTATCGCCTCAGACTTCCACCGCACTTGAATAATCACCTACACTTTTCAAGTATCTTTTCTAAAAACCCATGTGTATGGCCCGGTTTTCTGGGACTCCTTCTGGGGTTCTGATACATCCTCAGATGATTTGGTTGTCAATGCCATTGTTGGGTCCAAGTTGGTGCATGATAAAAAAAACGTCTGCTTGACTGGAAGGGTCATGGACCAGAGGATAGGACCTGAGAGCCTATAGAGCACACTCTTGCCCCTCAGCTTATTGCGACCTTCGAGCGTGGCGAATGTTGCCAGGGGGATGCTAGCGGGGGGTAATGTTAGGCATTAGGATTTTCCTGCTGCATAGGATAGATCCCAAGCATTATGTGCTCCTGTGGTCTCCCATTCAGGTTAGGCCAAGGCGGGTGCTGCTCAGCACAGACGTTGATCCCAGCATCTTGCTCAGGCTTTTGGTATATATTTGGTTACTGCTGGCTCTCCAGCCAAGTCTATGCTAACCAGTGATATTCTGGTGCAGCCTTGCGCTCCAGAGTCTAAGACAAGAGATCACCTTACTGATCATGTCCGTGATGTAGCATCTTCTTATTGGTGGTCGGACGCAGCTGCTCTGCTGATGTGGCAGTCCCGGATTGGTCCACGGGTGATGCCTCAACAGACTGGGCGTAAGTGTTTGGGGTGGAGCCTAGCATTTAAAACGCTCTCAGCGGCGCTCGCGGGTGTACTAGTGTCATTTATGTTTGGTGTGTATGGGTGGATACTCTACCACTCTGCATATTCTTGCGGTTTCGTTCACTTAGCTCTACGCCAGAGTCTCTAGTCTGCTACATTCTTTGGGTGGCGGCTAGGCACAGGTTCAGTAGTGTCAGGACTGGGGTAACCAGCTGCTTCGCTTTGCATCTGCTTCATTCATGTGTGCGGTTAGCACAGTTTAGTTACAAAGCAAACTCATCCCTTATGCTTTATTTCTCAGTGGAGGCAACAGGGTTTCTTATCTTGCATCATAAGAGTTCTATCTATTGGCTTAGCATCTGCTTCATTTATGTGTGCGATTGACACAGTTTAGTTAGTTAAAAGCAAGTCTAATCCATGTGCCTAAGTCCCTGTGTGATGAACAGAGTTTAGCTCTTTGCGTTCTATATGTGGCACATCTCGGTGATGTAACAGAGCTTGGTACTCAGTGTTCCAAACACACTGTGTGGCATAAACTCAGTGTGTCTAGGGTAAACGCTCGCTGCTTGATTCCGTAATTGTTCTCTAGCAGCAGGTTACATCTCTTCACGGTGGATCCTGGGTTGCCATTGCACTTGAATTTATATTTTATTTTGTGCAATCCACCAACCGTAACAATATGTATGTGCCTTCATGTGGATGTGTATTGTATCCAGATTTTTTTTTTTAAAAATTGTAAATGGATGTTATTTGCAGAGCATAATACTAACCTTATACTGGAAAATAATTTCTTGTTGCCTTATTTTACAGTAGCATTCCTTTCATTAATCATTTTGTCATATAACCTTAGACCTAATTGTATTTTGTAAAGGTAAAGCTACATGAAACAGTAATGAGTCATGACTGGAAGTCATGGTCCACAAGTCATAAACATTGACTCTGTGAGTTACTTATTTTTTTTCTCTTGCTAAAAGTTTTTAATTTATGTAGTTTACATATTCAGTTATGTACATGATATTAAAGCTTGTCTTTGTTGAAAGTATTCACCCATGAATGAATACATCTACATCTGGAGGTAATCTATCAAAGTATACAATGAATTAAGGGAATAGTCAACTATAGAAATTATAGACAAAACTGATTATTTTTTTTATAAGGATTGTGGATGGACAGGTGTATGCTTATTGAAACCCAACCCTGTTTCTTAGGTCGCAAAGCCTAGCAATCATTCCTATTCTATGTCAGACTCTATATACATCTGTTATTGGACGCAAAGGAAATCCCATCATTTTTAAGAGAACAAATGCTGCACTAGTAATATTCTGCTTAGCAGTTCAGAAACCCGACCGACCTGTATATCTTCAATAGGTTTCTTAGGTTTATGAGTGTCCAGAAGAGATTAGCAGATCATTTGAAATTCAAATGGGCTGACTTTGCCAAATTGTTCCCAAAAATTCAATATGCATCTAGTACATTTGTGGTACTATCAATACTGGAAAGCTTGTACTTACTTGGCAAATAAATGTAGGGGAAAGAAGAGAGACAACTTTACTGATCATAAGCTTACATTGTAACAGGAGAGATAAAGGATCCAGCTGAGCATAAAGGTACCTTCACACTAAGCGACGCTGCAGCGATACCGACAACGATCCGGATCGCTGCAGCGTCGCTGTTTGGTTGCTGGAGAGCTGTCACACAGACAGCTCTCCAGCGACCAACGATCCCGATGTCACCGGTAACCAGGGTAAACATCGGGTTACTAAGCGCAGGGCCGCGCTTAGTAACCCGATGTACACCCTGGTTACCATCCTAAAAGTAAAAAAAACAAACGCTACATACTTACCTACCGCTGTCTGTCCTCGGCGCTCTGCTTCTCTGGTCTGGCTGTGAGCGCCGGGCAGCCGGAAAGCAGAGCGCTTAGTTACCCGATGTTTACCCTGGTTACCGGCATCGTTGGTCTCTGGAGAGCTGTCTGTGTGACAGCTCTCCAGCGACCAAACAGCGACGCTGCAGCGATCCGGATCGTTGTCGGTATCGCTGCAGCGTCGCTTAATGTGAAGGGGCCTTAAGAGTTTACACTAACAGAAGAGGGAGAGGACAATGATTATCGTAAGCGTCTACACTCAATAGAAGAGTGAGGAGACAATGCTGACCATTAGAGATTACACTTCAGAGAGAGAAGTAGTCTTACCAAGTGACTCTAGAGATGGAAAACGACTCTGCCATACAAACTGTGCTCCACTGGGAACTTCCTATCTGCAATGGTTTAGATACTGACTCCCCAATGTACAAGGTATAATAATCTGTGATGCCTCTTAGTTGTAGGGCATTATGGGGAGGCCCACGTAGCAAGGAAAAATGACATTAGTTCACTCTCTAATGCTTCAAATGTTTGGGAAATCGTGCTGGGCAAGGTTTTTCTGTTTACAAACTGCAAATTGAATTTCAAAATACTCGAATTTGCATGAAGTCACAACTTTTAAGAAATTACACTCAAACTCGATACTCTGTGGATCAATCTGCACATCTCTAGTATTCAAGGTGGAAGGGGCCAGGAAGTGATTTTATCTTTGTGTGCCGTTCCTTAAAATGAAATAGAAAAATGAAAATATTCACAGATGTGAACAAAGCCTAAGAAATTTGTGTTCAACAGGAGATCAGTGTAAAATTAACCCCTTAGTGACGGAGCCAAATTTTTAAAATCTGACCAGTGTCAAATTATGTGGTAATAATTCTGCAACGCTTCAACAAATCCCAGTGATTTTGAGATTGTTTTTTCATGACACATTATACTTTATGATAATGGTAAATTTAGGTCAATATGTTTTGTGTTTATTTACAAAAAATATCAAACATTTGAGAAAAATATAAAAAAATTAGCAATTTTCTAAATTTGAATGATTATCCCTTTAATCCAGATAGTCATACTATAGCAAACCATTAATAAATAACATTTCCCACATGTCGGCTTTACATCAGCACCATTTGTAAAATGTTATTTTATTTTGCTAGCATTTTAGGAGGATTAAAAATGTAGCAGCAATTTTTCAATCCATGTTTGAAGTGACTTTAGGAGTCCTATATATTGGGAAACCCCCAAACGTGATACCATTTTAAAAACAGTACCCCCTGACATATTGAAAACTGCAGTCAGGTAGTTTATTAACTCTTTAGGTGCTTTACAGGAATTAATGCAAAGTGGCATGATAGGAATGAAAATGTGCATTTTTACCACCTAAATGTCTCTAACTTCGGAACAGATTACTACAGCCGTCAGACTCTAAGGCCGCTATTTGGTCATGAATTGCCATGGCAAACATCAGGACCACAAAATCAAGATCTGAGGGCACCAATTTGGTGAAATAGGAAGCCCCCACACTCTGTTAACCATTTATAATGATGAAGTCACTATTGGCAGCAGCATCTAAGGGGTTAAACAGAGTTGGACGGTGCAAACACTGATCGTGGCTGATGCAGGAAGTGGTCAGCTATAGTGGACAGACAACAGCTACTGGATTGTCACCTGTATGGGGAGGCTATTCTCTGATATCTCAGGTCAGTTAAAAGACGTATTGGCTGTCATTAAGGGGTTAAATACAGTTCTTTAAAAAAAACAAAAAACTTTGTCTTTATTTACTAAATTTCTTAAGAGAAAAAAAGGTAAAATCACAAGACGCTAGCCATGCCAATAAATTAAACAATCACTGAGGGAGGGGAAATATCAATATATGTTATTAGGTTGCTACTCAAATCCTGAAAGACCAATAACTAAAAATGAACATTAAGGAGCAGAATGAGAAAATACATAGACTAAGTGGAGTAAACTTGTCAAAAGAGTAGACAAAATAGAAAGAACAATATAGAAAAAAGAGAAAAGCAAAAGAAGCAAGAAGAGAAGAAGGGGGTAGAGAAGGCGATAGGGAAAGGTATTCAAAGCTGGGGCTTAATAAACGCAGATTCAGATTTCCCT